>NC_040085.1:93042251-94277505 GCF_003369695.1 Bos indicus x Bos taurus
ATGACAATTGCCAGCTGAGCTGCGTGACTCCTGTCGGCTCATCTGCTTGACAATTGCCAGCTGAGCTGCGTGATTCACGCCTGGTCACCTGCTTGATTATTGCCAGTTGAGCAGCATGATTCGTCACTGCTGACCTCCATGCTTATTGCCTGCGGATTGGGTGGTTCGTGTCTGCTCAGCTCTTTGAGTATTGCCTCCTAAAGTCCCTGTTCGGGCGCTACCTGCCGGGGACCAGCCCCAGCTGATCCAGGGTATTCGAAGGAGAGATGGCCTAGGCGACTCTTTATATTCTAATCAGAGATATCAAGACTAATAGTATGAGGATAGCTCCGTAGGAAAATTCGGTGGAGAAAAGAGACTGAGTAGCTTGGTTTACGCAGGAGACCAATAAATCTTCAAGACAAGAAGTTTGCACCACTTGCGTAGGCCGCAGGTGCCCTCTCGAATAGCGGAAGGTGCCTCACCCTAGACACCTTCTCGACTGGGTCTTAGCAGCCCAGGCATAATTAGTAAACGTGGTGGGTTCCTCACTCCAGATGGAGACACAGCTGGAAGTTAAAGGGAAGAATGACAAGGAACTTTATGAATTGGAGCTGTAAGTTAACTCTTTGACAGAGAGAGTGGGATGGTGGTGGGGGACAGCCCCCAGTGAATCAGAGGTGAGAGCACAAAGCAATAAAGTAGGCAGACTCGGGTTTTTTTGGGGGGGAGATGCTCGAGAATATCCGGGTGGACTCCTGAGGCTCCATCCTGCATTTGTGTATGCAGAGCCTCCTTCCTCATGACCTTTCTCCAAAGTGGAATGCCTCACCAGCTCCCGGCACATGATCAGTGCATGCTCAGTCAGGATATCAGGGCATGATCAGCCACGTGATCACTGACTGCACAGTCACGTGATCAGCGCCTCTCAGTCACGTGATCACCATATGATAAACACGTGATCAGTGAACGATCAGCCACGTGATCACTGCATGCTCAGTCAGGTGGTCAGTTCCTGATCAGCCACGTGATCAGTGCGTGCACAGTCCCATGATCAGCGCCTGTCAGTCACTGGTCACTGCCTGATAAACACGTGATCAGTGCAGGATGAGCCACGTGATCAGTGCCCGATCAGCCACGTCATCAGTGCATGCGCAGTCACGTCATCAGTGCATGATAGCCACGTGATCAGTGCATGCTCAGTTACGTGATCTGTACTTGATCAGCCACGTGATCAGTGCCTGCAGAATCACGTGATCAGGGCCTGCTGAGCTGCGTGATTCCTCCCAGCTCATCTGCATGACAATTGCCAGCTGAGCTGCGTGATTCCTGTCGGCTCATCTGCTTCCCAATTGCCAGCTGAGCTGCGTGATTCCTGTCGGCTCATCTGCTTCCCAATTGACAGCTGAGCTGCGTGATTCCTGCCTGGTCACCTGCTTGATTATTGCCAGTTTAGCAGCATGATTCGTCACTGCTGACCTCCATGCTAATTGTCTGCTGATTGCGTGGTTCGTGCCTGCTCAGCTCTTTGAGTATTACCTCCTGAGGGCCCTGTTCGGGCGCCACCTGCCGGGGACCAGCCCCAGCTGCTCCAGGGTATTCTAAGGAGAGATGGCATAGGCGACTCTTTATATGCTAATCAGAGATATCAAGAATAATAGTATGAGGATAGCTCAGTAGGAAAATTCGGTGGAGAAAAGAGACTGAGTAGCTTGGCTTACTCGGGAGACCAAAAAAACTTCAAGACAAGAAGTTTGCACCACTTACGTAGGCCGAAGGCGCCCTCTCGAATAGCGGAAGGTGCCTCACCCTAGACACCTTCTCGACTGGGTCTTTGCAGCCCAGGAATAATTAGTAAGCGTTGTGGGTTCTGCGCTCCTTGAAGACTCAGCTGAAAGTTAAAGGGAAGAATGACAAGGAACTTTATGAATTGGAGCTGTAAGTTAACTCTTTGACAGAGAGAGTGGGATGGTGGTGGGGGACAGCCCCCAGTGAATCAGAGGTGAGAGCACAAAGCAATAAAGTAGGCAGACTCGGTTTTTTTGGGGGGGGAAATGCTCGAGAATATCCGGGTGGACTCCTGAGGCTCCATCCCGCATTTGCGTATGCAGAGCCTCCTTCCTCATGACCTTTGTCCAAAGTGGAATGCCTCACCGGCTCCCGGCACATGATCAGTGCATGCTCATTCACGGTATCAGTGCATGATCAGCCACATGATCACTGACTGCACAGTCACGTGATCAGCGCCTCTCAGTCACGTGATCACCGTATGATAAACACGTGATCAGTGAACGATCAGCCAGGTGATCACTGCATGCTCAGTCAGGTGGTCAGTTCCTGATCAGCTACGTGATCAGTGCGTGCACAGTGCCATGATCAGCGCCTGTCAGTCACTGATTACTACCTGATAAACACGTGATCAGTGCAGGATGAGCCACGTGATCAGTGCCCGATCAGCCACGTCATCAGTGCATGCGCAGTCACGTCATCAGTGCATGATAGCCACGTGATCAGTGCATGCTCAGTTACGTGATCTGTACTTCATCAGCCACGTGGTCAGTGCCTGCAGAGTCACGTGATCAGGGTCTGCTGAGCTGCGTGATTCCTGCCGGCTCATCTCCTTGACAATTGCCAGCTGAGCTGCGTGATCCTGCCTGGTCACCTGCGTGATTATTGCCAGTTGAGCAGCATGATTCGTCACTGCTGACCTCCATGCTTATTGCCTGCTGATTGGGTGGTTCCTGTCTGCTCAGCTCTTTGAGTATTGCCTCCTGATGTCCCTGTTCGGGCGCCACCTGCCGGGGACCAGCCCCAGCTGATCCAGGGTATTCGAAGGAGAGATGGCCTAGGCGACTATTTATATGGTAATCAGAGATATCAAGAATAATAGTATGAGGATAGCTCCGTAGGAAAATTCGGTGGAGAAAAGAGACTGAGTAGCTTGGTTTACGCGGGAGACCAATAAAACTTCAAGACAAGAAGTTTGCACCGCTTACGGAGGCCGCAGGCGCCCTCTCGAATAGCGAAAGGTGCCTCACCCTAGACACCTTCTCGAGTGGGTCTTAGCAGCCCAGGCATAGTTAGTAAGAGTGGTGGGTTCCTCGCTCCAGATGGAGACTCAGCTGGAAATTAAAGGGAAGAATGACAAGGAACTTTATGAATTGGAGCTGTAAGTGAACTCTTTGACAGAGAGAGCGAGATGGTGGTGGGGGACAGCCCCCAGTAAAATCAGAGGTGAGAGCACAAAGCAATAAAGTAGGCAGACTCGGGTTTTTTTGGGGAGCAGATGCTCGAGAATATCCGGGTGGACTCCTGAGGCTCGATCCCGCATTTGCATATGCCGAGCCTCCTTCCTCATGACCTTTGTCCAGAGTGGAATGCCTCACCGGCTCCCGGCACATGATCGGTGCATGCTCAGTCACGATATCAGTGCGTGATCAGCCTTGTGATCACTGACTGCACAATCACGTGATCAGCGCCTTTCAGTCACGTGATCACCGTATGATAAAGACGTGATCAGTGAAGGATCAGGCACTTGATCACTTCATGCACAGTCAGGTGGTCATGTCCTGATCAGCCACGTGATCAGTGCGTGCACAGTCCCATGATCAGCGCCTGTCAGTCACTGATCACTGCCTGATATACACGTGATCAGTGCATGATGAGCCACTTGATCAGTGCATGCGCAGTCACGTGATCAGTGCATGATAGCCACGTGATCAGTGCATGCTCAGTCACCTGATCTGTACTTGATCAGCCACGTGATCAGTGCCTGCAGAATCACGTGATCAGGGCCTGCTGAGCTGCGTGATTCCTGTCGGCTCATCTGCTTGACACTTGCCAGCTGAGCTGCATGATTCCTGCCTGGTCACCTGCTTGATTATTGCCAGTTGAGCAGCATGATTCTTCACTGCTGAGCTCCATGCTAATTGCCGGCTGATTGCGTGGTTCGTGTCTGCTCAGCTCTTTGAGTATTGCCTCTTGAGGTCCCTGTTCGGGCGCCACGTGCCGGGGCCCAGCCCCAGCTGATCCAGGGTATTAGAAGGAGAGATGGCCTAGGCGACTCTTTATATGCTAATCAGAGATATCAAGACTAATAATATGAGGATAGCTCCGTAGGAAAATTCGGTGGAGAAAAGAGACTGAGTAGCTTGGTTTACGCAGGAGACCAATAAAACTTCAAGACAAGAAATTTACACCACTTACGTAGGCCGCAGGCGCCCTCTCGAATAGCGGAAGGTGCCTCACCCTAGACACCTTCTCGACTGGGTCTTAGCAGCCCAGGCATAATTAGTAAGCGTGGTGGGTTCCGAGCTCCAAATGGAGACTCAGCTGGAAGTTAAAGGGAAGAATGACAAGGAACTTTATGAATTGGAGCTGTAAGTTAACTCTTTGACAGAGAGAGCGAGATGGTGGTGGGGGACAGCCCCCAGTGAAATCAGAGGTGAGAGCACAAAGCAATAAAGTAGGCACACTCTGGTTTTTTTGCGGGGCAGATGCTCGAGTATATCCGGGTGGACACCTGAGGCTGGATCCAGCATTTGCGTATGCCGAGCCTCCTTCCTCATGACCTTTGTCCAGAGTGGAATGCCTCACCGGCTCCCGGCACATGATCAGTGCATGCTCAGTCACGATATCAGTGCATGATCAGCCACGTGATCACTGACTCCACAGTCACGGGATCAGCGCCTCTCAGTCACGTGATCACTGTATGATAAACACCTGATCAGTGAACGATCAGCCACATGATCACTGTATGCTCAGTCAGGTTGTCAGTGCATGATCAGCCACGGGATCAGTGCCTGCACAGTCACAGGATCAGCGCCTGTCACTCACGCATCACTGCCTGAGAAACACGTGATCAGCAAATGATGAGCCACGTGATCAGTGCCTGATCATCCACGTCATCAGTGCATGCGCAGTCACGTGATCAGTGCATGATAGCCACGGGGTCAAAACATAATCAGTCACATTATCAGGGCCATTCAGTCACAACATCACTGCATGATAGCCACGTGATCAGTGCATGCTCAGTCACGTAATCATTATTTGATCAGCCACGTGATCAGTGCCTGTAGAGTCACGTGATCAAGGCCTGCTGAGCTGCGTGATTCCTGCCTGCTCATCTGCATGATAATTGCCACCTGAGCTGCGTGATTCCTGCCGGGTCCCCTGCTTGATTATTGCCAGTTGAGCAGCATGATTCGACACTGCAGAGCTCCATGCTTCTTGCCTGCTGATTGCGTGGTTTGTGTCTGCTCAGCTCTTTGGGTATTGCCTCCTGAAGTCCCTGTTCAGGCGCCACCTACCGGGGACCAGTCCCAGCTGATCCAGGGTATTCAAAGGAGAGATGGCCTAGGCGACTATTATATGCTAGTCAGAGATTTAAAGAATAATAGTATGAGGATAGCTCAGTAGGAAAATTCAGTGGAGAAAAGAGACCGAGTATCTTGGTTTACCTGGGAGACCAATAAAACTTCAAGACAAGAAGTTTGCACCACTTAGGTAGGCCGAAGGCGACCTCTCGAATAGCGGAAGGTGCCTAACCCTAGACACCTTCTCGACTGGGTCTTAGCAGCCCAGGCATAATTAGTAAGCGTGGTGGGTTCTGCACTCCAGATGGAGACTCAGCTGGAAGGTAAAGGGAAGAATGACATAGGGAGACCAAGCGTTGGTGAGCAAGACCTGTAGCTTTATTTTCACCAGGGGTTTTTATATCCTAGGTTACACATAGAGGATAATAGGGGATGCAAAGTCAGCAGTCTTGATTCTTACCAAAAACCAGGGTTTCTTTCCTGCAAATTTATCGTATGCAAATGGTTTAGGTGATTTACATCGTCTTCTGGCCAGAAGGCCTACTAACATTTTATGACTCTTGCCAAGGACTTGTCCACAAAGACTTATTTTCTCTAAGAGTAATTATTTTAAGGTGTGGCGCCATCTTCCAAAGATAAAATTGCATTCCTATAGGGTGGATGTGTAATGGGTTTACAACAAAGGAAAGAATTTAGTACCTTAAGGGTCTAAAGTTACTAACAGCAAGGCCACTACTTATTTTTTCTACATACCAATTATATTAATTACTACACGTTCAAGGATACAATTCAGGGGATGTGAAAACTTGGCAGCAAGCATTGGCTCATCAATGAAATCCTTTACTAGTCTTATTCTGACAGTTTCTAACTCTCTGAGAGGCTCTAAGCTATTTGATTATCTTAAGCTTCCCGTGCCTCTGGAGGCTGGGAGACTGTAAACAATCATATGCATAGCTGTAGGAGTCCGGGTAAGTTTGTCAGGCGAGTTAGAGAGCCATCTGAGGGGTTTGGATGTAAACACTCCTACTTGCCCAGGAACTTTATGAATTGTAGCTGTAAGTGAACTCTTTGACAGAGAGAGCGAGATGGTGGTGGGGGACAGCCCCCAGTAAAATCAGAGGTGAGAGCACAAAGCAATAAAGTAGGCAGACTCTGGTTTTTTGGGGGGTAGATGCTCGAGAATATCTGGGTGGACTCCTGAGGCTCGATCCCGCATTTGCATATGCCGAGCCTCCTTCCTCATGACCTTTGTCCAGAGTGGAATGCCTCCCCGGCTCCCGGCACATGATCAGTGCATGCTCAGTCACGATATCAGTGCATGATCAGCCACGTGATCACTGACTGCACAGTCACGTGATCAGCGCCTCTCAGTCACGTGATCACTGTATGATAAACACGTGATCAGTGAACGATCAGCCAGGTGATCACTGCACGCTCAGTGGTCAGTGCATGATCAGCCACATGATCAGTGCCTGCACAGTCACAGGATCAGCGTGTCTCAGTCACGGATCACTGCATGAGAAACCCATGATCAGTGCATGATGAGCCACGTGATCAGTGTCTGACCATCCACATCATCAGAGCATGCGCCGTCACGTGATCAGTGCATGATAGCCTCGGGATCAGCACATGATCAGTCACATGATCAGGGCCATTCATTCAGGACATCACTGCTTGATAGCCACGTGATCAGTGCATGCTCAGTCACGTGATCAGTACTTGATCAGCCACCTGATCAATGCCTGCAGAGTCACCTGATCAGGGCCTGCTGAGCTGCGTGATTCCTGCCTGCTCCTCTGCATGATAATTGCCAGCTGAACTTCGTGATTTCTGGTCTGCTCATCTGCTTGACAATTGCCAGCTGAGCTGCGGGATTCCTGCCTGGTCACCTGCTTGATTATTGCCAGTTCAGCAGCATGATTCGTCACTGCTGAGCTCCATGCTTCTTGCCTGCTGATTTCGTGGTTCGTGTCTGCTCAGCTCTTTGAGTATTGCCTCCTGAGGTCCCTTTTCAGGCGCCACCTGCCGGGGACCAGTCCCAGCTGATCCAGGGTATTCGAAGGAGAGATGGCCTAGGCGACTATTTATATGCTAATCAGAGATATCAAGAATCATAGTATGAGGAGAGCTCAGTAGGAAAATTCAGTGGAGAAAAGAGACCGAGTAGCTTGGTTTATGCGGGAGACCAATAAAACTTCAAGACAAGAAGTTTGCACCACTTATGTAGGCCGAAGGCGACCTCTCGAATAGCGGAAGGTGCCTAACCCTAGACACCTTCTGGTTGGGTCTTAGCAGCCCAGGCATAATTAGTAAGCGTGGTGGGTTCCGCGCTCCAGATGGAGACTCAGCTGGAAGGTAAAGGGACGAATGACATGGGGAGACCAAGCGTTGGTTAGCAAGGCGTGTAGCTTTATTTTCAACCGGGGTTTTTTTACCCTACGTTACACATAGAGGATAATAGGGGATGCAAAGTCAGCAGTCCTTGATTCTTATCAAAAACCAGGGTTTCTTTCCTGCAAATTTATCGTATGCAAATGGTTGAGGTGATTTACATCATCTTCTGGCCAGAAGGCCTACTAACATTTTATGACTCTTGCCAAGGACCTGTCCACAAAGACTTATTTTCTCTAAAAGTAATTATTTTAAGGTGTGGTGCCATCTTCCAAAGATAAAATTGCATTCCTATAGGGTGGATGTGTAATGGGTTTACAACAAAGGAAAGAATTTAGTACCTTAAGGGTCTAAAGTTACTAACAGCAAGGCCACTACTTATTTTTTCTACATACCAATTATATTAATTACTACACGTTCAAGGATACAATTCAGGGGATGTGAAAACTTGGCAGCAAGCATTGGCTCATCAATGAAATCCTTTACTAGTCTTATTCTGACAGTTTCTAACTCTCTGAGAGGCTCTAAGCTATTTGATTATCTTAAGCTTCCCGTGCCTCTGGAGGCTGGGAGACTGTAAACAATCATATGCATAGCTGTAGGAGTCCGGGTAAATTTGTCAAGTGCGTTAAAGAGCCATCTGACGGGTTTGGATGTAAACACTCTTAGTTGCCCAGGAACTTTATGAATTGGGGCTGTAAGTTAACTCTTTGACAGAGAGAGCGAGATGGTGGTGGGGGACAGCCCCCAGTAAAATCAGAGGTGAGAGCACAAAGCAATAAAGTAGGCACACTCTGGTTTGTTGGGGGGTAGATGCTCACTGCATGAAAAACTCGTGATCAGTGCATGATCAGAGACATGATCAGTGCATGATCATCCATGTGATCAGTTCATGCGCAGTCACTGGATCAGTGCATGCACAGTCACGTGATCAGTGCATGATAGACACGTGATCAGTGCATGGGCAGTCAAGTTATCTGTGCCATTCAGTCACATGATCACTGCATGATCATCCATGAGATCAATGCTTGTGCACTCACGTAATCAGTGCATGATAGACACGTGATCAGTGCATTCGCACTCAAGTTTAATGCACCATTCAGTCGCTTGATAACTGCATGATAGCCACGTGATAATCGCATGATCATTCACATAATCAGCGCCTGTCAGTCGAGGATCATTGCATGATAAACATGTGATCAGTGCATGATCAGCCACGTGATCAGTGAATCATCATCCACGTGATCAGTGCATGTGCAGTCATGTGATCAGTGCATGATAGCCACGTGATCAATGCATGAACAGTCACATGATCAGCACCTGTCCGTCGATGATCATTGCATGATAAACATGTGATCAGTGAATGATCAGCCACGTGATCAGTGCATGCTCATTCACGTGATCAGTACTTTATCAGCCACGTGATCTGTGCCTGCTGAGCTTCGTGATTCCTGCCTGCTCATCTGCTTGACAATTCCCAGCTGAGCTGCGTGATTCCTGCTTGCTCAGCTCCTTCATTATTGCCAACTGAGGCACATTGTCAGTGCATGATAGCCACGTGATCAATGCATGAACAGTCACATGATCAGCGCCTGTCGGTCGATGATCATTGCATGATAAACATGTGATCAGTGAATGATCAGCCACGTGATCAGTGTATGATCAGCCACGTGATCAGTGCATGATAAGCATGTGATCAGTGCATGATAGCCACCTGATCAGTGCATGATCATTCACATCATCAGTGCAAGATCTGTCATGTGATCAGTGTATGATCATCCACGTGACCAGTGCATGCGCAGTCACGTGATCAGTGCATGATAGTGACGTGATCAGTGCATGATCAGCCACGTGATCAGTGCATGATAGCCAGGTGATCAGTCCATGATCAGTCAGGTGACCAGTGTATGAACAGCGACGTTATCAGTTCATGATAGCCAAGTGACCAGTGCATGATAGCCACGTGATCACTGCAGGCTCAGTCACGTGATCAGTTCATGATCAGCCACGTGATTAGTGCATGATCAGCCACGTAATCAGTGCATGATCATCCACGTGATCAGTGCATGATAACCAGGTGATCAGTGCATGATAGCCACGTGATCAGTGCATGATAGCCACCTGATCAGTGCACGATCAGTCACGTGATCAGTGTATGATCATCCACGTGATCAGTAAATGCACAGTCAAGTGATCAGTGAATTATAGCCATGTGATCAGTGCACGATCAGTCACGTGATCAGTGCATGATCTGTTATGTGATGAGGGTATGATCATCCACGTGATCATTGCACGCACAGTCACGTGATCAGTGCATGATAGCTATGTGATCCTTGCAAGATAGCCACGTGACCAGTGCATGATTAGTTACGTGATCAGTGTTTGATCAGCCACGTGATCAGTGCATGATCAGTCAGGTGATCAGTGCAGGATCAGCAACGTGATCAGTGCATGATAGCCACGTGATCAGTGCATGATCAGTCACGTGATCAGTGTATGATCATCCACGTGATCAGAGCATGCACAGTCATGTGATAATTGCATGTTAGCGACGTGATCTGTGCATTTTCAGTCACGCCATCAGTCCACAGTCAGCCACGTGATCAGCGAATGATAGCCACGTGATCAGTGCATGATCAGTCCTGTTATCAGTGTATGATCAGTCACGTGATCAGTGCATGATAGCTACGTGATCAGTGCATGATCAGTTAAATGATCAGTGCATGATCAGCCACGTGATCAGTGCATGATAGCCACGTGATCAGTGCATACAGTTATGTGACCAGTGCATGCGCAGTCACGTGATCAGTGCATGATAGCCACGTGATCAGTGCATGATCAGTCACGTGATCAGTGCATGATCAGCCACTGCATCAGTACCTGATCAGCCACATGATCAGTGCATGATCAGTCACGTGATCAGTGAATGATAGCCATGTAATCAGTGCATGATCAGTCACGTGATGAGTGTATGATCAGCCACGTGAACAGTGGGTGTTCAGTCACGTGATCAGGGCCTACTGAACTGGGTGATTCCTGTCTGCTCAGCTGCTTGACAATTGCCAGCTGAGTTGCGTGATTCCTGCCTGCTCATCTGCTTGATAATTGCCAGGTGAGCTGAGTGATTCCTGCCTGCTCATCTGCTTGATAATTACCAGCTGAGCTGCGTGATTCCTGCCTGCTCATGTGCTTGATAATTGCCAGCTGAGCTGTGTGATTCCTTGCTGCTCATCTGCTTGATTATTGCCAGCTGAGCTGCGTGATTCCTGCTTGCTCATCTGCTTGATACCTGGCAGCTGAGCTGTGTGATTCCTACCTGCTCATTTGCTTAATAATTGCCACCTGAGTTTCGTGATTCCTGCCTGCTCATCTGCTTGACAATTGCCAGCTGAGCTGTGTGATTCCTGCCTGCTGAGTTGCTTGATTATTGCCAGTTGAGCAGCATGATTCGTCACAGCAGAGCTCCATGATTATTGCCTGCTGATTGCGTGATTCATGCCTGCTCAGCTCTTTGATTATTGCCTCCTGAGGCACATCATCAGTGCATGATAGCCACGTGATAAGCACATGATCAGTCACATGATCAGTCCCATTCATTCACGTGCTAAATACATGCTCAGTCACCTGGTCAGCTCATGATCAGCGACGTGATCAGTGCATGATCAGTCACGTGATCAGTGTATGATCAGCCACGAAATCAGTGCATGATATCTACGTGATCAGTGCATGATAGCCACGTGATCAGTGCATGTTCAGTCACGTGATCAGTGCATGATCAGTTACATGATCAGTGTATGAACATCCAGGTAACCATTGATGAGCAGTCACATGATCCGTGCATGATAGCCACGTGATCAGTGCATGATAGCCACGTGATCAGTGCATTGTCAGTCACGTGATCAGTGCATGATCAGTCACGTGATCAGTGTATGATCATCCACGTGATCAGTGCATGGGCAGTCACGTGATCAGGGACTGCTGAGCTGCGTGATTCCTGCTGCTCATCTCCTGGACAATTGCCAGCTGAGCTGCGTGATTCCTGTCTGCTCATCTGCTTGACAATTGCCAGCTGAGCTGCGTGTTTCCTGCCTGCTCATCTGTTTGACAATTGCCAGCTGAGCCGTGTGATTCCTGCCTGCTCAGCTCTTGTTTATTGCGTCCTGAGGCACATCATCATTGCATGATATCCACATGATCAGCGCATGATCAGTCACATGATCAGCGCGATTCAGTCACGTGATCACTGCATGATAGCCACGTGATCAGTGCATGCTCATTCACGTGATCAGTACTTGATCAGCCACGTGATCAGTGCCTGCACAGTCACGTGAACAGGGCCTGCTGAGCTGCGTGATTCCTGCCTGCTCATCTGCTTGACAATTCCCAGCTGAGCTGCGTGATTCCTGCCTGCTCAGCTCTTTCATTATTGCCAACTGAGGCACGTTGTCAGTGCATGATAGCCACGGGATCAGTGCATGAACAGTCACTTGATCAGCACCTGTCGGTCGATGATCATTGCATGATAAACATGTGATCAGTGTATGATCAGCCACGTGATCAGTGCATGATAACCATGTGATCAGTGCATGATAGCCACCTGATCAGTGCATGATCATTCACATCATCAGTGCATGATCTGTCATGTGATCAGTGTATGATCATCCACGTGACCAGTGCATTCGCAGTCACGTGATCAGTGCATGATAGTGATGTGATCAGTGCATGATCAGCCACGTGATCAGTGCATGATAGCCAGGTGATCAGTCCATGATCAGTCAGGTGATCAGTGTATGAACAGCGACGTTATCAGTTCATGATAGCCAAATGACCAGTGCATGATAGCCACGTGATCACTGCAGGCTCAGTCACGTGATCACTTTATGATCAGCCACGTGATTAGTGCATGATCAGCCACGTAATCAGTGCATGATCATCCACGTGATCAGTGCATGGGCAGTCACGTGATCAGTGCATGATAGCCACGTGATCAGTGCATGATAGCCACCTGATCAGTGCATGATCAGTCACGTGATCAGTGTATGATCATCCACGTGATCAGTAAATGCACAGTCAAGTGATCAGTGAATTATAGCCATGTGATCAGTGCACGATCAGTCACGTGATCCGTGCATGATCTGTTATGTGATGAGGGTATGATCATCCACGTGATCATTGCACGCACAGTCACGTGATCAGTGCATGATAGCTATGTGATCCTTGCAAGATAGCCACGTGACCAGTGCATGATTAGTTACGTGATCAGTGTTTGATCAGCCACGTGATCAGTGCATGATAGCCACGTGATCAGTGCATGATCAGTCAGGTGATCAGTGCAGGATCAGCAAGTGATCAGTGCATGATAGCCACGTGATCAGTGCATGATCATCCACGTGATCAGAGCATGCACAGTCATGTGATAATTGCATGTCAGCGATGTGATCTGTGCATTTTCAGTCACGCTATCAGTCCACAGTCAGCCACGTGATCAGTGAATGATAGCCACGTGATCAGTGCATTATCAGTCCTGTTATCAGTGTATGATCAGCCACGTGATCAGTGCATGATCAGTTAAATGATCAGTGCATGATCAGCCACGTGATCAGTGCATGATAGCCACGTGATCAGTGCATACAGTTATGTGACCAGTGCATGCGCAGTGATCAGTGTATGACAGCCACGTGATCAGTGCATGATCAGCCACTGCATCAGTACCTGATCAGCCACATGATCAGTGCATGATCAGTCACGTGATCAGTGAATGATAGCCATGTAATCAGTGCATGATCAGTCACGTGATGAGTGTATGATCAGCCACGTGAACAGTGGGTGTTCAGTCACGTGATCAGGGCCTACTGAGCTGGGTGATTCCTGTCTGCTCAGCTGCTTGACAATTGCCAGCTGAGGTGCGTGATTCCTGCCTGCTCATCTGCTTGATAATTGCCAGGTGAGCTGAGTGATTCCTACCTGCTCATCTGCTTGATAATTACCAGCTGAGCTGCGTGATTCCTGCCTGCTCATGTGCTTGATAATTGCCAGCTGAGATGCGTGATTCCTGCTTGCTCATCTGCTTGATACCTGGCAGCTGAGCTGTGTGATTCCTACCTGCTCATTTGCTTGATAATTGCCACCTGAGTTTCGTGATTCCTGCCTGCTCATCTGCTTGATAATTGCCATGTGAGCTGCATGATACATGCCTGATCATCTGCTTGATATTGCCAGCTGAGCTGCGTGATTCCTGGCTGCTCAGCTGCTTGATTATTGCCAGCAGAGCAGCATGGTTCCCCAAGCTGAGGTCCATGATTATTGCCTGCTGATTGCGTGATTCGTGCCTGCTCAGCTCTTTGATTATTGCCTCCTGAGGCACTTCATCAGTGCATGATAGCCACGTAATCAGCACATGATCAGTCATATGATCAGCACCATTCAGACACGTGATCACTGCATGCTCAGTCACATGATCAGTTCATGATCAGCAACATGATCAGTGTATGATCAGCCACGTGATCAGTGCATGTGCAGTCACGTGATCAGTGCATGATAGACACGTGATCAGTGCATGATAGCCACCTGATCAGTGCATGATCAGTCACGTGATCAGTGCATGATCTGTCACATGATCAGTGTATGATCATCCACGTGATCAGTGCATGCTCAGTCACGTGGTCAGTGCATGATAGCGACGTGATCAGTGCATGATCAGTCACATGATCAGCACGATTCAGTCACGTGATCACTGCATGATAGCCACGTGATCAGTGCATGCTCATTCACGTGATCAGTACTTGATCAGCCACGTGATCAATGCCTGTACAATCACGTGAACAGGGCCTGCTGAGCTGCGTGATTCCTGCCTGCTCATCTGCTTGACAATTCCAGCTGAGCTGAGTGATTCCTGTCTGCTCATCTGTTTGATAATTGCCAGCTGACCTGCATGATTCCTGCCTGCTCATCTGCCTGAAAATTGCCAGCTGAGCTGCGTCATTCCTGCCTGCTCATCTGCTTGATTATTGCCAGCTGAGCTGCATTATTCCTGCCTTCTCATCTGCTTGATAATTGCGAGCTGAGCTGCTAGATTCCTGGCTGCTCATCTGCTTGATAAATGCCAGTTTAGCACCATGATTCGTCACAGCTGAGCTCCATGATTATTGCCTACTGATTGAGTGATTCGTGCCTGCTCAGCTCTTTGATTATTGCCTCCTGAGGCACATCATCCGTGAATGATAGACACGTGAAAAACGCATGATCAGTCACATGATCAGTCCCATTCAGTCACGTGCTCACTGCATGCTCAGTCACCTGATCAGTTCATGATCAGCCACGTAATCAGTCCAAGATCTGTCATGTGATCAGTGTATGATCATCCACGTAATCAGTGCATGATAGCCAGGTGATCAGTGCATGATAGCCACCTGATCAGTGCATTATCAGTCACATGATCAGTGCATGATCAGTCACGTGATCAGTGTATGATCATCCACTTGATCAGGGCCTGCTGAGCTACGTGATTCCTGCCTGCTCATCTGCTTGACAATTGCCAGCTGAGCTGTGTGATTCCTGCCTGCTCATCTGCTTGACAATTGCCAGCAGAGTTGTGTGATTCCTGCCTGCTGAGTTGCTTGATTATTGCCAGTTGAGCAGCATGATTCGTCACAGCTGAGCTCCATGATTATTGCCTGCTGATTGCGTGATTCATGCCTGCTCAGATCTTTGATTATTGCCTCCTGAGGCACATCATCAGTGCATGATAGCCACGTGATAAGCACATGATCAGTCACATGATCAGTCCCATTCATTCACGTGCTAACTACATGCTCAGTCACCTGATCAGTTCATGATCAGCGACGTGATCAGTGCATGATCAGTCACGTGATCAGTGTATGATCAGCCACGAAATCAGTGCATGATATCTACGTGATCAGTGCATGATAGCCACGTGATCAGTGCATGATCAGCCACGTGAACATTGCGTGATAGCCACTTGATCAGTGCATGTTCAGTCACGTGATCAGTGCATGATCAGTTACATGATCAGTGTATGAACATCCAGGTAACCATTGATGAGCAGTCACGTGATCCGTGCATGATAGCCACGTGATCAGTGCATGATAGCCACGTGATCAGTGCATTGTCAGTCACGTGATCAGTGCATGATCAGTCACGTGATCAGTGTATGATCATCCACGTGATCAGTGCATGGGCAGTCACGTGATCAGGGACTGCTGAGCTTCGTGATTCCTGCTGCTCATCTCCTGGACAATTGCCAGCTGAGCTGCGTGATTCCTGTCTGCTCATCTGCTTGACAATTGCCAGCTGAGCTGCGTGTTTCCTGCCTGCTCATCTGTTTGACAATTGCCAGCTGAGCCGTGTGATTCCTGCCTGCTCAGCTCTTGTTTATTGCGTCCTGAGGCACATCATCATTGCATGATATCCACATGATCAGCGCATGATCAGTCACATGATCAGCGCGATTCAGTCACGTGATCACTGCATGATAGCCACGTGATCAGTGCATGCTCATTCACGTGATCAGTACTTGATCAGCCACGTGATCAGTGCCTGCACAGTCACGTGAACAGGGCCTGCTGAGCTGCGTGATTCCTGCCTGCTCATCTGCTTGACAATTCCCAGCTGAGCTGCGTGATTCCTGCCTGCTCAGCTCTTTCATTATTGCCAACTGAGGCACGTTGTCAGTGCATGATAGCCACGTGATCAGCACATGATCAGTGACATGATCAGCGCCATTCGGACATGTGATCATTGCATGCTCAGTCACGTGATAAGTTAATGATCTGCAACGTTATTAGTGCATGATGGGCCACGTGATCAGTGTATGATCAGCCACTCGATCAGTGTATGATCAGCCACGTGATCAGTGCATGCTCAGTCACGTGATCAGTGTATAATCAGCCACGTGATCAGTGCATGCTCAGTCACGTGATCAGTGTATAATCAGCCACGTGATCAGTGCATGATAGCCATGTGATCAGTGCATGATAGCCAACTGATCAGTGCATGCTCAGTCACGTGATCAGTGTATAATCAGCCACGTGATAAGTTCATGATCTGTCACGTGATCAGTGTATGATCATCCACGTGTTCAGTGCATGGTAAGTCATGTGATCAATGCATGATAGCGACGTGATCAGTGTATGATCAGTCACTCGATCAGTCCATGCTCAGCCACGTGATCTATGCATGATCAGCCACACGATCAGTGTATAATCAGCCACGTGATCAGTGCATTATAGCCATGTGATCAGTGCATGATAGCCAACTGATCAGTGCATGATCAGTCATGTGATCAGCGCATGATCTGTCACGTGATCAGTGTATGATCATCCACGTGTTCAGTGCATGGTAAGTCATGTGATCAATGCATGATAGCGACGTGATCAGTGTATGATCAGTCACTCGATCAGTCCATGATCAGCCACGTGATCAGTGCATGATAGCTACGTGATCAGTGCATGATAGCCACCTGATCAGTGCATTATCAGTCACGTGATCAGTGCATGATCTCTCACGTGATCAGTGGATTATAGCTACGTGATCAGTGCATGATCAGCCACGTGATCAGTGCATGAGAACCAAGTGATATGTGCATGATCAGTTACTTGAGCAGTGTATGATCAGCCAGATGAACAGTGCATGGTCAGTCACGTGATCTTTTCATGATAGCCACGTGATCAGTGCAAGATAGCCACCTGATCAGTGCATGATCAGTCACGTGATCAGTGCAAGATCTGTCACGTGATCAGTGTATGATCATCCACGTATCAGTGCATGATAGCCAGGTGATCAGTGCATGATCAGTCACGTGATCCGTGCATGATCTGCCACGTTATCTATGCATGATCAGCCACATGATCAGTGCATGATCAGTCATGTGATCAGTGTATGATCATCCATGTGATCAGTGCATACGCAGTCACGTGATCAGTGAATGATAGCCATGTGATCAGTGCATGATCAGTCACGTGATCTGTGTATGATAAGCCACGTGAACATTGCGTGCTCAGTCACGTGATTGGGGCCTGCTGCGCTGCGTGATTCCTGTCTGCTCTGCTGCTTGAAAATTTCCAGCTGAGCTGCATGATTCCTGCCTGCTCATCTGATTGATAATTGCCAGCTGAGCTGTGTGATTCCTGCCTGCTCAACTTGCTTGATAATTGCTAGCTGACTGCTTGATTCCTGGCTGCTCATCTGCTTTATAATTGCCAGCTGAGCTGCGTGATTCCTGGCTGTTCATTTGCTTGATTATTGCCAGCTGAGCTGCGTAATTCCTGCCTGCTCATCTGCTTGATAACTGCCAGCTGAGCTGCGTGATTCCTGGCTGCTCATTTGCTTGATTATTGCCAGCTGAGCTGCGTGATTCCTGCCTGCTCATCTGCTTGGTAACTGCCAGCTGAGCTGCGTGATTCCTGCCTGCTCATCTGCTTTATAATTGCCAACTGAGCTGACTGATTCCTGGCTGCTCATCTGCTTGATAATTGCCAGCTGAGCTGCGTGATTCCTGCCTGTTCATCTGCTGAAAATTGCCAGCTGAGCTGCGTCATTCCTGCCCGCTGATCTTCTTGATTATTTCCAGCTGAGCACCATGATTCGTCACAGCTGAGCTCCATGATTATTGCCTGCTGATTGAGTGATTCGTGCCTGCTCAGTTCTTTTATTATTGCCTCCTGAGGCACATAATCAGTGCATGATAGCCAGGTGATCAGCGCATGCTCATTCATGTGATCAGTACTTGATCAGCCACTTCATAAGTGCCTGCACAGTCACGTGAACAGGGCCTGCTGAGCTGCGTGATTCCTGCCTTCTCATCTGCTTGATAATTGCCAGCTGAGCTGCGTGATTCCTGGCTGCTCATCTGCTTGATTATTGCCAACTTAGCTGCATGATTCCTGCCTGTTCATCTGCTTGATAATTGCCAGCTGAGCTGTGTGATTCCTGCCTGCTCATCTGCTTGAAAATTGCCAGCTGAGCTGCGTCATTCCTGCCTGCTGATCTGCTTGATATTTGTCAGCTGGGCTGCATGATTCTTGTCTGCTCCTCTGGTTGACAATTGCCAGATGAGCTGTGTGATTCCTGCCTGCTCAGCTGATTGACAATTGCCAGCTGAGCTGCATGATTCCTGCCTGCTCAGCTGCTTTATAATTGCAAGCTGAACTGAGTGATTCCTGCCTGCTCATCTGCTTGATAATTGCGAGCTGAGCTGCGTGATTCCTGGCTGCTCATCTGCTTTATAATTGCCAGCTGAGCTGCGTGATTCCTGGCTGCTCATCTGCTTGATTATTGCCAGCTGAGCAGCATGATTCATCACAGCTGAGCTCCATGATTATTGCCTGCTGATTGTGTGATTCGTGCCTGCTCAGCTCTTTGATTATTGCCTCCTGAGGCACATCATCAGTGAATGATAGACACGTGATAAACGCATGATCAGTCACATGATCAGTCCCATTCAGTCACGTGCTCACTGCATGCTCAGTCACCTGATCAGTTCATGATCAGCCACGTGATCAGTGCATGATCAGTCATGTGATCAGTGTATGATCAGCCACGTGATCAGTGCATGATAGCCACGTGATCAGTGCATGATAGCCACGTGATCAGTGCATGATCAGTCACGTGATCAGTGCATGATCAGTCACGTGATCAGTGCATGATCATCCACTTGATCAGTATATGATCAGCCACGTGAGCAGTACATGATAGCCACGTGATCAGTGCATGATAGCCACGTGATCAGTGCATGATCAGTCACATGAGCAGTACATGATAGCCACATAATCAGTGCATGATAGCCACGTAATCAGTGCATGATCAGTCACGTGATCAGTGCATGATCTGTCATGTAATCAGGGCCTGCTGAGCTACGTGATTCCTGCCTGCTCATCTGCTTGACAATTGCCAGCTGAGCTGTGTGATTCCTGCCTGCTGAGTTGCTTGATTATTGCCAGTTGAGCAGCATGATTCGTCACAGCTGAGCTCCATGATTATTGCCTGCTGATTGCATGATTCATGCCTGCTCAGATCCTTTATTATTGCCTCCTGAGGCACATCATTAGTGCATGACAGCCACGTGATAAGCGCATGATCAGTCACATGATAAGTCCCATTCAGTCACGTGCTCACTACATGCTCAGTCACCTGATCAGTTCATGATCAGCGACGTGATCAGTCACGTGATCAGTGTATGATAAGCCACGTAATCAGTGCATGATAGCCACATGATCAGTGCATGATAGCCACGTGATCAGTGCATGATCAGTCACATGATCAGCGCAATTCAGTCACGTGATCACTGCATGATAGCCAGGTGATCAGTGCATTCTCATTCACGTGATCAGTACTTGATCAGCCATGTGATCAGTGCCTGCACAGTAACGTGAACAGGGCCTGCTGAGCTGCGTGATTCCTGCCTGCTCATCTGCTTGACAATTGCCAGCTGAGCTGCGTGATTCGTGCCTGCTCAGCTCTTTCATTATTGCCAACTGAGGCACATCATCAATGCATGATAGCCACGTGATCAGCACTTGATCAGTGACATGATCAGCACCATTCGGACATGTGATCACTGCATGCTCAGTCACGTGATAAGTTAATGATCTGCAACGAGATTAGTGCATGATAGCCATGTGATCAGTGCATGATCAGCCACGTGATCAGTGCATGATCAGCCACTCGATCAGTGTATGATCAGCCACGTGATCAGTGCATGCACAGTCACGTGATCACTGTATAATCAGCCACGTGATCAGTGCATGATAGCCATGTGATCAGTGCATGATAGCAACTGATAAGTGCATGATCAGTCACGTGATCAGTGTATGGTCATCCACGTAATCAGTGCATGGGAATTAATGTGATCAATGCATGATAGCGACGTGATCAGTGTATGATCAGTCACTCTTTCAGTCCATGATCAGCCACGTGATCAGTGCATGATAGCCACGTGATCAGTGCATGATAGCCACCTGATCAGTGCATTATAGCTACGTGATCAGTGCATGATCAGCCACATGATCAGTGCATGATCAGCCACGTGATCAGTGCATGAGAACCATGTGATCAGTGCATGATCAGTTACGTGAGCAGTGTATGATCAGCCACGTGATCAGTGCATGGTCAGTCCGGTGATCAGTGCATGATAGCCACGTGATCAGTGCATGATCAGTCCCGTTATCAGTGCAAGGAAGTCCGCTCTCCTCTCGAGTTGTGACAGGTATCTCTTGGAGCCCATTGAGTGGCCTAAAGGGAATCAAGCCTCCAGTGGAGTTTTGAGAGGGGACTCAGGATTGCTCTCTAGGCCCTGCAGGAAAAGAAGGGCCTCATCTCACGATGACGGGGGAATCTCGTGGTGTTTCTCGAGCTTCAGCGCAGCGTGTGGGAAGTCTCTCGAGTTACAATGAAGAACACAGGGAACCTCTCCTGTGGCCCCAGGGAAGTCCAGTCTCCATTTGAGTTGCAAGGGGGATCCCGCCTTTGCTCACAAGTCACGGAAGGGGAATCGGTCCTCAAACGCGATGAAGGAGGAATCTCAAGGTATTTCTCGAGTTGCGGAAGGAAAACCTGGGTTCCCTCGACTTGTGATGGTGACCTCAGGGAGCTTCTCATTGTGGCTATGGGAAGTCAGGAACACTTTGGAGTTTGGAGGACCTCTTGGGACTCCACTGGGGTCGATGCAATGGAAGAGGGACTCATCTCGAGTTGAAGCGGGAACCTCAGGGTTCCTCTCCTGTTCTGACATGGGTCTCGGACTGTGTATGCCATTTCAAACAGGGAGTCAGGTCTCGAAGTGTGTGGAGGCATGGAACTCTGCTTTCCTCTCGAGTTGTCAAAGGGGTTTCAGGCTTCCAGGCGAGTTGATTTTGGGACCTGGGACTTTTTTCAAATTAGCAACCAGGACATCAGAAGTCCCTACGTGTTGTGAGTTGATACTCGGCTGACATTCGAATTGGTGCAATGGAATCAGGCCTGATCTCTAGTGGATGGGAAAATACGTGGCTTTCGAACTGTGACAAGACCCCCGGGTTCCCCTCCAGTGTAAAGTAGATACCAGCCTCCTCTTGAGGTGCGACGGGGATGTCGGCATTCTTTTCCAGGGCAAGCAGGGTAATCGACTCTCATCTCGACTTGAGGAGGGGAAAACAGGGCTCTTCTTGACTTGTGGCGGGAAACTCTGCATTCCTGTCCAGTGGGACAGGTATCTCAGGAAACTTCTGGAGTTTCGTAAAGCATGTCGAGGACCCTTTCGAGTTCCAAAGGAAACGTGGACTTTCTTTGGAAATGCTGCAGCGTAAAAGGGCCTCCTCAGGCGTGCAGGGGAGAATTTCGAAGTTTGAGTGGAGTTGTTGTGGAAAGCCTAGGGTTCCTCTCGAGTTGCATGTCAACCTGGGGGACCACTCCTGTCTCATCATGGAAGTCAGATCTCCTTTGGCATTGCGAGGGGAACATCGGGATTCCTCACTCATCGCTGCAGGGATGAATAGGGCCTCATCTCGAGTTGAGGCTGGAACATCAGGGTTCCTCTCCATTTCTGACTTCGATTGCAGGGTCTCTGCAGACTTGGAACAGGCGAGTCAGGCCTCGTCTTGTGTTGAGTAATGGAACTCCGCTTGCCTCTTGAGTTGTTCACGGGTTACAGGCCACTTGTCAAGTCGTATTTGGAACCTGCGGCTTTTTCCAGATGATGCAAATGGGGTGTCAGTGCCCCTTCGCGTTGTGACTTCATCCTGAGGGTTACATTCGAAGAGGTACCCAGGCATTGGGCCTTATCTTGAGTGGACAGGGAAATCGGTGTCTTTCGGAATGTGGCACGACCCACGAGGCTTCCTCTCATGTTTCAATGTGAGACTGACCTCATCCTGAGGTGCGACGGGAAGGTCTGGATCCCTTTCCAGACAAAGCAGGGGAATCGACCCTCACGTCGAGATCAGGAGGGGAGAAGGGGCTCAAATTAAGATGTGCTGGGAAACTCGGTGTTCCTCTCAAGTGAGAATGGTATGTCGGGGAACTTTTTGAGTTGCATCAAAGTTGTCAAATACGGTTTCGAATTTCAAGATGGAACGTGGTATTTCTCTTGTGATGCTGCAGCGGGAAAGGGCCTCATCTCGCGATGATGGGGGAACCTCGTGGTTTTTCTCGAGTTGTGGCAGGATTCTCGAGTTATGACAGGGAACTTAGGGAGCCTCTCATGTTGCGCCAGGGAAATCCAATCTCTATTCAAGTTGTGAAGGGGAGTTGGGGATCGATCTCAAGTCACTGCATGGCAAATAGACCTCAACTAGGGTTGTGTCCCGAAACTGCATGTTCCTCTCCAGTGGAGACAGGGACCTCGGATTTGCATTCAAGGTTAACCCGGGGAGTCAGGACTCGTCTCGAGTAGAAGCAATGAAGTCCGCTCTCCTCTCGAGTTGCGACGAGTATCTCTTGGAGCCCACTGAGTGGCCTAAAGGGAGTTAAGCCTCATGTGGAGTTTTGAGAGAGGACTCAGAATTGCTCTCTAGACCCTGCAGGAAAAGAAGGGCCTCATCTCGCGATGATGGGGGAATCTTGTGGTTTTTTTCGAGCTGCGGCGCGATGTGTGGGGTTTCTCTCGAGTTATGATGGGGAACTCACGGAACCTCTTGTGTGGTCCCAGGGAAGTCCATTCTCCTTTGAGTTGTGAGGGGGAGCACGGCATTGTTTTCGAGTCATGGCAGGGGAATACAGCCTCAAGACACGTTGAAACTGAAATCTCGAGGTCTTTCTCGAGTCAGGGCAGGAAACCCTGAGTTCCCTCGACTTGTGACAGTGACCTCAGGGAGCTTCTCAGGGTGCCGATGGGAAGTCAGGAATACTGTGGAATTGGGAAGGTCCTCTCTGAACTCCACTGAGTTTGTGCATTGGAAGAGGGCCTCATCTCGAGTTGAGACGGGAACCTCAGGGTTCCTCTCCTGTTCTGACGTGAGTCTCGGGCTCTGTATGCCGTTTCAAACAGGGAGTCTGGTCTCGACGCGTGTGGAAGCATGGAACTCTGCTGTCCTCTCGAGGTGTCAAAGCGCTTTCAGGCCTCCAGCCGAGTTGAATTTGGGACCTGGGGATCTTTTTGTATTAGCAACCGGGACATCAGAACTCCCTTCATGTTGTGAGTTGATTCTTGGCTGACGTTCGAATCGGTCCAAGGAAATCAGGCCTGATTTCGAGTGAATGGGAAAATACGTTGCTTTCAAATTTTGATAAGCCCCCCAAGTTCTCCTCCAGTGTCAAGTAGATACCAGCCTCCTCTCGAGGTGCGACAGGTACTTTGGCATTCCTTTCCAGGGGAAGCAGGGCAATCGACCCTCTTCTTGAGTTGTGGAGGGCAAAACGGGGCTCTTCTTGACTTGTGGGGGGAAACTCAGTGTTCCTTTCGAGTAGAGACTGGTATCTGGTAAAAATTCTGGAGTTTCCTAAAGTGTATCAAGTACTCTTTCGAATTTCAAGAGGGAACGTGGGATTTCCCTTGAGACACTACATCGGGATAGGGCCTCATCTCGTGATGACGGGGGAACCTCCTGGTTTTTCTGGAGTTGTGGCGGGATTCTCGAGTTACAATGGGGAACTCAGGGAGCCTCTCGTGTTGGCCCAGGGAAATCCAATCTCCTTTCGAGTTTCGAGGGGGTGCTGAGGATTGCTCTTGAGTCACTGCAGGGCAAATAGACCTCATCTAGGCTTGTGTCATGCCTGAATTGTCTAGTGGTTTTCTCTACTTTCTTCAATTTAAGTCTGAATATGGCAATAAAGAGTTCATGGTCTAAGCCACAATCAGCTCCTGGTCTTGTTTTTGCTGACTGTACAGAGCTTCTCCATCTTTGGCTGCCAAGAATATAACCAGTCTGATTTCGGTGTTGACCATCTGGTGATATCCATGTATAGAGTCTTCTCTTGTGTTGTTGGAAGAGGGTGTTTGCTATGACCAGTGCATTTTCTTGGCAAAACTCTATTAGTCTTTGCCCTGCTTCATTCTGTATTCCAAGGCCAAATTTGCCTGGTACTCCAGGTTTTTCTTGACTTCCTACTTTTGCATTCCAGTCCCCTATAATGAAAATGGCATCTTTTTTGGGTGTTAGTTCTAAAAGGTCTTGTAGGTCTTCATAGAACCGTTCAACTTCAGCTTTTTCAGCATTAATGGTTGGGACATAGACTTGGATTACTGTGGTATTGAATGGTTTGCCTTGGAAACAAACAGAGATCATTCTGTCATTTTTGAGATTGCATCCAAGTACTGCATTTCAGACTCTCTTGTTGACCATGATGACCACTCCAATTCTTCTGAGGGATTCTTGCCTGAAGTAGTAGATATAATGGTCATCTGAGTTAAATTCACCCATTCCAGTCCATTTCAGTTTGCTGATTCCTAGAATGTTGATGTTCACTCTTGCCATCTCCTGTTTGACCACTTCCAATTTGCCTTGATTCATGGACCTGACATTCCAGGTTCCTTTGCAATATTGCTTTTTACAGCATTGGACATTTCTTCTATCACCAGTCACATCCACAGCTTGGTATTCTTTTTGCTTTGGATCCATCCCTTCATTCTTTCTGGAGTTATTTCTCCACTGATCTCCAGTAGCATGTTCGGCACCTACTGACCTTGGGAGTTTCTCTTTCAATATCCTATCATTTTGCCTTTTCATACGTTCATGGGGTTCTCAAGGCAAGAATACTGAAGTGGTTTGCCCTTCCCTTCTCCAGTGGACCACATTCTGTCAGATCTCTCCACCATGACCTGCCCGTCTTGGGTTGCCCCACGGGCATGGCTTAGTTTCATTGAGTTAGGCAAGGCTGTGGTCCTAGTGTGATTAGATTGACTAGTTTTCTGTGAGTATGGTTTCAGTGTGTTTGCCCTCTGATGCCCTGATCTGCCTCTTGAGAAATTTGTATGCAGGTCAGGAAGCAACAGTTAGAACTGGACATGGAACAACAGACTGGTTCCAAATAGGAAAAGGAGTTCGTCAAGGCTGTATATTTTCACCCTGTTTATTTAACTTATATGCAGAGTACATCATGAGAAATGCTGCACTGGAAGAAACACAAACTGGAATCAAGATTTCCAGGAGAAATATCAATAACCTCAGATATGCAGATGACACCACCCTTATGGCAGAAAGTGAAGAGAAATTCAAAAGCCTCTTGATGAAAGTAAAAGTAGAGAGTGAAAAATTTGGCTTAAAGCTCAACATTCAGAAAACAAAGATCATGGATTCTGGTCCCATCACTTCATGAGAAATAGATGGGGAAACAGTGGAAAGTGTCAGACTTTATTTTTCTGGGCTCCAAAATCACTACAAATGGTGAGTGCAGCCATGAAATTAAAAGATGCTTACTCCTTGGAAGGAAAGTTATGACCAACCTAGACAGCATATTCAATGGCAGAGACATTACTTTGCCAACAAAGGTTTGTCTAGTCAAGGCTATGGTTTTTCCTGTGGTCATGTATGGTTGTGAGAGTTGGACTGTGAAGAAGGCTGAGTGCCGACGAATTGATGCTTTTGAACTGTGATGTTGGAGAAGACTCTTGAGAGTCCCTTGGAATGCAAGGAGATCCAACCAGTCCATTCTGAAGGAGATCAGCCCTGGGATTTCTTTGGAAGGAATGATGCTAAAGCTGAAATTCCAGGACTTTGGCCACCTCATGCGAAGAGTTGACTCATTGGAAAAGACTCTGTTGCTGGGAAGGATTGGGGGCAAGAGTAGAAGTGGACAACAGAGGATGAGATGGCTGGATGGCATCACTGACTCGATGGACATGACTCTCAGTGAACTCTGGGAGTTGGTGATGGACAGGGAGGTCTGGTGCACTGCAATTCATGGGGTCCCAAAGAGTCGGACACGACTGAGCGACTGATCTGATCTGATCTGATCTGAGGCTTGTGTCCAGAAATTCCATGTTCCTCTCCAGTGGTGACAGGGATCTCGGGGCTGCATTCAAGGTTCACCTGGGGAGTCAGGCCTCGTCTCGAGTGGAAGTAAAGAACTCCACTCTCCTCTCGAGTTTCGACCAGTATCTCTTAGAGCCCATTGAGTGGCCTAAAGGAGTCAAGACTACTGTGCAGTTTTGAGAGAGGACTCAGGATTGCTCTCTAGGCCCTGCAGGAAAAGATGGGCCTCATCTCACGATGACAGGGGAATTCGTGGTTTATTTCAAGCTGCAGCGTGATGTATGGGGTTTCTCTTGAGTTACGATGGGGAACTCAGGGAGCCTCTTGTGTGGCCCCAGGGAAGTCCAGTCTCCATTCAAATTTCGAGGGGGAGCGCGGCATTGCTCTTGAGTCACAGCAGGGGAATCAGCCTCAAGACGTGTTGAAGGGGGAATCTCAAGGTCTTTCTCGAGTTGCGGCAGGAAACCTTGGGTTCCCTCGACTTTTGACAGTGACCTTAGGGAGCTTATCAGGGTGCCTATGGGTAGTCAGGAATACTGTGGATTTGGGAGGGGCCTCTCGGGACTCCATTAGGGTCGGTGCAATGGAAGAGGGCTTCATCTCGAGTTGAGGCGGGAACCTCAGGGTTCCTCTCCTGTTCTGACGTGGGTCTCGGGCTGTGTATGCCATTTCAAACAGGGAGTCAGGTCTCAATGTGTGTGGAGGCATGGAATTCTGCTTTCCTCTCGAGTTGTCTAGGGGTTTCATGCCTCCGTCCGAGTGGAATATGGGACCTGGGGCTCTTTCCACATTAGCAACAAAGGCATCAGAACTCCCTTCATGTTGTGAGTTGATTCTTGCCTGACATTCGAATCGGTGCAAGGGAGTCAGGCCTGATATCCAGTGGATGGGGAAATATGTGGCTTTCGAATTGTGACAAGGCCCTCTGGTTCCCCTCCAGTGTCAAGTAGATACCAGCCTCCTCTCGAGGTGCGACAGGGATGTCCGCATTCCTTTCCAGGTGAAGCAGGGCAATAGACCCTCATCTCGAATTGAGGCGGGGAAAATGGCGCTCTTCTTGACTTGTGGCAGGAAACTCAGCGTTCCTTTCGAGTGGGGACGGGTATCTCGGGAAACTTCTGGAGTTTTGTAAAGCGTGTCGAGGACCCTTTAGAGTTCCAAGAGAAATGTAGGCTTTCTTTAGAAATGCTGCAGTGTAAAAGGGCCTCCTCAAGCATGCAGGGGAGAATTTCATAGTTTGCATGGAGTTGTGGAGAAGCTTAGGGTTCCTCTCGAGTTGTGTGTCGACCTGGAGGACTGCTCATGTCTCCTCAGGGAAGTCAGATCTGCTTTGGCGCTGCGAGGGGCACCTCGGGATTCCTCACACATTGCTGCAAGGATGAATAGGGCCTCATCTCGAGTTGAGGTGGGAACCTCCGGGTTCCTCTCCATTTCTGACTATGATCGCAGGGTCTCTGCAGAGTTGGAACACGAGAGTCAGGCCTTGTCTTGTGTTGAGGAATGGAACTCCACTTGCCTCTCGAGTTGTTCACGGGGTGACAGGCCACTTGTCAAGTGGTATTTGGAACCTGAGGCTTTTTCCAGACGACACAACTGGGGTGTCAGTGCCCCCTCGTGTTGTGACTTCATCCTTAGGGTTACATTTGAAGAGGTGCCAGGGCATCGGGACTTATCCTGAGTGGATGAGGATATTGATGTCTTTTGGTATGTGGCACGACCCACGAGGCTTCCTCTTGAGGATCAATGTGAGACCGGCCTCCTCCTAGGTGCAACGGGAAGGTTGGGATCCCTTTCCAGACAAAGCAGGGGAATCGACCCTCATGTCAAGATCAGGAGGGGAGAAGGGGCTCAGAATAAGTTGTGCTGGGAAACTCGGTGTTCTGCTCTAGTGAGAACGGTATGTAGGAGAACTTTTTGAGTCGCATCAAGCATGTCAAGTACCATATCGAATTTCAAGAGGGAGTGTGGGATTTCTCTTGAGATGCTGCAGCGGAAAAGGGCATCATCTGACGATGACAGGGAACCTCATGGGTTTTCTCGAGTTGCAGCGGGATTCTCGAGTTACGACGGGGAACTCAGGGAGCCTCTCGTGTTCCCCAGGGAAGTCAAATCTCCATTCGAGGTGCGAGGGGGAGCTGGGGATTGCTATCGAGTCACTGCAGGGCAAATAGAGCTCATCTAGTGTTGTGTCCAGAAACTGCATGTTCCTCTCCAGTGGCGACAGGGATCTCAGTGTTGCGTTGAAGTTTCACCCGGGGAGTCAGGCCTCGTCTCAAGTGGAAGCAAAGAATTCTGCTCTCCTTTCGAGTTGCGACGGGTATCTCTTGTAGCCCACTGAGTGTTCGAAAGGGATTCAAGCCTCCTGGGGAGTTTTGAGAGAGGACTCAGGATTGCTCTCTAGTCCCTGCATGAATTGAAGGGCCTCGTCTCACGATGACGGGGGAATCTCGTGGTTTTTTTTTGGAGCTGTGGCCTGACGTGTGGGGTTTCTCTCGAGGTACAACGGGGAACTCAGGGATCCTCTCGTGTGTCCCCAGGGAATTCCAATCTCCATTTGAGGTGCGAAGGGGAGCTGGTGATTGCACTCGAGTCACTGCAGGGCAAATAGACCTCATCTGGGGTTGTGTCCAGAAACTCCGTGTTCCTCTCCAATGGTGACAGGATCTCATTGTTGTATTCAAGGTTCACCTGGGGAGTCAGGCCTCGTCTCGAGTGGAAGCAAAGAATTCCGCTCTCCTCTCGAGTTGTGACGGGTATCTCTTGGAGCCCCTTGAGTGGCCTAAAGTGAGTCAAGCCTCCTGTGGAGTATTGAGAGAAGACACGGGATTGCTCTCTACGCCCTGCAGGAAAAGAAAGGCATCTCAGGATGACGGGGGAATCTCATGGTTTTTTTCGATCTGTGGCGCAACATGTGGGGTTTCTCTCGAGTCATGATGCGGAACTCAGGGAGCCTCTGGTGTCGCTCCAGGGAAGTCCAGTCTCCATTCAAGTTGGGAGGAGTAGGGCGGCATTGCTGAGTCACAGCAGAGGAATCAGGCCTCAAGACGCGTTTATGGGGGAATCTCAAGGTCTTTCTCGAGTTGCGGCAGGAAACCGTGGGTTCCCTCAGCTTGTGACTGTGACCTCAGGGAGCTTCTCAGGGTGCCTATGGGAAGTCAGGAATACTGTGGAGTTCAGAGGTGACTATCTGGCCTCCACTGTGTTTGGTGCAATGGAAGAGGGCCTCATCTCGAGTTGAGGCGGGAACCTCAGTGTTCCTCTCCTGTTCTGATGTGGAGCTTGGGCTGTATATGCCGTTTCAAACAGGGCGTCAGGTCTCAATGTGTGTGGAGGCATGGAACTCTGCTTTCCTCTCGAGTTGTCAAAGGGGTTTCAGGTCTCCAGCCGAGTTGAATTTGGGACCTGGGGCTCTTTTCAGATTAGCAACCCGGGCATCAGAAATCCCTTCGTGTTGTGAGTTGATTCTTGTCTGACATTCGAATCTGTGAAAGGGATTCAGGCCTGATATCGAGTGGATGGGGAAATACGTGGCTTTCAAATTGTGACAAGGCTCCCGGGTTCCCTTCCAGTGTCATGTAGATACCAGCCTCCTCCTCAGGTGCGACGCAGACATCAGCATTCCTTTCCAGGCCAAGCAGGGTAATCGACCCTCGTCTTGACTTGAGGCAGGGAATACGGCGGTCTTCTTGACTTGTGTTCGGAAACTCAGCGTTCCTCTTGAGTGGGGACGGGTATTGGGGGCCAGTATGAGGCGGTCCACCCATGGCAAAGGTCATGAGGAAGGAGGCTCGACATATGCAAAGGCAGGATTGAGCCTCAGGAGTCCCCCTGGAAATTCTCGAGCATCTACCCCCAAAACCAGAGCCTGCCTACTTTACTACTTTGTGCTCCCACCTACACCTCTGACTTTACGGGGGGCTGTCCCCCACCACCTCTTTCGGAGAAGGAGTTAACTTAAAGCTCCAGTTAATAATAATTCCTGGGCGTGACAGGATTGTTTCTAACTTACAAACTCCTCTGAAGGTTCTCCAGCCTACCTGACAGGCTTGTCCGGCCACATGTGATTTGTCACAGCCTCCCAACCCTGAGAGGCACGAGATGCTTTAAACCTTCTAAAAACAGGTTCCTTAGAGAAGTTAGAAAACTATTAGTATAAGTATAGTGGGCTGATTAGAAATTGTATTGGTGAAGGGTTTTTCATTTGTTGAGCCAATGTTTGCTGCTAAGTGTCCACATCCCCTGCCCTTACACACATTAATGAATATATAGAAGAAATAAGTATTAACCTTTGATATAAATCATGTTAGACCTTAGGCTAAGTAAATTCTTTCCTTAATTAAAACCCACTACACCCTCATCCTATAGGAATAGGAATGTAACTTTATTTGGGTGGCACCTGTTTTAAGAATAATCACCCCTGGAGAAATAAGTGTTGACTGACCACTGTCGCAAAGAGAGGGTCATAAATTGTCAGCAGGCCTCCCCTGGCCAGAAGATGATGTAACACCCCTAAGACCTCTGTATACATTTGTTTGAAGCACCTGACTTTAATAAAAGTCAGGACTGCTGACCCCACGTGACTTTTGAATAACACATCAGTGTATAAAAACAGACTGTGGAAAATAAAGAATTGGGATCAGTTCCTCGAAATACTGGTCTCCCCATGTCTCTCTCTCTCAGACTCTGGCTGAGTTTCCATCTGGAGTGCTGAGCCCGCCAAGCTTACTAATTTTGCTGGGCTTCTAAGATCCGACCGGGGAAGCCTCAGTGTCGCCTCTCCTTTGGGAGAATGGAAGGATACCTGCGGCATACGTAAGTGATGCAAGCTTCTTGTCTTGAAGTTTTATTGCTTTCCCGCATAAACCAAGCTACTCAGCCTCTTTTCTCCACTGAATTTTCCTGCTGAGCTATCCTCATTCTATTACTCTTTATATCTCTAATTAATATCGAATTAAAGCCAGGGTATTTGCTGACACCGTCTTTCCTTTGAATTTCCCTGGATCCACTGGGGCTGGACCCTGGCAGACGGGTATCTCAGGAAACTTCTGGAGTTTTGTAAAGCATGTCGAGGACCCTTTCCAGTCCAAAGGGAAACGTGGGCTTTCTTTGGACATGCTGCAGCGTAAAAAGGCCTCCTAAATCGTGCAGGGGAGAATTTCATAGTTTGTGTGGAGTTGTGGTGGGAAGCTTAGGGTTCCTCTCGAGTTGTGTGTCGACCTAGGGGACTGCTCGTGTCTCCTTAGGGACAGTCAGATCTCCTTTGGCATTGCGAGGGGCACCTCATGATTCCTCCTGCATCACTGCAGGGATGAATAGGGCCTCATCTCGAGTTGAGGTGGGAAACTCAGGGATCCTCTCTATTTCTGACTTAGATCACAGGGTCTTTTCAGAGTTGGAACAGGAGAGTCAGGCCTCGACTTGTGTTGAATGGAACTCCGCTTGCCTCTCGAGTTGTTCACGGGGTGACAGGCCACTTGTCGAGTTGTATTTGGAACCTGCGGCTTTTTCCAGACGATGCAACTAGGGTGTCAGTGCCCCTTCTTATTGTGACTTCATCCTCAGGGTTACATTTGAAGAGGGCCCTGGGCATCGCGACTTATCTTGAGTGGACGGGGAAATTGGTGTCTTTCGGGATGTGGCACAACCCACGAGGCTTCCTCTCGAGTTTCAATGTGAGAACGGCCTCCTTCTGAGGTTCGACGGGAAGGTCGGGATCCCTTTCCAGACAAAGTCAGGGGAATCGACTCTCATGTGGAGATCAGGACTGGAGAAGGGGATCAGATTAAGTTGTGCTGGGAAACTCAGTGTTCCTCTCTAGTGAGAACGGTATGTCATGGAACTTTTTGAGTTGCATCATGGGTGTCAAGTAATGTTTCAAATTTCAAGAGGGAATGTGGGATTTCACTTGGGATGCTGCAGTGGGAAAGGGCCTCATCTCGAGATTACGGGGGAAACTCATGGTTTTTCTTGAGTTGCGGTGGGATTCTCGAGTTATGACAGGAGATTCAGGGAGCCTCTCGTGTTGCCCCAGGGAAGTTCAATCTCCATTTGAGTTGCGAGGGGGAGCTGGGAATTGCTCACAAGTCACTACAGGGCAAATAGTCCTCATCTAGGCTTGTGTCCAGAAACTCCATGTTCCTCTCCATTGGCAACAGGGATCTCAGAGTTCCATTCAAGGTTCACCTAGGGAGTCGGGCCTCGTCTCGAGTGGAAGCAAAGAACTCTGCTCTCCTCTCGAGTTGCAACGGGTATCTCTTGGAGCCCACTACGTGGCCTAAAGGGAGTCAGCCTCCTGTGGAGTTTTGAGAGAGGACTCGGGATTGCTCTCTAGGCCCTGAGGAAAAGAAGGGGCTCATCTCACGATGACAGGGGAATCTCGATGTTTTTTTTTCGAGCTGCGGCATGACGTGGTGGGTTTTATCAAGTTACAACAGGGAACTCAGGGAGCCTCTCGTGTGGCCCCAGGGAAGTTCAGTCTCCATTTGAGTTGCGAGGGAGAGCGTGGCATTGCTCTCGAGTCACGGCAGGGGAATCAGGCCTCAAGACGCGTTGAAGGGGGAATCTAGAGATCTTTCTTGCTTTCGAGTTTTTTTCTGCTTTTGAGTTGCAGCAGGAAACCCTGGCTTCCCTTGACTTGTGACGGTGACCTCAGGGAGCTTCTCAGGGTGCCTATGGGAAGTCAGGAATACTGTGGACTTGGGAGGGGCCTCTCAGAACTCCACTGGGTTTGGTGCAATGGAAGAAGGCCACATCCCGAGATGAGGTGGAAATCTCAGGGACCTCTCCTGTTCTGACATGGGTGTCGGGCTGTGTATGCCTTTTCAAACAAGGAGTCAGTTCTCGACGTGTGTGGAGGCATGGAATGCTGCTTTCCTCTCGAGATGTCAAAGCAGTTTCAGGCCTCCAGGGGAGTTGTATTTGGGACCTGGGGCTCTTCAGATTAGCAACCTGAGCATCAGAACTCCCTTCGTGTTGTGAGTTGACTCTCAGCTGACATTCGAAGCGGTGCAAGGAAATCAGGCCTGATCTCGAGTGGATGGGGAAATCCATGGCTTTTGAATTGTGACAAGGCCCCCTGGTTCCCCTCCAGTGTCAAGTAGATACCAGCCCCCTCATGCCGTGCTACGGGGATGTTGGCATTCCTTTCCAGGCGAAGCAGGGCAATTGACCCTCATGTTGACTTGAGGCGGGGAAAACGGGGCTGTTCTTGACTTGCGGTGGGAAACACACCGTTCCTCTCGAATGGGGATGGGTATCTCGTGAAACTTCAGGAGTTTCGTAAAGCATGTCAAGGATCCTTTCGAGATCCAAAGGAAACGTGGGCTTTCTTTGGAAATGTGGCAGCATAAAAGGGCCTCCTCAGGCGTGCAGGGGAGACTTTCGTAGTTTGCATGGAGTTGTGGTGGGAAGCTTAGGGTTCGTCTTGAGTTGTGTGTTGACCTGGGGGACCACTCGTATCTCCTCAAGGAAGTCAGATCTCCTTTGGCGTTGTGAGGGGTACCTCAGGATTCCTCACGCATCGCTAAAGGGATGAATAGGGCCTCATTTCGAGTTGAGGTGGGAACCTCAGGGTTCCTCTCCATTTCTGACTTCGATCGCAGCGTCTCTGCAGAGTTGGAACAGGAGAGTCAGGCCTCATCTTGTTTTGAGGAATGGAACTCCGCTTGCCTCTCGAGTTGTATTTGGAACCTGCGGCTTTTTCCAGACGATGCAACTGGGGTGTCAGTAACCATTTGTGTTGCGACTTCATCCTATGGATTATATTCAAAGAGGTGCCCGGGCATCGGGACTTACCTTGAGTGGACGCGGAAATCGGTGTCATTCGGAATGTGGCACGACCCAGGAGGCTTCCTCTCGAGTTTCAATGTGAGACAGGCCTCCTCCTGAGGTGCAACTGGAAGGTCGGGATCCCTTTCCAGACAAAGCAGGGGAATCGACCCTCAGGTCGAGATCAAGAGGGGCGAAGGGGCTCAGATTAAGTTGTGCTGGGAAACTCGTTATTCCTCTCGAGTGAGACCGGTATGTCGGGGAACTTTTTAAGTTGCATCAAGGGTGTCAAGTAGTTTCGAATTTCAAGAGAGAACATCGGATTTCTCTTGAGACGCTGCAGCTGGAAAGGGCCTCATCTGGCGATGACGGGGGAACCTCGTGGTTTTACTCACATTGCGGCGGGATTCTCGAGTTACGACGGGGAACTCAGGGAGCCTCCCGTGTTGGCCCAGGGAAGTCCAATCTCCATTTGAGTGCAAGGGGGAGCTGGGGATTGCTCTCGAGTCACTGCATGGCAAATAGACCTCATCTAGGCTTGTGTCTGGAAACTCCGTGTTCCTCTCCAGGGGGGACAGGGATCTCGGGGTTGTATTCAAGGTTCACCCGGGGAATCTGGCCTCGTCTCGGGTTGAAGCAAAGAACTCCACTCTCCTCCCAAGTCACGACGGGTATCCCTTGGAGCCCATTGAGTGGCCTAAAGGAAGTCAAGCCTCCTGTGGCGTTTTGAGAAGGGACTCGGGATTGCTCTCTAGGCTCTGCAGGAAAAGAAGGGCCTCATCTCACGCTGACGGGGGAATCTCGTGGTTTTTCTCTAGCTGCGGTGCGACGTGTGCAGTGTTTCTTGAATTACGACGGGGAATTCAGGGAGCTTCTCCTGTGGCCCCAGGGAAGTCCACTATGCATTAAAGTTGCAAGCGGGCACGCGGAATTGCTCTCGAGTCACGGCAGGGGAATCGGGCCTCAAGACGCATTGAAGGCGAGTCTTGAGGTCTTTCTCGAGTTGCGGCAGGAAACCCTGGGTTCCCTCAACTTGTGACGGTGACTTCAGGGAGCTTCTCAGGGTGACTATGGGAAGTCAGGAATACTGTGGAGTTGGGAGGGGCCTCTTGGCACTCCACTGGGTTTGGTTCAATGGAAGAGGGCCTCATCTAGAGTTGAGGCGGGAACCTCAGGTTTCCTCTCCTGTTCTGACGTGGGTCTTGGGGTGTATATGTCATTTCAAACAGGGAGTCTGGTCTCAACTTGACTGGAGGCATGGAACTCTGCTTTCCTCTCAAGTTGTCAAAGGGGTTTCAGGCCTCCAGACGAGTTGAGTTTGGGACCTGTGGCTCTTTTCCTATTAGCAACCAGGGCATCAGAACTCCCTTCTTGATGTGAGTTGATTCTCGCCTGTCATTCGAATCATTGCAAAGGAATCAGGCCTGATCTCCAGTGGATAGGGAAATACGTGGCTTTCGAATTGTGATAAGACACCCGGGTTCCCCTCCAGTGTCAAGTAGATACAGCCTCCTCTCGAGGTGGGACAGGGACGTCGGGATTCCTTTCCAGGGGAAACAGGGCAATTGACTCTCATCTAGACTTGAGGAGGGGATAACGGGGCTCTTCTTGACTTGTGGAGGTAAACTCAGCATTCCTCTAGAGTGGGGACGGGTATCTGGGGAAACTTCTGGAGTTTCATAAACCATGTCAAGTACCCTTTCGAGTTCCAAGAGGTAATGTGGTACTTCTTTGGAAATGCTGCAGCATAAAAAGGCCTTGTCAAGCATGCAGGGGAGAATTTTTGGTTGTGTGGAGTTGTGGTGGGAAGCTTAGGGTTCCTCTCGAGTTGCATGTCAACCTGGGGGACCCACTCATGTCTCCTCAAGGTATCCAGATCACCTTTGGCATTGTGAGTGGAAAACCGGTATTCCTCGTGCTTCGCTGCGGGGATGAATAGGGCCTCATCTCGAGTTGAGGCAGAAACCTCAGTCTTCCTCTCCTTTTCTCTCATCGAGCTCGGGGTCTCTGAGGAGTTGTATCAGGGGAGTCAGGCCTCATCTTGTTCCCTGAGGCAACACGAGAGGCTCCCTGAGTTCCCCGTGCTACCTGGAGAGGAATCTCAAGCCTCCAGCCGCAACTCGAGACAAATCACGAGATGCCCTCTTCAACATAAGATGACGCCCTTTTCTCCTGCAGCACCACAAGAGCAATCCCACATTTCCTCTCAAAACTCGAGACAAAGCTTGCCTCCTTTTAGGCAACTCATGGGGGCCCAGAGATCCCCGTCACAACTTGAGATGAAAGCCGAGTTCCCACCACAACTCGACTAGAACCCTGTGTGTCCCACCTCATCCGGTGATGAGGGCCCATTCCCTGCTTCAACTCAAGAATTATCCCAGCTTCCCCTCACACCACAAGAGGAGGCCTGTGTCACCGCTTGAATCTTGAGTGGAACTCCACGGATCCTGCTACCAGGAAAAAGGACTCCGAGTTCCCCCTCTGCTCCAGATAAGTCCTGATTCCCCTGCACCAGCTCCAATGGAACACCCAGTATCCCCTCACAACATGACAGGAGGCCTGTCGGGAAAAAGCCCAAATTCCCCACCTGAACTCGACTGGAGGCCTGACAGCCCTTTGACAACTCAACAGAAATGCAGAGTTCCATGCCTTAACCCCAGATGAGGCCTAACTCCCTAGTTGAACCTTGATAGGAAGCCCGAGATCCTGGTCGCCGCCAGAGAGGAACACTGAGTTTCCCGACTGAACTCTAGACACGGACCTATTCACCGGCAGTGACTCAAGAGGAATCCTAATGGGTCCCTCGCAACTTGAAAAGGGACCTGACTTCTCTGAGGCAACATGAGCCGGTCCCTGAGATCCCCGTTGCAACTCAAGAGGAGCCCCACGGCAACCACCACCCCTCCCACGATCCTCCAACCACCCTCCCAACACCCTCCCACCACCATCCCATCAATCTCCCAACACCCTCCAATCCACCTTCCCACCACCCTCCCACCATCTTCCCACCACCCTCCATTCCAGCCTCCCATTCATCTTCCCACTACCCTCCCACCTTCCTCCCACCACGCTTCCAACCACTTCCCCATCCATTCTCCCATCCATCCACTCACATCCTCTCACATCCTCTCATTCATCCTCCCATCTACCTTCCACCATCCTTCCAGCATGCTCTCACCATCCTCCCATCCACCCCCCATCCACCCTCCCACCATCCTCTCACCCATCCTCCCATCTGTCCTCCTATCCACCCACACTCTCATCACCCCTCTCTTCCCTTCATGTCTGTCCTTCCATATAGTATTTATTGAGGGTCTACTGTGGGATGCAGTAGACCCTGGTGATGCAATAATGAACACGGCACAGTGACCCTTTTTCTAGAGGGGTGCAGATAGGGAAGCCATATGGTGTCCCTCTATCTTTTTTTGGATGAAATCTCACCCAGAATCACAACACAGAAAGCCAATAAATCCTAGATATTCTAGAGGTCCAAAAGGTCCAGTTTATAAACCAAGATCGAGCTGGATGCCCCCATTTAATGTATAAGAAAACAGGTTCATCCACTTGATCCTACTCCACAGGGGTGGGAAGATGAATGGGAGGGTGGATTGGAGGGAGATGGGTGGGAGGTGGGAGATGGGTGGGCTGGAGGTGGTAGGGTGGTGGGAGGGTGGTGGGCGGGAGGTGGGAGGGTGATAGGACGATAGTGGGTAGCAGTTGGGCGGGAGGTTAGAGGGTGGTGGGCGGGAGGTTTGAGGGTGGTGGATAGACGATGGGAGGGTGGTGGGAGGGTGGTGGGCGGGAGGCAGGTGCATGGTGGGTGGGAGGTGGGAGGGTGGTGGGCGGGAGGTCGGTGGTTGGTGGGCGGGTGGTTGGTGGGAAGTGGGAGGGTGGTGGGAAGGTGGTGGGCCGGTGGTTGTTGGAAAGTGGGAGGGTGGTAGGAGGGAGGTGAGTGGGAAGAGGTAAGGTTGCCTTCAAGTTTCACCAGCGGAACAAGCTCCCGTCTTGAGTTGAAACAAAGAATTCCACTCTCCTCTCGAGTTGCGATGGGTATCTCCTGGAGCACATTGAGTGGCCTAAGAAAAGTCAAGCCTCCTGTGGAGTTTTGAGAGGGGACTTGTGATTACTCTCTATGCCCTGCAGGAAAAGAAGGGCCTCATCTCGCGAAGACGGGGGAATCTCGTGGTTTTTCTCGAGCTGCAGCGCAAAGTGTCGGGTTTCTCTAGAGTAATGATGGGGAATTCAGGGAGCCTCTTGTGTGGCCCCAGGGATATCAAGTCTCCATTCGAGCTGCGAGGGGGAGCACAGCATTGCTCTCGAGTCACAATAGGAAAATCAGGCCTCAAGACGCATTAAAGGGGGAATCTCGAGGTCTTTCTCGACTTGCGGCAGGAAACCCTGGATTCCCTCGACATGTGACAGAGACCTCAGGGAGCTTCTCAGGGTGCCAATGGGAAATCATGAATACTGTGGGGTTGGGAGGGGCCTCTCGTAACTCCACAGGGGACGGTGCAATGGAAGAGGGCCTCATCACGAGTTGAGGCGGGAACCTCAGGGTTCCTCTCCTGTTCTGACGTGTGTCTCGGGGTGTGTATGCCGTGTAAAACAGGGAGTCAGGTCTCGACATGTGTGGAGGCATGGAACTCTGCTTTCCTCTCGAGTTGTCAACGGGTTTTCAGGCTTCCAGACGAGTTAAATTTGGGACCTGGGGCTGCTTTAGGATTAGCCACTGGGACATCAGAACTCCCTTCATGTTGTGAGTTGATTCTCGGCTGACATTCAAATTGCTGCAAGGGAATCTGGCCTGATCTCGAGTGGATGGGGACATACGTGGCTTTTGAACTGTGACAAGTCCCCCGGGTTCCCCTCTAGTGTCAAGTAGATACCAGCCTCCTCTCAAGGTGCGATGGGGATGTCGGCATTCCTTTCCAGGCAAAGCAGGGCAATTGACCCTCATCTCGACTTGAGGAGGTGAAATCGGGGCTCTTCTTGACTTGTGGTGGGAAATTCAGCATGCCTCTCGAGTGGGGACGGGTATCTGGGGAAACTTCTGGAGTTTCCTGAAGCATGTCAAGTACACTTTCGAGTTCCAAGAGGGAACGTGGGTTTTCTTTGGAAATGCTGCAGCGTAAAAGGGCCTCCTCGAGCATACATGGGAGAATTTTGTGCTTTGCCTGGAGTTGTGGCAGGAAGCTTAGTGTTCCTCTCGAGCTCTGTGTCGACCTGGGGGACCCGTTCACGTCTCCTCAGGGAAGTAGCATCTCCTTTGGCATTGCGAGGGGCACCTCAGGATTCCTCACGCAGTGCTGCAGGGATGCATAGGGCCTCATCTCAAGTTGAGGTGGGAACCTCAGGGTTCCTCTTCATTTTTGACCACGATTTTGGTTTCTCTTCAGAGTTGGAACCGGGGACTCAGTCCTTGTCTTGTGTTGAGGCATGGAACTCCGCTTGCCTCTCAAGTTGTTCATGTGGTGTCATGCCACTTGTCAAGTTGTATTTGGAACCTGCGGCTTTTTCTGGAGGATGCAACCGGGGTTCTGTGCCCCTTCGTGTTGTTCTTCATCCTCATGGTTACATTAGAAGAGGTGCCCGGGCATTAGGACTTACCTTGAGTGGACGGGGAAACCGGTGTCTTTCAGAATGTGGCACGATCCCTGAGGCTTCCTCTCGGGTTTCAAGGTGAGACCGGCCTCCTCCTGAGGTGTGACAGGAAGGTCGGGATCCCTTTCCAGACAAAGCAGGGGAATCAACCTTCAAGTCGAAATCAGGAGAGGAGAAGGGCCACAGATTAAGTTGTCCTGGGAAACTTGGTATTCCTCTCGAGTGAGACTGGTATGTCGGGTAACTTTTTGAGTTGCATCAAGTGTGTCAAGTACCGTTTCGAATTTCAAGAGGGAAAGTGGGATTTCTCTAGAGATGCTGCAGTGGGAAATGGCCTCATATCACGAAGACGGGGGAACCCCGTGATTTTTCTCGAGTTGTGGTGGTATTCTCGAGTTACGAGGGGGATCTCAGGGAGCCCCTCGCAGTGCCCCAGGGAAGTCCAATCTCCATTCAAGTTGCGAAGGGGACCTGGTGATCGCTCTTGAGTCACTTCAGGGCAAATAGACCGCATCTAGGCTTGTGTCCAAAAACTCCGTGTTCCTCTCCAGTGACGACAGGGATCTCGGGGTTGCATTCAAGGTTCACCCGGCGAGTCAGGCCTTGTCTCGAGTTTAAGTAAAGAATTCCGCTCTCCTCTCGAATTGCCACGGGTATCTCTTTGAGCACATTGAGTGGCCTAAAGGGAGTCAAGCCTCCTGTGGAGTTTTGAGAGGGTAGTCGGGATTGCTCTCTAGGCCCTGCAGGAAAAGAAAGGCCTCATCTCGCAATGATGGGGGAATCTCGTGGTTTTTCTCGAGCTACGGCGCGACATCTTGGGTTTGTCTGAATTTACGACGGGGAACTCAGGGAGCCTCTCCTGTTGGCCCAGGGAAGTCCAGTCTCCTTTCCAGTTGCGAGTCACAGCAGGGGAATCGGACCTCAATACGCAATGAAGTGGGAATCTCAAGGTCGTAATCGAGTTGCAGCAGGAAACCCTGGGTTCCCTTGACTTGAGACGGTGACTTCAGAGAGCTCCTCATGGTACCTCAGTGAAGTCAGGAATACTGTGGAGTTGGTAGGGGCCTCTCAGGACTCCACTGGCATCGGAGCAATGGAAGAGGGCCTCATCTGGTGTTGAGATTAAGGCTCAGATTAAGTTGTGCTGAGAAACTTGGTGTTCCTCTCGAGTGAGACTGGTAGGTCTGGGAAATTTTTGAGTTGCATCAAGGGTGTTAAATGCCAGGAGCCAGCTTGAGGAACTCCCCCCCTGGCAAAGGTCATGAGGAAGGAGGCTCGGCATACACAAAGGCGGGAAGGAACCTCAGGAGTCCCCCTGGATATTCTCGAGCATCTACCCCCAAAACCAGAATCTGCCGAATTTACTGCTTTGTGCTCTCACCTCTGACTTTACTGGGGGCTGTCCCCCACCACCACCTCGCTCTCTCTGAACAGGAGTTAACTTACAGCTCCAGTTAATATAGTCCTGGGAATTAGGAGTGTTTAAATCCAAACCCCTTAGATAGCTCTCTAACTTGCCTGACAAGTTTACCCGGACTCCTACAGCTATGCATACGATTGTTTACAGTCTCCCAGCTGTGAGAGGCACGGGAAGCCTAAGATATTCAAATAGCTTAGAGCCTCTCAGAGAGTTAGAAGCTGACAGAATAAAACTGGTAAAAGATTTCATTGATGAGCCAGTGCTTGCTGCCAAGTTTCCACATCCCCTGTATTGTATCCTTGAAAGTGTATTAATTAATATACTTGGTATGTAGAAAAAATAGGTAGTGGCCTTGGTGTTAGCAACTTTAGACCCTTAAGGTAATAAATTCTTTCCTTTGTTGTAAACCCACTGCACTTCTGCCCTATAAGAATGCAACTTTATCTAACACCTTCGGAGGATGGCACCAAACCTTAAAATAATTACTCGTAGAGAAAATAAGAATTATGGATTGACAAACCTTTGTCAGAGTCATAAAATGTTAATAGGCCTTCTGGACAGAAGATGATGTAAATCACCTAAATCATTTGTATACAATAAATTTGCAGGAAAGAAACCCTGGTTTCGATAAGGATAGAAGACTGCTGACTTTGCATGATTTCACACCCCCTATTATCCTCTATGTACAACTTATGGTATAAAAGCCCCTGTTGAAAATAAAGCTACAGGCCTTGCTCACCGAAGTTTGGTCTCCCCATGTCATTCTTTCTTTCCCATTCCGGCTGAGTCTCCATCTGGAGTGCGGAGGTCTCCTGTGACCATTTATTTGCCTGGGCTTCTAAGACCCACTCGAGAAGGTGCCTAAAGTGGGGCACCTTCCGCTATTCGAGAGGGCGCCTGCGGCCTCCGTGGTCAGAGCTAACCTGATGTCACAGATTATATTGATTTTCCGCGTAAACCAAGCTACTCAGCCTCTTTTCTCCGCTGAATTTTCTTACTGAGCTATCCTCATTCTATTACTCTTTATATCTTTGATGAATATTTAAATAAAGCCAGTGTAATCGCTGGCACCGTCTCCCCTAAGAACTCCCTGGATCTGCCAGGGCTGGACCCTGGCATGTGGTGCCCAAGACAGGCGATTCGAAGGTAGGTCCCCCAGGCCTATTGTTCCCCCAGTGTTGAGTTTTTGGGATGGCTAGGGCCCCACTCAGGGTGCTGCAGACCCTCCTGTAGAATAGACAGGGTGAGGAGGAGTGGGAAGTGTTGAAAGTGTCAAAGAGTTAGAGAGAAAAAACGGTTTCTGAAGTTAAAAGCCTGATCTTTTGAAAGCTAAAATTAAATCTTCTATTGTACTTAATTTTCCGACATGGGTAACACTGAATCAAATGAAAGACAGCTCTTCATAGGAGTAATTTTACAGTTATTAAGTAAAAGAGGAATCAAAGTTTAACAATGTACCATTCAATCTTTTTTTTTTTTTTTTTTCATTTGTACAAGAGCACTCTCTCTGGTTTCCAGAAGAAGGCACTGTTACCTTAGATGTCTGGGAGAAAGTAGGAAAACAGCTAAAAACTTACCATGCCGCACATGGCTCACTAAAGGTGCCTAATGATGCCTTTTCCTTATGGAATATCATTAGAGGTGTCTTAGACCCTGCCCCAGATTCAGAAAAAGTACATCTGAAAGGGGATAGTGAAGAAAATGTTGTAGCTAAACTGGCCCCTGAATCTAAAAAGGTAACTTTTAAAGAGGAAAATGAGGACAAAACTGTAGTTAAACCCGAAGAAAATGAGAAAAACGAAGACCTGCCTGACTATTGGCAACTAAGAAAAATGTTAGCAGCCATGATTACTCAGGAACAACTTAAAGACAGGGATGAGAAACAAGATCAGCTTTCCCCAAAAGAAAAAGAGAATTTAGATGAGATAGCAGCTAAATATCACTCTGATGAAGATTGGCATCTCTTAAACAAAGATGCCCCAAAAAGCCTAAGAGAAACTTGCCCTGTCAGGCCATCAGCTTCAAAGAGCTTGAGGGAAACGTCTCCTATCAGGCTATATGCCCCTAGGAATTCCCAGGAGAACTTCCCAGTTAATCCATATGTAACCTCTGAATACCAAACAGTTCAAAGAGCTCCAGAGTACAGAGCAGAGGATATGGAACCCATGCCATTGCCACCACCTCCCATACCACCTCCCATACCAAGCTGTACAGGTCCCATTAAACCCACAACATTGCTGCCACCTCCTTATCGAAGTGGGAAAATTCCAATATTGATCCCAGGGAGACAGGCCTTTTCTGCCCCTGGCGAGAAATTCGATCCCCAACTTCAGGTTGTTTTCCCTCTAATTTTTTACAATGATGAAAGGGAACAAAAGGCTATCAAGTGGGAGCCTGTTTCTTTTCAATTGGTAAAATAACTTAAAAATGCATGTATTTCATATGGGCCTAAAGCCCCATATACAATGCAGCTAGTAGAAAATTTAGCAGGCCAATGGTTAACACATTGAGAATGGAAAACAATTGCTAGGGCCTGCCTTTCTGGAGGACATTTTATACTTTGGAAATCTGAATATGATGGTTTCGCTTGTATGTATGCTTTTTCTAACCAAAATGGAGACCTTAAACATATCACTGAAACTATGTTACTTGGGCGGGCTGACTACCCCTCCTTTGACCAACAGATGAAATTAGATAGAACCGCTATACAACAGGTGGCTGATTGTGCCTTTGCTGCCTGGCGTTCATTACCCCATGGTAAGGCATCAGGTATCACTCTATCTGATATTAAACAAAAGTCAGAAGAGCCGTTTGAAGACTTTGTCTCATGACTCTCAGAAGCTGTCCAGAGAATAATTTCTGATTCTGAGGCAGCTAAATTATTAACAAAACACTTGGCCTTTGAAAATGCTAATTCTACCTGCCAGGCTATATTGTGCCCTGTTAGAAGAACTGCAACTCTAACTGATTATATGAAACAGTGTGCAGATGTAGGACCATCAATGCTACAGGGTGTTGCTATAGCTGCAGCAATAAAAAGGAATTCTTATCAGCAGGCAGTCCAATCTTTTTTTACTAACAAGAATAAGCCACCACAAGGTGCTCCTAATAACCAAGGCAGGAATGCATTCCCTAGAACTTGTTTTTCCTGTGGCCAGGAGAGACACATTTTTCATGACTGCCCTCAAAGAACACCCGGTTCTTATCTGCCTAATCCGGCCCAACCGGCTGTATCTGTTCCGCAAAACCCTGCCCCCCGACACCCCGCCCATGAATGCTAGGTCTCTTTGCCCTCACTGCCAGAAAGGATATCATTGGGCAAGGGACTACAGGTCAAGATTCCATAGATATGGAGCCTTTTTAGGCCCCAACCAGCAGTCGGGAAACGGGTTGAGGGGCCAGCCCCAGGCCCCAACAATGATTGGGACAGACTCACTTAACCCATTCATTCCCTTCGTCCCGTCACAGAGCTCATCAAAGCAACCCCAGGCAGCGCAGGACTGGACCTCAGTTCCACCACCACAACAATATTAACACCAGATAGCCCCACTATAAAAATCCCTACCGGAGTAAAAGGTCCATTACCGACAGGCCTGGTAGGAATTATACTAGGCAGAAATTCCTTAGGTATACAAGGTCTTACAATTATTCCTGGAGTAATTGACTCAGATTATACAGGAGAAATTCAGATAATGATTTTACCCCCGACTAAAACTTTCCAAATACATCAGGGACAGAAAATAGCCCAACTTTCACTTCTGCTTTTTCATACTGCAATTGGGAAAATATCCACTCAAAATGAAAGACGGGACAAAGGATTTGGGCCTAGTGACATGGCTTTTTGGGTAACAGAAATTACTAAAAAGCGTCCCATGAAATCTATTCTTGTCAGTGGCCAGTGTATTGAAGGGCTATTAGACACAGGAGCAGACGTTTCCTGTATTTCTGGGAAAGACTGGCCCAATTCCTGGCCCACACATACTACTGCAAATAACTTAGTGGGCATCGGGAGAGCTCCTGCAGTAGCTCAAAGTGCAAAAAAATTTTAGATTGGCAATTTGAGGATATCCGTGGAACATTCCAACCGTATGTGATTCCTTCACTGCCCTGCTCGCTGTGGGGGAGGCATGTGCTGTCTCAAATGGGCATGTTACTTTTTAGCCCTGATGATAAAGTAACTTTTCAAATGCTACAAATGGGCTATGACCCTTCAAAAGGGTTAGGTAAACAGCAGACAGGAATAATTGAGCCAATTTGCCCAGCTCCTTGAAAGTCCCGTACTTGATTAGGGTATCCAAATTTTTGATGAAGGCCATTGTTTTTGCTGCCGACCCCATTACGTGGAAATCTCAGAACCCAGTGTGGGTAGAACAATGGTCTCTGACTAAAGAAAAACTACTGGCAGCTAAAACGTTAATTTCTGAACAACTAGAATTGGGACATATTGAACCCTCCAATAGCCCCTGGAATACTCCTATTTTTGGAATTAAGAAAAAATCTGGCAAGTGACGACTTTTACAAGATTTAAGAGCTACTAATGCCACTATGGAAGATATGGGGGCCTTACAACCTGGGCTTCCTTCCCCAGTAGCCGTCCCAGAAGGACATAATATTATTGTAATTGATTTGCAAGACTGTTTTTTCACCGTCCCCTTAAATGCTGAGGATAAAAAGCGATTTGCCTTTAGTTTACCAGCAGAAAATTTTAAACAGCCTCATTTAAGGTTTCAATGGAAAGTGTTGCCCCAGGGAATGAAAAATAGCCCTACTTTATGTCAAAATTTTGTTAATGCAGCTATAGAAGATATTAGGGCTAATATGTATATTATATGTATATGTGTTATATGTTATATGTATATGTATTATATTATATGTATTATATGTATTATTATTATGTATTATTATATGTATATATATTATATGTAATATGTATATTAGCTGTATATGATTCACTATATGGATGATATTTTAATAGCTCACCCTGATATAGCTCATTTATAAACTGTCCTCCAGGATTTGACCCAGGCATTAACAGACAGAGGCTTAAAAATTGCCCCAGAGAAAATTTAAGTCAATCCGCCCATAACTTACTTAGGACGGGTTATCAGTTCAGAAACTGTGACTCATGCCCCATTAAAATTGAGAAAAGATCACCTTGTTACTTTAAATGATTATCAAAAACGTTTAGGCGATATTAATTGGATCAGACCTTATTTGAAATTAACCACTGCCGAATTAAAACCTCTTTTTAACATTTTACGCTGGGATCCTGATCCAACTTCTAAAAGATAATTAACTGCTGAGGCTCGGGAGGCCTTAGACAAAGTAGTAGCAGCTTTATCTGATAGCTATGTAAAAAGAATTGATTTACAAACAAACTGGCAAGTCCTCTGCCTGGCTACTCCAACAGCACCTACGGGAGTTTTATGGCAAAACGGCCCCCTAGAGTGGATCCATCTCCCGCTCAAGCTAAAAAGGTAGTGGCTTCTTATCCAGGTTTAGTGGCTACTTTAATGTTGAAGGGGAGAAAGTGGAGTATTGAATTATTTGGTAAAGAACCAGCAGAAATTGTATTTCCATATAATAAAGAACAGCTTGATGCTCTTCTAATGTTTGATGAAAATTGGCAGATTGCTATAGGAAATTATTTTGGCCAAATTCTGCATCATTTACCTTCACATGTTTTGCTAAATTTTATGTCTAAACACCCAGTTATTTCCCTTGTTAGATGTAAATACTCCCCCATCTCAGACGCTCAAATGGTTTTTACTGACGGGTCAGGTAACAGGCAGAGCTTCTATAGTTACAAGAGATCAGCATAAAGTTTTACAGACACAGGAGACTTCGGCCCAGAGACCTGAACTCACAGCTGTTATAGAGGCTTTTGTTATGTTTGCAGAGGAGGAATTTAACCTTTACTCTGACTCTCAGTATGTGGTCAGGCTGTTTCCACACATTGAGACTGCGGTTCTGCCCGAGAACAAAACTGCAATATTTCACTTGTTAACTAAACTGCAGCAGCAAATTTGGAAACAAAGCTGAGCATATTTTATTGGCCACATTCGGGCTCATTCTGGATTTCCTGGACCTTTAAATGCCTTAAATGACCTGGCAGATTCACTAACTAAGGTCACAGTGGCTTCTGCTTTTGACGAAGCCCGAGCTTCTCATTCACTCCACCATCAAAATGCTACTGTGCTAAGATATCAATTTCAGGTTCTTCGAGAATCTGCTCGGGAGATTGTTCATTCCTGTTCTCATTGTCCCAATACTGTAAATAGTTTACCTATGAGAGTTAACCCTCACGGTCTCAAACCTAATGCACTCTGGCAGATGGATGTAACTCACATCTCTTTATTTGCAAAATTGTCTTTTGTTCATGTAACGTAGATACCTTTTCTCATGTTATTATTGCAACTGCTCGTACAGGGGAAGCAGTTAAAGATGTAATACAACATCTCTTTACTTGTTTCTCATATGTGGGTCTGCCAAAAGCCTTGAAAACTGATAATGCCCCTGCTTACACATCCAAGTCTTTTAAGGAATTTTGTCTAAAGTTTCAAATTAAACATAATACAGGCATCCCTTATAATCCACAAGGACAAGCCATTGTGGAAAAAGCACATCAAACGTTAAAAATCCAAATTCAAAAACTAAACGAAGGGGAGTTTAAATATAGTTCTCCCCATCACATCTTGCAACAGGCTCTTTTTGTAATAAATATTTTAAATACTGACTCGGCCAGAATTACTGCAATGCTTTGCCATTGGTGCCCGGAGCAATTGAATCCAAAACCATTAGTTAAGTGGAAGGACCTCCTTTCCGGACAATGGAAAGGTCCCAACCCATTGTTAACCAGCGGTCGAGGATATGCTTGTATTTTTCCACAGGATGAAGATTCTCCAATTTGGGTTCCAGATAGATTGATTCGCTATGTCTCAGCCCCTCGGATACCAGATTCCACGGCTGCCCCGACCCCGAAAGAGGAAGGGGCCTCCTCTGCCTTTGCTTCCCCCCGCCAGCACGGGAAACACCACTGACATCAGAGCAACTGACATCAGGGATCCCGGATGAGCAGGGAATGGATCTGCCCACCAAACAGATGTCTCAACTTCACATACAGGATATTGCTCCCCCCGATCCTTTGCCTCACAAAAGGGTGTCAGGCCGCCTGTCTTAGGCGACCTGAAATGCCCCCATACCCACTTGGGGACAAATAAAAACACTCTGCCATCAGGCACGGGGAATGACCTTTTACAGGGCTCTCCTACCTCCCCTGAGAAGATGTTTATTGCTATGCTTGCCTTATTATCTTGCCAGATAAGCGCCTCCTCCCCGACTCCTGAAAAGTATTGGGCTTACTTCCCAGATCCTCCAAGCTTTCAAGTAGTTACCTGGAATAGTGACCCCTTACGGGTCCACACAAACCAGCCTCAGTTACTGGGAGGGTCATATACTTCCTATATCACAGACGAATATCCTATTAATTTCAATTTTACCTTCAGGGGATTAGCAGACGACCTTCATGTTTGCTTCAACTTCCCCAACAATATAGAAAGCTTTGTTACTCCCCCTAAGGAAGGATGTGTTGGAGCCTTGAAAAAGGAAATTCTGACCCATTCTCCAGCCTCAGGTATTGAACATAGAGGGTGTCTAGCGGTTTGGATGTTGCAGGCTCGTATGCCCGGGGCCCTTGATCCCCACAAAAAGTATTCCACAGACCCCCTCCTGGATATCCAAGTTGTTATAATAACGAGCCTTCAGATACCATATGGAACACCATAGATGATCGTACAGGGTGTCCGATTTGGAAATCTTGTACTTATGGTTTGAGAATTGATTATAGAATACCAGGAGGAGGGAATTACATGATTCAAGACTGGAGTAACCCAGACCCAGATACGAGCCCATTGTTCCTTGGTGGCTTTCTCAGTAGATATTATAATTGGAAGAAAGACTTTGTTCCTTGGCCATTAAGCATCACTAGATGGCATAATAATCAATTTGTTCCTCCTGTATTGTCTTATACAACCAAGAACAGAACCTTTTGGCAGCCAGAAATTTGGAGGGCCCTTGCTGCCACTGCTCCCATTTCCTTATTCCATCCAAATAGCAATTCTACTTATTCTGTTTTGGCTTGTATACCCTCACCTTATGTTTTTCTCTTTACTAATGACTCCAAGAGACTAAATGTATACATGAATTACTCAGGCGGACCTAATATAGTAACTTGTGAACAATGTATGCTTTCATCTTGTTTGACCCCGCAATACAATGTTTGTTCTCTTGTGTTGAAACGCCCACCCTATCTCATGATACCTGTATCTGTGGATTCTTATTGGTATGATAATTACGGTTTGGCTGTATTACAACAACTACAGGATTTAATGTGAACACGGCGGTTTGTGGGCTTACTTATCTTGGGAATAGCAGCTTTGATTGGAGAAGGCAATGGCACCCCACTCCAGTACTCTTGCCTGGAAAATCCCATGGATGGAGGAGCCTGGTAGGCTGCAGTCCATGGGGTTGCTTAGAGTCAGACACGACTGAGCGAATTCACTTTCACTTTTCACTTTCATGCATTGGAGAAGGAAATGGCAACCCACTCCAGTGTTCTTGCCTGGAGAATCCCAGGGACGGGGGAGCCTGGTGAGCTGCTGTCTATGGGGTCACACAGAGTCAAACACAACTGAAGAGACTTAGCAGCAGCAGCAGCTTTGATAACTGCAATTACTTCTGTTACTGTAGCAGCAATATCATTGACTCAACAAGTACATACTGCTCAATATGTTGATACTATGTCCAAAAATGTTTCTTTAACATTGGCAACACAGGAAGCTATAGACAGGAAATTAGAAATGAGGGTAGATGCCCTAGAGGAAGCAGTAATACATATTGGGATGAATTGCAGGCTTTAAAAGTGAAAATGGCATTGTCTGTCATTCTGACTACCGGTGGATATGTGTAACTCCCCTGAAAGTAAATGAGACAGATTATGACTGGGAAAAGATTAAAAACTATATTTCAGGTGTCTGGAACAGCTCTGACATTGGTTTAGACTTAGGGAAACTTCACAATCAAATAGAAACCATGGAATACTCCCGATTAGATTTTACTGCCACTGGAACAGCAAATGACTTCTTCCATACTTTCTCTAACTTCATTTCAGGAAAGAATATTCTGTCTACCGTCCTCAGCTATGCTGCAGTGGCTGCTTTAATTCTGCTTCTCATAATCATTCTTCCTTGTATTGTCAGGATTCTTCGGCAGAACATTCAGAGGCTCACGACTGAGCTACATCTGGCTGTTTTAACAAATAAAAAAGGAGGAGATGCCGGGACCCAGCATGAGAAACTCCACCTGTGGCAAAGGTCATGAGGAAGGAGGCTCGGCATACGCAAAGGTGGGATCGAGCCTCAGGAGTACCCCTGGATATTCTCCAGCATCTACCCCCAAAACCAGAGTCTGCCTACTTTACTGCTTTGTGCTCTCACCTCTGACTTTACAGGGGGCTGTCCCCCACCACCATCTCGGTCTCTCTGAAACGGAGTTAACTTACAGCTCCAGTTAATAAAGTTCCTGGCTATTGCTGCTAAGTCGCTTCAGTCGTGTCCGACTCTGTGCAACCCCATAGACGGCAGCTTACCAGGATTCCCCATACCTGGGATTCTCTAGGCAAGAACACTGGAGTGGCTTTCCATTGCCTTCTCCAATGTGTGAAAGTGAAAAGCGAAAGGGAAGTCGGTCAGTCGTGTCCGACTCCTAGTGACCCATGGACTGCAGCCCACCAGGTTCCTCTGTCCATGGGATTTTTCAGGCAAGAGTACTGGAGTGGCTTGCCATTGCCTTCTCCGTCCTGGGCATTAGGAGTGTTTAAATCCAAACCCCTTAGATAGCTCTCTAACTTGCCTGACAAGTTTACCCGGACTCCTACAGCTATGCATACGATTGTTTACAGTCTCCCAGCTGTGAGAGGCACGGGAAGCCTAAGATATTCAAATAGCTTAGAGCCTCTCAGAGAGTTAGAAGCTGACAGAATAAAACTGGTAAAAGATTTCATTGATGAGCCAGTGCTTGCTGCCAAGTTTCCACATCCCCTGTATTGTATCCTTGAAAGTGTATTAATTAATATACTTGGTATGTAGAAAAAATAGGTAGTGGCCTTGGTGTTAGCAACTTTAGACCCTTAAGGTAATAAATTCTTTCCTTTGTTGTAAACCCACTGCACTTCTGCCCTATAGGAATGCAACTTTATCTAACACCTTCGGAGGATGGCACCAAACCTTAAAATAATTACTCGTAGAGAAAATAAGAATTATGGATTGACAAACCTTTGTCAGAGTCATAAAATGTTAATAGGCCTTCTGGACAGAAGATGTAAATCACCTAAATCATTTGTATACAATAAATTTGCAGGAAAGAAACCCTGGTTTCGATAAGGATAAAAGACTGCTGACTTTGCATGATTTCACACCCCCTATTATCCTCTATGTACAGCTTATGGTATAAAAGCCCCTGTTGAAAATAAAGCTACAGGCCTTGCTCACCAAAGTTTGGTCTCCCCATGTCATTCTTCCTTTCCCATTCCGGCTGAGTCTCCATCTGGAGCGTGGAGGTCTCCTGTGACCATTTATTTGCCTGGGTTTCTAAGACCCACTCGAGAAGGTGCCTAAAGTGGGGCACCTTCCGCTATTCGAGAGGGCGCCTGCGGCCTCCGTGGTCAGAGCTAACCTGATGTCACAGATTATATTGATTTTCCGCGTAAACCAAGCTACTCAGCCTCTTTTCTCTGATGAATTTTCCTACTGAGCTACCCTCATTCTATTACTCTTTATACCTTGATGAATATTTAAATAAAGCCAGTGTAATCGCTGACACCATCTCCCCTTTGAACTCCCTGGATCAGCCGGGGCTGGACCCTGTCAGTAAAATACCATTTTGAACTACAAGAGGGAACGTGGGATTTCTCTCCAGACGCTGCAGTGGGAAAGGGCCTCATCTCGCGATGACGGGGGAACCTCATGGATTAATCGAGTTGCGGCGGAATACTCGAGTTACGACGGGGAACTCAGGATGCCTCTCGTGTGGCCCCAGGGAAGTCCAATCTCCATTCGAGTTGAGAGGGGGAGCTGAGGCTTGCTCTCGAGTCACTGCAGGGCAAAGAGACCTCATCTAGGCTTCTGTCCAGAAACTCCGTGTTCCTGTCCAGTGGCGACAGGGATCTTGGCATTGCATTCAAGGTTCACCCGGGGAGTCAGGCCTCATCTCGAGTTGAAACAAAGAAAGCCGCTCTCCTCTCGAGTTGCGATGGGTATCTCTTGGTGCCGATCTAGTGGCCTAAAGGGAGGCAACACTCCTTGGAGTTTGGAGAGGGGACTTGGGATTGCTCTCTAGGCCCTGCAGGAAAAGAAGGGACTCATCTCGCGATGACAGGGGAATCTCGTGGTTTTTCTCGAACTGCAGTGAGATGTGTGGGGTTTCTCTCCAGTTACCCAGGGGAACTCAGGGAGCTTCTCCTGTGGCCCCATGGAAGTCCAGTCTCCATTTGGTTGTGAGAGGGCGCATGGCATTGCTCTCAAGTCACGGCAGGGGAATCAGGCCTCAAGACGCATTGAAGGGCGAATTTCAAGGTCTTTCTTGAGTTGCAGCAGGAAATCCTGGCTTCCCTCGACTTGTGATGGTGACCTCAGGGAGCTTCTCATGGTGCCTATGGGAAGTCAGGAATATTGTGGAATTGGGAGTGGCCTCTCGGGACTCCACTGGGGTCGGTGCAATGGAAGAGAACCTAATCTCGAGTTGAGGCGGGAACTTCAGGGTTCCTCTCCATTTCTCCGATGGACCTCGGTGTCTCTGCGGAGTTGGAACAGGGGAGTCAGGCCTCGTCTTGTATTGAGGCATGGAACTCCGCTTGCCTCTCGAGTTGTTCATGGGGTGTCAGGCCACTTGTCGAGTTGTATTTGGAACCTGTGGCTTTTTCCAGAGGATGCAACTGGTGTGTCAGTGACCCTTCGTGTGTGATTTCATCTTAGGGGTTACATTCGAAGTGGTGCCCAGGCATCCGGCCTTACCTTGAGTGAACGGGGAAATTAGTGTATTTCGGAATGCGGCATGACCCATGAGGCTTCCTCTCGAGTTTCAATGTGAGACCGGCCTCCTCCTGAGGTGCGATGGGAAGGTCGGGATCCCTTTCCAGACAAAGAAGGGGAATCGACCCTCAGGTCGAGATCAGGAGGGGAGAAGGGGCTCAGATCAAGTTGTGCCAGGAAACTTGGTGTTCCTCTCGAGTGAGACTGGTATGTCGGGGAACTTTTTGAGTTGCATCAAGGGTGTCAAGTACCGTTCCGAATTTCAAGAGGGAACGTGGGATTTCTCTCAAGATGCTGCAGAAGGAAAGGGCCTCATCTTGCGATGACGGGGGAACCTCATGGATTTTCTCGAGTTGCACTGAGATTCTCCAGTTACGACAGGAACTCAGGGAGCCTCTCGTGTTGCCCCAGGGAAGTCCGATCTCCATTCGAGGTGCACAGGGGAGCTGAGGCTTTCTCTTGAGTCACTGCAGGGCAAATAGACCTCATCTAGGCTTGTGTCCAGAAACTCCATGTTCCTCCCCAGTGGCGACAGGGATCTTGGGGATGCATTCAAGGTTCACCTGGGAGTCAGGCCTCGTCTCGATTGGAAGCAAAGAACTCTGCTCTCCTCTCGAGTTGCGACGGGTAACTCTTGGAGCCCATTGAGTGGTCTAAAGGGATTCAAGCCTCCTGTGGAGTTTTGAGAGGGGACTCAGGATTGCTCTTTAGGCCCTACAGGAAAAGAAGGGCCTCATCTCGCGATGCCGGGGGAATCTCGTGGTTTTTCTCAAGCTGTGGGCGATGTGTAGGGTTTCTCTCGAGTTACAATGGGGAATTCAAGGAGCTTCTCCTGTTGCCCAATGGAAGTCCAGTCTCCATTTGAGTTGCGAACGAGCCCACGCCATTGCTCTCGTGTCGCATCAGAGGAACCGGGCCTCAAGACACGTAGATTGAGGAATCTCGAGTTCTTTCTCGAGTTGGGGCAGGAAACCCTGGGTTCCCTCGACTTGTGACAGTGACCTCAGGGAGCTTCTCAGGGTGCCTATGGGAAGTCAGGAATACTGTGGAGTTGGGAGGGGCCTCTCAGGACTCCACTGGGATCGGTGCAGTGGAAGAGGGCCTCATCTCGAGTTGAGGTGTGAACCTAGGGTTCCTCTCCTGTTCTGATGTGGGACTCGGGCTGTATATGCCATTTCAAACAGGGAGTAAGGTCTCGACTTGAGTGGAGGCATGGAAGGCTGCTTTCCTCTCGAGTTTTCAAAGGGGTTTCAGGCCTCAAGACAAGTTGAATTTGGGACCTGGGGCTCTTTTCCAATTAGCAACCGGGGCATCAGATCTCTATTCATGTTGTGAGTTGATTCTCGGCTGACATTCGAATCCATGCAAGGGAATTAGGCCTGATCTCGAGTGGATGGCGAAATACATAGCTTTCAAATTGTGACAAGTACCCCGGGTTCCCCTCCAGTGTCAAGTAGTACAAGCCTCCTCTTGAGGTGAGGCATGAACGTTGGCATTCCTTTCCAGTCGAAGCAGGACAATTGACCATCATCTCGACTTGAGGAGGGGATAAAGGGGCTCTTCTTGACTTGTGGCAGGAAACTCAGCGTTCCTCTCGAGTGGGGATGGGTATCTGGGGAAACTTCTGGAGTTTCATGAAGCGTGTCAAGTACACTTTCAAGTTCCCAGAGGGAACGTGGGCTTTCTTTGGAAACACTGCACCATAAAAGGGCCTCCTTAAGCCTGCAAGGGAGAATTTTGTGGTTTGCCTGGAGCTGTGGCGGGAAGCTTAGGGCTCCTCTTGTGTTGCCTGTCAAATTAAGGGACCCGCTCGTGTCCCCTCAGGGAAGTCAGATCTCCTTTGGCATTGTGAGGGACACCTCGGGATTCCTCACACAGTGCTGCAAGGATGAATAGGGCCTCATCTCGAGTTGAGGCGGGAACCTCAGGGTTCCTCTCCATTTCTGACATCCATCTCGGGGTCTCTGCAGAGCTGGAACAGGGGAGTCAGGCCTTGTCTTGTGTTGAGGCACGGAACTCTGTTTGCCTCTCGAGTTGTGCATGGGGTGTCAGGCAACTTGTTGAATTGTATTTGAAACCTGCGGCTTTTTATGGAAGATGCAATCGGGGTGTCAGTGCCCCTTCATGTTGTGACTTCGTCCTTGGGGTTACATTCGAAGAGGTACCTGGGTATCAGGACTTATCTTGAGTGAACTGGGAAATTGGTGTCTTTCGGAATGTGGCACGACCCACGAGGCTTCCTCTCGACTTTCAGTGTTAGACTGGCGTCCTCCTGAGGTGCGACGGGAAGGTCGTGATCCCTTTGCAGACAGAGCAGGAGATCGACCCTCCTGTCGAGATCAGGAGGGGAGAAGGGGCTCAGATTGTGTTGTTCTGGGAAAATCAGAGCTCCTCTTGAGTGAGACCGGTATGTTGGGGAAACTTTTGAGTTGCATCAAGGATGTCAAGTACCATTTCGTATTTCAAGAGGGAACGTGGGATTTATCTCGAGACTCTGCAGTAGGAAAGGGCTTCATCTTCTGATGACGGGGGAACATCGTGTTTCTCTCGAGTTGCGGCGGAATTCTCGAGTTTCAACGGGGAACTCAGGGAGCCTCTCGTGCTGCCCCAGGGAAGTCCAGTCTTCATTGGAGTTGCAAGGGGGAGCTGGGGATTGCTCTCGAGTCATTGCAGAGTAAATAGACCTCATCTAGACTTGTGTCCAGAAACTCCGTGTTCTTCTCCAGTGGCAACAGGGATCTCCTATTTGCATTCAAGCTTCACCTGCTGAGTCAGACCTCATCTCGAGTTGAAGCAAATAACTCTGCTTTCATCTCGAGTTGCGATGGGTATCTCTTGGAGCCCATTGAGTGGCCTAAAAAGAGTCAAGCATCCTGTGGAGTTTTGAGAGGGGACTCGGGATTGCTCTCTAGGCTCTTCAGGAAAAGAAGGGCCTCATCTCGCGATGATGGGGGAATCTCGTGGTTTTTCTCGAGCTGCGTTGTGACCTGGGGGACCCGCTCATGTCTCCTCAGGGAAGTCAGATCTCCTTTGGCATTGTGAGGGGCACCTCAGGATTCCTCGCGCATCGCTGCAGGGATGAATAGGGCCTCAATTTGAGTTGAGGCGGGAACTTCAGGGTTCCTCTCCATTTCAGACATTGATCTTGGGGTCTCTGTGGAGTTGGAACAGGGGAGTCAGACCTCGTCTTGTTCCCTGAGGCAACACGACAGGCTCCCTGAGTTCCCCGTGGTACCTGGAGAGGAATCTCAAGCCTCCAGCTACAACTTGAGACAGTCCACGAGATGCACCTGTAAACGCAAGATGAGGCCCTTTCCTCCTGCAGCACCGCGAGTGCAATCCCACGTTCCTCTCAAAACTCAAGAGAAAGCTTGATTCTCTTTAGGCAACTCAAGGGGGGCCAGAGGTCCCCGTCACAACTCGAGATGAAAGCAGAGTTTCCCGCCACAACTCGACTAGACCCCGTGTGTCCCACCTCATCCGGAGATGAGGGCCCATTCCCTGCTTCAACTCAATAAGAATCCCAAATTCCCCTCGCACAACAAGAGGAGGCCTGTGTCACTGCTTGAATCTCGAGTGGAACCCCGCAGATCCTACTGCAAGGAAAAAGGATGCCAAGTTCCCCCTCTGCTCCAGATAAGTCCTGATTCCCCTGCACCGGCTCCAATGGAACACCGAGTATCCCCTCACAACACGATGGGAGGCCTGTCGGCCCTGCCTATCCTCTTGAAAAAGCCCAAATTCACCACCTGAACTCAACTGGAGGCCTGACAGCCCTTTGACAACTCGACAGAAATGCAGAGTTCCATGCCTCAACCCCAGACGAGGCCTGACTCCCTAGTTGAACCTTGATAGGAAGCCCGAGATCCCAGTTGCCACCGGAGAGGAACACTGAGTTTCCCGACTGAACTCTAGACACCGAACTATTCACCAGCAGTGACTCGAGAGGAATCCTGATGGGCCCCTCGCAACTTGAAAAGGGACCTGACTTCTCTGAGGCAACACGAGCCGGTCCCTGAGATCCCCGTTGCAACTCAAGAGGAGCCCCTCGGCAACCACCACCCCTCCCACGATCCTCCAACCACCCTCCCAACACCCTCCCACCACCGTCCCACCAATCTCCCAACACCCTCCAATCCACCCTCCCACCACCCTCCCACCATCTTCCCACCACCCTCCATTCTACACTCCCATTCATCTTCCCACTACCATCCCACTTTCCTCCCACCACCCTCCCAACCACTTTCCCATCCATCCACTCACATCCTCTCACATCCTCTCATTCATCCTTCCATCTACCTTACCACCATCCTACCACAGCACTCCCACCATCCTCCCATCCACTTCCATCCACCCCCCATCTACCCTCCCACCATCCTCTCACCCATCCTCCCATCTCTCCTCCTATCCACCCACACTCTCATCACCCCTCTCTTTGCTTCCCTCCCTTCATGTCTTTCCTTCCATAAAGTATTTATTGAAGGTCTACTGTGGGATGCAGTAGACCCTGGTGATGCAATAATGAACATGGCACAGTGACCCTTTTTCTAGAAGGGTGCAGATAGGGAAGCCATATGGTGTCCCTCTATCTTTCTTTGGATGAAATCTCACCCAGAATCACAACACAGAAAGCCAATAAATCCTAGATACCCTAGAGGTCCAAAAGGTCCAGTTTATAAACCAAGATCAAGCTAGATGCCCCCAATTTATGTATAAGAAAACAGGTTCACCTACTTGATCCTACTCCACAGGGGTGGGACAATGAATGGGAGGGTGGATTGGAGGGAGGTGGGCGGGAGGTGGGCGGGTGGTGGGCAGGAGGTGGGAGGGTGGTGGGTGGGATGTAGGCGGGTGGTGGGAGGGTGGTGGGCGGGAGGTGGGAGGGTGGTGGGAAGATGGTGGGCGGGAGTTGGGTGGGTGGTTGGAGGGTGTTGGGCGGGAGGTGGTTGGGTGGTGGGCGGGAGGTGGGAGGGTGGTGGGGGTGATGTGCGAGGTTGGAGGGGAGAAGGTGGGAGGGTTGTGGGTGGGAGTTGGTCTTGTGGTGGGCGGGAGGTGGGAAGGAGGTGGAATGGTGGTGGGAGAGTAGTTGGTGGGTGGTGGGCAGGAGGTGGGAGGTTGGTGGGAGGATGGTGAGCCGAAAGTGGGCGGAAGGTGGGAGGGTGGTGGGAGAGTGGTTGGTGGGAGGTGGGTGGGATTAGGGAGGGTTGCCATCAAGTTTCACCTGCAGAGTAAGGCCTTGTCTTGAGTTGAAGCAAAGAACTCCGCTCTCCTCTGGAGTTGCCACGGGTATCTCCTGGAGTGCACTGAGTGGCCTAAAAGAAGTCAAGCCTCCTGTGGAGTTTTGAGAGGGGACTTGTGGTTGCTCTCTATGCCCTTCAGGAAAAGACGGGCCTCATTTAGGGATGACGGGGGAATCTCGTGGTTTTTTTTCAAGCTGTGGCGCGACATGTGGGGTTTCTCTCGAGTTATGACGGGGAACTCAGGGAGCCTCTTGTGTAGACCCAGGAATGTCCAGTCTCCATTTGAGTTGCAAAGGGGAGCGTGGCATTGCTCTCGAGTCATGGCAGCAGAATTGGGCCTCAAGAGGCGTTGAAGGGGGAATCTCGAGGTCTTTCTTGAGTTGCAGCAAGAAACCTTGGGTTCCTTCGACTTATGAGGGTGACCTCAGAGACCTTCTCATGGTGCCTCTGGGAAGTCAGGAATACTGTGGAGTTGGGAGGGGCCTCTCGTAACTCCATGGGGGTCGGTGCAATGGAAGAGGTCCTCATCACAACTTGAGACAGGAACCTCAGGGTTCCTCTCCTGTTCTGACGTGGGTCTCGGGGTGTGTATGCCATTTCAAACAGGGAGTCAGGTCTTGATGTGTGTGGAGGCATGGAACTCTGCTTTCCTCTCGAGTTGTTCATGGGTTGTGAGGCCACATGTCGAGTTGTATTTGGAACATGCGGCTTTTTCTGGAGGATGCAACCAGAGTGTCAGTGCCATTTCCTGTTGTGACATCATCTCTGGGGTTACTTTCGAAGAGGTGCCCGGGCATCAGGACTTACGTTGAGTGGATGGGGAAATCGGTGTCTTTCGGAATGTGGCACGACCCACGAGGCTTCCTCTCGAGTTTCAATGTGAGACCAGCCTCCTCAGGAGCTGCGACAGGAAGGTCGGGATCCCTTTCCAGTCAAAGCAGGGGAATCGACCCTCATGTCGAGATCAGGAGGGGAGAAGGGGCTCAGATTAAGTTGTGCTGGGAAAACTGGTGTTCCTCTCGAGTGAGAAAGGTATGTTGGGGTACTTTTTGGCTTGCATCACGGATGTTCAGTACCGTTTCGAATTTCAAGAGGGAACATGGGATTTCTCTCAAGACGTTGCAGTGGGCCTCATCTCCTGATGATGGGGGAACCTCTTGCTTTGTCTCGAGTTGCAGTGGGATTCTCAAATTACAATGGGGAAATCATGGAGCCTCTCATGTTGCCCCAGGGAAGTCCAATCTCCATTTGAGTTGCGAGGGGGAACCTGGGATTCCCCTCGAGTCACTGCGGGGCAAATATACCTCATCTAGGCTTGTGTCCAGAAACTCCGTGTTCCTCTCCAGTGGCATAGGGATCTCGGGGTTGCATTCAAGGTTCACCCGGGGAGTCAGGCCTCGTCTCGAGTTGAAGCAAAGAACTCCGATCTCATCTCCAGTTGTGACTGGTGTCTCTTGGAGCCCACTGAGTGGCCTAAAGGGAGTCACGCCTCCTGTGGAGTTTTGAGAGGGGACTCGGGATTGCTCTCTAGGCCCTGGAGGAAAAGAAGGTCCTCATCTCGTGATGCCAGGGGAATCTCGTGGTTTTTCTCAAACTGCATTGTGACGTGTGGGGTTTCATTCGAGTTACAATGGGGAACTCAGGGAGTTTCTCCTGTGGCCCCAAGGAAGTCCAATCTAGATTCGAGTTGCGAGGGCATGGGTGGCATTGCTCTCGAGTCACGGCAGGGGAATCGGGCCTCAGGACCCGTTGAAAAGGGAACCTCCTTGTCTTTCTTGAGTTGCGGCAAGAAACCCTGGGTTCCCTCGACTTGTGACGGTGACCTCAGCGAGCTTCTCATGGTGCCTATGGGAAGTCAGGAATCCTGTGGAGTTGGGAGGGGCCTCTCGGGACTCCACTGGGGTTGGTGCAATGAAAGAGGCCTCACTCGAGTTGAGGCAAGAACCTCAGGGTTCCTCTCCTTTTCTGACGTGGGTCTTGGGCTGTGTATGCCATTTTAAACAGGGAGTCAGGTCTCGACTTGTTTGGAGGCATGGAACTCTGCTTTCCTCTCGAGTTGTCAAAGGTGTTTCAGGCCCCCAGATGAGTTGAATTTGGGACCTGGAGCTGTTTTCCAATTATCAACCGGGGCATCAGAACTCTCTTCTTGTTGTGAGTTGATTTTTGGCTGACTTTCAAATCGGTGCAAGTTAATTGGGCCTGTTCTCAAATGGATGGGGAAATACGTGGCTTTTGAATTGTGACAAGGCCCCCGGGTTCCCCTCCATTGTCAAGTAGATACCAGCCTCCTCTCGACGTGCGTTGGGACGTTGGCATTCTTTTCCAGGCAAAGCAGGGCAATCAACTCTTATCTCGACGTGAGGAGGGGATAACGGGGCTCTTCTTGACTTGTGGCATGAAACAGCGTTCCCCTCAAGTGGGATATCTGGGGAAACTTCTGGAGTTTCCTAAAGAGTTTCAAGTACCCTTTCGAGTTCCAAGAGGGAACGTTGGCTTTCCTTGGAAACGCTGCAGCGTCAAAGAGCCTCCTCAAGTGTGCAGGGCAGTATTTCGTATGTTGCCTGGAGTTGTGGCAGGTAGCTTATGGTTCCTCTCAAGTTGCGTGTTGACCTGGGGGACACGTTCGTGTCTCGTCAGGGAAGTGAGATTTCCTTTGGCGTTGCGAGGTGCACCTTGGTAATCCTCGCGCATGGCTGCAGGGAGGAATAGGGCCTCATCTCGTGTTGAAGCGGAAACCTCAGGGTTCCTCTCCGTTTCTCACATCGATTTCGGGTTCTCTACAGAGTTGGAACAGGGGAGTCAGGCCTCGTCTTGTGTTGAGGAATGGAAATCCACTAGCCTCTAGAGTTGTTCATGGGTGTCAGGCCATTTGTCGAGTTGTATTTGGAACCTGCGGCTTTTACCAGAGGATGCAACCGGGATGTCAGTGCCCCTTCATCCTGTGACTTCTTCCTAGGGGTTACATTCAAAGAAGTTCCCAGACATCGGAACTAACCTTAAGTGGATGGGGAAATCAGTGTCTTTCGAAATGTGGCCCAAACCACGAGGCTTCCACTCGAGTTTCAGTGTGAGACCGGCCTCCTCCTGAGGTGTGATGGGAAGGTAGGGATCCCTTTCCAGACAAAGCAGGGAATTGACACTCATGTCATGAACAGGAGGCAAGAAGGGGCTCACATTAAGTTGTGCTGGGAAACGAGGTGTTCCTCTCAACTGAGACCAGTATGTCAGGGAACTTTTTGAGTTGCATCAAGGATGTCAAGTACCATTTCCAATTTCAAGTGGGAACGTGGGATTTCTCTCGTGATGCTGCAGTGGGAAAGGGCCTCATCTGGGGATGACGGGGGAACCTCGTGGTTTTTCTAGAGCTGCGGCACGATGTGTGGGGTTTCTCTCCAGTTACGACGGGGAACTCTGGAAGCCTCTCGAGGTGCCCCAGGGAAGTCCAGTCTCCGTTCGAGTTTCGAGGGAGTGCACGGCATTGCTCTCGAGTCACTGAAGGGGAATCGGGCCTCAAGACGCGTTGAAGGGGGAATCTCGAGGTCTTTCTCGAGTTGAAGCAGGAAACCCTGGATTCCCTCGACTTGTGACGGTGACCTCAGCAAGCTTCTCATGGCGCCTATGGGAAGTCAGGAATACTGTGGAGTTGGGAGGGGCCTCTCGGGACTCCACTGGTGTCGATGCAATGGAAGAGGGCCTCATCTCGAGTTGAGCCATGAACCTCAGTGTTCCTTTCCTATTCTCACGTGGGTCTCAGGGTGTGTATGCCCTTTCAAACAGGGAGTCAGGTGTCCACTTCTGTGGAGGCATGGAACTCTGCTTTCCTCTCAAGTTGTTCGTGGGTTTTCAGGCTACATGTCGAGTTGTATTTGGAACATGCGGCTTTTTCCGGACGCTACAACTGGGGTGTAAGTGCCCCTTCCTGTTGTGACTTCATTCTCAGGGTTACTTTCGAAGAGGTGCCCGGGCATCAGGATTTACATTGAGTGGACGGGGAAATTGGTGTTTTTCGGAATGTGGCATGACCCACGAGGCTTCCTCTCGAGTTTCAATGTGAGACCAGCCTCCTCCAGAGGTGAGACGGGAAGGTCGGGATCCCTTTCCAGTCAAAGCAGGGGAATCGACCCTCATGTTGAGATCAGGAGGGGAGAAGGGGCTCAGATTAAGTTGTGCCAGGAAACTAGGAGTTCCTCTCGAGTGAGAAAAGTATGTCGGGGAACTTTTTGAGTTGCATCAAAGGTGTTCAGTACCGTTTCAAAGTTCAAGAAGGAACGTGGGATTTCTCTCAAGACGTTGCAGTGGGAAAGAGCCTCATCTCGTGATGACGGGGGAACCTCATGGTTTTTCTCGAGTTGCGGTGGGATTCTCGAGTTATGATGGGGAACTCAGAGAGCCTCTCCTGTTGCCCCAGGGAAGTCCAATCTCCATTCGAGTTGCAAGAGGGAACTGGGGATTCCTCTCGAGTCGCTGCAGGGCAAATAGACCTCATCTAGGCTTGTGTCCAGAAACTCTTGTTCCTCTCCAGTGGCATAGGGATCTCGGGGTTGCATTCAGGTTCACCCGGGGAGTCAGGCCTCGTCTCGAGTTGAAGCAAAGAACTCCGCTCTCATCTCCAGTTGCGACGGGTGTCTCTTGGAGCCCACTGAGTGGCCTAAAGGGAGTCAAGCCTCCTGTGTAATTTTGAGAGGGGACTCGGGATTGCTCTCTAGGCCGTGCAGGAAAAGAAGGGCCTCATCTCGCAATGACAGGGAAATATCATGGTTTTTCTCGAGCTGCGGCGTGACGTGTGGGTTTTTTCTCTAGTTATGACAGGGAACTCAGGGATCCTCTCGTGTGGCCCCAGGGAAGTCCAGTCTCCATTCGGTTGCAAGATGGAGCGCGGCACTGCTCTCAAATCACGGCAGGGTAATCAGGCCTCAAGATGCATTGAAGGGGGAGTCTCGATGTCTTTTTCAAGTTGCAGCAGGAAACCCTGGGTTCCCTCGACTTGTGATGGTGACCTCAGGGAGTTTCTCAGGGTGCCTATGGGAAGTCAGGAATACTGTGGAGTTGGGTATGGCCTCTTGGGACTCCACTGGGTTTGATGCAATCGAAGAGGGCCCCATCTTGAGTTGAGGTGGGAACCTCAGGCTTCCTCTCCTATTCTTATGTGGGTCTCGGAGTGTGTATGCCATTTCAAAAAGGGAGTCAGGTCTCAACTTGTTTGCAGGCATGGAACTCTGCTTTCCTCTCGAGTTGTCCAAGGGGTTTCAGGCCTCCAGCCAAGTTGAATTTGGGACCAGGGGCTCTTTGCGAATTAGCAACCAATCATCAGAACTCCCTTCTTTGTGTGAATTGATTCTTGGCTGACATTCGAATTGGTGCAAGGCCATCTGGCCTGATCTCGAGTGGATGGGGAAATACATGGCATTCGAATTGTGACAAGACCCCCGGGTTCCCCTCGAGTATCAAGTAGATACCACCTCCTCTCGAGTTGTGACGGGGATGTCGGGATTCCTTTCCAGGGGAAGCAGGGCAATCAACACTCATCTCGACTTGTGGAGGGGAAAACAGGGCTCTTCTTGACTTGTGGCTGGAAATTCAGCATTCCTCTCAAGTGGGGACGGGCATCTCAAGAAACTTCTGGAGTTTCATAACGTGTGTCAAGTACCCTTTCGAGTTCCAAGAGGGAACATGGGCTTTCTTTGGAAACGCTGCAGCGTAAAAGGGCCTCCTCAAGTATGCAAGGGAGAATTTCGTGGTTTTCGTGGAGTTGTGGTGGGAAGCTTAGGGTTCCTCTCGCGTTGCATGTCGACCTGGGGAACCCCCTCGTGTCTCCTCAGGGAAGTCAGATCTCCTTTGGCATTGCGAGGGGCACCTCGGGATTCCTCGCACATCACTGCTGGATTGAATGGGGCCTCATCTCGAGTTGAGGCAGGAACCTTAGGCTTCCTCTCCATTTCTGACATCGATCTCGGGGTCTCTGTGGATTTGGAACAGTGGAGTAAGGCCTCGTCTTGTGTTGAGGCACAGAACTACGCTTGCCTCTCGATTTGTTCATGGGGTCTCAGGCCACTTGTTGAGTTGCATTTAGCACCTGCAGCTTTTTTCCAGAGAATGCAACCAGGATGTCAGTGCCCCTTCATGTTGTGACTTCATCTTTGGCTTTACATTCAAAGGGGTGCCCGGGCATCGGGACTTACCTTGAGTGGACGGGGAAATCAGTGTCTTTCAGAATGTGGCACGACCCACAAGGCTTCCTGTCAAGTTTCAGTCTGAGACCTGTCTCCTCCTGAGGTGCGACAGGAAGGTCGGTATCCCTTTCCAGACAAAGCAGGGGAATCGTCCCTCATGTCGAGATAAGGAGGGGAGAATGGGCTCACATTAAGTTGTGCTGGGAAACTCGGTGTTCCTCTCGAGTGAGACCAGTATGTCGGGGAACTTTTTGCGTTGCATTAAGGTGTCAAGTACCGTTTCGAATTTTAAGAGCAAACGTGGGATTTCTCTCGAAACGCTGCAGTGGGAAAGGGCCTCATCTCGTGATGACGGGGGAACCTCGTGAATTTTCTCGAGTACTGGTGGGATTCTCGAGTTACGACGGTGAACTCAGGGAGCCTCTCCTGGTGCCCCAGGGAAGTCCTATCTGCATTCATGTTTTGACGTGGAGCAGGGGGTGCTCTCGAGTCACTGCAGGGCAAATAGACCTCATCTAGGATTGTGTCCAAAAACTCCGAGTTCCTCTCCAGTGGCAACAGGGATCTCAGTGTTGCATTCAAGGTTCGCTCGGGGAATCAGGCCTCGTCTGGAGTTGAAGCAAAAAAATCCGCTCTCCCCTTGAGGTGCCACACGTATCTCTTGGAGCCCATTGAGTGGCCTAAAGGGAGTCAAGCCTCCTGTGGAGTTTTGAGAGCATACTCAGGATTGCTGTCTAGTCCCTGCAGGAAAAGAAGGGCCTCCTCTCACGATGATGGTGTTTCTCGTGGTTTTTCTCGAGCTGCTGTACGATGTGTGAGGTTTACCTCGAAATACGACCTGGAACTCAGGGAGCCTCTTGTGTAGCCCCAGGGAAGTCCAGTACCCATTCAAGTTGCGAGGGGTAGCGCGGCATTACTCTCGAGTCATGGCAGGGGAATCGGGCCTCAAGACGTGTTGAAGGGGGAATCTCGAGGTCTTTCTCGAGTTGTGACAGGAAACCCTGGGTTCTCTCGACTTGTGATGGTGACCTGAGGGAGCTTCTCATAGTGCTATAGGAAGTCAGGAATACTTTGGAGTTGGGTGGGGCCTATCAGGACTCCACTGGGATCGGTGCAATGGATTAGGGCCTCATCTCGAATTGAGGTGGGAACCTCAGGGTTTATCTCCTGATCTGACATGGGTATCGGGGTGTGCATGCCATTTCAAACAGGGAGTCAGGTCTCGATTTGTGTGGAGGCATGGAAATCTGCTTTCCTCTCGAGTTGTCAAAGGGGTTTCAGGCCTCCAGGTGAGTTGAATTTGAGACCTGGGTTTTTTTTCAAATCAGCAACCGAAGCATCAGAACTTCCTTCATGTTGTGAGTTGATTCTAGGCTGACATTCGAATCTGTGCAAGGGTATCCGGCCTGATCTCTAGTGGATGGGGAAATACGTGGCTTTCGAATTGTGACAAGACCCCCAGATTCCTGTCCAGTGTCAAGTAGATACCAGCCTCTTCTTGAGGTTCGACGGGGACGTTGGCATTCCTTTCCAGACGAAGCAGGGCAATCGACTCTCATCTCGGATGAGGAGGAGAAAATGACACTCTTCTTGACTTGTGGCGAGAAACTCAGTGTTCCTCTCGAGTGGGGACGGGTATCTGGGGAAACTTCTGGAGTTTCATAAAGCGTGTCAAGTACCCTTTCGAGTTCCAAGAGGGCATGTGGGCTTTCTTTGGAAATGTTGCAGCATAAATGGGCCTCCTCAAGCATGCAAGGGTGAATCTTGAGGGTTGCCTGGAGTTGTGCCAGGAAGCTTAGGGTTCCTCTCGAGTTGTGTGTCCAACTGTGGGATCCGCTAGTGTCTTTTCAGGGAAGTCAGAACTCCTTTGGTGTTGTGAGGGGCACCTCAGGATTCCTCGCACATTGCTGCAGGGATGAATAGGGCCTCATCTTGAGTTGAGGTGGGAAACTCAGTGTTGCTCTCCATTTCTGAAATGGATCTCGGGGTCTATGCGGACTTCCAAAAGGGGAATCAGGCCTCGTCTTGTGTTGAGGCATGGAAATTCACTTGCCTTTCGAGATGTTCATGGGGTTTCAGGCCACTTGTCGAGTTGTATTTGGAACTTCCGGCTTTTTTCCGGAGGATGCAACAGGGATCTCAGTGCCCCTTCATGTTGTGACTTCATCCTCAGGGTGACATTCGAAGAGGGGCCCTGGAATCGGGACTTAACTTAGTGGATCAGGAGAGCGGTTTTTTTCGGAATGTGTCACGACCCACGAGGCTTCCTCTCAAGTTTCAATATGAGACCAGCCTCCTCCTGAGGTGCGACAGGATGGTCGGGATCCCTTTCCAGACAAAGCAGGGGAATCAACCCTCATGTCAAGATCAGGAGGGGAGAAGGGTCTCAGATTAAGTTGTGCTGGGAAATTCGGTGTTCCTCTCGAGTGAGACCAGTATGTCGGGGAACTTTTTGTGTTGCATTAAGGTGTCAAGTACCGTTTCGAATTTTAAGAGCAAACGTGGGATTTCTCTCGAAACGCTGCAGTGGGAAAGGGCCTCATCTCGTGATGACGGGGGAACCTCGTGAATTTTCTCGAATACTGGTGGGATTCTCGAGTTACAACGGTGAACTCAGGGAGCCTCTCCTGGTGCCCCAGGGAAGTCCTATCTGCATTCATGTTTCGACGTGGAGCAGGGGGTGCTCTCGAGTCACTGCAGGGCAAATAGACCTCAGCTAGGCTTGTGTCCAGAAGCTCCATTTTCCTCTCCAGTGGCGACAGGGATCTCAGGGTTGTACTAAAGGTTCACCCGGGGAGTCAGGCCTCGTCTCAAGTGGAAGCAAAGGACTCCGCTCTCCTCTCAAGTTGCGACGGGTAACTCTTGGAGCCCATTGTGTGGTGAAAAGGGAATCAAGCCACCTGTGGAGTTTTGAGAGGGGACTCGGGATTGCTCTCTAAGCCCTACAGGAAAAGAAGGGCCTCATCTCGCGATGACCGGAGAATCTCATAGTTTTTCTCGAGCTGCGGCACGACGTGTGGTGTTTCCCTGGAGTTACGATGGGGAACTCTGGCAGCCTCTCTTGTGGCCCCAGGGAAGTACAATCTCCATTCGGGTTGTGAGGGGGACCACAGTATTGCTCTCGAATCACAGCAGGGGAATCGGGCTTCAAGACGCATTGAACAGGGAACAACAAGGTCTTTATTGAGTTGTGGCAGGAAACCCTAGGTTCCCTCGACTTGTGACGGTGACCTCAGGGAGCTTCTCAGGGTGCCTATGGGAACTCAGGAATACTGTGGAGTTGAGAGGAGCCTCTAGGGACTCCACTGGGGTCGGTGCAATGGAAGAGGGCCTCATCTAGAGTTGAGGCAGGAACCTCAGGGTTCCTCTCCTGTTCTGACGTGGGTCTTGGGCTGTGTACACCGTTTCAAACAGGGAGTCAGGTCTCGACGTGTGTGGAGGCATGGAATTCTGCTTTCCTCTAGAGTTGTCAAAGGGTTTTCAGGCACTAGCCGAGTTGAATTTGGGACCTGGGGCTCTTTCGGATTAGCAACCAGGGCATCAGAACTCCCTTCATGTTGTGAGTTGATTCTTGGCTGACATTCTAATCGGTGCAAGGAAATCAGACCTGATCTCGAGTGGATGGGGAAATATGTGACTTTCGAATTGTGACAAGGCCCCCGGGTTCCCCTCCAGTGTCAAGTAGATACCTGCCTCATCTCGAGGTGGGATGGGGACGTTGGCATTCCTTTCCAGGTGAACCAGGGCAATCGACACTCATTTCTACTTAAGGTTGGGAAAACGGGGCTCTTCTTGACTTGTGGCGGGAACTCAGCATTCCTATAGAGTGGGGACGGGTATCTCGGGAAACTTCTGGAGTTTCATAAAGTGTGTCTAGGACCCTTTTGAGTTCCTAGGGAAACGTGGGCTTTCTTTGGAAACACTGCAGCTAAAAGGGCCTCCTCAAGCGTGCAGGGGAGAATTTCGTGGTGTGCCTGAAGTTGTGGCAGAAGCTTAGTGTTCCTCTCGAGTTGCGTGTCGACCTGGGGGATGCATTACAGTCTCTTCAGGGAAGTCAGATCTCCTTTGGCGTTGCAGGGGGCACCTCGGGATTCCTCGAGCAGCGCTGCAGGGTTGAATATCTCCTCATTTTGAGTTGAGGCTGGAACCTAAGGCTTCCTCTCCATTTCTGACATCGATCTCAGGATCTCTGCGGAGTTGGAACAGGGGTGTCAGGCCACGTCTTGTGTTGAGGCACGGAACTCCGTTTGCCTCTCGAGTTGTTCATGGGGTAGCAGGCCACTTGTTGAGTTGTATTTGGAACCTGTGTTTTTTTCCTGGAGCATGCAACTGGGGTGTCAGTGCCCCTTCGTGTTGTGACTTCATCCTCGGGGTTACATTCGAAGACGTGCCAGGGCATCGGGACTTACCTTGAGTGGACTGCGAAATCGGTGTTTTTTGGAATGTGGCAAGACCCATGAGGCCTCCTCTCGAGTTTCCATGTGAGACCGGCCTCCTCCTGAGGTGCAACGAGAAGGTTGTGATCCCTTTCCAGACAAAGCAGGGGAATCGACTCTCAGGTAGAGTTCAGGATGGGACAAGGGGCTCAGATTAAGTTGTCCTGGGAAAATCGTTGTTCCTCTCAAGTGAAACTGGTATGTCGGCAACTCTTTGAGTTGCATCAAGAGTGTCAAGTAGTTTCGAATTTCAAGAGGGAATGTGGGATTTCTCTCGTGATGCTGTAGTGGAAAAGGGCCTCATCTGACGATCACGGGGTAACCTCGTGGTTTTTCTCTAGTTGCGGCGGGATTTTTGAGTTTCGATGGTGAACTCAGGGAGCCTCTCGTGTTAACCCAGGAAAGTCCAATCATCATTCAAGTTGCGAGGGGCAGATGGGGATTGCTCTTGAGTCACTGCAGGGCAAATAGACCTCATCTAGGCTTGTGTCCAGAAACTTTTTGTTCCTCTACAGTGGCAAGGGGGATCTTGGGGTTGCATTCAAGGTTCACCTGGGGAGTCAGGCCTCATCTCGAGTTGAAGCAAATAACTCCGCTCTCCTCTCGAGTTGCGACGGGTATCTCTTGGAGCCCATCGAGTGGCCTAAAAGTTGTCAAGCATCCTTTGGAGTTTTGAGAGGGGATTCAGGATTGCTTTCTAGGCCCTGCAGGTAAAGAAGGGCCTTATCTCTCAATGACGGGTAAATCTCAAGGTTTTTCAAGAGCTGCAGCGCAATGTGTGGGGTTTCTCTCGAGTTACAATGGGGAACTCAGGGAGCTTCTCCTGTGGCCCCAGGGGAGTCCAGTCTCCATTCGAGTTGTGAGCGGGCGAGTGGCATTGCTCTCGATTCACTGCAGGGGAATCGGTCCTAAAGATGCATTGAAATGGGAATTGCAAGGTCTTTCTCAAGTTGCAGCAGGAAACCCTGGGTTCCCTCGACTTTTGACAGTGACCTCAGGGAGTTTCTCATGATGCCTAAGGGAAGTCAGGAATACTGTGGAGATGGGAGGGGCCTCTCAGGCCTCCACTGGGGTCGGTGCAATGGGAGAGGGCCTCATCTCGAGTTGAGGTGGGAACCTCAGGGTTCCTCTCCTGTTCTAATGTGGGTCTCGGTGTGTGTATGCCGTTTCAAACAGGGAGTCAGGTCTCGACTTGTGTGGAGGCATGGAACTCTGCTTTCCTCTCGAGTTGTCAAAGGGGTTTCAGGCCTCCAGACGATTTGAATTAGGGACCTGGGACTCTGTTCCAATTAGCAACCAGGGCATCAGAACTCCCTTCGTGTTGTGAGTTGATTCTCAGCTGACATTCGATTCAGTGCAAGGGAATCAGTCCTGATCTCCAGTGGATGGGAACATACATGGCTTTTGAATTGTGACAAGACCCCCAGGTTCCGCTCCAGTGTCAAGTAGATACCAGCCTCTGCTGGGGTCCAGCCACTGCTCATCCAGGGTATTCGAAGGGGAGATGGCTTCGGCGACTATTTAAATATTCATCAAAGATATAAAGAGTAATAGAATAAGGATAGCTCAGTAGGAAAATTCAGTGGAGAAAAGAGACTGAGTAGCTTGGTTTACGCGGGAGACCAATAAAACTTCAAGACAAGAAGTTTGCACCACTTACATAGGCCGCAGGCATCCTTCCATTCTCCCGAAGGAGAGGAGACACTGAGGCCTCCCCGGTCGGATCTTAGAAGCCCAGGTATAATTAGTAAGAATGGCGGGTTCCATGCTCCAGATGGAAACTCAGCCAGAGTGAGAGAGAGAGTGACATGGGGAGACCAGTCTTTCGAGGAACTGATCCCAATTCTTTATTTTCCAGAGTCGGTTTTTATACACTGAGATGTTATACAAAAATCATGTGGGGACAGCAGTCCTGACTTTTATTAAAGTCAGGTGCTTCATACAAATGTATACAGAGGTCTTAGGGGTGTTACATCATCTTCTAGCCATGGGGGCCTGCTGAAAATTTATGACCCTCTCCTTGTGACAGTGGTCAGTCAACCAGAACACTTTTTTCTCCAAGGGTGATTATTCTTAAAACAGACGCCACCCAAATAAAGTTACATTCCTATAGGGTGAGGGTGTAGTGGGTTTAAGGAAAGAATTTACTTAGCCTAAGGTCTAACACGATTAATATCAAAGGTTAATACTTATTTCTTCTATATATTCATTAATGTGTGTAAGGGCAGGAGATGTGGAGACTTAGCAACAAACATTGGCTAAACAAATGAAAAACCCTTCACCAATACAATTTCTAATCAGCCCATTATACTTATACTAATAGTTTTCTAACTTTTCTAAGGAACCTGTTTTTAGAAGGTTTAAAGCATCTCATGCCTCTCACAGTTGGGAGGCTGTGAGCAATCACATGTGGCCAGACAAGCCCGTCAGGCAGGCTAGAGAACCTTCAGAGGAGTTTGTAGGTTGAAACACTCCTATCACGCCCAGGAATTATTATTAACTGGAGCTCTAGGTTAACTCCTTCTCCGAAAGAGGTGGTGGGAGACAGCCCCCCATAAAGTCAGAGGTGTAGGGGAGAGCACAAAGTAGTAAAGTAGGCAGGCTCTGGTTATGGGGGTAGATGTTCGAGGATTTCCAGGGGGACTCCTGAGGCTTTATCCCGCCTTTGCGTATGTCAAGCCTCCTTCCTCATGACCTTCGTCATGGGTGGAGTGCCTCACGTCGGCCCCCAAAACAAGCTTCCTCTCAAGGTGTGATGGGGATGTCGGCATCCTTTCCAGGTGAAGCAGGGCAATTGACCCTCATCTTGACTTGAGGAGGGGATAATGGGGCTCTTCTTGACTTGTGGCGGGAAACTCAGCATTCCTTTCGAGTGGGGACGCGTATCTGGGGAAAGTTCTGGAATTTCATAAAGCATGTCAAGTAACCTTTCGAGTTCCAGGGGGCAACATGGGCTTTCTTTGGAAATGCTGCAGCATAAAAGGGCCTCCTCCAAGCATGCAGGGGAGAATATCGTGGTTTGCCTGGAGTTGTGGAGGGAAGCTTAGGGTTCCTCTCGAGTTGCGTGTTGACTTGGGGACCCGTTCGTGTCTCCTCAGAGAAGTCAGATCTCCTTTGGTGTTGCGAGGGGCACTTCAGGATTCCTCGTGCAGCCCTGCAGGGATGAATAGGACCTCATCTCGAGTTGAGGCGGGAAACTCAGGGTTCCTCTCCATTTCTCACATCGATCTCAGGGTCTCTGCCGAGTTGAAATAGGGGAGTCAGGCCTTGTCTTGGGTTGAAGCACGGAACTCCGTTTGCCTCCTGAGTTGTTCATGGAGTATCAGGCCATTTGTTGATTTGTATTTGGAACCTGCAGCTTTTTCCAGAGGATGCAACCGCAGTGTCAGTGCCCTTCATGTTGTGAGTTCATCATTGGGGTTATATTCGAAGAGGTGCCTGGGCATCTGGACTTACCTTGACTGGACAGGCAAATCATTGTCTTCCGAATGTGGCACGTCTGACGAGGCTTCCTCTCGAGTTTCAATGTGAGACCGACCCTCTCCTGAGGTGCGATGGGAAGGTTGTGATCTTTTTCCAGACAAAGCAGGGGAATCGACCCTCAGGTCGAGATGATGAGGGGAGAAGTGGCTCAGATTAAATAGTGCCAGGAAACTCGGTGTTCCTCTCGAGTTGGACTGGTATGTCGGGGAACTTTTTGAGTTGCATCAAGGGTGTCAAGTACCATTTCAAATTTCAAGAGGGAATGTGGGATTTCTCTCGAGATGCTGCAGTGGGAAAATACCTCATCTGGCAATGACGGGGGAACCTCGTGGTTTTTCCCGAGTTGTGGCAGGATTCTCGAGTTATGATGGGGAACTCAGGGAGCCTCTCGTGTTGCCACAGGGAAGTCCAATCTCCATTCTAGTTGTGTGGGGGAGCTGGGGATTGCTCTAGAGTCACTGCAGGGCAAATAGACTTCATCTAGGCTTGTGTCCAGAAACTCCGTGTTCCTCTCCAGTGGCAACAGGGATCACGGTATTGCATTCAAGTTTCACCCGGGGAGTCAGGCCTTGTCTTCAGTTGAAGCAAAGAACTCCGCTCTCCTCTCGAATTGCAACGGGTATCTCTTGGAGCCCATCAAGTGGCCTAAAGGGAGTCAAACCTCCTGTGTAGTTTTGAGAGGGGACTCGGGATTGGTTGCTAGGCCATGCAGAAAAAGAAGGGCCTCATCTCGCGATGATGGGGGAATCTCGTCATTTTTCTTGAAATGTGGCACGACGTGTGGGGTTACTCTCGAGTTACGACGGGGGACAAAGGGAGCTTCTCCTGTGGCCCCAGGGCAGTCCATTCTCCATTTGAGTTGCGAGCAGGGGTGCGGCATTGCTCTAGAGTCAAGGTAGGGGAATCGGGCCTCAAGAGGCATTGAAGGGGTAATCTCGAGGTTTTCTCATTTGGGGCAGGAAACCCTGTGTTCCCTTGACTTGTGATGGTGACCTCATGGAGCTTCTCATGGTGCCTACGGGAAGTCAGGAATACTATGGAGTTGGGAGGGGCCCCTCAGGACTCGACTGGGGTTGGTGTAATGGAAGAGGGGCTCATCTCAAGTTGAGGTGGGAACCTCAGGGTTCCTCTCCTGTTCTGACGTGGGTCTCAGGGTGTGTATGCCATTTCAAACAGGGAATCTGGTCTCAATGTGTGTGGAGGCATGGAACTCTGCTTTCCCCTCGAATTGTCAAAGGGGATTCAGGCCTCGAGATGAGTTGAATTTGGGACCTGGGGCTCTTTTCCAATTAGCAACCAGGGCATCAGAACTCCCTTCATGTTCTGAGTTGATTCTCAGCTGACATTCGAATCGGTGCAAGGAAATCAGGCCTGATATCCAGTGGATGGGGACATACGTGGCTTTTGAATTGTGACATGACCTCCCGGTTCCCCTCCAGTGTCAAGTAGATACCAGCCTCCTCTTAAGGTGCCATGGGGACGTCGGCATTCCTTTCCAGGTGAAGCACGGCAATTGACCCTCATCTAGACATGAGGAGGGGATAACGGGGCTCTTCTTGACTTGTGGCAGGAAATTCAGCGTGCCTCCCGATTGGGGACGGGTATCTGGGGAAACTTCTGGAGTTTCATAAAGTGTGTCAAGTACCCTTTCGAGTTCCAAGAGGGATCGTGGGCTTTCGTTGGAAACGCTGCATCGTAAAAGGGCCTCCTCAAGCGTGCAGGGAAGAATTTCGTGGTTTGCCTGGAGTTGTGGTGGGAAGCTTAGGGTTCATATCGAGTTGCGTGTCGACCTGGTGTACCCACTCGAGTCTCCTCAGGGAATTCAGATCTCCTTTGGCGTTGCGAGGGGCACCTTGGGATTCCTCACACAGTGCTACAGGGATGAATAGGGCCTCATCTCAAGATAAGGCGGGAACCTCAGGGTTCCTCTCCATTTCTGACATAGATCTCGGGGTCTCTGCAGAGTTTGAATAGGGGAGTCAGGCCTCGTCTTGTGTTGAGGCATGGAACTCTGCTTGCCTCTCGAATTGTTCATGGGGTGTCAGGCCACTTTTCGAGTTGTATTTGGAATCTTCGGCTTTTTCCGGAGGATGCAACCTGAGTGTCAGTGCCCCTTTATGTTGTGACTTCATCCTCGGGGTTACATTCGAAGGGGTGCCCGGATATCGGGACTTGCCTTGACTGGACGTGTAATTGGTGTCTTTCGAATGTGGCACGACCCACGAGTCTTCCTCCCGTGTTTCAATGTAAGAATGGCCTCCTCCTGAGGTGGGACTGGAAGGTCGGGATCCCTTTCCAGACGAACAGGGAAATTGACCCTCATGTCAAGATCAGGAGGGGAGAAGGGGCTCAGATTAAGTTGTGCTGGAAAACTCGGTGTTCCTCTCGAGTGAGACCGGTATGTCGGGGAACTTTTTGAGTTGCATTAAGGGTGTTAAATGCCGGGAGCCAGCTTGAGGAACTCCGCCCCTAGCAAAGGTCATGAGGAAGGAGGCTCGGCATACACAAAGGCGGGATCGAGCCTCAGGAGTCCCCCTGGATATTCTCTAGCATCTACCCCCAAAACCAGAGTCTGCCAACTTTAATGCTTTGTGCTCTCACCTCTGACTTTACTGGCGGCTGTCCCCCACCACCACCTCACTCTCTCTGAACAGGCATTAACTTACAGCTCCAGTTAATATAGTTCCTGGGAATTAGAAGTGTTTAAATCCAAACCCCTTAGATAGCTCTCTAACTTGCCTGACAAGTTTACCCGGACTCCTACAGCTATGCATACGATTGTTTACAGTCTCCCAGCTGTGAGAGGCACGGGAAGCCTAAGATATTCAAATAGCTTAGAGCCTCTCAGAGAGTTAGAAGCTGACAGAATAAAACTAGTAAAAGATTTCATTAATGAGCCAGTGCTTGCTGCCAAGTTTCCACATCCCCTGTATTGTATCCTTGAAAGTTTATTAATTAATATACCTGGTATGTAGAAAAAATAAGTAGTGGCCTTGGTGTTAGCAACTTCAGACCCTTAGGGTAGTAAATTCTTTCCTTTGTTGTAAACCCACTGCACTTCTGCCCTATAGGAATGCAACTTTATCTAACACCTTCGGAGGATGGCGCCAAACCTTAAAATAATTACTCGTAGAGAAAATAAGAATTATGGATTGACAAACCTTTGTCAGAGTCATAAAATGTTAATAGGCCTTCTGGACAGAAGATGATGTAAATCACCTAAATCATTTGTATACAATAAATTTGCAGGAAAGAAACCCTGGTTTCGATAAGGATAAAAGACTGCTGACTTTGCATGATTTCACACCCCCTATTATCCTCTATGTACAGCTTATGGTATAAAAGCCCCTGTTGAAAATAAAGCTACAGGCCTTGCTCACCGAAATTTGGTCTCCCCATGCCATTCTTTCTTTCAATTCTGGCTGAGTCTCCATCTGGAGCGCGGAGGTCTCCTGTGACCATTTATTTGCCTGGGCTTCTAAGACCCACTTGAGAAGGTGCCTAAGGTGGGGCACCTTCTGCTATTTGAGAAGGTGCCTGCAGCCTCCGTGGTCAGAGCTAACCTGATGTCACAGGTTATATTGATTTTCCACGTAAACCAAGGTACTCAGCCTCTTTTCTCTGCTGAATTTTCCTACTGAGCTATCCTCATTCTGTTACTCTTTATATCTTGATGAATATTTAAATAAAACCAGTGTAATGGCCGAAGCCATCTCCCCTTTAAAATCCCTGGATCAGCCGGGGCTGGACCCCGGCAGTCAAATACCATTTCAAATTTCAAGAGGGAAAGTGGGATTTCTCTCCAGACGCTGAATTGGGAAAGGGCTTCATCTGGCGATGACGGGGGAACCTCGTGGTTTTTCTCGAGCTGTGGCACGACGTGTGGGGTTTCTCTCGAGTTACAACGGGGAATTCAGGGAGCTTCTCCTATGGCCCCAGGGAAGTCCAGTCTCCATCCGAGTTGTGAGCAGGAACGCGGGATTTCTCACGAGTCACGGCAGGATAATTGGGCCACAAGACGCCTTGAAGGGGGAATTTCGAGGTCTTTCTTGAGTTGCGGCAGGAAACCCTGGGTTCCCTCGACTTGTGACGGTGACCTTTGGAGCTTCTCATTGTGCCTATGGGAAGTCAGGAATACTGTGGAGTTGGGAGGGGCCTCTCGGGACTCTACTGGGGTCGGTGCAATGGAAGAGGGCCTCATCTAGAGTTGAGGCGGGAACCTCGAGTTTCCTCTCCTGTTCTGAACTGGGTATCGGGTTGTGTATTCCATTTCAAACAGGGAGTCAGGTCTCAACTTGACTGGAGGCATGGAACTCTGCTTTCCTCTCGAGTTGTAGAAGGGGTTTCAGGCCTCCAGACGAGTTAAATTTGGGACCTGGGGCTCTTTTCCAATTAGCAACCAGGGCATCAGAACTCCCTTCATGTTGTGAGTTAATTCGCAGCTGACATTCGAATCGGTGCAAGGGAATAAGGTCAGATCTCGAGTGGATGAGGAAATGCGTGGCTTTTGAAATGTGACAAGACCCCCGGGTTCCCCTCCAGTGTCAAGTAGATACCAGCCTCCTCTTGAGGTGAGACGGGGACGTCCACAGTCCTTTACAGGCGAAGAAGCGCAACTGATCCTCATCTAGACTTGAGGAGGGGATACGGGGCTCTTCTTGACTTGTGGCGGGAAATTCAGCGTTCCTTTCGAGTGGGGACGGGTATCTGGGGGAACTTCTGGGGTTTCGCAAAGCGTGTCAAGTGCCCTTTCAAGTTCCAAGAGGGAACGTGGGCTTTCTTTGGAAATGCTGCAGCATAAAAGGGCCTGCATGCGTGCACGGGAGAATTTCGTTGTTTGCCTGGAGTTGTGGCCGGAAGCTTATGGTTCCTCTTGAGGAGCGTGTCCACCAGGGGACCCATTTGTCTCTCCTCAGAGAAGTCAGACTCCCTTGGCGTTGTGAGGGGCACCTCGGAATTCCTAGCGCAGCCCTGCAGGGATGAATAGGGCCTCATCTTGAATTGATGTGGGAACCCAGTGTTCCTCTCCATTTGTGACATCAATCTCAGGGTCGCTATGGAGTTGGAACAGGGGAATCAGGCCTCGTCTTGTGTTGAGGCATGGAACTCCGCTTGCCTCTCGAGTTGTTCATGGGGTGTCAGGCCACTTGTCGAGTTGTATTTGGAACCTGCGGCTTTTTCCAGAAGATGCTCCCAGGGTGTCAGTGCCCCTTTGTGTTGTGACTACATCCTCGGGGTTACATTCGAAGAGGTGCCCGGATATCGGGACTTACTTTGACTGGACGTGTAAATCAGTGTCTTTCGGAATGTGGCACGACCCACGAGGCTTCCTCTCGAGTTTCAGTGTGAGACCGGCCTCCTCCTGAGGTGCGATGGGAAGGTAGGTATCCCTTTCCAGTCAAAGCTGGGGAATCAACCTTCATGTCGAGATCAGGAGGAGAGAAGGGGCTCAGATTAACTTGTGCCAGGAAACTCTGTGTTCCTGTCTAGTGAGACTGGTATGTTGGGGAACTTTTTGAGTTGCATCAAGGGTGTCAAGTACCGTTTTGAATTTCAAGAGGGAACGTGGGATTTCTCTCCAGACGCTGCAGTAGGAAGGGGGCTCACCTCACGATAACGGGGGAACCTTGTGGCTTCCCTAGAGTTGCGGCGGGATTCTCGAGTTATGACGGGGAACTCAGGGAGACTCTCATGTTGCCCCAGAGAAGTCCGATCTCCATTCGAGTTGCGAGGGGGAGCTGGGCATTGCTCTCGAGTCACTGCAGGGCAAATAGACCTCATCTATGCTTGTGTCCAGAAAGTCCATGTTCCTCTCCAGTGCCAACAGGGATCTCGGGGTTGCATTCATGGTTTACCCGGGGAGTCAGGCCTCGTCTCAAGTTGAAGCAAAGAACTCCTCTCCTCTCGAGTTGTGATGGGTATCTCTTGGAGCCCATTGAGTGGCCTAAGGGGAGTCAAGCCTCCTGTGGAGTTTTGAAGGGGACTCGGGATTGTTCTCTAGTCCCTGAAGAAAAAGAAGGGCCTCATCTCGCGATGACAGGGCAATCTCATGGTTTTTCTCCAGCTGCGGCACGATGTGTGGGATTTCTCTCGAGTTACAACGGGGAACTCAGGGAGCTTCTCCTGTAACCCCAGGGAAGTCCAGTCTCCATTCGAGTTGTGAGCGGGCACGCGGCATTGTGCTCGAGTCACGGCAGGGGAATCAGGCCTCAGGACGCATTGATGGGGGAATCTCGAGGTCTTTCTCGAGCTGCAGAAGGAAACCCTGGGTTCCCTCGAACTATGACGGTGACCTCAGGGAGATTCTCATGGTGCCTATGGGAAGTCAGGAGTTGGGAGGGTCCTTTCGGGACTTCACTGGGGTCCGTGCAATGGAAGAGGGCCTCATCTCTTGTTGAGGCGGAAACCTCAGGGTTCCTCTCCTGTTCTGACGTGGGTCTCGGGGTGTGTAAGCCATTTCAAACAGGGAGTCAGGGGTCGACTTGACTTGAGCCATGGAACTCTGCTTTCCTCTTGAGTTGTCAAAGAATCTCAGGCCTCCAGACGTTGAATTTGGGACCTGGGGCTCTTTTCCAATTAGCAACCAAGGCATCAGATCTCCCTTTTTGCTGTAGTTGATTCTCTGGTGACATTTGAATCGATGCAAGGGAATCAGGCCTGATCTCAAGTGTACGGGGAAATACGTGGCTTTCAAATTGTGACAAGACCACCGGGTTCCCCTGCAATGTCAAGTAGATACCTGCTTCCTCTTGAGGTGCTACGGGGACGTTGACATCCTTTCCAAGGAAAGTAGGGCAATTGACCCTCATCTCGACTTGAGGAGGGGATAACGGGGCTCTTCTTGACTTGTGGCGGGGAACTCTGTGTTCCTCTTGAGTGGGGACGGGTATATGGGGACACTTCTGGAGTTTCATGAATCGTCTCAAGTACCCTTTCGAGTTCCAAGAGGGAACGTGGGCTTTCTTTGGAAAAGTTGCAGCGTAAAAGGGCCTCCTCAAGCATGCAGGGGAAAATTTCGTGATTTGCTTGGAGTTGTGGCGGGAAGCTCAGGGTTCCTCTCGAGTTGTGTGCCATCCTGGGGGACCCGTTCGTGTCTCCTCAGGGACGTCAGAGCTCCTTTGGCATTGTGAGGGGCACCTCGGGTTTCCTCATGCAGCGCTGCAGGGATGGATAGGGCCTCATCTCGAGTTGAGGCAGGAACTTCAAGGTTCCTCTCCACTTCTGACATCAATCTCAGGGTGTCTGTGGAGTTGGAAAAGGGGAGTCAGCACTCGTCTTGTGTTGAGGCACAGAACTCTACTTGCCTCTCGAGTTGTTCATGGGGTGACAGGCCACTTGTCAAGTTGTATTTGGCACCTGCAGCTTTTTCTGGAGGATGCAACCCGGGTGTCAGTGCCCCTTCTTATTATGACTTCATCCACAGGTTTACATTCAAAGACGTGCCCGGGCATCAGGACTTACCTGGAGTGGACTGGGAAATCGTATTTCGGAATGTGGCACGACCCATGAGGCTTCCTCTCGAGTTTCAGTGTGAAACCGGCCTCCTCCTGAGGTGCGACGGGTAGGTCGGGATGCCTTTTCAGACAAAGCAGGGGAATCGACCCTCATGTTGAGATCTGGAGGGTAGAAGGGGCTCAGATTAAGTTGTGCTGGGAGACGTGGTGTTCCTCTTGAGTGAGACTGGTATGTCAGGGAACTTTTTGATTTGCATCAAGGGTGTCAAGTTCCATTTCGAATTTCAAGAGGGAACATGGGATTTCTCTCGAGATGATCTGGTGGTGATGGGGGAACCTCGTGTTTTTTCTCGAGGTATAGCGGGATTCTCAAGTTATGACAGGGAGCTCAGGGAGCCTTTCATATTGCCACAGAGAAGTCCAATTTTCATTCGAGTTGCAAGGGGGAGCTGGGCATTGCTCTCGAGTCACTGCAGGGCAAATAGACCTCATCTAGGCTTCTGTCCAGAAACTCCGTGATCCTCTCCAGTGGCAACAGGGATCTCGGGGTTGCATTCAAGGTTCACCCGTGGAGTCAGGCCTCACCTCGAGTTGAAGCAAAGAACTCCACTCTCCTCTCGAGTTGATACGGGTATCTCCTGGTGCCCTTCGAGTGGCCTAAAGGGAGTCAAGCCTACTGTGGAGTTTTGAGAGGGGACTCGGGATTGCACTCTAGGCCCTGCAGAAAAGAAGGGCCTCATCTCACGATGATGGGGGAATCTCGTGGTTTTTCTCAAGCTGTGGCACGATGTGTGAGGTTTCTATCGAGTTACGATGGGGAACTCAGGGAGCCTCTCGTGTTGCCCCAGGGAAGTCCAATCTCCATTCAAGTTGAGAGGGGGAGCTGGGGCTTGCTCTGGAGTCACTGCAGGGCAAATAGACCTCATCTAGGCTTGGATCCAGAAACTCCATGTTCCTCTCCAGTGGCGACAGGGATCTCGGGGTTGCATTCAAGGTTCACCTGGGGAGTCAGGCCTTGCCTCGAGTTGAAGCAAAGAACTCCACTCTCCTCTCGAGGTGCCACGGGTAGCTCTTCAAGCCCATCGAGCAGCCTAAAGTGAGTCAAGCCTCCTGTGCAGTTTTCAGAGGGGATTCAGGATTGCTCTCTAGGCCCTGCAGGAAAAGAAGGGCCTCATCTCACGATGATGGGGGAATCTCGTGGTTTTTCTCGAGCTGTGGCGCGACGTGTGTGGTTTCTCTTGATTTACAACAGGGAACTCAGGGAGCTTCTCCTGTGACCCCAGAGAAGTGCAGTCTCCATTCAAATTGCGAATGGGCGCACGACATTGCTCTCGAGTCACACAGGGGAATCGGGCCTCAAGACGCATTGAAGGGGGAATCTAGAGGTCTTTTTCGAGTTGAGGCAGGAAACCCTGGGTTCCCTCGACTTGTGACGGTGACCCCAGAGAGCTTCTCATGGTGCCTATTGGAAGTCAGGAATACTGAGGAGTTGGGAGGGGCCTCTCGGGACTCCACTGGGGTCAGTGCAGTTTAAGAGGGTCTCATCTCGAGTTGAGGCTTGAACCTCAGTGTTCCTCTCCTGTTCTTACCTGAGTTTTGGGGTGTGTAGGCCGTTTCAAACAGGGAATCAGATCTCGACTCGAGTGGAGGCATGGAACTCTGCTTTCCTCTCGAGTTGTCAAAGGGGTTTCAGGCCTCCAGCCGAGTTGAATTTGGGACCTGGGGCTCTTTTCCAATTAGCAACCGAAGCATCAGAACTCCCTTCGTGTTGTGAGTTGATTCTTGCCTGACATTAGAATCGGTGCAAGGGAATCAGGCCTGATCTTGAGTGGATGGGGAAATTCGTGGCTTTCGAATTGTGACAAGTAGATACCAGCCTCCTCTAGAGGTGCGACAGGGACGTCAGCATTCCTTTCCAGGCGAAGAGGGCAGGGGATAACAAGGCTCTTCTTGACTTGTGGCAGGAAACTCAGCATTCCTCTCTAGTGGGAACGGGTGTCTGGGGAAAATTTTCGACTTTTCTAAAGCGTGTCATGTACCCTTTCGAGTTCCAAGAGGGAACGTGAGCTTTCTTTGGAAACCCTGAAGTGTAAAAGAGCCTCCTCAAGCATGCAGGGGAGAATTTCGTGGGTTGCATGGAGTTGTGGCGGGAAGATTAGGGTTCCTCTCGAATTGTGTGTCGACCTGGGGGACCCACTCGTGTCTCCTCAGGGACGTCAGATCTCCTTTGGTGCCGCGAGGTCCACCTTGGGATTCCTCGTGCATCACTACAGGGATGAATAGGGCCTCATCGTGAGCTGAAGTGGGAACCTCGGGGATCCTCTCCATTTCTGACATCGATCTTGGGGTCTCTGAGGAGTTGGGACAGGGGTGTCAGGCCTCATCTTGTGTTGAGTCAAGGAAATCCGATTGCCTCTCAAGTTGTTCATGGGGTGTCAGACCACATGTCGAGTGTATTGGAACCTGCGGCTTTTTCCAGAGGATGCAACCGGGGTGTCAGAGCCCCTTCGTGCTGTGACTTCATCCTCAGGGTTACATTCGAAGAGGTGCCCAGACATCGAGACTTACCTTGAGTGGAAGGAGAGATCGCTGTCTTTCGGAATGTGGAACGGACCATGAGGCTTCCTTTCGAGGTTCAATGTGAGACCAGCCTCCTCCTGAGGTGCAAGGGATGGTTGGGGTCCCTTTCCAGACCAAGCAGGGGAATCGACCCTCAAGTCGACATCAGCAGTGGAGAAGTGGCTCATATTAAGTTGGCCAGGAAACTCGGGGTTCCTCTTGAGTGAGACCAGAATGTCGGGGAACTTTTTCAGATGCCTCAAGGGTGTCAAGTACTGTTTCAAATTTCAAAATGGAACGTGGGATTTCTCTCAAGTCGCTGCTGTGAAAAAGGGCCTCATCTGGCGATGACGGGGGAACCTCATGGTTTTTCTCGAGTAGAGACAGGATTCTCGAGTTACGACGGGGAACTCAGGGAGCCTCTCGTGGTGCCCCAGGGAAATCCAATCTCCATTGGAATAGCGAGGGTGAGCTGGGGGTTGCTCTTGAGTCACTGCAGGGCAAATAGACCTCATCTAGGCTTCTGTCCAGAAACTCCGTGTTCCTCTCCAGAGTCGACAGGGATCTCGGGGTTGCATTCAAGATTCACCCAGGGAGTCAGGCCTCATCTGGTGTTGAAGCAAAGAAGTCTGTTGTTCTCTTGAGTTGCGACAGGTATCCCTTGGAGCTCACTGAGTGGCCTAAAGCAAGTCAAGCCTCCTGTGGAAGTTTGAGAGGGGACTCCAGATTGATCTGTGTACCCTGCAGGAAAAGAAAGGCCTCAGCTCACGATGATGGGGGAATCTCGTGGTTTTTCTCGAGGTGTGGCGCATCGTGTGTGGTTTCTCTAGTTATGACGGGGAACTCAGGGAGCCTCTGGTGTGGCCCCAAGGAAGTCCTGTGTCCATTCAAGTTGCAAAGAGGAGCGCGGCATTGATCTCGAGTCACGGCAGGGGAATCGGGCCTCAAGATGCATTGAATGGGGAATCTTGAGGTATTTCTCGAGTTGCAGCAGGAAATCCTGGGTTCCCTTGACTTGCGATGGTGACCTCAGGGAGCTTCTCATGGTGCCTCTGGGAAGTCAGGAATACTGTGGAGTTGGGGGCCTCTCGTAACACCACTGGGGTCGGTTCAATGGAAGAGGGCCTCATCTCGAGTTGAGGTGGGAACCTAAGGGTTCCTCTCTTGTTCTGATGTGGGTCTTGGGGGGTGTATGGTGCTTCAAACAGGGAGTCAGGTCTCGACTTGTGTGGAAGCATGGAACTCTGCTTTCCTCTCGAGTTGTCAAAGGGGTTTCAGGCCTCTAGGCGAGGTGATTTTGGGACCTGGGGCTCTTTACCAATTAGCAACCAGGGCATAAGAACTCCCTTCATGTTGTGAGTTGATTCTCAGCTGACAGTAGAATCGGTGCAAGGGAATCAGGCCTGATTTCAAGAGGATGGGGAAATACGTGGCTTTCGAATTGTGACAAGACCCCTGGGTTCCTCTCCAGTGTCAAGTAGAGACCAGCCTCCTCTCGAGGTGTGACGGGGGCATCGGCATTCCTTTCCAGGTGAAGAAGGGCAGTCTACCCTCATCTCAACTTGAGGAGGGGATAATGGGGCTCTTCTTGACTTGTGGTGGGAAACTCAGCCTTCCTCTCGAGTGAGGACGGGTATCTGGGAATCTTATGGAGTTTCATAAAGCATTTCAAGTACCCTTTTGTGTTCCAAGAGGGAACATGGGCTTTCTTTGGAAATGCTGCAACGTAAATGGGCCTCCTAAAACATGAAGGGGAGAATTTCGTGGTTTGCCTGGAGTTGTGGTAGGAAGCTTAGGGTTCCTCTCGAGTTGCGTGTCGACCTGGAGGACCCGCTCATGTCTCCTCAGGGAAGTCAGATTTCCTTTGGCATTGCAAGGGACACCTCCGGATTCCTCGCGCACCATTGTGGTATAAATAGAGACTCATCTCAAGTTGAGGCAGGAACCTCATGGTTCCTCTCCATTTCTGACATTGATCTCAGGGTCTCTGCTTAGTTGGAACAGGTGAGTCAGGCCTCGTCTTGTGTTGAGGCACAGAACTCAGCTTGCTCTCGAGATATACATGGGGTGTCAGGCCACTTGTCGACTTGTATTTGTAACCTGCAGCTTTTTCCGGACGATGCAACTGGGGTGTCAGTGCCCCTTCGTGTTGTTACTTCATCCTCAGGGTTACATTCAAGAAGTTCCCGGGCATCAGGACATATCTTGAGTGGGCATGGAAATCGGTGTCTTTTGGAATGTGGCATGACCCTCAAGGCTTCCTCTCAAGTTTAAATGTGAGACCGGCCTCCTCCTGAGGTGTGACAGGAAGGTCGGGATCCCTTTCCAGACAAAGCAGGGGAATTGACCCTCATGTTGAGATCAGGAGGGGAGAAGGAGCTCAAATTAAGATGTGCCAGGAAACTTGGTGTTCTTCTCGAGTGAGACTGGTATGTCGGGGAAGATTTTGAGTTGTATCAAGGGTGTCAAGTACCGTTTCAAATTTCAAGAGGGAACGTGGGATTTCTCTCATGACCCTGCAGTGGGAAAGGGCCTCATCTCGCAATGATGGGAGAACCTCGTGTCTTTACTTGAGTTTCAGTGGGATTCTCGAGTTATACCGGGGAACTCAGGGAGCCTCTCGTGTTGCCACAGAGAAGTCCAATCTCTATTCGAGTTGCGAGTGGGAGCTGGGGATTGTTCCCGAGTCACTGCAGGGCAAATAGACCTCATCTAGGCTTGTGTCCAGAAACTACATGTTCCTATCCAGTGGGGACAGGGATCTCGGTATTCCATTCAAGGTTCATTCAGGGAGTCAGGGGTCGTCTCGATTTGAAGCAAAGAACTCTGCTCTCCTCTCAAATTGCCTCGGGTATCTCTTGGAGCCCACTGAGTGGCCTAAAGGGAGTCAAGCCTCCTTTGGAGTTTTGAGAGGGGACTCGGGATTGCTCACTAGGCCCTACACGAATAGAAGGGCCTCATCTCGCAATGACGGAGGAATCTCGTGGGTTTTTTTGAGCTGCAGCGTGACGTGTGGGGTTTCTCTCGACTTACAACAAGAAACTCAGTGAGCTTCTCCTGTGGCCCCAGGGAAGTCCATTCTCCATTCGAGTTGCGAGGGGGAGCACGTCATTTCTCTCGAGTCACGGCAGGGGAATCGGGCCTCTAGACATGTTAAGGGGGAATCTCGAGGTCTTTCTCGAGGTGCAGTGGAAACCCTGGGTTCCCTTGACTTGTGATGGTGACCTCAGGGAGCTTCTCATAGTGCCTATGGGAAGTCACAAATACTGTGGAGTTGAGAGGGGCCTCTCTGGACTCCACTTGGGTCAGTGCAATAGAAGAGGGCCTCATCTTTATTTGAGGTGGGAACCTCAAAATTCCTCTCCTGTTTTGACGTGGGTCTCGGTGTGTGTATGCCGTTTCAAACAGGGAGTCAGGTCTCGACGTGTGTGGAGGCATGCAATTCTGCTTTCCTCTCGAGTTGTCAAAGGGGTTTCAGGCCTCCACGTGAGTTGAATTTGGGACCTGTGGCTCTTTTCCAATTATCAACCGAGGGTATCAGAATTCCCTTTGTGTTGTGAGTTGATTCTTGGCTGACATTCGAATCGGTGCAAGGGAATCAGGCCTGATCTCGAGTGGATGGGGATATACGTGGCTTTCGAATTGTGGCAAGACCCTTGGGTTCCCCTCCAGGGTCCAATAGATACCAGCCTACTCTTGACGTGTGACGGGGACATTGGCATTCCTTTCCAGGCAAAGCAGGGCAATCGACCCTCATCTCGACTTTAGGAGGGGAAAATGGGGCGCTGCTTGACTTGTGGCGGGAAACTCAGCATTCCTCTCGAGTGGGGACGGGTATCTGGGGAAACTTCTCGAGTTTCCTAAAGCATGTCAAGTACCCTTTCAATTTCCAAGTGGGAAGGTGGGGTTACTTTGGAAATGATGCAGCGTAAAAAGGTCTCCTCAATTGTGCAGTGGAGAATTTCGTGGTTTGCCTGGACTTGTGGCGGGAAGCTTAGGGTTCCTCTCGAGTTGCTTGTCGACCTGGGGGACCCGCTCGTTTCCCCTGAGGGAGGTCAGATGCCCTTTGGCGTTGTGAGGGGCACCTCAGGATTCCTCATGCACTGCTTCAGGGATGAATAGGGCCCCATCTCGAGATGAGGGTGGAAGCTCAGGGGTTCTTTCCATTTCTGATATCAATCTCGGGGTCTCTGCGAAGTAGGAACAGGAGAGTCAGGCCTCGTCTTGTGTTGAGGCATGGAACTCCGCTTGCTGCTCGAGTTGTGCATGGGGTGTCAGGCAACTTGTCAAGTTGTATTTGGAACCTTTGGCTTTTTCTGGAGGGTGCAACCGGGCTGTCTGTGCCCCTTCATGTTGTGACTTCATCCTCGTGGTTACATTAGAAGAGGTGCCCGGGCATCAGGACTTACCTTGAGTGGACGGGGAAATCGGTGTCTTTCTGAATGTGGCACGACCCACGAGGCTTCCTCTCGAGTTTCAAGGTGAGACCAGCCTTCTCCTGCGGTGCGACGGGCAGGTCGGGATCCCTTTCCAGACAAAGAAGGGGAATCGACCCTCATGTCGACATCAGGATGGGAGAAGGGGCTCAGATTAAGTGGTGCCGGGAAACTCCGTGTTCCTCTCGAATGAGACCGGTATGTCAGGGAACTTTTTGTGTTGCATCAAGGGTGTCAAGTACCATTTCAAATTTCAAGAGGGAATGTGAGATTTTGAGATACTGCAGCGGGAAAGGGCCTCATCTGACGATGACGGGGGAACCTCATGTTTTTCCTCGAGTTGCGGCAGGATTCTTGAGTTACAACAGGGAACTGAGGGAGCCTCTCGTGTTGCCCCAGGGAAGTCCAATCTTCCATTCGAGTTGCGAGGGGGAGCTGGGGATTGCTCTCGAGTTACTGCAGGGCAAATACACCTCATCTAGGCTTATGTGCTGAAACTCCTTGTTCCTCTCCAGTGGCGACAGGGATCTCGGGGTTGAATTCAATGTTCACCCGTGGAGTCAGGCCTCGTCTCGAGTGGAAGCAAAGAACTCTGCTCTCCTCTCGAGTTGCAACGTGTATATCTTGGAGACCTTTGAATGGCCTAATCCCTTCTCAAAACCGCACAGAAGGCTTGACCACCTTTAGGCCACTCAATGGTCTCTTAGAGATACCTGTGGCAACTCGAGAGGAGAGCGGAGTTCTTTGTATCAACTCGAGACGAGGACTGACTCTCCGGTTGAACCTTGAATGCAACCCCGAGATTCCTGTCGCCACTGGAGAGGAACACGGAGTTTCTGGACACAAGTCTAGATGAGGTCTATTTGCCCTGCAGTGATTCGACAGCAAGCCCAAGCTTCCCCTCTCAACAGGAACAGAAATTGGACTTCCCTGGGGCACCACAAGAGGCTCCCAGAGTTCCCCATCATAACTCGAGAATCCCGCCGCAACTCAAGAAAAACCACGAGGTTCCCCAGTCATCGCGAGATGAGACCCTTTCCGACTGCAGCATCTCGAGAGAAATCCCACGTCCCCTCTTGAAATTTGAAACGGTACTTGACACCCTTGATGCAACACAAAAAGTTCCCCGTCATACCGGTCTCACTTGAGAGAAACACCAAATTTCACGGGAAAACTTAATCTGAGCCCCTTCTCTGCTCCTGATGTTGACATGAGGGCCGATTCCCCTTCTTTGTCTGGAAAGGGATCCTGACCTGCCCGTAGCTCCTCAGGAGGAGTCTGGTCTCACATTGAAACTTGAGAGGAAGACTCGTGGATTGTGCTACATTCAAAACGACACCAATTTTTCCGTCCACTCAAGGTAGGTCCCGATGCCCGGGCACCTCTTCAAATGTAATCCCGCGGATGAAGTCACAACATGAATGGGCACTGACACCCCAGTTGCATCCTCCAGAAAAAGACGCAGGTTCCAAATACAACTTGACAAGTTGCCTGACACCCCATGAACAACTCGAGAGGCAAGCAGAGTTCCATGCCTCAACACAAGATAAGACCTGACTCCCCTGTTCCAACTCCACAGAGACGCCGAGATCTATGTGAGAAATGGAGAGGAACCCTGAGGTTCCCACCTCAACTCGAGATGAAGCCCTATTCATCCATACAGTGATGGGTGAGGAATCCCGAGGTGCCCCTCTCAACACCAAAAGAGATCTGACTGACCTGAGGAGAATCGAGTGGGTCCCCCAGGTCGACACACAACTCTAGAGGAACCCTAAGCTTCCCTCCACAACTCCAGGCAAACCACTAAATTCTCCCCTGCATGCTTGAGGAGGCCCTTTTACGCTGCAGTGTTTCCAAAGAAAGCCCACGTTCCCTCTTGGAACTCGAAAGGGTACTTGACACGCTTTATGAAACTCCAGAAATTTCCACAGATACCCATCCCTGCTCGAGAGGAACGCTGAGTGGCTTGCCACAAGTCAATTAGAGCCCCGTTTTCCCCTCCTCAAGTCGAGATGAGGGTCAATTGCCCTGCTTCGCCTGGAAAGGAATGCCGACATCCCCATCACACCTCGAGAGGAGGCTGGTGTCTACTTGACACTGTAGGGGAACCTGGGGGTCTTGTCACAATTTAAAAGCGACGTATTTCCCAATCCACTCGATATCAGGCCTGATTCCCTTGCACCTATTCGAATGTCAGCCGAGAATCAACTCACAACACGAAGGGAGTTCTGATGCCCTGGTTGCTAATCAGAAAAGAGGCCCAGATCCCAAATTCAACTCGCCTGGAGGCCTGAAACCCCTTTGACAACTCAAGAGGAAAGCAGCGTTCCATGCCTCCACACAAGTCGAGAAATGACTCCATATTTGAAATGGCATAAACACTCCAAGATCCACGTCAAAACAGGAGAGGAACCCTGAGGTTCCCCCCTCAACTCGAGATGAGCCCCTCTTCAATTGCACCAACCCCAATGGAGTCCGAGAGGCCCTTCCCAAATTCAAAGTATTCCTGACTTCCCATAGGCACCATGAGAAGCTCCCTGAGGTCACCGTCACAAGTCAAGGGATCCCAGAGTTCCCTGCTTCATCTCAAGAAAGACCTCGAGATTCCCCCTTCAATGCGACTTGAGGCCCGATTCCCCTGCCGTGACTCGAGAGCAATGCCACGCTCCCCCTTGCAACTCGAATGGAGACTAACTTCCCTGGGGCCACACGAAAGGCTCTCTGATTTCACCGTTGTAACTCGAGAGAAACGCCACACGTGTGCCGCAGCTGGAGAAAAACGAAGAGATGACCCCTTCAGCACGAGATTAGGCCCTTCTTTCCCTCCAGGGCCAAGAGAGCAATCCCGAGTCCCCTCTCAAAACTCCACAGGAGGCTTGACTCCCTTTAGGCCACTCAGTGGGCTCCAAGAGATACCCATCGCAACTCGACAGGAGAGCGGATTTCTTTGCTTCAACTCGAGACGAGACCTGACTCCCCTGGTGAACCTTGAATTAAACCCACAAGATCTTTGTCGCCACTGGAGAGAAACATGGAGTTTCTGGACACAAGCCTAGATGAGGGCTCTTTGCCCTGCAGAGACTCGAGAGCAATCCCCAGCTCCCCCTTGCAACTCGAATGGACATTGGACTTCCCTGGGGCAAGACGACAGGCTCCCTGAGTATCCCCGTCATAACTGGAGAATTCTGCCGCAACTTGAGAAACATCATGAAGTTCCCCCGGCATCGTGAATCAGGCCCTTTACTGCTGCAGCGTCCCGAGAGAAATCCCACGTTCCCTCTTCAAGTTCGAAAGGATACTTGATACCCTTGATGCAACTAAAAATGTTCGCCGACATACCGGTCTCACTCGACAGGAATACCGAGTTTCCCGGCACAACTTAATTTGAGCTCCTTCTCACCTCTTTATCTCGACATGAGGGTCGATTCCCCTGCTTTGTCTCGAAAGGGATCCCGACCTTCCCTTCGCACCTCAGGAGGAAGCCAGTCTCACATTGAAACTCGAGAGGAAGCCTCGTGGGCCATGCCAAGTTCCAAAAGACACTGATTTCCGCATCCACACAAGGTAAGTCCCGATGCCCGGGCACCTTGTCGAATGTAACCCTGAGGATGAAGTCACAACACGAAGGGGACTGACACCCTGGTTGCATCCTCCAGAAAAAGACGCAGATTCCAAATACAACTCTACAAGTGGCCTGACACCCCATGAACAACTCGAGAGGCAGGCGAAGTTCCATGCCTCAACACAAGACGAGGCCTGACTCCCCAGTTCTAACTCCGCAGAGACCATGAGATCGATGTCAGAAATGGAGAGGGAGCCTTAGGTTCCCGCCTCAACTCGAGATGAGGCCCTATTCATCCCTGCAGTGATGTGCGAGAAATCCCAATGTGACCCTCGCAATGCCAAAGCAGATCTGACTTCCCTGAGGAGACACAAGCGGGTCCCCCAGGTTGACACGCAACTCGAGAGGAACCCTAAGCTCCAGCCACAACTCCTCGCAAATCACGAAATTCTCCTCTGCTTGCTTCAGGAGGCCCTTTTACGCTGAAGCGTTTCCAAAGAAAGCCCACGTTCCCTCTTGTAACTCGAAAGGGTACTTGACATGCTTTATGAAACTCCATAAGATTCCCAGATACCCATCCCCACTCGAGAGGAATGCTGAGTTTCCCACCACAAGTCAAAAAGAGCCCCGTTTTCCCTGCCTCAAGTCGAGATGAAGGTCGATTGCCCTGCTTTTCCTGGAAAGGAATGCCAATGTCCCCATCACACCTCGAGAGGAGGCTAGTATCTACTTGACACTTGAGGGGAACCTGGGGGTCTTGTGCAATTCGAAAGCCATGTATTTCCCCATCCACTCGAGATCAATTCTGATTCCTTTGCATTGATTCAAATGTCAGCCAAGAATCAACTCACAACAGGAAGGGAGTTCTCAAGCCCTGATTGCTAATTCCAAAAGAGCCCCAGGTCCCAAAATCAAATAGCCTGGAGGCCTGAAACCCCTTTGACAACTCTAGAGCAAAGCAGTGTCCCATTCCTCCACTCAAGTCGAGACCTGACTCCCTGTTTGAAACGGCATACACACCCCGAGACCCACATGAGAAAAGGAGAGGAACCCTGAGGTTCCCCCCTCAACTCGAGATGAGCCCTCTTTGATTGCACCAACCCCAATAGAGTCCGAGAGGCCCCTCCCAAATTCAAAGTATTCTTGACTTCCCATAGGCACCATGAGAAGCTCCCTGAGCTCACTGTCACAAGTAGAGGGATCCCAAAGTTTCCTGCTGCAACTCAAGAAAGACCTCGAGATTCCCACTTCAATGCGACTTGAGGCCCAATTCCCCTGTCATGACTCGAGAGCAATGCCGCACTCCCCCTTGCAAATCCAATGGAGACTACACATCCCTGGGGCCAAATGAGAGGTTCTCTGATTTCCCCGTTGTAACTTGAGAGAAACCCCACATGTCACGCTGCAGCTCGAGAAAAACCACGAGATTCCCCCATCAGCGTGAGATGAGGCCCTTCTTTCCCTCCAGGGTCAAGAGAGCAATCCCGAGTCCCCTCTCAAAACTCCACAGGAGGCTTGATTTCCTTTAGGCCACTCAATGGGCTCCAAGAGATACCCATCGCAACTCGAGAGGAGAGCAGATTTCTTTGCTTCAACTCCAGATGAGACCTAACTCCCCTGCTGAACCTTGAATTCAACCCTGAGATCTCTGTCACCACTGGAGAGGAACACAGAGTTTCTGGACACAATTCTAGATGAGGCCTATTCCCCCTGCAGTGTCTTGCAAGGAATCCCATGGTGCCCGTCACAACTCGAAGTGAGACCTGACTTCACTGAGGTAATATGAGCGGGACCCTGAGGTTCATGCCACAACTTGATAGGAACCCCCAACTTCCTGCCAAGCCTCGAGGAAAACCACAGGATTCTCCCCTCAACGCGAGATGAGGCCCTTTCCCACTACACCATCTTGAGAGAAATCCCACGTTCCCTCTTGAAACTTGAAACGGTACTCGACACCCTTTATGTAACTCCAGAAGTTCCCCGACATACCCGTCCTCACTTGAGAGGAATACCCAGTTTCCCGGCACACCTCAATCTCTGCCTCTTATTCCCTTGCTTTGTCTGGAAAGGATTCCCAACATTCCCGTCACATCTCAAGAGGAGGCCAGTCTCACAATGAAACTCAACAGGAACCCTCGTGGATCATGCCACAATCCCAAAGACACTGGTTTCCCCATCCACTCAAGATAAGGCCTGATCCCCCTGCACTGATTCAAATGGAACCCCGAGTATCATCAATAAACATAAATAAGCATTAAAACCATCTTCAGTGAAAAATATCCATATAGAAAAGGCCACACAGACCCCATATTCACCATGTCTGCTTTAAATCCATCAATTTGTCCGAATCACTGAAAATCTCAGTAACACTCTTTTAAAAAAAAAAAAAAAAGGATGAGAAGAAAAGACATATTCATACAATTTAACAATTGCTGAAATGGAAGTGGGGCTGTGGGTTACACTATACTGTAGAAACCATATGATTTCCTGATTTTGGAGATTATGTGCCGGTTTTGCAGGAGAATGCATCCATTTTGGATAAAACACATAGAGTATTTTAGATGATGTGGCAAATGAGAGCACTTTTTCCCATTGCTAGGTGTTTTCTGTACATTTTAAATTCCCGGAAAGTAAATTATGTCTCAAAGCAAACAAGTCAATACCATAAAAGGAAATCAGATTAGACAGGCATGAAACTTTCCTAGAGAGGTCAAGACTTACCCAGACGAAGTTCAAGGGAAGCTGTGATGCTCACTGCCCTTGAAGGAGTCCACATGGAATGGGAAGTCTATTAGTAACCACCATGCCTTGGGTCCTCTGGATGACCTATTGCAGGAGAAAGAGAGTTTACAAATAAAATTTTCCCCATAACTTCACAAAAAGTTGTTAGACTACATTCAGTGAAGTTGAATAATTTCGAATCAATTTACAATCATATAAAATAGTACAACTCACAATCCCAATCAACATACAAAAATTACTTGCCTTTCTATACACTAATAACAATCAGAAACAAAAATTAAGAAAACCCCTCTTATAACTGCATCCAAAAGAATAAAATATCTAGCAACAAACTTAATCAAGTACATAAAAAACCAGTAGTCAGAAAGCTAGAAAGCACTGATAAAGAAACCAAAGTCAAATAAACAGAAAACTATTCCATGCTCACGCACAGGAACAATGAGGAATTAAAATGTCCATTCCAACCAAAGCCATCAACAAATACACTGACTGCAATCACAAAATAATATTCAATGGCCTTTTTCACAGAAATAGAAATATTCCTCATACTAGGCTGCTACTATTGAACAGGACCTTAAACGGCCAAGAAGACTCTGAGAAAGAAGAACACAGCTGGAGACATCTTGCTCTCTGACCTCAAACTACATCAGGGACCTGTAGTAACCACCACAGTGAGGAACTGGCAGGAAAACAGACACATGGACTCCAGGAAAGAATAGAGAGCCCAGGAATGAGCCCACATGTACGTGGTCAGTTCATGAAAATCAAACCAGGAAAGGACAGTCTTCTTAAGAAACAGTGACAGGAAAACTGGCCACCTACTCGGAAGAACATCAGTGAAGGTCATCCTCTAGATCATCTAACAGAAATCGAACTGAAAACCCGCCATTTTGCACATGGAGCTCTTTCCCTTCCTGAGTCCTGAGACGGACCTCCTGTCAGCGCTTAGCTGGACACAGGAAACGTCTACTTCGTCTGTATTTTTCTCTCTTGCAGCGCCTCCCTGCTGGTGGGCACTGAGGCAACCTCTCTCCTCTCAGCCAGGATGTAGCCCCATTACCCAGGAGCCCAAGCCGTGACGGCCCTGAAGAGATAAAGCTCCTGCCAGCTGGTCACCGAGCCCAGTCTGAAGGCAAAGCATCCTGCGCCTGCAGGTCAGAGGGGGTTTTGGTGCCCCCTGCCGGAAACCAGAAAAGAGCTGGCAGCCCCACACTCACAAAACTCAGAGGGCTCACCCAGAAGCAGCTCTGCTGTGAGCACTCAGACTGGAAGCCCAAATTGAAATGGAGCAAAATAGCTCCATGACCCTCCTCAAAACATGGCTAAGGAACAATCAGAGCCTGTATGGAAGGCAGCCATAAAAAGGAACACATTTGAGTCAGTTTGAACAAAGGGGATGAACCTAGAGCATATTAAACAGGGAAGTCAGTCAGAAAGAGAAAGACATGGAATCGAGAAGGATGGATCTGACGAATCTGTTCACATAGCAGCACCGGAGATGCAGACATAGAGAAGAGACTTAAGGACAAGGGTGGGGAACAAGAGGGAGAGGGTGAGATGAATGGAGAGAGCAGCATGGATGCATGTACACCAACATTTGTAAATAGACAACCAGTGGGGATTTGCTGTATGGTTCAGGAAACTCAAACTGGGACTCTGTAATAACCTAGAGAGGTGGGGATGGATGGGATGTGGGAGGGAGATTCAAGAGTGAGGGGACACACGTACACCTATGGTTAATTCATGTGAATGTATGACAAATCAAACCAATACTGTAAAGCAATGATCAATCAACTAAAAATAAATAACTGTTAAAAAAAAAAAGGTGAAATGAACAGAAACACAAACTTTGCAACTAACGTTGTAGTTCAATTTTAAAAACTATAAAATTTGAGAAAACAACAAAAGATCTACATGACCTTTGGTCTGGTGATGAGTTCTAACACACAACAAAAAAAGCCAACTTACCAAATTAGGAATATAAATTATTTAAAACATTGACTTTTACAATTTCATACATTTACTCTGTGAAGGATCTTATTTGAGAGAACCAAAAGACAAACTGTTAAATGAACCACTTACCACCCACCCTTGCCAGGCAACAGAGTAGAGAAAACATTGCAGGAGTCATCTTACAACAGGAGGTCTTGGTAAGGAACAAGGAACTAACAATCTACCACCAACCAGGATTCTGGAGAGGTCAAAAAGAGATAGGAGACTGCAGTCCAGAGGTCCTACCAACTTCCCAGGATCCTCCTCGCTGGAACCCATCTCAGCTGAGGGATGCGTGTGCCCCCAGGAAGGATCCCAATTCAGAATGACTGGCAAGAGACAAACCAGAAACTAACCCAATGACCATAAACCCTGAGACAGTGAGCCATGTGGCAGAGCAGTTCTCTCTGTTTCCCTCAACCTCCACCCCAGCAGCCCTTCCCAGTGAAGTCTCTCACTTGGACGGTACTCCTCTCTTCAGCCAATTCATTTCAAACTGTCAGATAAGAATCCACACTCAAGCCCTGGAAGGGATCCCCTTTCCTTCATCAAAACCACAATCCAGGAGAAAATATCTTCTAAATGCTACCTTGTAGAGAAGGAAATGGCACCCCCCTCCAGTATTCTGGCCTCAGAAATCCCAGAGACAGAGGAGCTTGGTGGGCTACAGTCCAACAGCAGGGCATTTCTGAGGGGGAGGAGACAGTCCCAGGGAAGCTGAGGTGCTCGCCAAAGGCCCAGAGCTTTTGATGGCACAGCCAGAACTGTGGTTACCCCTTGCAACTAGAATGGAGACTTGACTTTCCTGAGGCAACACGAGTGGGTCCCTGAGGTCCCCGTCACAACTCCCGAGGAAATCCAAGTGTCATGCCGCAACTCGTGAAACCCAGGAGATTCTCCCCTCAACATGAGATGAGGCCCCTTTCTGTTGCAGAGTCTCAAGAGAAATCCCACCTTCCCTCTTTAGCCTCGAAAGGGTACTTGACACCCTTTAGGCACCTCAAGTAGTTCCCCAACACACCCGTCTCCACTCAAGAGGAAGCCCAAGTTTCCCGCCACAATTAAACAAGTGCCCCGGATTCCCCTCCACATCTCGAGATGAGGGTCCATTCCCCTGCTTTGTCTGCAAAGGAATCCCGACATTCCTGTCACACACCAGGAGGAGGCCAGTCTCACATTGAAACTCGAGAGGAACTTCAGGGGTCATGCCACCATTTGGACAGACCCCGATGTACCCATACACTCGAGATAAGGCCTCATTCCCCTGCAACAACTCGAATGTCACCTCGAGAATCAACTCACGACACAAGGGAGGCCTGAGAGCCCCATGGCACCTCAAGAAATAGACCCTGATCCATACGTCAACTCGACAGGAGGCCAGACACCCCTTTGCCACCTCAAGAGGGAAGCGGAGTTCCATCACCCAACACGAGACGACGTCTGATTCCCCAGGGGAATCTCATAGGAACCCTGAGATCGCTGTCAGAGCTGGAAAGGAATGCTGAGTTTCCTTCCTCAACTGGAGATGAGGCCCTAGTCGCCCGCACCAACTCGAGGGGAATCCCGAGAGGCCCCTCACAACTCGAAAGGATTCCTGACTTCCCAGAGACAACATGAGAGGCTCCCTCAGGTCCCTGTGGCAACTGGAGGAAATCCACAATTCCTGCTGCAACTAGAGAAATACCTTGACATCCCCCCTTCCATGTGAATTGAGGCCTGCTGTGACTCCAGAGCACTCCCACACTCGCCCTCGCAACTCGAATGGAGAATTGACTTCCCTGAGGCAATAAGAGAGGCTCCCTGAGTTCCCCATAGTAACTGGAAAGGAATCTCAAGCCTCCTGCCACAACACAAGACAAACCACGAGATGCCCCCGTCAACGCAAGATGAGGCCCTTTTCTCCTGAAGCACCTCGAGAGCAATCCCAGGTTCCCTCTCAAAACTCGAGAGAAAGCTTGACTCCCTTTATGCAACTCAAGGGGGCCCAGAGATCCCCGTCAAGCCTCGAGATGAAAGCCGAGTTTCCCACCACAACTCGACTAGAACCCAGTGTGTCCCACTTCATCCAGAAATGAGGGCCCATTCCCTTCTTCGACTCAAGAGGAATCCCAGCTTCCCCTCGTACCACAAGATGAAGCCCGTGTCACCGTTTGAATCTCGAGTGGAACCCTGTGGATCTTGCTGCAAGGAAAAAGGATGTGGAGTTCCCGCTCTGCTCCAGATGAGTCCAGATTCCCCTGCACCGGCTCAGTGGAACACAGAGTATCCCCTCACAACAGGATGTGAGGCCTGACGCCCCTGCCTATCCTCTTGAAAAGGCCCAAATTCCCCATCTGAACCCGACCGGAGGCCTGATAGCCCTTTGACAACTCGAGAAAAATGCAGAGTTCCATGCCTCAACACCAGACGAGGCCTGACTCCCTAGTTGAACCTTGATAGGAAGCCCTAGATCCTAGTCGCCGCCAGAGAGGAACACTGAGTTTCCAAACTGAACTCTAGACATGGCCCTATTCACCGGCAGCAACTCGAGAGGAATCCCGACGGGACCCTCGAATTGAAAACAGACCTGATTTCTATGAGGCAACACGAGCCGGTCCCTGAGATCGCCGTTGCAACTCGAGAGGAACCCCATGCTTCCCGGCAAAACCCGTGAACAACCACGAGATTCTCCCCTCAACGCGAGACAAGGCAATTTTCCAGAGCAGTGTCTCAAGAGAAACCACACGTTCCCTCTTGAAATGTGAAAGGGTACTTGACACCCTTGATGCAACTCAGGAAGGTCCCAGATATACCCACATCCAATAGAGAGGAACCCCGAGTTTCATGCCACAACTCAAGAAGACTCCGTTTACCCCCTTCTCTAATCGAGATGAGGGTTGATTCCCCTGCTTCGTCAGGAAAGGAATCCCGACTTTGCCGTCTGCCCTCAGGAGGAGGGCCGTCTCCCCTTGAAACTCGAGTGCATCCCCAGGAGTCGTGCCTCAATTCGCAAAGACCCCAAATTCCCAATCCACTCCAGATATGCCTGACTCCCCTACACAGACTTGACTGGAACCCCGAGGATTGACTCAAAACACAAAGGGAGGGGTGACAGTCCCGTAGCACCTCGATAAAAAGCCACAGAACCCTGTGTCCACTCAACAGGAAGCCTGACACCTCTTTGACACCTCAAAAGGGAAGCGGAGTTCCATGTTTCCACACGAGACGAGGCCTGACTCCCTTGTTGAAACTCCATAGGAACATGAGATCCATGTCAGAATTGAAGAGGAATGCTGAGGTCCGGCCTCAACTCGAGATGAGGCCCTATGCCCTTGCACCGACGGGAGAGGAATCCCGAGACACCCCTCGCAACTTTAATGGAGACTTGACTTTCCTGAAGCAACACGAGTGGGTCCGTGAGGTCCCTGTCACAACTCGAGAGGAACTCCAAGTGTCTTGCCACAACTCGAGAAACCCAGGAGATTCTCCCCTCAGTGTGAGATGAGGTTCCTTTCAGCTGCAGAGTCTCGAGAGAAATCCCACCTTCCCTCTTGAGCCTCAAAAGGGTACTTGACACCCTTTAGGCAACTCAAGAAGTTCCCTGACACACCCGTCTCCACTCAAGAGGAACACCGTTTTTCTCGCCACAACTCAAGAAGAGCCCCTGTTTCCACTCTCGAGATGAGGGTCCATTCCCCTGCTTCGTCTGCAAAGGAATCCCAAAGTTCCCACCTCACATCTAGAGGAGGCCGGTCTCACCTTGAAACTCGAGAGGGACTTCAGGGGTCATGCCACTGTTTGAAAAGACACTGATGTCCCTGTCCACTCCAGATAAGGCCTCATTCCCCTGCAACGACTCGAATGTCAGCCAAAGAATCAACTCATGACATGAAGGGAGGCCTGAGAGCCCTGAAGCAACTCTAGAAATAGCCCCTGATCCCTACCTCAACTAGACAGGAGGCCTGACACCCCTTTGCCACCTCGAGAGGGAAGTGGAGTTCCATGCCCCAACACGAGACAACGTCTGACTCCCCAGGGGAATCTCCATAGGGACCCCGAGATCCCTGTCAGAGCTGGAGAGGAACCCTGAGTTTCCCGCATCAACTCGACATGAGGCCATAGTCGCCTGAACCAACTTGAGAGGAATCCTGAGAGGCCCCTCACAACTCGAAAGGATTCCTGACTTCACAGAGACAACATGAGAGGCTCCCTCAGGTCTCCGTGACAACTGGAGGGAACCCACACTTCCTGCCGCAACTCGAAAAACACCTTGAGATTCCCCCTTCCATGGGAATTGAGGCCTGATTCCGCTGCCGTGAATCCAGAGCACTCTCACGCTCCCCCTCACAACTCGAATAGAGACTTGACTTCCCCGAGGCAACACGAGAGGTGCCCTGAGCTTCCAGTGGTACCTGCAAAGGAACACCAAGCTTCCCGCCGCAACTCGAGACAAAAAACGAGATTCTCCTGTCAATGCGAGATGAGGCCCTTTTCTCCTGCAGTGCCAGGAGAGCAATCCCGAGTTCCCTCTCAAAACTCCAGAGGAGGCTTGACTCCCTTCATTTAACTCAAGGTGGCCCAGAGATCTCCATCACAACTCATGATGAAAGCACACTTTAGGAAACTCAAGAAGTTCCCCAACATCCCCGTCTCCACTCAAGAGGAAGCCCGAGTTTCCCGCCACAACTAAAGAAGTGCCCCGGTTTACCCTCCTCATCTCGAGATGAGATTCCATTCCCCTGCTTCATCTTCAAAGGAATCCCGACGTTCCTGTCACATATCAGGGGGAGGCCTGTCTCATCTTGAAACTCGAGAGGCACTCCAGGGGTCGTGCCACCATTTGAAAAGACCCCGATGTCCCTGTCCACTCAAGATAAGGCCTCATTCCCATGCAAGGACTCGAATGTCACCCCGAGGATCAACTCACAACACGAAGGGAGGCCTGAGAGCCCCTTGGCACCTCTAGAAATAGACCCTGATCCCTACCTCAACACGACAGGAGGCCTGACACCTCTTTGCCACATCGAGAGGGAAGCAGAGTTCCATGCCCCAACACGAGCCGACATCTGATTCCCCAGGGGAATCTCCATAGGGACCCCGATATCTCTGTCAGAGCTGGAAAGGAACCCTGAGTTTCCAGCCTCAACTAGATGTGCGGTCCCAGTCGCCTGCACCAACTCAAGAGGAATCCCGAGAGGCCCCTCACAACTCGAAAGGATTCCTGACTTCCCAGAGACAACATGAGAGTCTCCCTCAGGTCCCTGTGGTAACTGAAGGGAACCCAAAATTCCTGCTGCAACTAGAGAAATACCTTGAGATTCCCCCTTCCATGCGAATTGGGGCCTGATTCCCCTGCCGTGACTCCATAGAACGCCCGCGCTCGCACTCGCAACTCGAATGGAGACTTGACTTCCTTGAGGCAAAACAAGAGGCTCCCTGAGTTCCCCTTGGTATCTGGAGAGGAATCTCAAGCCTCCTGCTGCAACACGAGACAAACCACGAGATGCCCCCGTCAATGCAAGATGAGGCCCTTTTCTCCTGCAGCACCTTAAGAGCAATCCCAGGTTCCCTCTCAAAACTTGAGAGAAAGCTTGACTCTCTTTACGCAACTCAAGGGGGCCCAGAGATCCCCGGTACACCTCGAGATGAAAACCAAGTTTCCCACCACAACTCGACTAGAACCTCGTGTGTCCCACCTCATCCGGAGATGAGGGCCCATTCCCTTCTTCGACTCAAGAGGAATCCCAACTTAAGCCTGTGTCACCTCTTGAATCTCGAGTGGAACACCGCGGATCTTGCTGCAAGGGAAAAGGACGCCGAGTTCCCCCTCCGCTCCAGATAATTCCTGATTCTGCTGCACCGACTGCAATGGAACACCGAGTATCCCCTCACAACAGGATAGGAGGCCTGACGCCCCTGCTTATACTCTTGAAAAAGCCCAAATTCCCCTTCTGAACTCGACCGGACACCTGATAGCCCTTTGACAACTCGAGAGAAAAGCAGAGTTCCATGCCTCAACACCAGACGAGGCCTGACTCCCTAGTTGAACTTTGATGGGAAGCCCGAGATCCCAGGCGCCACCAGAGAGGAACACTGAGTTTCCCGACTGAACTCTAGACACAGCCCTATTCACCAGTAGCGACTCGAGAGGAATCCCAATGGGCTCCTTGCAACTCGAAAAGACACCTGACTTCTCTGATACAACACGAGCGGGTCCCTGAGATTCCCATTGCAACTCGAGAGGAATGCCACACTTCTCGCCGCAACCCGTGAACAACCATGAGATTTTCCGCTCAACACGAGATGAGGCCCTTTTCCAGAGCAGTGTCTCAAGAGAAACTCCACGTTCCCTCTTGAAGTGCAAAAGGGTACTTGACAACTTCATGCAACTCAGGAAAGTTCCCGAGATACCTGTAACCACTAGAGAGGAAACCCGAGTTTCACGCCACATCTTAAGAAGAGCCCCGTTTCCCCCCTGCTCTCATCGAGATGAGGGTCAATTCCCCCTCTTCATCAGGAAAGGAATCCCAACGTTGCCGTTGGCCCTTGGGAGGAGGCCAGTCTTCCCTTGAAATTCGAGCGCATCCCCAGGAGTTGTGCCTCAATTCGAGAAGATGCTGAATTCCCCATCCACTTCAGATATGCCTGATTCCCCTGCATGGACTTTACTGGAATCCTGAGGACCGACTCAAAACACAAAGGGAGGTGTGACAGCCCCTTGGCACCTCGAGAAAAAGCCCCAGAACCCTGTGTCCACTCAACAGGAAGCCTTACACCTCTTTGAAACCTCGAGAGGAAAGCAAAGTTCCATGTCTCCACATTGAGATGAGGCCTCACTTCCCCTGTTGAATCTCCATAGGAACCCCGAGATCCATGTCAGAACTGAAGAGGAACCCTGAGGTTCCGAATTCAACTCGAGATGAGGCCCTATGCCCCTGCACTGACTGGAGAGGAATCCCAAGAGTCCCCTCACAACTCGAATGGAGACTTGACATTCCTGAGGCAACACGAGCAGGTCCTTGAGTTCCCCGTCGCAACTCAAGAGGAAATCCAAGTGTCCGGCCGCAACTGAAGAAACCCAGTAGATTCTCCCCTCAACGTGAGATGAGGCCCCTTTCTGTGACAGGGTCTCGAGAGAAATCCCACCTTCCCTCTTGAGCCTCAAAAGGGTTCTTGAAACCCTTTAGGCAAATCAAGAAGTTCCCCGACATACCCATCTCCACTCAAGAGCAACCCCAAGTATCCCGCCACAACTCAAGAAGAAACCCGGTTTCCACTCATCTCAAGATGAAGGTCCATTCCCTTGCTTCATCTGCAAAGGAATCCCGACGTTCCTGTCGCACATCAGGAGGCCAGTCTCACCTTGAAACTCATGATGAACTCCAGGGGTCATGCCACCATTCGAAAAGACCCGATGTACCCTCCCACTCGAAAAAAGGTCTCATTCCCCTGCAACGACTTGAATGTCACCCTGAGGATCAACTCAAGACATGAAGGGAGGCCTGAGAGCCTTGTAGCACCTCTAAAAATAGCCCCTGATCCCTACCTCAACTAGACAGGAGGCCTGACACCCCTTTGCCACCTCGAGAGGGAAGCGGAGTTCCATGCCCCAACACGAGACGACGTCTGACTCCCCAGGGGAATCTCCATAGGGACCCCGAGATCCCTGTCAGAGCTGGAAAGGAACCCTGAGTTTCCAGCTTCAACTCGAGATGAGGCCCTAGTCGCCTGAACCAACTCGATAGGAAACCCGAAGGCCCTTCACAATTGGAAAGGATTCCTGACTTCACAGAGACAACATGAGAGGCTCCCTCAGGTCCCTGTGGCAACCGGAGGGAACCCACACTTCCTGCCACAACTCGAGAAACACCTTGAGATTCCCCCTTCCATGGAATTGAGGCCTGATTCCCCTGCCGTGACCCCAGAGCATTCCCGATCTTGCCCTCGAAACTCGAATGGAGACTTGACTTACCTGAGGCAACAAGACAGGCTCCCTGAGTTCCCAGTGATACCTGCAGAGGAACCCCAAGCCTCCCTCCACAACTCGAGACAAACCACGTGATTCCCCTGTCAACGTGAGATGAGGCCCTTTTCTCCTGCAGCACCTCCAGAGCAATCCCGAGTTCCCTCTCAGAACTCGAGAGGAGGCTTGACTCCCTTCATGCAACTCAAGGGGGCCCAGAGATCCCCGTCACAACTCGTGATGAAAGTCGAGTTTCCCGCCACAACTCGAGACGAGCCCCGTGTATCCAACCTCATCTGGAGATGAAGGCCCATTCCTTGCTACAACTCAAGAGGAATCCCAACTTCCCCTTGCACCACAAGAGGAGGCCTGTGTCACCAATTGAATCTTGAGTGGAACCCTGCAGATCCTGCAAAAGGAAAAAGGACTCTGAGTTCCCCCTCAGCTCCAGATAAGTCCCGATTCCCCTGCACCGGCTCCAATGGAACACCGAGTATCCCCTCACAACAGGATGGGAGGCCTGTTGGCCCTGCCTATCCTCTTGAAAAAGCACAAATTCCCCGTCTGAACTCGACCAGAGGCCTGACCCCTCTTTGACAACTCGAGAGGACGCAGAGTTCCATGCCTCAACACCAGGCAAGGCCTGACTGCCTTGTTGAACCGTGATAGGAAGCCCAAGATGCCTGTCGCCACCGGAGAGGAAAACTGAGTGGCCCGACTGAACTCAAGACATGGCACTATTCACGGGCAGTGACTCAGAAGGAATCCCAAAGAGCCCCTAGCAAGTCAAAAAGAGACCTGACTTCTCTGAGGCAACACGAGCCCATCACTGAGATCCCCGTCACAACTCGTGATGAACCCTAAGCTTCATGCCGCCACTCCAGAAAAACCACGAGATTCTCACTCAACGCGAGATGAGGCCCTTTTCCAGAGAAGTGTCTCGAGAGAAACCCCACGTTCCCTCCTGAAACGCCAAAGGGTACTTGACACCCTTGTTGCAACTCAGGAACACCTCTCGGTGTTCCACTCGAGAGGAACACCGAATTTCATGCTACAACTAAAAAAAAGCCCCAATTTCCCCCTCCTCAACTCGAGATGAGGGTCGATTCCCCTGCAGAGGAACCCGATTCCCCTGTAGAGGAAATCAATTCCCGATTCCATCGGGAAAGTAATCCAGACATTGCCGTTGCCCCTCAAGAGGAGGCCGATCTCATCTTGAAACTCGAGCACATCCCTGGGAGTCGTGCCTCAATTCAAAAAGACCACGATTTCCCCAATCACTCCAGAAAGTGTGATTCCTCTGCACTAACTTGACTGGAACGCGGACGTTCGATTCAAAACACGAAGGGAAGTGTGACAGCCCCATGGCACCTTGAGAAAAAGCCCCAGATCCCTATGTCCACTCGACATGAAGCCTGACACCTCTTTTACACCTCAAGAGGGAAGCGGAGTTCCATGTCTCCACACAAGACGAGGCCTGAGTACACTGTTGAAACTCCATAAGAACCGCAAGATCCATGTCAGAACTGGAGAGGAACCCTGAGGTTCTGGCCTCAACTCGAGATAAGGCTGTGTGCCCCTACACTGACTGCAAGGGAATTCCGAGAGGCCCCTTGCAACTTGAATCAGACTTGACTTTCCTGAGGCAACACAAGTGGGTTTGAGGTCCCTGTCACAACTCAAGAGGAACCCCAAGTTTCCTGTCACAACTCGAGAAACCCCAAGAGATTCTCCCCTCAAAGCGAGATGAGGCCCCTCTCCACTGCAGGGTCTTGAGAGAAATCCCACCTTCCCTCGTGAGCCTGGAAAGGGTACTTGACACCCTTTAGGAAACTCAAGAAGTTCCCCAACATACCCGTCTTCACTCGAGAAGAACACCGAGTTTCCCACCACAACTCAAGAAGAGCCCCGGTTTCCCCTCCTCACCTCAAGATGAGGGTCCAAACCCCTGCTTCGTCTGCAAAAGAATCCCGATATTCCTGTCGCAACTCCAGAGGAGGCCGGTCTCACCTTGAAAGTTGAAACGAAATCCAGGGGTAGTGCCACCATTCAAAAAGACCCCAATGTCCCTGTCCACACGAGATAAGGCCTCATTCACCTGCGACGACTCAAATGTCACCCCGAGGATCAACTCACGACACGAAGGGAGGCCTGAGAGCCCCGTGGCACCTATACAAATAGCTCCTGATTTCTACCTCAACTCGACAGGAGGCCTGACACCCCTTTTCCACCTCAAGAGGGAAGCAGACTTCCATGGCCCAACACGAGACGATGTCTGACTCCCCAGGGGAATCTCCATAAGGACGCCGAGATTGCTGTCAGAGCTGGAGAGGAACCCTGAGTTTCCTGCCTCAACTCAACATGAGGCCCTAGTCACCTGAACCAACTCGAAAGGAATCTCGAGATGCCCCTCACAACTCGAAAGGATTCCTGACTTCCCAGAGACAACATTAGAGGATCCCTCAGGTCTCTGTGGCAACTCTAGGGAACCCATACTTCCTGCCAAAACTCGCGAAACAATTTGAGATTTCCACTTCCATGCAAATTGAGGCCTGATTCCCCTGCCATGAATCCAGGGTACTCCCGCGCTCACACTCGCAACTCGAATGGAGACTTGACTTCCCTGAGGCAACAAGACAGGCTCCCTGATCTCCCAGTGGCACCTGCAGAGGAACCCCAAGCCTCCCGCCACAACTCGAGACAAACCACGAGTATCCTCCATCAAAGCGACATGAGACCCTTTTCTCCTGCAATGCCTCAAGTGCAATCCCGAGTTCCCTCTCAAAACTTGAGAGGAGGCTTGACTCCCTTCATTTAACTCAAGGGGGCCCAGAGATCTCCATCAAAACTTGAAATGAAAGGCAAGTTTCCCACCACAACTCGAGAAGAACACCATGTGTCCCACCTCATCTGGAGATGTGCTCCCATTCCCTGCTTCAACTCAAGAGGAATCCCAACTTCCCTTGAACCACAAAAGGAGGCCTTTGTCACCAATTTAATCTCGAGTGGAACCCCGCAGGAAAAAGGACGCCGAGTTCGCCCTCAGCTCCAGATAAGTCCTGATTCCCCTACACTGGCTCCAATGGAACACCGAGTATCCCCTCACAACAGGATGCGAGGCCTGTCCGCCCTGCCTATCATCTTGAGATAGCCAAAATTCCCCAAATGAACTAGACTGGAAGCCTTATACCCCCCTGACAACTAGAGAGAATGCAGAGTTCTATGCCTCAACACCAGACGAGGCCTGACTCCCTAGTTGAACCTTGATAGGAAGTCCAAGATCACGGTCACCACTGGAGAGGAACACTGAGTTTCCCGACTGAACTCTAGACACGGCCCTATTCATGGCAGGGCCTCGAGAGGAATTCCGACGGGCCCTTCGCAACTCAAAAAGAGACCTGACTTTTCTGAGGCAACATGAGCAGGTCCCTGAGGTCCCCATCACAACTCGTGATGAATCCCAAGCTTCCCGCTGCAACTCGTGAAAAACTACACTAGTCTCCCCTCAATGTGAGATGAAGCTGTGTTCCAGAGCAGTGTCTCGAGAAAAACCCCATGTTCCCTCTTGAAACGAAAGGGTACTTGACACCCTGGATGCAACTCAGGAAGGTCGCCTAGATACCCGTCCCCACTCAAGAGGAACACCGAGTTTCACGCCACAACTCAAGAAGACTCCGTTTTCCAGCCCCTCAACTCGAGATGAGGGTCGATTCCCCTGCTTCCTCGGAAAAGGATTCCCGACATTGCCATCGGCCCTCAGGAGGAGGCCGGTCTCCCCTTGAAACACAAGCACAACCCCAGGAGTCGTGCCTCAATTCAAAAAAATCTGATTTCCCCATCCAATGGAGATAAGCCTGATTTTCCTGCAAGGACTTGACTGGAACCTCGAGGACTGACTCAAAATATGAAGGGAGGGGTGACAGCCCTGTGGCACCTCAAGAAAAAGCCCCAGAACCCTGTGTCCACTCGACAGGAAGCCTGACACTTCTTTTACACCTCGAGAAAGAAGCTGAGTTCCATGTCTCCACAAGAGACAAGGCCTGACTCCCCTGTTGAAACTCCATAGGAACCCCGAGATCCATGTCAGAACTGTAAAGGAACCCGTAGGTTCCGAGTTCAACTCGAGATGTGGCCCTATGCCCCTGCACAGATTGGAGAGGAATCCCGAGAAGGCTCTCCCAACTCGAATGGAGACTTGACTTTCCTGAGGCAACACGAGCGGGTCCCTGAGGTCCCCGTCGCAACTCCAGAGGAATTCCAAGTGTCCTGCTGCAACTCGTAAATCCACGAGATTCTCCCCTCAACAAGAGATGACGCCCTTTTCCAGTGCAGTGTCTTTAGAAAAACCCAACGTTCCCTCTTGAAACGTGAAAGGGTACTTTACACCCTTGATGCAACTCAGGAATGTCCCCGAGATACACGTCCCCACTAGAGAGGAACCCCGAGTTTCATGCCACCACTCAAGAAGAGCCCCGTTTCCCCCCTCCTCAACTCGAGATGAGGGTCGATTCCCCTGCTTCGTTGGGAAAGGAATCCCGACGTTGCAGTTGCTCCTCAAGAGGAAGCCGGTCTCACCTTGCAACTAGAGTGCATCCCCGTTAGTCGTGCCTCAATTAGAAAAGACCCTGATTTCCCCAGCCACTCGAGATAAGCCTGTTTTGCCTGCACTGATTCGACTGGAACACCGAGGATTGACTCAAAAAATGAAAGGACTTGCCCAGTGGCAAGTCGAGAAAAAGTCCCAGACCCCTATGTGCACTCGACAGGAAGCCTGACACCTCTTGGAAACCTCCAGAGGGAAGTGAAGTTCCGTGTTTCCACAGAGCACGAGGCCTGACTCCCCTGTTGAAACTCCATAGGAAACACGAGATCCATTTCAGAACTGTAGAGGAACCTTGAGTATCCGGCCTCAACTCGAGATGAGGTCGTAAGCCCCTGCACTGACTGCAGAGGAATCCCGAGAGACCCCTCGCAATTTGAATGGAGACTTGACTTTCCTGAGGCAACATGAGCGGGTTTGAGGTCCCCGTCTCAACTAGAGAGGAAACCCAAGTTTCCTGACGCAACTCGAGAAAGCCCAAGAGATTCTCCCCTCAATGCGAGATGAGGCCCCTCTCCGTTGCAGCGTCTCGAGAGAAATCCCACCTTCCCTCTTGAGACTCAAAAGGGTACTTGACACACTTTAGGGAAATCAAGAAGTTCCCTGACCTACCCATCTCTGTTTGAGAGGAACACTGAGTTTCCCACCACAGCTCAAGAAGAGCCCCAGTTTCCCCTCTTCATCTCGAGATGAGGGTCCAAACCCCTGCTTCGTCTGCTAAAGTATCCCGATATTCCTGTTGCACCTCAGGTGGAGGCCAGTCTCACCTTGAAACTCGAGAGGAATTCCAGGGGTTGTGCCATCGTTTGAAAAGACCCCAATGTCCCTGTCCACCCGAGATAAGGCTGCATTCTCCTGCCAAGTCTGGAATGTCACCCCGGGTATCAACTCACGACACGAATGGAGGACTGAGAGCCCTGTGGCGCCTCTAGAAATAGCCCCTAATACCTACCTCAACTCGACAGGAGGCCTGACCCCTTTTCCACCTCGAGAGAGAAGCGGAGTTCCATGCCTCAACACAAGACGATGTCTGACTCCCCAGGGGACTCTCCATAGGGACCCCGAGATCCCTGTCAGAGCTGGAGAGGAGCCCTGAGTTTCCCGCCTCAACTCAACATGAGGCCCTAGTCTCCTGCACCAACTCGAGAGGAATCCCGAGAGGCCCCTCACAACTCGAAAGGATTCCTGACTTCTCAGAGACAACATGAGAGGCTCCCTCAGGTCCCCGTGGCAACTCAAGGAACCCACACTTCCTGTCGCAACTAGAGAAACACCTTGAGATTCACCTTCCCACGGGAATTGAGGCCTAATTCCCCTGCCGTGAATTCAGAGCACTCCCGCGCTCTCACTCGCAACTCGAATGGAGACTTGACTTCCCTGAGGCAACACAAGAGGCTCCCTGATCTCCTGATGGTACCTGCAGAGGAACCCCAAGCCTCCCGCCGCAACTCGAGACAAACCATGAGATTCCCCTGTCAATGCCAGATGAGGTCCTTTTCTTCTGCAACGCCTCGAGTGCAACCCCGAGTTCCCTCTCAGAACTCGAGAGGAGGCGTGACTCCCTTCATTTAACTCAAGGGGGCCCAGAGATCCCCATCAAAACTTGAGATGAAAGCTGAGTTTCCCAACGCAACTCGAGAAGAGCACCGTGTTTCCCACCTCATCTGGAGATGAGGGCCCATTCCCTGCTTCAACTCAAGAGGAATCCCAATTTCCCCTCAAACCACAAAAGGTGGCCTGTGTCACCAGTTGAAACTCAAGTGGAACCCCGCAGATCCTGCTGCAAGGAAAAAGGACGCCGAGTTGCCCGTCAGTTCCAGATAAGTCCTGAGTCCCCTGCACTGGCTCCAATGGAACACCGAGTATCCCCTCACAACAGGATGGGAGGCCTGTCCTCCCTGCATATTGTCTTGAGAAAGCCCAAATTCCCCACCTGAACTCGACTGGAAGCCTGACACCCCTTTGACAACTCGAGAGGAACGCAGAGTTCAATGCCTCAAACCAGACGAGGCCTGACTCCCTAGTTGAACCTTGATAGGAAGCCCAAGATCCCGGTCGCTGACGGAGAGGAACACTGAGTTTCCCGACTGAACTCTAGACACGGCCCTATTCGCAGCAGTGACTCGAGAGGAATCCAGACGGACCCCTTGCAACTCGAAAAGAGACCTGACATTTCTGAGGCAAAGCGAGCGGGTCCCTAAGTCCCCGTCTCAACTCATGATCAACCCCAAGCATACCACCACACGAGAAAAACCACAAGATTCTCCCCTCAACGCGAGATGAGGCCATTTCCCAGAGCAGTGTCTTGAGAAAAACCCCACGTTCCCTCTTGAAACGCGAAAGGTTACTTGACACCCTTGATGCAACTCAGGAAGGTCACCGAGATACCCGACCCCACTCAAGAGGAACACTGAGTTTAATGCCACAACTCAAGAAGAGCCCCGATTTCCCCCTCCTCAACTCGAGATTAGGGTCGATTCCCCTGCTTCGTGGGGAAAGGAATCCCGAGGTTGCCATTGCCCCTCAAGATGAGGCCGGTCTCACCTTGAAACTCGAGCACATACCCGGGAGTCGTGCCTCAATTTGAAAAGACCCCGATTTCCCCATCCACTCCAGATAAGCTTGATTTCCCTGCACTGACTCGACTGGAACCCCGAGGATCGACTCAAACACGAAGGGAGGTGTGACAGCCAGGTGACAGCTTGAGAAAAAGCCGCACACCCCTATGTCTGCTCGACAGGAAGCCTGATACCTCTTTGAAACCTCGAGAGGGAAGCGGAGTTTCATGTCCCAACACAAGACAACGTCTGACTCCTCAGGGGAATCTCCATAGGGACCCCAAAATCCCTGTCAGAGCTGGAGAGGAACCTAGAGTTTCCGGCCTCAACTAGACTTGAGGCCCTAGTCACCTGCACCAACTTGAGAGGAATCCCGAGAGGCCCATCACAACTGGAAAAGATTCCTGACTTCCCAGAGACAACATTAGAGGCTCCCTCAGGTCCCCGTGGCAACTCGAAAGAACCCACACTTCCTGCCGCAACTAGAGAAACACCTTGAGATTCCCCTTTCCATGGAAATTGAGGCATGATTCCCCTGCTGTGAATCCAGAGCACTCCGGCACTCTCACTCGCAACTCGAATGGAGACTTGACTTCCCTGAGGCAACACGAGAGGCTCCCTGATCTCCCGGTGGTATCTACAGAGGAACCCCAAGCCTCTCGCAGCAACTCGAGACAAACCATGAGATTCCCCCGTCAATGCCAGATGAGGCCTATTTCTTTTGCAACGCCTCGAGTGCAATCCCGAGTTCCCTCTCAGAACTCGAGAGGAGGCTTGACTCCCTTCATTTACCTCAAGGGGGCCCAGAGATCCCCGTCAAAACTCGAGATGAAAGCCATTTCCCGCCACAACTCGAGAAGAGCACCGTGAGATTCCCCCTTCCATGAAAATTGAGGCATGATTCCCTGAGGTGACTCCAGAGCACTCCCACGCTCGCCCTCGAAACTCGAATGGAGACTTGACTTCCCTGAGGCAACATGAGTCTCTCCCTGAGTTCCCCGTGGTACCTGGAGAGGAATCTCAAGCCTCCAGCCACAACTCGAGACAAACCACGAGATGCCCCCATCAAAGCAAGGTTAGGCCCTTTTCTCCTGCGGCACCTCGTGAGCAATCCCAGGTTCCCTCTCTAAGCTAGAGAGAAACTTGACTCCCTTTAGGCAACTCAAGGGGGCCCAGAGATCCCCATCACAATTCGAGATGAAAGCCGAGTTTCCCACCACTACTCAACTAGAACCACATGTGTCCCATCTCATCTGGAGATGAGGGCCCATTCCTGCTTCAACTCAAGAGAAATCTCAACTTCCCCTCTGACCACAAGAGGAGGCCTGTGTCACCAATTGAATCTCGAGTGGAACCCTGTGGATCCTGCTGCAAGGAAAAAGGACACCGAGTTCCCCTCTGCTCCAGGTAAGTCCTGATACACCTGCACCGCCTCCAATGGAACATCGAGTATCCCCTCACAACAGGATGGGAGGCGTGTCGGCTCTGCCTATCTGCTTGAAAAACCCAAATTCCCCACCTAAACTCTACTGAAGGCCTGACACCCCTTTGACAACTCGAGAGAAATGCAGAGTTGCATGCCTCAACACCAGAGGAGGCCTGATTCCCTAGTCGAACCTTGATAGGAAGCCCGAGATCCAGGTCGCCACCAGAGAGGAAAACTGAGTTTCCTGACTGAACTCTAGACACGGTCCTATTCACCGGCAGCGACTCGAGAGGAGTCCCGACGGGCCCCTGGCAACTCGAAAAGAGACCTGACTTCTCTGAAGTAACAGGACCCGGCACCTGAGATCCCCACTGAAACTCCAGAGGAACCCCACGCTTCCCACCGAAACCCATGAACAACCACGAGATTCTTCCCTCAATGAGAGATGAGGCCCTTTTCCAGAGCAGTGTCTCGAGAGAAACCCCACGTTCCTTCTTGAAATGGGAAAGGGTACTTGAAACCCTTGATGCAACTCAGGAAGGTGCCCCAGATACCCGTCCCCACTCGAGAGGAACCCCGAGTTTCACACCAAAACTTAAAAGAGCCCCGTTTTTCCCCTCCTCTAATCGAGATGAGGGTTGATTCCCCTGCTTTGTCGGGAAAGGAATCCTGACGTTGCCGTCGGGCCTCAGGAGGAGGCCGGTCTCCCCTTCAAACTGGAGCGCATCCCCAGGAGTCGCGCCTCAGTTCAAAAAAATCCCAATTTAAACAACCACTCCAGATAAGCCTGATTCCCCTGCATGGACTTGACTGGAACCCGAGGATCGACCCAAAACACTAAGGGAGGGGTGACAGCCCGGGCACCTAGAGAAATAGTCCCAGAACCCTGTGTCCACACCACAGAAAGCCTGACACTTCTTTTATGCCTCGAGAGAGAAGCTGAATTCCATGTCTCCACATGAGACGAGGCCTAACTCCCCTGTTGAAACTCCATAGGAAGCCCGAGATCCATGTCAGAACTGAAAAGGAAGCCTGAGGTCCCGAATTCAACTGGAGATGAGGCCCTGTGCCCTGCACCGACTGGAGAGGAATCCCGAGAGGCACCTCCCAACTCGAATGGAGACTTGACTTTCCTGAGACAACATGAGTGGGTCCCTGAAGTCCCTGTCGCAACTCCAGAGGGATTCCAAATGTCCGGCCGCAACTTGTAAAACCCACGAGATTCTCCCCTCAACAAGAGATGTGACCGTTTTCCAGAGCAGCGTCTCGAGAGAAATCACACCTTCCCTGTTAAAAAGAGAAAGGGTCCTTGACACCCTTGATGCAAATCAGGAAGGTCTCCGAGATACACATCCCCAATAGAGAGGAACCCCGATTTTGATGCCATCACTCAAGAAGAGCGCCGGTTTCCCTCCTCATCTCGAGATGAGGGTCCAATCACGTGCTACGTCTGCAAATGTATCCTGATGTTCCTGTCGCACCTCAGGAGGAGGCTGGTCTCACCTTGAAACTCAGGAGGAACTCCAGGGGTTGTGCCACTGTTTGAAAAGACTCCAATGTCCCCGTCCAGTCGAGATAATGCCGCATTACCTGCCAAGACTGGAATGTCACCCCAGGAATCAACTCATGACACGAATGGAGGACTGAGAGCTCTGTGGCGCCTCTAGAAATAGGCCCTGATACATACCTGAACTCAACAGGAGGCCTGACACCCCTTTTCCACCTCGAGAGGGAAGTCGAGTTCCATGCCCCAATATAAGAAGACGTCTGACTGCCAAGGGGAATCTCTGTAGGGACCCCAAGATCCTTGTCTGAGCTGGAGAGGAACCCTGAGTTTCCTGCCTCATCTCGACATGAGGCCCTAGTCACCTGCACCAACTCGAGAGGAATCCCAAGTAGCCCCTCCAACTCGAAAGGATTCCTGACTTCCCAGAGACTTCATGAGAGGCTGCCTCAGGTCCGCGTGGCAAGCTGAAGGAACCCACACTTCCAGCTACAACTCGAGAAACACCTTGAGATTCCCCTTTCCATGCGAATTGAGGCCTGATTCCCCTACTGTGACTCCAGAGCACTCCCGTGCTCGCACTCCCAACTTGAATGGAGACTTGACTTCCCTGAGGCAACATGAGAGGCTCCCTGATCTCCTGGTGGTACCTGCAGAGTAGGTACCAAGCCTCCCGCCATAACTCGAGACAAACCACCAGATTCCCCCCTCAATACGAGATGAGGCCCTTTTCTCCAGCAATGTCTCGAGTGCAATCCAGAGTTCCCTCTCAGAACTGGAGAGGAGGCTTCACTCCCTTCATGCAACTCAAGGGGGCCAACAGATCCCCGTCAAAACTCTAGATGAAAGCCGAGTTTCCTGCCAAAACTCTATTAGAACCCCATGTGTCCCATCTCATCTGGAGATGAGGGCCCATTCCTGCTTCAACTCAAGAGAAATCTCAACTTCCCCTCTGACCACAAGAGGAGGCCTGTGTTACCAATTGAATCTCGAGTGGAACCCCACGGATCCTGCTGCAAGGAAAAAGGACACCGAGTTCCCCCTCCACTCCAGATAAGTCCTGATACACCTGCACCGCCTCCAATGGAACATCGAGTATCCCCTCACAACAGGATGGGAGGCGTGTCTGCCCTGCCTATCTGCTTGAAAAACCCAAATTCCCCACCTAAACTCTACTGAAGGCCTGACACCCCTTTGACAACTCGAGAGAAATGCAGAGTTGCATGCCTCAACACCAGAGGAGGCCTGATTCCCTAGTTGAACTTTGATTGGAAGCCCGAGATCCCGGTCGCCGCCAGAGAGGAAAACTGAGTTTCCCAACGGAACTCTAGACACGGCCCTATTCACCAGCAGTGACCCGAGAGGAGTCCCGACAGGCCCCTCGCAACTCGAAAAGAGACCTGACTTCTTTGAGGCAACAGGAGCCGGCACCTGAGATCCCCACTGAAACTCGAGAGGAACACCACGCTTCCCGCCGCAACCCATGAACAACCCCGAGATTCTTCCCTCAACGTGAGATGAGGCCCTTTTCCAGAGCAGTGTCTCGAGAGAAACCCCATGTTCCCTCTTGAAATGGGAAAGGGTACTTGACACCCTTGATGCAACTCAGGAAGGTCCCCAAGATACCCGTCCCCACTCAAAAGAAACACCGAGCTTCACACCACAACTCAAAAGAGCCCCGTTTTCGCCCTCCTCTAATCGAGATGAGGGTTGATTCCCTGCTTTGTTGGGAAAGGAATCCTGACGTTGCCATCAGCCCTAAGGAGGAGGCCAGTCTGCCCTTGAAACTCGAGCGCATCCCCAGGAGTCGTGACTCAATTTAAAAAAACCCGATTTAACCATCCACACCAGATGAGCCTGATTGCCATGCACAGACTTGACTGAAACCCTAGGATCGACTCAAAACATGAAGGGAGGGGTTACAGCCCCATGGAACCTGGAGTAAAAGCCCCAGAACCCTATATCCCCTCGACAGGAAGCCTGACACTTCTTTTACACCTCGAGAGAGAAACTGAGTTCCATGTCTCCACACGAGATGAGGCCTGACTCCCCTGTTGAGACTCCATACAAACCCCGAGTTCCATGTCAGAACTGAAAAAGAACCCTAAGGTTCCGAATTCAACACGAGATGAGGCCCTATGCCCCTGCACCGACTAGAGAGGAATCCTGAGAGGCCCCTCCCAACTCGAATGGAGACTTGACTTTCCTGAAACAACACAAGCGGGTCCCTGAGGTCCCCGTCACAACTCCAGAAGAATTCCAAGTATCCTGCTACAACTCGTAAAACCCATGACATTCTCTACTCAATGCTAGATGAGGCGGTTTTCCAGAGCAGTGTCTCAAGAGAAATCCCACCTTCCCTCTTGAAACGAGAAAGGGTCCTTGACACCCTTGATGCAACTCAGGAAGGTCCCCGAGATACCTGTCCCCACTAGAGAGGAGCCCCGATTTTCATGCCACCACTCAAGAAGAGCCCCTGTTTCCCCTCCTCATCTCGAGATGTAGGTCCAATCCCCGGCTTCATCTGCAAAAGTATCCCAATGCTCCTGTGCACCTCAGGGGGAGGCTGGTCTCACTTTGAGACTCGAGAGGAACTCCAGGGGTCGTGTCACCATTCGAAAAGACCCCGATGTCCCTGTCCACTCGAAATAAGGCCGCATTCCCTGCCAAGACTGGAATGTCACCCCGGGTATCAACTCACGACACGAATGGAGGACTGAGAGCCACATGGCACCTGTAGAAATAACCCCTGATAGCTACCTCAGCTCGACAGGAGCCCTGACACCCCTTTTCACCTCAAGAGGGAAGCGGAGTTCCATGCCCCAACACAAGATGACATCTGACTCCCCAGGGGAATCTCCATAGGGACCACGAGATCCCTGTCAGGGCTGGGGAGGAACCCTGAGTTTTCTGCCTCAACTGGACATGAGGCCCTAGTGGCCTGCACCACTCGAGAGGAATCCTGAGAGGCCACTCACAACTCGAAAGGATTCCTGACTTCCCACAGACAACATGAGAAGCTCCCTCAGGTCCCCATGGCAACTCGAAGGACCCACACTTCCTGCCGCAACTGGAATAACACTTTGAGATTCTCCTTTCCATGCAAATTGAGGCCTGATTCCCCTGCCTTGACTCCAGAGCACTCCTGCACTCACCCTCGCAACTCTAATGGAGATTTGACTTCCCTGAGGCAACACGACAGGCTCCCTGATCTCCCTATTGTACCTGCAGAGGAACCCCAAGCCTCCCGCCGCAACTCGAGACAAACCACGATATTCCCCCATCAACGTGAGATGAGGCCCTTTTCTCCTGCAACGCCTCGAATGCAATCCCTAGTTCCCTTTCAGAACTTGAGAGGAGGCTTGTCTCCCTTCCTGCAACTCAAGGGGGCCCAGAGATCCCCGTCAAAACTCGAGTTGAAAGCCGAGTTTCCTGCCACAACTCGAGAAGTGCACAGTGAGACACCCCTTCCAAGAGAATTGAGGCCTGATTTCCCTGCTGTGACTCCAGAGCATTCCCACGCTGGCCCTCGCAATGCCACTCGAATGGAGACTTGACTTCCCTGAGGCAACACGAGTCTTTCCCCGAGTTCCCTGTGGTACCTGGAGAGGAATCTCAAGCCTCCAGCCGCAAGTCGAGACAAACCATGAGATGCTCCCGTCAACGCAAGGTGAGGCCCTTTTCTCCTGCAGCACGTCAAGAGCAATCCCAGGTTCCCTCTCAAAACTAAAGAGAAACTTGACTCCCTTTAGGCAACTCAAGGGGGCCCAGAGATCCCCATCACAATTCGAGATGAAAGCCGAGTTTCCCGCCACAACTCAACTAGAACCCCATATATACCTGCTTCAACTCAAGAGAAATCTCAACTTCCTCTTGCACCACAAGAGGAGGCCTGAGTCACCAACTGAAACTCGAGTGGAAACCCGCGGATCCTGCTGCAAGGAAAAAGAATGCTGAGTTCCCTTTCCGCTCCAGATAAGTACTGATACCCCTGCACCTCTTCCAATGGAACATCGAGAATCCCCTCACAAGATGGGAGGTCTGTCGGCCATGCCTAACCTCTTGAAAAACCCAAATTCCCCACCTGAACTCGACTGAAGGCCTGACAGCACTTTGACAACTCGAGAGAAATGCAGTTGTGTGCCTCAACAACAGAGGAGGCCTGATTCCCTAGTTGAACCTTGATAGGAAGCCCGAAATCCCGGTCGCTGCCAGAGAGGAAAACTGAGTTTCCCAATGAAACACTAGACACAGTCCTATTCACCAGCAACGACTCAACAGGAGTCGCGACGGGCCCCTTGCAACTCGAAAAGGGACCTTATTTCTCTGAGGCAACATGAGCCGGCACCTGAGATCCCCACTGAAACTCCAGAGGAACCCCATGATTCCCACCGCAACCCATGAACAACCACGAGATTCTTCCCTCAACGCAAGATGAGGCCCTTTTCCAGAGCAGTGTCTCAAGAGAAACCCCACATTCCCTCTTGAAATGGGAAAGGGTACTTGACACCCTTGATGCAACTCAGGAAGGTGCCCAGGATACCCGTCCCCACTAGAGAGAAACCCTGAGTTTCACAGCACAACTCAAAAGAGCCCCGTTTTTCCCCTCCTCTAATCGAGATAAGAGTCGATTCCCCTGCTTCATTGGGAAAGGAATCCCGATGTTGCCATTGGCCCTCAGGAAGAGGCCGGTCTGCCCTTGAAACTCAAGCACATCCCCAGGAGTCGGGCCTCAATTTAAAAAACCCCGATTTAACTCCGATCCACACCAGATAAGCCTGATTGCCCTGCACGGACTTGACTGGAACCCCGAGGATCGACTCATAACACGAAGGGAGGGGTGATAGCCCCGAGGCACCTGGAGATAAAACCCCAGAACCCTGTGTCCACTCGACAGGAAGCCTGACACGTCTTTTACTCTTTGAGAAAGAAGCTGAGTTCCATGTCTCCCCATGGGACGAGGCCTGACTCCCCTGTTGAAACTCATAGGAACCACAAGATCCATGTCAGAACTGAAAAGGAACCCTGAGGTTCCAAATTCAACTCGAGATGAGGCCTTATGCCCCTCCACTGACTGAAGAGGAATCCCGAGAGGTCCCTCCCAACTTGAATGGGGACTTGACATTCCTGAGGTAACAGGAGCAGGTTTGAGGTCCGCGTGGCAACTCGAGAGGAACCCAAAGTTTCCTGCCGCGACTCAAGAAAACCCAGGAGATTCTCTCCTCAATGCGAGATGAGGCCCCTCTCATTGCAGCATCTCGTGAGAAATTCCATCTTACCTCTTGAGCCTCGAAAGTATATTTGACACCCTTTAGGCAACTCAAGAAGTTCCCCGACATACCCATCTCTGCTCGAGAGGAACACCCAGTCTCCAACCACAACTCAAGAAGAGCCCCGGTTTCCCCTCCTCATCTCGAGATGAAGGTCCAATCCCCTGCTTCGTGTGCAAAAGAATCCCGATATTCCTGTCGCACCTCAGGTGAAAGCAGGTCTCACCTTGAAACTCGAAAGGAACTCCAGGGGTCGTGCCACCATTGGAAAAGACCCCTATGTCCCTGTTCACTCGAGATAAGGCTGCATTCCCTGCCAAGACTGGAATGTCACCCTGGGAATCAACTCACGACACGAATCGAGGACTGAGAGCCCCGTGGCACCTCTCGAAATAGCCCCTGATCCCTACCTCAACTCGACAGGAGGCTTGACACCCCTTTTTCACCTCGAGAGGGAAGCAGAGTTCCATGCTCCAGCACAAGACGACGTCTGACTCCCCAGGGGAATCTCCACAGGGACCCTGAGATCCCTGTCAGAGCTGAGTTTCCAGCCTCAACTCGAGATGAAGCCTTAGTCACCTGCACCAACTCAAGAGGAATCCCGAGAGGCCCCTCACAACTTGAAAGGATTCCTGACTTCCCAGAGACAACATGAGAGGCTCCCTCAGGTGCCGTGGCAACTCGAGGGAACCCACACTTCCTGCAGTAACTCGAGAAACACCTTGAGATTCCCCTTTCCATGCGAATTGAGGCCTGATTCCCCTGCCGTGAATCCAGAGCACTCCTGCGCTGGGCCTCGCAACTGGAATGGAGACTTGACTTCCCTGAGGCAACACGACAGGCTCCCTGAGCTCCCGGTGGTACCTGCAGAGGAACCCCAAGCCTCCTGACGCAAGTTAGGCAAACCACAAGATTCCTCCGTCAATGCGAGATGAGGTGCTTTTGTTCTGCAGCGCCTCTAGAGCAATCCCGAGTTCCCTCTCAAAACTCGAGAGGAGGCTTGACTCCCTTCATGCAACTCAAGTGGGCCCAAAGATCCCTGTCACAACTCGAGATGAAAGCCAACACTCCCACCACATCAGGAGAAGGGCCCCGTGTGTCCCACCTCCTCTGGAGATGAGGTCCCATTCCCTGCTTCAACTCAAGAGGAATCCCAACTTCCCCTCGCACCACAAGAAGAGGCCTGTGTCACCAATTGAATCTCGAGTGGAATCCCACGGTTCCTGCTGCAAGGAAAAAGGATGCCAAGTTCCCTTCAGCTCCAGAGAAGTCCTGATTCCCCTGCACTGACTCCAGTGGTACACCGAGTATACCCTCACAGCAGGATGGGAGGCCTGTCGGCCCTACGTATTCTCTTGAAAAAGCACAAATACTCCACCTGAACTCGACCAGAGGCCTGACACCCCTTTGACAACTCAAGAGGAATTCAGAGTTTCATGCCTCAACACCAGACGAGTCCTGACTCCCTAGTTGAACCTTGACAGGAAGCCCGAGATCCTTGATGCTGCAGGAGAGGAACACTGAGTTTCCTGACTGAATGCTAGACACGGCCCTATTCACGGGCAGCAACTTGAGAGGAATCCCCACGTGCCACTCACAACTCGAATAGAGACCTGACTTCTCTGAGGCAACACAAGTGGGTCACTGAAGTTCCCATCGCAAATTCGAGAGGAACCCCAAGCATCCCACCACAACTCGAGAAAAACCACAAAATTTTCTCCTCAACACGAGATGAGGCCCTTTTCCAGAGCAGTCTCTCAAGAAAAACCCCATGTTCCCTCTTGAAACGCAAAAGGGTACTTGACACCCTTGATGCAACTCAGGAAGATCACCAAGATACCCGTCCCCACTCAAGAAGAACACCGAGTTTCACACCACAACTCAAGAAGAACCCCGTTTTCCCCCTCCTCAATTCGAGATGAGGGTCTATTCCCCTGCTTCGACAGGAAAGGCATCCCAACATTGCCGTTGCCCCTCAAGAGGAGGCCAATCTGGCCTTGAAACTCGAGAGCGTCCACGGGAGTCATGCCTCAATTCGAAAAGACCACGATTTTTCCAGCTACACCAGGTAAGCCTGATCCCCCTGCACTGACTTGACTGGAACCCAAAGAATTGATTCAAAACATGAAGGGAGGTGTGACAGCCTGGTGACACCTCGAGCAAAAGCCCCAGACCCCTATGTCCACTCAACAGGAAGCTTGACAACTCTTTGAAACCTTGAGAGGGAAGCAGAGCTCCATGTCTCCACAGGAGATGAAGCCTGAGTCCCCTGGCCAAACTCCATAGGACCCCCGAGATCCATTTCAGAACTGGAGAGGAAGCCAGAGGTTCCAGCCTCAAATCCTGATGTGGCCATAAGCACCTGCACCGACTGGGGAGGAATCCCGAGAGTACCCTCGCAACTCGAAAGGAGACTTGACTTTCCTGAGGCAACACGAGCGGGTTTGAGGTCCCCATCACAACTCGAGAGGAACCCCAAATTTCCTTCCACGACTTGAGAAACCCAAGGAGATTCTCCCCTCAATGGGAGATGAGGCCCCTTTCTGCTGCAGCATCTCGAGAGATAGCCCACCTTCTGTCTTGAGCCTAGAAAGGGCACTTGACATCCTTTAGGCAACTCAAGAAGTTCCCCAACATACCTGTCTCCACTCGACAGGAACACCAAGTTTTCCACCACAACTCAAGAAGAGCCCCGGTTTCCCCTCCTCATCTAGAGGGTCCAATCCCCTGCTTCATCTGCAAAGCAATCCCGATGTTCCCGTCGCACCTCAGGAGGAGGCCATTCTCACCTTGAAACTCAAACAAAATCCAGGGGTCGTGCCACTCTTTGAAAAGACCCCGATGTCCTCGTCCACTTGAGATAAGGCCTCCTTCACCTGCAACGTCTCAAATGTCACCCTGAGTATCAACTCACGACACGAAGGGAGGACTGAAAGCCCTGTGACGCCTCTAGAAATAGCCCCTGATCCCTACCTCAATTCGACAGGAGTCTTGACACCCGTTTTTCACTTCAAGAGGGAAGCGGAGTTCCATAGCCCAACACGAGACGACGTCTGATTCCCCAGTGGAATCGCTAAAGGGACCCCGAGATCCCTGTCAGAGCTGAGTTTCCAGCCCCAAATTGAGATGAGGCCTTAGTCGACTGCACCAACTCAAGAGGAATCCCGAGAGGCCCCTCACAACTCGAAAGATTTCCTGACTTCCCAGAGACAACATGAGAGGCTCCCTCAGGTCCCCGTGGCAACTCGAAGGAACCCACACTTCCTGCCGCAACTCGAGAAACACCTTGAGATTCCGCCTTCCATGTGAATTGAGGCCTGATTAACCTGCCTTGAATCTAGAGCACTACCGTGCTGGGCCTTGCAACTGGCATGGAGACTTGACATCCCTGAGGCAACACGACAGGCTCCCTGAGCTCCCAGTGGTACCTGCAGAGGAACCCCAAGTCTCCTGCCACAACTTAGACAAACCACGAGATTCCTCCATCAATGCGAGATGAGGCCCTTTTCTCCTGCAGTGCCTCTAGAGCAATCACGAGTTCCCTCTCAAAACTCGAGAGGAGGCTTGACTCCCTTCATGCAACTCAAGTGGGCCCAAAGATCCCTGTCATAACTCGAGATGAAAGCCAACATTCCCACCACATCAGGAGAAGGGCCCCGTGTGTCCCACCTCCTCTGGAGATGAGGTCCCATTCCCTGCTTCAACTCAAGAGGAATCCCAACTTCCCCTCGCACCACAAGAGGAAGCCTGTGTCATCAATTGAATCTCTAGTGGAACCCCACGGATCCAGCTGCAAGGAAAAAGGATGCCGAGTTCCCCCTCAGCTCCAGAGAAGTCCTGATTCCCCTGCACCGGTCCAATGGAACACCGAGTATACCCTCACAGCAGGATAGGAGGCCTGTTGGCCCTACCAATTCTCTTGAAAAAGCACAAATTCCCCGCCTGAACTTGACCAGAGGCCTGACACCCTTTTGACAACTCGAGAGGAATTCAGAGTTTCATGCCTCAACACCAGACGAGTCCTGACTCCCTGGTTGAAGCTTGATAGGAAACCCGAGATTCCTGACACCACGGGAGAGGAACACTGAGTTTCCTGACTGAATTTTAGACACGGCTCTATTCGTGGGCAGCGACTCGAGAGGAATCCCCACGTGCCCCTCGCAACTCGAATAGAGACCTGACTTCTCTGAGGCAACACAAGCGGGTCCCTGAGGTCTCCTTCGCAATTCGAGGGGAACCCCAAGCATCCCGCCACAACTCGAGAAAAACCACGGGATTCTTTCCTCAACACGAGATGAGGTCCTTTTCCAGAGAAGTGTCACGAGAGAAACCCCTGTTCCCTCTTGAAACGTGAAAGGATCCTGAAACCCTTGATGCAACTCAGGACGATCTCTGAGATTCCCGTGCCCACTCGAGAGGAGCACCGAGTTTCACGCCACAGCTCAAGAAGAGCCCCATTAGCCCCCTCCTCAACACGAGATGAGGGTAGATTCCCCTGCTTCATTAGGAAAGGAATCCTGACATTGCCGTTGCCGTCAAGAGGAGGCTGGTCTCCCCGTGAAACTAGAGCGCATCCCCAGGAGTCGTGCCTCAATTCAAAAAGGCCCCAATTTCCCCATCCACTCTAGATGAGCGTGATTCCCCTGCACTGACTCGACTGGAACCCCGAGGATTGACTCAAAACACGAAGGGAGGTGTGACAGCCGGGTGACACCTAGAAAAAGCCCCAGACACCTATGTCCACTCGACAGGAACCCTGACACCTCTGAAACCTTGAGAGAAAAGTGGAGTTCCATGTCTCCACACGAGACGAGGCCTGAGTCCCCTGTTGAAACCCCATAGGAACCCCAAGATCCATGTCAGAACTGGAGAGGAACCCTGAGGTTCCTACCTCAACTAGAGATGAGGTCGTATGCCCCTGCACTGACTGGAGAGGAATCCCAAGAGGCCCCTTGCAACTCGAATGGAAACTTGCCTTTCCTGAGGCAGCACGCATGGGTTTGAGGTCCCCATCGCAACTCAAGAGGAACCCCAAGTTTCCTAACCAAATTGGAGAAAGCCCAGGAGATTCTCCCCTCAAAGCGAGATGAGGAGCCTTTCCACTGCAGCGTCTCAAGAGATATCCCACTTTCCCTCTTGAGCCTCCAAAGGGTACTTGACAACCTTTAGGTAACTCAAGAATTTCCCCGACATACCCGTCTCCACCAGACAGGAACACTGAGCTTCCCGCAACAACTCAAGAAGAGCCCCAGTTTCCCCTCCTCATCTCGAGATGAGGTTCCATTGCCCTGCTTCATCTGCAAAGGAATACCGACGTTCCCGTCACACCTCAGGAGGAGGGCCATCTCACCTTGAAATTCGAGACGAACTCCAGGGGGCGTTCCACTGTTCGAAAAGATTCTAATGTCCCCATTCACTCGAGATAAGGCCTCATTTCCCTGCACTGACTCAAATGTCACACCAAGGATCAACTCACGACATGAAGGGAGGACTGAGAGCCCCATGGCGCCTCTAGAAATAACCCCTGATCCCTACCTCAACTTGACAGGAGGCCTGACCCCCCTTTGCCACCTCTAGAGGGAAGCAGAGTTCCATGGCCCAACACGAGAAAACGTGTGACTCCCCAGGGGAATCTCCATAGGGACCCCGAATTCCCTGTCAGAGCTGGAGAGGAACCCTAAGTTTCCAGCTTCAACTCGAGATGAGGCCCTAGTCTCCTGCACCAACTCGAGAGGAATCCCAAGAGGCCCCTCACAACTCGAAAGGATTCCTGACTTCCCAGAGACAACATGAGAGGCTCCCTCAGGTCCTCGTGGCAACTTGAGGGAAACCACACTTCCTACCTCAACTCGAGAAACACCTTGAGATTTCCCCTTCCATGTGAATTGAGGCCTGATTAACCCGCCTTGACTCCAGAGCACTCCCACACTCGCCCTTAAAACTCGAATGGAGATTTGACTTCCCTGAGGCAACACGAGAGGCTACCTGATCTCCCGGTGGTACCTGCAGAGGAACCCCAAGCCTCCTGCTGCAACTCGAGACAAACCACGAGATTCCCCCGTCAATGCGAGAAGAGGCCCTTTTCTCCTGAACGCCTCGAGTGCAATCCCGAGATCCCTCTCAAAACTTGAGAGGAGGTTTGACTCCCTTCATTCAACTCAAGGGGATCCAAAGATCCCCATCACAACTCGAGATTTGAGCCGAGTTACCCGCCACAACTGGAGAAGAGCACCATGTTTCCCACCTCATCTGGAGATAAGGGCCCATTCCCTGCTTCAACTCAAGAAGAATCCCAACTTCCCCTCGTGCCGGGGTCCAGCCCCGGCTGATCCAGGGTATTCGAAGGAGGGACAGCATCAGCGAGGATCAGTAAACAACTGATTAATTAAACGTTAATTAAGGATATAAAGAGTAATAGAATGAGGATAGCTCAGTAGGAAAATTCAGTGAAGAAAAGAGGCTGAATAAAATTTCAAAGCAGGGAATTTACGTCACCTACGAAGGCCGCAGGCGTCTTCCCGTTCTCCCAAAGGAGAGGAGACACTAAGGCCTCCCCGGTCAGATCCTAGAAGCCCAGGCAAAATTAGTAGGCTTGACGAGCTTCCCCGCCTCAGAGGAAAAATTCAGCCAGAAGGTGAAAGAAAGAACGACATGGGGAGACCAAATTTCGGTGAACAAGGCCTGCACTTTATTTCCCAAAGTAGTTTTTATACCTTAAGTTGTGCATAGAGGATAATGGGGGAAGGGGTGGAGTCATGCAAGGACAGCAGTTCCTGATCCTAGCCGAAGCCAGGCTTTCAAACTTATCATATGCAAAAGTTTAGGTGATTTACATCATCTTCTGGCCAGGAGGCCTGTTAACATTTTAAGAAACTTATTTTTCTCTAAAGGTGATTATTCTAAAGTCAGGCGCCAGCCTCCAAAAAGCATTGGATAAAGTTGCATTCCTATAGGGTGAAGGTGAGGTGGGCTCAATCAAGAAAAGAATTAACTCAAGGGTCCAAGATTACAAACATTGAGGCTACTACTTACATTTCTAAACACCCATTATATCCATCAATACACTGCCAAGGACACAGTAGGGAAGGGATATGGAGACTTAGCAGCAAACATTGGCCCAATAAGTGAAAAACCCTTCACCAATACAATTTCTAATCAGTCTTTTAACTACTCAAAGGAATCTGTGTTTAGACAGTTTAGAACATCTCCTGTCTCTCACAGTGGGCGGCTCTGAACAATCACATGTGGCCGAAAAAACCTATTCAGGCAGGCTAGAGGACTTCCAAAGGAGATTGTAGGTTGAAACACTATCACACCCAGGAATTATTAACTGAAGCTGTAAGCTAACTCTTTTTTCAGAGAGAGGTAGTGGGGGACAGCCCCCCGTAAAGTCAGAGGTGTAGGTGAAAGCACAAAGCAGAAAGTAGGCAGACTCTGGTTTTGGGGGTAGATGCTCGAGAATTTCCAGGGGGACTCCTGAGGCTCGATTCCACCTTTGCGTATGCCAAGCCTCCTTCCTCATGACCTTTGACATGGGTGGAGCTCGCTCCCAGCATCTCCCCCTTTTTTATTTCTTAAAACAGCCAGATGCAGCTCAGTCGCGAGCTTCTGAATGTTCTGCCGAAGAATCCTGACAATACAAGGAAGAATGATTATGAGAAGAAAAATTAAAGCACCATCAGCGACGTATCCAAGGATATTGGACAGAATGTTTTTTCCTGAAATGAAGTTAGAGAAAGTGTGAAAAAAGTCATTAGCTGCTCTAGCAGCGGTAAAATCCAGTCGAGAGTGTTCCAGGGTCTGTATTTGATTATGAAGTTTCCCTAAGTCCAGGCCAATGTCAGAGCTGTTCCAAACACCTGAGATATGATTTTTTATTTTTTCCCATTTATAATCTGTCTCGTTTACCTTTAAAGATGTCACGCATATCCACCGGTAAGCAGCGTGGCAAAACAGAGCCATTTTCACTTTTAAAGCCTGTAACTCAGTCCCAATATGCATTATTGCCTCCTCCAAGGCATCTACCCTCATCTCCAACTTTCTATCTATAGCTTCCTGTGTTGCTAGAGTTAGAGAAACATTTTTAGACATGGTATCAACAAATTGGGCAGTATGCACTTGTCGAGTCAATGATATTGCTGCCGCAGTAACAGAAGTAATTGCTGCTATCAAAGCTGATATTCCTAAAATAAGTAAGCCCACAAATCGCCATTGTCACATTAAATCTTGTAGTTGTTGTAACATGGCAAGGCCATAATTGTCATACCAGTGGCTAGTCACTGTCACAGGTATCATGAGATAGGGTGGGCATTTTAACACCACAAAAGAGCAAATATTATATTGAGGGGTCAAACAAGATGAAAGCATGCATTGTTCACAATTTACTATATTAGATCCACCTGAATAATTCGTGCGTACATTAAGTCCCTTGGAGTCATTAGTAAAAAGCAAAACATAAGGGGAGGGTAGACAAGCTAAAACAGAATAAGTAGAATTGCTATCTGGGTAGTATAAGGAAACAGGAGCAGTAGCAGCAAGGGCTCTCCAAATTTCAGGTTGCCAATATGTCTGTTTCTTAGTTGTATAAGACAGCATAGGAGGAACAAATTGATTACAATGCCTTCTAGTGGCATGTATTGGCCAAGGAAGAGGAATCCTATCCCAATTCTCGAATCTGCCCTCAAATGTATCATTGGCCAATGGATCCTCACCTGGATTAGGGTTGCTCCAGTCCTGAATACTATAATCTCCACCTCCTGGTATCCTATAATCAATCCTTGAATCATAAGTACAAGATGTCCAAGTCGGATACCCTGTATGACTGTGGTGTTCCATACTTTGTCTGAAGGAGCAACCTTATAACAATTTGGATATTTTGGTGGAGATTTGAAATGCAGGGTTACATAGGGGTCAAGAATCCCGGGCATACGAACCAATAATACCCAAGCTGACCGATGACGTAAAGACCAGGAATCTGTTATAATTATTTTTTTAGAGGCCCCAACACATCCTTCTTTGGTTGGGGTAATAAAGCTTCTAGGGTCATTGGGGAAGTTAAAGCAAACAGGGAAATCACCTGTTAATCCCCTGAAGGTATAAGTGAAGTTAATAGGATATTTATCTCTAATGTAAGAAGTATAGGATCCTCCCAAGAGCTGAGGTTGGTCTGTGTTGACCCGTGTAGGCTCATTATTCCAAGTAACAACTTGGAAAGTTGGAGGGTCTGGGACACACGCCCAATATTTGGTTGGAATAGGAGAGGCGCTTACCTGACAGGAAAGCAAAGCAAGCATGGCAATAAATATTTTCTCAGGAGAAGCTGGAGATCCCTGTAAGGAAGCTATTCCCTGTGCCTGGTGGCAGAGTGTTTTTATTTGTCCCCAAGTGGGTATGGAGGCATTCTGGGTCGCCTGAGTCAGGCGGCCTGACACCCTTTTGTGAGGCAAAGGCTCGGGGGGAGCAATATCCTGTATGTGAAGTTGAGACATCTGTTTGGTGGGCAGATCCATTCCCTGCTCATCCGGGATTCCTGATGTCAGTTGCTCTGATGTCAGTGGTGTTTCCCGAGCTGGCGGGGGGAGCAAAGGCAGTGGAGGCCCCTTCCTCTTTCGGGGTCATGGCGGCCATGGAACCCGGTATCCGAGGGGCTGAGACATGGCGAATCAATCTTTCTGGAACCCAAATTGGAGAATCTGCATCCTGTGGGAAAATACAAGCATATCCTCGACCGCTGGTTAACAATGGGTCGGAGCCTTTCCATTGTCCGGAAAGGAGGTCCTTACATTTAACTAATGGTTTTGTATTCAATTGCTCCGGGCACCAATGGCAAAGCATTGCAGTAATTCTGGCCAAGTCAGTATTTAAAATATTTATTACAAAAAGAGCATGTTGCAAGATCTGATGGGGAGAACTATATTTAAATTCCCCTTCTTCTAGTTTTTGAATTTGGGTTTTTAACGTTTGATGTGCTCTTTCCACAATGGCTTGTCCTTGTGGATTATAAGGGATGCCTGTATTATGCTTAATTTGAAACTTTAGACAAAATTCCTGAAAAGACTTAGATGTGTAAGCAGGAGCATTATCAGTTTTTAAGGCTTTTGGCAGACCCATATATGAGAAACAAGTAAAGAGATGTTGTATTACATCTTTAACTGCTTCCCCTGTACGAGCAGTTGCAATAATAACATGAGAAAAGGTATCTACTGTTACATGAACAAAAGACAATTTTGCAAATGAAGAGATGTGAGTTACATCCATCTGCCAGAGTGCATTAGGTTTAAGACCTCCAGGGTTAACTCCCATAGGTAAACTATTTACAGTAGTGGGACAATGAGAACAGAAAGGAACAATCTCCCGAGCAGATCCTTGAGGAATCTGAAATTGATATCTTAGTGCAGTAGCATTTTGATGGTGGAGTGAATGAGAAGCTCGGGCTTCTTCAAAAGCAGAAGCCATTGTGACCTTAGTTAGTGAATCTGCCAGGTCATTTAAGGCATTTAAAGGTCCAGGCAATCCAGAATGAGCCCGAATGTGGCCAATAAAATATGCTCGGCTTCGTTTCTGAATTTGCTGCTGCAGTTTAGTTAACAAGTGAAATATTGCAGTTTTGTTCTTGGGCAGGACCGCAGTCTCAATGTGTGGAAACAGCCTGACCACATACTAAGAATCACAGTAAAGGTTAAATTCCTCCTCTGCAAACATAACAAAAGCCTCTATAACAGCTGTGAGTTCAGCTCTCTGGGCCAAAGTCTCCTGCGTATGTAAAACTTTACGCTGATCTTTTGTAACTATAGAAGCTCTGCCATTAGCAGACTCGTCAGTAAAACCCATTTGAGCATCTGAGATGGGAGAGTATTTACATCTAACAGGGAAAATAACCGGGTGTTTAGACATAAAATTTAGCAAAACATGTGAAGGTTAATGATGCAGAATTTGGCCAAAATAATTTCCTATAGCAATCTGCCAATCCTTATCAAACATTAGAAGAGCATCAAGTTGTTCTTTATTATATGGAATTACAATTTCTGCTGGTTCTTTACCGAACAATTCAATGCTATGTTTTCTCCCTTTCAATATCAACGTAGCTATCAGTCCTGGATAAGAGGCCACTACTTTTTTAGCCTGGGAGGGGAGATGGACCCATTCTAGGGGGCCATTTTGCCATAAAACTCCCATAGATGCTGTTGGAGTAGCTAGGCAGAGGAATTGCCAATTTGTTTGTAAATTAACTCTTTTTACATAGCTATCGGATAAAGCTGCTTCCACTTTTTCTAAGGTCTCCTGAGCCTCAGCAGTTAATTGTCTCTTAGAAGTTGGATCAGGATCCCCGCGTAAAATGTTAAAAAGAGGTTTTAATCCAGCAGTGGTTAATTTTAAATAAAGTCTGATCCAATTAAATGTCATCATTTAAAGTAACAAGGTGATCTTTTCTCAATTTTAATGGGGCATGAGTCACAGTTTCTGAACTGATAACCCGTCCTAAGTAAGTTATGGGCGGATTGACTTGAATTTTCTCCGGGGCAACTTTTAAGCCTCTGTCTGTTAATGCCTGGGTCAAATCCTGAAGGACAGTTTGTAAATGAGCTCTATCAGGGTGAGCTATTAAAATATCATCCATATAGTGAATCATATACAGTTGTTCATATTTAGCCCTAATATCTTCTATAGCTGCATTAACAAAATTTTGACATAAAGTAGGGCTATTTTTCATTCCCTAGGGCAACACTTTCCATTGAAACCTTAAATGAGGCTGTTTAAAATTTTCTGCTGGTAAACTAAAGGCAAATCGCTTTTTATCCTCAGCATTTAAGAGGATGGTGAAAAAACAGTCTTGCAAATCAATTACAATAATATTATATCCTTCTGTGATGGCTACTGGGGAAGGAAGCCCAGGTTGTAAGGCCCCCATATCTTCCATAGTGGCATTAGTAGCTCTTAAATCTTGTAAAAGTCACCACTTGCCAGATTTTTTCTTAATAACAAAAATAGGAGTATTCCAGGGGCTTTGGAGGGCTCAATATGTCCCAATTCTAGTTGTTCAGAAATTAACGCTTTGGCTGCCAGTAGTTTTTCTTTAGTCAGAGGCCACTGTTCTACCCACACAGGGTCCTGAGATTTCCACGTAATGGGGTCGGCAGCAAAAACAATGGCCTCCATCAAAAATTTGGATACCCTAATCCCGGCTTTCGAGGAGCCGGGCAAATTGGCTGAATTATTTCTGTCTGCTGTTTACCTAACCCTTTTGAGGGGTCATAGCCCATTTGTAGCATTTGAAAAGTTACTTTATCATCAGGGCTAAAAAGTAACATGCCCATTTGAGACAGCACATCTCTCCCTCACAGGGAAAAGGGGAGTGAAGGAATTACATATGGTTGGAATGTTCCACGGGTATTCTCAAATTGCCAGTCTAGAATTTTAGCACTTTTAGCTACTGCAGGAGCTCTTCCTATGCCCACCAAATCATTTTCAGTAGTATGTGTGGGCCAGGAATTGGGCCAGTCTTTCCCAGAAATACAAGAAACATCTGCTCCTGTACCTAATAGTCCTTCAACAGACTTGCCACTAACAAGAATAGATTTCATAGGACGCTTCTTAGTAATTTCTGTTACCCAAAAAGCCATGTCACTAGATCCAAATCCTTTGTCCTGCCTTTCATTTTGGGTGGCTGTTTGCCCAATTGTATTATGATAAGGCAAAAGTAAAAGTTGGGCTATTCTCTGTCCCTGATGTATTTGTAAAGTTTTAGTCGGGGGTGAAATCATTATCCGAATTTCTCCTGTATAATCTGAGTCAATTACTCCAGGAATAATCGTAAGACCTTGTATAGCTAAGGAACTTCTGCCTAGTATAATTTCTACCAGGCCTGTTGGTAACAGACCTTTAACTCCTGTAGGGATTTTTATAGTGGGGCTATCTGGTGTTAATATTGTTGAGGTGGTGGAACTGAGGTCCAGTCCTGCGCTGCCTGGGGTTGCTCTGATGAGCTCTGAGATGGGACGAAGGGAATGAATGGGTTCAGTGAGGCTGCCCCAATTGTTGTCGGGGCCTGGGGCTGGCCCCTCAACCCGTTTCCCGACTGCTTGTTGGGGCCTAAAAAGGCTCAATTTCTATGACCTTATATAATCTTGACCTACAGTCCCTTGCCCAATGATATCCTCTCTGGCAGCGAGGGCGAAGAGACCTAGGATTAATGGGCAGGGGGGCAGGGTTTTGTGGAGCAGACACAGCCGGTTGGGCCAGATTAGGTAGATAAGAACCGGGTGTTCTTTGAGGGCAGTCATGAAAAGTGTGTCCCTTCTGGCCACAGGAAAAACTAGTTCCAGGGAATGCATTCCTGCCTTGGTTATTGGGATCACCTGGTAATGGCTTATTTTTGTTAGGAAAAAAAGATTGGATTGCCTGCTGATAAGAGTTTCCTTTTATCGCTCCAGCTATAGCAACACCCTGTAGCATTGATGGTCCTACATCTGCACACTGTTTCATATAATCAATTAAAGATCCAGTTCTTCTAACAGGGCGCAATATAGCCTGGCAGGTAGAATTAGCATTTTCAAAGGCCAAGTGTTTTGTTAACAGTTTAGCTGCCTCAGAGTCAGAAATTATTCTCTGGACAGCTTCTGAGAGTCATGAGACAAAATCTTCAAATGGCTCTTCTGACTTTTGTTTAATATCAGATAGAGTGGCACCTGATGCCTTACCATCGGGCAATGAGCACCAGGCAGTAAAGGCACAATCAGCCACCTGGTGTATAGCAGTCCTATCTAATTTCATCTGTTCGTCATACGAGGGGTAGTCGGCCTGTCCAAGTAATATAGGTTCAGTGATATGTTTAAAGTCTCCATTTTGGTTAGAAAAAGCCTATATACGAGCGAGATCATCATATTCAGATTTCCAAAGTATAAAATGTCTTCCGGACAGGCAGGCCCTAGCAATTGATTTCCATTCTCAAGATGTTAATCATTGGCCTGCTAAATTTTCTACTAGCTGCATTGTATATGGGGCTTTAGGCCCATGTGAAATACATGCATTTTTAAGTTCTTTTACCAATTGAAAAGAAACAGGCTCCCAGTTGATAGCCTTTTGTTCCCTTTCATCATTGTCAAAAATTAAAGGGAAACAAGCCTGAAGTTGGGGATCGAATTTCTCGCCAGGGGCAGAAAAGGCCTGTCTCTGTGGGATCGATATTGGAATTTTCCCACTTCGATAGGGAGGTGGCAGCAATAATGTGGGTTTAATAGGACCTGTACGGCTTTGTATGGGAGGTGGTATGAAAGGTGGTATGGGAGGAGGTGGCAATGGCATAGGTTCCACATTCTCTGCTCTGTACTCTGGAGCTCTTTGAACTGTTTGGTATCCAGAGGTTACATATGGATTAACTGGGAAGGTCCCTTGGGAATCCCTAGGGGCATATGGCCTGATTGGAGACGTTTCCCTTAAGCTCTTTGGAGCTGATGGCTTGACAGGGGAAGTTTCTCTTAGGCCTTTTGGGGCATCTTTGTTTAAGAGATGCCAATCTTCATCGGAGTGATATTTAGCTGTTATCTCGTCTAAATTCTCTTTTTCTTTTGGGGAAGGCCGATCTTGTTTCTCATCCCTATCTTTAAGTTGTTCCTGAGTAATCATGGCTGCTAACATTTTTCTTAGTTGCCGATGGTCAGGCGGGTCTTTGTTTTTCTCATTTTCCTCAGGCTTAACTACAGTTTTGACCTCATTTTCCTCTTTAAACGTTACTCTTTTAGATTCAGAAGCAGGTTTAGCTACAGCATTTTCTTCACTATCCCTTTTAAGATGTACTTTTTCTGAATCCGGGGCAGGGTCTAAGACATCTCTAATGCTATTCCATAAGGAAAAGGTGTCATTAGGCACCTTTTCTGAGCCATGTTCGGCATGGTAAGTTTTTAGCTGTTTTCCTACTTTCTCCCAGACATCTAAGTTAACAGAGCCTTCGTTTGGAAACCAGGGACAGTGCTCTTGTACAAAGGAAAAAAATGATTGAATGGTAGATTTTTTAACTTTGATTCCTCTTTTATTTAATAACTGTAAAATTACTCCTATAAAGAGCTGTCTTTCATTTGATTCAGTGTTACCCATGTCAGAAAATTAAGTATAATAGAAGATAAAGCTTTTAGCTTTTAAAAGATCAGGCTTTTCTTTGGCCTTTTAACTTCAGAAACTGTTTTCTCTCTCTAAGTCTAACTCTTTAACACTTTCAACACTTCCCACTTCTCTCGCCCTGTCTATTCTACAAGGGGGTCCACAGCACCCTGAGTGGGGTCCTAGCCATCCCGAACACTGGAAGAACAATAGGGCTGATGACCCAAATTGTTCTGAGGGAGGAGCAGTAGGGCTGATGACCCAAACTGTTCCGAGGGAGGAGCAGGAGGGCCGATGACCCAAACTGTTCCGAGGGGGAACAAGAGGGCTGATGACACAGAATGTTCCAAGAAGGGGGGGGAGGGCAATAGGGCTGATGACCCTAATTGCTTTGGGGAGCTTACCTTCGAATAGCGTGTCTCGGGCGCCACCTGCCGGGGTCCAGCCCCGGCTGATCCAGGGTATTCGAAGGAGGGACGGCGTCAGCGAGGGTCAGGAAACAACTGATTAATTAAACGTTAATTAAGGATATAAAGAGTAATATAATGAGGATAGCTCAGTAGGAAAATTCAGTGAAGAAAAGAGGCTGAATAAAATTCCAAAGCAGGGAATTTACATCACCTACAAAGGCCTCAGGCATCCTCCCGTTCTCCCGAAGGAGAGGAGACACTAAGGCCTCACCAGTCAGATCCTAGAAGCCCAGGCAAAATTAGTAGGCTTGACGAGCTTCCCCGCCTCAGAGGAAAAATTCAGCCAGAAGGTGAAAGAAAGAACGACATGGGGAGACCAAATTTCGGTGAACAAGGCCTGCACTTTATTTCCCAAAGTAGTTTTTATACCTTAAGTTGTGCATAGAGGATAATGGGGGAAGGGGTGGAGTCATGCAAGGACAGCAGTTCCTGATCCTAGCCGAAGCCAGGCTTTCAAACTTATCATATGCAAAAGTTTAGGTGATTTACATCATCTTCTGGCCAGGAGGCCTGTTAACATTTTAAGAAACTTATTTTTCTCTAAAGGTGATTATTCTAAAGTCAGGCGCCAGCCTCCAAAAAGCATTGGATAAAGTTGCATTCCTATAGGGTGAAGGTGAGGTGGGCTCAATCAAGAAAAGAATTAACTCAAGGGTCCAAGATTACAAACATTGAGGCTACTACTTACATTTCTAAACACCCATTATATCCATCAATACACTGCCAAGGACACAGTAGGGAAGGGATATGGAGACTTAGCAGCAAACATTGGCCCAATAAGTGAAAAACCCTTCACCAATACAATTTCTAATCAGTCTTTTAACTACTCAAAGGAATCTGTGTTTAGACAGTTTAGAACATCTCCTGTCTCTCACAGTGGGCGGCTCTGAACAATCACATGTGGCCGAAAAAACCTATTCAGGCAGGCTAGAGGACTTCCAAAGGAGATTGTAGGTTGAAACACTATCACACCCAGGAATTATTAACTGAAGCTGTAAGCTAACTCTTTTTTCAGAGAGAGGTAGTGGGGGACAGCCCCCCGTAAAGTCAGAGGTGTAGGTGAAAGCACAAAGCAGAAAGTAGGCAGACTCTGGTTTTGGGGGTAGATGCTCGAGAATTTCCAGGGGGACTCCTGAGGCTCAATCCCGCCTTTGCATATGCCAAGCATCCTTCCTCATGACCTTTGACATGGGCAGAGCTCGCTCCCAGCACCCTCGCACCACAAAAGGAGGCCTGTGTAACCAACTGAATCTCGAGTGGAACCCTGCGGATCCTGCTGCAAGGAAAAAGGATGCCAAGTTCCGCCTCAGCTCCAGAGAAGTCCTGATTCCCCTGGACGGGCTCCAATGGAACAATGAGTATCCCCTCACAACAGGATGAGAGGCCTGTCTGCCCTGCCTATCCTCTTGCAAAAGCCCAAGTCCCCCCCCCCCCCCCCCCGCCCCTGAACTCGACTGGAGGCCTGACACTCCTTTGACAACTTGAGAGGAATGCAGAGTTCAATTCCTCAACACCAGACGAGGCCTGACTCCATTATTGAACCTTGATAGGAAACCCGAGATCCCTGTCGCCACCGAAGAGAAACAGAGTTTACAAATTGCATTCTAGACACGACCCTATTCGCAGGCAGCGACTTGAGAGGAATCGAGACATGTTCCGCACAACTCGAAAAGATAAAGGATTTCTCTAAGGCTACACGAGCGGATCCCTGAGGTCCCTGTCGAAAATCGAGAGGAAACCCAAGCATCCTGCCACAACTCGAGAAAAACCATGAGATTTTCCCCTTAACGTGAGATGAGGCCCTTTTACAGAGCAGTGTCACGAGAGAAACCCCTGTTCCCTCTTGAAACATGAAAGGGTACTTGACACCCTTGATGCAACTCAGGAAGCTTCCCGAGATACCCGTCCCCACTCGAGAGGAACACGGAGTTTCACACCACAACTCAAGAAGAGCCCCGTTTTTCCTATACTCAACTTGAGATGTGGGTCGATTCCCCTGCTTTTTCGGGAAAGGAATCCCAACGTTCCTGTTGCCCCTCAAGAGGAGGCTGGTCTCACCTTGAAACTCAAGCACATCCCCGGGAGTCATGCCTCAGTTCGAAAAGAACCTTATTTCCCCAGCCACTCCAGATAAGCCTGATTCCCCTGCACTGACTCAAATGGAACCTCGAGGATCAACTCAAATTACAAAGTGAGGTGTGTAATCCCCATGACACCTCGAGAAAAAGCCCCAGACCCCTGTGTCCACTCAACAGGAAGCCTGGTACCTCATTGAAACCTCGAGAGGGAAGCGGAGTTCCATGTCTTCACACGAGATGAGGCCTGAGTCCCCTGCTGAAACTCCATAGGAACCCCGAGATCCATGTCAGAACTGGAGAGGAACCCTGAGGTTCCGACCTCAACTTGAGATGAGGAGGTATGCCCCTGCACCGACAGAAGAGGTATCCCGAAAGGCCCCTCGCAACTCGAATGAAGACTTGACTTTCCTGAGGCAACACGAGCAGGTTTGAGGTCCCCGTCGCAATTTGAGTGGAACCCCAAGTTTCCTGCTGCGACTCGAGAAACCCCAGGAGATTCTCCCCTCAACGAGAAATGAGGCCCCTTTCTGCTGCAGCATCTCGAGAGAAATCCCACGTTTCCTCTTGAGCCTCGAAAGGGTACTTGACACCCTTTAGGCAACTCAAGAAGTTCCCCAACATACCCATCCCCACTCGAGAGGAACACCGAGTTTCCCAACACAACTCAAGAAGAGCCCCAGTTTCCCCTCCTCAACTCGAGATGGGGGTCGATTCCCCTGCGTCATCTGTAAAGGAATGCCGAAGTCCCTGTCCCACCTCAAGTGGAGGGTGGTCTCAACTTGAAACTGGAGAGGAACCCGCGAGTCTTGCCACAATTCAAGAGATATGGATATCCACATCCACTCGAGATAAGGCCTGATTCCATTGCACCAATTCGAATGGAACCCGGAGAATCAACTCACAACATGAAGGGAAGACTGATACTCTGGTTGCAAATTTGAGAAAATCCTCAGGTCCCCAATTCATCTTGACTGGAAGCCTGAAACCTCTTTTACAGCTCGAGAGGAAAGCAGAGTTCCATGCCTCAACAAAAATGGAGACCTGACTCCCTGTTTGAAACTACAGACACACCCCGAGTTCCACATCAGAACAAGAGAGGAACCCTGAGCTTACTGCCTCAACTGGAGATGAGGCCCTCTTCAATTGCACCGACCCCAGAGGAATCCCAAGAGGCCCCTCACAAGTCGAAAGGATTCCTGACTTCCCACAGGCACCATGAGAAGCTCCCTGAGGTCATCATCACAACTCGAGGGAACCCAAATATTTCTACCACAACTCGAGAAAGACATCGAGATTCCCCCTTGAACACGAATTGAGGCCCAATTCCCCTGCCGTGACTTGAGAGCAATCCCGAGCTCCCCCTCGCAACTTGAATGGAGACTGGACTTCCCTGGGGAAATACGAGAGGCTCTTTGAGTTCCTTGTCTTAATTCAAGAGAAACCCCAAACTTCCCGCCGCAACTCGAGAAAACACAGGAGATTCCCCCTTCATTGCCAGATGAGGCCCTTGTTTACCTGCAGAGACTAGAGAGCAATCCCGAGTTCCCTCTCAAAACTCCATAGGAGGCTTGACTCCCTTTAGGCCACTGAAAGAGCTCCAGGAGTTACCTGTTGCAACTCTAGAGGAGAGCAGAGTTCTTTGCTTCAATTCGAGATGAGGCCTGAATCCCCAGGTGAATCTTGAACACAACCCTGAGATCCACGTCACCATTGGAAAGGAAAACGGACTTTCTGTACACAAGTCTGGATGAGGCCTATTTCCCTTGCAGTGACTTGCGAGGAACCCCGAGGTGCCAGTCAGAACTTGAAATCAGACCTGAATTCCCTGAAGCAATACAAGCGGGACCCCGAGATCCATGTCGCAACTAGAGAGGAACATCAAATTTTCCGCCAAACCTCGATGAAAACCATGGGATTCTTCCTGCATCGTGAGATGGGGCCCTTTCCCACTGCAGCGTCTCAAGAGAGATCCCACGTTCCCTCTTGAAAATCCAAAAGGTACTCCACACCCTTTATGCAACTCAAGAAGTTCCTCGACATAACCGTCCACACTCGAAAGGAACACCGAGTTCCCTGGCACACCTCAATCTGAGCCCCATTTGCCCCTCCTCATCTCGAGATGAGGGTTGATTCCCCTGCTTTGTCTGAAAAGGAATCCCCACATTCCCTTCGCACTCAAGAGGAGGCCGGTCTCAGGATGAAACTCGACAGGAACCCTCGTGGGCCGTGTCACAATGCCAAAAACACTGATTTCCCCATCCACTCAAGATAAGGCCCCCTGCACCGATTCGAATGCAACCACGAATATCGAGTCACAACACAAAGGGGCACTGACACCCTGGTTGCATACTCCAGAAAAAGCCACAAGTTCCAAATCCAACTCGACATGAGGCCTGACACCGCATTCACAACTCGAGAGGCAAGCCGAGTTCCATGCCTCAACACAAGACGAGGCCTGCCTCCCCTGATCAAACTAAACAGAAACCCTGAGATCGATGTCAGAAATGGAGAGGAAGCCTGAGGTTCCCGCCTCAACTCGAGATGAGGCCCTATAAATCCCTGCAGTGATGCAAGAGGAATCCCGAAGTGCCCCTCACAACATGAAAGCAGATATGACTTCCCTGAGGAAACATGAGTGGGTGCCCCAGGTCCCCACGCAACTCAAGAGGAACCCTAAGCTTCCTGCCACAACTGCACGAAAACCACAAAATTCTCCCCTCCATGCCAGATGAGGCCCTTTTACGCTGCAGCATTTCCCAAGAAATCCCACATTCCCTCTTGGAAGTTGAAAGGGAACTTGACACCCTTTATAAAACCACAGAAGCTTCCCGAGATACCCGTCCCCACTTGAGAGGAATGCTGAGTTTCTTGCCAGAACTCAAGAAGAGCCACGTTTTCCCCTCATCAACTCGAGGTGAGGGTCAATTCCCCTGCTTCGTCTGGAAAGGTATGCCGATGTCCCCATCGCCCCTCAAGAGGAGGCTGGTCTCAACTTGAAACTGGAGAGGAACCTGGGGTTCTTGTCACAATTTGAGAGACTCAGATTCCCCCATCCACTCGAGATAAGGCCTGATTCCCTTGCACCGATTCGAATGGAACCCAAGAATCAACTCACAGTATGAAGGGAGGACTGATACCCTGGTTGCAAATTTGAGAAAAGCCCCAGGTCCCCAATTCAACTCGACTGGAGGCCTGAAACCTCTTTTACAGCTCAAGAGGATAGCAGAGTTCCATGCCTCAACTCAAATCGAGACCTGACTCCCTGTTTGAAACTGCAGACACACCCCAAAATCCACTTCAGAACAGGAGAACACTGAGGTTCCCACCTCAAATGGAGATGAGGCCCTCTTCCATTGCACCGACCCTAGAGGAATCCCGAGAGGCCCCTCACAACTCAAAAGGTTTCCTGACTTCCCATAGGCACCATGAGAAGCTCCCTGAGGTCACCGTCACAACTTGAGGGAACCCAAAGTTTCCTGCCGCAACTCGAGAAAGACCTCGACATTCCCCCTTGAACACGAATTGAGGCCTGATTCCCCTGCAGTGACTCGAAAGCAATGCTGTGCTCCACCTCACAACTGGAATTGAGACTGGACTTCCCTGGGGCAACACGAGAGGCTCCCTGAGTTCTCCGTCATAACTCGAGAAAAATCCGACTTCCCGCCACAACTCGAGAAAAACCACGAGTTTCCCCCATCATCGCTAGATGGGGCCCTTCTTTTCCTGCAGGGCCTAGAGAGCAATCCTGAGTTCCCTCTCAAAACTCATTAGGAGGCTTGACTCCATTTAGCCCACTCAAATGGTTCCAGGAGATACCCATCACAACTCTAGAGGAGAGCAGAGTGCTTTGCTTCAACTGGAGATGAGGGCTGACTCCCCAGGTGAACCTTGAATGAAACTCCGAGGTCCCTGTCGCCACTGGAGAGGAACACGGAGTTTCTGGACACAAGTCTAGATGAGGCCTATTTTCCCTGCAGTGACTTGCGATGAATCCCGGAGTGCCCATCACAATTCGAAAGGAGACCTGATTTCCCTGAGGCAATACAAGCAGGACCCTGAGGTCCACGTTGCAACTCGAGAGGAACCCCAAACTTCCCACCAGGCCTCTAGGAAGCTGGTCTCACTTGAAACTGGAGAGGAACCTGGGGTTCTTGTCACAATTTGAGAGACTCAGATTCCCCCAACCACTCGAGATAAGGCCTGATTTCCTTGCACCGATTCGAATGGAACCCCGAGAATCAACTCACAGCATGAAGGGAGGACTGATACCCTGCTTGCAAATTTGAGAAAAGCCCTAGGTCCCCAATTCAACTCGACTGGAGGCCTGAAACCTCTTTTACAGCTCAAGAGGATAGCAGAGTTCCATGCCTCAACTCAAATTGAGACCCGACTCCCTGTTTGAAACTGCAGACACACCCCAAAATCCACGTCAGAACAGGAGAAGAACACTGAGGTTCCCACCTCAAATGGAGATGAGGCCCTCTTCCATTGCGCCGACCCCAGAGGAATCCCGAGAGGCCCCTCACAACTCCAAAGGATTCCTGACTTCCATTAGGCACTATAAGAAGCTCCCTGAGGTCACCGTCGCAACTCGAGGGAACCCAAAGTTTCCTGCCGCAACTCGAGAAAGACCTCGACATTCCCCCTTGAACACGAATTGAGGCCTGATTCCCCTGCCGTGACTCGAGAGCAATGGCGCGCTCCCCCTCACAACTGGAATTGAGACTGGACTTCCCTGGGGCAACACGAGAGGCTCCCTGAGTTCTCCGTCATAACTCGAGAAAAATCCAACTTTCCGCCGCAACTCGAGAAAAACCACGAATTTCCCCCATCATCGCCAGATGAGGCCCTTCTTTTCTGCAGGGCGTAGAGAGCAATCCTGAGTTCCCTCTCAAAACTCATTAGGAGGCTTGACTCCATTTAGCCCACTCAAAGGGCTCCAGGAGATACCCGTCTGCTGGGAGCAAGCTCCGCCCATGGCAAAGGTCATGAGGAAGGAGGCTTGGCATACTCAAAGGCGGGATTGAGCCTCAGGAGTTCCCCTGGAAATTCTCGAGCATCTACCCCAAAAACCAGAGTCTGCCTACTTTCTGCTTTGTGCTTTCACCTACACCTCTGACTTTACGGGGGGGCTGTCCCCCACTACCTCTCTCTGAAAAAAGAGCTTACAGCTCCAGTTAATAATTCCTGGGTGTAAGTGTTTCAACCTACAAACTCCTTTGGAAGTCCTCTAGCCTGCCTAAATAGGTTTTTTCGGCCACATGTGATTGTTCAGAGCTGCCCACTGTGAGAGACAGGAGATGTTCTAAACTGTCTAAATACAGATTCCTTTGAGCAGTTAAAAGATTGATTAGAAATTGTATTGGTGAAGGGATTTTCACTTCTTGGGCCAATGTTTGCTGCTAAGTTTCCCTATCCCTTACCTGCTGTGTCCCTGGCAGTGTATTGATTAATATAATTGGTGTAAGTAGTAGCTTTAATATTTGTAACCTGGGACCCTTGAGTTAATTCTTTTTCTTGTTATAGCCCACCACACATTTGCCCTATAGGAATGCAACTTTATCTAATGCTTTTGGAGGGTGGCTCCTGACCAATCACCTTTAGAGAAAAATAAGTTTTCTGAAGAAAGGGCCTTAAAATGGTAACAGACCTCCAGGCCAGAAGATGATGCAAATCACCTAAGCTTTTGCATATGATAAGTTTGCAGGAAGAAAGCCTGGCTTGCTGCATGACTCTACCCCTTCCCCCATTATCCTCTATGCATAACTTAAGGTATAAAAACTACTTTGGAAAATAAAGTGCGGGCCTTGTTCACCGAAACTTGGTCTCCCCATGTCGTTCTTTCTCTCACCTTCTGGCTGAATTATTCAGCCTCTTTTCTCCACTGAATTTCCTCACTGAGCTATCCTTATTTCAGCCTCTTTTCTTCACTGAATTTTCCTACTGAGCTATCCTTATTCTATTACTCTTTATATCCTTAATTAACGTTTAATTAAGCAGTTGTTTCCTGATCCTCGCCGACGCCATCCCCGCTTCGAATTCCCTGGATCCACCGGGGCTGGACCCCAGCACCCGTCGCAACTGGAGAGGAGAGCAGAGTGTTTTGCTTCAATTGGAGAAGAGGGCTGACTCCCCAGGTGAACCTTGAATGCAACCCCGAGATCCCTATCGTCACTAGAAAGGAAAACGGAGTTTCTGGACTCAAGTCTAAATGAGGCCTATTTTCCCTGCAGTGACTTGCGATCAATCCCGGCATGCCCGTCACAACTCGAAATGAGACCTGACTTACCTGAGGCAATACGAGCGGGACACTGAGGTCCACGTTGCAACTCAAGAGGAACACGAAACTTCACGCCAGGCCTCAAGGAAAACCACAGGATTCTCCCCTCAACTTGAGATGAGGTCCTTTCCTTCTGTAGCATCTCGAGAGAAAGCCCACGTTCCCTCTTGAAACTCGAAACAGTACTCAACACCCTTTATGCAACTCCAGCAGTTTTCCAACATACCCGTCCCCACTCGAGAGGAACACCGATTTCCCCAGCAGACCTCAATCTGAGCCCCTTTGCCCCTCCTCATCTCAAGATGAGGGTCGATTCCCCTGCTTTGTCTGAAAAGGAATCCCCACATTCCCGTCACACCTCAAGAGGAGGCCGGTCTCGCATTGAAACTCAACAGGAAGCCTCGTGGTTCATGCCACAATGCCAAAGACATCGATTTCCCCATCCACTCAAGATAAGGCCTGATGCCCCTAAACTGATTTGAATGGAACCACGAGGATCGAGTCACAGCACGAAAGGGCACTGACACCCCGATTGCATCCTCCAAAAAAAGCCACAGGTTCTAAATCCAACTCGACAAGAGGCCTGACACCCTATTTACAGCTCAAGGGGCAAGCCAAGTTCCATGCCTCAACACAAGACAAGGCCTGCCTCTCCTGTTCATACTCCACAGAAACCCCGAGATCGATGTCAGAAATGGTGAGGAACACTGAGGTTTCCGCCTCAACTCGAGATGAAGCCCTACTCATCCCTGCAGCGACTCAAGAGGAATCCCGAGGTCCCCCTAGCAACTCGAAAGCAGATCTGATTTCCCTGAGGAAACACGAGCGGGTTCCCCAGGTCCCCAAGCAACTCAAGAGGAACCCTTAGCTTCCCACCACACCTCCACAAAAACCACGAAATTTTCCCCTCCATGCGAGATGAGGCCCTTTTACGCTGCAGCGTTTCCCATGAAATCCCACCTTCCCTCTTGGAACTCGAAAGGGAACTTGACACCCTTTATAAAACCTCAGAAGCTTCCCGAGATACACGTCCCCCCTCGAAAGGAATGCTGAGCTTCCCGCCACAACTCAAGAAGAGCCCCGTTTTCCCCTCCTCAACTCGAGATGAGGGTCGATTCCCCTGCTTCATCTGGAAAGGAATACCAACGTCCCCATCGCCCCTCAAGAGGAGGTCGGTCTCAACTTGAAACTGGAGAGGAACCCGGGGGTCTTGCCACAATTCGAGATACATGGATTTCCCCATCCATTCGAGATAAGGCCTGGTTCCATTGCACCGATTCGAATGGAACACCGAGAATCAACTCACAACATAAAGGGAGGACTGATACCCTGGTTGCAAATTCGAGAAAACACCCAGGTCCCTAATTCAACTCGACTGGAGTCTGAAACATCTTTTACAACTAGAGAGGAAAGCAGAGTTTCATGCCTCAATACAAGTCGAGACCTGACTCCCTGTTTGAAACTGTAGACACACCCCAGGATCCACGTCAAAACAGGTGAGGAACCCTGAGGTTCCCACCTCAACTGTAGATGAGGCCCTCTTCCATTGCACCGACCCCAGAGGAATCCTGAGAGGCCCATCACAACTTCAAAGGATTCCTGACTTCCCAAAGGCACCATGAGAGGCTGAGGTCACCGTCACAACTCGAGGGAACCCAAAGTTTCCTGATGCAACTCGGGAAAGACCTTGAGATTCCTCCTTCAACGTGAATTGAGGCCCGATTCCCCTGCCATGACTGGAGGGCAAGCTCACGCTTCCCCCACAATTGGAATGGGTACTAGAATTTCCTGGGCAACATGAGAGGCTTCCTTATTTCCCCGTCATAACTCGAGAGAAACCCCAAACTTCCCACCACAAGTCGAGAAAATCCACTAGATTTCCACCGTCACTGCCAGATGAGGCTCTTCTTTTCCTGCAGGGCCTAAAGAGCAATCCCGAGTTCCCTCTCAAAACTACATAATAGGCGTGACTCCCTTTAGGCCACTCAAAGTGCTCCAGGAGATATCTGTCACAACTGGAGAGCAGAGCAGAGTGCTTTGCTTCCACTCAAGATGAGGCCTGACTCCCCAGGTGAACATTGAATGCAACCCTGAGATCCTTGTCTCCACTGGAGAGGAACACGGAGTTTCTGGACACAAGTCTAGATGAGGCCTATTTCCCTTGCAGTGACTTGCAAGGAATCCCGTGGTGCCTGTCACAACTCGAAATGAGACCTGGCTTCCCTGAGGTAATATGAGCAGGACCCTGAGGTTCATGTCACAACTTGATAGAAACCCCAAACTTCCCGCCAAGCCTTGAGGAAAACCATGGGATTCTCCCCTCAACCCGAGATGAGGCCCTTTCCCACTGCATCATCTTGAGAGAAATCCCACATTCCCTCTTGAAACTCGAAACGGTACTCAACACCCTTTATGCAACTCCAGAAGTTCCCCGACATACCCATCCTCACTCAAGAGGAATACCCAGTTTCCCGGCACACCTCAATCTCTGCCCCTTTGCCCCTCCTCGTCTTGAGATGAGGTTCGATTACCCTGCTTTGTCTAGAAAGGAATCCCGACATTCCTGTCACACATCAAGAGGAGGCCGGTCTCACAATGAAACTCGACAAGAACCCTCGTGGATCATTCCACAATGCCAAAGACACCAGTTTCCCTATCCACTTGAGATAAGGCCTGCTGCTCCTGCACTGATTTGAATGTAACCCCAAGAATCATGAATAAACATGAATAAGCATTAAAACCATCTTCAGTGAAAAATATCCATGTAGACAAGGCCACGCAGATCCCATATTCACCATGTCTGCTTTAAATCCATCAAGTTTGTCCAAATCACTGAAAATCTCAGTAACACTCTTTAAAAAAAAAAAAAGGATGGGAAGAAAAGATATATTCATACAATTTAACAATTGCTGAAATGGAAGTGGGGCTGTGGGTTACATTATACTGTAGAAACCATATGATTTCCTGATTTTGGAGACTATGTGCAGGTTCAGCAGGAGAATGCGCCCATTTTGGATAAAACACATAGAGTATTTTAGATGATGTGGCAAATGAGAGCACTTTTTCCCATTGCTAGGTGTTTTCTGTACATTTTAAATTCCTAGAAAGTAAATTATGTCTCAAAACAAACAAGTCAATACCATAAAAGAAAATCAGATTAGACAGGCATGAAACTTTTCTAGAGAGGTCAAGACTTACCCAGACGAAGTTCAAGGGAAGCTGTGATGCTCACTGCCCTTGAAGGAGTCCACATGGAATGAAGAAGTACTGTGGGAAGTCTATTAGTAACCACCATGCCTTGGGTCCTCTGGATGACCTATTGCAGGAGAAAGAGAGTTTACAAATAAAATTTTCCCCATAACTTCACAAAAAGTTGTTAGACTACATTCAGTAAAGTTGAATAATTTCTGATCAATTTACAATCATATAAAATAGTACAACTTACAATCCCAATCAACATACAAAAATTACTTGCCTTTCTATACACTAATAACAATCAGAAACAAAAATTAAGAAAATCCCACTTACAGTTGCATCCAAAAGAATAAAACATCTAGCAACAAACTTAATCAAGGACATAAAAGACCAGTAGTCAGAAAGCTAGAAAGCACTGATAAAGAAATCAAAGTCAAATAAACAGAAAACTATTCCATGCTCATGCACTGGAACAATGAGGAATTAAAATGTCCATTCCAACCAAAGCCATCAACAAATACACTGACTGCAATCACAAAATAATATTCAATGGCCTTTTTCAAAGAAATAGAAATATTCCTCATACTAGGCTGCTACTATTGAACAGGACCTTAAATGGCCAAGAAGACTCTGAGAAAGAAGAACACAGCTGGAGACATCTTGCTCTCCGACTTCAAACTACATCAGGAACCTGTAGTAACCACCACAGTGAGGAACTGGCAGGAAAACAGACACATGGACTCCAGGAAAGAATAGAGAGCCCAGGAATGAGCCCACATATACGTGGTCAGTTCATGAAAATCAAACCAGGAACAAGCAAAGAGGAAAGGACAGTCTACTTAAGAAACAGTGACAGGAAAACTGGCCACCTACTCAGAAGAACATCAGTGAAGGTCATCCTCTAGATCATCTAACAGAAATCTAACTGAAAACCTGCCATTTTGCACATGCAGCTCTTTCCCCCTGCCTGAATCCTGAGACGGACCTCCTGTCAGCGCTTAGCTGGACACAGGAAACGTCTACTTTGCCCTCATTTTTCCCTCTTGCAGTGCCTTCGTGCTGGCAGGCACTGAGGCAACCCCGCTCCTCTCAGCCAGGATGTAGCCCCATTAGCCAGGAGCCCGAATCCTGACGGCCCTGAAGAGACAAATCACCCGCCAGCTGGTCACCAAGCCCAGTCTGAAGGCAAAGGGTCCTGCGCCGGCGGGTCAGAGGGGTTTTGGCGCCCCCTGCGGGCCGCCAGAGAAGAGTGGGCAGCCCCGCGCTCACAAAACTCAGAGGGCTCACCCAGAAGCAGCTCTGCTGTGAGCACTCAGACTGGAAGCCCAAACTGAAATGGAGCAAAATAGCTCCATGACCCTCCTCAAAACATGGCTAAGGAACAATCACAGCCTGTGTGGAATGCAGCCATAAAAAAGAACACATTTGAGTCAGTTTGAATGAAGGGGATGAACCTAGAGCGTAATAAACAGGGAAGTCAGTCAGAAATAGAAAAACATGGAATCAAGAAGGATGGGTCTGACGAATCTGTTCACATAGCAGCACCGGAGATGCAGACATAGAGAAGAGACTTAAAGACAAGGGTGGGGAACAAGAGGGAGAGGGTGAGACGAATGGAGAGAGCAGCATGGATGCATGTACACCAACATTTGTAAATAGACAACCAGTGGGGATTTGCTGTATGATTCAGGAAACTCAAACTTGGACTCTGTAATAACCTAGAGAGGTGGGGATGGATGGGATGTGGGAGGGAGATTCAAGAGTGAGGGGACACACGTACACCTATGGTTAATTCATGTGGATGTATGACAAATCAAATCAATATTGTAAAGCAATGGTCTATTAACTAAAAATAAATAACTGTTTTAAAAAAAGGTGTAATAAACAGAAACACAAACTTTGCAACTAACACTGTAATTCAATTTAAAAAACTATAAAATTTGAGAAAACAACAAAAGATCTACATGACCTTTTGTCTGGTGATGAGTTCTAACACACAACAAAAAAAAAGCCAACTTACCAAATTAGGAATATAAATTATTTAAAACATTGACTTTTACAATTTTATACATTTACTCTCTGAAGGACCTCATTCGAGAGAACCAAAAGACAAACTGTTAAATGAACCACTTACCACCCACCCTTGCCAGGCAACAGAGTAGAGAAAACATTGCAGGAGTCATCTTACAACAGGAGGTCCTGGTAAGGAACAAGGAACTAACAATCTACCACCAACCAGGATTCTGGTGAGGTCAAAAAGAGATGGGAGACTGCAGTCCAGAGGTCCTACCAACTTCCCAAGATCCTCCTTGCTGGAATCCATCTTGGCTGAGTGATGCATGTGCCCCCAGGAAGGATCCCAATTCAGAATGACTGGCAAGAGACAAACCAGAAACTAACCCAATGACCATAAATCCTGAGACGGTGAGCCACGTGGCAGAGTAGTTCTCTCCATTTCCCTCACCCTCTGCCCTGGCAGCCCTTCCCAGTGAAGTCTCTCACTTGGACGGTACTCCTCTCCTCAGCCAATTCATTTCAAACTGTCAGATAAGAATCCACACTCAAGCCTTGGAAGGGACCCCACTTCCTTCATCAAAAACCACAATCCAGGAGAAAATATCTACCAAATGCTACCTTGTAGAGAAGGCAATGGCACTCCCTCCAGTATTCTGGCCTCAGAAATCCCAGAGACAGAGGAGCTTGGTGGGCTATAGTCCAACAGCAGGGCATTTCTGAGGGGAGGAGACAGTCCCAGGGAAGCTGAGGCACTCGCCAAAGGCTCCAGAACTTTGGATGACACAGCCAGAACTGTGGTTACCCCTCAAAACTCGAATGGTGACTTGACTTTCCTGAGGCAACATGAGCAGGTCCCTGAAGTCCCTGTCGCAACTCGAGAGGAAATCCAAGTGTCATGCTGCAACTCGTGAAACCCAGAGATTCTCCCCTCAACACGAGATGAGGCCCCTTTCCATTGCAGAGTCTCGAGAGAAATCCCACCTTCCCTCTTTAGCCTCGAAAGGGTACTTGACACTCTTCAGGCAACTGAAGAAGTTCCCTGACACATCTGTCTCCATTCAAGAGGTAGCCCAAGTTTCCCACCACAACTAAAGAAGAGTCCCGGTTTCCCCTCCTCTTCTTGAGATGAGGGTCCATTCCCTGTTTAGTCTGCAAAGGAATCCCGATGTTCCCATGACACACTTTGAGGAGGCCAGTCTCACATTGAAACTCGAGAGGAACTTCAGGGGTCATGCCACCATTCGAAAAGACCCTGATGTCCCCATCCACTCGAGATAAGGCCTCATTCCCCTGCAACGACTTGAATGTCACCCTGAGGATCAACTCACTACACAATGGAGGTCTGAGAGCCCAGTGGCACCTCTAGAAATAGTCCCTGATCCATACCTGAATGCGACAAGAGGCCTGACACCCCTTTGCCACCTCGGGAGGGAAGCGTAGTTCTATGCCCCAACACGAGACGACGTCTGACTCCCAGGGGAATCTCCATAGGGGTCCCGAGATCCCTGTCAGAGCTGGAAAGGAACCCTGAGTTTCCCGCCTCAACTGGAGATGAGGCCTTAGTAGCCCCCACCAACTCGAGGGGAATCCAGAGAGGCCCCTCACAACTCGAAAGGATTCCTGACTTCCCAGAGACAACACGAGAGGCTCCCTCAGGTCCCCGTGGCAACTGGAGGGAACCCACACTTCCTGCTGCAACTCGAGAAACACCTTGAGATTCCCCCTTCCATGCCAATTGAGGCCTGATTCCCGTGCCATGACTCCAGAGCATTCCCGTGCTCGCCCTCACAACTCGAATGGAGAATTGACTTCCCTGAGGCAAAACGAGAGGCTCCCTGAGTTACGAGACAAACCAGGACATGCCCCTGTCAATGCAAGATGAGGCCCTTTTCTCCTGCAGCACAGCAGAAGCAATCCCAGGTTCCCTTTCAAAACTCGAGAGAAAGCTTGACTCCCTTTATGCAACTCAAGGGCGCCCAGACATCCCCATCACACCTCGAGATGAAAGCCGAGTTTCCCGCCACAACTCAACTGGAACCCAGTGTGTCCTACCTCATCCGGAAATGAGGGCCCATTCCCTGCTTCAACTCAAGAGAAATCCTAACTTCTCCTCGCACCACAAGAGGAAGCCTGTGTCACCACTTGAAACTCGAGTGGAACCCCACGGATCTGGCTGCAAGGAAAAAGGTCGCTGAGTTCTCCCTCCGCTGCATATAAGTCCTGATTCCCCTGCATGGGCTCCAGTGGAACACCGAGTATCCCCTCACAACAGGATGGGAGGCCTGTCGCCCCTGCCTATCCTCTTGAAAAAGCCCAAATTCCCCACCTGAACTCGACCGGAGGCCTGACAGCCCTTTGACAACTTGAGACAAATGCAGAGTTCCATGCCTCAACAGCAGACGGGGCCTGACTCCTTAGTTGAACCCTAATAGGAAGCCCTAGATCCCAGTCGCCACCGGAGAGGAACACTGAGTTTCCAAACTGAACTCTAGACACTGCCCTATTCACCAGCAGCGACTCGAGAGGAATCCCAATGGGACCCTCACAACTTGAAAAGAGACCTGACTTCTCATAGGCAACACGAGTGGGTCCCTGAGATCCCCATTGCAACTCGAGAGGAACCCCACGCTTCCCGCCAAAACCCATGAACAACCACGAAATTCTCCCCTCAATGAGAGATGAGGCAATTTTCCACAGCAGTGTCTCGAGAGAAACCCCATGTTCCCTCTTGTAATGGGAAAGGGTACTTGAAACCCTTGATGCAACTCAGGTAGGTCCCCAATATACCCATCTCCAATACAGAGGAACCCCGAGTTTCACGCCACAACTCAAAAAGACTCCGTTTTCCCACTTCTCTAATCGAGATGAGGGTCGATTCCACTGCTTCGATAGGAAAGGAATCCCGACTTTGCTGTCGGCCCTCAGGAGGAGGCCAGTCTCCCCTTGAAACTCGAGCGCATCCCCAGGAGTTGTGCCTCAATTCGAAAAGACCCCGAATTCCCCATCCACTCCAGATATGCCTGATTCCCCTGCACAGACTTGACTGGAATCCCGAGGATCGACTCAAAACACAAAGGGAGGGGTGACGGCCCCGTGGAACCTCAAGAAAAAGCCCCAGAACCCTGTGTCCACTCGACAGGAAGCCTGACACCTCTTTGACACCTCAAGAGGGAAGTGGAGTTCCATGTCTCCACATGAGACGAGGCCTGACTCCCCTGTTGAAACTCCATAAGAACCCTGAGATCCATGTCAGAATTGAAGAGAAAGGCTGAGGTCCAGCCTCAACTCGAGATGAGGCCCTATGCCCTTGCACCGACGGGAGAGGAATCCCAAGACGCCCCTCACAACTAGAATGGAGACTTGACTTTCCTGAGGCAACATGAGTGGGTTCGTGAGGTCCCCATCACAACTCGAGAGGAACTCCAAGTGTCCTGCCACAACTCGAGAAATCCAGGAGATTCTCCCCTCAACGCAAGATGAGGCCCCTTTCCGCTGCAGAGTCTCGAGAGAAATCCCACCTTCCCTCTTGAGCCTCGAAAGGGTACTTGACACCCTTTAGGTAACTCAAGAAGTTCCCCGACAAACCCATCTACACTCAAGAGGAACCCCATTTTTCTTGCCACAACTCAAGAAGAGCCCCGGTTTCCCCTCCTCATCTCGAGATTAGGGTCCATTCCCCTACTTCATCTGCAAAGGAATCTCGAAGTTCCTGTCGCACATCAGGAGGAGGCTAGTCTCATCTTGAAACTCGAGAGGCACTCCAGGGGTCGTGCCACAGTTCAAAAAGACCCCGATGTCCCTGTCCACCCCAGATAAGGCCTCATTCCCCTGCAACAACTCATATGTCAGCCCAAGGATCAACTCATGACATGAAGGGAGGCCTGAGAGCCCCGAGGCACCTCTAAAAATAGCCCCTGATCCCTACCTCAACTCAAGAGGAGCACTGAAAACCCTTTTCCACCTCGAGAGAGAAGCAGAGTTCCATGCCCCAACACGAGATGACGTCTGACTACCCAGTGGAATCTCCATAGGGACCCCGAGATCCCTGTCAGAGCTGGAGAGGAACCCTGAGTTTCCCGCCTCAACTCGACATGAGGTCATAGTCGCCTGCACCAACTCGAGAGGAATCCCAAGAGGCCCCTCACAACTTGACAGGATTCCTGACTTCGCAGAGACAACATTAGAGGCTCCCTCAGGTCCCCGTGGCAACTGGAGGGAACCCACACTTCCTGTCACAACTCAAGAAACACCTTGAGATTCCCCCTTCCATGAGAATTGAGGCCTGATTCTCCTGCCGTGATTCTAGAGCACTACCGTGCTTGCCCTCGCAACTCGAATGGAGACTTGACTTCCCTGAGGCAACATGAGAAGTGCCCTGACCTTCCATGGTACCTGCAGAGGAACCCCAAGCCTCCCGCTGCAACTCGAGACAAACCACGATATTCCCCCGTCAGCACTAGTTGAGGCCCTTTTCTCCTGCAGCGCCTGGAGAGCAATTCCGAGTTCCCTCTCAAAACTCGAGAGGAGGCTGGACTCCCTTCATGCAACTCAAGGGGGCCCAGAGATCCCCGTCACACCTCATGATGAAAGCCGAGTTTCCAGCCACAACTCGAGAAGAGCCCCGTGTGTCCAACCTCATCTGGAGTTGAGGACCCATTCCCTGCTTCAACTCAAGAGGAATCCCAACTTCCCCTCGCACCACAATAGGAGGCCTGTGTGACCAATTGAATCTCGAGTGGAATCCAGTGGATTTTGCTGCAAGGGAAAAGGACGCTGAGTTCCCCCTCAGCTCGAGATAAGTCCTGATTCCCCTGCACCGGCTCCAACCGAACACCGAGTATCCACTCACAACCAGATGGGAGGCCCGTCAGCCCTGCCTATCCTCTTGAAAAAACCCAAATTCCCAGCCTGACTCGACTGGAGGCCTGAAACCCCTTTGACAACTCGAGAGGAATCCAGAGTTCCATGCCTCAACACCAGGCGAGGCCTGACTCCCTTGTTGAACCTTGGAATCTCCATAGGGTCCTCAAGACCCTGTCACCACTGGAGAGGAACACTGAGTTTTCAAACTGAACTCTAGACACGGACCTATTTGCCGGGAGCATCGAGGGGAATCCCAACGGGCCCCTCGCAACTTGAAAAGAGATCTGACTGCTCTGAGGCAACACGAGCCGGTCCCTGAGATCCCCGTTGCAACTCGAGAGGAACCCCATGAGTCCCGCTGCAACCCGTGAACAACCACGAGATTCTCCCCTCAACGTGACATGAGGCAATTTTCCAGAACAGTGTCTCAAGAGAAACCCCACATTCCCTCTTGAAATGGGAAAGGGTACTTGACACCCTTGATGCAACTCAGGAAGATCCCCGAGATACCCGGCCCACTAGAGGGAAACACCGAGTTCCACGCCACAACTCAAAAAGAGCCCCGTTTTCCCCCTCCTCTCATCGAGATGAGGGTCGATTCCCCCTCTTCATGAGGAAAGGAACCCCGACTTTGCCATTGGCCCTCAGGAGGAGGCCGGTCTCCCCTTGAAATTCGAGCGCATCCCGAGTTGTGCCTCAATTCAAAAAGACCCCGATTTCCCCAGCCTGATTCCCCTGCACGGACTCAACAGGAACCCCGGATATCGACTCAAAACACAAAGGGAGGGGTGACAGCCCCCTGGCATTTCGAGAAAAAGCCCCAGAACCCTGTGTTCACTCGACAGGAAGCCTGACACCTCCTTTACACCTGGAGAGGGAAGCTGATTTCAATGTCTCCACACGAGACGAGGCCTGACTCCCCTGTTGAAACTCCATAGGAACCCCGGTATCCATGTCAGAACTGAAGACGAACCCTGAGGTTCCGGCCTCAACTCGAGATGAGGCCCTATGCCCTGCACGGACGGGAGAGGAATCCTAGGAGGTCCCTCGCAACTCGAATGGAGACTTGACTTTCCTGAGGCAACACGAGCAGGTCCCTGAAGTTCTCGTCGCAATTCGAGAGGAACTCCAAGTGTCCGGCCGCAATTCGAGAAACTCAGGAGATTGTCCCCTCAACGCGAGATGAGGCCCCTTTCCACGGCAGAGTCTTGAGAGAAATCCCACCTTCCCTCTTGAGCCTCGAAAGGGTACTTGACACACTTTAGGCAACTCAAGAAGTTCCCCGACATCCCCATCTCCACTCAAGAGGAAGCCCTAGTTTCCTGCCACAACTCAAGAACAGACCCAGTACCACTAATCATCTCAAAATGATAGTCCATTCCCGTGCTTCATCTGCAAGGGATCCCGACGTTCCCGTCGCACATCAGGAGGAGGCTGGTCTCACCTGAAATTCGAGACGAACTCCAGGGACTGTGCCACCATTCTAAAAGGCCCCAATGTCCCCGTCCACTCTAGATAAGGCCTCATTCCCCTGCAATGACTCGAATGTCACACCAAGGATCAACTCCTGACATAAAGGGAGGACTGAGAGCCTGGAAACACCTCTAGATATAGCCTCTGATCTTTACCTCAACTCAACAGGAGGCCTGACACCCCTTTGCCACCTCAAGAGGGAAGTGGAGTACCATTCCCCAACACGAGATGACGTCCGACTCCCCAGGGGAATCTCCATAGGGACCCCGAGATCCCTGTCAGAGCTGGAAAGGAACCCTGAGTTCCCGCCTCAGCTCAAGATGAGGCCCTAGTTGCCCGCACCAACTCAGTGGGAATCCTGAAGGCCCCTAACAACTCAAAAGGATTCCAGAGAAAACATGAGAGGCTCCCTCAGGTCCCCGTGGCAACCAGAGGGAACCCACACTTCCTGCCGCAACTCGAGAAAAACCTTAAGATTCCCCCTTCCAGGCAAATTGAGGCCTGATTCCCCTGACGTGACTCCAGAGCACTCCCGCGCTCACCCTCGCAACATGAATGGAGACTTGACTTCCCTGAGGCAACACGACAGGCTCCCTGAGCTCCCGGTGTTACCTTCAGAGGAACCCCAAGCCTCTCTCCACAACTTGAGACAAACCACATGATTCCCTCCTCAACGCGAGATGAGGTCCTTTTCTCCTGCAGCGCCTGGAGAGCAATCCCGAGTTTCCTCTCAAAACTCGAGAGGAGGTGACTCACTTCATGCAACTCAAGGGGGCCCAGAGATCCCCGCCACAACTCGTGAGGAAAGCCGAGTTTCCCACCACAACTCGAGAAGAGCCCCGTGTGTCCAACCTCATCTGGAGATGAAGGCCCATTCCCTGCTTCAACTCAAGAGGAATCCCAACTTCCCCTCACACCACAAGAGGAGGCCTGTGTCACCAATTGAATCTCGAGTGGAACCCCGTGGATCCTGCTCCAAGTAAAAAGGATGCTGAGTTCCCCCTCAGCTCGAGATAAGTCCTGATTCCCCTGCACCGGCTCCAACGGAACACCAAGTATCCACTCACAACCGAATGGGAGGCCTGTCGGCCCTGCCTATTCTCTTGAAAAACCCCAAATTCCCTGCCTGAACTCGACTGGAGGCCGGACATCCCTTTGACTATTCGAGAAGAATGTAGAGTTCCATGCTTCAACACCAGGCGAGGCCTGACTCCCTTGTTGAGCCTTGGAATCTCCATAGGGACCCTGAGATCCCTGTTGCCACCAGAGAGGAACAGTTTCCCGACTGAACTCTAGACACTGCACTATTCGCGGGCAACGACTTGAGAGGAATCCCGAAGAGACCCCCACACAACTCGAAAAGAGACATGACTACTCTGAGGCAACATGAGCCAGTCCCTGAGATACCCATCACAACTCAGATGAACCCCAAGCTTCCCGCCACAAATCGAGAAAAACCACAAGATTCTCCCTCAACGCAAGATGAGGCCCTTTTCTAGAGCAGTGTCTCGAGAAAAACCCCACGTTCCCTCTTGAAAAGCAAAAGGGTAATTGACACCCTTGATGCAACTCCGGAAGTAACCCGAGATACCCGTCCATTCTAGAGGAATACCGATTTTCATGCCACAACTCAAGAAGGACCCTGTTTTCCCCCTCCTCAACTTCAGAGGAGGGTCGATTCCCCTGCTTCGTCGGGAAAGGAATCCTGATGTTGCCGTTGCCCCTCAAGAGGAGGCTGGTCTCACCTTGAAATTCGAGCGCATACCCAGGATTCGTGCCTCAATTGGAAAAGACCACGATTTCCCCAGCCACTCCAGATAAGCCTGATTCGCCTGCACTGACTGGGCTGGAACCCCGAGGATCAACTCAAAACACGAAGGGAGATGTGACAGCCAGGTGAAACCTCAAGAAAAAGCCCCAGAACTCAGTGTCCAGTAGACAGGAAGCCTGACACCTCTTTGAAACCTCAAGAGGGAAGCTGATTTCAACGTCTCCACAGGAGACGAGGCCTGACTCCCCTGGTGAAACTCCATAGGAACCCCGATAACCATGTCAGAACTGAAGAGGAACCCTGAGGTTCCGACCTCAACACGAGATGGGGCCCTATGCCCCTGCACCGAGTGCAGAGGAATCCCAGGAGGCCCCTCAAAACTCGAATGGAGACTTGACTTTCCTGAGGCAACACGAGCGGGTCCCTGAGGTCCTCGTCGCAATTCGAGAGAAACTCCAAGTGTCCGGCCGCAACTCGCGAAACCCAGGAGATTCTCCCCTCAACGCAATATGAGGACCCTTTCCACGGCAGAGTCTCGAGAGAAATCCCACCTCCGTCTTGAGCCTCGAAAGGGTACTTGACACCCTTTAGGCAACTCAAGAAGTTCCCTGACATACCCGTCTCCAGTCAAGAGGAAGCCCGAGTTTCCTGCCACAACTAAAGAAGAGCCACGGTTTAACCTCTTCATCTCGAGATGAGGGTCCATTCCCCTGCTTCATCTGCAAAGGAATCCCGACACTCCCGTCTCACATCAGAGGGAGGCCGGTCTCACCTTGAAACTTGAGAGGCACTCCAGGGGTTGTGCCAGTTCGAAAAAACACTGATGTCCCCTTCCACTGAAGATAAGGCCTCATTCCCCTGCAACGACTCGAATGTCACCCCGAGGATCAACTCACGACACGAAGGGAGGCCTGAGAGCCCCGTGGCACCTCTAGAAATAGCCCCTGATCCCTACCTCAACACAACAGGAGGCCTGACACCCCTTTGCCACCTCGAGAGGAAAGCGGAATTCCATGCCCCAACACGAGACGACGTCTGACTCCCCAGTGGAATCTCCATAGGGACCCTGAGATCCCTATCACAGCTAGAAAGGAATGCTGAGTTTCCCGCCTCAACTTGAGATGAGGCCCTAGTCGCCCACACCAACTCGAGAGGAATCCTGAGAGGCCCCTCACAACTTGAAAGGATTCCTGACTTCCCAGAGACAACATGAGAGTCTCCCTCACGTCCCCGTGGCAACTGGAGGGAACCCACACTTCCTGCCACAACTCGAGAAACACCTTGAGATTTCCTCTACCATGTGAATTGAGGCGTAATTCCCCTGCCGTGACTCCAGAGCATTCCCGCGCTTGCCCTCGCAACTCGAATGGGGATTGACTTCCCTGAGGCAAAACAAGAGGCTCCCTGAGTTCCCCGTGGTAACTGGAGAGGAATCTCAAGCCTCCTGCCACAACACAAGACAAAACACGGGATGCCCCTGTCAACGCTAGATGAGGCCTTTTTCTCCTGCAGCACCTCGAGAGTAATTCCAGGTTCCCTCTCAAAACTGGAGAGAAAGCTTGACACCCTTTATGCAACTCAAGGGGGCACAGAGATCCCCGTCACACCTCGAAATGAAAACCGAGTTTCCTGCCACAACTCGACTAGAACCCCGTGTGTCCCACCTCATCATTACATGAGGGCCATTCCCTGCTTAGCTCAAGAGGAATCCCAATGGCCCTCGCAGCACAAGAGGAGGCCTGTGTCACCACTTGAATCTTGAGTGGAACCCCACGGATGTGGCTTCAAGGAAAAGGAAATCGAGTTCCCCCTCTGCTGCAGATAAGTCCTGATTCCCCTGCACCTGCTCCAGTGGAACACCGAGTATCCCATCACAACAGGATGGGAGGCCCGTCAGCCCTGCCTATCCTCTTGAAAAAAAAAACCAAATTCCCCACCTGAACTCGACCGGAGGCCTGACAGCCCTTTGACAACTTGAGAGAAATGCAGAGTTCCATGCCTCAACACCAGACGAGGCCTGACTACCTAGTTGAACCTTGATAGGAAGCCCAAGATCCTAGTCGCTGCCCGAGAGAAACACTGAGTTCCGAATGAACTCTAGACACGGACCTATTCACCAGCAGTGACTCGAGAGGAATCCCGACGGGACCCTCATAACTCGAAAAGAGACCTGAATTATCTGAGGCAACACGAACCAGTCCCTGAGATCCCCGTTGCAACTCGAGAGGAACCCCACGCTTTCCGCCGCAACCCGTGAACAACCAGATTTTCCCCTCAATGCGAGATGAGGCCCTTTTCCAGAGCAGTATCTCAAGAGAAACCCCACGTTCCCTCTTGAAATGCGAAAGGGTACTTGACACCCTTGATGCAACTCAGGAAAGTCTCTGAGATACCCGTCCCCACTAGAGAGGAAACCCGAGTTTCATGCCACAACAAAAGAAGAGCCCTGTTTTCCCCCTCCTCTCATCAAGATGAGGGTCGATTCCTCCTCGTCATGAGGAAAGGAATCCCGATGTTGCCACTGGCCCTCGGGAGGAGGCTGGTCTCCCCCTGAAACTCGAGCACATCCCCAGGAGTTGTGCCTCAATTCGAAAAGACCCCAATTCCCCATGCACTCCAGATATGCCTGATTCCCTTGCACAGACTTGACTGGAATCCCGAGGATCATCTCAAAACACAAAGGGAGGTGTGACAGCCCCGTGGCACCTCGAGAAAAAGCCCCAGAACTCTGTGTCCACTTGACAGGAAGCCTGACACCTCTTTGAAACCTCGAGAGAGAAGCAGAGTTTCAGGTCTCCAGACAAGACGAGGCCTGACTCCCCTGTTAAAATTCCATAGGAACCCTGAGATCCACGTCAGAATTGAAGAGGAACACTGAGGTTCTGGTCTCAACTCGAGATGAGGCCCTATGCCCCTGCACCGACGGGAGAGGTATCTTGAGAGTCCCCTCGCAAATCAAATGGAGATTTGACATTCCAGAGGCAACATGAGCCAGTCCCTGAGGACCCGTCCCAACTCGAGATGAACCCCCAAGCTTCCCGCCACAACCCGAGAAAATCCACGCAAGATGAGACCCTTTTCCAGAGCAGTGTCTCGAGAGAAACCCCACGCTCCCTCTTGAAACGTGAAAGGGTAATTGACACCCTTGATGCAACTCCAGGAAGTCCCAGAGACACCCGTCCACTCCAGAGGAACACCGAGTTTCACACCACAACTCAAGAAGGACCCTGTTTTCCCCCTCCTCAACTTGAGATGAGGGTCGATTCCTCCTCGTCATGAGGAAAGGAATCCCGATGTTGCTGTTGCCCCTCAAGAGGAGGCTGGTCTCACCTTGAAATTCGAGCGCATACCCAGGATTCGTGCCTCAATTTGAAAAGACCACGATTTCCCCAGCCACTCCAGATAAGCCTGATTCGCCTGCACTGATTGGGCTGGAACCCCGAGGATCGACTAAAAACACAGAGGGAGGTGTGACAGCCGGATAACACCTCGAGAAAAAGCCCCAGAACCCTGTGATCACTCGACAGGAAGCCTGACACCTCTTTTACACCTGGAGAGGGAAGCTGATTTCAAAGTCTCCACATGAGACAATATCCCTCCCAATATCCATGTCAGAACTGAAGAGGAACCCTAAGGTTCTGGCCTCAACTCGAGATGAGGGCCTATGCCCCTGCACCGAGTGCAGAGGAATCCCAGGAGACCCCTCGCAACTCAAATGGAGACTTGACTTTCCTGAGGCAACACGAGCGGGTCCCTGAGGTCCTCGTCGCAAGTCAAGATGAATTCCAAGTGTACCGCCGCAACTCCAGAAACCCAGGAGATTCTCCCCTCAACGCGAGATGAGGCCCCTTTCCACAGCAGAGTCTCGAGAGGAATCCCACCTTCCCTCTTGAGCCTCGAAAGGGTACTTGACCCCCTTTAGGCAACACAAGAAGTTCCCCGACATACCCGTCTCCACTCAAGAGGATGCCCGAGTTTCCCACCACAACTAAAGAAGAGTCATGGTTTCCCCTCCTCATCTCGAAATGAGGGTCCATTCCCCTGCTTCGTCTGCAAAGGAATCCCGATGCTCCCGTCACACGTCAGGGGGAGGCCAGTCTCACCTTGAAACTCAAAAGGCACTCCAGGGGTCGTGCCACCGTTTGAAAAGATGCCAATGTCCCTGTCCTCTCATAATAAGGCCTCATTCCCCTGCAACGACTCAAATGTCACCCCGAGGATCAACTCATGCCTCGAAGGTAGGCCTGAGAGCCCCGTGGCACCTCTAGAAATGACCCCTGATTCCTACCTCAACTCGACAGGAGGCCTGACACCCCTTTGCCACCTCGAGAGGGAAGCGGAGTTCCATGCCCCAACACGAGATGACTTCTGACTCCCCAGGGGAATCTCCATAGGGACCCTGAGATCCCTGTCAGAGCTGGAAAAGAATGCTGAGTTTTCCGCCTCAACTCAAGATGAGGCCTTAGTGGCCCACACCAACTATAGAGGAATCCCGAGAGGCCCCTCACAACTTGAAAGGATTTCTGACTTCCCAGAGACAACATGAGAGTCTCTCTCACGTCCCCGTGGCAACTGGAGGGAACCCACACTTCCTGCCGTAACTCGAGAAACACCTTGAGATTCCCCCTTCCATGTGAATTGAGGCCTGATTCCCCTGCCGTGACTCCAGAGCACTCCTGCGCTTGCCCTCGCAACTCGAATGGAGGATTGACTTCCCTGAGGCAAAATCAGAGGCTCCCTGAGGGCACCATGGTACCTGGAGAGGAATCTCAAGCCTCCTGCCGCAACATGAGACAAAACACGAGATGCCCCGTCAATGCAAGATGAGGCCTTTTTTCTCCTGCAGCACCTCGAGAGCAATTCCAGCTTCCCTCTCAAAACTTGAGAGAAAGCTTGACTCCCTTTATGCAACTCAAGGGGGCCCAGAGATCCCCATCACACCTCGAGATGAAAGCCGAGTTTCCCGCAACAACTCAAATAGAACCCCCTGTGTCCTACCTCATCTGGAAATGAGGGCCCATTTCCTGCTTCAACTCAAGAGGAATTCCAACTTCCCCTCGCACCACAAGAGGAGGCCTGTGTCACCGCTTGAATCTCGAGTGGAACCCTGCGGATCTTGCTGCAAGGGAAAAGGACGATGAGTTCCCCCTCCGCTCCAGATGATTCCTAAAACCCCTGCACAGTCTCCAATGGAACACCCAGTATCCCCTAACAACAGGATGGGAGGCCTGTCGCCCCTGCCAATGCTCTTGAAAAGGCCCAAATTCCCCTTCTGAACTCGACCGGAGGCCTGACAGCCCTTTGACAACTCGAGAGAAATGCAGAGTTCCATGCCTCAACACCAGTCGAGGCCTGACTCCCTAGTTGAAACTTGATAGGAAGCCCGAGATCCCAGTCGCCACTGGAGAGGAACACTGAGTTTCCCCACTGAACTCTAGACACTGCCCTATTCACCAGCAGCAACTCGAGAGGAATCCCGATGGGCCCCTCACAACTCGAAAAGAGACCCGACTTCTCTGAGGCAACACGAACCAGCCCCTGAGATCCCCGTTGCAACTCGAGAGGAACCCCACGCTTTCCGCTGCAACCCGTGAACAACCACAAGATTTTGCCCTCAACGCAAGATGAGGCCCTTTTCCAGAGCAGTGTCTCGAGAGAAACCCCACATTCCCTCTTGAAATGCAAAAGGGTACTTGAACCCTTGATGCAACTCAGGAAAGTCTCCGAGATACCCGTCCCCACTAGAGAGGAAACCTGAGTTTCATGCCACAACTAAAGAAGAGCCCCGTTTTTCCCCTCCTCTCATCAAGATGAGGGTCGATTCCCCCTCTTCATCAGGAAAGGAATCCCGACGTTGCCGTCGGCCCTCGAGAGGAGGCCTGTCTCTCCTTGAAACTCGAGCGCATCCCCAGGAGTTGTGCCTCAATTCGAAAAGACCCTGAATTCCCCATCTACTCCAGATATGCCTGATTCCTCTGCATGGACTTGACTGGAATCCCGAGGATCGACTCAAAACACAAAGGGAGGGGTGACAGCCCCCTGGCACATTGAGAAAAAGCCCCAGAACCCTGTGTCCACTTGACAGGAAGCCTGACACCTCTCTGAAACCTCAAGAGGGAAGCGGAGTTCCATGTCTCCACATGAGATGAGGCCTGACTCCCCTATTGAAACTCCATAGGAACCCTGAGATCCATGTCAGAATTGAAGAGGAACTTTCAGGTTCTGAATTCAACTCGAGATGAGGCCCTATGCCCCTGCACTGACTGGAGAGGAATCCCGAGAGGCCCTTTGTAACTCGAATGGAGACTTGACATTCCAGAGGCAACACGAGCGGGTCCCTGAGGTCCCCATCGCAACTCGAGAAGAAATCCAAGTGTCCTGCTTATACTCGAGAAACTCAGGAGATTCTCCCTTCAACGTGAGATAAGGTCCCTCTCACTGGCAGAGTCTCGAGAGAAATCCCACCTTCCCTCTTGAGCCTTGAAAGGATTCTTGACACCCTTTAGGAACTCAAGAAGTTCCCCGACATACCCATCTCCACTCAAGTGGAACCCCAAGTTTCCTGCCACAACTCAAGAAGAGACCCAGTTTCCACTCATCATCTTGAGATGACGGTCCATTCCCCTACTTCATCTGGAAAGGAATCCCGACGTTCCAGACACATCAGGAGGAGGCCGGTCTCACCTTGAAACTCGAGACAAACTCCAGGGGTCGTGCCACCATTCAAAAAGACCCTGATGTCCCCGTCCACTCGAGATAAGACCTCATTCCCCTGCAACGACTCGAATGTCACACCGAGGATCAACTCACGACACAAAGGGAGGCCTGAGAGCCCCGTGGCACCTCTAGAAATAGCCCCTGATCCCTACCTCAACTCGACAGGAGGCCTTACACCCCTTTGCCACCTCGAGAGGGAAGCGGAGTTCTATGCACCAACACGAGATGACGTCTGACTCCCCAGTGGAATCTCCATAGGGACCCAAAGATCCCTGTCAGAGCAGGAAAGGAACCCTGATTTTCCCACCTCAACAAGAGATGAATCCCTAGTCGCCCACACCAACTCGATAGGATTCCCGAAGTCCCCTCACAACTCGAAAGGATTCCTGACCTCGCAGAAACAACATGAGAGGCTCCCTCAGGTCTCTGTGGCAACTGGAGGGAACCCACACTTCCTGCCACAACTCGAGAAACACCTTGAGATTCCCCCTTTCATGCAAATTGAGGCCTGATTCCCCTGACGTGACTCCAGAGTACCCATGTGCTCGCCCTCGCAACTCGATTGGAAACTTGACTTCCCTGAGGCAACACGACAGGCTCCCTGAGCTCCCGGTATTACCTTTCAAGGAACCCCAAGCCTCTCTCCACAACTCGAGACAAACCACGTGATTCCCTCTTCAATGCGAGATGAGGTCCTTTTCTTCTGCATCTCCTCGAGAGCAATCCCGAGTTCCCTCTCAGAACTCGAGAGGAGGCTTGACTCCCTTCATGCAACTCAAGGGGGCCCAGACATCCCCGTCACAACTCGTGAGGAAAGCCGAGTTTCCCACCACAACTCAAGAAGAGCCCTGTGCGTCCAACCTCATCTGGAGATAAGGACCCATTTCCTGCTTCAACTCAAGAGGAATCCCAACTTCTCCTCGCACCACAATAGGAGGCCTGTGTGACCAATTGAATCTCGAGTGGAATCCGGTGGATTTTGCTTCAAGGAAAAAGGACGCTGAGTTTCCCCTCTGCTCGAGATAAGTCCTGATTCCCCTGCACCGGCTCCAACAGAACACCGAGTATCCACTCACAACAGAATGGGAGGCCTGTCGGCCCTGCCAATGCTCTTGAAAAAGCCCAAATTCCCCGCCTAAACTCGACTGGATGCCTGACAACCCTTTGACAACTTGAGAGGAATTCAGAGTTCCATGCCTCAACACCAGTCGAGGCCTGACTCCCTTGTTGAGCCTTGGAATCTCCATAGGGACCCCGAGATCCTCGTCGCTACCGGAGAGGAACACAGTTTCCCAACTGAACTCCAGACACTGCCCTATTCACGGGCAGTGACTTGAGAGGAATCCCAATGAGCCCCACGCAACTCGAAAAGAGACCGTGACTCCAGAGCACTCCTGCACTCGCCCTGAGGCACTCCTGCAATTCTCTGAGGCAACACGAGCAGGTCCCTGAGATCCGCGTCCCAACTCGAGATGAACCCCAAGCTTCCCACCACAACTTGAGAAAAACCACGAGATTCTCCCTCAACGTGAGACGAGGCCCTTTTCCAGAACAGTGTCTCAAGAGAAACCCCACATTCCCTCTTGAAACGCGAAAGGGTACTTGAAACCCTTGATGCAACTCAGAAAGGTCCCCGAGATATCTGTCCACTCCAGAGGAACACCGAGTTTCATGCCACAACTCAAGAAGAGCCCCATTTTCTCCCTCCTCAACTTGAGATGAGGGTCGATTCCCCTGCTTTGTCAGGAAAGGAATCCTGATGTTGCCGTTGCCCCTCAAGAGGAGGCTGGTCTCACCTTGAAATTCGAGCACATATCCAGCAGTCGTGCCTCAATTTGAAAAGACCCCGATTTCCCCAGCCACTCCAGATAAGCCTGATACCCCTGCACTGACTCGACTAGAACCCCGAGGATCGACTCAAAACATGAAGGGAGGTGTGACACTGGTGACACCTTGAGAAAAAGCCCTAGACCCCTATGTCCACTCGACAGAAAGCCTGACACCTCTTTGAATTCTCGAGAGGGAAGCGGAGTTCAACACAAGATGAGGCCTGACTCCCCTGTTTAAACTCCATAGGAACCCCGAGATCCATGTCAGAACTTAAAGAGGAACCCTGAGGTTCCAGCTTCAACTCGAAATGAGGCCCTATGCCTCTGCACCAACAGGAGAGGAATCCCGAGGGGCCCCTCGCAACTCGAATGGAAACTTGACTTTCCTGAGGCAACACGAGTGGGTTTGAGGTCCCCGTTGTATCTCGAGAGGAACCCCAAGTTGCCTGCTGCGACTCGAGAAAGCCCAGGAGATTCTCCCCTCAATGCGAGATGAGCCCCCTCTCCATTGCAGTGTCTCGAGAGAAATCCCACCTTCCCCCTTTATCCTCGAAAGGGTATTTGACACCCTTTAGGCAATTCAAGAAGTTCCCCATCATACCCATCTGCACTCGAGAGGAACACCGAGTTTCCCACCACAACTCAAGAAGAGCCCCAGTTTCCCCTCCTCATCTCGAGATGAGGGTCCAATCCCCTGCTTCATTTACAAAGGAATCCCTATGTTCCTGTCGCACCTCAGGATGAGGCTGGACTCAACTTGAAACTCGAAACAAACTCCAGGGGTCGTGCCACCGTGTTAAAGACCCCGTTGTCCCCATCCACTCGAGATAAGGCCTCATTCCCCTGCAAAGACTGGAATTTCACCCCGGGTATCAACTCAAGACACGAAAGGAGGACTAGGAGCCCTGTGGCGCCTCTAGAAATAGCCCCTGATACCTACCTCAACTTGACAGGAGACCTGACACCCCATTGCCACCTCCAGAGAGAAGCGGAGTTCCATGCCCCAACACAAGACGATATCTGACTCCCAGGGTAATCTCCATAGGGACCCCGAGATCCCTGTCAGAGCTGAAGAGGAACACTGAGTTTCCTGCCTCACCTCAAGATGAGGCCCTAGTTGACCACACCAACTCGAGCACACCAACTCGAGAGGAATCTCGAGAGGCCCCTCACAAATTGAAAGGATTCCTGACTTCCCAGATACAATATGAGAGGCTCCCTCAGGTGCCCGTGGCAACTCGGGGGAACCCACACTTCCTGCCGCAACTCAAGGAACACCTTGAGCTTCCCCCTTCCATGTGACTTGAGGCCTGATTCCCCTGCTGTGACTCCAGAGCACTCCCGCGCTCACCCTCGCAACTCGAATGGATACTTGACTTCCTTGAGGCAACACGAGAGGCTCCCTGAGGGCCCCGTGGTACCTGAAGAGGAATCTCAAGCCTTCAGCCGAAACTTGAGACAAACCACAAGATGCCCCCATCAATGCAAGATGAGGCACTTTTCTCCTGCCGCACCTCAAAAGCAATCACAGGCTCCCTCTCAAACTCGACAGAAAACTTGACTCCCTTTAGGGAACTCAAGGGGGCCCAGAGATCCCCGTCACAACTTGAGATGAAAGCCGAGTTTCCTGCCACAACTTGACTAGAACCCCATGTATCCCACCTCATCTGGAGATGAGGGCCCATTCCCTGCTTCAACTCAAGAGGTATCCCAACTTCCCCTCGCATCACAAGAGGAGGCCTGTGTCACCAACTGAATCTCAAGTGGAACCCCGCGTATCCTCCTGCAAGCCAAAAGGACGCTGAGTTCCCCCTCCACTCCAGATAAGTCCTGATTCCCCTGCACCAGCTCTAATGGAATACCGAGTATCCCCTCACAAAAGGACGGGAGGCCTGTCGCCCCTGCCTACCCTCTTGAAAAAAGTACTAATTCCCCACCTGAACTCGACCGGAGGCCTGACAGCCCTTTGACAACTCAAGAGAAATGCAGAGTTCCAGGCCTCAACACCAGATGAGCCTTTACTCCCTAGTTGAACCTTGATAGGAAGCCCAAGATCATGGTCACCGCCGGAGAGGAACAGTTTCCCAACTGAACTCTAGACACGGCCCTGTTCACCAGCTGTGACTCACGAGGAATCCCAACGGGCCCCTCACAACTCGAAATGAGACCTGACTTCTCTGAGGCAACACGAGCTGGTCCCTGAGATCCCCGTTGCAATTCCAGATGAACACCACCGCAACCACCATCCCTCCCACGGTTCTCCCACAACACTCCAACCACCTTCCAATCCACCCTCCCACCACCTTCCCACCACCCTCCAATCCACTCTCCCACCACCCTCTATTTCACCTTCCCATTCATCTTCCCACTACCCTCCCCCCTTCCTCCCAACACCCTCCCAACCACTTTCCCCACTGCAACCACCACCCCTCCCACGATGCTCCCAGCACCCTCCCACCACACTCCCATCACCCTCCCACCACCCTCCCATCCACCCCCCAACCACCCTCCAACCATCCTCTCACCCATCCTCCCATCTCTTCTCCTATCCACCCACACTCTCATCATTCCTCTCATATACTTTGCCTCCTCCCTTCTTGTCTTTCCTTCCATATAGTATTTATTGAGGGTCTACTGTAGGATGCAGTAGACCCTGGTGATGCAATAATGAATACGGCACAGTGGCCCTTTGTCCAGAGGGGTGCAGATAGGGAAGCCATATGGTGTCCCTCTATCTTTCTTTGGATGAAATCTCACCCAGAATCACAACACAAAAAGCCAACAAATCATAGATACCCTAGAGCTGAAACAGGTCAAGTTTATAAACCACAGATTGAGCTTATATATCTATATATACATACATATATAAGATCCTCCCTTTCTTATGTATAAGAAAACAGGTTCATCCTAGTCCATCCTACTCCACAGGGGTGGGAAGATGAATGGGAGGGTGGATTGGAAGGCAGTGGTAGGGTGGTGGGCGGGTGGTGGGAGGGTGCTAGGAGGGAGGTGGGCGGGTGGTGGGCGAGTGGTGGGAGGAGGTGGGAGGGTGGTGGGCGTGTGGTGGGAGGGTGGTGGGCGGGTGGTGGGCGGGTACTGGGAGGGTGGTGGGTGGGTTGTGGGAGAGTGGTGGGCGGGTGGTGGGAGGAGGTGGGAGGGTGGTAGGCATGTGGTGGGAGGTGGTGGGCGGGTGCTGGGAGGGTGGTGGGTGGGTGGTGGGAAATTGGTGGGAGTGTGGAGGGTGGGTGGTGGGCGGGTGGTGGGCGAGTGATGGGAGAGTGGTTGGAGGATTGTGGGAGGGTGTTCGGAGGGTGGTGGGAGGGTGGTGGGAGGATTGTTGGAGGGTGATGGGAAGGTGGATGGGAGGATGGATGGGAGGGTAGTGGGAGGATTGTGAGAGGAGGATGGGAACATAGTGTGAAGACGAATGGGAGGGTGGAATGGGGGGTGGTGGGAGGATTGTGGAAGGGTGGTGGGAGGGTGGTGGGAGGTTGGTGGGAAGGTGGATGGAGGATGGATGTAGAGTATATGCAGGTGTATCTTCAGTGAGCTCCTGGTCTGAAACAAGGAGGACCCCAGAACTGTTCAGTACACAATGAATTGGCCCAGGCAGCACAGCTCTGACCACCACTGGGATTCCCGCCTGGCCGGGTGGAGGTGGGGTTTTTGGAAGAGGGAGGAGGGGATTTGAACCTTGGGGCCCATAAACACATCCCTTCGTGGCCTGTGTCTGTTTTGCCATTCCTAGCAGCCCCTTCTCTGGAGCCGAGTTCATGGCTTGAGGGCTGAGGATGGTGGACCCACCAAGAGGTGTGCCTCCTCCTGCTTCCACCGATTCTCCTCCTCAGCCTTGATCGCCTCCTGCCTCTTCATCTCCTGTCCCTGCTCAAACCTGCTGGTCAGGTCCCTGGGCGGTTTGATGGCCTACTTCTTAGGGGGTGCCTTTTCCTCCTCCTTGACACTCTGTCATGAGACAAGAGAAGAACGATTGGCAGCCACCCACACTCTTGATCCTAGAGTCTGCAGTCTCTCTGACCCAAAACACAGAAAGAGGCTCAGCTCCAGACCTGTGACTGTGGGCATGTCCTCCCATTTCCCTAACCACAGCATCTTCTGAAAAATTTAGTGAGAGCCTTTCCCCCAGGCTTGATCTGCCAAATGCAGACAGGCCAATGCCTGTATGAGTTGCCCATCCAGGCCGGAGCTCAGGAGGTGTGACTTCTGTTCTTCATCCCCCATGGCCTAGACTAGCTACGATCTGGATCTGATTTAGAAAATGGGGCAAATTGTCGGGAATCAGATTTTCCAGGTTTTACCACTGCAGGGCTTCACGTGTTGACTTGAAGTGAGAATTTCCTGGCTCAGAAAAAGAACAAAGCCTCTGTGTGTGTGTGTGTGTGCATGTGTGCATGAGCGTGTGTACACAAATGTGTGCTAGGTGGCCAGAAAAATGTCCAGGAAAAGACACCACAGAAGCTGCAAAATGGGGATAATCTCCTGGGTTTGCTTCTCCTGGGTTTGAGTCTCCTGGGTTGAGTCCCGCTGCAACCCATGAACAACCACGAGATTCTGCCCTCAACGCGAGATGAGACCCTATTCCAGACCAGTGTCTCAAGAGAAACCCCACATTCCCTCTTGAAATGCGAAAGGGTACTTGGCACCCTGATGCAACTCAGGAAGGTCCCTGAGATAACCGTCCCCACTAGAGAGGAACCCTGAGTTTCACTCCACAACTCAAGAAGAGCCCCGATTTCCCCCTCTTTTCATCGAGATGTAGGTCGATACCCCTCTTTCATTGGGAAAGAAATCATGAGTTGCCGTCGGCCCTCAGGAGGAGGCCGGTCTCCCTTGAAACTGGAGCGCATCCCCAGGAGTCATGCCTCAATTCGAAAAGACCCATCCACTCCAGATAAGCCTGATTCCCCTGCACGGACTTGACTGGACCTGTGAGGATCGACTGAAAACACAAATGGAAGGGTGACAGCTCTGTGGTACCTCGACAAAAAGCCCGAGAACCCTGTGTCCACTCGACAGGAAGCCTGAAAACTCTTTGAAACCTCGAGAGGGAAGCGGAGTTCCATGTCTCCACACAAGACGAGGCCTGACTCTGCTGTTGAAACTCCATAGGAACGCCGAGATTCGTGTCAGAACTGAAGAGGAAACCTGAGGTTCCGGCCTCAACTCAAGATTAGGCCCTATGCCCCTGCACCGACTGGAGAGGAAACCCAAGAGGCCCCTCGCAACTTGAATGGAGACTTGACTTTCCTGAGGCAACACAAGCGGGTTCCAGAGGTCCCCGTCACAACTCTAGAGGAATTCCAGGTATCCTGCTGCAACTCAAGAAACCCAGGAGATTCTCCCCTCAATGCGAGATGAGGCCCCTTTCCTCTGTAGAGTCTCGAGAGAAATCCCATCTTCCCTCTTGAGCCTCTAAAGGGTACTTGACACCCTTTAGGCAACTCAAGAAGTTCCCTGACATACCCATCTCCACTCAAGAGGAACCCCGAGTTTCCCACCACAACTCAGGAAGAGTCCCGGTTCCCCCTCCTCATCTCGAGATGAGGGTCCAATCCCCTGCTTCATCTGCAAAGGAATCCCGATGTTCCCATTGCACATCAGGAGGAGGCCGGTCTCACCTTGAAACTTGAGATGAACTCCAGGGGTCGTGCCACCTATCAAAAAGACCCTGATGTCCCCTCCACTCAAGATAAAGCCTAATTCCCCTGCAACGACTCAAATGTCACCCCGAGTATCAACTCACGACACGAAGCGAGGCCTGAGAGCCCCGTGGCACCTCTAGAAACAGCCCCTGATCCCTACCTCAACTCGACAGGAGGCCTGACATCCGTTTTCCACCTCAAGAGGGAAGCGGAGATCCATGGCCCAACACGAGATGATTTCTGACTCCCCGCTGTAATCACCATAGGGAACTCAAGATCCCTGTCAGAGCCTGGAGAGGAACCCTGAGTTTCCCATGTCAACTCAAGATGAGGCCCTAGTCGCCTGCACCAACTCGAGAGAAATCCCGAGAGGCCCCTCACAACTCAAAAGGATTCCTGACTTCCCAGAGACAACATTAGAGGCTCTCTCAGGTCCCCGTGGCAACTCGAAGGAACCCACACTTCCTGCTGCAACTCGAGAAACACCTTGAGATTCCCCTTTCCATGCGAATTGAGGCCTGATTCCCCTGCTGTGACTCCAGAGCACTCGGCGCTCACACTCGCAACTCAAATGGAGACTTGACGTTCCTGAGGCAACACGAGAGCTTCCTGATTCCCCGTGGTACCTGGAGAGGAACCCCAAGCCTCCCACCACAACTCGAGGCAAACCACGAGATTCCCCCGTCAATGCGATGAGGCCCTTTTCTCCTGCAAAGCCTCAAGAGCAATCCCGAGTTTCCTCTCAGAACTCGAGAGGAGGCTTGATTCTCTTCATGCAACTCAAGGGGGCCCAGAGATCCCCGTCAAATTCGTGATGAAAGCCGAGTTTCCCATCACAACTTGAGAAGAGCCCCGTGTGTCCAACCTCATCTGGAGATGAGGGCCCATTCCCTGCTTCACCTCAAGAGAAATCCAAACTTCCCCTCACACCACAAGAGGAGGCCACTTGAATCTCGAGTGGAACCCCAAGGATCCTGCTGCAAGGAAAAAGGATGCCGAGTTCCCCCTCAGCTCCAGATAAGTCCTGATTCCCCTGCACCGGCTCCAATGGAACACCGAGTATCCCCTCACAACAGGATGGGAGGCCTGTCCACCCTGTCAATCCTCTTGAAAAATAACAAATTCCCCGTCTGAACTCGACAGGAGGCCTGACCCACCTTTAACAACTCAAGAGGAACACAGAGTTCCATGCCTCAACACCAGGCAAGGCCTGACTGCCTTGTTGAGCCTTGATAGGGAGCCCAAGATGCCTGTGGCCGCCAGAGAGGAACAGTGAGTTTCCCGACTGAACTCTAGACATGGCACTATTGACGGGCAGTAACTCGAGAGGAATCCCGACGAGCCCCCCACAACTCAAAAAGAGACATTTACTTCTCTGAGGCAACACGAGCCGGTCGCTGAGATCCCTGTCGCAACTCATGATGAACCCTAAGCTTCCCACTGCAACTCCAGAAAAACCATGAGATTCTCACTCAACATGAGATGAGGCCCTTTTCCAGAGCTGTGTCTCGAGAGAAATCCCACGTTCCCTCCTGAAACACCAAAGGGTACTTGATACCCTAGATGCAAATCAGGAACCTCCCCGAGATACCCGTCCCCACTCTAGAGGAACCCCAAGTTTCACGCCACCACTCAAGAAGAGCCCCATTTTCCCCCTCCTCAACTTGAGATGAGGGTCGATTCCCCTGCTTCATTGGGAAAGGAATCCCAACGTTGCCGTTGCCTCTCAAGAGGAGGCCGGTCTTACCATGAAACTCGAGTGCATCACCGGGGTCATGCCTCAATTCGAAAAGACCCTAATTTCCCCAACCACTCCTGATAAGCCTGTTTCGCCTACACTGACTCGACTGGAATACCGAGTATTGACTCAAAACACGAAAGGAAGTGTGACAGCCCAGTGGCAACTAGAGAAAAAGTCACAGACCCCTATGTCCACTCAACAGGTAGCCTGACACCTCTTGGAAACCTCGAGAGGGAAGCGGAGTTCCATGTCTCCACACGAGACGAGGCCTGAGTACCCTGTTGAAACTCCATAGAAACCCCAAGATCCATGTCAGAACTGGAGAGGAACACTGAGGTTCTGGCCACAACTCGAGATGAGGCCGTAAGCCCCTGCACTGACTGAAGAGGAATCCCAGGAGGCCCCTTGCAAATCGAACAGAGATTTGACTTTCTTTAGGCAACATGAACAGGTTTGAGGTCCCCGTCTCAACTCAAAAGGAACCCCAAGTTTCTTGCCGCGACTCGAGAAAGCCCAGGAGATTCTCCCCTCAACGTGAGATGAGGCCCCTCTCTGCTGCAGGGTCTCAATAGAAATCCCACCTTCCCTCTTGAGCCTCGAAAGGGCACTTGACACCCTTTAGGGAACTCAGGAATTTCTCCAACATACCTGTCTCCACTCGAGAGGAACACCGAATTTCCCACCACAACTCAAGAAGAGCCCCGGTTTCCCCTCCTCATCTCAAGATGAGGGTCCAATCCTCTGCTTCATCTGCAAAAGAATCCCGATGTTCCGTAGAACTCAGGTGGAGGCCGGTCTCACCTTGAAACTCGAGAGGAACTCCAGGGGTCGTGCCCCCATTTGATAAGACTCCGATGTCCCCGTCCACTCGAGATAAGGCCGCATTCCACTGACAAGACTGGAATGTCACCCCGGGTATCAACTCACGACACGAATGGAGGAGTGAGACCCTGTGGCGCCTCTAGAAATAGCCCCTGATATTTAACTCAACTCGACAGGAGGCCTGACACCCCTTTTCCACCTCGAGAGGGAAGTGGAGTTCCATGGCCCAACACGATAATCTCCATAGTGACACCGAGATCCCTGTTAGAGCTGGAGAGGAACCCTAAGTTTCCTGCTTCAACTCAACATGAGGCCCTAGTTGCCTGCACAAACTCGAGAGGAATCCCGAGAGGCCCCTCACAACTCGAAAGGATTCCTGATTTCCCAGAAACAACATGAGAGGATCCCTCAGGTCCCCATGGCAAAGTAGGGAACCCACACTTCCTGCTGCAACTAGAGAAACACCTTGAGAATCCACCTTCCATGTGAATTGAGGCCTGATTCCCCTGCCATGAATCCAGAGCACTCCCATGCTTGCACTCTCAACTCGAATGGAGACTTGACTTCCCTGAGGCAACACGAGAGGCTCCCTGAGTTCCCCGTGGTACCTGGAGAGGAATCTCAAGCCTCCAGCCACAACTCGAGACAAACCACGAGATGCCCCGTCAACACAAGTTGAGGACATTTTCTCCTGCAGCACTTCAAGAGCAATCCCAGGTTCCCTCTCAAAACTCGAGAGAAACTTGACTCCCTTTAGGCAACACAAGGGGGCCTAGAGATCCTCATCACAACTCGAGATGAAAGCCATGTTTCCCACCACAACTCGACTAGAACGCCTTGTGTCCCACCTCATTTGGAGATGAGGGACCATTCCCTGATTCAACTCTAGAGAAATCCCAACTTCCCTCGCACCACAAGAGGAGGCCTGTGTCACCAATTGAATCTCTAATGGAACCCCGCGGATCCTCCTGCAAGGAAAAAGGACGCCGAGTTCCCCCTCCGCTCCAGAAAAGTCCTGATTCTCCTGCACCAGCTCCAATGGAACATAGAGTATCCCCTCACAACAGGATGGGAGGCCTGTAAGCCCTGTCTATCCTCTTGAAAAACCCAAATTCCTACCTGAACTCGATCGGAGGCCTGACACCTCTTTGACAACTCGAGAGAAATGCAGAGTTCCTAGCCTCAACACCAGAGGAGGCCTGATTCCCTAGTTGAACCTTGATAGGAAGCCCGAGATCCCAGCCGCGGATGGAGACGAACACTGAGTTTCCCAACTGAACACTAGACACGGCCCTATTCACCAGCAGCGACTCGACTGGAATGCTGACTCACCTCTCGCAACTCGAAAAGAGACCTAACTTCTTTGAGGCAACATGAGCCGGTCCCAGAGATCACCAATGAAACTCGAGAGGAACCCCACGCTTCCCACCGCAACCCGTGAACAATCATGGGATTCTTCCTGTAAAGCAAGATGAGGCCCTTTTCCAAAGCAGTGTCTTGATAGAAACCCCACGTTCCCCCTTGAGCCTGGAAAGGGTATTTGACACCCTTTAGGCAACTCAATAGGTTCCCCGACATACCCATATCCGCTCTAGAGGAACACCGAGTTTCCCACCACAACTCAAGAAGAGCCCCGGTTTCCCCTACTCATCTCGAGATGAGGGTCCAATCCCCTGCTTCGTCTGCAAAAGAATCCCAATGTTCCTGTCACAACTCAGGCAGAGTCCGGTCTCACCTTGAAACTCGAGAGGAACTCCAGGCATCATGCCACCATTCGAAAAGACCCCAATGTCCCTGTCCACTCAAGATAAGGCCGCATTCCCCTGCCAAGACTGGAATGTCACCCTGGATATCAACTCACGACATGAATTGAGGACTGAGAGCCCTGTGGCACCTCTAGAAATAGCCCCTGATACCTACCTCAACTCGACAGGATGCCTGACACCCCTTTTCCACCTCGAGAGGGAAGAGGAATTCCATGGCCCAACACGAGAATCTCCATAGGGACACCGAGATCCCTATCAGAGCCTGAAGAAGAACGCTGAGTTTCCCGCCTCAACTCGACATGACCTGCACCAACTTGAGAGGAATCCCGAGAGGCCCCTCACAACTCGAAAGGATTCCTGACTTCTCAGAGACAACATGAGAGGCTCCCTCAGGTCCCCGTGGCAACTCGAAGGAACCCACACTTCCTGCCGCAACTTGAGAAACACCTTGAGATTCCCCTTTCCATGCGAATTGAGGCCTGATTCCCCTGCCGTGAATCCAGAGCACTCCTGTGCTCGCACTCTCAACTCGAATTGAGACTTGACTTCCCTGAGGCAACACAAGAGGCTCCCTGATCTCCCGGTGGTACTGCATAGGAACCCCAAGCCTCCCGCCACAACTCTAGACAAACCACGAGATTCCCCCATCAACTTGAGATGAGGCCCTTTTCTCCTGCAACGCCTCGAGTGCAATCCCGAATTCCCTCTCAAAACTTGAGAGGAGGCTTGACTCCCTTCATTTAACTCAAGGGGGCCCAGAGATCCCCATCAAAACTCAAAATGAAAGCCAAGTTTCCCACCACAACTCGAGAAGAACACCATGTGTCCCACCTCATCTGGAGATGTGCTCCCATTCCCTGCTTCAACTCAAGAGGAATCCCAACTTCCCTCAAACCAAAAAGGAGGCCTGTGTCAGCAATTGAATCTCGAGTGGAACCGCGGGGATCCTGCTACAAGGAAAAAGGATGCCCAGTTCGCCCTCAGCTCCAGATAAGTCCTGATTCCCCTACACTGGCTCCAATGGAACACCAAATATCTCCTCACAACAGGATGGGAGGCCTGTCCGCCCTGCCTATCATCTTGAGAAAGCCAAAATTCCCCACCTGAACTCGACCGGAAGCCTGACACCTCTTTGACAACTCGAGAGGAACGCAGAGTTCTATGCCTTAACATCAGACGAGGCCTGACTCCATAGTTGAACCTTGATAGGAAGCCCAAGATCCTGGTTGCCGCCAGAGAGGAACACTGAGTTTCCCAGCTGAACTCTAGACATGGCCCTATTCACGGCAGCTACCCGAGAGGAATTCCGACGGGCCCCTAGAAACTCGAAAAGAGACCTGGCTTTTCTGAGGCAACATTAGAGGGTCCCTGAGGTCCCCATCGCAACTCATGATGAACCCCAAGCTTCCCGCCGCAAATCACGAAAACCTACACTATTCTCTCAACGCGAGATGAGGCCCTTTTCCAGATCAGTGTCTCGAGAAAAACCCCACGTTCCCTCTTGAAACACAAAAGGGTACTTGACACCCTTGATGCAACTCAGGAAGGTCCCCGAGATACCCAACCCCACTCAAGAGGAGCACTGAGTTTCACGTCACAACTCAAGAAGAGCCCCGTTTTCCCCCTCCTCAACTCGAGATGAGGGTCGATTCCCCTGCTTCCTCGGGAAAGGAATCCCGAGATTGCCGTCGGTCCTCAGGAGGAGGCCAGTCTCCCCTTGAAACTTGAGTGCATCCCCAGGAGTCATGCCTCAATTCAAAAAACCCCGATTTAAACATCCACTCCAGATAAGCCTAATTTCCCTGCACAGACTTAACTGGAACCTCGAGGATCGACTCAAAACATGAAGGGAGGGGTGACAGCCCCGTGGCATCTCGAGAAAAAGCTCCAGAACCCTGTGTCCACTCAACAGGAAGCCTGATACTTCTTTTACACCTCAAGAAAGAAGCTGCGTTCCATGTCTCCACAAGAGACGAGGCCTGACTCCCCTGTTGAAACTCCATAGGAAGCCCGAGATCCATGTCAGAACTGAAAAGGAACCCTGAGGTTCCGAATTCAACTCGAGATGAGGCCCTATGCCCCTCTACAGATTGGAGAGGAATCCAGAGAGGGCCTTCCCAACTCGAATGGAGAATTAACTTTCCTGAGACAACACGAGTGGGTCCCTGAGGTCCCCATTGCAACTCCAGAGGAATTCCAAGTGTCCTGCCGCAACTCGTAAAACCCACGAGATTCTCCCCTCAACATGAGATGAGGCTGTTTTCCAGAGCAGTGTCTCGAGAGAAACCCAACGTTCCCTCTTGAAACGTGAAAAGGTACTTGACACCTTTGATGCGACTCAGGAAGGTCCCCGAGATACCCGTCCCCACTAGAGAGGAACCCCGAGTTTCACACTACCACTCAAGAAGAGCCCTGTTTTCCCCCTCCTCAACTCTAGATGAGGGTCAATTCTTCTGCTTCATCGGGCAAGAAATCCCGACGTTGCCGTTGCCCCTCAAGAGGAGGCCGGTCTCAACTTGAAACTCAAGCGCATCCCTGGGAGTCATGCCTCAATTTGAAAAGACCCCGATTTCGCCAGCCACTCGAGATAAGCCTGTTTCGCCTGCACGGATTTGACTGGAACCCTGAGGATCAACTCAAAATATGAAAGGAGGTGTGAAGCCCAGTGGCAAGTTGAGAAAAAGTCCCAGACCCCTATGTGCACTTGACAGGAAGCCTGACACCTCTTGGAAACCTCGAGAGGGAAGCGAAGTTCCATGATTCCACAGAAGATGAGGCCTGACCCCTGTTGAAATTCCATGGGAACCCCGAGATTCATTCCAGAACTGGAGAAGAACCTTGAGGTTCCGGCCTCAACTGGAGATGAGGCCGTAAGCCCCTGTACCGATTGCAGAGGAATCCCGAGAGGCCCCTCATAATTTGAATAGAGACATGACTTTCCTGAGGCAACATGAGCGGTTTTGAGGTCCTCATCTCAACTCGAGAGAACCCCAAGTTTCCTGCCGTGACTCGAGAAACCCCAGGAGATTCTCCCCTCAGTGTGAGATGAGGCCCCTCTCCCTTGCAGCGTCTCGAGAGAAATCCGACCTTCCCTCTTGAGCTTCCAAAGGGTACTTGACACTCTTTAGGCAACTCAAGAAGTTCCCCAACATACCCGTCTTTGCTCAAGAGGAACACCGAGTTTCCCACCACAACTCAAGAAGAGCCCCAGTTTACTCTCTTCATCTCAGATGAGGGTCCAATCCCCTGCTCGTCTGTAAAAGAATCCTGATAATCCTGTTTCACCTCAGTCGGAGGCCGGTCTCACCTTGAAACTCGAGAGGAATTCCAGGGGTTGTGCCAGGGTTCGAAAAGACCCCAATGTCCCAGTCCACTCAAGATAAGGCCGCATTCCCCTGCCAAGACTGGAATGTCGCCCTGGGTATCAACTCACGACATGAATGGAGGACTGAGAGCCCCATGGCACCTCTAGAAATAACCCCTGATACTACCTCAACTTGACAGGAGGCCTGACACCCATTTTCCAACTCGAGAGGGAAGCCGAGTTCCATGCCCCAACCCAAGACGATGTCTGACTCCGCAGGGGAATCTCCATAGGGACCCCGAAATCCCTGTCAGAGCTGGAGAGGAACGCTGAGTTTCCCGCCTCATCTCAACATGAGGCCCTAGTCGCCTGCACCAACTTAAGAGGAATCCCGAGAGGCCCCTCACAACTCGAAAGGATTCCTGACTTCCCAGAGGCAACATGAGAGGCTCCCTCAGGTTCCCGTGGCAACATGAAGGAACCCACACTTCCTGCTGCAACTTGAGAAACACCTTGAGATTCCCCTTTCCATACAAAATGGAGGAGTGATTCCCCTGCCGTGACTCCAGAGAACTCCCGCGCTCATCCTCGCAACTCGAATGGAGACTTGACTTCTCTGAGGCAACATGAGAGGCTCCCAGGTCTCCCGGTGGTACCTGCAGAGGAACCCCAAGCCTACCATCACAACTTGAGACAAACCACGAGATTCCCCTGTCAACGCGAGATGAGGCCCTTTTCTCCTACAAAGTCTCGAGTCCAATCCTGAGTTCCCTCTCAGAACTCGAGAGGAGGCTTGACTCCCTTCATCCAACTCAAGGGGGCCCAGAGATCCCCGTCAAAACTCGAGATGAAAGCCGAGTTTCCTGCCACAACTCGAGAAGTGCACCATGAGACTCCCCCTTCCATGAAAATTGAGGCCTGATTCCCCTGCTGTGACTCCAGAGCATTTCCGCGCTTGCCCTCGCAATGCCACTCGAATGGAGACTTGACTTCCTTGAGGCAACACGAGTCTTTCCCTGAGTTTCCCATGGTACCTGGAGAGGAATCTCAAGGCTCCAGCTGCAACTCAAGACAAACCACGAGATGCCCCGGTCAACACAATGTGAGTCCCTTTTCTCCTGCAGCACGTCGAGAGCAATCCCAGGTGCCCTCTCAAAACTAGAGAGAAACTTGACTTCCTTTAGGCAACTCAAGGGGGCCCAGAGATCCCCGTCACAACTCGAGATGAAAGCCGAGTTTCCCACCACAACTCGACTAGAACCCTGTCTGTCCCACGTCATCTGGAGATGAGGGCCCATTCCCTGCTTCAACTCAAGAGAAATCTCAACTTCCCCTCTCACCACAAGAGGAGGCCTGTGTCACCACTTGAATCTCGAGTGGAACCCCACGGATCCTGCTGCAAGGAAAAAGGACACCGAGTTCCCCTTCTGCTTCAGATAAGTCCTGATTCCCTTGCACCGCTTCCAATGGAACATCGAGTATCCCCTCACAACAGGATGGGAGCCCTGTCGGCCCTGCCTATCCTCTTGAAAAACCCAAATTCCCCACCTGAACTCAACCGAAGGCCTGACAGCCCTTTGACAACTCGAGAGAAATGCAGAGTTGCATGCCTCAACACCAGAGGAGGCCTGATTCCCTAGTTGAACCTTGATAGGAAGCCCGAGATCCCGGTCACCGCCAGAGAGGAAAACTGAGTTTCCCAATGGAACTCTAGACACGGCCCTATTCACCAGAGGCGACTCGAGAGGATTCCCGACGGGCCCCTCACAGCTCGAAAAGAGACTTGACTTCTATGAGGCAACAGGAGCCGGCACCTGAGATTCCCATTGAAAGTCAAGAGGAATCCCACGCTTCCTGCTGCAACCTGTGAACAACCACGAGATTCTTCCCTCAACGCGAGATGAGGCCCTTTTCCAGAGCAGTGTCTCGAGAGAAGTCCCACGTTCCCTATTGAAATGGGAAAGGATACTTGATACCCTTTATGCAACTCAGGAAGGTCCCCAAGATACCCATCCCCACTAGAGAGGAAAACCGAATTTCACACCACAACTCAAAAGAGCCCCGTTTTTCCCCACCTCTCATCGAGATGAGATTCGATTCCCCTGCTTTGTCGGGAAAGGAATCCCAACGTTGCCGTCGGCCCTCAGGAGGAGGCTGGTCTCCCCTGAAACTTGAGCACATCCCCAGGAGTCGTGCCTCAGTTCAAAAATCCCCAATTTAAACATTAACTCCAGATAAGCCTGATTCCCCTGCACGGACTTGACTGGAACCCAAAGGATCTACTCAAAACACGAAGGGAGGTGTGACAGCCCCATGGGACCTGGAGAAAAAGCCCCAGAACCCTGTGTCCACGCCACAGGAAGCCTGACACTTCTTTTACACCTCGACAAAGAGGCTGAGTTCCATGTCACCCCACGAGACGAGGCCTGACTCCCCTGTTGAAACTCCATAGGAACCCCTAGATCCATGTCAGAACTGAATAGGAATACTGAGGTTCCAAATTCAACTAGAGATGAGGCCCTATGCCCCTGCACAGACTGGAGAGGAATCCCGAGAGGCCCCTCCCAAATCGAAAGGAGACTTGACATTCCTGAGGCAACAGGAGTGGGTTTGAGGTCCGCGTCGCAACTCGAGAGGAACCCAAAGTTTCCTGCCACGACTCGAGAAAGCCCAGGAGATTCTCCCCTCAATGCGAGATGAGGCCCCTCTCCATTGCAGTGTCTCGAGAGAAATTCCACCTTCCCTCTTGAGCTTCGAAAGTGTACTTGACACCCTTTAGGCAACTCAAGAAGTTCCCGGACATACCTGTCTCCTCTCGAGAGGAACACCGAGTTTCCCACCACAACTCAAGAAGAGCCCCGGTTTCCCCTACTCATCTCGAGATGAGGGTCCAATCCCCTGCTTCATGTGCAAAAGAATCCCAATTTTCCTGTCAAACCTCAGGCTGAGGCCGGTCTCACCCTGAAACTCGAAAGGAACTCCAGGAGTCGTGCCACCGTTCGAAAAGACCCCATGTCCCCGTCCACTCCAGATAAGGCCACATTCCCCTGCCAAGACTGGAATGTCACCCTGGGTATCAACTCACAATATGAATGGAGGACTGAGAGCCCTGTGGCACCTCTAGAAATAGCCCCTGATACCTACCTCAACTCGACAGGAGGCCTAACACCCCTTTTCCATCTCGAGAGGGAAGCCGAGTTCCATGCCCCAACACAAGACGACGTCTGACTTCCCAAGGGAATCTCCATAGGAACCCTGAGATCTCTGTCAGAGCTGGAGAGGAACCCTGAGTTTCCCGCCTCAACTCGACATGAGGCCCTAGTCGCCTGCACCAACTAGAGACAAATACCGAGAGGCCCCTAACAACTTGAAAGGATTCCTGACTTCCAAGAGACAATCGCTCCCTCAGGTCCCAGTGGCAACTCGAAGGAACCCACACTTCCTGCCGCAACTCAAGAAACACCTTGAGATTCCCCTTTCCATGCGAATTGAGGCCTGATTCCCCTGCTGTGAATCCAGAGCACTCCCGCACTCGCCCTAGCAACTTGAATGGAGACTTGACTTTCTGAGGCAACACGAGAGGCTCCCTGATCTCTCGGTGGTACCTGCATAGGAACCCCAAGCTTCCCATCTCCACTCGAGACAAACCACGTGATTCTCCCGTCAATGCAAGATGAGGCCATTTTCTACTTCAATGCCTCAAGTGCAATCCTGAGTTCCCTCTCAAAACTCGAGAGGAGGCTTGACTCCCTTCATGCAACTCAAAGGGGCACAGAGATCCTCATCAAAACTCGATTGAATCCACCACAACTCGAGAAGAGCACCCTGTGTTCCACCTCTTCTGGAGATGAAGTCCCATTCCGTGCTTCAACTCAAGAGGAATCCCAACTTCCCCTCGAACCACAAGAGGAGGCCTGTGTCACCAATTGAATCTCGAGTGGAACCCCATGGATCCTGCTACAGGGAAAAAGGACGCCGAGTTCCCCCTCAGCTCCAGATAAGTCCTGATTCCCCTACACTGGCTCCAATGGAACACCGAGTGTCCCCTCACAACAGGATGGGAGGCCTGTCCGCCCTGCCCATCCTCTTGCAAAAGCCCAAATTCCCCACTTGAACTTGACCAGAAGTCTGACACCCCTTTGACAACTCGAGAGGAATGCAGAGTTCAATGCCTCAACACCAGATGAGGCCTGACTCCCTAGTTGAACCTTGATAGCAAGCCCGAGATCCCTGTCACTGCAGGAAAGGAACACTGAGTTTCCCAACTGAACTCTCGACAGGGCCCTATTCTCGGCTGCAACTTGCTAGGAATCCCGACGTTACCCTTGCAACTCGAAAAGAGACCTGAATTATCTGAGGCAACATGAGTGGGTCCCTGAGGTCCCCGTCATTAATCATGATGAACCCCAAACTTCCCACCAAAACTTGAGAAAAACCACAAGATTCTCCCCTCAACACGAGATGAGGCCCTTTTCCAGAGCAGTATCTCAAGAAAAACCCCATGTTCCCTCTTGAAACGTGAAAGGGTACTTGACACCCTTGATGCAACTCAGGAAGGTCCCCAAGATACCCGTCCCCACTCAAGAGAAACACCGAGTTTCACACCCCAACTCAAGAAAAGCCCCGTTTTCCCCCTCCTCAACTCAAGATGAGGGTCGATTCCCTGGCTTCGATGGGAAAGGAATCCCGAAGTTGCCGTTGCCCCTCAAGAGGAGGCTGGTCTCACCCTGAAACTCGAGCGCATCCCTGGGAATCATGCCTCAGTTCGAAAAGACCCCAATTTCCCCATCCACTCCAGATAAGCATGATTTCCCTGCACTTACTCTACTGGAACTGGAACTCAAAACGGGAAGGGAGGTGTAACAGCCGGGTTACACCTCGACATAAAGCCCCAGACCCCTAAGTCCACTCGACAGGAAGCCCGACATCTCTTTGAAACATCGAGACGGAAGCGGAGTTCCATGTCTCCACACGAGACGAGGCTTGACTCCCCTATTCAAACTCCATAGGACCCCCGAGATCCATGTAAGAACTGGAGAGGAAGACTGAGGTTCTGGCCTCAAATCGAGATGAGGCCATACGCACCTGCACCGACTGGAGAGGAATCCCTAGAGGCCCCTCACAACTCGAAAGGAGTCTTGACTTTCCTGAGGCAACACGAGCGGGTTTGAGGTTCCCGTCACAACTCGAGACGAACCCCAAGTTTCCTATCGTGACTCAAGAGAGTCCAGGAGATTCTCCCCTCAATGCGAGATGAGGCCCCTTTCCGCTGCAGTATCTCAAGAGATATCCCACCTTCCCTCTTGAGCCTCGAAAGGGTACTTGACACCCATTAGGCAACTCAAGAAGTTCCCCGACATGCCCGTCTGCACTCGAGAGGAACACCGAGTTTCCCACCACAACTCAAGAAGAGCCCCGGTTTCCCCCCCTCATCTCGAGATGAGGGTCCAATTCCCTGCTTCATCTGCAAAGGAATCCCAATGTTCCCTTTGCACCTCAGGAGGAGGCCCGTCTCACCTTGAAACTCCAGAGGAAGTCCAGGGATCGTGCCACTGTTTGAAAAGACCCCAATGTCCTCTTCCACTGGAGATAAGGCCTCCTTCCCCTGCAACAACTCGAATGTCACTCTGAGTATCAACTCACAAGAAGGGAGGACTGAAAGCCCTGTGGCACCTCTAGAAATAGCCCCTGATCCTTACCTCAACTCGACAGGAGGCTTGACACCCCTTTTTCACCTCGAGAGGGAAGCGGAGTTCCATGCCCCAACATGAGACGACGTCTGACTCCCCAATTGAATCAACAATAGGAACCCCGAGATCCCTGTCAGAGCTGAGTTTCCAGCCTCAAATCAAGATGAAGGCTTAGTCGCCTGCACCAACTGGAGAGGAATCCCAAGAGGCCCCTCACAACTTGAAAGGATTCCTGACTTCCCAGAGACAACATAAGAGGCTCCCTCAGGTCCCCGTGGCAACTTGAGATAACCCACACTTCCTGCCCCAGCTCGAGAAACACCTTAAGATTCCCCCTTCCATGCGAATTGAGGCCTGATTCCCCTGCCATGAATCCAGAGCACTCCCTTACTTGACTTCGCAACTGGAATGGAGACTTGACTTCCCTGAGGCAACACGACAGGCTCCCTGATCTCCCAGTGGTACCTGCAGAGGAACCCCAAGTCTCCTGCCATAACTTAGATGAACCATGAGATTCCTCCATCAATGCAAGATGAGGCTCTTTTCTCCTGCAGCGCCTCCAGAGCAATCCCGAGTTCCCTCTCAAAACTCGAGACAAGGCATGACACCCTTCATGCAATTCCCGTTGGCCCAAAGATCCCCGTCACAACTCGAGATGAAAGCCAACGTTCCCACCACAACACAAGAAGGGCACCGTGTGTACCACCTCCTCTGGAGACGAGGTCCCATTCCCTGCTTCAACTCAAGAGGAATCCCAACTTCCCCTCGAACCACAAGAGGAGGCCTGTGTCACCAATTGAATCTCGAGTGGAACCCCACGGATCCTGCTACAAGGAAAAAGGATGCCAAGTTCCCCCTCAGCTCCAGAGAAGTCCTGATTCCCCTGCACCGGCTCCAATGGAACACCGAGTATACCCTCACAGCAGGATGGGAGGCCTGTTGGCCCTACCTATTCTCTTGAAAAATTACAAATTCCCCGCCTGAACTCGACCAGAGGCCTAACACCCCTTGACAACTCAAGAGGAATTCAGAGTTCCATACCTCAACACCAGACGAGTCCTGACTCCCTAGTTGAACCTTGATAGGAAGCTCGAGATCCCTGACGCCAGGAGATGAACACTGAGTTTCCTGACTAAATGCTAGACACAGCCCTATTCGCGGGCAGCGACTCGAAAGGAATCCCCATGTACCCCTCACAACTCGAATAGACACCTGACTTCTCTGAGGCAACACAAGTGGGTCCCTGAAGTCCCTGTCACAATTCGAGAGGAACCCCAAGCATCCCGCCACAACTCAAGAAAAACTACAAAATTCCCTCCTCTACGCGAGATGAGGCCCTTTTCCAGACAAGTGTCACGAGAGAAACACCTGTTTCCTCTTGAAACGTGAAAGGGTCCTGACACCCTTGATGCAACTCAGGATGATCCCCGAGATAACCGTCCCCACTCAAGAGGAACACTGAGTTTCATGTCACAGCTTAAGAAGAGCCCCGTTAGCCCCCTCCTCAACTCAAGATGAGGGTTGATTCCCCTGCTTTGTCGGGAAAGGAATCCCGACATTTCTGTTGCCCTCAAGAGGAGGCCGGTCTCCCCTTGAAACTCGAGCGCATCCCCAGGAGTCATACCTTAATTCAAAAAGACCCTGATTTCCCCCGCCACTCCAGATAAGCATGATTCCCCTGCACTGACTCGATTGGAACCCCAAGGATTGACTCAAAACACGAAAGGAGGTGTGACAGCCCAGTGACACCTCGAGAAAAAGCCCAAGACTCCTATGTCCTCTCAACAGGAAGCCTGACACCTCTTTGAAACCTCGAGAGGAAAGCGGAGTTCCATGTCTCCACAGGAGACAAGGCCTGAGTCCCCTGTTGAAACTCCATAGGAACCCCAATATCCATGTCAGAACTGGAGAGGAACCCTGAGGTTCCAACCTCAACTTGAGATAAGGTCGTAGGCCACTGCACCAACTGGAGAGGAATCTGGAGAGGCCCCTCACAACTCGAATGGCAACTTGCCTTTCCTGGGGCAACACGCACGGGTTTGAGGTCCCCATCGCAACTGGAGAGGAACCCCAAGTTTCCTAACTGAACTGGAGAAAGCCCAGGAGATTCTCCCCTCAACGCAAGATGAGGACCCTTTCCACTGCAGCATCTCAAGAGATATCCCACCTTCCCTCTTGAGCCTCAAAAGGGTACTTGACACGCTTTAGGTAACTCAAGAAGTTCCCCGACGTACCCGTCTCCACCAGAGAGGAACACAGAGTTTCCCACAACAACTCAAGAAGAGCCCGGGTTTCCCCTCCTCATCTAGAGATGAGGTTCCATTGCCCTGCTTCGTCTGCAAAGGAATACCGATGTTCCCGTCGCACCTCAGGAGGAGTCCCGTCTCACCTTTAAACTCGAGACGAACTCCAGGGTTTGTGCCACCGTTTGAAAAAACCCTGATGTCCCCGTGCACTCGAGATAAGGCCTCATTTTCCTGCAATGACTCAAATGTCACCGAGGATCAACTCACGACATGAAGGGAGGACTGAGAGCCCTGTGGTGCCTCTAGAAATAACCCCTGATCCCTACCTCAACTTGACAGGAGGCCTGAACACCCCTTTTCCACCTCGAGAGGGAAGCGGGATTCAATGCCCCAACACTAGACAACGTCTGACTCCCCAGGGGAATCTCCATAGGGACCCTGAGTTCCCTGTCAGAGCTGGAGAGGAACCCTGAGTTTCCCGCCTCAACTCAACATGAGGCCCTAGTCGCCTGAACCAACTCGAGAGGAATCCCAAGAGGCCCCTCGCAACTTGAAAGGATTCCTGACTTCCCAGAGACAACATGAGAGGCTCCCTCAGGTCCCCATGGCAACTGGAGGGAACCCGCACTTCCTGCCGCAACTCGAGAAACAACTTGAGATTCCCCCTTCCATGCGAATTGAGGCTTGATTAACCTGCCTTGACTCCAGAGCACTCCCGTGCTCGCCCTCGCAACTCGAATGGAGACTTGACTTCCCTGAGGCAACACGAGAAGCTCCCTGATCTCCCGGTGGTACCTGCAGAGGAACCCCAAGTCTCCTGCCGCAACTCAAGACAAACCACGAGATTCCCCCGTCAACGTGAGATGAGGCCCTTTTCTCCTGAAACGGCTCGAGTGCAATCCCTATTTCCCTCTCAAAACTGGAGAGGAAGCTTGACACCCTTCATTCAACTCAAGGGGGCCAAAGATCCCTGTCACAACTCGAGATTTAAGCCGAGTTACCCACCACAACTGGAGAAGAGCACCGTGTGTCCCACCTCCTCTGGAGATGAGGGCCCATTCCCTGCTTCAACTCAAGAGGAATCCCAACTTCCCCTCACACCACAAAAGGAGGCCTGTGTCAACAATTGAATCTCGAGTGGAACCCCGGGGATCCTGCTGCAAGGAAAAAGGACACCAAGTTGCCCCTCAGCTCCAGATAAGTCCTGATTCCCCTGCACCGGCTCCAATGGAACACCGAGTATCCCCTCACAACAGGATGGGAGGCCTGTCCGCCCTGCCTATCCTCTTGCAAAAGCCCAAATTCCCCACCCCCCAAACTCGACTGGAGGCCTGACACACCTTTGACATCTTGAGAGGAATGCAGACTTCAATTCCTCAACACCAGACGAGGCCTGACTCCATTAATGAACCTTGATAGGAAGGCCGAGATTCCTGTCGCCACTGGAGAGGAACACTGAGTTTCCAAATTGAATTCTAGACACAGCCCTATTTGCGGGCAGCAACTCGAGAGGAATCGCAATGTGCCCCTCACAACTCGAAAAGATAAATGACTTCCGAAGTCAATGGCACCCCACTCCAGTACTCTTGTCTGGAAAATCCATGGACGGAGGAGCCTGGTGGGCTACAGTCCATGGGGTCGCTGGGAGTCAGACACGACTGAGCGACTTCACTTTCACTCTTCTCTTTCACGCATTGGAGAAGGAAATGGCAACCCACTCCACTGTTCTTGCCTGGAGAATCCCAGGGACGGCGGAGCCTGGTGGGCTGCCGTCTATGGGATCGCACAGAGTCGGACACGACTGAAGCGACTTAGCATAGCATAGCATAGCAAGGCTACACGAGCGGGTCCCTGAAGTCCTTGTCGCAAATCGAGAGGAAACCGAAGCATCCCGCCACAACTCGAGAAAAACCATGAGATTTTCCCCTCAACGCTAGATGAGGCCCTTTTCCAGAGCAATGTCTCAAGAGAAACCCCTGTTCCCTCTTGAAACATGAAAGGATACTTGACACCTTTGATGCAACTCAAGAAGGTCCCCAAGATACCCGTCCCCACTTGAGAGGATCACCGAATTTCATGCCACAACTCAAGAAGAGCCCCCTTTTCTCCCTACTCAACTTGAGATGAGGGTCGATTCCCCTGCTTCGTTGGGAAGAGAATCCCGACATTGCCGTTGCCCCTCAAGAGGAGGCTGGTCTCACCTTGAAACTCAAGTGCATCCCCGGGAGTCGTGCCTCAGTTCGAAAAGAACCTGATATCCCCAGCCACTCCAGATAAGCCTGATTCCCCCTGCACTGACTCGAATGGAACCCCGAGGATCGACTCAAAACACGAAGTGAGGTGTGACATCCCCGTGGCACCACGAGAAAAAGCCCCAGACCCCTATGTCCACTCGATGGGAAGCCTGGCACCTCTTTGAAACCTCGAGAGGGAAGCGGAGTTCCATGTCTCCACATGAGACGAGGCCTGACTTCCCTGTTGAAACTCCATAGGAACCCCGAGATCCATGTCAGAACTGGAGAGGAACCCTGAGGTTCCGACCTCAACTTGAGATGAGGAGGTATGCCCCTGCACCGACAGAAGAGGTATCCCGAAAGGCCCCTTGCAACTCGAATGAAGACTTGACTTTCCTGAGGCAACACGAGCAGGTTTGAGGTCCCCGTCGCAATTCGAGTGGAACCCCAAGTTTCCTGCTGTGACTCGAGAAACCCCAGGAGATTCTCCCCTCAACGAGAAATGAGGACCCTTTCCATTGCAGCGTCTCGAGAGAAATCCCACGTTTCCTCTTGAGCCTCGAAAGGGTACTTGACACCCCTTAGGCAACTCAAGAAGTTCCCCAACATACCCATACCTACTCAAGAGGAACACCGAGTTTCCCATACAACTCAAGAAGAGCCCCAGTTTCCCCTCCTCAACTTGAGATGAGGGTCGGTTCCTCTGCTTCGTCTGTAAAGGAATGCCGAAGTCCCTGTCACACCTCAAGTGGAGGCTGGTCTCAACTTGAACCTGGAGAGGAACCCGCGGGTCTTGCCACAATTCGAGAGACATGGATATCCACATCCACTCGAGATAAGGCCTGATTCCATTGCACCGATTCTAATGGAACCCCAAGAATCAACTCACAACACGAAGGGAGGACTTATATCCTGGTTGCAAATTTGAGAAAATCCTCAGGTCCCCAATTCATCTTGACTGGAAGCCTGAAACCTCTTTTACAGCTCGAGAGGAAAGCAGAGTTCCATGCCTCAACACAAATCGAGACCAGACTCCCTGTTTGAAACTGCAGACACACCCCGAGATCCATGTCAGAACAGGAGAGGAACCCTGAGCTTACTGCCTCAACTGGAGATGAGGCCCTCTTCAATTGCACCACCACAGAGGAATCCCAAGAGGCCCCTTACAATTCGAAAGGATTCCTGACTTCCCACAGGCACCATGAGAAGCTCCCTGAGGGCACCGTCACAACTCGAGGGAACCAAATTTTTCTGCCACAACTCAAGAAAGACCGCAACTCAAGATTCCCCCTTCAGTGCGAATTGAGGCCCAATTCCCCTGCCATGACTCGAGAGCAATCCCGTGCTCCCCCTCGCAACTTGAATGGAGACTGGACTTCCCTGGGGAAACATGAGGGGCTCCTTTAGTTCCTTGTCTTAACTCGAGAGAAACCCCAAACTTCCTGCCACAACCCGAGAAAAACCAGGAGATTCCCCCATCATCACCAGATGAGGCCCTTGTTTACCTGCAGGGCCTAGAAAGCAATCCCGAGTTCCCTCTCAAAACTCCATAGGAGGCTTGATTCCCTTTAGGCCACTGAAAGAGCTCCAGGAGTTACCCGTTGCAACTCGAGAGGAGAGCAGATTTCTTTGCTTCAATTCGAGACGAGGCCTGAATCCCCAGGTGAATCTTGAACACAACCCCGAGATCCATGTCACCACTGGAAAGGAAAACAGACTTTCTGTACACAAGTCTGGATGAGGCCTATTTCCCCAGCAGTGACTTGCGAGGAATCCCGAAGTGCCAGTCAGAACTTGAAATCAGACCTGACTTCCCTGAGGCAATACAAGCAGGACCCTGAGGTACACATTGCAACTCGAGAGGAACACCAAATTTTCTGCCAAACCTTGATGAAAATCATGGGATTCTCCCCGCAACGTGAGATGAGGCCCTTTCCCACTGCAGCATCTTAAGAGAAATCCCAGATTCCCTCTTGAAAGTCCAAAAGGTACTCCACACCCTGTATGCAACTCAAGAAGTTCCCCAACATAATCGTCTGCACTAGAAAGGAACACAGAGTTCCCTGGTGCACCTCAATCTGAGCCCCTTTGCCCCTCCTCATCTCGAGATGAGGGTTGATTCCCCTGCTTTGTCTGAAAAGGAATCCCCACATTCCTGTCACACTTCAAGAGGAGGCCGGTCTCACAATGAAACTCAACTGGAACCCTCATGGGCTGTGTCACAATGCCAAAGACACCGATTTCCCCATCCACTCGAGATAAGGCCTGATGGCCCTGCACCAATTCCAATGGAACCACGAATACTGAGTCACAACACGAAGGGGCACTGACACCCCGGTTGCATACTCCAGAAAAAGCCACAAGTTCCAAATCCAACTCGACATGAGGCCTGACACCTCATTCACAACTCGAGAGGCAAGCCGAGTTCCATGCCTCAACACAAGACGAGGCTTGCCTCCCCTGATCAAACTAAACAGAAACCCAGAGATCGATGTCAGAAATGGAGAGGAAGCCTGAGGTTCCCACCTGAACTCTAGATGAGGCCCTATAAATCCCTGCAGTGATGTGAGAGGAATCCCGAGGTGCCCCTCACAACTTGAAAGCAGATATGACTTCCCTGAGGAAACACGAGCTTGTCCTCCAGGTCCCCCTGCAACTCAGGAGGAACCCTAAGCTTCCCACCACAACTGCACAAAAACCACGAAATTCCCCCCTCCATGCCAGATGAGGCCCTTTTACACTGCAGCATTTCGAAAGAAATCCCACATTCCCTCTTGGAAGTCGAAAGGGAACTTGATACCCTTTATGAAACCCCAGAAGCTTCCCAAGATACAAGTCCCCACTTGAGAGGAATGCTGAGTTTCTCGCCACAACTCAAGAAGAGGCCAGTTTTCCCCTCCTCAACTGGAGATGAGGGTCGATTCCCCTGCTTCATCTGGAAAGGTATGCCAATGTCCCCGTCGCCCCTCAAGAGGAGGCCGATCTCAACTTGAAGCTGGAGAGGATCCTGGGGTTCTTGCCACAATTTGAGAGGCTCAGATTTCCCCATCCACTCGAGATAAGGCCTGATTCCCTTGCACCGATTCGAATAGAGCCCCCAGAATCAACTCACAGCACGAAGAGAGGACTGATACCCTGGTTGCAAATTCGAGAAAAGCCCCAGGTCCCCAATTCAACTCGACTGGAGGCCTGAAACATCTTTTACAGCTAGAGAGGAAAGCAGAGTTTCATGCCTCAACACAAATCAAGACCCGACTCCCTGTTTGAAACTGCAGACACACCATGAGATCCACGTCAGAACAGGAGAGGAACACTGAAGTTCCCGCCTCAACTGGTGATGAGGCCCTCTTCCATTGCACCAACCCCAGAGGAATCCTGAGAGGCCCCTCACAACTCAAAAGGTTTCCTGACTTCCCATAGACACCATGAGAAGTTCCCTGAGGTCACCATCGCAACTTGAGGGAACCCAAAGTTTCCTGCCGCAACTTGAGAAAGACCTTGAGATTCCCCCTTCAGTGTGAATTGAGGCCCAATTCCCCTGAAGTGACTCCAGAGCATCCCACACTCCCCCTCACAACTCAAGTGGAGACTGGACTTCCCTGGGGCAACACAAGAGGCTCCCTGAGTTCCCCATAGTAACTTGAGAGAAATCCCAAATTTCCCGCCACAACTCGAGAAAAACCACAAGATTCCCCCGTCATCACCAGATGAAGTCCTTCTTTTCCTGCAGGGCCTAGAGAGCAATCCCGACTTCCCTCTCAAAACTCCATAGGAGGCTTTACTCCCTTTGCGCCACTCAAAGGGCTCCAGGAGATACCCATCGCAACTGGGGAGGAGAGCAGAGTGCTTTGCTTCAACTCGAGATGAGGCCTGACTCCCCTGGTGAACCTTGAATGCAACTCCGAGATCCCTGTCGCCATTGGAGAGTAACACGGAGTTTCTGGACACAAGTCTAGATGAGGCCTATTTCCCCTGCAGTGACTTGCAATGAATCTCGAGGTGCCCGTCACAACTCAAAATGAGACCTGACTTCCCTGAGGCAATACGAGCGGGACCCTGAGGTCCACGTCGCAACTTGAGAGGAACCCCAAACTTCCCACCCAGCCTCAAGGAAAACCACGGGATTCTCCCCTCAATGCGAGATGAAGCCCTTTCCCACAGCAGCGTCTTGAGAGAAACCCCATGTTCCCTCTTGAAACTCAAAACGGTACTCGACACCCTTTATGCAACTCCAGGAGTTCCCCAACATACCCGTCCTCACTCGAGAGGAACACCCAGTTTCCCGGCACACCTCAATCTGAGCCCCTTTGCCCCTCCTCTTCTCGAGATGAGGGTCAATTCCCCTGCTTTGTCTGGAAAAGAATCCCGACGTTCCCGTTGCACCTCAAGAGGAGGCCGGTCTCACATTGAAACTCTACAGAAACCCTCGTGGGTTGTGCCACAATGCCAAGACACTGATTTCCCCATCCACTCGAGATAAGGCCTGATGCCCCTGCACCGATTCAAATGGAACCACGAGTATTGAGTCACAACACAAAAGGGCACTGACACCCCGATTGCATCCTCCAAAAAAAAAGCTGCAGGTTCTAAATCCAACTCGACAAGAGGCCTGACACCCCATTTACAACTCAAGAGGCAAGCCAAGTTCCATGCCTCAACACAAGACAAGGCCTGCCTCTCCTGTTCAAACTCTACAGAAACCCCAAGATCAATGTCAGAAATGGTGAGGAACACTGAGGTTTCCACCTCAACTCGAGATGAAGCCCTACTCATCCCTGCAGCGACTCAAGAGGAATCCTGAGGTCTCCCTAGCAACTCGAAAGCAGATCTGATTTCACTGAGGAAACACAAGCGGTTTCCCCAGGTCCCCATGCAACTCGAGAGGAACCCTTAGCTTCCCTCCACACCTCCACAAAAACCACGAAATTTTCCCCTCCATGCGAGATGAGGCCCTTTTACACTGCAGACTTTCCCATGAAATCCCACCTTCCCTCTTGGAACTCGAAAGGGAACTTGACACCCTTTATAAAACCTCAGAAGCTTCCCGAGATACACGTCCCCCCTCGAAAGGAATGCTGAGCTTCCCACCACAACTCAAGAAGAGCCCCGTTTTCCCCTCCTCAACTCGAGATGAGGGTCGATTCCCCTGCTTCATCTGGAAAGGAATGCCAACGTCCCCATCGCCCCTCAAGAGGAGGTCGGTCTCAACTTGAAACTGAAGAGGAACCCGGGGGTCTTGCCACAATTCAAGAGACATGGATTTCCCCATCCACTCGAGATAAGGCCTGATTCCATTGCACCGATTCAAATGGAACCCCGAGAATCAACTCACAACATGAAGGGAGGACTGATACCCTGGTTGCAAATTCGAGAAAAGACCCAGGTCCCTAATTCAACTCAACCGGATTCCTGAAACATCTTTTACAGCTAGAGAGGAAAGCAGAGTTTCATGCCTCAACTCAAATCGAGACCTGACTCGCTGTTTGAAACTGCAGACACACCCCGAAATCCACGTCAGAACAGGAGAGGAACCCTGAGGTTCCCGCCTCAACTGGAGATGAGGCCCTCTTCCATTGCACCGACCCCAGAGGAATCCCGAGAGGGCCCTCACAACTCCAAAGGATTCCTGACTTCCCATAGGCACCATGAGAAATTCCCTGAGGTCACCGTCACAACTCGAGGGAAACCAAAGTTTCCTGCTGCAAATCGGGAAAGATCTTGAGATTCCCCCTTCAACGCAAATTGAGGCCCGATTCCCCTGCTTTGGAATTCCCCTGCTTGGACTGGAGAGCAATCCCATGCTTCCCCCGCAATTGGAATGGGGACTGGAATTCCCTGGGGCAACACGAGAGGCTTCCTTATTTCCCCGTCATAACTCGAGAGAAACCCCAAACTTCCCACCGCAAATCAAGAAAATCCACGAGAATTCCCACATCACTGGCAGATGAGGATCTTCTTTTCCTGCAAGGCCTAAACAGAAATTCCGAGTTCCCTCTCAAAACTCCATAGGAGGCTTTACTCCCTTTAGGCCACTCAAAGTGCTCCAGGAGATACCTGTTGCAACTGGAGAGCAGAGCAGAGTGCTTTGCTTCAACTCAAGATGAGGCCTGACTCCCCAGGTGAACATTGAATGCAACCCTGAGATCCCTGTCTCCACTGGAGAGGAACACGGAGTTTCTGGACACAAGTCTAGATGAGGCCTACTTCCCCTGCAGTGACTTGCAAGGAATCCTGTGGTGCCCGTCACAACTCGAAATGAGACCTGACTTCCCTGAGGCAATACAAGCGGGAGCCTGAGGTCCATGTCGCAACTTGATAGAAACCCCAAACTTCCCGCCAAGCCTAGAGGAAAACCACGGGATTCTCCCCTCAACCCGAGATGAGGCCCTTTCCCACTGCATCATCTTGAGAGAAATCCCACGTTCCCTCTTGAAACTCGAAACGGTACTCAACATCCTTTATGCAACTCCAGAAGTTCCCCGACATACCCATCCTCACTCAAGAGGAATACCCAGTTTCCCGGTACACCTCAATCTCTGCCCCTTTGCCCCTCCTTGTCTTGAGATGAGGGTCGATTCCCCTGCTTTGTCTGGAAAGGAATCCCGACATTCCTGTCACACCTCAAGAGGAGGCCGGTCTCACATTGAAACTAGACAGGAACCCTCGTGGGACATTCCACAATGCCAAAGACACTGGTTTCCCCATCCACTCAAGATAAGGCCTGATGGCCCTGCACCAATTTGAATGGAACCCCGAGTATCATGAATAAACATGAATAAGCATTAAAACCATCTTCAGTGAAAAATATCCATATAGACAAGGCCACACAGATCCCATATTCACCATGTCTGCTTTAAATCCATCAAGTTTGTCCAAATCACTGAAAATCTCAGTAACACTCTTCAAAAAAAAAAGCATGGGAAGAAAAGATATATTCATACAATTTAACAATTGCTGAAATGGAAGTGGGGCTGTGGGTTACATTATACTGTAGAAACCATATGATTTCCTGATTTTGGAGATTATGTGCAGGTTTTGCAGGAGAATGCACCATTTTGGATAAAACACATAGAGTATTTTAGATGATATGGCAAATGAGAGCACTTTTTCCCATTGCTAGGTGTTTTCTGTACATTTTAAATTCCTAGAAAGTAAATTATGTCTCAAAACAAACAAGTCAATACCATAAAAGAAAATCAGATTAGACAGGCATGAAACTTTCCTATAGAGGTCAAGACTTACCCAGACGAGGTTCAAGGGAAGCTGTGATGCTCACTGCCCTTGAAGGAGTCCACATGGAATGAAGAAGTACTGTGGGAAGTCTGTTAGTAATCACCATGCCTTGGGTCCTCTGGATGACCTATTGCAGGAGAAACAGATTTTACAAATAAAATTTTCCCCATAACTTCACAAAAAGTTGTTAGACTACATTCAGTAAAGTTGAATAATTTCTGATCAATTTACAATCATATAAAATAGTACAACTTACAATCCCAATCAACATACAAAAATTACTTGCCTTTCTATACACTAATAACAATCAGAAACAAAAATTAAGAAAATCCCACTTACAGTTGCATCCAAAAGAATAAAACATCTAGCAACAAACTTAATCAAGGACATAAAAGACCAGTAGTCAGAAAGCTAGAAAGCACTGATAAAGAAATCAAAGTCAAATAAACAGAAAACTATTCCATGCTCACGCACTGGAACAATGAGGAATTAAAATGTCCATTCCAACCAAAGCCATCAACAAATACACTGACTGCAATCACAAAATAATATTCAATGGCCTTTTTCAAAGAAATAGAAATATTCCTCATACTAGGCTGCTACTATTGAACAGGACCTTAAATGGCCAAGAAGACTCTGAGAAAGAAGAACACAGCTGGAGACATCTTGCTCTCCGACTTCAAACTACATCAGGAACCTGTAGTAACCACCACAGTGAGGAACTGGCAGGAACACAGACACATGGACTCCAGGAAAGAATAGAGAGCCCAGGAATGAGCCCACATGTACGTGGTCAGTTCATGAAAATCAAACCAGGAACAAGCAAAGAGGAAAGGACAGTCTTCTTAAGAAACAGTGACAGGAAAACTGGCCACTTACTCGGAAGAACATCAGTGAAGGTCATCCTCTAGATCATCTAACAGAAATCGAACTGAAAACCCGCCATTTTGCACATGGAGCTCTTCCACCCCCCACCCCCCGAGTCCTGAGACGGACCTCCTGTCAGCGATCAGCTGGACACAGGAAATGTCTACTTCGTGCTCATTCTTCCCTCTTGCAGCGCCTTCCTGCTGGTGGGCACTGAGGCAACCCCGCTCCTCTCAGCTCGGAGGCAGCCCCATTACCCAGGAGCCCAAGCCCTGACAGCCCTGAAGAGACAAAGCACCCGCCAGCTGGTCACCAAGCCCAGTCTGAAGGCAAAGCGTCCTGCGCCGGCGGGTCAGAGGGGTTTTGGCGCCCCCTGCGGGCCGCCAGAGAAGAGCGGGCAGCCCCGCGCTCACAAAACTCAGAGGGCTCACCCAGAAGCAGCTCTGCTGTGAGCACTCAGACTGGAAGCCCAAACTGAAATGGAGCAAAATAGCTCCATGACCCTCCTCAAAACATGGCCAAGGAACAATCAGAGCAGGTATGGAATGCAGCCATAAAAAGGAACACATTTGAGTCCGTTTGAATGAAGGGGATGAACCTAGAGCGTATTAAACAGGGAAGTCAGTCAGTAAGAGAAAAACATGGAATAGAGAAGGATGAGTCTGACGAGTCTGTTCACATAGCAGCACCGGAGATGCAGACATAGAGAAGAGACTTAAGGACAAGGGTGGGGAACAAGAGGGAGAGGGTGAGATGAATGGAGAGAGCAGCATGGATGCATGTACACCAACATTTGTAAATAGACAACCAGTGGGGATTTGCTGTATGATTCAGGAAACTCAAACTGGGGCTCTGTAATAACCTAGAGAGGTGGGGATGGATGGGATGTGGGAGGGAGATTCAAGAGTGAGGGGACACACGTACACCTATGGTTAATTCATGTGGATGTATGACAAATCAAACCAATATTGTAAAGCAATGATCAATCAAATAAAAATAAATAACTGTTTAAAAAAGGTGAAATAAACAAAATCACAAACTTTGCAACTAACACCATAATTCAATTTAAAAAACTATAAAATTTGAGAAAACAACAAAAGATCTACATGACTTTTGGTCTAGTGATGAGTTCTAACACACAACAAAAAAGCCAACTTACCAAATTAGGAATATAAATTATTTAAAACATTGACTTTTACAATTTTATACATTTACTCTGTGAAGGACCTTATTCGAGAGAACCAAAAGACAAACTGTTAAATGAACCACTTACCACCCACCCTTGCCAGGCAACAGAGAAGAGAAAACATTGCAGGAGTCATCTTACAACAGGAGGTCCTGGTAAGGAACAAAGAACTAACAATCTACCACCAACCAGGATTCTGGAGAGATCAAAAAGAGATGGGAGACTGCAGTCCAGAGGTCCTACCAACTTCCCAGGATCCTCCTCGCTGGAATCCATCTCAGCTGAGGGATGCGTGTGCCCCCAGGAAGGATCCCAATTCAGAATGACTGGCAAGAGACAAACCAGAAACTAACCCAATGACCATAAATCCTGAGACGGTGAGCCACGTGGCAGAGCAGTTCTCTCCATTTCCCTCACCCTCCACCCTGGAAGCCCTTACGAGTGAAGTCTCTCGCTTGGATGGTACTCCTCTCCTCAGTCAATTCATTTCAAAGTGTCAGATAAGAATCCACTCTCAAGCCCTGGAAGGGATCCCCCTTCCTTCATCAAAACCACAATCCAGGAGAAAATATCTTCTAAATGCGACCTTGTAGAGAAGGCAATGGCACCCCCTCCAGTATTCTGGCCTCAGTAATCCCAGAGACAGAGGAGCTTGGTGGGCTACAGTCCAACAGCAGGGCATTTCTGAGGGAAGGAAACAGTCCCAGAGAAGCTGAGGCACTTGCCAAAGGCCCCAGAGCTTTGGATGGCACAGCCAGACCTGTGGCTGAGAGCTCCCAGTGGCCAGGCCTCTTGATCCTGGCCTCTCTCACCAGGTATATGTGTGGAAAACTAGAATCAAAAATATGCCTGAGGGCTTCCCTGGTGGGTCCGTGGTAAAGAATCTGCTTGCCAGTGCTGGAGAGGCAGATGTGATCCCTGCTATGGGAAGATCCCACATGCTATGGAGCCCGTGTGCCACAACTGCCGAGCCTGTGCTCTAGATCCTGGAAGACACAATGCCGAGCTCACATACTGCAACCACTGAAGCCCATGAGCCTGTGCCCCACAAGAAGAGCCACTGCAGTGAGAAGCCCGCACACCACTAGTTATGGCCCATGCTCACCCGAACTAGAGAAAATCCCACACACGAAGACCCAACACAGCCAAAAATAAATACCATTGTTTTCCTTAAAAATGCATATCTGACAAATAATCTGTACTCAAATTGTCCAAGAATACTAGAGAAAACAAGCCCATTCATAATTGGTAAAGAATGAAATGGACACCTGGCCATGGAGGGTATACTGATAGTAAACTATCCTACAGAAACATACTAAAGATACTGGTGGGATGCATGCACAGCCCCCTTTGGAAGACAGTCTGACAGTTTTTACAGTAACCACATGGGACAAGCACTGAATTCTATACATGACAAGTGGTGGAAGCCAGGTATCTTACCATTGGAATGGGAAGTTACAGAGAAACAAAAGGAAAGTTTACAAGATCCATGGAGACATCATCACAAATTACCTTTAACTGAATATGTTCAAAGGTAAGCCGGAATACATGTATATATTTTCGAGTATTGTCAGCTGAGCATATTTAGCTCCTACATGTATGTTTTGCATATCATTATCTAATGAAAGGGAACAGGAAATGTCCCTGGTGGTCCGGTGGTAAAGGATCTGCCTACCAATGCAAGGAACACGGGTTCACTCCCTGGTGCTAAAATATTCCACATGCCCAGGGGCAACGAAGCCCCCATACAACTATTGAAGTACTTGCATGCTCCAGAGCCCAAGTTCTGCAACCAGAGAAACTGCTGCAATGAAAAGCCATGGCACGGCAACTAGAGGGCAGCTTCTGCTCACTACAACTAGACATCTAGCAACAAAGACACAGAATAGTCAAAAATAATTCAATGTTAAAAAAAAATAAAAGGACAGAAGTTCCTTCAATAAATGACTGAGATTAGGGGTGAGGCAGTACATATATGAACCAGGATAATCTTAAAGTATGAGAAAGTAAAGAAAGTAAAGACAACCATCAAGCTGTCCCAACTGATAAAAATGAATGATTACACCGTTTTATCTGTACACACTAGCAAATAATAATCTGAAAAGGAATTAAAAAAAACAATCCCTTTCAATAATATCAACATTAATAAAATATTTGCCATGGATATAATGAGGATGACAAGACTGGCACACTGGAAATTATACACGCTTGCTGAAAAAATATCCTGGATACATATACAGATATCCCATAGTGATGGAAAAACTTAAGATGGCAATGCCATGGAATGCATCTTCAATCTGAAATGAAGATCCAATATGACTTGATCACTCAGGGCTTTTGTGTCATAAAGTTTTATTAAAGTATAAAAGAGATAGAGAAAGCTGCTGACATAGACTTCAGACGGGGGCAGTAAGAGTACCCACTGCTGGTCTTTAGCCTGATATTATACAGCCACTAGCAGTCTGCTAAGGAAAGAAAGGCAATGTCTCAGAGAATAGCACCAGGCCCCTCACCCACAACACGCATTGAGATAACATTGGCAGCAGGTGAGTCATCCTGGGCCATAAAATGATTGAAGTGAATTTTGAAGAAAGGCAGATTTCCCAGCAAATATATCATTTCATTAACATAGATTAGGAGAACAAGGTATGAGTAAGACATACTGGTTTGTCAAGTCGGTTCTGAGCCTTTAGGGGGAACCGACCTGAAGCCAGAGTCTAGTGGAAATACATAGTATATTAACATAGCTTAAGACAAACATTTCCTTACAAAAAAATGCATTGCTTAGCTCAAAGTTTGAGAAAAGTTAAGCTCAGGTGGAGCCAGGTGTCGTCATGGCAACACAGATTTTTCAGAGAAAACTCCTTTTAAATTTATATGGAGAAGGGGAAAAAATGTAACACTAGTTTGTTTGCTCCGGCTGCTTAAGAAAGAGAGAGAAAAAAAAAAAAAACGTCCAACACTTGCAGCCTATTCCCTCTTTCTGGAGACCCCAGGCCTTCCTGGCTGTTACCCTCTCAGGGCCTTTAGGAAGCAATACACAAGCTGACCCTAACATACACGTGGAATGAAAAGGGACTCCAAAGAGCCAGAACCATCATGTGAGTCTGCAGTTCTAAGGTCCTCTAGTATGCTGTGCTAAGTTGCTTCAGTCATGTCTGACTGTCAGAGCCCGCCACGCTCCTCTGTACATGGGAATTTTCCAGGCAAGAATACAGGAGTGGGATGCCGTGCCCTCCTCCAGGGGATCTTCCCAACCCAGGGTTTGGATTCCTGCATTGGCAGGGAGGTTCTTTACCACTAGCTCTAACTGGAGCTACTGCTGCTAAGTCGCTTCAGTCGTGTCCAACTCTGTGCAACCCCATAGACGGAAGCCCACCAGGCTCCCCCATCCCTGGGATTCTCAAGGCAAGAACACTGGAGTGGGTTGCCATTTCCTTCTCCAATGCATGAAAGTGAAGAGTGAAAGCAAAGTCACTCAGTGGCATCCGACTCCCAGTGACCCCATGGACTGCAGCCCACCAGGCTCCTCCGTCCATGGGATTTTCCAGGCAAGAGCACTGGAGTGGGGTGCCATTGCCTTCTCTGACTACCTCAGGCAAAAATGCCTAAACGGAGATCAGGGAAACCCAGTTAGGAGAAGGGACTCAGAGGAAAGGAAGTGAGGGAAGGAGACTCTTAGACACACTCAGAGAAGCTGGATAGGTAGTTCCACAGGTGGAAGAGGGGAGGGAGCAGGCTGGAGCTGTATAGAAGATGAAAGAGAGAACTAAAGCAGGGGCCCCCAACCTCTAGGATCTAATGCCTGCTGATCTGAGGTGGAGCTGATGAAATCATACTAGAAATAAATGTTTGGTCACTCAGCCGTGTCCAACCCTTTGTAGCTCACAAGGTTCCTCTGTCCACTGAATTCTTCAGGCAAGAATACTGGAGTGAGCTGTCATTTCCTTCTCCAGGAGATCTTCCTGACCCAGGGACTGAACCTGGATCTCCCACACTGCAGGCAGACTCTTTACCAACGGAGCCCCCAGGGAACAAAAATAGAAATAGAGTGCACAATAAATGGACTGCACTTGAAACATCCCAAAACCTTCCCCCACCCCTGTCTGTCAAAAAATCGTCTTCCAAAAAAACTCCCAAGGTCAAGGAAAGAACTTCAAGTGTACTCGACTGTTCCAGGTTGCTGGCTTAGGGAGATGCTGAAGCAGGGGTGTCCCAAGACGTAGAACCTCCCTTGCGTTGGGTCCTCAACAGATCTCTGATAGCCTTGGTGATGAAGGGAGAAATTTGTTTCATTTTTTTTTAATATCCTTGTGGGATAAACTTAAAACTTAGCAATTCTCTTAGTCTTCCTAATAAAATGTTTTCTTTCTTTACTGATCTGTGAAGTACCAACTGTGACAATCACTGTTCTAATATACCTCATAGTGTTGCTGACACTATGGATATAATTATGTGAAATTGAACTTTTAAATAAAAATGACGAAGCATCTGCCCTGTGCCCAGCACTTTCCAAGGGTTGGGGAGTACAATAAAAATACTCCATTAGATGCACAGCTGGTAGGCACATTCTTTAAAAAAGCCTTTTACATTTCCACCAAGAGTTTATTCTCAATGTCAACACTTGCCAATTAATGACCATGCTGGGTGGGAAGCTCATTAAAAACCCAGGAGCCAGGGTTCCTAGAAGGATATCCCATTCTCCCTTGGATAGTCCTCCACCCTCTCTGGCTCTCAGTTTCCTCATTTGCAAAATCATGGACAACTGACTATAATTCATCCCTGGAACCCAAGCCTATTGAGGGGGAGGGGAAATGTTACTCCAAGGCCTGGATGAGAGACCAGATTGAAAGAAAAATATGGCATTGCTGGTTTTCAGTCAAACAGACAGATACAATGAAGGAAGGAGCCCCTGGCCCTGCGGGATTTGCCTAGGGGTCTAGTCTGGGAAATTCTTACACATCAGGAGATGGCTCCAAGCTGGATCTCCACCAACAAGAACATCCATGCAAAGGACAAGCCTGCAGAGCTCTGTGCCCATCAGCCACAGGAAGAGACTACTTCCCGACAGCCAGCAGCATTTACAAGTGACCTCCTAAGGCCTTCACCAAACTACAGGGGTATCTCTGGGTTTTCTGTTTCCCTCACTTTTCTGACTCTTTTGTTTAAAAAAAATGCACATTTCTTCATAGAATGCCAGTGGAAGGAAAACAGGCCTTCAATTTTTAGACCTCAATTTGCAAAAAACTTGGAGCTTTTTGTTTTTTTTTAATTAAAGCACCACATAATTTAAAATTTTTACACGTTCTAATTATTCTGTTACAAAACACCAAACTTATTGCACAGGGTCCCCATGCAAAGGCCCCCTCTCAGCAGGACAGCCACAGATTCCACCATGAAAGGGCAGCAAGGTGCCCTCCTCCTTTCTTTTCTGCCTGGGTGGCCACCAGATCTTTAAATCATTGCACCCTACTAAATTTCTAGGGTGCAACTGGTGGACCCTTCCCTTTCCCATCCCAGCAGGTGGTCAAGGGCCTGCTGGGCAGCAAAGTGGCAGAAGCAGGGCTGGGCCAGCCAGCCAGAGTAAGAGTTATGAAGTCCCAGCAGGTGAAATCACCTGGCAGGACAAATCCCTTGGACTTCCAGCAGGCACTAGGCTGCTTGGGAAAACCCACATGGGTCTGAGCTTTATGCGAAGGAGTAAAGCCATAAAGGCCTTGACCCCAAAGGTGAGGCCTTTCCGCAACTGCCAGGTTAGGGGGCTCCGAGACTGTGCCAACAGAGAGGGCGGGATATGTGGTTCCCTGCTCCACCGAGTCCCAGTTCCCTTACCTGTTGTCCGCACCCTTCCGCTCCGCTCACTGGATGCCGATCCCTGGGGACCCAGGAGTGCATAAAATGGGCGTTTGCAGCCACAATGGCGACCCCTGAGAGCACAACTGGGACTCCCTGCCCGGGACGTGCTCCCAGTGCACCACCCTGCCCACCCCAGCACGCACTCCTGGTGCACCCCGCCCCCACACCAACTTCCAGGAGAGGCCCGCGGGCCTTGCTACTGCCCCAGGTGAAACACAAGGACAAGCAAATCCACCCCACAGAGACAATCCAAGCTTTTTATCAGCTGATCTGTCTATGATTCAGGGATAAAACTGACTACAGAAAGGAAAGATCACCTGACCTAGGAGGGTCATGATATTCTATAGAACCAGACAAAATTGGTAACAAGGAAACTTCTTTTTTTCTTGGAAACCCTAAAGCTGGTTCTTTTGCATATGCAATTAAAAATAATTAGCTTGTTACAAAGGCCTGCCTAGGGCAACGCTTGAAGTTAATCCTTGCCACAGAATTCAACAACTTCCCTGGTGGCTCAGACGGTAAAGTGTCTGCCTATAATGTGGGAGACCCGGGTCCAATCCTTGGGTCAGGAAGATATCCTGGAGAAGGGAATGGCAACCCACTCCAGTATTCTTGCCACCACCTGCCTCCCCCAACCCTCGGCCCCCCCCCAAAAAAAGTGGCTTAAAGAAATATTTTAAATATCAGGTGGAAAACTAGAAGATCCTTTGTCTGTCTGTCTGGATTTATGTGTGTCTCAGTGTGAGTCTACTGTTTTTTTTATAATATTGCTCAAGTTCTGAGTTCTTATTTAAATGGTCTCAAGAAAAGGAAGCCCTTACAAATCAAACAGTTGGAAATACAAGAAAACATTGACCTAAATGAATTTCAGATTCACGTGAACTGGGAAATAGTCAATATTAAATATTTAGTATTTTTTTTCGCTACTCTACTATAGACATGTCTAAGAGTAATTAAGCACAAAATTTTCATAATGCCTAGGTTTATTATAAGTTAAAAATTGCTATATTGTTATATCTGTCACAAGCTTGTCAACAAGAAAATACCTCTAAACAACAAAAAAAACTAAAAAATGTAAATATGATATGAGCTTTTAGATAAATATTAACAATAATTATACTCTAAAATTTATATTTTTATAAATATATTAATATTGTATTTTAGAAGTTTTTCTCAACATTGAAACTCTGGTATCTAACACAGCAGCTGCCTCATGGCAGTCACTCAACAGTCACTTGCTAAAGACTGGACTCAACAATTCCACAAAATGAGGTGTTTTACTGATATAATGTCATACATGTCCACACTCCATGTAATATCCATGGGCTGGAAACAGTGTAACTACCTATCAACAGGGAACTTGATTAAATACACAATAGGGCATTAACTGGAGAAGGCAATGGCACCTCACTCCAGTACTCTTGCCTGGAAAATCCCATGGATGGAGGAGCCTGGTAGGCTGCAGACCATGGGGTCTCGAAGAGTTGGACACGACTGAGCGACTTCACTTTCACTTTTCCCTTTCATGCATTGGAGAAGGAAATGGCAACCCACTCCAGTGTTCTTGCCTGGAGAATCCCAGGGACGGGGAGCCTGGTGGGCCACCGACTCTGGGGTCGCACAGAGTCGGACATGACTGAAGCGACTTAGCAGCAGCAGCAGCAGGGCATTAATACAATGGAATAAGACGCAGCTGTTTAAACCAACGTACATGTCTAGATATAGCAACTTACAAGTCTACTTACACATACCCACTTGTGAACAAAGAAGGGCACAACCACGTGTGCACATTGCAGTACCACTGGTACCAAAAGTGTGTGTTAGTCACACAGTCATGTCTGACTCTTTGTGACCCCATGGACTGAAGCCCATCAGGCTCCTCTGTCCATGGGATTCTCCAGGCAGGAATATAGGAATGGGCTGCCATGCCCTTAAAGAAGACAGTGAATCTTGACTGGACTGTTTTTTGGAGGAGAATACTCATTGGAAGCTTACAAGAAACTATTAACAGTGGTTATTCGTTTGGAGGGTAGGTGGGAACTGGGTGGATGGGTCTCAGAGGTGGGAGAAAAAACTCTACTGACTACCATTTTATACTTTCAGATCTGGGAATCCACATGAACATGGTTTATAACTCAGTACATGAATTTTTAAGTTCTCTGTGACCAGAACCCAGTAAATTCTGTTGAATGAATTATAACACACATGAGAGCTTCCCCATCATCTGTTCCCCTCTCCACCACCTACCCTGTCACCATTGCTCCCACTGTCACTGCCCTGGGAAGACACAGGAAGCTTTTTAAAAGTTGCACCATATTTAAGTTTTAAAGCCGTACTTTCTAACTATCCATTTATAGTCATAAACTCCTCCATCACTCTTTACAACTGACAAAGTGCTTTCAAACCTATGATCTAATTGGGTCCTTAGGACAACCTGAGACAGTTTATATGTTTTGAAAATGAAAGTCGCTCAGTGGTGTCCGACTCTTTGTGACACCATGGACTATAGAGTTCATGGAATTCTCCAGGCCAGGATACTGGAGAGGATAGCCTTTCCCTTCTCCAGGGGATTTGACGACCCAAGGATTCAGCCCAGGTCTCTTGCACTGCAGGGGGATTCTGTACTAGTTGAGCCACAAGGGAAGCCCAAGAATACTGATGTGAGTAGCCTATCCCTTCTCCAGCAGATCTTCCTGACCCAGGAATCAAACTGGTGTCTCCTGCATTGTAGGCAGATTTTTTTACCAACTGAGCTATCATGGAAGGAGAAAACTGAAGTTTTGGGAAATTAAGGGTTCTGCTTGAGGTCACGCCTCTGAAAATGGCACAGCCAATCCTGATTGCCTAATGAGGATGGCACCTCCCTCACCATCCTTTCCAACTCTAAAAAGGGAAAAAAGAAAGATGACAGGAGGTCTTCCACAGATTTTATGTCAGCCCCATGACACTGTAGGTTGGATTGATGTATGTGTGGGTCAGTCTGAGTCACGGTTCCGGGGGACAGGACTTTCTGAGAGAGGAAAACAGCAAACTTTTGTTTTGATTGTTACACTCACCCAGCAGGGAAGGAAAAATGAAAGGAAAATGTTCTTGGCTGGCATGGAGAGAACTCTGCCAGAAAATGGGATGGATGCTCTAACTTGCCAAAGACATCCCTGGAGGCCCCATTAACACCATGATACTGAACCAGAGAGATGCTGAACACTTAGGAGTGCTGCTGATTCCCTGGCAACTTTTGAAAGCAAGCTTATGTTTCCACTGACTGAAGCAAGGGGCGGGGGCGTTGGGGGAGGGGAGAGTGGTGGGATGTCTAAGGATGGAGTTAGAGAATGGGAGGATTTGGCTGCTGAGAACAGAGTTGCAGGTTGTCCTGGGTACGTATCACAAAAAGTTTCCCTACATCAGATTTTCCTCTGGTTCCATTTCTTAATCTCTGGACTGACCCTAGAGTCCCAGATTCATGTGATGCTGCAAGAGAATGAGAAGGAGGAGATGCACCCTTCATGACCACGATCTAAACACCCTGTTCAAGCTGACTGGGGACTTAGAGAAGAGCAGCAGCAAAAGTGGAAATGATGAGAATTCATCAGTGTGCCCCCTGAATTCATTGTCATCTAAGACACAGCATGTGATATAGGGAAATTGTGTAATGCGCACTGTCCAGGGCCATTCATAATGGTCTCAGAACAAATGAAGGATTCACATGTTCCCATTAGCAAGAGTCTAACTGGAATAAAAAGGTGACCCAAACAGGCTCCTCTGACCCTGTCTAAGATGGAAGACCCATCACCTTAGGAAGAACAGACTGTTTGTGTCGTAACATGATTTATTTACCCTGAATAGGAGAGAAAGCAGGATACTCACCTTCACACAGAAAAAGCAGAGAGGACTTCCCTGGTGGCACAGTGGATAGGAATCCATCTGCCAGAGCAGGGACATTGGTTCAATCTCTGGTCCAGGAAGATTCCACAGCTGCAGATCAACTAGGCCCATGTGCCAAAACTAGTGAGCCCACAACCCACAACTACTGAAGCCCATGTGCTCAGAGCCTGTGCTCTGTGACAAGGGAAGCTACTGCAATAAGAAGCCTGTGCACTGCAACAAAGAGTAGCCTTTGCTTGCCATGACTAGAGAAAACCCCTCATGGCAACAAAGATCCAGCACAACTGAACATAAGTTGTTTTTCTGTTTGTTTGTTTGTTTGTTTTTTAAGGCAGATAATTTTTAGTTTAGTTTTTTTTTTTTTTTCAAGAAAGGAACAAGTAACTGTCCATAACTCTTCATCTAATTCTGACACCTTCAATTCACAACTATGTTAATCACCGCAGAGAAAGTAAAAATTTCTCAAGGAATATCATAAAATATAAATGCTAGCGCCTTAGTTTTATTTTAAACCTAAATTCTCAAATGAACTAGCTAATTTAACTCAGCTCTGATGTAGTACCTTTCAAAGTGGGCAGAAGAAGGAGCCAAGATGTGATACATACAAAGTCCATCGACACCTCAATTTGGCTCTGCAGCAGCTCAGCAACCTGGAACAATTAATTCTCTTCCCCAAAAGCTTCTGACTCAGTGCAAACACACATATCCACCTCTGTTATCTAAGAGACCAGGATGATGAAAGGGAAAAGGAATTCTCCCCAAGATCAACATCTGACCACCCAAAATAGGACTACCTTCACATTAAAACAATTTTCCACAGTCCCATTGTTCTATTTGTTTTGAATGATGGATAATCTAATTGCAGTAAAATGTTAATAGCTTCATTGTGTGAAAACAGGGCTAATCAGTTATATATCTAAAGAGTTTGGGGCTCAGCCCTGAGGTATTTTTGGATCAATATCTGATCTCTTGACATTAATGTACTATTACCAAGGATTTAGTACATGAAGCAAAAATCCAACAAAATGGAGAACCACAGGACCAAGACTAAAAAATTTAATTTGAACATGCTATGGTCTGGCCCAGGCTGGGGATACTCAGGCTTATATTTGGTGGGTCCAGTTCAATGTGGAGTGGGTGCTGGCACAGATTAAGAGTCAGGTAGGAAAAAAAAAAAGAGTGGGGCAGGGGGAAAGAAAGGTGCTTAGATTCATGTGGGGAGTGAAATATATGACAAGCACTCAGAAAATTTTGGCAAATCTTGAAGAGGGGTCAGGGAGTTGATAACTATCAGTAGGGCAGGCCTAAGGAAGGAACCCTGGATAATATATGGAAAGGAAGAATCAGCACTTTTCCACAGTTGGATGTACTTGCCCACGATGAGAACAGTTTCTGTGCAAAGAACATGAAGAAAGCCTCCAGGTGCCATGGAGCCCTGGGCAGGAGGTTTGGAAGAACAAGGCCACTCCCCTAGGCCAACCCCCCAGACAAGAGAAAGACAGCGCCCCCACCAAGGGCACCACAGATGGGGGAAAGAAGGAAACCACCTAATACATGCACACTGGTTCATTAACCCACATCAGAACTGTCTCCTGTGGTCTGTCACGTGGTCCTATAAACATTTTGGTGGGAGACTGGGAGCGATGGGCCACAGCCTCCCTGCTCCCCTGGCTCAGTTGTGACAATGTCTCTGCTCAGAGAAAGCGATAGTCCTCGAAATATCCCCACAACTCAGGCACCTGTCTCAGGCTGAAAGATGCCTTTTCTATCTTCATGCGCAGAGTGATCTGGATCCTTCTGTTCCATGGGAACTAGATCCTACCACTAAGGGTTTGCATGCTGCAACTGAAGATCTTGCATGCTGCAAGGAAGATTGAAGATCCAACATGCCACAACTAAGACCCAGCAGGGCCAAGTAAAAACATACATAAGTATTTGAAATCAACAACAGAAGTAGTCATAACAGCTCAGTGTATTGAGTCAAACACCTCACTAAAGGCTTTACCTATTGACATTCCCTACATAGTTAAATCATGTCACATCTGCCCTAAGATACAGATGTTACGATGGCTTCCAATTTACAGAAGAGGAAACTGAGGCACAGCATGCCAACCTTCAGCCCATCTTGTCCCCTCACTCTGTGAGGAACCTCATGCCACACAGTACAGCCTGAGGACTCCAGACTTTATGAGCAGTGCTTGTCAACTTCTAGGAAGGCTGTGGAGAGGGTGAAAAATACTTCTTGATCTGGACTTTGGAAGAGGACTCTTGACTCCCTTGCTCACAACATTCATATGAGTCATAGCTCTCTTATTATTTTGCTGTAGCATAGGGTATAGCCAATTCTTACCTTAGTATCTTCTTGGACCTCCCAGTCACTGGAGAAAGTTGCCAGCTGCTGCCCTTGTGAACAGTTTGAAAACTGGAAAAGGCTAGAAAACATCCTTCTGTTCTCTTGAGTGTCTGGAAAGATGGCATCTTGCCATGAGGCAAGAGCTTATAGTTCTCATCCATCCTAATTGGAAAAAAAAAGAGGCAAGAGCTGTAGACTGGACACCCATGGGGTGTACCATCTTGAATCAAGAGTCAACAGAAGACTGTAACAGTGTTGCCAGTTATACAACATTTTTTTTATTATTTCATACTTTAATTACAATGTTGTGCTAATTTCTGCCGTAAAGTGACTCAGTTATACATATACATACATTTTTTTACTATCTTTTGCATTATGGTTTATCCCAGGAGATTGGATATGGTTCCCTGTGCTAAGGTAGGACCTTGTTGTTTATTGCAAATGTAACAGTTTGCATCTGCTAACCCCAAACACCCAGTCCATCCGTCTCCCTCCCTCCATTCCCCTTGGCAACCACAAGGTTATTCTCTGTATCCATGAGTCTGTTTCTGTTTTGTATTTAGGTTCATTTGTGCTATATTTTACATTCCACATATAAGTGATATAATATGGTATTTATTCTTCTCTTTGTGACTTACTCCACTTAGTATAATTATCTCTAGTTCCATCCATGTTGCTGCAAATGGCATTATTTCTTTCTCATTATGGCTGAGTAATATTCATATATACATACCACATTTTCTTTAATCATTCAACTATCAAGGGACATTTAGGCTGTTTCATATCTTGGCTGTTGGGAATCGTGCTGCTATGAACATGGGGGCGCATGTTATTCCTGAATTACAGTTTTGTCCAGGGACATGCCTATGAGGGGGACGGCTGGGTCATATGGTGGTCCTATGAATTTTCTGAGGATCCCCCCATACATAGTGGCTACCCCAACTTACATTCCCACCAACAGTGTAGGAGGGTTCCCTTTTTGCCACACTCTCTCCAACATTTCCTATTTGTTGTTTTTGATGATAGCCATTCTGCCTGATAGGAGATGGTACCTGGCTGCAGCTTTGATTTCCATTTCTCTCCATTTTGAAGGAGATCATCCCTGGGATTACTTTGGAAGGAATGATGCTAAAGCTGAAACTCCAGTACTTTGGCCACCTCATGCGAAGAGTTGACTCATTGGAAAAGACTCTGATGCTGGGAGGGATTGGGGGCAGGAGAAGAAGGGGACGATAGAGGATGAGATTGCTGTATGGCATCACTGACTCGATGGATGTGAGTCTGAGTGAACTCCGGGAGTTGGTGATGGACAGGGAGGCCTGGCGTGCTGCGATTCATGGGGTTGCAACACGACTGAGCAACTGAACTGAACTGAAGAATTAGTGACACTGAGTATATTTTTATGTATCTACTGGCCATCTGCATGTCTTCTTTGAAGAAATGTCTATTAAGGTTTTCTGCCCATTTTCTGCCCATTTTTTGTTGTTGTTGTTGTTGTTGTTGTTGAATTATATGGTCTGTATATTTGAAACTAAGCCCCAGTCTATTGCATCATTTGCAAATATTTTCTCCCATTCTTTAGTTTTTTTGTTTGTTTGTTTGTTTGTTTGTTTTTTACGGTTTTCTTTGCTGTGCAGAAGCTTGTAAGTTTGATCAGGTCCTCTTTGTTCATATTTGGTTTTATTTCTATTACCTTGGGAGACTGACCTAAGAAAACAAAGGTCCAACTTATGCCAGAGAACATTTTGCCCATGCTCTCTTCTAGGAGTTTCATGGCATCATGTCTTATGTTTAAGTCTTTAAACCATTGTGAGATATTTTTGTGCAGTGTGAGGGCATATTCTAACTTCACTGATTTACACGCAGCTTCCAATTACACATATACATGGCTCACATTAGAGGAGTCACTCTCTCTGATTGTTTCTCTACCTCACACTGCATGTGTCTATCCTTAAGTTTTTCAAAACACATGAACTGGGGGATGGGTGCAGGTGGACATTTGTGTATCTCCCAAGCCACCTTCCTTCTCCTAGTGGAGTGCTCCTTGTTTCCTGGGCAAAGGAAAGCCAATTGCAATGACCCAAGATTCAAGTCCTAGCACTGCTACTTATCTCCTGTTTGACACACAAAGGATTTCTTAAATTCTCTAAGCTCAAATGTACAATCTATAAAACGAGGATGACATCAGCATCCTTCTTTGTTTAATGGTGGTGTAAGGAGTGCATTTTTTTTTAAGTAAGTAAAGTATTTGGCACAAAGTAAGCACAGTATAAAACTTAACATTTTTACAGAACCCTGCATAAAGTACCTGTTGGCAAGATAGAGAAGTTGAGAGAAGGAAAAGGAGAGATGGAAGTGGCACTCCAGCCCAAAGCAGGCATTTGGGGGCTCACCAGGGAGTCTCCACTGCCACTTTCTCCTGTGACACTGACCAGAATCTGTTCTCCTCTCCGAGGGGCCCAGAATAACAGAGGAACGATTTGTATGTGGTTGTTAACACACATCAGGGCAACACAGCCCTGTGAAATAGAAATCTTGTCAGACTACCATTTGACTCTGTATCTCTGCCTTAACGTTTTATAAATATGTCAGAGAAAAAGAGGAAAGAGCTGGCTGACCACCAGAGAGCCAGTGGACAAAACTGTATTTCATTATAAAATCAGAAAAGAAAATAATGTCTTCTTAAGTACTGTGGCTCTTTTTACTTTGGAAAATAAAAAATTATTGTTGAATAGTTTTAGAGCTGGTTTCCCTAAATAAAGACATGTAAAAATCTAAGTTTCTGCATATCAATAAGGTACTACCTCATTCCTCGCCAGTTTTATTTAGAAACTGTACTTCTCCAGTATTTTGTTTTAATTCCACTTAATCTGGCTAAACCACCCAAGCCAACACAGAGCATGCCATGTATTCTAAACTTAGATATTCTGGCTTTAATATGGAAAACAGGTGTTACCGCGAGCTTACGGATGCCCCTCTGTGGAACCTTCTGTCTTCTTTCTCAGTGATGTGAAATCTCAAGAGCTAAAAGTTAGTCTGCAGACCAAGGTCATGGCCATTCCAAATATCCTTAATGCTATGCCACATTCTGGGAAGATGGAACTTATTGTCCAATCGTTATCCGTTAGATTCCATTTTGAGGTTCCTCCCAGTTCCTCTGTATCAGCCTCCTCCTCCAACTGGAGAGAACCAATGCATTAGGGTTCCACCTGCTGTTTTGTATTGCAAACTTCAGTTGAGCCCATAACCTGAACCCTTATCTACATTCATTTCATCGTGACCACATGACAAACTTTCATGGAACTTCACAAGATTCCAGGAGTCTCCCAACAGACAAGGCCTGGTCTAATTCACCTCTCTGTTCTTCAAAGCCCTGTGAGCACCTTCCCAATCCCTTCATGCTCCCGCCCCCAGGCCCTTCCTCTATAAACTTTTGCTATTTGGAAGAGCCTGGCATTGAGGTCTGCTGGCAGCTGATATGAGCGAATCTGAGTGAAACAAGAGGACAGCTGGGCTGCATTCCACACCAGTCCCATCTTGGCATTCAAGCAGGTGTGCAGGACTGAGTAACTACACATTCTTCATCTAACCTGCACCAGATGTTCTGCATCACTTACTAGGTTTAATCTCAACCAACCTTGTTTGGCACATTATGAAGGTGAGGCTCTTGAGGTTCTTGACAAGGTCAGTAAGTTGCTCAAAATGACAGGAAGAATGGAGCCAGAATTCCAACAACCATCTGATTCCAAAGGTGTTTGGATTGGTTTTGACCGCCGTCCACCCCAAACAACTCCCACGGCATCCACTTTAAAATATAGTTTTCCTCCTCTATAAGGATTCCACCTCAATTAGGGTTCCACTTTCTTATTTCAAACTCCAGGAGATGCCATCGCCTGAACTCTTATCCACAGGCATCTCATCTGCACCACAGACCAACTTGCACGGAACTCAACCAGAGAGGGCTCTTGTCCGATTGCCCTTCATACTCCTCAGAGCGCTGTGACCAGGGCCTTCTTCCCCCATTAACCCCCACATAAACCTCTGCTATTGGGGATAGGCTGTTTGTTGCTGGAAACCACCTTGAGCTTTGGCCTGAAACACTCTTCCCTGGTCAAGCACGGGAGCCATCCCTGTTTTTCCAACAGTGTTAGCCAGAGGCACCCAAGATCTCTGTAGACTCAACATGAGGAACACCAAAGAGCAGAAAAAGGGAAGGAGACCAAGGCATCACTTAACATCGCCCAGACAGGATTCTGGAGGAGTTCCTGAGCCTGCTGAGGATAAAGGTATCTCTGCTGGCCATGCCAAGTGCCCGAAGGGATGGTATGGGCAAGAGGTGGCAGGCTCACCTGAGGAAGAAGAAATAGGAGTAATCCTGGACCATGGTGTGGGAGTGACAGGAGAAATAGCCCAGGCCAGTGAGGTTGAGCCTGGAGCCCCCGGGTATCTCGAGCATGCTGCCACGCCTGGTTGCACACCATCTCGATCTCAGCGGAGTAGAAGAGCCCCGCGTGGCTGGCCTCATACTGCCAGGGCAGGTTGTTGTACAGGCCGTGCACCTCCTCGTGCAGCGCCAGCACCTTGGCATGCACGATGATCTTGGCCAGCTCTGCTCGCTCAGGGGTCTCCACTCGGAGGGCAGCTGGCAGCCGCGGGCGGCCTCCAGCCCGCGGGCCAGGCAGAACGTGGCGAGCAGGAGCTGGCGCAGCATGCCGGCGGCGAGGGCGGGCGGCTGGAGCCGCCGGGTGGGCGCCGCGCCCCAGGCGCACTACCCGCAGCGCATGGCCGGGGCGGGGAGCCCCGCGGCGGCAGCGAGAGCGTCAGGGAACCCAAAGTGCCGGGCCCCACCAGCGGGAGGCGCAGCCCGGGGCGCTTGGCTCCGCGCACCGCTGCGAAAGCTCAGTGTGCTGCTCCCTCCTCCGCCGGGATACCCCTGTGGGGCCTCGCTTGGGAGGCTTTTAAAAAGGCACGTGGAGGGCCGGCCACCGCCGCCTCCTGCCCGCCCGTGGCTGGGGCGTGGGCGGCAGCGGGAGGGGCGGAGGCGGGAAGCTGTCCAGGGGCGCGGGGTGCTGGGGAGACTGCGCAGTCGGCGCTGGACCGGGAACCCCAGGGCCGAACTCGGTATTTGCGCCAGCGCGGAAGTCCGCGGCAGAAAAGTCAGTATGGGGAGAGGCGGCCCAGCGCTCTTCTGGCGCCCTGCGCACCGACCAGGTGGAAGCTTTGCAGGCACAAAGCGAGCTCCAGACATGGCCTTCTTAGAATGATTGCTGTTAATTGCCAGGAGTACTCAGAGTACGTTTTTGCATTTTCTGAGTAGTTTATTTACACTCAAATGGCACAAAAATCTAACTTTACCATAGCAGAGTTTACCTTGGAAATTCTGTGTGATCTAATAAACTTTTCTGAATCTCTCTCTCTCCCTTTCCATCTCTCATGTTTTAATGATGCTCTTAGGAAAGCCTACGACATCTGAAAAGCCAAAGCCACATTGCTTGGATTTTCCTACAGCTACATGGTCTCATGATTAACCTCATTCCTACGTTCAGATTCTGAACACCCTACACCTGAGAAATAGATTCAGAAGTTCCAAAGAGCTTTTCATAAGTCAATGAGTGACTCTGAAGAGACCTAAACTCCACAGTTAAATCTTTATTTCTAAATTAGGCAGTTCCTTTTATCTCTCAATTGCCTTAATTATTCTTTATGTGGTAAGAAAAAAAAAAGATTATTTATAAGTACAAATATTTTGTATAGTCAAAACATCATATATATGAAATAGCATGGATTTAATATACATATCATCATGCATATGTCATACATATTACATTTACAATAAGTTGATAAGCAAAACTGCTGTAAAATGGAAGGCTCTTTGTTCTGCAAGCATCTTATTAACCAGGTTTTCTGAAAGTTTAAGTCTTAGAACTTAGCCAAAGTCTTCTCTGACTGAAAGGAAGAGTTCTTAGGGAATTTGGAAAGGAAAGGTAAGGAGGAAATTGGGGAGGGGGTGGGAAGAGAGAAAATTCCAAGGCCTCACATCCCGTGACAACCAAATCTTCCTGTGATCCCCAAGTCTTCAGTTAGGACAATTAAATTCATGCATGCTTCTTGTGACAGGGCAGAAATCCAGCTAGCAGGAGGCAGGGACTCAGGAGGAAGAGGCCATGAGCAGCATGTTCTCAGGGAACCAGAAGACCCTGGGAAGGCTTTGGGCGTGCCTTGAAGTGAAATGGCCAGGACTCCAGCCAGTGTGGCCCAGCTTCTGAGGGAATGAAGGCTAAAGATCCATAAGGTCACACCAATCCAGAATCCAACCAGTGACTCAATGGACAGATGTGTGCTTAATCGCTCAGTCATGTCCTACTCTTTGCGACCCCAGGGACTGTAGCCTCCCAAGCACCTCTGTTCATGGGATTCTCCAGGCAAGAGTACTGGAGTGGGTTGCCATGCCCTCCTCCAGGGGATCTTCCCAACCCAGAGATTGAACCCAGATCTCCCACATTGCAAGCAGATTCTTTACCATCTGATCCACCAGGGAAGTGGTGACTCAGTGGACCAGATTCTTATTCCTACAAGATCATCTGTGGTGGAAGAGGAAAGAAGTAAGAGTAAGAGCTCCTCACGGACAATAACTAACCTCTACATAGCTGGAAGTCAGCCTGGAGCCTCGAATAATTCTGTAGAAAACAGTTATATTGAGGGAAGCAAGTGGACAGTAGTCCTGATGTTATATGACTCCTCCCAACAACCCCACCACCACCATGGGAGATAGCAGAGTTAAGCTTTTCCCACAAGGAGAAGTGGCATTTGAGGATAGCATCAGACATCCTATGTTAGGACTGCCCGTTTGTCTCTGCTTCACTATACGAGTTAAAACGTTTCATAACATCTTAGTCTGTTCAGGGTGCCATGGCAAAATACCACAGCTTGAGGGGCTTAAACAATGGACATTTATTTCCCACAGTGCTGGAGGCTGGAAGTCCAAGATCAGGGTGTCAATGGGATTGGTTCCAGGCTAGTAAACGGCCACCTTTCCTCTGTGTCCCCACATGGCCTGTCTTCTTTGTACATATAGAGAGACATAAATGTCTGGCTCTTCTAAGGACACCAGGCCTATCAGATTAGACCACACTCTTGTGACCTCATTTAACCTTAATCACTTCTGTAAAGGTGCTATCTCCAAATACAGTCTCACTGGGGGTTAAAACTTGAACAGAAGAATTCAGGGCAGAGAGGAGGGGATGTGAACAAGGGACAGAATTCAACCCATAACAGTCATTTGGCAGGTGTTCTGCAGGTTTGTAGAGAAAGAGGGGATATAAAATGGTTTATATTTCTGGCACGCTAACTTAGAGCAAGCATTGCCAGATTATAATATTAACAATAACAACTGCTAACATTTATTCACCACTTACTATGTGCCAAGCACTATTGTAACATATTGTCTATGTTATCATAATGAATGCTCCCAAAACTCAAAATGGGCACTGCTATCATCCTCACTTTAGAGACAGGGGACTTAGGTATGGAGAGGTTAATTGACTTACCCAGGATCACACAGCCAGAAAGGAACAGCCAGGATTCAAACACCAGCATCGGATTTCAGAGTTCATGTTCTTAACTGCAGCATTAAAATATGGACAAAACAAGCAATGTTTTAAAGGCACACGTTGGCCGTTTATCAAGAAACAAGTAAAGGGTACTTCCCTGATAGTCTGTGACTAAGACGCCATGCTCCAAATTCAGGGAATCCGGGTTCAATCCCTGATCCAGGAACTAGATCCCGCATGTTACAACTAAAACCCAGTGCAGCCAAATAAATAAATGAGTATTTAAAAAGAAGCTGAGTTTATAAATAGTAATAACCTTCACAGAATAATCACCAGTGATGGCTAAATGAGGATTTAACTGGACTAACATTAATTTTGTTTTCATCAGCAGCCCTGCTGTATTTTAAGTTGTTAAGTTTATTTTAAGTTAGTGCTGTAACTTATGCAGACAAGGGAATAAGGAAGTTTGTTTTTTTTTTAATTGTATCTAGTGCTTCAGACCACTCCAGTTCTCTTGCCTGAAAAATCCCATGGATGGAGGAGCCTGGTAGGCTGCAGTCCATGGGGTCGCTAAGAATTGGGCATGACTGAGCGACTTCACTTTCGCTTTTCACTTTCATGCATTGGAGAAGGAAATGGCAACCCACTCCAGTGTTCTTGCCTGGAGAATCCCAGGGACGATGAAGCCTGGTGGGCTGCTGTCTACGGGGTCACACAGAGTCGGACACGACTGAAGCAACTTAGCAGCAGCAGCAGTGCTTCAGAGGGCTGGAAAAAGTTTTTCTACAGACCTGAAGACGCTGATTATTCTTTCCATTTAGATGAACAAATAAGTAAAAATCAGTATGCACAGCTGATGTCTCTCTTGTTGTATAAACTGGACAGAATCAAAACTCTTCCAGTATCACCCAGAATACATTTTCTGGATGCAGGGGCCTGTGAGGGTTATCCTTCTCCTGGATTCTTCACAGACACATCAGTTATGTTTTTGCTTCTCTAGAAGGTCTGGCAAACTGCCTCCCTGATTGGGGTTGTTCACCTGGAGCCCTGGACATATGCGAACATCCCCTGGTGACCAGCTCCCCTTTGGGGACCAAGATCTCCAAGGAAGCAGAGCTCAAGGAAGCCAGGATGGGAAGCAAAAATTCTACAACTGGGTTGTGGGGTCAGTAGTGAAACAAGCCGCTTCCACTCCTTGATTACAAGACCCATATGTTCTGGCTGTAGGGGGAAGATAGCACCATTATGCTTCAAATATACACTATATCCATCACAGCATGTACAATACCCTTTAAGACTGCACCCCACCCTTTCAGGATGTTGACTCCCATCTGACACACTTGAGTCTTCGTTAGCTGTCGCACTGTCTCAGTAAGCTCTCAAAATTTGCCCAGTTGTTTCTAGGTGATGGCGCCCTCGGTAAAACCAGTTAATTCTATGGCCAAGGACACATTGCTATATTCCCTTTTCCATCAAAGAAGAGATGCTATGAAAAATCAATGATCGGAAGCAATGCTACAGGAAGTACCACGATGCTGGAAAATGGGTTCTGTGGACAGAGTTCCTGGAAGAAGCACTCTGGGGCAGGAAAGGCAGATCTACACCTAGAATGCATCTACTCCAGTGAGGACAAGTCTCTGCTCCATCCAAGATGGAAGAGGTTCAGTGTAGTCAGTTCAGTCATTTCAGTCACTCGGTTGTGACTGACTCTTTGCAACCTCATGGACTGCAGCACACCAGGCTTCCCTGTTCATCACCAACTCCTAGAGCTTGCTCAAACTCATGTCTACTGAGTCAGTGATGCCATCCAAACATCTCATCCGCTGTCATCCCCTTTTCCTCCTGCCTTCAATCCTTCCCAGCATCAGGGTCTTTTCAAATGAGTCAGTTCTTCACATCAGGTGGCCAAAGTATTGGAGCTTCAGGATCATTTCTTCCAATGAATATTCAGGACTGATTTCCTTTAGGATTGACTGGTTTGATCTTTTTGCAATCCAAGGGACTCTCAAGGGTCTTCTGCAATACCACAGTTCAAAAGCATCAATTCTTTGGTTCTTAGCCTTCTTTATGGCTCAACTCTCACATCCATACATGACTACTGGAAAAACCAAAGCTTTGACTAGACGGCCCTTTGTCAGCTAAGTAATGTATCTGCTTTTTAATATGCTGTCTAGGTTGGTCATAGCTTTTCTTTCAAGGAGCAAGCATCTTTTAATTTCATGGCTGCAGTCACCATCTGCACTGATTTTGGAGCCCCCCAAAAATAAAGTCTCTCACTGTTTCTATTATTTCCCCATCTATTTGCCATGAAGTGATGGGACTGAATGCCATGATCTTCATTTTTTGAATGTTGAGTTTTAAGCCTTTTCAGCTTTTGTCACTCTCCTCTTTCACTTTCATCAAGAGGCTATTTAGTTCCTCTTCACCTTCTGCCATAAGGGTGGTGTCATCTCCATATCTGAGGTTATTGATATTTCCCCTGGCAATCTTGATTCCAGCTTGTGCTTTATCCAGCCCATCATTTAGCATGGTGTGCTCTGCATATAAGCTCAATAAGCAGGGTGACAGTATATAGCCTTGACGTACTCCTTTCCCAATTGGGATCCAGTCCATTGATCCATGTCGGGTTCCAACTATTGCATCTTGTGTGCATACAGATTTATCACGAGACAGGTTCAGTTCAGTTCAGTTCAGTTGCTCAGTCATGTCTGACTCTTTGCGACCCCATGAATTGCAGCACGCCAGGCCTCCCTGTCCATCACCAACTCCCGGAGTTCACCCAGACTCACGTCCATTGAGTCAGTGATTCCATCCAGCCATTTCATCCTCTGTCGTCCCCTTCTCCTCCTGCCCCCAATCCCTCCCAGCATCAGAGTCTTTTCCAATGAGTCAACACTTTGCATGAGGTGGCCAAAGTACTGGAGTTTCAGCTTTAGCATCATTCCTTCCAAAGAAATCTGAGGGCTGATCTCCTTCAGAATGGATTGATTGGATCTCCTTGCAGTCCAAGGGACTCTCAAGAGTCTTCTCCAACATCATAGTTCAAAAGCATCAATTCTTAGGTGCTCAGCCTTCTTCACAGTCCAATTCTCACATCCATACATGACCACAGGAAAAACCATAGCCTTGACTAGATGAAACATTGTTGGCAAAGTAATGTCTCTGTTTTGAATAGGCTATCTAGGTTGGTCATAACTTTCTTTCCAAGGAGTAAGCATCTCTTAATTTCATGGCTGTAGTCACCATCTGCAGTGATTTTGGAGCCCACAAAAAGAAAGTCTGACAGTGTTTCCACTGTTTCCCCATCTATTTCCCATGAAGTGATGGGACCAGATGCCATGATCTTCGTTTTCTGAATGTTGAGCTTTAAGCCAACTTTTTGACTCTCCACTTTCATTTTTATCAAGAGGCTTTTGAGTTCCTCTTCACTTTCTGCCATAAGGGTGGTGTCATCTGCATATCTGAGGTTATTGATATTTCTCCCGGCAATCTTGATTCCAGCTTGTGTTTCTTCCAGTCCAGCGTTTTTCATGATGTACTCTGCATATAAGTTAAATAAGCAGGGTGACAATATACAGCCTTGACATACTCTTTTTCTTATTTGGAACCAGTCTGTTGTTCCATGTCCAGTTCTAACTGTTGCTTCCTGACCTGCATATAGGTTTCTCAAGAGGCAGGTCAGGTGGTCTGGTATTTCCATCTCTTTCAGAATTTTCCACAGTTTATTGTGATACACACAGTCAAAGGCTTTGGCATAGTCAATAAAGCAGAAATTGATGTTTTTCTGGAACTCTCTTGCTTTTGCCATGATCCAGTGCATGTTGGCAGTTTGACCTCTGGTTCCTCTGCCTTTTCTAAAACCAGCTTGAACATCAGGAAGTTCACGGTTCACGTATTGCTGAAGCCTGGCTTGGAGAATTTTGAGCATTACTTTACTAGCGTGTGAGATGAGTGCAATTGTGCAGTAGTTTGAGCATTCTTTGGTATTGCCTTTCTTTCGCATTAGAATAAAAACAGACTTTTTCCAGTCCTGTGGCCACTGTTGAGTTTCCAAATTCGCTGGCATATTGAGTGCAGCATTTTCATAGATCATCTTTTAGGATTTGAAGTAGCTCAACAGGAATTCCATCACCTCCACTAGCTTCGTAGTGGATGCTTCCTAAGGCCCACTTGACTTCACATTCCAGGATGTCTGGCTCTAGTTGAGTGATTACACCATCATGGTTATCTGGATCATGAAGATCTTTTTTGTATAGTTCTTCTGTGTAGTCTTGCCCCCTCTTCTTAATATCTTCTGCTTCTGTTAGATTCATACCATTTCTGCCCTTTGTTATGCCTGTCTTTGCATGACATGTTCTCTTGATATCTCTAATTTTCTTGAAGACATCTCTAGGCTTTCCTTTTCTATTGTTTTCCTCTATTTATTTGCATTGACCACTTAGGAAGGCTTTCTTATTTCTACTTGCTATTCTTTGGAACTCTGCATTCAGATGGATGTATCTTTCCTTTTCTTTTTTTCCTTTTATTTCTATTCTTTTCTTGGCTATTTGTAAGGCCTCCTCAGACAACCATTTTTCCTTTTTGCGTTCCTTTTTCTTGGCGATGGTTTTGATTGCTGCCTCCTGTATGGTGTTATGAACCTCCATCCATAGTTCTTCAGGCACTCTGTCTATCAGATCTAATCCCTTGAATCTGTTTGTCACTTCCACTTTATAATCATAAGGGATTTGAATTAGGTCATACTTGAATGGTCTAGTGGTTTCCCTACTTTCTTCAATTTAAGTCTGAAGTTTGCAATAAAGAGTTCATGATCTGAGCCACAGGCAGCTCCTGGGACCATCATAAGGCATTGGTATAGGTCCCAACTACTGACAGAGTAAGCCCTCAGCCTTGGGGTTAGTGAGGCTGACCTTAGTAAGATAAATTCAGAAACACAAAGTGAGCAAATACTGGTGGGAAAATGGTACCAACCAACTTGCTAAACACCAGGCAAACACCAAGTTTAACCACAAAACTTCAGCTTGTAAATAACATATCTGTAAAGTGCAATGAAGTGAAGCATAATGAAAAAATATATGCCTATATTCTAAGTATATATAAATATAGGTATGTCCTGATATATATTATATATACATATATACATATCATATTGGTGATATATATATATATATATATATCTTCATCTGTTTTTCTGACAATGCCTGACTAGCACACTATCCAGTCAAACCCCTTCACCTGTCATTTTAATATTGTACATGTGGAACAGGGTTGACGAGAGACATGTGGAAAGGCTGAGCAGAGACCAACAACTTAAAAGACATTCTTCCCATTATATCATATTTCCCAATTGTATGGTGCCTTTCTTGGAGGTTCTCAATGTGCTATGTAAATATTAAATCAGTCTTCCTTCTGTCCCCTTGGGAGGCAGGAAGCCAGTATTATTTCACAGACCAAGAAGCTGAGTCCCAAGGGTTAAATGCCTTGCCCCAGTCACATAACTACAGGCAGATAGGCGTGCTGGGAATGGGGCTTGGAGTTAGGAATCCCTGCCTGGGGTCCCTTGGCTCCCAAACAGCGCCTTCCTTAAAGATAATTCTGTGTTCAAACTCTGTGGGAATCTTGTTCTATAACAGAGAAGTTACGGGACTGCTGACATGGCACATACATTGTCCTTCCCTTACCTGTTCATAAAGAGTACATTTTCAAAAAAAAAAAAAAAAGAGTACATTTTCAGAAGGCAGGTTTAGGACACGTAGGCATTGTCTAAAATAGCTTCAATCCATCCAATCTGGGGACCAATATTTAGCCTAAATAACCATTCTGGTGCTGAATCCATGACGATTCTATCAGGAGAAGATAGAAACAAGAGGGATGGACTCTTGATAGACATCTCACAGTATAGTTTTCCATATCTGCATTTCAGAAAAAGAAGGAGCTAAGAGTGGAGTTGACAAGCACGTTGCAGGAATGCATCACTCTGTTAGGTGTTAAACACTGCACTCACATTTTTTCCTCACTCTGTACAGTGAAGACGTGGCTGGACCCCTTTTCACAGTTGGCAAAACAGAAACAGGGGGACTAGTTGATTTTTCCAGAAGCTGAGCTGAGGGTCTAAGAATACCTGTTGCAATTTTAAGTCTATCAAACTAAATCCCCACCATCCTCTCGTGTAAGTTTCTAGATGCCAAATGGAAGTGGTTAGGCATAGATTGAACATCTTGACACTGTTGTCAATCAAATGTACATTTCAACAAATAACTTGCAACATTTCCCTTTCAACTGCCATGTGTCAGGCACTATTCTAGGCTCTGGGGATACAGAAGTGAATAAAACAGAGCATCCTCTTTTTGGGGGGAATATCCACCAAAAGTCAAATTGGTGCCATCAACAGGTTGGGGAGAGAAAGGCTTGCCTTGGAAGACACAGCCTTTACCTGGGGAAGAATGGCTTGAGAGCCTTGTTCAACGTCCTCGCAAACACCTTCACTTAAATAAAGTCCATGGAACTGACCACGGTTAAGATTTAGCATGGTGAGGCTCAGATGAGTCCCTAAGGAACCAAGTTCCCTTTTATATTTCAACACTCAGACTGAGAGCAAGGTGGGTTTCATTGACATCAATATCACACTGTTCCCTTTCACATCAGTGTCCTTGGAAGCAAATGGAAATAAGCCACAGTTGAGAAGTGGAGAGAGGGTATATGTGTGATTATTCTAATGCTGCTCTGACTTTCCCTGAGATATTATCAATGAGTGGTTCTTTGCCACAGGAAGTGAAGTCTCCCGCGGAGGTAGTAGAAGCCATGGAAGGCTGAATGGGACACAGTTCTTAAAAGGGAAGAGCCCTCCTGCTAAAGAGAAGACCCACAGCTGGGTCCACTCTCTAGACTGTGAATTCACACACTGTGTAGCCTGGACCAATTCTCACCTCCGAGCACTTGCCTGAGTCCTCAGCTCTTCAGTACCTGTCCTGAGAATGTATGAAGCTGACTGAATAGCACACATGGGAAATTTCATTAAGACCCAAGCATACAGACCACTGTGTGTTTTCAATTTGCTGGTTCAATGTTTTGGCCAGCTGCATAGAAGAGTTAAATTTCTGTTGGAAACCTTGCTGAGAAAACAGGCTCTTATTCCGGAGGAAGGATCTCACAGGATTTTTGGCTTGATGGGAAACTGTGATGACTATTGAGAAATGAATAGAAAAGTTGGAAGCAGTTCAGGGATTCTTATGTTTACTGTGAAAGCATTGGAATAACAGGGTTAATAAATATAACTGAAACATAAATAATACTAGTTTGCAGCCCCTTTTCTGGCATCAAGAAAAAGTCCAACAGGTTCATTTATAGCAAAACCCCAAAGGCATCACAGTTAGAATGTTTTCCCCCCTGATTTTTTTTCAGTTGCCTTTGGCACGTATTAACCTTTCTATCTGTGCTCTCATTGCAAAGGCATAATGTGGTCAGTATTTCGGCAACTTCTACATCTAAGATAAAGTACATTGCAGAAGAATATCTGTTTTTTCCCCAAATTTTCCTTTACTGACTTTTTTGCATTTAAAAATTCTATGATTTACTGCCAGTGACACTTCTTTACACATTACAGCCTTTAAAAATAAGCTTTCTAAATTTGCATTAATAATATGAACACTACCTGTAATGACAAGCAGTGAGTAGGCACTGAATAATAGTTAAATGAATGGACAAGTATATATGTTCTGTATCTATAAATGTACAACCTCAGCTGAAAGTTTATCCGACACTGAAACAATTTATTCAGTTTAAATGTCATCTTTTCATGTATTAAATGTGTGTGTTCAAACTAAAAAAAAAAAAAATGTGGGCTTTGGGAGTAGATTATAACTATAGTATAATATAGCTATACATGTTCTACTCTTTATTTACAAAAAGGAGCGCTTTGTGGAAATACCTAAGCTTAACACTCAGCAATAGAAGCAGGTAACTCTTCTGGAATAACTCTTTTAAAGAAATCCACTTGACGTACAATACGTTCCTTTGGATCTCTCTCCTCTTCTCAATCTCAGCTTAATCTGACATGAATCTCTAGATCTTCACTCCAGAGTTTCTCATTCCACTTCAATCCTTTCCTGGAGTCAATTCCCTCTGATTTCTAGTAACAGACTTTGGGGAAAATGGGCTTTTAAAAACTCTTACAGCTTTTTTTAGCAATAACTTCTGAACTTCAACTTGGAGGAGGGCTCATTCCTGTAACCAACTACGATCACAGTTGCTAAAGCAATGCTGCCCAGAAGTGTGGCTTCTTTTGCTCAGTTCTCTTATCTCCTCTCCAAAGGGGGAACGTGAGAGGGAAATATAGAGGGATCTGCCCTCTGAGTACAATACCTACCTCCTTTCACTACTTTCTGACAAACCAGCCTCCCATCACCTAATGGATGGATTCTCTCCAGTATGACAGACACTCTAGAAACAGGAGATTCTTTACTCCTTTTTTTCCTAGTTTACTACTTCTTTACCCCCTCCTTCCTCTATCTTCCCACAAGAGATGAAGATGTACTGATTTTATTGCCCAGCACCCAGGACATGCCTCAGGTCACACTTGCCAGGAGCAGGCTCATGGTGCCTTGGAGGATTACACGGATGGGGAGAGCTTTCTTGTCAGCGTCCTTCTGCACACTGTGCAGAAGCTCTCTTCACAGAGCATTCATTTCTTTTCTCCACCTCTTCCACACTTTACAGTGGCATGCTAAGTGGGCCAGAGTTCTCTCTAATTCTCTCGCACTCTAAAGTTACATCTGAGTTGGTTGCACCAAGATTTAGATTCAGGGTGAAAAACATAATTTCCTGTTAGACGATGAGCCTGAATCACATACTTCAACTCAGCTTCTACCAGAACGTTAAGCCCTGTCTGGTCCTAGGGCCTGTTCAGTTATAAATCAAGTGGTACCAGAGTGCCTCTCATTATATGAGAATCCAATGTCTGGGTTGTTTAAAAGAAGCAAAACTTCTTAAAGAAAAATTATTCATTAATAAACTGACTACTTATAAAATTAATGTCTAACTGAAGACCTGTTCTTTCAAGACATTAGTATCCATCCTACCAACATTATAGCAGATAATAAATTCAAGGATAGTAAAAGTGAAAAGAAATTGTAAATATTGCAAAAGGTGCAGGATTTCATGAAGTTGATGAAAGCAATATCATGGAACTGCTTGAAATATGTCAAGCCAATAATAAATGAGAATATACACAGCTTGTGAAGGTGGTGGTTTAATCACTAAGTTGTGTCTGACTCTTGTAAGCCCATGGACTGTAGTCTGCCAGGCTCCTATGTCCATGAGATTCTCTAAGCAAGAATACTGGAGTGGGTTGCCATTTCCTTCTCCAGGATATCTTCCCGACCCAGGGATTGAACCTGGATCTCCTGCATTGTAGGCAGATTCTTTATCAACTGAGCTTTCAAGGGAAGCCCTTATATACAACTTGGTCAGTTAACAATTTAAGAAGAGAAAATAAAGATGTTGACAAAAATACAGAGCACGTGGGTAAAAACTAACATTTTGAATATTTTTACAAAAGTAGCCCTTTTCTGACTATATGGCAAAAGTCAAACGTGAAGTCAAAAATATTTTATCCTACCATTATACTAGTGCATCTAAAAAACATTAGTGACCCATTTGGCTGATCTATTGCTGCATAAGAAACCACCCATATATTTAAAGACTTAATAACAATTTAACATTTCTCCCCATTCCTCTGGATGATCTGGTAGTTCTGCTTTACATGGTACCTTTAAGATTCTTAGAAGTTTTCTTGTTTAGCTGAGAGGATCACTGAGATACTCTTTAAATCTTGTTCATGTTTTAACAGAGATGTTGGCCCTGAGGTCATGTTTTACTAACAGCACTCTGGATTTCATCTTCAAACCAAGGCCATTTTTCACTTTTAGAAATTTTCCTTGGAGACATGAAAGCAATTTTATTATCAAACCCACAAGGTCTAGTGCCTTTTCAGTTCTTCTAAATTTGCTTGAAATCTAAACATTCCCTTCTTTAGCTCAAGTAGCTCCTCCTGGACTTTACCACAGGTGTCTAAAAGGAGGCAGATGACACTTTCAACATCCTGTCCAGGAAAATCCTTAGCCAGAACCCAAGTTCATGAGGCGCCTATTCTAGTTCCCATATTTCCACCAGCATAGTTCTGGTAACTCTTCTGTGGCTATAGAACTCAAGTTCTCTTTCCTGCAGCTTCCAGTGGGATAGCCTCCACTGTGTTTCAGCCTGCACCAAACAGTCTCGTTGTCATTCCTCCAAACTTCTCCAATCTTCCACCAGACACAAAATCAATGCCACCTGTGGTGGCAGGACTCCACATGGCTCTGTTTTAGCTATCGACTGCTACATAATACATCACCCCAAATCTAATGGCTTCTCACAATTTCTTAATCCTTCTTACAGATCTGGGGTTTGACCACAAGGTTACTAGGCTTCAAGGTTACTAGGCTTCAAGAATGTTGCTGGCTTTGAGTTGGATGTCTAGAAGATCTAAAATGGACTCATACAGATGGATGGAAATCAGTACTGGCTGCAGGCTGGGAGCCCAGTTGGGAGTTGGCTTAAGGCCTCCATTCTCCTCCAAGTGGGCTTCTCCACATGGCTGCTTATGCTTCTTCACAGCATGGCAGATGGATTCCAAGAAAACAGAGCCCATTGTGCAAGGACTTACCAGACTTTCACTTGCATCACTCTTGCTAATGCTCCACTAGTCAAGGCTCATCATATGGCCAAGTCCAGAATCAGCATGTGAGGGGACGCCCAGGGTACAGGTTTAAAGCAAACCAGAATACTGAAGTGGGTAGCCTTTCCCTTCTCCAGGGGATCTTCCCAACCCAGGGATTGAACCCAGGTTTCCCACATTGCAGGCCGATTATTTACCAGCTAAGCCACAAGGGAAGCCCACAGTGTATATGAACCCTCTACCACGGACTTTATCATTTAACCACTGCAGCACTACAAGGTAAATATTATAGCCTCATTTATTAATAATGAACTAAAGCAATAGTTTGTAGAGGTTATATTAACTTGCTTAAGTTCTCAGGGTTGTACTCCGAGTAAATGCTGGAGCCAGCATTTAAACCTTCTATTCTATCTTCTCAATGAGTGATGGAAACCAAGGTTAATATTCCTCTTAGGGAGATACCATGATTCTGCAGTGGAATGCTGACCACATTTTTGACCAGGACCCCCCTGCTTCACAAGGGGACTTCCCTGGTGGCTCAGACGGTAAAGCATCTGTCTACAATGTGGGAGACCCAGGTTCAATCCCTGGGTTGGGAAGATCCCCTGGAGAAGGAAATGGCAATCCACTCCAGTACTATTGCCTGGAAAATCCCATGGACAGAGGACCCTGGTAGGCTACAGTCCATGGGGTCACAAAGAGTCGGACACGACTGAGCAACTTCACTTTCACTTTCCCCTGCTTTACAAAGGCCAGGTCGACATAAGACATGGTGTCTCAGCGTCGATAGTCAAAGAAATATCTCAGAACAGAATTGGGAACGCATGTGACCCAGACATCTGAACAACCTTACTGGGATTTCTAATTTATTTGTCAACTTTTCTCTAATTCACAGTTCCTAGAGCACTCCCAGATGACAGAGCAGTACCAAAACTTGAGGGATTTAGTGGGTTATACTACTTCACCCACCAAAAAAAAGGGGGGGGGGTGGTATTGGAGGCAACTTGTGGACTTCTGCTGGTTTCTTAGACTACTATATAACTGGTCTGAGTTGGAGTCCTAGGAGGACAAATTGATGCAATAACACAAATACAGAAAATACAAGGACAGTAAAGTGTAAAGGGTACTATCTCTTTTTCTGACAATCAAATCTACCAAAACCAGGTTTCTGCCTCTTTATAAATGAGGTTACTTCAGACATTGCTCAACTATAAATGCCACAATGACAGGAAGCATGGTGTCTCCATCCCTGTTACATCGCTGCACCCTGAAAAGTGGTGGTCACACTGTCAGCACTCAACAGACAGTGAATGGGTCATTGTGTGATCTAACCATGCATGGAATTTCCTGCTGACTTACAGTAACCTGTTCTAAACAAGGTGTGTGGTGTGTGAGCAAGGATGAGAATGGAGGCTTGCAAGCCTCTCCCCCGGGCTCCTGCTCTGGGTTCTGACACAACTGCCCCCACTGGGGATCCACTTATAAGTCTCAAACTTCTGGAAATTTTTGTGACATGAGGAAAGCTGCTTTTATACTGCCTGAGGAACTAGTTTCATTCTGTACATTTGAGTTACAAACAGAAAAGAATGAAGGAAATCATGCAGAGCTGTAACATGCAGCTCTGGGATTCTTTCAGGATGCCCAAGTAGAGCACACTATGGCTCTCTCTATTTCTGGGTAGCAATCTTAAATGTAGGGACTTTACTAGGTGGAAGTGGCCTCTGCAAGCTTCAGTGCTTTTTGCTCCTGTTTTGTTCCAACATGTCTTACATTAATTTTCTACTAGCTTCCTGAAAGTCAGATAAAGAAACTTGTACCTTTTGGCATGACACTATGATGGGTTTTATAGCACAGCAGCTAAACAATAGATATTAGGCACCAAAAAAAAAAGAGAGAGAGAGAGAAAGAAAGAAAACGAATACCACCAAAACTTAATGGATGGAGCAAAAGAAGTTCTCAGAGGAAAGTTTATAACAATAAATGTGTACATTAAGAAAAAATAATGCTCTCAGATAAGGAACCTAATAAAGAACCAGAAAAATAAGAACATACCAAGCCCAAAATTAATATAAGGAAAATAACAGAATGGAAATAAATGAAATAGAAACTAAAAAAATAACATGAAATCAATGAAACGAATAAGCTCTGTTTTTTAAAAAATATAAACAAATCTTTAGCTAGACTCATCAAGAAAAAGAAAGGATTGAAATAAAATTCTAAATGAAGGAGAGGATATTACAAATGATAAGATATAAGAACAAAGGATTGTTAGAGACTTCGATGAACAATTGTATACCAAAAAATCAGATAACCTAGCAGATACAGACAAATTCCTCTTTGCTCTCATATATCCAAAAGTTCCTCAAATACCTAAAGCAATCTTTCTTACTGTAGGCTTCTTTGAGACACTATGTAAGGTTATTATTATGTGACTTAGATCTCTTTTAGATTTCTTTCACATGAGAACATTCCCCTTCCTTTCCCATGTCATTGAGTAGCTAGAAAAAACTGGGCTCAGAATCCTGAAGGACTTGCCACACTCTGAATAAGTTACGAAGCCATTTCTTAAGCTGTGAACCACCCCCTGGCCAGCTAGGATTTCCAGAGGTGTATCGTTTAATATTGTGGACAATCTGCATTGTCTCACTTAATGAAACTGGTGCATGTATCATCTGTGCCCACACCACCCTACTCCTCCCTGAATCCACTTAGAACCCCAAGCAATAGCTTTCCTCTCTAGGAGGTCCCTAACAGTTTTCCAAGGAGAGCTGAAAAGGAAAGTAGTGTTTCCACAATCCAGAGAAACAGAAGCCTAGGGCTGTGTAGGCACTCTGCTGGGAAAGAACACAAGTTCATTGTCTCAGGAAAACAAACAGCCAACAGTATCTGTGTTCTAGAAGAGGAAGCTCCTATCATAAACACACGTAGAGGACTTGCTGAGGTTCAGCAGCAGAGCTGCTGCATCTCTTCTTGGAAGGCAGGCAGCAAGCAGCAGGCTGGGGTGCTCAGGTGGATTTCATGTGAACCCAAGTTGCTCCTTTCCTTGTACTTACACGCAGCCTGCATCAGCAGGTTAGAAACAATAATATGGATGAAGCGCCCACAGATCTAGCTCAGAGCACCTGGGAGCCAGCACCTCGCTCTGGATGCTAAGGCTCCTGGGCAGGGGGATTGATGAGCTGGCCAGGGGTCCTCTTCTACACACCAGCGCAGTAGCACTGGCAGCTCGTCCTGGCCACATCTTGCATGGCTGCATCAAGGTTCTGAACTTCAAGGCAAGAACTCATACCTTCTGAGTTCCCACTCACCTGGGCTACTTTCAGGGTCCAGTTTCCACCCAATAATCCAGGGGAGCCTGATAGGAACCCCTGGAGGAATCAGAAATGAAAAACTCTAAGATACTCCTTTTGATGAGCTAAGAGAGCAGCTCAAATGCAAACATGCACGTGCTTCAGTCTGGATGAACACATGCTGGCTGGCTGTCAGCTTTGAGCCAGGCTTGGTGCTCAGCACTGGGGCATATGGAGAATATTCCAGACTACTCCAGACTAGAATATCCCATTCCTCCCAAAGCTGTCAGTCTGGGCACAATAGTGTTCTATCCATCCCTGATCTTTTTTTTTTTTTTTCCCAAGTATTTTCAGAATGGATTCCAACTTAAATGTTTCTTCTATAACTTATACTCCTCTTGCTACTGCCTTACACTATAAACAGATATCAAATCATACTAATTAAATACCATTAACATCTTTGAAGACTTTTCAGGTGGCAGAGTGGTAAAGAATCTGCCTGTCAATGCAGGAGATTCAGGAGAGCTTGGGATGATGCCCTAGAGGATGGAATGGCAACCCACTATTCCAGTATTCTTGCCTAGAAATTCACATGGGCAGAGGAACCTGGTGATCTACAGTCCATGGAGTCGCAGAGAGTTGGACAAAGCTTAGCAACAAGTATCTTTTGCACAGGACATTACAACACTTCACAAACACTGGCCATGAGTAGTAAATTCATCTGTAAATTGATTCCAAATTCACAGATAGATAGTAGTTGGTGGGTGTGTAGAGTCGAGAGATATCAAAAAAAATTCTGACTTACCGTTAAAACTTGCATTATGATCTCAGGCAAACTCCTCCACCTCCCTGGAGCCCTGTGTCCTCTCTGTATGCAGTACTGGCAGCTGAAAAGAAAATGATCCTCGGTATTTGAAACTCTGGGAGAGGTGAGTTTTATTCATCATAATAGTAGCAGAAGCATTATTGATATGTAGACACCAGGGGTCTGGATGCTGTTTCTCCTGTACAGCTAAGTTTCACAGAAATAGATTTTCCTGCCCCAAATGCCAGGGGAGGTCATTTACACTGGTCCCTTTCACCCTTCCCTGCTGTACAATCTATGCACGTTGGTCATTGACAGTGAGCCTGACTACTCAGCAAGTTGAGCTATGCTAAAAAGGAAACCAGAGAAGGCAATGGCACCCCACCCCAGTACTCTTGCCTGGAAAAATCCCATGGATGGAGGAGCCTGGTAGGCTGCAGTCCATGGGTGTCGATAGGAGTCAGACATGACTGAATGACTTCACTTTCATTTTTCACTTTCATGCATTGTAGAGGGAAATTGCAACCCACTCCAGTATTCTTGCCTGGAGAATTGCAGGGATGGGGGAGCCTGGTGGGCTGCCATCTATGGGGTCGCACAGAGTCTGACACGACTGAAGCGACTTAGCAGCAGCAGCAGCAGCAGAAGGAAACACCTTAAATGAAATACCTCACATTGAAGAATAAAATATAAAGCTCCAAAGTTGAAGTAATTTTTTTTTAACTGTATGTCTGAATGCACTTAAAAAACAACAAAAAAGGTATCCTCAAAAGTTTTCCAAAAAATGACACAAAAGCATAGGTGAAGTCAGCTTAGCCATAAATAACTATAAATTTGGGCACTTTGAGGTAAGTTGAAACGGGTTTAGTATTTCTCTTGGTTTCTAAAATCAGTGTCTTTAATTAAAATTAAAACTAAAGTTAGATGTCTGGTGTTTTGACATCCAACCAAGTTTTATCTCAGGTACAAGTATCCAGACTAAAACACCACTCGCGGCAAAACTTGCCCATTTTTATGTGAATGTTTGTTTATACTCAGCTCTCTAAGCTCCACACCATCATATCCTGTTCTGAGTTAAGTAATCTTGTCCAACATTACATGGAAGTACACTTACATGTTCATTTTGCCTTGCTGTAAGTCCTTTCCAAATGTCTGACAGAGAACCTGAATGAAGTGTGAAGGCCCCAGACAGTAGCCATCAGACAAGGACCATGTGCTAACACCCACTACACTCTCCAGGGTTATATGATCAGTAAGGTTTCTGAGTAGGCCACCCCAGACTCAAAAGATTCCAATTGGTTTTCTTTGACCTTGGACTTGACAGTGATGTCGTGCGTAAGGTGAAGAGTCTGAAGACAGGTGACCTGCTTCCAAATACTAACTCCACCATTTCTTGCTGTGTCATCACAGGCAAACCATTTAAATCCTCTGAGCCCCAGTTTCTTCTTTCTACCTACCTACCTACCTATCCATCCATCCGTCCATCCATCCATCCATCCATCTTCTACCTTCATCTATCCCCCAGGTTGTGGTAAAGAGGAAAAGAGGAAGTATAAAGAAGGAGGCACTTTGAAAACCGCAAATGCACAAATTAATAGCAATTGTTCAGATGATGATAGATGGACAAGGGCTTAGGGCCTAGGCCTAAATTTGGGCTTTCTATTGTCTGAGGGTTTCTGGGATTTGAGGCAAGAGTGAGGCAGGGAGTGTGGGCCAGGGGACGATGACTCCCCAGATAGTTCCATGAGGTGGTCCCGGGGCCAAGTCACCATGATTGTCATTAAGTGTGAAAGAAATGAGTGTCGCATGTCAGAGGAGGAGAGTAGTGGTAATGTGGAATAATAAGTTGGGAGCTGAGGACCTGTTAGACCTGGATCCTGCACTAGAAGGAAGGCAGTAGGAGGAAGTGTGGAAAGAGCCTGAACCAAACCAAATGGAGCCATTTCTGGACCCCTGTTTTTTCATTCTCTTTATGTGCTGTTGGATATAGAAAGCTTCAATTTCCTGCTTGGTTATCCCTTAAAATAATTCTTTAAACTGTATGTCTTTTCAAATTATTCATTTGGGCATCTTTCAAAATGCATAGTAACACTATCATTTGACAAAAAACAAAAACCACTATATGTCTCTTCACATGTGTTTAAGTTAACATCTCAACCATTTCTTCATCAACTTAAATCGTTGCAAAGGATAAAATCTGTGGTGAATCAAAAATAGGAAATTTAAAAAATTAAATCCTAATATGACTTCTTCACTGTTTCCAGGACAATCTAATACCACAGCAACTTGATATCTACCAAAATTCATTTTAATATACACCTACAAGCTCATCTTTAGTAGGAAAAATTTATTTCATTTACTCCTTAAAGTTGTATTTCCACTCTACTTTCTTCACATAATTTTATGTTAATGTGATACATTTTATGCCTAAAATCCTTTCATTGATCATCCATAATTATTTGCAGCAAAAATATGTATATAACTTGAATTCAATTTTGTACATTTTAATTTGAAGGTAATGTTTAAATCCTGTAGCCAAATAGCTCTAGATAGTAAAGAAATAATTCTAAACTGAATTATCACTATATATACTATTAATATGTGATTTATCACACAGGATTTTTTTTAATATTAGACATAAAAAATAAAATTTTATTGGAAAAAAAACAGTTTTCATCAGACTTACTAAATGAAGATGTATCTATTTCCTAAAATAGATGGCAATGCTCACCAACATTAATCTCATTTTATAATTATTGCTGTCACAGTTGTTGTACACACTAAGAAATAGTTTTCATGAAAACGAAAGGAACTTTATCATAGTAATGTCCATTACCGAGCTCCCTCTGATAGGGTGATTTATCATCAAAATGATTTTTAATGATCTAACTTTTGACAGAGCTCAACTCGGTCTTCCCTCAAATTTCATGAAAGCAAAATATTAGAAATCATCTGAGTTGCAAAAAGATTTAATACTAAATCAACAGACTTTCACTTTCTCAAAAAATACTATTTTGTCTGGCACTCAAAAGATTTGTGGGCCCTGGAGAAACTCATCATAGTAAGCAGAGGGAGAGAGGCAGGTCTCACCTTTATGGAGAGGTCTTTGTAGAAAGCAAGACCCTCCGCCCACCTGGGACTGCTCACTGCTGCTCAGCTCTTGGCAGAGCAACCTTTGGAAAGGGTGCACAGGCAAGATGTGGATCATCTTTTTTTTTTTTAAATCCAAGTATTGATGTCACCTTAGCCAGCATTAACATACCACCAAGCATGTGGGGGTCCAATTGTGAAGGCTACACCTTTGGACTGTCTGGGAGCTAACTTCCACTGGCCTGGGAGCTGAGTCTCAGCAGAGCTGGCAACCCTGGACAGCAGGAGATTCCCTGACCTCTCCAGCTGGCATTTTCCAAACTGGGTTGGGGCGAAAGCACAGGAGGGCATTTGTGCACGTTGAAAATGTGAGTTATTTCCAGTGAAGACAGAATCCCTGTTGAAAAACATTTGGGAAAAGCTCCCTTTTATTTCCCCCTCTTAGAGATTTGCAATCAAACCAGAATATTAAAGGCTAAAGAAAGCTGTTTAACTTTCTTTAGCATAGATTTTTGGAAATCAGTTTGCTCCCCCACCCCAATATTTTCTCCCAAAGGACAAACAGTTATATAGAAAGAGACTTTAAATCATCTGTTCTGATCCCCAGAGTGCCAGACGTAGTCTCCTATGAGATCTATGTGGTCTGACCTGTTTGTGACAGCTACAGGCCCCTCTAGTTTCCAGGGGACCTGAGATTGGTTGGTTTTCAAGGGTTGTTAACCTGCTAGGGCAGTGTTACTGTCTGCTCTAGTCTTCCTACTGATGTTACCCGTTTTTAGATGGATGTTCTAGTACAACAGGAAGGTTTCTGTGCTACTGATGTAGGGGTAGCAACCACTGCAGCCATGAACTTAAAGCCTTACGATCAGCTCTCAAATAACCACCAGTGGAGGATCAGTTTGGTGCCTCCCTAGCTGTCTTTCTGCACCCCATGGTCCATGATGGTGTGGGCCAAGTCAAGAGAGAAGTATACTTAGATGCAGAATACAATTAAAATCAAACATATATGAGTGGAATGTGTGTGTCAGAAAGAGACTGTGTCTCATCATATGACTGTCTTTATTACATCCAGAGCCACATGGATTATAATCATTTGATTTGAATTGTCCATCTTTTCATTGCCAAGCATAAAGAGTTCCCTACATTACTATGATGAGAATACACAGTTCAAGTACCCGCTGGGGAGAGATGTCTCTGACGCTGTTCACTACATGGGAAAGAGGGCTGGGTCACCTGACTTGGGTCACATTTTGGAACTTCACAGGCATTTGATCTAAGACACCACTGACAATACACAAGAACAAGTCCCTGCTATCCTTTCCTCCAGGAAGACCCCAGGACTTCAAGTTAGAAATCAGTCAATATGCGATGCACCAGTGCTGAACATTTTGGTTAGCATGGAAATCCAATCAGACTCTCCACTCTGACAGCAGCTCAGAACTCAAACAAATCCGTCATACCTGCTGGGAACAACGTTGAAGAGTGAGCTGGCGGAGCATCTCTGTTCTTGGAACACAGGAACCGTGAAGGGTTCTGACTGTACCTTCACTCTGCACACAATCTTCACTCTACACAGAACAAGACAGCTGATGAGAACCAGAGTCCAAGCACATGAATGACTGGTCCAGCCTCAAATGGAACTGGATTGGCCCTTGGGAAACCTGTGCTCTCACCTGTGAAGCTGAAAAATAACCAATGCATTTTTATAAGCCTCTGAAAACCAAGAACAGAACTCAAAACAGCTGGAAGAAATGAGATAAGGCATCACAACTAGCTTCTGATCTTAAAACCACTAGAAATTTCCTGGGAAACCATCCTCCCAAACTCCCTTTTATGGGAAGACAAGGGGAACAGAAATCAAATGGTTTGCCTACAGGTGAAGGGGAAGAGCTCTCAGCACTTCAGGTTTTAGATGTTAAGGTTCAGAGAAACCTGCAGGGAAGTGCCAGGGAATAAACACCACACAGCGAGTCTGTGAGCAGGATACTCTACATGCTCAGTGAAACCTCCTGGACAAATTTGGCTTGAATATTTTCTATTTAAAGCTTTGTAGGAGGGCTGGTAAGAAGAGCTGGGTGAGGAAAACAAAGTACCGAGATTAAAATTTCTTCTGTGTAATGAGATAGGCAAAATATAACCTCAAATAATAATATGTCTAAGCGTAAGTCTTAAGGAATACAGCTTTCTTTATTAAACAAGAAGTATGGGGTCGCACAGAGTCAGACACGACTGAAGTGACTTAGCAGCAGCAGCAACTTTTAATTACACTAAAATTCCTCCTTTGGTTTCAAATCATCCTGATCCTCTTCTTATTATGCTTATTGTCTATGCCCTTCATGTGTCTTATGATCATAATTTTAACTCTTTAAAGCAGCTGGATGACATAAATATGGTTCTGTGAAAAGCATACAACAAATATGTCATGTCAAGCTTTCCTACCATTTACCAACTCATTACTTTTTAAAAAAAATATGGTACAATTCATGCGAGAACACTGAAAAACCAAGGAGATGATGTTGCTACATTAGGAACTTCTGGCTTCTCATCCTTTATAACTGAAGGTTGTTAACAAGAGTATTCTTTTAATCCCTTTGCCACTCTGCCATCTTTACTGTAGGTTTATGGATGTTCATAACATCCTTGCTTAACAACTATTCTAGGAAGTGAATTCTGTTCATTCATCTCAAATATCCTGTTCATTGCCATCAATCAGGGCCCAGGCCATGTCCCAGCCCTCCCGACCTAGTCTTATCTCCTGAGCACACTAGCTCACTTTCATGCAACTTCCTCCTGAATTCCTGCCACACATTCTTTGATATCACTGAAAATTCAAAACTTACCACCTGACATTGTCATTCATATATAAATATACTATATATATTATATATAATATGTAAAATATAGGATGTAGATATATGCAAATTTAATATAGAGAAATTATAAAGAGTCCTTGAAATAAAGAATTCCACTGAATTGGTTCCAGATGACTTGGTGTGTTTTTTCGTGTCCTCTACTTGTATGACAGTCATTTGAAATTCAACTATTATTAGAACAGCAAGAAAGAGAGGACTAGGATCTTGCCTCCAGGAGCTCCCTTGCCAGTACTTTTATCCACCTTCCCCGGTCTCATGCCCCATTGAGCTTTCCTTTCTCTCTTTCTCTCTCTTTCATGACCCACTTTTTTATTCTTTTTATAGGTTTTTCTACAATATTTTCTCTTTACCTTTTTTTTTTGGAGTATGTTTCATCTCTTCCATTCTTTACTGTTTAATCTGTCTCAGAAGCACAAGTGCACACACACACAGACACACACACACACACAAGTTTCCATACAAGCTCTGTGTTTAGATGCTGTTTGACTGGGCTGTCTCTGTGTTTGACTCACATTTTCATATTCCACAATACTACCACATGCCAGGAGAGGCAACCATTTTCCTGTCTGCTTCTCCTTTTGACCCACATTACACTAAAATGAAGCAAAAGGAAGGGTTGCAGGCAGACTACTGAATGCTTTAAGATGCTGGCCTTTTAGAATTACATCTCTTGTTTTCCAAAGCATCAGAGCCCTGGACAGTCATTTGGCACCTTTTGCAGGACACAAAGAGCCACAGGCTTGGAAAATCAGATCTGATTTAATGAATTTGATTGAATCTGATTTAATTTAAGGTGGCCACCGCATCTCTAGAACCACTCTGAATAAACCATTTCCTGCTGTCAAAATAACTGTACTAACCAAAGCAATCTACAGATTCGATGTAATTTGTATCAAATAACAAATGGTGTTTCTCATAGAACTAGAACAAAAAATTTTACAGTGTGTATGGAAATACAAAACACCCTGAAGAGCCAAAACAATCTTGAGGAAGAAGAGTAGGAGCTGACAGGATCAGGCTCCCTGAATTCAGACTACACGACAAGCTACAGTAGTCAAAACACTGGTACTGGCACAAAACACAAAATATATTGCATAGATCAATGGGACAGGATAGGAAGTCCAGAGAGAAACCCACACACCTGTGGTCAATTAATCTAGGACAAAGTAGGCAAGACTGTACAATGGAGAAAAGACAGCCTCCTCAATAAGCAGTGCTGAGAAAACTGCACAGATACATGTATAAGAATGAAATCAGAACACTCCCTAACACCATCCACAAAAATAAACTCACAATGGATTAAAGACCTAAACATAAGGACAGACATTATAAAACTCTTAGAGGAGAACACAGGCACAACACTCTGCCACAAATCACAGCAATGTATCCTTTATGACCCACCCCTTAGAGTAATGAAACTAAAATCAAAAGTAAGCAAATGGGACCTAATTAAACTTAAAAGCCTTTGCACAGCACAAGGTATCACAAACAAGACAGTAAAAAAAACCACAGAATGGGGGACAATATTTGCAAATGAGGCAACGCACAGATTCATCTCTAAAACATTCAAACAGCTCAAAGAGCTCAATATCAAAAAACAAACAACCCAATCAAAAAATGAGTGTAAGATCTAAATAGACATTTCTCTAAAGAACACTTACAAATGACAAAAAGCACATGAAACGATGCTCAGAAAGGATGCTCAACATCCCTAATTATTAGAGAAGTGCAGAAATATTACAATGGGGTATCATTTCACACCAGTCAGAATAGCCAGCATAAAAAATCTACAAACAATAAATGCTGGAGAGGGTGTGGAGAAAAGGGAGCCCTCCTACAGTGTTCATGGGAATGTAACTAGGTATACCCACTGTGGAGAACAGTATGGAGGTTTCTTGAAAAACTAAATATAGAGTTGCCATATGAGTCAGCAATCCCAGTCCTGGTCAATTATCCAGAGGAAACCATAATTAAAAATATACATGCACCCCAATGTTCACTGCAGCACTATTTACAATAGCCAATACATGGAAGCAACCTAAATATCCATCAAGCGATGAATGGATAAAGAAGATGTGGTACACACACACATACACACAATGGAGTATTCAATTCAGTTCAGTTCAGTCGCTCAGTCGTGTCTGACTCTTTGCAACCCCATGAATCGCAGCATGCCAGGCCTCCCTGTCCATCATCAACTCCCGGAGTTCACTCAAACTCACGTCCATTGAGTCCGTGATGCCATCCAGCCATCTCATCCTCTGTCGTCCCCTTCTCCTCCTGACCTCAATCCCTCCCAGCATCAGAGTCTTTTCCAATGAGTCAACTCTTTGCATGAGGTGGCCAAAGTACTGGAGTTTCAGCTTTAGCATCATTCCTTCCAAAGAACACCCAGGGTTGATCTCCTTTAGAATGGACTGGTTGGATCTCCTTGCAGTCCAAGGGACTCTCAAGAGTCTTCTCCAACACCACAGTTCAAAAGCATAAATTCTTCGGCCTTCAGCTTTCTTCACAGTCCAACTCTCACATCCATACATGACCACTGCAAAACCATAGCCTTGACTAGATGGACCTTTGTTGGCAAAGTAATGTCTCTGCTTTTGAATATGCTATCTAGGTTGGTCATAACTTTCCTTCCAAGGAGTAAGTGTCTTTTAATTTCATGGCTGCAGTCACCATCTGTAGTGATTTTGGAGCCCAAAAAAAGAAAGTCTGACACTCTTTCCACTGTTTCCCCATCTATTTCCCATGAAGTGATGGGACCGGATGCCATGATCTTTGTTTTCTGAATGTTGAGCTTTAAGCCAACTTTTTCACTCTCCTCTTTCACTTTCATCAAGAGGCTTTTTAGTTCCTCTTCACTTTCTGCCATAAGGGTGATGTCATCTGCATATCTGAGATTATTGATATTTCTCCCAGCAATCTTGATTCCAGCTTGTGCTTCTTCCAGTCCAGCGTTTCTCATGATGTACTCTGCACAGAAGTTAAATAAGCAGGGTGACAATATACAGCCTTGACGTACTCCTTTTCCTATTTGGAACCAGTCTGTTCCATGTCCAGTTCTAACTGTTGCTTCCTGACCTGCACACAAATTTCTCAAGAAGCAAGTCAGGTGGTCTGGTATTCCCATCTCTTTCAGAATTTTCCACAGTTTATTTTGATCCACACAGTCAAAGGCTTTGGCATAGTCAATAAAGCAGAAATTGATGTTTTTCTGGAACTCTCTGGCTTTTTCCATGATCCAGCGGATGTTGGCAATTGGTTACATCATCACAAATATATTTTATTTTATCTGGTGCCATGCTTTTTTTCAAATGAAAGAGGAAAGACTACACTGCACCAGGGAGTAGCAAACATGACATCATTTTACAGGACAGCATTGTAAAACAAACAAACAAACAAAAAAACACTACAAGCAATGCTCCAGAGTGGACAGGAAGCAAACTATACACTGCACATTACCCAGAGTTTCCATGAAACTGTAATTAAAAAGTTGAATTTGGCTTTAAAAACAGCCAAATAAAAACAGTAAAAATCATTCTGAAACAAACTTCAAAGCCAAGAGGAATGAAAAGATTGACAAACATATTTTAGGAAGATTACTCTGGCAGCAACTTAAAGATAAACATCAGGGAAGCAAAACTTGAAAAGAATATTTCAACATTATAGGTGAGAAAGTGGATTATGACAATAAGACATTAAAAATGATAAGCATGTAGAAAATACTGAACTTGCTGAGTGACTGGATGCAGTAATTTCAAGGAAGTTTGGCGTCCGGGATCTTTCCTGCTGTGGCATTTCAGTGATGCTGTCTACTAGGATGGGGAAAACAGACGACAGTGTAGCTTACAAAGAGTCAGGGACGAGGGAAGCATCAGGAACAAGGCCTTCAGTTTGGGGAGTAATGAATTAATTTGAGGCACACAAGGGACTCAGAAGAAAGGATTTGGATAAATACCTTTGGATTAGAAATAGATAGCCTTATTCAGGAAAAGCATAGCTGTTAAGATAACTATTTGTAAAATATGCTAACCTGGTATAATTAATGCAAACCTATGCAGAATTCTGAACTTACAAAAATAAAACAATACCAGGGGAAGAAAACTATGACATTAAAATTTTCAGTTATATATTTTAACATCTGTTTCAAGGACATAAAAATATACTTTTATAAATATGTGCAAATATTCATTTCTGGGATATCATAATAATAAGCATTTTTGAGTGTAATGAAAAGGTTTAATAGTAAAACACCAATTCAAGATGCTACAAGAAGATTCCTTTTTAAAATTGATCTTAAAAGACAAGTTTTAAATTGTAGATGAGAAATGCTTATGTGAATATGGAATTATGAGTCATTTTAAAGTACTACTATGAAGTAAGAAAGAAATATAAAACCCCATTTGAAAATTCACAAGGTTTTCTTCTTATTTTCCTGTAAACAGCACACTAACAACTCTAATTTCCTATCTGTGCCTTCTGGAATAGTAGGTAAAGATTGAAGGAATGATCTAGATATTAAAAATAGTAGTAAAATTATTATTATCCTAGCTGGAGATATAAAGGTTTTCAAATACATCTATGATTATCAAGCAGGGCTCAAACTTCATATCAGGAAAGAACAAACAAACTAAAAAAAAAAAATCAAGTAACCACAATTTCTGAGTTTTGGATACAAAAGAATTTATACATTAGTTTCATATGTATAACAAAGAATTGACAGGCTAGTTTAACACCTATAAATACTGAAGTTAATATAAAGTTTCTTAAGAATAACATGGAGTATACATATGGCTAGAGATATTTTAAAAAGTAAAAAATTATCTTCCAGAGATAATTTTTAAACCCTGTTGGTAATTTTTCTTTCCTTATGATTTTATAATAACAAGTAGTCTGTATAAGAAAAAAATCGTAAATTGTGATTTCATTCATTTACTGTAATTGCCATTGCATGTATATATTAGGAAAAGACAAATCAGAATCTCTTCAGCAAGAAAAAGTTCTACATTTTTTCTTTAAGACTATTGCAGCTGAAAATTGTCTCATTTAATGAAGAGAGAGTGCTGCTAAGTTGCTTCAGTCGTGTCCGACCCTGTGTAACTCCATAAACAGCAGCCCAACAGGCTCCCCCATCCCTGGGATTCTCCAGGCAAGAACACTGGAGTGGGTTGCCATTTCCTTCTCCAATGCATAAAAGTGAAAAGTGAAAGTGAAGTCACTCAGTCGTGTCTGACTCTTCGCGACCCCATGGACTGCAGCCTACCAGGCTCCTCTGTCCATGGGATTTTCCAGGCAAGAGTACTGGAGTCGGGTGCCATTGCCTTCTCCGAAGAGAGAGTAAGAATCTCATTTATATAATTATAAATTATAACTTTAGTAACAAGACTAGATAAAATGCTTATTTATTTCCTCTTTAATTTCAAAAAGACCTAAAACACCCACAAAGATTATACCAAACAGTAAGATAAATTAGTTAAGTACATTAAGTATTTATCAAACAGTAAGTTAGAAACCACAAGAAACAGAAAGGCCAAAAATTCTTAAATCATAATAAATCTGCTAAGGCCTAAAAAAGAACTCACCTTGAATTGTCTATGAACTAAAGTTTTGCTATATTAAATAGAAGACATGGCTTCATTACTTTCAAAGTGAGAATTTGTTTAAAAAGACAAATCACTTCAAATTGAAATGAACTTCCAGAGGGAACTATATTCAATATAGATATATACATACATGTGTGTGTGTTAGTCCCTCAGTTGTGTCTGACTCTTTGTGACCCCGTGGACTGTAATACACCAGGCTCCTCTCTCCATGGAATTCTGCAGGCAAGAATACAGGAGTGGGTTGCCATTTCTTTCTCCAAAGGATCTTCCCAACCCTGGGATTGAACCCAGGTCTCCCATATTGCAGGCAGACCCTTTACCAACTGAGCCACCAGGGAAGCCATAGATACATATATAAGTATAACCAAGACACTTTGCTGTACACCTGAAACTAACACAGTATTGTAAATTGATTATACTGCAATTTAAAAAAAAAAAAAAAAACAAGAACCACCACCAACTTCAAAAACAACCACCAAAAAAGGTAAAGAATAAATTTTCTTTCAGTTCTTCATAAAAATCAGCTATATGTCATTCAAAAGAGTATGAGCATTGTTCTTTCACAACCTCACTGTCTCAAGTTGAATTTGAAATAATTCTTCTCGTATTCATAAATAGAGTTCCTTGTCTGACATACCCCCACTATTTCTGTTGTGTTTGTATAATAATCTGTCTCATCCTGACCCTCATTCCATTTCATATTCATCTTGTCCTTCTTAAATGAATTCTTCCCCTTCATCCCCCTCCCCATCTTCATATTCATCTAGCTCTTCTTCCTAATTGATTTGTAATTTCTTTCTTTCATAATGGCATACTTAGTATGCCAACATTTATAAATCTGAGTCATGCATATATATTGCTCTTATTATCACAACATTTTGTATCATGACTTTGAAGGGTTCCATTTCTGTGGTAGGATCCTTTCTGTCATATAAGGGGACATGACATGCAAATGGCATGTGAAAAAGTACAGGGGAAAAAGAGTTACAAACAAAACAACTTGCCTTTGTGAGACCAAGGCCTGCGAGAGACTTGAGAGGTTGTGGAAGAGGCTCAGGCGATGGGAAGGCAGGATGAGAGAAGCCCTGGACTCCAGGTGATGGTTCGGGAATGGTTTCAACCACATCTTCAATTTCCCTATCAGAATTATTGTCCTCAGAGAACGTTGTACTCTCTGGTCTCACAATGCCACATTTTGCTTCTACTACAGTGAAAACAAGGGAAAGTACATGAGAACATCTGTAATTTCAAATCAGTGAATAATTGAATTGAATTTCAAATCAGTGAATAATTGTCACCAAGAGGACAGTCTTAGATAACTTACTGTTTCTCTTGGATTGCTGAGAAGCATTCATTAGCTTCATTAAGTTTGGTTTCAGGACATTCTGGAGAAGAAAATAAGAACTTTAAGAATAATAAGAGTAAAATTTAATAAAATAATTATAACATCCCCCATTACTCTATGATCTAACACAAAGAGCACAGGCTCTGGAGTCATTCAGATGTGGATTCAAATCCCAGTTCTGCCACTGACTAACCTTCTCATGGGGTAAGGATTATGACAGATGACATAGGAAGCCCCAGATGTTCCTCTCCTTACCCCTAATATACTGCTATACAAAGGCTATGACACCTACTAGATTACTTTCTCTACCAAAATGTTCTAGAATAAAAATTTATCCCCAATACTTTAGAGTACTATGTCTGAAAAACTAAGCTATTTAAATTAGTTGCTATGTTTTGAAATTTGCTTGCATGATTTCTATATGTATGAATTATCACTTGCAAAGGGAAATATGAAAGTTTAGTTTTTAGCAGAACCTTATTTAGATGGGTTAGAACTGCAAACAGGAAAAGTTATTTCTATTCTGTTTGTCAAAGAGCTAAAGACAAATGATTTTTTAAATTCAACTCATTCTAAGAAAGAGGGAAAACAACAAGAGTAAACATGTAGGGCAATGATCATGAATGAAAGCCACAACACTCTAAACAGAAAGCCATAAGCAAACATGCTAACAATACAGGCAGAGAGAGATGGACTCAAAGAACAGACACTGAAGAAATGTATTCTGCAAGGAAAAATTAGATTAACAGTAAATATTAAAAATGACAAAAAGTAGGGGAGGTAAAAGAAAGGAAAAAGTGAGACATGCCTAGTGAAGTACAAACTTAAAAAAAAAAAAAGAAAAGCATAAGTATAATGAGGTATGTGGAAAAACATATATATTTAGAATTTATATACAATAAATCAGTAATATATCAGTATTGTTAAGGATACACTATGAACAAAGCCTGTGCTTTACATGTTTTTATTAATACATAAATTATATATCTACACTATTCAAGTTTTATGAAAATATCAACACAAATTATATATAAAACATATATTTAAAACAGAGCCTTTTGAAAAAAAAAAAACAGAGCCTTTTGTTCATTTTATATCCCTAATAATAGTGATTTATATTACTTTAAAACTGTTTATAAATAATACTGTAATAAAGAGTTTAATTTTGCCACTATAAAAAAAGTCATTCAATTAGCCACACGTGGTCATCTATCACTACCTGAATGTTGTCAAGTATTATATTAGAGAGAGAGGAATTGATAAAGAGATATTCCTAACATTTCATTGGGAACAAGGACTGGTAGTCAGAATTCTAAGAGAATATGTTTGAAAAAAAAATTAATGGAATACAAGATGGAGCCTAAAAGCTATGGGGTGGGAGAAGTATTGGGTTGGCTAAAAAGTTTGTTTGGGTTTTTCCATAAGATATTACATAAAAACATGAATGCACTTGTTGGCTAACCCAATATATGGGAACTCTCTGCACTGTCTATTCAATTTTGCTGTGAACCTAAAAGTGCTCTAAAAAATAAAGTCTATTATTTTTTTTTAAGAAATCAGAAACAATGGTTGGATAAAATACTGAAACATGCTATAACACTTAGGACCCTTGAGAACATTATACCAAGTGAAAGAAGCCAGTCATAAAAACCACATATAGTATGATTTCATGTATATGAAATGTCTAGAAGAGGCAAATCTATAGAGACAGAAAATAAATTAGTGGTTGACCTGGGCTAATGGGGGTGGGGTGTCTGAATGAAACGGGGAATGACTGCTAATGTGGGATTCTTTTGAGATGATGAAAATGTTCTGAAAGTTGTTGTGGCCATGGTTGCACAACCCTGTGAATATACTAAAAACCAGTGAATTTAATTACATATTAAATGGGTGAATTGATGGTATGTGAATTGTATCTCAATAAAACTGTCATTATCTTAAGTAAAGCCACAATTTTTATAAAGTAACTGGTTAGAACCCATAGCATGCATACTTTAAACATTAGAATGCTGAAGAATACTGAAGAAGTCTCTAGACTTCTAGAGTTAGAAGATGGACTTCTCATAGTGATAATTCAGCAGGAAGGCATGTCATAAATATCCACATGCCTAACAACAGAGCCTCAAAACAAACAAAGCAAGAACTGAAGGAACCAAAGCTAGAAACAGATGGAAATTTTAAACACCAGTTTCTTAACAGGTAATAGAAGTAGATCCAAAGTAGGGGGGGCGGGGATATAAATAATGTACACAATACCATCAACCACCTTGTCTAAAATAAATATGTTGAGGATTGACACATGTACACTACTGATGTATAAAAGAGATAACTAATGAGAACGTATTATATAGCTCAGGGAACTCTATCCAATGCTCTGTGGTGACTTAAGTCGGAAAAGAAATCTAAAAAAGAGGGGATATATGTATACATATAACTGATCCACTTTGCTGTACAGCAGAAACTAAAGTAAGATTGCAAAGCAACTCTACTCCAATAAAAATTAATTTTAAAATACGCTGAGTATAACAAGCAGTGGTTAAGCATTCACTTCATAATAATTTTTTGTCTCCTTGGAACCTCTAAGGATCTTTCAGTGGTCTGAAATCTCTCTTTAAGATTTACTATTATCTTCTTTACTCTTATTATTTACATATTTACTCTGGGCTGTGCCAGGTCTCCGCGGCTGCACATGAGCCTTCTCTGGCTGCGGCAAGTGGGGGCCACTCTCTGGTTGCAGTGTGTGGGCTTCTCGGTGCGGGGGGCTTCTCTGGCTGTGCAGCACTGGCTCTAGGATGCGTGGGCTTCAGACGCTGCGGCCTGCAGGCTCTAGAGCGCAGGCTCTAGAGCTCAGGCTCAGAGGTTGTGGTACACGGGCTTCGTTGCCCTGCAGCATATGGAATATTCCTGGACCAGGGATGGAACCTGTGTCATAGGCAGATTCTTAACCACTAGATGAACCATCAAGTCAGTGTTCTTAAAGGAGGTGACCAAAGTAATTTGCACAGATGCCTTTTTCCTTCTTAACATCCTTTCCAAACATGAAGACTTATTCAAAACCATCCCATTTTCCCCAAGACAGTCCCTGTATTCTTTCCTCTTAGATGTTTTAATTCTCTACTCCCTGGAACCCAGGTGGTTTTGACAAGAAGCCCTGCTCCCCTGCAGAAATGTGCTGGGGGCCAATCACAAGCCGTCAGCCAGAGATAGATAGCATCCAGGCGGGTGGGTTAGGGTTAAGGAAATGGGCCTGGTCTGCACCCCCGTTTCATCACACAGCAGTGGCACCTGGCAGGCACTTGTTCATTTCCTATCAGCAAGCCCCAAAGGCGAGGCACGAGCTGGAGCCTCCTGCTTTTCCCAGGAGGTGGTTTCACTGCCAATGCATTGTGATGCTATCCAGGGTCTTAGGTTCCCTAGCACGGTTGCTTTTCAGCAGTTACCTGCCAGCTTCTGACTCATGAGACCTGTACAACCTCCTTCAACAGATTGTGCTTAGTCACTCAGTTATGTCCGACTCTTTGTGACCCCATGGACTCTAGCCCGCCAGGCTCCTCTGTCCATGGGGATTCTCCAGGCAAGAATACTGGAGTTTGTTGCCATAACTTTCTCCAGGGGATTTTCCCAACCCAAGGATCAAACCCAGGTCTCCTGCACTGAAGGCAGATTCTTTACGTTTGAGGCACCAGGGACTATCATATAATGACCCACATAAGACCTGAAAGGACAGGCCTGTGTTGGGGTGTCAGCACATCACACGGCCTTCCTTCACATAGAAGAGGCCATGTCAGGGGCCCGTGCTTCTCCATCCTAAAGCTCAAGGGTCCCATAGCATGTCATTTCCCTCAAATCACTTGCAGGTGGTAACAGCACACTCTGTAGCTTTAGGACCAAGCTAGGATGGCAGTGTGCATGTGTGCTAAGTCACTTCAGTTGTGTCTGACTCTTTGTGACCCCAGGGACTGTAGCCTGCCAGGGTCCTCTGTCCATGGGATTCTCCAGACAAGAATACTGGAGTAGGTTGCCATTCCCTTCTCCAGGGGATCTTCCTGATCCAGGGATTGAAGCTGGGTCTCTTATGTTTCCTGCCTTGGCAAGCAGGTTCTTTACCACCAGCACCACCTGGGAAGCCCAAGGATAGCAGGGGGAACATTAAAAGAGAGAAGGTGCCTGGTGTGGTTATGTATACCATGGGAGGGTGTCAGAGACAACTTCTTTTTAAAAAGGAAGAAAAGCAAGTTGCAAAACTGTGTTCTTTCATCCAAGAAATATTTACTGAGGGAATTCCCTGGCAGTCTAGTGGTTAGGACTCCATGCTTTCACTGCTGAGGGCCTGGGTTCAATCTCTGGTCAGGGAACTAAGATCCCACAAGCCATGCAGCAAGGTAAAAAAAAAAAATATATATATATATATATATATATATATATATAGATTTACTGAGCATGCACCATTCTAGGCACTTAGGACATTGCAACCAACGAAACAGACAAACCTGGCAAATAAGCAAGCCCTGTCTTAAACGGTGATAAGTAACATGAGAGAAACAGAGCAGGAGGAGGCGGGGTATCATCAACTCACAGCCTTAAATGGGGCAGATGAGGAAGGCCTTCCTGAGAAGGGGACATTTCTGCGTGTCTGAAGGTAGTGTATCTTGGTCTGCATACATATGCCTGGTGCTTCCCTGGTGGTTCAGTGGTTAAGATCTACCTTGCAATGCAGAGAACAAAGGTTCAATTCCTGGTTGGGGAAATAAGATCCCACAGGCCATGGAGCAACTAAGCCAACAAGCTGCAACTAGAGTCCACAACGAAGATCCCTCGTGTGGAAACTAGGACCCGACATAACCAAATAGATAAATAAATACTAAATATTTTTGAAAAGCCAGCCTGGCCTCAAATGATTTCAAGAGGTCCCTAAACCCCCGAGTATTCCCCTGCCTTCTTCTAAAGCCTGAAACTTCTTTAATGAGGGGGAAAAGAAACCTATTTAATTCCATTTAATTCTATTAAATTCCTATTTAATTCTGTACTATCAAAGAGAAATATCTGATGATTTTGGAAAAGCTGGTGCACAGTGCTCCCATGTTACCAGGTGACTGTGGAAGCATACGGTTGATGTCTGGACTTTGCTCCATCACAAGGGAAGGGGAGCACACATTTCAAGAAGATAGGTGGGTCACTGAGTCAGAAGGAGCAAAGGCGGCTATCAGACGGCACTCATCCTGGCTCAGCTGCCTCTGCCTGTTTGGCGCAGGACAGGGCAGCTGTCTGCCGTGTGGTGTACATGTTGTGTGACTGAAACCAGGCAATTCCCGTACACTAACCATGATGGTCACACAAGGAAATTTAGCAGTGACCGGGCACCCTGGACACTCACTGATCAGCCACGCTACGCTGAATCCTCACCTTCTGTACCATCTGCATTAAAGCGAGAAGGGAGCTCTCTAGAAGACCCACTTTGAAAGAAAGGCTAAAGGAAATTCTTCAGATTCAAAGAGAATAATAATACCAGAGGGAAACAAATTTCAAGAATAAAGGAAGAGCAATAGAAATGGCAAATAACTATGTAAAGATGAGTCTTATGGTTTTTTGGTCTGTGCCATCCAACGTGTGGGATCTTAGTTCCCTGACCAGGGGTGGAATCCTTGCCCACTGCAGTGGGAGCTCCTAGTCTTAATCACTGGACTGCCAGGGAGTCCCTAATTTTAAAGAAGTGGCCAAAGCAGTCAGCTTTTTATACTTCTTATTTAAGAAATATCTATTTTTATGTATTTATGTAGCTGTGCCAGGTCTTAGTTGTGGCACTTGGGACCTTCCATCTTCATTGCAGCACGTGGGATCTAGTTCCCCGACCAGGGATCAAACCCAGGCCCCGTGCACTGGGAGCACAGAGTCCTAGCCGCTGGACCACCAGGGAAGTCCCGAGACTATTCTGTATGTATATATGATGTATATATGTATGACAGCAGAAAGCAAAATTTCTAACACTGTCTGAAGCAGTTTTTGATGCACGAAGATGTAGCACTAAGTGGTAGTGTGGCTTCTGTGTTCACCTTGACGTGGCACAATCTTATTTCCAAGCAGACAGAGAAAAGCTAAATATGAATACTATAATCTCCAGAGCAACCACTAAAATACAGAGATACATAGGGGAAAACATCAATATTGAACACTAAGAATATAATCATCAATACAGTCGATAATAATGTAGGCAAATATAGTCAGTAATAAAGTAATACCTTTCATGGTGACAGATGGTAACTAGATTTACGGCGATCATTTTGAAATGTATAGAAATGTCAAATCACTATGCTGTGCACCGGGGAACTAACAGAGTGCTGTAGTCTTTACTGGAGGTACGCAGAGGGGTGTTGGGACGGGAATTGGAAGAATCTGGTCAAAGGGTACAAACTTCCAGAGCACCACCCAGCCGGGTCAGGCAGCCGGCCGGGGAGACCCGGCCCTCCCGGCCTCTGCACCCAGACCCAGATCTAGAAGGAGCCCCAGGGCCGAAACACCCTCTGCGCGCCCGCCACCGGCCCACCGGAGCCGCGAGCCCGAAACACCGAGGGGCACCCGGTGAGCCCGGCTCCCGCCGCCAGCCCGCCGGCCTGTGTCCAGGTGCTTCCTCCCGTCCACAGGCTCGCAAGAGACATGCGCTCCTGCAGGCGATCCAAGCGCTCCAGAAGGGCACGCGCCTGCTGCCAAGAAAGACCCCCTTCAGCCGCCTGCAACTCTCTCATCCAACCAGCCTCCCGTCCCTTCCCCTGCCCCGAGAAACTGTCTCCTCCTCTCGCACCGCCGAGACCAGGAGAGCTGTGCCCGCTGTCTCTAAGCTCCCTGGAGCTGACATCAGCCACCAATTAGGTCCCAAGAGTAAAAGCCAGGAAAGAAGAACAGATGTGAAGATTCACAGAGACTCGCGGAGAGAGTCTATCTTCTCCTGAGTCTCCTTTTCCTCTCCACTCCTCCCCCCATCCCCACTCCTTCACCAGCAAGAGAAATACGTGTTAAATTCACTCATGGTGTGGACTTCAGTTGGCAAACCCAGGCCCTGTTGGCCCTGCAAGAGGCAACAGAAACGTTTCTAGTTCGTCTCTTCGAGGATGCCGGTCTCCTCTCCTTACACGCCAGCCGCATCAGGCTCTCCTCAAAGGAATCTCAGCTGGCCCAGAGGATCAGAGGCATTCAAGGGCACCGCTGGGCTCCGGGCACCCGCCTGTGTCTCTGGTGGATACCAGAGCCCCTGCCCATGGCTAGGACCAGATCCATGGGGTACAAGGTGTTGCTTGCACTTGCTGTCTCTGAGCAGAGTGTGTGAGTTGCTTTCCTAGTTAGTTTTTTTGAGAAGGAGAAGACTGCATGGCTTTCCTCTGTACCAGAGGTAAAATATGAGAGAATCAAGGTATTCCAGAAATCCTGAGAATAATTTTCAGATGAAGATACTCTAAGGTTGACTTCGCTTTTCAAATTATTCATATGACTGTTTGATGATTTGGAAAACATCAGATTTTCTAGGTTATAGGAGAAAATGACATTTACTGATTATTTTAAATCCTCTTGTACCATTTAAATGTTTTACCATATGTATATTTACTTTTATTTAAAACATGATGGAACAAATAAGAGAAGACCACTCCAGTCAGTTGCATGGAAGAGCCTGGTGCATCCAGGATACAAATATCTGTCCCTCAGATTGACTTCATCATTAGTGGCAGAAGCAAGTTCCTGTGTGCACTGTGCCTGTCAACAGATCAAAAATTCAATTGAGATGAAAACAGAAAATTGTTAAGGTCTGATGTTTTACCACACAATTGCACTTATCTCACACACTAGTAAAGTAATGCTCAGAATTCTCCAAGCCAGGCTTCAGCAATATATGAACCGTGAACTTCCTGATGTTCAAGCTGGTTTTAGAAAAGGCAGAGGAACCAGAGATCAAATTGCCAACATCCGCTGGATCATGGAAAAAGCAAGTGAGTTCCAGAAAAACATCTATTTCTGCTTTATTGACTATACCAAAGCCTTTGACTGTGTGGATCACAATAAACTGTGGAAAATTCTGAAAGAGATGGGAATGCCAGACCACCTGATCTGCTTCTTGAGAAATTTGTATGCAGATCAGAAAGCAACAGTTACAACTGGTGATGGAACAACAGACTGGTTCCAAATAGGAAAAGGAGTACATCAAGGCTGTATATTGTCACCCTGTTTATTTAACTTATATGCAGAGTACATCATGAGAAACTGGAAGAAACACAAGCTGGAATCAAGATTGCTGGGAGAAATATCAATAACCTCAGATACGCAGATGACACCACCCTTATGGTAGAAAGTGAAGAGGAACTAAAAAGCCTCTTGATAAAAGTGAAAGCAGAGAGCGAAAAAGTTGGCTTAAAGCTCAACATTCAGAAAACGAAGATCATGGCATCCAGTCCCATCACTTCATGGGAAATAGATGAGGAAACAGTGGAAACAGTGTCAGACTTTATTTTTATGGGCTCCAAAATCACTGCAGATGGTGACTGCAGCCATGAAATTAAAAGACACTTAGTCCTAGGAAGGAAAGTTATGACCAACCTAGATAGCATATTCAAAAGCAGAGACATTACTTTGCCAACAAAGGTCTGTCTAGTCAAGGCTATGGTTTTTCCTGTGGTCATGTATGGATGTGAGAGTTGGACTGTGAAGAAAGCTGAGCACCGAAAAATTGATGCTTTTGAACTGTGGTGTTGGAGAAGACTCTTGAGAGTCCCTTGGACTGCAAGGCGATCCAGCCAGTCCATTCTGAAGGAGATCAGCCCTGGGTGTTCTTTGGAAGGAGTGATGCTAAAGCTGAAACTCCAGTACTTTGGCCACCTCATGCGAAGAGTTGACTCATTGGAAAAGACTCTGATGCTGGGAGGGATTGGGGGCAGGAGGAGAAGGGGACGACGGAGGATGAGATGGCTGGATGGCATCACTGACTCGATGGACGTGAGTTTGGGTGGATTCCGGGAGTTTGTGATGGACAGGGAGGCCTGGCGTGCTGCGATTCATGGGGTCAAAAAGAGTTGGACACGACTGAGCAACTGAACTGAACTGAACTGAATATTGAACAGGACCTTAAATGGCCAAAAAGACTCTGACAAAGACGAACACAGCTGGAGGCAGCTTCCTCTTCAACTTCAAACTACATCACAGAGCTGTAGTAACCACCACAATGAGGAACTGGCAAGAACACAGACACATGGACTCCAGGAAAGAATAGGAGCCCAGGAATGAACGCACATGTACGTGGTCAGTTCATGAAAATCAAACCAGGAATGAGCAAAGAGGAAAGGACAGTCTTCTCAAGAAACAGTGACAGGAAAACTGGCCACCTGCACTGAAGAACATCAGTGAAGGTCATCCTCTAGATCATCTAACAGAAATCGAACTGAAAACCCGCCATTTTGCACATGGAGCTCTTTCCCTCCCGAGTCCTCTGAGATGGACCTCCAGTCAGCACTCAGCTGGACACAGGAAACGTCTACTTCATCCTCATTTTTTCTCTTGTAGTGCCTCCCTGCTGGCGAGCAGTGAGGCAACCCTGCTCCTCTCAGCCTGGACACAGCCCCGTTATCCAGGAGCCCGAGCCCTGATGGCCCTGAGGAGACAAAGCTCCCGCCAGCTGGTCACCAAGCCCAGTCTGAAGGCAAAGCGTCCTGCGCCCATGGGTCAGAGGGGGTTTTGGCGCCCCCTGCGAGCCACCAGAGAAGAGCGGGCATCCCCGCGCTCACAGACCTCAGAGGGCTCACCCAGAAGCAGCTCTGCTGTGAGTACTCAGACTGGAAGCCCAAACTGAAATGGAGCAGAATAGCTCCATGACCCTCCTCAAAACATGGCTAAGGAACAATCAGAGCCTGTATGGAATGCAGCCATAAAAAGGAACACATTTGAGTCAGTTTTAATGAATGGGATGAACCTAGAGCGTATTAAACAGGAAGTCAGTCAGAAAGAGAAAAACATGGAATCTAGAAGGATGGGTCTAACAAATCTGTTCACATAGCAGCAACGGAGATGCAGACATAGAGAAGAGACTTACAGACAAGGGTGGGGAACAAGAGGGAGAGGGTGAGATGAATGGAGAGAGCAGCATGGATGCATGTACACCAACATTTATAAATAGACAACCAGTGGGAATTTGCTGTATGATTCAGGGAACTCAAACTATGGAGAACACTGTGGGGATTCATTAAAAAACTGGAAATAGAACTGCCTTATGACCCAGCAATCCCACTGCTGGGCATATACACCGAGGAAACCAGAATTGAAAGAGACACGTGTACCCCAATGTTCATCACAGCACTGTTTATAATAGCCAGGACTTGGAAGCAACCTAGATGTCCATCAGCAGATGAATGGATAAGAAAGCTGTGGTACATATACACAAAGAAGTATTACTCAGCCATTAAAAGGAATGCATTTGAATCAGTTCTGATGAGATGGATGAAACTGGAGCCTATTATACAGAGTGAAGTAAGCCAGAAAGAAAAACACCAATTCAGTATACTAACGCATATATATGGAATTTAGAAAGATGGTAATGATAACCCAGTATGCAAGACAGCAAAAGAGACACAGATGTATAGAAGAGTCTGCTGGACTCTGTGGGTGAGGGAGAGGGTGGGATGATTTGGGAGAATGGCATTGAAACATGTATAATATATATGAAACGAATCGCCAGTCCAAGTTCGATGCATGATACAGGATCCTTGGGGCTGGTGCCCTGGGATGACCCAGAGGGATGGTATGGGGAGGGAGGTGGGAGGGGGGTTCAGGATGGGGAACATGTGTATACCCGTGGTGGATTCATGTTGATGTATGGCAAAACCAATACAATATTGTAACGTAATTAGCCTCCAATTAAAATTTAAAAATTTATAATAAAAATAAATAAATAAAAAGGAAAAAAAGAGTGAGGGGACACACGTACACCTATGGTTAATTCATGTGGGTGTATGACAAATCAAACCAATATTGTAAAGCAGTGATCAATCAACTAAAAATAAATAAAAGTTTAAAAGAAAAAAGATGAACAGAAACACAAACTTTGCAACTAACACTGTAATTCAATTTAAAAAACTATAAAACTTTATAAAACAACAAAAGATTTACATGACCTTTGGTCTGGTGATGAGTTCTAACACACAACAAAAAAGCCAACTTACCAAATTATGAATACAAATTATTTAAAACATTGACTTTTACAATTTTATACATTTACTCTGTGAAGGACCTTATTCGAGAGAACCAAAAGACAAACTGTTAAATGAACCACTGACCACCCACCCTTGCCGGGCAACAGAGAAGAGAAAACACTTTCAGGAGTCATCTTACAAGAGGAGGTCCTGGTAAGGAACAAGGAACTAACAAGCTACCACCAACCAGGATTCTGGAGAGGTCAAAAAGAGATGGAAGACTGTAGTCCAGAGGTCCTACCAACTTCCCAGGATCCTCCTCGCTGGAATCCATCTCAGCTGAGTGATGCGTGTGCCCCCAGGAAGGATCCCAATTCAGAATGACTGGCAAGAGACAAACCAGAAACTAACCCAATGGCCATAAACCCTGAGATGGTGAGTGCTGGGGTCCAGCCCCGGCTGATCCAGGGTATTCGAAGGAGAGATGGCATCGGCGACGATCAGGAAACAACTGCTTAATTAAACGTTAATTAAAGATATAAAGAGTAATGAATGAGGATAGCTCAGTGAGGAAATTCAGTGGAGAAAAGCGGCTGAAATAAGGATAGCTCAGTAGGAAAATTCAGTGAAGAAAAGAGGCTGAATAAAATTCCAAAGCAGGGAATTAACGTCACCTACGAAGGCCGCAGGCGTCCTCCCGTTCTCCCAAAGGAGAGAAGACACTAATGCCTCCCGGTCGGACCTTAGAAGCCCAGGCAAAATTAGTAGGCTTGATGAGCTTCCCCGCCTCAGAGGAAAAATTCAGCCAGAAGGTGAAAGAAAGAACGACATGGGGAGACCAAATTTCAGTGAACAAAAAGGGGCGTACTTTATTTTCCAAAGTAGTTTTATACCTTAAGTTGTGCATAGAGGATAATGGGGGAAGGGGTGGAGTCATGCAAGGACAGCAGTTCCTGGTTCTAATCGAAGCCAGGCTTTCAAACTTATCATATGCAAAAGTTCAGGTGATTTACATCATCTTCTGGCCAGGAGGCCTGTTAACATTTTAAGAAACTTATCTTTCTCTAAAGGTGATTATTCCAAAGTCAGACACCAGCCTCCAAAAAAGCACTGGACAAAGCTGCATTCCTATAGGGCAAAGGTGAGGTGGGCTCAGTCAAGAAAAGAATTAACTCAAGGGTCCAAGGTTACAAACATTGAGGCTACTACTTACATTTCTATACACCCATTATATCAATCAATACACTGCCAAGGACACAGTAGGTAAGGGGTATGGAGACTTAGCAGCAAACATTGGCTCAATAAGTGAAAAACCCTTCACCAATACAATTTCTAATCAGTCTTTTAACTACTCAAAAGAATCTGTGTTTAGACAGTTTAGAACATCTCCTCCCTCTCACAGTTGGGAGGCTCTGAACAATCACATGTGGCCGAAAAAACTTATTCAGGCAGGCTAGAGGATTTCCAAAGGAGTTTGTAGGTTGAAACACTGTCACACCCAGGAATTATTAAGTGGAGCTGTAAGCTAACTCTTTTTTCAGAGAGAGGTAGTGGGGGACAACCCCCCATAAAGTCAGAGGTGTAGGTGAAAGCACAAAGCAGAAAGTAGGCAGACTCTGGTTTTGGGGGTAGATGCTCGAGAATTTCCAGGGGGGCTCCTGAGACTCGATCCCGCCTTTGTGTATGCCGAGCCTCCTTCCTCATGACCTTTGCCAAGGGCGGAGCTCGCTCCCTGCAGGTGAGCCAAGTGGCAGAGCAGTTCTCTCCATTTCCCTCACCCTCCTGCACTCCACCCCGGCTGCTGCTAAGTCACTTCAGTCATGTCCGACTGTGTGTGACCCCATAGATGGAAGCCCACCAGGCTCCTCCATCCCTGGGATTCTCCAGGCAAGAAGATTGGAGTGGGATGTCATTTCCTTCTCCAGTGCATGGAAGTGAAAAGTGAAACTGAAGTCAGCAGTCCTTCCCAATGAAGTTTCTCGCTTGGACAGCACTCCTGTCCTCGGACAATTCATTTCCAAGTGTCATACGAGAAGCCACTCTCAAGCCCTGGAAGGGATCCCCCTTCCTTCATCAAAACCACAATCCAGGAGAAAATATCTTCCAAATGCTACATTGTAGAGAAGGAAATGGCACCCCCTCCAGTATTCTGGCCTCAGAAATCCCAAGGATGGAGGAGCTTGGTGGGCTACAGTCCAACAGCAGGGCATTTCTGAGGGGAGGAAACAGTCCCAGGGAAGCTGAGGTGCTCGCCAAAGGCCCCAGAGCTTTGGATGGCACAGCCAGAACTGTGGCTGAGGACTTCCAGTGGCCAGGCCTCTTGATCCTGGCCTCTCTCACCAGGTACATGTGTGGAAAACTAGAATCAAAAATATGCCTGAGCGCTTCCCTGGTGGCTCCGTGGTAAAGAATCCGCCTGCCAGTGCTGGACATGCAGGTGTGATCCCTGCTTTGGGAAGATCCCACATGCTATGGAGCCCATGTGTCACAACTGCCGAGCCTGTGCTCTAGATCCTGGAAGACACAATGCCAAGCTCACATACTGCAACCACTGAAGCCTGTGAGCCTGTGCCCCACAACAAGAGGAGCCACTGCAGTGAGAAGCCCGCACACTACTAGTTATGGCCCACGCTCACCTGAACTAGAGAAAAGCCTATACACGAAGACCCCACACAGCCAAAAATAAATACAATTGTTTTCCTAAAAAATGCATATCTGACAAAGAATCTGTACTCAAATTGTCCAAGAACACTAGAGAAAACAAGCCCATTCATAATTGGTTGGTAAAGATTGAAATAGACACCTGGCCACGGAGAGTATACTGATAGTAAACTATCCTACAGAAACATACTCAAGATACTGGTGGGATGCATGCACAGCCCCCTTTGGAAGACAGTCTGACAGTTTTTTCAGCAACCACATGGGACAAGCACTGAATTCTATACATGACAAGTGATGGAAGCCAGGTGTGTTACCATTGGAATGGGAAGTTACGGAGAAACAAAAGGAAAGGTTACAAGATCCACGGAGATATCATCACAAACTACCTTTAACTGAATGTGTTCAAAGGTAAGCTGGAATACCTGTATATATTTCCGAGTATTGTCAGCTGAGCATCTTTAGCTCCTACATGTATGTTTTTCATATCATTCTCTAATGAAAGGGAACAGGAAATGTTCCTGGTGGTCTGATGGTAAAGGATCTACCTACCAATGCAGGGAACATGGGTTCGATCCCTGGTGCTACAAGATTCCACATGCCCAGGGGCAACTAAGCCCCCATACAACTACTGGAGTACTTGCATGCTCCAGAGCCCAAGTTCTGCAACCAAACTGCTGCAATGAAAAGCCATGGCACGGCAACTAGAGGGCAGCTTCTGCTCACTACAACTAGACATCTAGCAACAAAGACCCAGCATAGTCAAAAATAATTCAATGTTTTTAAAAAAAGGGCAGAAATTCTTTGAATAAATGACAGAGATTAGGGGTGAAGCAGTAAATATATGAGCCAGGATAATCTTAAAGTATAAGAAAGTAAAGAAAGTAAAGACAACCATCAAGCTGTCCCAACTGATAAAAATGAATGATTACACAGTTTTATCTGTATACACTAGCAAATAATAATCTGAAAAGGAATTTAAAAAAACAATTCCCTTTCAATAATGTCAACATTAATAAAATACTTTTCCATGGATGTAACAAGGATGAGAAGACTGGCACACTGGAAATTATACATGATTGCTGAAAAATATCCTGAAGACATGTACAGATATCCCATAGTGAAGGAAAGACTTAAGATGGCAATACCATGGAATGCATCTTCAATCTGAAATGAAGATCCAATATGACTTGATCACTCAGAGCTTTTGTGTCATAAAGTTTTATTAAAGTATAAAAGAGAAGGAGAAAGCTGCTGACACAGACTTCAGATGGGGGCAGTAAGAGTACCCCCTTCTGCTCTTTAGCCAGATGTTATACAGCCACTAGCAGTCTGCTAAGGAAAGAAAGGCAATGTCTCAGAGAATGGCACCAGGCCCCTCACCCACAATATGCATTGAGATAACATTGGCAGCAGGTGAGTCATCCCGGGCCATAAAATGATTGACATGAATCTTGAAGAAAGGCAGATTTCCAGGCAAATATATTGTTTCATTAACATAGATTAGGAGAACAAGGTATGAGTAAGACATACTGGTTTGTCAAGTCGGTTCTGAGCCTTTAGGGGGAACCGACCTGAAGCCAGAGTCTAGTGAAAATACATAGTATATTAACATAGCTTAAGACAAACATTTCCTTATGAAAAAATGCATTGCTTAGCTCAAAGTTTGAGAAAAGTTAAGCTCAGGTGGAGCCAGGAATCGTCATGGCAACACAGAATTTTCAGAGAAATCTCCTTTTAAATTTGTATGGAAAAGGGGAAAAAATGTAACACTAGTTTGTTTCCCCCGGCTGCTTAAGAGAGAGAGAAAAAACATCTGACACTTGCAGCCTATTCCCTCTGTCTGAAGACCCCCGGCCTTCCTGCCTGTTACCCTCTCAGGGCCTTTAGGAAGCAATACACAAGCTGACCCTAACATACACGTGGAATGACAAGGGACTCCAAAGAGCCAGAAAAATCATGTGAGTCGGCAGTTCTAAGGTCCTCTGGTATGCTGTGGTAAGTCGCTTCAGTCACGTCTGACTATCAGAGCCTGCCACATTCCTCTGTCCATGGGAATTTTCCAGGCAAGAATACTGGAGTGGGTTGCCATGCCCTCCTCCAGGGGATCTTCCCAACTCAGGGATCGGATTCCTGCATTGGCAGGTAGGTTCTTTACCACTAGCACCACCTGGGGCCAAAGTACCTAAACGGAGATCAGGGAAACCCAGTTAGGAGAAGAGACTCAAAGGAAAGGAAGTGAGGGAAGGTGACTCTTAATCACACTCAGAGAAGCCCTGCAGGTAGTTCTGCAGATGGAAGAGGAGGAGGAAGCAGGCTGGAGCTGTGTAGAAGATGAAAGAGGAAACTAATGCAGGGGCCCCCAACCTCTAGGATCTAACGCCTGATGATCTGAGGTGGTGCTGATGAAATCATACTAGAAATAAGTGTTCAGTCACTCAGCCATGTCCAGCCCTTTGTAGCCCACCAGGCTCCTCAGACCATTGAATTCTTCAGGCAAGAATACTGGAGTGAGCTGTCATTTCCTTCTCCAGGAGATCTTCCTGACCCAGGGATTGAACCCGGGTCTTCTGCACTGCAGGCAGACTTTTTACCAACGGAGCCACCAGGGAACAGAAATAGAAACAGAGTGCACAAAAAATGGACTGCACTTGAAACATCCCAAAACCTTCCACCACCCCTGTCTGTCAAAAAATTTGTCTTCCAAAAACACTCCCGAGGTCAAGGAAGGAACTTCAAGTGTACTCGACTGTCACAGGTTGCTGGCTTAGGGAGATGCTGAAGCAGGGGTGTCCCAAGACGTAGAACCTCCCTTGCGTGGGGTCCTCAACAGACCTCCAATAGCTTTGGTGATTAAGGGAGAGATTTGTTTCATTTTTTTTTAAATATCCTTGTGGGGTAAACTTAAAACTTAGCAATTCTCTTACAGTCTTCCTAATAAAATGTTTTCTTTCTTTACTGATCTGTGAAGTACCAACTGTGACAATCACTGTTCTAATATACCTCATAGTGTTGCTGACACTATGGATATAATTATGTGAAATTGAACTTTTAAATAAAAATGATGAAGCATCTGCTCTGTGCCCAGCACTTTCCAAGGGTTAGGGAGTACAATGAAAATACTCCATAAGATGCACAGCTGGTAGGCACATTCTTTAAAAAAGCCTTTTACATTTCCACCAATAGTTTATTCTCAATGTCAACACTTGCCACTTAATGACCATGCTGGGTAGGAAGCTCATTAAAAAACCAGGGGCCAGGGTTCCTGGAAGGATATCCCATTCTCCCTTGGACAGTCCTCCACCCTCTCTGGCTTTGTTTCCTCATCTGCAAACTCATGGACAACTGACTATAATTCATCCCTGGAACCCAAGCCTATTGAGGGGGAGGGGAAATATTACTCCAAGGCCTGGATGAGAGACCAGATTGAAAGAAAAATATGGCATTGCTGGTTTTCAGTCAAACAGACAGATACAATGAAGGAAGGAGCCCCTGGCCCTGCGGGATTTGCCTAGGGGTCTAGTCTGGGAAATTCTTACACATCAGGAGATGGCTCCAAGCTGGATTTCCACCAACAAGAACATCCATGCAAAGGACAAGCCTGCAGAGCTCTGTGCCCATCAGCCACAGGAAGAGACTGCCTCCCGACAGCCAGCAGCATTTACAAGTGACCTCCTAAGGCCTTCACCAAACTACAGGGGCACCTCTGGGTTTTCTGTTTCCCTCACTTTTCTGACTCTTTTCTTTAAAAAACGCACATTTCTTCATAGAATGCCACAGTGGAAGGAAAATAGGCCTTCAATTTTTAGACCTCAATTTACAAAAAACTTGGAGCTTGTTTGTTGTTGTTGTTGTTTTTTTAATTAAAGCACCACATAATTTAAAGTTTTTACACGTTCTAATTATTTAGTTCAAAAACACCAAACTTATTGCACAGGGTCCCCATGGAAAAGCCCCCTCTCAGCAGGACAGCCACAGATTCCACCATGAAAGGGCAGCAAGGTGCCCTCCTCCCTTCTTTTCTGCCTGGGTGGCCACCAGATCTTTAAATCCATGCACCTTACTAAGTTTCTAGGGTGCAACTAGTGGACCCTTCCCTTTCCCATCCCAGCAGGTGGTCAAGGGCCCACTGGACAGCAAAGTGCCAGAAGCAGGGCTGGGCCAGCTGGCCAGAGTAAGGGTTGAAGTCCCTGCAGGTAAAATCACCAGGCAGGATAAATCCCTTGGACTTCCAGCAGGCACTAGGCTACTTGGGAGAACCGTGAGGGTCTGAACTTTATGCGAAGGGGTAAAGCAGTAAAGGCCTTGACCCCAAAGGTGAGGCCTTTCCGCGACCACTAGGTTAAGGGGCTCCAAGACGGTGCCAACAGAGAGGGCGGAAAACGTGGTTCCCTGCTCCACCGAGTCCTAGTTCCCTTACCTGTGGTCCGCACCCCTCAACTCTGCTCACTGGATGCCGATGGATGGGGACCCAGGAGCACAGAAATGGACGTTCCCAGCTGCAATGGCGACCCCTGAGAGCACAATTGGGAGTCCCCCCAACCACGCGACGCTCAGGTTCGTCCCACCCCCGGCGCGCTCACGGTGTGCCACGCCCCAGATGCCTGCGTTCGCCCTGCCCGCTACGCCCGCCACCCGGGTTCGCCCAGCCCCCGGGGTGCTGCTGGTGGGCCGCCCCCAGACCAACACGCGCTCTCAGTACTTCCCGCCCCAACGCCCAATTCCAGGAGAGGCCCGCGGGCCTCACTACTGCCACCAGGTGAAACACAAGGACAAGCAAATCCACCCCTCAGAGACAATCCAAGCTTTTTATCAGCTGATCTATGATTCAGGGATAAAACTCTGACTACAGAAAGGAAAGATGACCTGACCTAGGACGGACATGATATTCTATAGAATCAGACAAAATTGGTTACAAGGAAACTTCCTTTTTTCTTGGAAACCCTAAAGCTGGTTCTTTTGCATATGCAATTAAAAACAATTAGCTTGTTACAAAGTCCTGCCTAGGACAACGCTTGAAGTTAACCCTTGCCACAGAATTCAACAACTTCCCTGGTGGCTCAGACAGTAAAGCGTCTGCCTACAATGCCGGAGATATGGGTCCAATCCCTGGGTCGGGAAGATCTCCTGGAGAAAGGAATGGCAACCCACTCCAGTATTCTTGCCACCACCCGCCCCCCACCCCAGCCCCCCCCCCAAAAAAAAAGCAGCTCAAAGAAATATTTTAAATCTCAGGCGGAAAACTAGAAGATCCCTTGTCTGTCTGTCTGGATTTATGCATGTCTTAGTGTGAGTCTTCTGTTTTTTGATAATATTGCTCAAGTTCTGAGTTCTTATTTAAATGATCTCAAGAAAAGGAAGCCCTTACAAATCAAACAGTTGGAAATACAAGAAAACATTGACCTAAATGAATTTCAGATTCACATGAACTGGGAAATAGTCAATATTAAATATCTTTTTTTTTTTTTTTTTTCGCTACTCTACTATAGACATGTCTAAGTCATTAACATTAAGCACAAAATTTTCATAGTGCCTAAGTTTATTATAAGTTAAAAATTGCTATGTTGTTATATCTGTCACAAGCTTGTCAAAAGAAAGTACCTCTAAACAACAACAAAAAAAAAAACTAAAAAATGTAAATGTGATATTTAGATAAACTATTAACAATAATTATACTCTAAAATATCTGTCTATAATAGTCTCGATTGAAGGTAGAGGAGAAGGGGATGACAGAGGATAAGATGGTTGGATGGCATCACTGACTCGATGGACTTGAGTTTGAGCAAGCCCCTGAAGTTGGTGATGGACAGGAAAGCCTGGCGTCCTGCAGTCCATGGGGTCACAAAGAGTCAGACACGACTGAGCAACTGAACTGAACTTACAAGTTTCTCCAGATTTACCTGAGTTTCTATTGTTGTGCTAAACTAAGTGACGACAGTGTATTGAATAGCTAGGTCATTTCCAAATAAATTAAGGTTCTGAAACATTCACTACTTGAAAGAACCTCCCTCTTACACAGAAACAAAAGAGATTTTTGACTAGCCATGAATAGTGTCTGGTGCCATCCTGACATGTTCAGTGTAAGAAAGCAAAAAAAATTTTTGTATTATCACTGATATGTATGCTCACCAATCTATAGAATGCCAATATAAAAGTCAGTTCTTGGTTGCTTAAGGGAAATGTATGACTTGTTATTAAAGAAGGTATGAGGAATGAAATCACATTTTATGAAGGAAAAAGAAGTAGTTCTGTCTTACAAGTGGCAGTTTCAGGATGGGAGAAGCAAAGGAATGGGTTCAGAACGGGATAAGGAGGTTTTATGGAAAGTGGACCCCCAGAAAAGAGTTTTGTGCCTAGTACAAGTTTTCTTGAGATGTTGAACTGCCTTTGCTAATGGATTTTAAGTTTCTTTACATCTTAAGTGGTCTGTTCTAGGTTTACCTTTGAAATCTTTTGTTAACTTTGGCTAAATGGAGAAGTATTGTTTCATGGTGACTTATGTGATCCTACCTGACTGTTATAAACCCTTTTGATATCTATGAACAAGCCTGCCTAAATAATTGACTTCTAGCTAGCTTTGGGATGCTTCAGAGGGCCCCTGAGACCTCCCAAAGAGAGATATTAAACAACCTGAGTTCATTTGGCATGTTAAACTACATGGGAAGTGCTGTCAGAAAGAGTGATGAATCTTCCCAATTTATATTATGTGGTGGATGTTACTGTAAGGTATAGTTTGGGCCGAGGCAGAAAAGAATGAGAGAGAGATGGCATTTGTAGTTGGGCAGGGGGTGATAAGTCCCAGATAGATACAACTGGCCTGGAGCCTCAGGGTGGGACCTAAAGTTCGGTTTTGTTTTCTCCAAAGTTAGATGATTCAGTTCTGTCTTACAGGTGGCCCTCTCAAAAGCAAGGGCCTTTAAGACTGTTCTTTTCTTTTCTAGGCCCAAAGACTCCTTCAGTTACTAATATGGGTATCCTAGAAATAATGTGACATCCATGAAAATCTGATACATCCTGGTAAAATGCTGTCAGTTATAATTCTAGTTATCATATTCAAGTGTTTCAAGTCACAGCAGTGACCAGCCTACTTTGTCAATTTCTATCTAATCAGGTTTTAAACATGCCTTGTATGGTTTCACACCAATGCCTTTGCAAAAATACTGCTACTTCCAATTATACGTGGAAAAGACTTTTCTAAGCTTACCCGTAAACAATTTTGTTTGTTTGTTTGTTTGTTACCTGGTAAGCTGGTACCAGACTGGAATTTAGTCTCCTCTCTAGGTTAAGAGAACAAAGTTTCCTTAGAATGCAGCTTTTGATCACAGATGATGAATTTCTTTACCTTTCAGTGATTTATATTTGTTTCTATCAGCTGTTTTTTTTTTACTTCAGTAAAGAAAATAAGCATTATTTAAGATTATGGTACACGTAGGACGGACCAAGCTTTCCCCACTCCTGCAAATTCCCTTAATCCTTTAGATTCTTCTCATGGGACCAAGGTCTCACTTCCCTCCAGAGAGACAATCCAAGCTTTTTATCAGCTGATCTGCCCCTGATATCAGAGTCAATTTGAGCACGAGTTGGTCTATAATTTAGGCATGAAACTATGACTACATAAACGAAAGATGACTTTTTTTTTTTTTTTTTTTTGAAAGATGACTTTTTGATGCAGGATGGCCGTGATATTCCTTGGACTTCAGAGAAAACTGGTTAAAATGAACCTTTTTCCCCTTGGAAACTACAAAGCCAGTTCTGTTAGCATATGCAATTGAAAAGATCTAGGTTGTTAGGCGAGGTTTCATTCCAGTCCCAAAGAAAGGCAATGCCAAAGAATGCTCAAACTACCGCACAATTGCACTCATCTCACATGCTAGTAAAGTAATGCTCAAAATTCTCCAAGCCAGGCTTCAGCAATACATGAACCGTGAACTTCCAAATGTTCAAGTTGGATTTAGAAGAGGCAGAGGAACCAGAGATCAAATTGCCGACATCCACTGGATCATTGAAAAAGCAAGAGGGTTCCAGAAAAACATTTATTTCTGCTTTATTGACTATACCAAAGCCTTTGACTGTGTGGATCACAATAAACTGTGGAAAATTCTTCAAGAGATGGGAATACCAGACCACCTGACCTGCCTCTTGAGAAACCTATATGCAGGTCAGGAAGCAACAGTTAGAACTGGACATGGAACAACAGACTGGTTCCAAATAAGAAAAAGAGTATGTCAAGGCTGTATATTGTCACCCTGCTTATTTAACTTCTATGCCGAGTACATCATGAGAAACGCTGGGCTGGAAGAAGCACAAGCTGGAATCAAGATTGCCGGGAGAAATATCAATAATCTCAGATATGCAGATGACACCACCCTTATGGCAGAAAGTGAAGAGGAACTAAAAAGCCTCTTGATGAAAGTGAAAGAGGAGAGTGAAAATGTTGGCTTAAAGCTCAACATTCAGAAAACGAAGATCATGGCATCCAGTCCCATCACTTCATGGGAAATAGATGGGGAAACAGTGGAAACGGTGCAAGACTTTATTTTTGGGGGCTCCAAAATCCCTGCAGATGGTGACTGCAGCCATGAAATTAAAAGATGCTTACTCCTTGGAAGGAAAGTTATGACCAACCTAGATATTCAAAAGCAGAGACATTATTTTGCCAACAAAGGTCTGTCTAGTCAAGGCTATGGTTTTTCCAGTGGTCATGTATGGATGTGAGAGTTGGACTGTGAACAAAGCTGAGTGCCAAAGAATTGATGCTTTTGAACTGTGGTGTTGGAGAAGACTCTTGAGAATCCCTTGGATTGCAAGGAGATCCAACCAGTCCATCCTACAGGAGATCAGTCCTAGGTGTTCATTGGAAGGACTGATGCTAAATCTGAAACTCCAGTACTTTGGCCACCTTATGTGAAGAGTTGACTCATTGGAAAAGACCCTGATGCTGGGAGGGATGGGGGCAGGAGGAGAAGGGGCCGACAGAGGATGAGATGATTGGATGGCATCACCACCTCGATGGACATGAGTTTGGGTAAACTCAGGAAGTTGCTGATGGACAGGGAGGCCTGGCATGCTGCGATTCATGGGGTCAGAAAGAGTCGGACACAACTGAGCAACTGAACTGAACTGAATAAATTCAATAAAGTAAATTCAATAAATTTAGCTTTACTAAAAACTCAGTATCTTGCCTTTGCTTATTTCATTTAAGTGTGGTCTGATGAAATCTCCATTCTATCTACAAACTGTTATTCAGGAAGCACTGAGACAGACATAGAATTTCTTTAGAGATGACTATGAGAATCATGTAGAAACATATAGTCCGTTTAAAGTAAGTGAAAAAGGAAGAAATAGAAATGGTTAATACACAGAGATAGCAGTTTTATAAAATTGTGCTTATGAGCTGGAAGGAAGCCACAGAATTGGGAAATATTTAATTTATCAGTTTTTGTGAGTTTTTTGTTTTGTTTTGTTTTTTGTTTTTGCTAATTTGTGTTCCTACTGATGTTTCAACCAGTCAGTTCAGTCGTTTAGTCGTGTCCGCCTTGACTGTGAGCCCCCTGAACTGCAGGACCGCCCAGGCTCTGCTCAGTCTTGTCTCTGGGAAGAGGGTGGTGCCTTCACGTGCAGGAGTCCCTAAACCCGGGAGACAGAGCCCTCCTCCGAGGACAGGACACCCCATACGTCTGCAGAGCGGCCAAGGCCAACCACCAGCTCAGCCTGCTCAGGGTCACACGCTGCTCTGCTCGACCGTTTTGCAAGGTAAACTGTGCTGCACAGGAGATGGAGGTCTCGAATCTCCCTGGCGCATGCCTGTCTTCCTTCCCGTCTCCCCTACCTCCTGACGGAACCGCTCCCTTCTCTGCTCCACTTCTACCCAAGGGCCTGGGGCCAGAGCAAACTTGGGAATTGGGTGGAGGTTACAACACAGTTGCGCCGTGGACTGCGGACCCTCTCGGGTCCTGAGGGCCACAGAGGCCTCCGGGTTGGGGCATGCCCCAACCATCACCTCCTAGTCCCCTCACAGAGTGCAGCCTCCATCTCTCTCCCCCTCATCACCCGAAGCTCTTTCCTCCAGGAGAAGGCCTCAGAGACAAGGTGACCAATTCCTCTGGGAGGTCCTACCAAATATGCGGTGCCTGCCCTGCCTGTGAGGCAGGTTTTCATCCCCACTCCCTCCCTCCTGAGCCAGCATAGTGCCCCTCACCCAGACCACACTGCCCGAGAGCCCCGCTCCGAGGCCCCACCTGTGCTGCTAAGTCACTGCTATGACCCCTCGAGAGCTGCCTCCTGGAGACACCCCTCCCTCACACCAGCCGCTGCGGCCCACTCTCTTCAGAGCACAGCGGCCCCTCCCGCCCTGCGGCTGCTTCCTCATCTCGTCTCTCACTCTCACTGACCACAGGGGACTGGTGACCAGGCCCCAGGCTTCACCATCTGAACCCCCCAACCGTGCCAGGCCTCGGGTCCAGGCACCAGCACATCCCTCCATATCCAAACCCCCCAAGAGCAGGAGGCCGTGTCCACCTCCTCTTCCTCCACTGTCTACACAGTCTTCTGCACACTCACCTCGTCCACCCTGGGAGCAGGGGTTCTCCACCTCTGACAGCACCAGTCCCTCACCCTGGAGGAGCTCTGCCAGCAAATTTGGCCATGTTCCCTATCCGTTCTGCAGGGCATGTGCTCTCCATGAACTCCACCTGCCGTGGTTTTGGACATAGGGCCAGTTTCTGGCTCGGCCTTTGTCTCAAATTATATCCCCTTACTCTAGAAGAAGGCTGGGCAGGGGCCCTGGACTGTGAGGATCCTCTAAGCACACAAACACAGAAATATGCGTATGGGCTCCAAACTGTCTCCTAACTCAGGATTCAAGCAGTAGTCCATTTCCTACAGGTGAATGAATGTCACCAGTTAAGCACTTAATAACCTTTGCTAAAATTTATCTCTCACTTGTGATCATTTTCCGTGAAGAAGACAAAGAAACATTTAAATACTTAATAAGAATTACTGCCCCTATAACAAGTAAGAAAAAAATCAGGATGCTCAGTAATCTGCTCGCCTCATTCACAAGCCAGGTGATTCCTCCCACCACAGCCAAAGGCAGGTCATGTCTCAGTCTCCAATCACGTAAAAAAGACTACAGGTCATTAACCTTCTGCAACTCTTCAGAAACATCAGTGTCACAGTCTGTCAAGCCCCTCAAATGAATACACCCAAATATCAACTGGTCGGGCCCCCCACCTCCAAACCTCCGCCTGTGGTTGTGAGTTTTCCCAATACTGTGACCACCACTCTCCCTGGTACCAAGTTCGACCCTAAGGAACGATGCTTGTCTCTTCCCTCTCGCTGGCCACGAAGCTACAGGCTCCTTGAGGTATGACCATGAGTTACACCCAGTCATACTGTCCACACACCAGACAGGCCTTTGTCACACTTGACAGTGCTGAGGGGAGCTGCCTGGGGGAGCAGCCTACCCGTGGTGGAGGGGAGCCCCTCGCAGCCTTATCTGGTCCAGTTCGGCTCTCAGGGTTTCCAGGTTTAGAATCACCTGGTCCTAAGAAACAGCAAATGACACAGCCTGCACCGCTTGCTTTCCGGATGTAAAATGACTTGCACGAAAATGTGCATAACAGGTTACGTGAGTAGTTATCAACTCTGAACATTTTATTTCAGAAAAAAATGTTCTCTAAGAGTCCCATAGCAAATATAAACATTCAGAACAACATTAACCCTTATAAACCATAATGAATAGAAAGTTCCATCTCAGTTATAGAAAAGGTTTCTCTGGAGGAAAATATGGCAAGCTATTAACAACGATGAAGTCTGTAGACAGAAGCTGGACTTGCAGCGGGGGTTCAGTTTAGGGGGACAGGACTCACTCTATTGCCCTCGCTCCTCTCACTGCTTTAAACTGTCTCCATGGAGCTCACCTGCATTCCTGGGCATTCCTCACATTCATTCCTCTACAGCCCACTTCACTTCCTCACGGGGTAAAACAAGTCAAACGGGCCAAGTTTCCAAGTCACTCGACTCACTCGACCCTGTGCTGTCAGCCAAGGTGGTCACTCACCTCGTGCAGCCCCTGAGCACGTGAGACAGGACGGTGCAAAGCTCGATGCAGAAATTACACAGAAGATTTTAAGTCTCACGGTAAAAAAAGAACGTGAAGTAGCCCGTTCATTTTTAGGAAATTTTAGATTGTATATGTGGCTCGTATTATCTTTCTGACAGATAGCACTGTCCACATGAAAGGCTCATGCTTTGTCTCAGCTTTTGTGTGAACCCAGAAAGGACTACTCAGAATTCTGAACCACACACAATGGCCACACGCTCTAAATGCATCTATAATGCAAACACATTCAGTGTTCAAAACCAGAAATGCTATACGTGTTACAGCAGTGGATTAGCCATAAGGAAAATGTAACTCGACTTCTGCTAAGCACCTGTAGTGACTGTAACAATGAACTCAGCTCAATTCAGCTCTTAACAAATTTCTAAACGATTTAGAGATTTAAGTACCTTGTCGTTTTGCATTTCTTTTAATTGCCTTTTTGCTTTTTCAACTTCCCATATGACAGAATTCTGAAAAAGATATACACAGTGCTTTAGGGTCAATTCTTACAGATGCTGTGTTGACTGAGGGATGGCTATTCTTCTGTCTGAAAGCATAAAGCACATCCAGAGGAGGGGTGGACCTCGAGCCCAGAGTGAAGTGCCAGCACGAGGCAGGATGACTAAGTTTAACACTAACTTGTACACAGACAATCTCCTCCTTGCCCGACTGGTATTCTAGACACAAGGAGGCCAGGTCCCTGGGTTAAGTGAAATTGCTTTATACTTGCTTTCAGCTTTTGCAGTTCAGTGGTCACTCAGGAAACTGGCACAGGTTTCACATGCCAAATTCAAATCTGAGACAAAACTATCCCCACCTCAAAGCCAGCCCACAAGTCAGGGTGAAGTGAGGGGACCACCCTGTGTGGTCTCTATTGAGGTGTGTGTTTCATCTTGGGTTTTGTGGGGGTAAAACGTGCTGCAGAACTTGTAGTGACCACTGGTATCTCTCAGACAAGCGTTGCTCAGGGAAGGTTCTGGGCCTCATTCTGGACCTTGTCTTTAGGGCACTGGTGCAGCTGGGACAGGTTTTCACCAGACCTGAACCAGAGTGTTGCCCACTGACCTGCTCTGATGGAGGTTCTCAGACATTTTCCAAAGCAAATAAAAAGAGAGAAGGCTAGAGTTGGAATATGAGAATGCTTGCTTTTACTTGCTTCAATCTTTTCTATCACATTATATGAAAGATCCTGAACTACACTTCTTGATTTGGCTGCGTCAGGCCTCAGTTGCATCACACGGGATTCTTTTGACGTGATTGCCACGTGGCACGTGGGATCTTAGCTCCCCAACCAGGGATCGAACCTGCTGAGTCCCTGACCTTGCAAGGCAGACTCTCAGCCACTGGACTGCCAGAAAAGCCCCAGAAATAAACTTCTAAGAAAGAAACGAAGGGGTGAGGGTGGACTTAGAAGAAAGTTCTAGCACGGTGGCTGGTAACACCAGAGCCATCAGTGGATCCAGCTCTCTGATGCTTTCTGTAAGGGTTGTGGGCACACATCTATGTGTGTTCCTTTACACACTGCCTGTGGATGCTATCACGCTTATTGACTAGCATGAAATGCTGCTACTCAATTATTCATAACCAGTAAAGACATTCACTCTGGGGCCCTCTATGGGAACAGTTTTCCAACTCCTGTCCTGGAGATTTCCCACACAGAGACCGGGCCGGGCCAGGCCAAGCCAGGCCAGATGCGCCTCTTTCTAAAGGGGCCATGGGGCTGGCTCACCTTATTCTCCAGAGCAGCCATTCTCTCCTTCAGATGAAGCTGAAGCTTCTCATCTGATTCGGACAGAAGCTTATCCACGGTATCTGATAAGCGTTTATTGTGTTCTTCATTCATTTTTTTCTCTCTGCCTTGCCTAAAACAGGAAAAAACAAAAACTCATAAACTTTAAGAGCACAGTACAGTCCTTATTTTAAAAGCATCAGGGAGCCGCGACGTGAGTGGCCTGTGCCCTGGTTCCCGAGGTGATTCCCTCCCACGGCCACCTCTGGTGGGCTCTTGAGCATCACCAGAGCAGACGGGCAGGTGCAGAGGGAGGCAGGGACTTCAACTGTCAAAGGTCACTTCCAATGCTTCTCTTTGGCAGAGCATCTGGGGGACCTTACTGTCAACAGCCATTACCTGTCGGAGAGGCTCGGGGAGCAAGCAGATTAACACTCAGAAACAAGCAGACTTTAAAGGGGATTGGCATACACACACATTGGTAGAGGAATTCCCCAGTATATAAACAGAAGCTTGATTCTGGATTAAGAGGGTAAAATGAATTCAGTTTATAAAGCAAAAGGTGAGAAAGTTCATTTTGGGAAAAAAGCCAGTGGAGATAGACTTTCACATATTTTTCTTTACATGCAACATCACTTGAATTCTTTGTAATGATTGCTGTAATTCAGTCGCTCTGTCGTGTCTGACTCTTTGTGACCCCATGGACTACAGCACGCCAGGCTTCCCTGTCCTTCACTATCTCCCAGAAATTGCTCAAACTCACGTCCATTGAGTCAGTCATGCCATCCAACCATCTAGTCCTCTGTCGCACCTTCTCCTCCTGCCTTCGATCTTTCCCAGCATCAGGGTCTTTTCCAATGTGTCAGTTCTTCGCATCAGGTGGCCAAAGTATTGACCCTTCAGCCTCAGTATCAGTCCTTCCAATGAATACTCAGGGCTGATTTCCTTTAGGATTGATTGGTTTGATCTCCATGCAGTCCAGGGGACTCTCAAGAGTCTTCTCCAACACCTCAGTTCCAAACCTTCTTTATGGTCCAACTCTCACATCCATACATGACTACTGGAAAAACCACAGCTTTAACTAGGTGTTCCTTTGATGGAAAAGTAATGTCTCTGCTTTTTAATATGCTGTCTAGGTTGGTCATAGCTTTTCTTCCAATGATAATTCATATTCAGTTCAGTTCACTTGCTCAGTCGTGTCTGACTGTGCGACCCCATGGACTGCAGCATGTCAGGCTTCCCTGTCCATCACCAACTCCCAGACTTGCTCAAACTCATGTCCATTGAGTTGGTGATGCTGTCCAACCATTTCATCCTCTGTCATCCACTCTCTTCCTGCCTTCAATCTTTCCCAGCATCAGGGTCTTTTCCAATATGAAAATTCATATTAAAATATGAAATAATTACCTCAAGCAACTTTTAAATGTAATAACAAAGTTGGCAAGTCTGTGTTTTATAAAATGAGCATCTATTTCAAGGTTTAAAAAGCTGTTTTAGGACCTACTGTATAAAAAAAAATGGAGAGAAGACAAAAGAATGATCTATTTGAGATTGGCTCTGTGTTAGAAACTGCTGAAATTAATTGACGGGTCCATCCACTTTTGTGCATGTTTGAAATTTTCCATGGTAATATATTTAAAAACAGTTTATTTTCTGTTAAAACAGAGTCTTCTCCAGCAACACAATTGGAAAGCATCAATTCTTCAGTGCTCAGCCTTCTTTATGGTCCAACTCTCACACCCATACACAACTACCGGAAAAACCATAGCTTTGACTATATGGACCTTTGTCGGCAAAGTGATGTCTCTACTTTTCAATATGCTGTCTGTGTTTATCATAGGTTTCCAAGGAGCAAGCATTTTTTAATCTCATGGCTGCAGTCACCATCTGCAGTGATTTTTGAGCCCAAGGAAACAAACCCTGTCACAGCTTCCACAATAAGGCATCGGCATTCAAATATTTTTAAAGCAAAACAAAAGTTTACTTTGAATTGGCTTAGTTATAAACAGCATCCCAATCTCAACAGCCTCTGAGCAGCAGTTCTGAAAGTAAGGAAGAGCACCCCTGATTGGGAGCCATTGAGCTCTCTGCCTAAGCGGGGAGGGCGCCTCACCGCGGGTCTCATGATGGGAGTCAGAACCACTGCCCCCTAGGAGCCCGCCTGTGAGGCTCTGCAGTCCAGGCCCAAGAACACAGGCATATTGGGGACAGTACTGACACGTGAGGCTGGACCCGGGATCCCCACTCCATTTCCTGGATGGTCTGTATCGCCGTGTGGCCAACCCTTCCAGGAAACCTCTCTCAGGACTCGGTGATGCGAACCTCCACCATCACCCTTTCCTGACGCACCTTCTGTTGCAGTGCAACTACGGTTCTCCTCCTGCCTAGGAGCAGCCATCCTACACACACACCATGTCTGGACCAGCAGTTTGGCATGTGGGACTCCAGCGCCACGTCCGAGGCAAGCAGGCTCCAACACCTGGGAACCATGCCTTCGGTTTCATGGGCCCCGGGCTGACACCCTCGGGTTTGTTTGAGGGGCAGTCTTGAGGTCCACCTGTATCCCAAGCAGCTCCCCGGACTGGCTGGTCAGAGCAATAAGCAGCCTCTTTGAACGTGGGGACGCCCTGGCCCCTGCCCACCACCTATGGGTGACCACCTCTGGCCCTGCTCCCAAGGAGGTGGGTGCCCGGATCAGCAGATGGGCCCACACACGCACACATTCGGTGGCAGAGACGGGAGCAGCGGAGAAAGGCATCGCTGGCCCTCGCCCAAGCCGCGTCTCCCACCCAGACGCTGCCTCCCCGTCAGCACACGACCCGCTGCAGCTCCTTGTTCTTCTCCTCCAGTTGGGGCTCCATCTGGCGCAGCCTCTCCTCGATGTTGCGTGTCTCTCCCGCCTGTCGGCAAAGAACAGCGTCAGCTCCGCTCTCAATGACCCTGTCCTGATGGCACGCGGGCTGTGACGGCAGGGGCGGCAAGCAGGCCATGCTTTGTGCGGACCAGGGGCCCCAGGGTCGCGGGGTACACACCTGCACGCCTGCTCACTCAGCCTGCGCGGCTTCGTGTGTGACACGTAGGTCACCGAAGGTGCTGGTGATTGGCTCGTGAGAGGAGACATGCTCGCCCCCGCCCCGGGTCCCACACCCGCGGCCGCTGCGCCCCCTCCTCAGACTGCCTGTAGCGAGCCACGCAGGCAGCAGGCAGTGGCAAGTGCGGGAAGCGCGAGGCACATGTTCTACCTTTTTAAGCTGGGAGGTAAATTCGAACCGTTTAGCCTCCTTAGTGGCAGAGCTTCCGGAAGACAAAAGGTCGAACTACAAAGCCTACCTGGGACGGACAGCAGAGGTGCTGCGGGGGAGAAGAAACCAAGCCTTGAGAGGAAGATCACAGGCAGAAGGGCGCCCCCTGGCGGCTGTTAGTGACCCTGCTCTGGGAGGGTCTGTGAGCACCCGACACCGCCGGCCACCTGTCATCGGATGGCCCCTCAGCCGCTCACTGAGCTCCGGGCAACACTCCCAACAGCCACGCCAGCACAGGCCCGGCCCGACTCTCCATGCCCAGCCAGTGCCCACCGGCAGCGCAGGGCAACACCTTTCCTGCCAGAAGGACGGGGTGGCTGGCTGGCTGGCAGTGGGGACGATGCCCCCAGCAGCGCCACATCCCCAAGACAAGGCCTCTCACCCACAGGCTCCCGGGGATGGCGAGCTGGGAGTGGGACCCCGGGTCTGTACGTGCCCCACTGTGACTTCTTGAACAAGTGTGTGGATAAAGACTTAAAACTGTGTTCATTACAGAGCTCTTTTGGCCATCTCTTAAACGAGAATGGGATTTTTCTAGGTCTCTATCCTGCTAGGCTTTGAGTTGCTGACTCAACTCTGAGCAGCAGTGACTCGGAGCTGAAGCGTCCTGGGGACACACAGAACACAGGACAAAACTGGAGGGAAATTAACGTAGGGATGACACAGAAGTGGGGACTGTCTGACACTCAGGGAGCGCTCCTATCTGAGATGAGCAGCACGACCCCCGCATCTGCGCTCCTGTGTGGACTGAGCAGTACGGGCAGGGGCATGGTGGGACAGCACGGGAACAGGCCCTCCCCGCGCCCGCCCCCCAGGGACCCAGAGCAGCACCTTGGAGAGCGCGGCCACCTTCTGCGCCAGCTCGGCCTCCACCTCGGGCAGCGTCTCCGCCCTCCGCAGCGTCTGCTGCAGCGTCTCCACCAGCTCCAGGCGCTCCTGCAACTGGCGGTTCTTATCCTCTGTCTACAAAGGGAGAGCAGAGGATCAAAACAGGCCGAGTGGTGTAGCCACTGTCACTTTAAGTAAGCTGAGACAAAACCTAAATGCACGTGGCTACTGGATTCGTTCTCTTTCGGAAGCTGCGTCAGGGTAAATTTTCTCTCAGTGTTCCTGAGCTTGGTCTCAGTGAGCAGAACACCTCCTGCCAGAGTATTTGCTTTTCCTAAACATTCCCCAAAGACGTCTTTGAAAAACCAAAAAAAAAAAAAATGTTCTTATATATTAAAGAAGATCAGTTTTCTGTAGAATCTTATTCATTCTTATTAACAAGTTAAGGGAAGAAGGGTTCAGTACCGACCCTTCTTAAAACATCACCAGAATCATCATTTGAAGGGAACCCTACTGACTGCAGGTGGCCATGGGCATGTAAGCCAAAATATGGCTTTCATCTCTTCTGAAATACAGACCTGATAAGAGCGTGCCTGGTGAAATGCCAGTCAACTAATATTTGTAAATGCACAATCATTCTTTCAACAGACCTTCTTAATCTGAAAAACTTTCAATGTAGAACATTTAGACAGATTCTTTTTTAAAAAAGAAAAAAAAAAAGTATCTATAAGGTCAGGTTCCTGAGGTTAGCATTTGTTTCTAAGCAGCTTTCTTACTTTTTCTCTGTGCCTATTACTCTATTTACATACACAAACAATATGATATGCTTTAAAACCCTCAGAAAACAATAGCATATGGTACGTAATATTTTCTGATCTGCTTTTTACAGCCATTATTTTGTATATAGTAATGCTCTTAATTAGCATTCCACATCATACATTTCAATGGCTTTCTTGTATTTTATTTTTGTGGTGGGGACAATGATACACTTTGGCACACACCAGACTGACTCACTGTGTTTTGGAGAAGCCAGATCTGGTTTTCCTGGTTAAGTCCTGATTATCTGAGACCACACGGGAACAGGAGCGAGTAAGGCTCACCAAACCACAGGAAGTACCAACCCTAATCAGACTGGAGCTCTAACCTTGTCTTTTTTCACAGTGACCCCAGTTCCCAACAGGCAGCCAGCTGCTGTGAAGTTCCCTGCTGCTCTCTGCTCTTTCAGTAAAAACGCTAACAAGCCAACAATTAACGTTCAAGTAAAACAAAAGAGTCAGGAGTGGAATTCCGCAAAATGGTTAAACCAAGTCCCAAATAATTCAAACCTGTAAGTTGCAGTCACCCCCAATTTTTTAAAAATGTATTTCCTTCCAGTACAGCTGATTTGCCATGATGTACATCCACACTTTTGAACGCAATATTGTAGGGTCATAAGAACTTTAAACTGGGACTTGATTTCCAACATGGGAGTCACATGAAAAGGTCTTTACCTTCCTTCCTCAGTAATTCACTACTACAAAAGTCAGACACAGTTTAGTAAAGGCCATTACCTGTCGATGCATAGAATCCTTATTTTCAATTTCATTTTCAAGTTTATCATTGAGGTCGTCCTAAGTTTCAAGTCAAACATAAAGTTAACGTCCTCAAAATTAAAGTCCCAGACATGGCAGTTTTCTTGGACGTGAGCAAAAATGCACCTACCTCAAAGGTCACATTTGCCACGATTGGCACCCATCTGTCTTAATGTTCTGTCCAGCCACTCGGTTTACCAAGCTTCTTTTCTACATAATAAACCTAAACAGCAAACAAAAAGTGTACTAAACTACCCTGTTATTGCAAGAATTCCAGGAAGAAAGTTATCTGGCATGAAGTCAGGACCTCTGTCTGCTACACCATACAGGTGGGCTTGACCCAGAACAGGGAGGGACCTTCAACAGGCCCAGCGGGGAGCTCTGAGGCTCGTTTCCTCAGGTAAAAGTTGGAAAAATCTCATGCAATTTCCTCAGAATTAAAGTAAGAATATTAACGACTGGAAACAGAAGTCAAAGTGTAACACAACTGGGAACAGCCTTCTGAAGCCTAATTCTTCTAAAGCAGAGTTACACTGCATGTATGAAACGCTCAAATCAGGACCAGAACTTGCTGCTGGTGCAACTCCTGTCTGCCGGCTCAAAATCCATTTCAGGTCCCTCCCTGGTCACTAAGTAACCAATGTGGACAAAGTCCTAACATTAAAAGTGAAAGGTCTTAAAAAACGCTTTTTCCAGAATTCTATACGTATTAAACTCTGACACCTAATCTTTTCCTGTTGCCAAAGATTAGTGTGAACAGGTTATACAAACATGTGCAAATATTTCTGTTTTGCGTTCTCACACAGAATTACTCACACCAAGCTACTAAACAAGTACACCTGCTGTACCACATGTTGGAGGGGTTCTCTCTGAGACAGTCTCACGGGGGAGGTGGGGGCAGGGTGGGCACTGTCTGCGCACAGAGGAGAGGAGAGGCTCACAGAGGGAGGCCTGAGCCCCAGTTCTATTCTGTTTTCACAGTGACCACTGGGGAGTTTCTCATAAATCATGACACCTGCATACACGACCGCCAGAAACATCATGATTCCACATGGTCACACAGCTCGGGCCCGAGGATCTGAGGGTGAGCAAACACCACTCGACTTGTCTGACCACCGGTATCACTGTCACACATCCCTTCAAGGAGCAGAACCTCAGAAAACTAGAGATGGCCAGGCAAGCTGCCTCAGCAGAGCCCACACAGCATGCTCCCATCTCTCCGAGAGAACGGGCTCCACAGACGTCACCAGACTCGCCTGAGTGAATCAGAAGGAAATTTCAGCATCATCAGGAACACATTCGACAGGCAGGTGGGGGGTGGGGGGGGGGAATGAACCGGGACACTGGGGTTGACATATATACAGTACTGATACTACGCATAAAGTCAATGAGTAAGGACCTAGTGTACAGCACAGGGAAGTCTACTCAGTGCTCTGTGGTGAAGTAAATGGGCAGGAAATCTAAAAGAGAGGGAGATACATAGATAGATAGATAGATAGATAGATAGATGACTGATTCACTTTGCTGTACAGCAGAAATTGACACAGCAGTGTAAAGCAACTATACGCCAATAAATGAATGAATGGATGAATGAATTTTAAAAAGGAACACACTGGGCCCCCTAGAACTTGTAGAAATGAGGAGTCCACACCCAGGGTGCAGCACAGTGCTAGGGCTGCCCTCATGTTGGTCCACTGCCAATGGACAGTCTGGACCAGGCCTCTTCTACCCCATAGACCTCGATGCAAGGCGGGGAGGCAGCCAGTCGTGGTCTCTCCAGTGCTCCACTCTTACTCACGCAGCCATCCCAAGGCTGAGATCACCGGGAGAACAAGGGACCCACATTCCACCTCAAGACAACAGACATGGCCGCCATCACTCACTTAGCAGACATCCCACTGCAATTTCATGTTCACGTCCTCGGACTTGAGAAGGTCCTTCCTGGCCATGTCCAGGTCCTCCTCCAGCTGTCACGTGGGCAGAGAGTGCTGCCAGGCGCTCCTTCATCTGGCTATGCTCCCGCGACTGCTTGTCTAGGACTTCCTGGAGCTCGACCACCTTAACCAGGTCTTCCTCATGGCTTAGAGAGCCATTGGAGGGTCTCTAAGGGGGAAAGTAAGCCTTAGACAGCCTTGTTTTGGGAGGGAGGGAACACAGCACTTCTGGGCAATCAGTGAAGTCAAAACTGCCTTCTGCACTCTGGGAGCTCACAGGACCCTCACCGCCACTCAGACCTACATGGTGCATTGGTGAGAGGTTCCAACAGCCCTGCATAGACTGGATGGTATGATGAGAATCAGACAGAGAGCGAGACCAAGGACTTGCCTTTCCATTGGCGCTTGGCATGTTTTCTTGCTCGTGATTTACATCAAGCACCCCGTCTGGTAGTATCTTTTCTTGGTTATTCTCCTCTTTAAGAATCATCTGCTAAAACCAAAAAATTGAATCAGAGTAAAGAAATAACTAAAGACAGCAAAACTCCACCTGGAAAACCTCAACTCAAAACAGAAAACACAACATAAAAAGAAAATATATGGTGATGCTATCCATCCCGAATACAACCAGGTGATTAGAGTCAGAATTTGTCTTCTTCTGGACAAAGGGGTACTTAAGAGATCCTGCAGCTCTGAGCCACAAGTCTAGTTTACTAGTCATTAAAATAACCCAGGTGGGCGGGTCCTCAATCAGAAAGATAAATAACATCTGATGCCCACCACTACAGCCTTCATTCTTTTTTAAAATGAAAGGATACAAATGACAAACCCTTAACTGAAATTACAAGATGATTGATCAAACTTACCTCTTTATGTGTGGCACCTAATTCTTCTTCTAACAAACTATACCTTTCAAGTGCTACTCGTAATCGCACTCTCAACTCAAATAAAAGGGGCCGAGTCACTCTGTGTTGATGTGTGTATATACGTTAGTACACTTCTTAGTGTATACTCACCCTAACACATGGATACTGTCACAGAATACCTTTAATGTCTCTCATTGATCTTAACGTCAAGAAAATCTGCTTGTTAACAGCTTTAAATTCTAAGTTTGAGAGAACAAAATGTTATCCTAAATTAATTCTATGGCCCAGTTTTTAACTGCAAATTGATATACAGAATATAATAAATCTTGAGACATTTATGCCAACTAATACTTTTCAACTGGGGGCTTCCCAGGTGGCTCAGTGATAAAGAATCCGCCTGCCAATGCAAGAGGGCAGGTTCGACCCCTGAGTCAGGAAGATCCCCTGGAGTAGAAGATGGCCACCCATTCCAGTATTCTTGCCTAGGAAGCCCCATGAAGAGAGGAGCGTGGTGGGCTACAATCCACAGGGTCACAAAGATTCGGACATGACTGAGCATGTATGCAGGCAACACTTTTTAACCATATAAAACTCTGACTTCTTACAGAAAAAATGTGTATATAAGAATTCAAGAAGCTCAAAAGTCAACTAGTTACATAAATACGTGCATCATCCACCTAACAAGGCAGCAAGTATACAAATCCAGGATGGCTGGGTGGCTGGTACCTTCTCGTCCAGGGCCTTGTGGTGCTCAAACAGCAATTTCAGCGCCCTGAGCACCTCCATCTCACTGGTCATGCCGGCTGGGACTGCGCCTGCTGCTTGCCTGCCGTCATCCAGAGGCACGGCACCTACCGGGAAACCAGGCACTCCAGGTGCTCCAGCAGCTGCTGCAGGGCAGGGCCAAAGGAGCATCTTCAACCTCATACATGAATTCAGGGCCGATAACTCCTCTCAGCCTCACACTATAGCCGAAAACACGCATGTCAGAATCCCACCAGTTCAGACTAAAGTTAGAGTGGACTTCCCCAGTGGCTCAGTAGTTAAGACTCCACACTTCTGCAGGGGTCATGGATTTTAATCCCTGGTCGGGGAACTAAGATCCCACACAAAGTGTAGCGTGGGCAAAAATGTAAGTTAAAAGAACCCCCCCCCCAAATGTACTAAAATTACATTAGCTCTCATCATAAATTTGAAGTAAGGTATGAGAACCCCGAACTGATCCACCCTGGTCTGCTCAGTGGGAAGATGTGAAAAATGACTTGAAAATCAAAGTTTAAAGACAGCAACGCGGAGTCCAGCAGTGACCCCCGTGGGGCAAATGTCAACACATGAGAATCCCCCTACTGACCCTAGTGTTATTTCTTTCTGCTTTCAGCTCAGTGATTTCTTCTTCTAAGAAGCTGCTCCCTGAATATTTTTAGTTCTTCAGTAGGAGTTGGAAACTCCTAGAAAACAGTTAAATGAGAAACTAAATGCAAACACAAATTAAAAAGAGAGCGAGACTGTGAAGACTGATCCTGTCAAGTCTCTCCAGGCTCCACACAAAGGATCTCCTTGCCCCTCCAGAGAAGAGGGGGTCCACTGACCCCAAGACCACACAGACCACCACAACTCAGACCGGCCTTCAGCCTCCACCTTGACCTGGCAGGCATGCGGCAGGGGAGAACCCAGAATCCAAGCCTGCCTTCTCAAGACCCAGGAACATCTGAGAAGCTTTCCAAAACATAAATCTAACAAAGTGGATAAAGAGATTCTTAAACGACACACAGACAAGTGACCTAGAACCACTGGGGAGAGTGAAGAAAAAAGGGAAGGTCTACAAGGCCACCAGGCTTTGGAGTGTTCCTCTTAGAAAAAGGCTGATGGCACCCCAAGGCCATCTGTTAGCCTGACTCCACTGAAGTCAACCAGTAATTCAACTGGTTAAAATGTTAAATTTATGTAATATATATTTTACCACAATTTGCATGCATGTGGGGCCATCCACGTGGTGAACTTGCTCAAACTGAACCACACGGAGTCTTTCGTTCTTCTATTTTTCTTTGCAGAAAAGAATAAATCCTGGGCTACATATCCCCTACTACATACTGAGTGTTCAGCACCCAGAACAGTGCCCAGCACTTGTAAGAGGTATGTAGTAAACACATGAAGCTATCAGGGTGTATGTTATACATGTAAGCAGTAGGTACCTATCATTAAAATACTGGACACACTGGTCTGTGCTTTGTAAGATGGGAGACATTAACGGGCTTAGCCTTTCTACTTCAAGGACTGACTCTCTAGCTCGATCCTCATGCCCCAGAGACTCCTCCAGCCAGTGTATCCTTTCTTTGGAAGAAGGGAGATGTTAAGGGGCTTAGCCTTTCTGCTTCAAGGACTGAGTCTATAGCTCCTCCAGTCAGTGTTTCCCTTCTTATGGGGCCCCTGCCCATCCTCCACGCAGCACCTGCACAACCTCTTACAAGGTAAACCTGCTGGGGTCTATCCTGCCCACTAAGGCCAAAACGCCCTGGCCGGCAGGGCCCACAGCCATACTAACAAAATGAAACACAATCCCGATGCATCACCGGGTGAGGGCCAATCCAACGGGCCCAGCCCTCAGCTGCTCTCACCTCAGGCTACTCTCCTTCCAGGACTTGGGCCGAGGCCAAGTCTCTTGTCTTGGCCTTTGCCTTGGGGTTGCAGCACTGAAAAAGCACCCACAGGTGGGCCCTTCTGCGACCCATCCTCGCGGATGAGGGCAGCCCCCAACTCGGGGGCTCCTGAGCTATCACCACCGATTTCACACTACGACCACCGCTCTCACACACACCGCTCTCACACTATGACCACTGCTCTCACACTATGACCACCAGCACCGCTGTCTCAAGGAGAAATGGCACGAAGGCTCTGCCTCCAGCACGTCTCCCAGGGGCCCGGAACTGGAATCCACTCAGTCACAAGGGGCTCCGTGGTAACAGGGGGACTGGGCTTAGGCCCACGGTCAAGGGTGCAGAGAAGGGGGAGGGGCTGCCAAAAAGATGACAGGTGAGTGTGGGGTGCGGGAGAAGGAAGGCCATGCCCACAGCTCAAGCCCCCTGTCAAACATGACCCTGCAAGGTACTGGGTCACAATCAAACTGACCAGTATAAACTGCTTCAGAAACCACCATCCCTGGGAATGAGCATGTCTTCTAAGTGGGCTTCTGCCCTCTTTACCCCCAAAACAAGCTTCCAGTGAGTCTACTGAAAGGGCACCCCTGAACTCAAGGGCATCCCCAGAACCCACCCAGCTGAGGAGGACTCACCACGCTAGCTGCCCCTCACTTACCCTGAGCTCGGTCCTCCCTGACTGACTCCCTCACTTGAGCTCAGCAAGGGCTTAACCAACCTCACTCCAGGCACTTAAAATGAACCCACAGTGGGTACAGAGGTTCATTCAACCTGCTGCGAACTCACCCTCTTAACTTCGACCCTTGGCTGCCAGACGACTCTGCCCCATGGGGGCTGTACGGTGGAGGTTCAGGGATGTCCCTGCCTCGAGCTGTGACAGCCAGCATCTCCCAGACCCCGCTAAGTGCTGCCCCACCCTCCGCCCCCGACTCTCCCACCCCTCTCCTGGCCCCACTTCCACCCTCACGGCTCTCCACTCGCCAGGGCACAGGCCACGCTGCTCCTGGCTCAGCCTGTACCTCTGCTGTCACTTGAGGACCTCAGTCCCCAGGGTGCTTGGGGTCCTATATCCACCCATCTCAGCAATTACAGACTCTGGGAGAGACAGAGTACAGTTTGGGGTCCTTCCTGCAGTTCACTTTGAACATGTTCTCTCTTTTTGGCTTTATCCATTGGAGTTCTCTGAGATGTCTTTTTAAAACCTCAACTGTTGCTTTCAAAAGACTGTAAAATCATTGAGCTCAACTTTAAGAATAAAATCTTCATTTTCAACCTTAAAGTGAAACCGGAGGGAAGACTAAAAGCAGTCATTTTTTCAAACTGAAAAAGAAAACCCACATGTGACAGGTCATGTAACCTCTCCCTCCTCCTCAGCCTTCTCCTCCACCACCAGCAACTCGTAATCGCAAGGCCTGCCCTGGGCTGGCAGGGGCAGGGGAAGGGGAAGAGGGCAGACCAGCTTCTCTGTCTCCAGGCCCCGTGGGCCGCTTGCTCCACTTCCTTCCCAAGTTCACATGGCACTGAAACAGCCCGGGCAAGCTGGGGATTCTGATCAGAAACACAATCATGGGTACCAAACAAGGACCCTGGTTCTTGTTTTCCCCAGTATCAAATAAAATTGATCGATACAATTACTGTGACTGTTACATGTAGCTTCAGATGACAGAAGACACGCAGGGCGTGCCCACTTCCAGTGACAGATGCAAGCAGCTTGTAGGTCAGCCCACCAAAAGCTAGAAAAGCTAAATACAGTTTAAAAGACGTCCTTAGGCAGCCACAATCCAAGATTTCAAACAAAAGGGAAGCCCAGTGAGCGAGCTGGAGACTCTGAGGGCTGCTCCTTTCCTAGGGGCATCTGAACAAAGCCGACTCTGCAAAGAAAAGACAGGGAAAAAGTCAAGCAGAGGGGGCTGGCTAACACAGCTCTGGAGGGTTCTTTGGGCTGGGAAGACAAAAATTCGAGCGCAGTCAGTCCATGATGTCAGTCCAGATGTCACAAAACGTACCTAACACTCTGCCCAAACTGGCTGAGTGCTGAGTATCAGTCACCTCGTGGTGCTCAGGAGACAGACGGTGGGCTTCAGGACCTGCCAAGAAAGGGGGGCCCTGGGAGGCACCCCAGGCTTCCAGACCGAGATGCTGGAAAGCTCCTCCCTGGGGTCGGGGGGGTGGGTGGGTGAAGGCTGCTGAGAACTGAGCTTACAAGGACACCCCCCCCCCGCCCCAGCCTCAAGTCCCTCAGGCCCTGAGTGAACAGACAGCTCTGTCCCCACTGGAGGTGTGCGTCAGAGGAAACTCTGGAAAAGACAGCACCACTCAGAACCTCTAGGGTTTTCCAAACATAATTTCCAACATCCAAAAAAGCAAAAAAGGGTGTAACAACAAACAGGACCAAGAGAAAAATACCTGAACCAGATCCAGAGGTATCAGATGTATATCAGCATATCAGAGGTATGCTACAGGTATCAGATGCAAACGTCACCTGTTCAAAAATATACTTAACAAAAGGAAAAATTTCTGAGAATCAAAACTGACTCTAGAACTTTACAATAACAGTGACTGAATTTAAGAACTCAGTCTATGGGGTTAACATCAAATTGGACGTAGCTGAAGAGATCAGTGAACTGAAGGATGGATTGGTTAAAATATATATATATATGAGGGGGAAAATATAAAATATATTGAAGGAGCATCTTGTTAAACTATGTTGTTAAAAACTATAAGTGGGGACCCTTATGGTGGAGAAAAGACAGAAAGGGGAATAAGAAATGCCTCCAGGGGTTGAAACTAAAAGAGCCTCTTAATGAAAGTGAAAGAGGAGAGTGAAAAAGCTGGCATAAAACTCAACATTCAAAAAACGAAGAACATGGCATGCAGCCCCATCACTTCATGACAAATAAATGGGGAAACAATGGAAACAGTGACAGACTTTATTTTCTTGGGCTCCAAAATTACTGCAGATGGTGAAATTAAAAGATGCTTTCTCCTTGGAAGGAAAGCTATGACAAACCTAGACAGCATATTAAAAAGCAGAGACATTACTTTGCCGACAAAAGTTCATTTAGTCAAAGCTATGGTTTTTCCAGTAGTCATGTATGGATGTGAGAGTTGGACCATGAAGAAGGCTGAATGCTTAAGAATCAATGCTTCTGAACTGTGGAGTTGGAGAAGACTCTTGAGAGCCCCATGGACTGCTGCTGCTGCTGCTAAGTTGCTTCAGTCGTGTCTGACTCTGTGCGACCCCACAGACGGCAGCCCACCAGGCTCCCCCGTCCCTGGGATTCTCCAGGCAAGAACACTGGAGTGGGTCCATGGACTGCTAGGAGATCCAATCAGTCAATCCTAACGCAAATCAGTCCTGAATATTCAATGGAAAAACTGATGTTGAAGCTCCAATACTTTGGCCACCTGATGTGAAGAAGTAACTCATTGGAAAAGAACCTGATGATGGGGAAGACTGAAAGCAGGAGGAGAAGGGGACGACAGAGGATGAGCTGGTTGGATGGCATCACCAAATCAATGGACATGAGCTTGAGCAAGCTCCAGGAGTTGGTGATGGACAAGGAAGCCTGGCATGCTGCAGTCCATGGAGTCACAACGGGTCAGACATTGAGTGACTGAACTGACTGACAGGGACAGTGACAAGAGTTGGTTCAAAAATCAGACCATTGACTCAAAAATGAAAACCACACATTGGTTTTAGCAGCTCTGGGGGTACCTAAGGCAAGAAGAAAATGTTCAAGCGCTCAGAGGAAAAAAGGTGTGGCTTTTAATGGCAGAACAACACTGAGAGCTGACTTTTCAAGAACAAGGAAGTCAGAAGATAATGGACTGGCATCTGTAAAATGCTGAAAAACAAATAACGACCAACCCGGAATTCTATACCCAACAGAAACACTCTTCGAAAGTGAAAGCAAAATAAAGACTTTTAGGACAAATGGAAATGAGACAACTCATCACCCACAGACATGAAGTAAAAAAATATTAAGGCAGTGCTTTGGGAAAAAGAAAAGTAGTCTCTGATGGAAATATAAAAAACAAGTAAAGACCAACAGTGAGGAAACTGTGAGGGTACATATTAACTCTACAAAACAATGATGTTAACGCCAAAAATATATCTAACAATTTAAAGGTAACAGTGACAAGGAGGAAACAGTCGTGTCAGGGAGGCAGTAAAAGTACTAAGTTAGACTTGAATATAAAACACACGCTGTATCTGTGAATGTACACCCAACAACCTGACAGAGGAGCACAGAACTAGAGAAACACTTCATAATTCTAAAAGAAGGCAAGAGAAAAGAACACAGACTAGCTGGGACAAACAGAAAACACACAACAACATGGTGTCTACACACTGAAATGTCAACATTATAAACACAGCAAATACTCTCATTAAAAGATAAAGTGTCAAACTAATTACAATGAAAACTATACACTATTTACAAAGGTACATGTTAAGATGGAAGGTCTTTTAGACAGGTGAAAGTAAAAGATACCCAGGCAAACAAGGACAGAAAACTGATGTGGCAATATCACTGTCAAATAGTGTCTAAAGAAAGAAGCATTACTAGCGATAAAAAGGAGCATCTCATACTGATACAAGTTCAGTCTAGCAAGAAGATGAGGATTCTAAATTTCAATGTACCTAATAACATAACCTCAAAATATCAATACATAAAAACTGACAGAAATAGAAAAGGAATAACAGCCAAGTTCATAATCCCAGTGGGAGACATTAAAGACACAACTCTCTTGGAACTGGGCTCCCTGGTACATAGTCACCTGCAGCCACAAATTACCTGAAATGCGGCTGGCTCTACAATGAGATGTGCTGCAAGCATGAAACACACACTGGATTTTAAAGACTTAGCATGAAAAAAAGAACGTGAACTATTTCATTAGGTTTTATCATGCTGGTTACACACTGAAATGACAGTATTTTGGGTGTGCTAAAATAAAATATATTACAGGTAATTTCACCTACTTCTGCTTTACTCAACGTGGCTACCCGAATCTGAATTACATGAGTGACAAACCTGATCTAACTGATACACACGGAACACTGCATTCCCACTGATAACATATTATTTTCAAGAGCCCAAGGAACATATAACAAAAAGAATATATATTGGACCATTAGGAAAGCTCGAATTATTTCAAAGGACTGAAATAGTGCAGGGTATACTTAGGGATTGCAGTGGGCTGATGGTTTATGTGCCTTCAAGCTTCACTCTGCACGTGGTGATGATCCTAGGAGGCAGGCACTCTGGGAGGGGTCAGGTCAGGAGGGAATGGGCTCCCGTGCTGTGAGGACAGGGAGAAGCAGCAGGCAGTCTAGGAACCAGGAAACAGGCCTCAGCAGACATGGCACCTGAGGATGATCTTGGGACTCCCCAGCCTCCAGGACTACAAGAATCAACTTTCTGTTGTTTATCAGCTAGTCTATGGCATTTAGTAGCCCAAAAAGACTAAGATGGGGCTTTTCATGGAACTAAGGTAGAAGTCAAAAAAGGGTCACTAGAAAAACTTGCCCAAACATTGGGAAGTTAAATGACATAATGCTTGAAGAATTTCATGAATAATAATTTAAAAAACACAATGAAAATTAGAAAATACTTTTCCATAAAAGATAATGAAAATCTGGCTTATTCAAACTTTTGGAACACAGCGAACTGTGTTTAGAGGGTAACTTAAAGCCCTAAACACATATACTGGAAAAGAAGGAAGGCTAAAAATCAATTAAGCCTGTATCCTGAGAAACCAGGAAAAAAGCAAAGCAAATGAAACACAAGGCAGATGGGGGGGAAAGGAGCAGAAAATAAGGAAACAGAAAGCAAATGTGAAATTTTTTAAAAACAAAGCCAAAAGTTGGCTCTTTGAAAGGACCGATAAAACTGATAAACCCCTAGAGAGACTGATTAAGAAAAAGAGACAAAGCACAAATCACCAGTATCAAGGGTTTTTAAAAGGGGAGATGACACATCTTGCAGATAAGAAAGATATTATGAACCACAGTTCACTTACTAATTGGAGAGTCTGCTGGCCTCAATAAATTCCTAGCAGGGGGGAAATGCTTTACTTAAATAGACCCAAGAAGACATACAAAATCAGAAAATTTTATTTGCATGGAAAAAATTAAATCTGAAATTAAAAGCCTCCCCACAATGAAACCAACTGGTTTTGCCAGTCAATTCTTCCAAAAATCTAGGGATGAAAACAATAATCTCACAGGAACTCTCAGGGTAAAGAAGGAACACTCTCCAACCTTGTTTTATAAGACTAGCATAACCTTGATACTAAAACCAACAAGGAAGAAGTACAAAAAAGTAAAATTACAGACTCTGAGTACAGATGAAATAATCCTAAATAAAACACTAACAAATAAAGTCCAACAGAAGGAGAATACATTGAGATCAGTTTGGGGTTGTTTTAGAAGCACAAAATTTTTAAAAAGTTAAATCACCACATAAAAGAAAAATCACCTGTTTCAAAATCTGCAGAAAATAAACTTAAGAAAATTTAATGTAATAATTTTAGTTCATAACTTAGAAAAAACTTAATAAACTAACAGAGAAGAATTTACATATTTTGATAAAAATATCTTTAAAAAGCTAATATCATATCTGATGGTGAAATACTGAAAGCTTTTCCTCTGATAATGGGAAAGAGACAAGGATTCTTGTCTCTTTCTATTCTCACTATTTCTGTTCACCACTGTACTCTGTGCTGGAGATCTTAGTCCATACAATAAGGCAAGAAAAAGAAAAGGGTTATCACAGTTGTAAAGGGGAAAAAAAAGGATTTGCAGACATAATTGTGTATACATTAAAAAATACAATTAGAATGATTTGAAATAAGTGGATTTAGCAAGTGAATATAGAAAAATCAATTCTATATCTATTAGGAATTTATAATGGTACTGAAAATATCAAGATATCTAATTAAACATGCATAGGAGTTACAGCAAACTATAGACTTCTAAGATAAATTAAAGAAGATCTAAAAAAATGGAGAGCTATCTATATTGTGTTCATGGATTATAAGAACATAAAAGACACACACAGAGTTAACTGTGTGAGGCAATGCGTATGTTGGGCAATCATCCCATGACATATATGGGCATCAAGTCATCACAATGTAGACTTGAAATACACACAAACTGTATCTGTCAATGACTCCTTAGTGAAGCTGGGGGTCTAAAATCAGGGCCTGGCACCTGGTAGCTGGCAGGTGTGGGAACCCGGGTTCACGTGCAGGCTGTGCACACTCTTAATCACAGGTGAGATCTGAAGCAACCCAGCAAGTCTCCGTTTTTCTTTTTCTGTTTTTCTCTGTTCCCCTTGCCATTTGTGTTTAACAGATGCCCAGTATCAAGTGAGCAGCGTCAATGCAGCAATAATGTTTCCCCATCTAAGGTGGGAGCATGTAACAACAGCAGACTTTCCAATTGCCCTGAGATAACTGAGGTGCCCCATCACAACAGAAAGCAAAGAAACACGACATTCCCCAAGAGAGAGCTGCCCGACGGCAGTGGGAACTAGGTCCACCAGACGTCCCAAGGGGACCCCCAGGGGCTTGGAGCCCACACTGGGCCCCTCAGCTTGAGGTCACACTTGCCTTTCGACCATTCTGGGGGTCCTGGCAGAAGAAAGCCAGGCCACATAAGGGGGATGATGTGCCTGGCCTGTGGGACTCAGAGAAGGACTGACTTGGGTCTGTGCTGGGCTCCACATCCAGTCACCACCCTTGGAGTGTACAAAGTTCTTGGGATCATTGTAGGTTTTTCATAAAAAGCAATGGAGCCGAAGTCACTTAGGATGGTTTTTAAGAAAAAATCCTCACTGAAGATTCACTTAGTGCCAACCTCAGCCCCTAGTGAGATGCAGACTCCTGGTCATCCATGGCTGTGCCCGCAGCCCGCCAGGGCAAGGGGAGGCTCCCAGACACCGGGTGCCATGTGGGGTTTTTCCCCCACTTTGAGTGAAGGGCTGTACCCCCCTGGATTAACCTGGCTCACCCCTCCACCTCTGATGCTGAGGCCGCCGTGCCTCCCATGACCAGAGGATCCAGCCTCTCCCGAGGCCTCCATGTCACTGCACAGGCCTTGTCCATGAGGCCCGAGCCAGCAGGGTGAGTCCTGTGCAGAGCCTCCCAGCTCACTGGCCTCGCTGCCCACATCGGGGCCGTGCAGGAGCACTGCATGTCCACTGAACAAGTGGATGAGGGCCCCTAACAATAACGGTGATGATGACGAGGAGGAGGAAGTGAAGGGGGCTGAGATCCAAGTGTCAGTCCCTGATTCAGGCATCTGTGCATATTAACTCATTTAAACTCATGACAAGATTTTGTGTGAGGGTGGGGTTGGGGGGCTGTGGAGCGGGTCCTGCCACTGTTCTCACCTTGGAGCCAGCAAGTTCACTCTCAGTGTCCAGGAGCAGCTGCAGCCACTGGCCACAAACTGGACAGCTTTAACATAAATTCACTCTCCCCCAGTTCTGGAGTCAGAAACCTGTGATAAAGGTGTGGGCAGGGCTGAGCTCCCTCCAGAGGCTCCAGGGGAGGGTCCCTCTGGCCTGGTCCAGCCCTTGGGGGACTCCAGGTCTCCCTGGGTTTGTGGCCACATCACCCCGACCTCTGCATCCATCTGCACAAACCTTCTTCCATGGGTGGCTCTGTGCCTCAGATCACCCCCTCTTCTCTTCCAAGGACACCCGTCATTGGATTTAGGGTCCACATGCATCCCGGGTGATCTGGTGCAGAGGTCAGGAACTTACTTCCATCTGCCAAGACCTTTCATCGGAATAAAGCCACCTTTGCAGGCTGCAGAAGGATGGACAGCTTTTGGGGCCACCACTTAGCCCACCACACTTGTCATGAGGCCACAGGGCAGAGCCTCACTGGGCTTGGTGCAGGGAGCTTCGAAGAAGCAGGGTTCCAGGACCTCAGTCCTGGGACTGCCTCAAGAACACACTTAGGATCAGGACACTTGGACACAGGGACCAGATGGGCAGGGCTCGGAGGTGTGCTGGTGGGCATGGGGCTCACCTGCAGGGAGCCTGGATCCGGACATGACGGCCCAGGGCTGGGGGACACAGTGCATAGTTTGGGAATGGACATATCCCAGCACGGACGAGGGGAGGCAGGCCCGGGGACTCAGGCCAGGGGAGCCCAGATCTTTCTGTTGCCCTCAAGGGACAGGTCAGATGGGCACAGGAGGGAGCCATGGTTTCAGTGACCTGGATCGGAATCTCGGTCTGCTGCTGTGTTGTCTCTGGTGAGTGACTCAGCCTCTCTGAGCCCACTGGAGAAGTGCTGGGTGGTGCTGGGGAAACAACACATGCATGCTGGAACTGGGAGAAGGATCCTCATCACTTGTTGGTACAACTCCATCTTTTCTGGTGGCCATAACTGCCAGGAGCCGGTGAGGCATTCCACTCGTGACAAAGGTCATGAGGAAGGAGGCTCGGCATATACAAAGGCGGGATCGAGCCTCAGGAGTCCCCCTGGATATTCTCGAGCATCTACCCCCAAAAAAACCAGAGTCTGCCTACTTTATTGCTTTGTGCTCTCACCTCTGACTTTACTGGGAGCTGTCGCCCACCACCATCTCACTCTCTCTGTCAAAGAGTTAACTTACAGCTCCAATTAATAAAGTTCCTGGGCAACTAGGAGTGTTTAAATCCAAACCCCTCAGATGGCTCTCTAACTCGCCTGACAAATTTACCCAGACTCCTACAGCTATGCATACAATTGTTTGCAGTCTCCCAGCCTCCAGAGGCATGGGAAGCTTAAGATATTCAAATAGCTTAGAACCTCTCAGAGAGTTAGAAACTGTCAGAATAAAACTAGTAAAAGATTTCATTGATGAGCCAATGTTTGTTGCCAAGTTTCCACATCCCCTGAATTGTATCCTTGAATGTGTATTAATTAATATAGTTGGTATGTAGAAAAAATTAGTGGCCTTGGTGTTAGTAACTTTAGACCCTTAAGGTAATAAATTCTTTCCTTTGTTGTAAACCCATTACACATCCGCCCTATAGGAATGCAATTTTATCTTCGGAAGATGGTGCCAAACCTTAAAATAATTACTCTTAGGGAAAATAAGTCTTTGTTGATAAGTCTTTGTCAAGAGTCATAAAACGTTAATAGGCCTTCTGGCCAGAAGATGATGTAAATCACCTAAACCATTTGTATACAATAAATTTGCAGGAAAGAAACCCTAGTTTTTGATAAGAATCAAAGACTGCTGACTTTGCATCCCCTATTATCCTCTATGTGTAACTTAGGGTATAAAAACCCCTGTTGAAAATAAACTACGGGCCTTGCTCACCAATGCTTGGTCTTCCCATGTCATTCTTCCCCTTAACTTCCAGCTGAGTCTCCATCTGGAGCGTGGATATCCTCTGTGACCTGGGCTTCTAAGACCCACTCGAGAAGGTGTCTAAGGTGGGGTACCTTCCGCTATTCGAGAGGGCGCCTGCGGCCTCCGTGGTCAGAACTAACCTGGTGTCATGGGTTATATTGATTTTCCAAATAAACCAAGCTACGCAGCTTCTTTTCTCCACTGAATTTTCCTACTGAGCTATCCTCATTCTATTACTCTTTATATCTTTGATAAATAAATAAATAAATAGGTCGCCAAAGCCGTCTCTCCTTCGAATACCCTGGATCAGCTGGGGCTGGACCTTGGCACATAACCAATGTCATTATGTTTGATGTTCATTTCAAAGTCAAGAAGTTTTAAAAAGATACGTGTGGCAAAGGATTTAATTGGACTTGGAAAGGCTCTTCTTTCTCCTATGTGAGCATGGCCATTCCATTATCACATGAGCAACAATGATAGATGGCTGAATATTCACATCTCCAGCGAGAATTTACCAAATGCCAGACTCTAAGTCAAGGCCTTTAGGATAACCCAGTGATGTAATGACTTGTTTCCCAGGTGGCTCAGCAGAAAAGAACCCGCCAGCTAATGTAGGAGATGCAGGAGACCTGGGTTCAATTCCTGGGTTGGGAAGATCTCCTGGAGGAGGAAATGGCAATGCATTTCAGTTTCCTTGCCTGAAAAATTCCACAGATAGAGGATCTTGGGGGCTACAGTCCACAGGGCTGCAGAGTTGGACACGAATGAGCCATTGAACATACACACCGTCGTGTAAATACTGTTGTTATCTCTGTTTGACAAATAGTGAAGCTTCGTTGTTGTTCAGTCATTAGATTTTGTCTGATTCTTTGTGACCCCATGGACTATACACTCCATGGACTTCTCTAGGCCAGAATATTGGAGTGGGTAGTATTTCCCTTCTCCAGGGGATTTTTCTGACTCCCCATATATTATAAGACTAAACTTGAGAATTCTTGTTTTTTATTTCATTTCAAATAGCCTCTGGGTATCTGAAAGGACAGTGTAGGTACTTTAAAGATGTCTTCTGCAAAACAAAGCCCTTTCAGCAAATGTGGTCATGATATCCAGGTAGGCATTGCTGTTTTAAGTGTCACATCTCAGCCAGAAGGCAAATTCTGAGCTCTTCCTCTGGCAGAAAGAAATTCACAAAGTAAGCCAAGAAAAAGAGCTGGGAAAACAAACCACACCAACAAGAAGAAAAGTGTTCCTCATGAGACAAAGCTAGAGAAAAACCCAACATCCTTGTGGCCCAAAAACCCTCTTGGAAATGAATGTTCAGTAAGGAAGAGATGAAACATGTCAAGTTCCAAGGAGAGGCAATGCCCATGGCCAGTGTAGTTTAGAGACGGCCTGACCACTTAGATGAAGATACACACCAATGTAAACCCTTTGCAGACAGCAGTGATGGTCATCACCATAGTAAGTGTTTAGTCTAGTGACAACCTGCCCTGGGCTCCAGTAAGGGAGCAGACCTGGTTCTCGTCTTCTGCCCCCATACCATTCACTCATGACAGCAGCTCAGGTGCTATCATGGCCTGCCTGCATGTCTGGCTCATCCATGAGTTGTGACCACCTCCAGGGAAGGACTCCACCTTTTCTTCTCTGTGCGCCACGAACCTGCACACAGTGGGCTTTCAGAACCTCAAGAGACTCACCCCACCCCCACTATAGCCAGGACCCACGCCAGGCATTAAAACAGCTGTGGAGTCACTTTGGCCCAAGCCCTAGTTACGGATCCCTGGAGCCCACTACAGCCTCTACAGTGTGATTAACCAGGTCCTTTATACACAGATTCCCGCCTGTCCAATCTGAGCTTTGGATTCATTGTCAGCTCTGTCCCTCCCGTGGCAGCCAGGTGGGCCGCAATGCAGACAAAGGAGCTCAGGAGCTGAGTTTCAAAGGAGGCATTGAAAGGACAGTGATGGATGCAACCTGTTGCAAACTGAAGGAGGGTCCCTGCATGTCTCAGAAAAGGCCTCTGGTGTGCAGGTGTGGGGGAGGGCCCCCACGGTGCAAAGAAGAGAGAGGTACTCTGGGGCAAAGGCTCTTGACCTCTCCTGTAGCAGCTCCAGTTGGTAGCTCGTGAACAGTGGACAGCCAATGTGGTCACATGAGCATGATGCTTATTCCCTCACAAAGCAAGAGAAAGGGGGCAGGGTGTGGGAGTACCTGGAGGGCGTGGTGGGGTGGATGGAGGGACTTGTCCCTCCTCTCTTCAGTGCAAATTGCTTTTGTGAGTCTCAGAGCTGCCAGAAGGCAGTTACCAAGCCAGGTCCCCGCAGTATCCAGCGTGGGCTGGGTGCCTTAGCCCCTGTCACATGGACAAGCCACACCATATGGCTTCCCTGAGTTCTAACAGCAGGATCTGGGGGTTTTGTCTAGGTACACACTTCCTTGCTGTAACTGTGTTACCCTCTTCTTTGAGCCCCAGTTTTGTCCTCTAGAAAAAGGACATCGATTGCTACCTTAGCAGGTTGCTGCCTTAATCCCATGAAGACTAATTAGGGTAATCCTACAATTAATAGCTGACCTTAAGAGATACTGGGCTTCCCTGATAGCTCAGCTGGTAAAGAATCCTCCTGCCATGCAGGAGACCCTGGTTTGATTCCTGGGTTGGGAATCCTGGTCCACTGCAGAAGGGACAGGCTACCCACTCCAGTATTCTTGGGCTTCTCTTGTGGCTCAGCTGTTAAAAAGCGTGCAATGCAGGAAACCTGGGCTCAATCCCTGGACTGGGAAGATTCCCTGGAGAAGGGAAAGGCTACCCACTCCAGTATTCTGGCCTGGAGAATTCCATGGACTGTATAGCCCATGCAGTCGCCAAGAGTTGGACATGACTGAGGGACTTTCACTTCACTTTCAAGAGATATGACCTGAATCCAGATTAAACTGGAGTCTCCCAATGTCATCTGGCATTTCTTTCCTGAAGCCAGCCAAAACCCACACAGGTGCATTTCCAGGGTCTCCACTTAGCCAGCTGGACAGAAAACCCAGTGTAGTTCAAATAAGCTGACAGACAAGCAGGAGAGGACTCACGGGCAGACGGCTTCCCCCTGGTCTCAGGTGGAGCTCCGGGACCACAGCAGGAACCAGCGCTCTCAATCCCTGGGCTCAGCAGCGTCCTCCTCAAGCCGGTGGCTCTACCCTGAGGGGCGTGGGAAGGCCACCAACTGCCCCAGACTGACCTCACGCCCCTCCCAGTACTGTAGCCTGACCTCGCCCGGCCCCACCCCTTCCGGCAGAACCAGAGCTCCTCTTTCTTTGATTCCAGCGTGAGGCCTGGCCCTGGGCCCCAATTGGTCACTGCCCCAGTCCTGAGCCAATCACGGTGGCTGGAGAGGATGGAACACACCTATTGGCCAGGTCCAGGTCATGTGACCATACTCTCCAGGACACGTGTGAGCTGCTCACCCTGTGTCAGGGGTGGAGAGAGTGTGATGCCCCCAGAGCAGGGCCGAGAGTCCAGTCACTGTGTCCGTGTGCTCAGTGTCCTGGGATGTGCCTGCGCATCCTCTCTACACACCGCTTTGTCCTCTGCAGACAAAATATTCATGACACACCTCTTCCCTTCCCAAACGCTGTTTCATGCACCCACATTCAAGGGAGCAAGACCTCCTGTTTGAAGGTAGGTTTGGAGATCCTCTCTCAACCTCTGGGCTTGTTTCTTGTATCATGTTAGAATAATTTATTCAGTCTAACCACCCCCCCCCCCCCGCCCCGCCCCAGGAGCACCACCACATGCTGCTTTGCCTATTCAGGATTCTTAGCTGTTTTGAGTAGAGGGCCTGGCCCAGGGGCCTCCCAAAGGGAATGAATTTTGTCCAAGGAAGCCCCTGAGAGGCTGAATAACTGAATCACTTTGCTGTACACTTTAAACAAAAATTATTGTAAAGCAACAATACCTCAATTTAAAGAAAAGATATTCCGTCATCAAAAATTATTCAAAATTTTGTAGTTTTTCCTTCAATTTTTGGTTCTTAGTATGTGTCTAATTGGTTTGGTGGTGTTTTGTGAGGTAGGGATCCAACTTACTTTCCCACATGGATACCAAATTGTTCCAATGGGACGATTCCTTTGTCCTTTCTCCTGGAAATGTCCTTTCTGCATTTACACATTAAGGAGCTTTTTTAAAAATGCCAAGCATGAAGAACTTCAGATCTTTGGAAATTTGTACAGCACCCCAGAGGCATGTTTCCATTTCTGTGTCTTCTCTTCACATTTCACCATTGCCAGTTTCTAGTATACACAAATACCCTCAGAGGATTCTCTGTAGTGAACCGTTTATGTTTCTGTGAGGAGAGAGGATGTGAGCATGGAGGAGGGTCTGAGTCCATAGTGAGCATGTGACCATGCTCAGCAACCCCAATATTAAGTCTAGCTGAGACTTCCTCAGGCAAGCTCTGTGTTTCTTCCTCTTGGTGTTTGTATTCGCAAATCGATGTTGGTGGATTGGGACTTGGGTCCGCGGGTCCAGCAGTGTAGAGATGTACCCATAGCCTGCTTTTCCATTATTTTTTCCTCCTGAGGGCTCTGCTGAGCTGATATGGAGATATTTCTGCTAAAGGCTTGAGAGGTAGTCAATCTTTCTGCTTCTCATCCCCTGCCTCATCTGTATTTCTGTCATTTTTTCTTTAAATATAGCTAATTTTCAATGTTGTTAGTCCTTGTGTCATTCTGACTCTCAGGCACCTGTGGTTTAATAGACCTCCTGAGAGCTCTTTGCCTGGTGGAGACATGGAGAACTCCATATCAGACTGGAGCCTGGGTCAGAGAGAAGGTTCTTGCGAGGAAGGCTCCATCCCTGCTGTAGGGGGTTCGGGGTTCACATCTGACTGTGCATCCCCTGGGCCCTCAGTGCAGGCCCCACTCTGAGATCTGGAAAGGAGGTGGCTTCCCTCCCTGACACAGAACTAGTATTATTTTTTTGTCCTCGTCCTTGTCCAGTCACATTTGGCCCCCAGGCTCTACACTTGACCCTCACCCACAGGATCAGGAGAGCCCAGTTCTAGAGGAGTTCCATACAAGGAGAGGTTCCCAGAGACACTCCAACCCCCAGGCCTAAATAAGCATTTCCTTGGAATTTCACAGCCCTGGGAGGAGATACTGGGTTTGTGTCCATTTTACAGTTGAATATGTTGAGCCTCAGATCATTGTGTGATTTGCCCTGGGTCACTCTTCAGGTCAGTGGGTGAGGTGGGATTTGAACCCAGACTCTATGTCTTGGAGCCCATGAATCTACAGGTGTTTCTGCTCCTCGGTTAAATTTATTTCAGGTTTTTTTTTTTTTTTAATGCATTTGTATACGGGACTGTTCTGTTCTCTTTCTCATGGTTCATATCCTGCTATATTGCTGAGTTTATTAGTTTTAATACTTGCTACTTGGTGGAGTTTTTAGGGTTTCATATAAATCCTGTCATAATCGAATAGTGGCAGTGTAATTTCATCTATTCCAATGGGATGCCTTTTATTTCCTTTTCTTGCCTAGTTATTCTGGGTAGGACACTTCCACTACCATGTTGAACAAAATTGGTGAAAGTGGGCATCCTTGTACCATTCCTGATCTTTTAGGAAAATCTTTCACCTCTTTACCACTGAGTTGGATGTTAGCTGTGGGCTTGTTTATATACCCTTTAGGATGTTCCATGTATAACCACTGTATTGAGAGATTGTATCAAAATTGATGTTACACTTTGTCAAAAGCTTTTTCTGCAATTATTGAGAAGATCACATGATTTCATTCTTAATTTTGCTCATATTGTGTATCACAGTGATTGATGTGCAGATAATAAATCATGCTTGCAGGCACAAAATAAATTCTATTTGATCATAGTCTATGATTCTTTTTAATGTATCTTCAATTTGGTTTGCTAATATTCTTTTGAGGATTTTTACATCCGTGTACACCAGGGTCAGGGTTCTCTGGTGGTTCATATGGTAAAGAATCTGCCTGCAGTGCGGGAGACCTGGGTTTGACCCCTGGGTCAGGAAGATTCCCTTGAGAAAGGAATGGCTACCCACTCCAATATTCTTGCCTGGAAAATTCTGTGGACAGAGGACCTGGTGGGCTACAGTCCATGGGTCACAAATAACTGGACATGACTGAGTGACTCACACTTACAAGAGTGCTTCTTGACATTCTTAATATCTAAATTTAAGATTTTATCTCAGTCAAAAATTACAGTCTAAGGCAAAAATCCAAGAGTCCTTAGAAGTAAATGACAATAAGGCATAACAGATGAAAGCAAGAAGGGCTCCACATAATTTACTTTTCATAAGAATTTTAGATCTTCAGAGGAATTCTCATTAAACTGAATTAAAATGCAAGCTTTAGTTTAAAATGGAAAACTTTTTGGTATTATGTTTCTATGTTGAGACTGAAATTTTATTATTTATGTATGAGATATTAAGCAATACTGTGTAGCTATTAAAATCATATTTTCAAAAACTTTAGTGACATTTATAAGCATTTATAGTGGAAAAATAGCTAGGAATAGATGATCCCATATATCTTTAGATGACAGTACTGGTATGTTGAATGATAGTTTTCAGATTGTATTTATTTTTTAATTGAAGGATAACTGCTTTACAATGTTTGGTTGGTTTTCCTCATACAACAACGCAAATAGGCCATAAGTATATTATCCACTCTTTGGTGAGCCTGCCTCCCACTTCCCGCCATCCCACCCTCTAGGTCATCACAGAGTGCGATGCTGGGCTCCCTATGTTATACAGCAACTTCCTACTAGCTAGCTATTTTACATATGGTAGTGGCGATGTTTCAATGCTACTCTCTCAATTTGTCCCACCCTCTCCTTCTCCAGCTGAGTTCACAAGTCCTTCCTCTACATCTGTGTATCTATTTCTGCCCTTCAAATATTCACCAGTACCATTTTACAAGATCCCATGTGTATGCATTAATATACTATATTTGTTTTACTCTTTTGACTTACTTCACTCTGTATCACAGTTTCTAGGTTCATCCACCTCAGTTAAACTGACTCGTATTGTTCCTTTTCATGGCTGAGTAATATTCCATTGTGTATATGTTACACAAATTCTTTATCCATTGTTCTCTTGATAGACATTAGGTTGCTTCCATGCCCTGGCTATTTTAAATGGTGCTGCAGTGGACATTGGGGTGCATATGTCTTTATAGAGATATGGTTTTCTCAGGGTATATGGCCAGTAGGGGATTGTTGCATCATATGGTAGTTTTATTCCTACTTTTTTAAGAAACCTACATTCCTTCTCAATAGTGGCTGTATCCATTTACATGTCTACCAACAGTGCAAGAGGGTTCCCTTTCTTCCATGTTCTGTCCAGCATTTATTATTTGTAGAATTGTTGATGATGGCCATTTTGACTGGTGTGAGGTAGTTTTGATTAGCATTTCCTTAATAAGCGATGTGGAGCATCTTTTCATGTGTTTTGTGGCCTTCTTAATGTCTTCTTTGGAGAAATTTGTTCATGTCTTCTGCTCACTTTTCAGTTGGTTGCTTTTTATCTGATATTAGGCTCGATGATCTACTTGTGTACTATGTAGATAATCCTTTGTCAATTGCTTCATTTACAATTATTTTCTCCTATTCTGAGGGTTGTCTTTTCATCTTGTTTATAGTTTTCTTTTCTGCTTAAATAGTTTGAAGTTTCTCTAGATGCCATTTTTTTTTAATTTTTGTTTTTATTTCAATCATTCTCGGAGATGGATCAAAGAGGATCTTGCTGTGATAAATGTCAAAGAGTGTTCTGCTTATGTTTTCCTCTAAGAATTTTATAGTTTCTGGCCTTACTTTTGGTCTTTAATCCATTGTGAATTATTTTTGTGTATAGTGTGAAGAAGTGTTCTAATTTGATTCTTTTACATGTAGTTGTCCAGTTTCCCAGCACCACTTACTGAAGAGGCTCTCTTTTCTGTCCTTTCTCCATTGTACATTCTTGCCTCCCTTGTCAAAGAAAAGGTGCCTATAGGAGTGAGGGTTTATTTCTCAGCTTTGTGTCTTGTTCCATTGCTCTATGTTTCTGTTTTTGTGCCTGTACCATAGTGTCTTGGTAGTATAGTCTGAAGTCAGAAAGGTTGATTCCTCCAGTTCCACCTTTCTTTCCAAGATTGCTTTGACCCTTCTGGGTCTTTTTTCCCCCAGTATAAATTGTAAAATTATTAGTCCTAGTTCTTTAAAAACTGTCATGGGTTGTTTGATAGGGATGAATTGAATCTGAAGATTGCTTTGGGTAGTATAGTCATTTTCACAATATTGATTTATTTCAATTCAAGAATATGGCATATCTTTCTATCTGTTTGTTTCATCTTTGCTATCCTTCATCATACAGCCTGTCTTTCTGCATACAGAAACACTTTCTTCAGACAGAAAGGCTGTTTTGTCTGTTTGGGTAGGTTTATTCCTAGCTATTGGAGAAGAAAATGGCAACCCACTCCAGTACTCTTGCCCGGAAAATCTCATGGATGGAGGAGCCTGGTAGGCTACAATCCATGGGGTCCCAAAGAGTCGGACACGACTGAGCGACTTCACTTTCACATTTCACTTTCATGCATTGGAGAAGGAAATGGCAACCCACTCCAGTGCTCTTGCCTGGAGAATCCCGGGGATGGGGGAGCCTGGTGGGCACCCATCTATGGGGTCGCACAGAGTCAGACATGACTGACGTGACTTAGCAGCAGCAGCATTCCTAGCTATGCTATTCTTCTTGCTGCAGTGGGGAATGGCACTGTTTCCTTACTTTCTCTTTCTGATTTTTCTTGTTGTGCTATAAGTATGCAAAGGATTTCTGTGTATTTTGTATTCTGTGCTTTACTAAATTCACTGATTAGCTATAGTAGTTTTCTGGTTCTATCTTTAGGTACTTCTGTGAATAGAAACAGGTCATCTGCAATCAATGAGAGATGGACTTCTTCTTTTCCAATATGCATTCTTTTTTGTTTTCTTGTCTGATTGCTGTATCTATGACTTACAAAACTATATTGAATAATAGGAATGAGAGTGGGCACCATGGTCTTGATCCTGATCTTAGAGGAAATGCTTAAATTTTGACACCATTGAGGATAATGTTTGCTGAAAGAGTTTCCTATATGACCTTTATTATGTTGAGGTAGGTTTTTCCATGCCCATTTATGGGGTGATTTTTAAATCATAAACTGGTGTTTAATTTTGTCAAACCCTTTCTCTGCATCAATTGAGATTATCATCAAAGGTTTTTATCTTTCAATTTGTTAATATAGTGTACCACGTTAATTAATTTGCACATAGTGAAGAATCTTTGCATCCCTGGGATAAACCCCATTTGAACTTGGTGTATGATCCTTTTCATGTGTTTTTGTTTTGTTTTGTTTTTGCTAGCATTTTCCTCAGGATTTTTGCATTGATGTTCATCAGTGATGTTAGCCTGTAATTTTCTTTTCTGTGTGGCATTTCTGCTTCATTTTGGTTCATGGTGATGGTGGCCTCACAGAATGAGTTGGGAATGCTCCTCCCTCCACATTTTTCTGGAAGAGTTTGACCAGCATAGGTATTATCACATCTCTTCCATTTGAGAGCATTCACCTGCTAAGTCCTGTGCATTTCTTTGTTGGAGACTTTTGATCAGTTAGTAGTGCTTGTGATTGACATGTTCATAGTTAGAGCTTGTGATTGGTGTTGGTGCTTGGTTTATTCATATTTTCTATTTCTTCCTGGTTCAGTCTTAGGAGATTGCACTTTTCTAAGAATCTGTCCATTTGTTCCAGGTTATCCATTTTATTGTCATGCAGTTGTTTCTAATTGTCTCTTATGACCCTTTCTCTTTCTGTGTTGTCTGTTGTAATGTCTCCTTTTTCATTTCGAGTTGATTTGAGTCTTCTCCCTGTTTTTCTTGATGAGTTTGACTAATGATTTGTCAATTTTTTCATGTTCTCCAGGATGTATCTTATTGTTTTATTGATCTTTGCTAGTGTTTCCTTCATTTCCATTTATTTCTGCTATGATCTTTATGATTTATTTCCTTCTGCTAACTTTGGAGGTTTTGTGGCCATTTCCTTCTTTTTCTAGGTTCCTTAGGTGTTAGATTAGGTTGTTTATTTGATGTTCTTTTCATTTCTTTAGGTAGGCTTCTTGTATTGCTATAAACTTCCCTCTTAGCATTGGTTTTATTGCATCACATAGGTTTTGGGTTGTCATTTACTCATTACAATTTGTTTTTAGGTATTTTTAAATTTCCTCTTTGATTTATTCAGTGACCTGTTTGATTTCTCCATGTGTTTGTGTTTTTTACAAATTTTCCTATAAATGATCCCTAATCATGTATCAGTGTGATCAGAAAAGATGCTTGCTCTGATTTCAGTTTCTTAAATTTGGCAAGGCTTGATTTGTGACCCAAGATGTGATCCATTCCAGAGACTGTTTCATGTGCACTTGAGAAAAAAAAAATGTATTATGCTGTTTGGTGATAGACTATGCTAAACATACCAATAAGTTCCATCTAGTTTAATGTGTGATTTAAAGCATATGTTTCTATATTAATTTTCTTTGTGGATGATCTGTACATTGGTATAAGTGGGGTGTTAAAATCCCCTAGTATTATTTTCTTACTGTTGATTTCCCGTTTTCTGGTTGTTTGTATTTGTTTTACATATTTAGGTGCTCCTGTGTTGGATGCGTGTGTATTATTATTGCAATATCTTCTTCCTGGATTGATCTCTTTATCATTATGTAGTGTCCTTCCTTGTCTCTTATAAGAGTCTTTATTTAAAAGTCTATTTTATCTGATATGAGAATTGCTACTCCAGCTTTCTTTTGATTTCCATTTGCATGGAATACCTTTTTCCAGGCCCTCAGTTTTAGTCTGTGTGTGTCCCTAGGTCTGAGGTGGATGTATTATCAACAACATTTATATGGGGCTTGTTTTTGTTTTCATTCAGCCAGTCTGTGTTTAAGTTGGACCATTTAATTCATTTATATTTAAGGTAATTATTGATATGCATGATACTATTAATATTTACTTTATTATTCTGTTTTTTTTTAATGTCTATTCATTTCCTTCTATTTCCTGCCTAGAGAACGTCCTTTAATATTTGTTGTAAAGCTATTTTGGTGGTGCTGGATTTCTTAACTTTTGCTTATTTGTAAAGGTCCTGAGTTCTTTGAATCTAGTGAGATCCTAGCTGGTTGGAGTAATCTTGCTGTAAGTTTTTCCCTTTCATAACTTTAAGTATATCATGCCACACCCTTCTGGCCTGCAGCAGTTCTTCGGAAAGATCAGCTGTTAAACTTATGGGGATTCCCTTGTTATTTGTTGCTTTTCCCTTTCTGCTTTTAATATTTTCTCTTTTTGTTAAATTTTTCTTAGTTTAATTAATATATGCCTTGGCATGTTTCTCCTTTGGTTTACCCTGTGTTGGACTCTGTGCTTCTTGGACCTGGGTGTGTTTCCTTCAACAATATAGGGAAATTTTCAGCCATTGTTTCTTCAAGTGAGATGTTATCTTTCTCTTTCTCTTCTCCTTGAATTCCTATAATGTGAATGTTAGTATACACATTATCCACCAAATGCCTTAAATTATCCTCAATTTTTTGGCTTATTTTTTTCTTTTTGGTGCTCAGATTGGGTGATTTCCACTACTCTATTTCTTTTTCTTTTTTTAAAATATAAATGTATTTATTTTAACTGGAGGCTAATTACTTTACAGTATTGCAGTGGTTCTGACATACATTGACATGAATCCGCCACGGGTGCACATGTGCTCCCCATCCTGAGGCCCTGCCCCCTCCCTCTGGGTCAGCCCAGTGCACCGGCACTACTCTGTGTGTCAGCTTACTGATCTGTCCTCTGAATCATCCAATCTGTTGACTCATCTGCTGTATTTTTCATGTCAGTTATAGTATTCTTCTATTACAATCAGTTCTTTTTTATACTTATTGCCTCTTTGTGGAGTTCTCACTCCGTTCTTTCATGCTTTCCCTGATAGAAGTAATTATCTTTTATTCATTGATTTAATGGGTCCACTGGGTCTTGCTGTGACATTGGCTTTCTCTAGTTGCATAGAGTGGGGGCTGCACTCTAGTTTTGGTGCATGGGCTTCCCATTGTTCTGTCTTCTCTTGTTCTGGAGCACAGGCTCTAGGGTGCATGAGTTCAATAGCTGTGACACGCAGTTTTATTTGCCCCACAGCCTGGGATCTTAGTTCCCAGGCCACAGGTTGAACCCTTGTTGCCTACATTGTCAGAAAAATCTTAACAAATGAACCAGCAGGGAAGACCCAGTAAATATCTTTATGACACTTACTTTGCAGTCATTTGATATAGATTATTTATCTCCATCTTGTTTAGTTCTTTTTCTGAGTTTATGTCTTAGCTGTTCATTTAGCATAGATTCTTTGTTTCTTTATTTTGCCTTTTTGTTTCTATGCATTAATATTAGGTAGATGAACTATGTCTCCATGTTGAATAAGTGGATTTTTGTAGAGTGTCTTCTGTGTGGCCCAAAGGAACAGTTTTCTCAGGTCACTAGAGACAGGAAATCCAGGGTGTCTCCTGTGTAGGCTGAGTGTGGTGTCCTGTTAGATGTGCCCGCGTTGATTTGGGCATGCTGGTGGGTCTGGCTGGCCACCAGTGCAGCTGAATGTGAGCCCCACTTCAACAGTTGCAGATGTACTTCTGGCTGGAGCTGACCTGGAGTGGGAATCACCTTGAGGGGACGCAAGTCACGGCTGAGTCCACCCACTGTGAGTGGTAGGCAAGGAGGCTACTGTGGGGGAATCCAGGCCCTTGGGGGTTAAGCCTTTTTGGAGGAGCGTTGTGGGCATTGCTGGGCTGGATATATCTGTTCCACATGGAACACAGAGACATAGCAGGGCAAGCAGTGCTAGCAAGGTAAGTGAGGAATGTCAGAAAAGTCTCCTGCTAGCACTGGGCCAGCTGGGTACAGGGAGGATTTTTTTTAACATCGTCAATCAGTGATCTCATCCCTGGAGAAAGTTTCAAGAAATCCTCACCCCTTTGGCACATGTCCTAAAATTAGTGCATAATTCTCTTTCCCATGTGATCTGTGTCAACATTCAGCGTCATTACTGACAATATTCAGCATCAATAAGTTTGGCACTAACTATTAAGCATGGGGTCTTGGCTTACCACAGCCCCCAGCTCTCTCCCAGACATAGCTCTGCTGGTTTCAAATCAAGATATTATGAGGTCTTATCTTCCTCATTCAGGTTACCAGGGCTCAGGTGCTCAGCATGTCCTCCCAGGGAAGATACCAAGTTGGTAATGTCCCTTTCTAATTCTGGGTCACCCATGAGGAGTATGGGTCCTGACTAGACTGCATCTCTGCCCTTACAATGCATCTCCATGTGATTTTTTTCTTTACATCCTTAGTTGTGGAAGAGCTACTCTGCTAGTTTTCAGGTTGGCATCTGGGTTTTCTGTGTGAGGAAGCTGTCAGAATAGAATAGAGTAAGTGTCTTAAAAAGTGCCATTTCAATTTCTGTGGAAGCTCTCTCCTTGTGTAAGTCAGTGGTTCTCAAAGTGTCATCACTGGACCAGCCGTGTTAGCATCACCTGGGAAGTGGTTAAAAATGGAGATTCTCAAGATTCCACCCTGATCTACTGTATGAGATACTCTGAATCATTCCTCCAAGCCTTACACATGCTCAACACTAAATCAACCTGAAACACATCTTCCCCAAGGTTCTGGGACCACCGTGCCCCTTAGCTTTAACCAGTACTACTGTTTTAGACAGAGAAGGCAATGGCACCCCACTCCAGTACTCTTGCCTGGAAAATCCCATGGGTGGAGGAGCCTGGTAGGTTGCAGTCCATGGGGTTGAGAAGAGTCAGATACGACTGAGCAACTTCACTTTCACTTTTCATTTTCATGCATTGGAGAAGGAAATGGCAACCCACTCCAGTGTTCTTGCCTGGAGAATCCCAGGGATGGGGAGCCTGGTGGGCTGCCGTCTATGGGGTCGCACAGAGTCGGACACAACTGAAGTGACTTAGCAGCACTGTTTTAGAATTCTGAGGAATTTTAGGAATTTGGGGGGGCATGTTTCACCACTCTCACTTGGAAGACACTAAGGAATATCTAATAAGTTGGACATGATACTTCTCTCTCATCACCCATTGTGAGAGTTCTTAGTACATAAAGTAAAAATAAAGGACAATTTTATTGGTTAAGAAAATTCTACAGCAGGTTAGAAAGGTGCAGATGCCGCATTAAGATCAAGGTCTTGCACAAGGTTCATGGGAGTACAGGATGTATGGATATTTTATAAACTTCCTGGAAAAGAAACAAGGGTGGAGCAGAGTAGCCGCTGGCTTCAGTGACCCCTGCTGCTCAGCTGTGCACCTTTCTGCAGATGTGATCACCACTGGACCCTGGGAAGAGCGCTTCACACCTTGAACTGTGAGGCTCCCCAGTAGGCTGGCCTGTGACCTCCTGGGCAACATCACCTTCTGCTGCTTCCACCTTCCTGCAGGTGTGATCACCACTGGACCCTGGGAAGAGCGCTTCACACCTTGAACTGTGAGGCTCCCCAACAGGGTGGCCTGTGACCTCCTGGGCACCATCACCTTCTGCTGCTTCCTTAACTGGCCACGTTTTCTCCCTCTGCCTTCATCTCCTCTGCCTTTATCTCCTCCTCTTTTGTGGGGTTGCCAGTACCTTGTGATCTGTGCTGGGCCAAGGAAGACACACCTTTGCACTTCTGAACTCTACTGGCCACCTGATGACACATCATACTCCCGTGATCATAACTCTGGCCCTGATGGGAGAGAGCTGTGTTCACTCACCACTGATGTATTCTCTTTTAGCTAAAGAAGGAATCCGTTCTAATCATGTCTTTTAGGTGGCTGGATTTACCAAACAGAAATACAGGAATCCCAGTTAAATTTGAATTTTAAGGAAACAATGAAAACTTTCTCTTTTTTTTTTTTTTTTTTTAGTAGAAGTCCATCTCCTGCAATACTTGAGATGTACTTATTAAAAATTATTCACTGAAAACCAAATTTAACTAGATATCTTGTATTTTACCTGACAAGCTTGCTCCCAAGGTAAAGGGGTTCCCATTTTAGCTTCCCATCCTAGGAGTGGCACTTTGTCTTAGAAAGGAATGTATTTTAGTCATCAAAATAAGGTCAGACTTATCTGCACACCAGCCATGACTTGTGACATATTCATCACGTTGAAATGATAGTATTTTTTGTTTACTGAATTAAAATATAATTTGAAAATTAATTTAATCTGCTTGTTTTTAAATGTGGTTACTAGAAAATTTAAGGTTTTATATGGAGCTTGAATTTGTAGCCCACAGTACACTTCACTGGACAGCTTTGGCTTAGAGCGAAAGCCATGTTGGGGGACCTAACGACCATCAGGCTGAGAGTGGGGCACCCCTCTCCCAAGAAAGAGTTAGACTCTCCTGTTTGGAGTCATTTGTGGATGAACTGGTTGGGGGCATACAGATTCCTTGAGTGTAGTTTGTCTTTACAAAGTTTTTATTGTTTGAATTTTTCAGTTCTGACCAAATCTTGGTTGTTTTTAATTGATGACAGACCAAACAGGCCTGGAGTGCATTTCCTGTTAAGTATATTTGTAGCAGGGTGCTTCCCAGGTGACTCTGGTGGTATAGAACCCATCTGCCAATTTAGGACACACAGAAGACTAGGGATAAAAGTTTGACCCCTAGGTCAGGAAGATCGCCTGGAGGAGAACAAGACAACCCACTCCAGTATTCTTGCCTGGAGAATCCCATGGACAGAGAATCCTGGTGGGCTACAGTCCATGGGGATGCACTGAATCGGACATGACTGAAGCGACCAAGCACACATGTGTATTTGCAGTTGAATTATGACAGCAGATTGAGACACGTGGGAGGAAGCAAGATGGGTGTGGAAAGGGGGTGATTTGGGAAAGGGTCTGGTTTCTGGAAGCTGTACCGTGTTGTCCTTTATTACTCTTCTTTCTCTTCCTTTGGTTTTATGACTGCATACTGATGGTGGCAAGACAACACTGACTGCATTTGCTAAAAGCAGATGTCCCCATTAATTTAGATTTTAGAGACTGAAAATTAAGGAGGGTGCACTATGCAATATGGAAGAAGCAAATGAAATTTTCTTCCATGACATTCAAACTCTGAATATCTCCTGAGTTGGGTTCTTGGAGGTGGATGTCTTTTTATAACTGAAAGTATCTTAGGATCATACTTTAGATGTAGGACTACAATTCTCCTTGATCGTTCACTCCTTTCCTCTCCCTACCCTCTAACCTTCTGAAGTTCTTGGAAAGTCAAGAAACAATAGAGCAAAGCAAATAAAAATTCAAGAGCTCTGAGGCCAAGGGCTTGGTCTCTGGTCAAATAACCTGACCTTTACTCAGTTTCATTTACAATCTCTCTTCTGGGGAGGCTCGGACAGTAAAAGAATCTGCCTGCAATGCAGAAGACATGGGTTCCATCCCTGGGTTGGGAAGATCCCCCACTCCAGTATTCTTGCCTGGAGAATCCCCGTGGATAGAGGAGCCTGGAGGGCTACAGTTCATGAGGTCGCAAAGAGTCGGACATGACTGAGCAACTAAACATAGCACATGCCAAGCACAGCAACTCAGAGAATCTGCTCTTGCTGCAGGACCCACCTTCTGTCCAGTTCCACTTTTCCCTCCAGTTTCACTACCTGCTGATCATGTTGTCAGAGTGTCCCTCATAGGTGTCTTGTCACCAGTTTGAGGACATGACCTCCAAGATGTAAGGCCAGTGGGAAGTTGATGCCACACACCTTAGCAGCTGGCAGTCTGGCACATCTGGTGATAATTTCATTAAGCTCAGCCCTCCCACACCCTAGGTCTTCTCGTTGGCATTGTTGTTAATTTGAGGACTTCTATAGGACATGTGTGACACATGGCTCTTCAGTTAGAGGAGCTGATAGCCTTGGCTGGCAGAATGAGGTATGGGGCTGTGTGCTAGGTTCCATTTTCTGAGAAGGAGAACACCTCAATTTCATGAGGTCTTGAGCTCTCAGACCCAAAGGAGAGAAACCAAGGGTGTAGAAAGTTGACAGGTGCTGATTGGAAATCTGTGTGAGAAGGTGTTGCTGCTGGCTGTGTCCTATGTCTCATGCTGAGCGCAGGAAAAACTGATGCTTTTGAACTGTGTTGTGGCAGAAGACTCTTGAGAGTCCCTTGAACTGCAAGGAGATCCAGCCAGTCCATCCTAAAGGAAATCAGTCCTGGGTATTCATTGGTAGGACTGATGTTGAAGCTGAAACTCCAGTATTTTGGCCACCTGATGCAAAGAGCTAACTCATTTGAAAAGACCCTGATGTTGGGAAAGATTGAAGGCTGGAGAAGGGGATGACAGAGGATGAGATGGTTAGATGGCATCACCGACTCAATGGACATGAGTTTGGGTAAACTCCAGGAGTTGGTGATGGACAGGGAGGCCTGGCGTGCTGCGATTCATGGGGTGGCAGAGTTGGACATGACTGAGCAACTGAACTGACTGACCACCACCATCATCATGCACAGTCACTGGCCCTTGTCCAAGTCCAACAGGCCCAACTCCCCTTATCCCCTGGCAGCCTTATTCTGCTTTGTGTTTGCAGTGGAGTTATCTGGACATCTCAGAGTAGAATCATAGATTATTTGTCCATTTCTGTTTAGCTTGTTTCACTTGGCATATGACTTCAAATTTTACTCACTTTGCAACACATGTCAGAATTTCCTTAGTTATTAAAAATAAATAGCACATAGGCTCACCAACATGTGCAATCAGGGAATTACAAATTAAAATCGTGATATATCACACCACACCTCTTAGGACTGCTAAACTCCAAATATAAGATAATACTAATTGCTGGAGGGTGAGGAACAACCGGAACCATTCCTCATTGCTGGTGGAATGCATGTACAGCCCCCATGAAAGACAGTCTGGCAGTTTCCCCCAAAGCTCAACAGGTCTCACCTGGGGATCCAGCAATCATGCTTTCAGTATTTAGGCAGTTGCATTGAAATTCTACGTCCAAATGCAAACAAGGATGCAGTTTTGCACAGCAGTTCTATTCACAAGGGCTACAAACTTGAAGAAATCAGGATATCATTTAGTAAATGAATGTGCAAGCAAATTGGTGTACACAGATATCAAGGGGACCAGAACACACCACCCAAAATTATGTCTGTTTGAGATGAGTATTTTAGTTTGATAAATTTAATAATAATAATAAAACAACTGAGTAGGGGTTGCCCCCTATTTTTTTTTAAAGACTTATTCATGTCTTTATGGCCGCGCTGTGTCAACGTTGCTTTGAGAGGGTTTCTCTAGTTGTGGAGAGCTGGTTCTACTCTTGTTGCAGAGCATGGGCTCTAGGTGTGTGGGCTGCAGTAGTTGTGGTGCCTGCATTTAATAGTTGTGGCTCCCCGGCTCTAGAGCGCTGGCTCAGTAGTTGCGGTGCATGAGCTCAGCTGCTCTGAGACACGTGGGATACTCCTGGCTCAGGGATAGAACCTGTGTCCACTGCATTAGCCGGCAGATTCTTAGCAGCTAGCTCACCAGGGAAGACTGAGGTTGCCTTTCTGTGAGATTCATTTACATTTATTTGGGAAATCTCCATTTGTAAGGGTGCCCCTCTTTGAACCTAAGAGAAGGATAATTATGTCTCAAGGAAGGAATACTTATCAGTGAAGAAGTTAGGACTTAAACCTGCAAATATTCATCTGTTTATTTACTGTGCTTTGCATAGTAACCTGCCATAAAGGGCCTCTCCCTTTACCTTCCCCGCAAGGTCTGTCTTCTGTGTGGGGCTGAAGAGCTATTTAAGGTGAAGTCTTTGGTTATTTCAGGGAGTGACCCAGTTTTCCTTGGCATCTCCTCTCTATGCAAAAGGTATACATGTTCATTAAACTTCTGTTTTTCTCTTGATAATTTGTGTTTAATGATGGAGAAGGAGGGCTCAACCAAGAACCTGGGAGCAGAGAGGGAAATTTATTTTCCTCTTATATACATGCAAAGGAATAACACTCAACAGTGGAAAGTAATGAAACATCAATCCTTGAAAGACAGGGATAAATCTTAGATGCATATGGCTAAGTGAAAGAATCCAGTTGAAAAGGCTGCACCCAGTATGACCCCATTGTGACATTTTTGGAAAGGTAAAGCTACATAGATGATAAGCAGATCATGGAGTGGGGAATTGGCAGTAATCATTTAGGATGGATACATGTCAATATGCATTTGTCTAAGTGTATCACTTTATATAGCACAAAGGGTCAATCAGAATCTGTTCAAATGTACTTATGTATTGTATAAGGGCAAAGGTTAATAGAATTTTGCCAAGAGAATGCACTGGTCATAGCAAACACCCTTTCCAACAACCCAAGAGAAGACTCTACACATTAACGTCACCAGATGGTCAACACCGAAATCAGATTGATTATATTCTTTGCAGCCAAAGATGGAGAAGCTCTATACAGTCAGCAAAAACAAGACCAGGAGCTGACTGTGGCTCAGATCATGAACTCCTTATTGCCAAATTCAGACTTAAATTGAAGAAAGTAGGGAAACCCACTAGACCATTCAGGTATGACCTAAATCAAATCCCTTATGATTATACAGTGGAAGTGAGAAATAGATTTAAGGGCCTAGATCTGATGATAGAGTGTCTGATGAACTATGGATGGAGGTTCGTGATAGGAGACAGGGATCAAGACCATCCTCATGGAAAAGAAATGTGCAAAAGCAAAATGGCTGTCTGGGGAGGCCTTACAAATATCTGTGAAAAGAAGAGAAGTGAAAAGCAAAGGAGAAAAGGAAAGATGTAAGCATCTGAATGCAGAGTTCCAAAGAATAGCAAGGAGAGATAAGAAAGCCTTCCTCAGCGATCAATGCAAAGAAATAGAGGGAAACAACAGAATGGGAAAGACTAGAGATCTCTTCAAGAAAATTAGAGATACTGAGGGAACATTTCATGCAAAGATGGGCTCGATAAAGGACAGAAATGGTATGGACCTAACAGAAGCACAAGATATTAAGAAGAGGCGGCAAGAATACACAAAAGAATTGTACAAAAAAGATCTTCACAATCAAGATAATCATGATGGTGTGATCACTCACCTAGAGCCAGACATCCTGGAATGTGAAATCAAGTGGGCTTTAGAAAGCATCACTGCAAACAAAAGTAGTGGAGGTGATGGAATTCCAGTGGAGCTATTTGAAATCCTGAAAGATGATGCTGTGAAAGTGCTGCATTCAATATGCCAGCAAATTTGGAAAACTCAGCAGTGGCCACAGGACTGGAAAAGGTCAGTTTTCATTCCAATCCCAAAGAAAGGCAATGCCAAAGAATGCTCAAACTACCACACAATTGCACTCATCTCACACACTAGTAAAGGAATGCTCAAAATTCTCCAAGCCAGGCTTCAGCAATACGTGAACCGTAAACTTCCAGATGTTCAAGCTCGTTTTAGAAAAGGCAGAGGAACCAGAGATCAAATTGCCAACATCCGCTGGGTCATCGAAAAAGCAAGAGAGTTCCAGAAAAACATCTATTTCTGCTTTATTGACTATGCCAAAGCCTTTGACTCTGTGGATCACAATAAACTGTGGAAAATTCTGAAAGAGATGGGAATACCAGACCATCTGACCTGCCTCATGAGAAACCTGCATGCAGGTCAGGAAGCAACAGTTAGAACTAGACATGGAACAACAGACTGGTTCCAAATGGGAAAAGGAGTACATCAAGGCTGTATATTGTCATCATGCTTATTTAACTTATATGCAGAATACATCATGAGAAACACTGGGCTGGAGGAAGCACAAGCTGGAGTCAAGATTGCCGAGAGAAATAGCAATAACCTCAGATATGCAGATGACACCACCCTTATGGCAGAAAGTGAAGAGGAACTAAAGAGCCTCTTGATGAAAGTGGAGGAGAGTGAAAAAAAAGCTCAACATTCAGAAAACTAACATCATGGCATCTGGTCCCATCACTTCATGGGAAATGGATGGGGAAACAACTTCATGGGAAATGGATGGGGAAACAGTGGAAACAGTGCAAGACTTTATTTTTGGGGGCTCCAAAATCACTCCAGATGGTGATTGCAGCCATGAAATTAAAAGATGCTTACTCCTTGGAAGGAAAGTTATGACCAACCTAGATAGCATATTCAAAAGAAGAGACATTATTTTGCCAACAAATGTCCATCTAGTCAAGGCTATGGTTTTTCCAGTGGTCATGTATGGATAAGAGAGTTGGACTGTGAAGAAAGCTGAGCACTGAAGAATTGATGCTTTTGAACTGTGGTGTTGCAGAAGACTCTTGAGAGTCCCTTGGACTGCAAGGCGATCCAACCAGTCCATTCTAAAGGAGATCCGTCCTGGGTGTTCTTTGTAAGGAATGATGCTATAGCTGAAACTCCAATACTTTGGCCACCTCATGCGAAGAGTTGACTCATTGGAAAAGACTCTGATGCTGGGAGGGATTGGGAGCAGGAGGAGAATGGGATGACAGAGGATGAGATGGCTGGATGATATCACCGACTTGATGGACATGAGTTTGAGTGAACTCTGAGAGTTGGTGATGGACAGGGAGGCCTGGCGTGCTGTGATTCATGGGGTTGCAAAGAGTTGGACATGACTGAGCAACTGAACTGAACTGAACTGATTGTATAAGTCATAGGATGGAATACCAAACACAACATAATCTCAACATCACTCACTATTTTATCGCTATTACAGAAATGCAAATAAAACTGCAAATGAGATATTACCTCACATCAGTCACAATGCCTATCATCAAAAAATCTACAAACAATGCTGGAAAAGATGTAAAGAAAAGAAACCCCTGTTGCACTGTTGGTGGGAATGTAAATTGATATAGCCACTATGGAGGGCAGTATGCAGTTTCCTTAAAAAACTGAAAATAGAACTACCATACCACCCAGCAATCCCACTGTGTTTGCTGAGACTACCATAATTCAAAAAGACGTATGCACACTCATGTTCATTGGAGCCCTATTTACAATAACTAGGACATGGAATCTGGAGAAGGAAATTGAAACCCACTCCAGTACTCTTGCCTGGAAAATCCCATGGATGGAGGAGCCTGGTAGATTACAGTCCATGGGGTCAGGAAGAGTCGGACACGACTGAGCGATTTCACTTTCAATTTTCACTTTAATGCATTGGAGAAGGAAATGGGAACCTACTCCAGTATTCTTGCCTGGAGATTCCCAGGGACAGAGGAGCCTGGTGGGCTGCCATCTATGGGGTTGCACAGAATCGGACATGACTGTAGCCACTTAGGAGCAGCAGCAGGACATGGAATCAACCTAAATGTTCATCAACAGAGAAATGGGTAAGGAAAAGTGCTACATATATATATAGTAATATTATGTAGCCATTAAAGAAATGAAAGTGGGTCCTCTGAAGAGATGTGGATGGACAGTCAGTCATAAAGTGAAATGAGACAGAAAAACAAAAACAAATATTGTATATTCGTGTATATATATATATATGTATGTATGTATATGTATATGTATATATGGGCTTCCATGGTGGCTCAGCTGATAAAGAATCCTCCTGTAATCAGGAGACCCCGGTTCAATTCCTGGGTTGGCAATATCCCCTAAGAAAGGATAAGCTACCCATTCCACTATTGTTGGGCTTCCCTTGTGGCTCAGATGGTAAAGAATCTGCCTGCAATGTGGGAAACCTGAGTTTGATCCCTGGTTTGGGAAGATACCCTGGAAAAGGGCATGGCAACCCACTCTAGTATACTTGTGTGGAGAATCCCTTTTGGCAGAGGAGCCTGAAGGATACAGTCCATTGCCAGAGGAGCCTTGCAGGCTACAGAATGAACAAGATTGAGCAACTAAGCATAGCATATATAGAAAAATGGTACTGATGACCTTATCTCCAGAGCTCAAATAGAGGCACAGATACAGAGAACGAATTTGAGGACACTGCAGGGGAAGGAGAGGAGGGGACAAACTGAGAGACCAGCACGGACATGCATGCATTGCTAGGATATACATTTCCTGTTGTTGCTTTTGTTTGTTATTAAGTTTCCTGTATTTATTTCTAATAACCCTCAGGTCTTTAAACCAGACAGCTAGTGGAAAGTGGCTGTGTAGCATATGGAGCTCAGCTTGGTACTCTCCATTGACCTAAAGAAGAGGAATGAGGGGGTGTGTGGGAAGCTCAAAGGAGAGTGGATATATGTATACATATAAATGATTCACTTCACTGTACAGCAGGAAATAATGTAACATTGAAAAATGACTATAACACAATTAAAAAGAGAGAGAGAAAAAACAAATAGGTGGTCCTGGTGCTATGATGCTGCACTCCCAAAGCAGGGAGCCCAGATTTGATTCATAGTCAGGTAAGTGTATCCCACATACCACAACTGAGACCCAGAGTAGAAGTAATTTAAAAAAAAATAAAAAAAGAAATACAAATGCCACAGACAGCATAAAAAATAAAACAGTATCCATATATTTCTGATAAATGTTATTTAAAAAAATGGGGACATTTCCTTTTCAGGAAAAGACCTGAGGGTTATTAGAAATAAATTAAGGAAATTTAAAAACAAACAAAAAACAACAGAAAACCTATTATGCCAAACAAAAGAAGTCAGACACAAATTCAAATACATGATCCAGTTTTTATGAAATTCTAGATGATAGATCTAATCTCTCAAAACCAGCAAATCATTGGCTGCCTGGTGTTGATCAAAGTGGTTGGGAAAAGGACAAGAGGAGGTATGTGGTGATGGAAATATTCTGTATCTTGCCTGTGGTGGCTGTACATGGGTGTATTTATCTGTCAGAAATCATAAAACTATACCCTTAAATTAAGTTTTATTGCATGTAGATTATACTAAGGTCATGAAACAATACTTAACATGATTTGTCACTAGAGAAATGTAAGTTAAAACCACAATGAGAAACTATCTCACATCTAAGATAGCTTCAATGTAAAGATCAGAAACAACAGAATATAACAAGAGTGCACAGGATTAACAAGTGGTGGGAGAACGTGGAGACACTGGAACCCTGTATCTTGCTGGGGAGAATGGAAGATGATGTGGCCACTGTGGAAAACAGTTCACACATTCCTCAAAAAGTTAAAATTGACATATGAGCTGGAAAAACTACTCCTAGGTCTAAACCCAAAAGAATTGCCAGTAGGGACTCCAACAGATACTTGTACACGAATATTCATACCAGCACCGTTCACAACAGACAAAAGGGAGATGCAACCCAAACGTTCATCAATGGGCAACGGATAAGCAAAATGCGTTACATACACAGTTACCCCTCAGACAACACAGATTTGAACTGCACAGGTCCACTTACACCCGTATGTTTTTCAGTAAATACATAGTATGACATGTCCCATGGTTTTTGAATCCACAGAAGTTAAACCGAGTTTATAGAGGGCTGACTGTAAAGTGTACACATATTTTTGGCTACGTGGAGGATCTTAATACTTTTTTGTGTTCAGAGAACTAATTTTGTAAAGGGAATGGTGCTCAGAGATATAACTTGATACTTTCATCTCCACCTGCCTACCTCCCATCTTCATTCTGAAGTCTAAGCGCTGCCTCGGTATCAGCAGGGCCCACAGCCATGACTTTCTGCCTCTACTCTGTTCCTGCAGGTGCCCCCGCCCCTGCCCGCCACCCCTCCCCCCCCCCCCCCCCCCCCCCCCCCCCGCCCTGTAATAGTCACCGCTTATTGTTTCTCAGGCCCAAACAACGATTCCATTCTTGGGTCCTTCCTTCCACCAGCTCCAGACATGAATTGAAGAAAATAAAGTTGATTCTGTCTTTGAGATATATCTAGTTCTGCCCATACATGAGCACTTGCTTTATTACACTACTAGTACCAGTGACTTCCCCGATAGCTCAGATGGTAAAGAATCTGCATGCCATGTAGGAGACCCCAGTTCGATTCCTGGCTTGGGGAGATCCACTAGAGAAGGGATAGGCTACCCACTCCAGTATTCTGGCCTGGAGAATTCCATGGAGTGTACAGTCCAGGTGGCTGAAAAGAGTCAGACATGACTAAGTGACTTTCATTCATTCACTCACTGACTCAGTACCAGTGAGCAGGCAAGTAGATATTAAGTAAATGCTGCTTAATTAACTGCCCATCTAGATGGAATAAAATCAATCCAACAAAAGTCAGTTCCAAGTGAATAGTGAACCTAAGTGGAAAGGAAAGAAAAACTGGTAGATGACGTAGGGGAATATCTTCATGACCTCAGGTAGCCAAAAGTCCAAGGGCAGGAATTTGTGTCTGCTGTGTTCACGCTGCATCTCCAGTGTAGATGCCCAGGGTTTCCAGAGGGAACATAAAGGAAACTTAAGCACCATCTGGAGGAAACTACACACATGCAAGCACTTGGGTCATTGTGAAGACACGCAGTGTTCTTAATGATCAGACTGAATGTCATATAAATGTCACTTCTCATTAGTCTAACATCTAACGCAATCCTAATTTACAACCATTCAGACTGATTTTCAGGATAAACTGATTCTAGGTTTCACATGAAAAATGAGCAAGAACACCTAGGAAGCCTGAGGGAAAAAAGCCAGGTCCAGTGATGAGGTGTGATAAGGCCTACCAGGAGATAAGACAGATTTTAAAGCCAGGATTATTATCATTTTTTTTTTAAAGAATCCAGGCCACTATTGTTACAAGTTTCATTATTGGCTCAGATACCACTACAGAAAACACTATTCTGAAGACTCTTGACTTGTTAGGTGCCTCCCGATTCAGAGATCTCTGCTCTTATTTTATTTCTGGTTTCTGACTCAGACCATTTATTAAGAGTGAAAGTTGGGTAATCCCATTCATGCTTATACAACACAAAAAAACTGTATACATACTCAGAATGTTAATACCCTCTGTAGGCAGGTGAGAGGTGCCCAAGTGGCAGGAGAAAATAAAACTGCAATTGGTGCACTTTTTTTATTCCTTTTTTCTTTTGTAATTCTGTATTGTCATGACAATGTCTGGTTCTGCCTGAACTTAACTTGATCTCAAATCTTGGGATTACCAATGTGTTTTTCTCATGGAAATGTGTTCCTTAAACTATGTTAATATGTCAAAAAAAAACTATGTATTTGCTTGGAAATATGCCTTTCTTTAAGATTCTTGTCAATTGTTCTATGGCCTGGCATGACTCACCTTGTGTCATGCTATCTCAAAATGCATGTTGTGGGTGAGGTGCCTGGTGCAACTCTCTCAGCTTTGACGTGTTTCTTTTCTCTAATTAGTAGCTTGCTAATACATATATAACTCCTTAATAGAAACTAGCAAGGGGGCACTCTTTCTGTCCCCTTCTGATGTCTATATCAGAAGCTTTCTTTCTTTTATGCTTTAATAAAACTTTATTACATAAAAAGCTCTGAGCAATCAAGCCTCATCACTGGCCCTGGATCGAATTCCTTTTCTCCAGAGGCCAAGAATCCTGGCATCGGTCACAGCTGATCACAGCAACATTTCAATACTGAAGAGATCCTCCAAGAACTAAGAGACTGTTAATAGTACAGAGCCATAGATTACAAAATGAAAATACATATGACCCCCCCCCCCCAATTTGTGCGGCTTCACAGGTGCCACTATGTGGGTCAGGAAGATCCGCTGGAGGAGGGCATGGCAATCCACGCCACTGTTCTTTCCTGAAGAATACCATGGACAGAAGAGCCTAGCAGGCTACAGCATATAGGGTCGCATAGAGTGGGACATGAATGAAGTGACTTTGTACTCACGCACCTTAATTTGTCAAGAAATAGCTGGAGTAACAGGCAGACTTGGCCTTGGGGTACAGAATGAAGCAGGGCAAAGACTAATAGAGTTTTGCCAGGAGAACACACTGGTCATAGCAAACACCCTCTTCCAACAACACAAGAGAAGACTCTACACATGGACATGACCAGATGGTCAACCCCGCAATCAGATAGATTGTACTCTTTGCAGCCAAAGATGGAGAAGCTCTATACAGTCAGCAAAAACAAGACTAGGAGCTGACTGTGGCTCAGATCATGAACTCCTTATTGCCAAATTCAGACTTAAATTGAAGAAAGTCAGGAAACCCACTAGACCATTCAGGTATGACCTAAATCAAATCCCTTACGATTATGTAGTGGAAGTGATAAATAGACTCAAGGGAATAAATCTGATAGAGTACCTGAAGAATTATGGAAAAAAGTTGGTGACATTGTACAGGAAGCAGTAATCAAGACCATACCCCCAAAAAAAGAAATGCAAAAAGGCAAAATGGTTTTCTGAGGAGGCCACATAAATAGCTATGAAAATAAGAGAAGCAAAAGGCAAAGGAGAAAAGGAAATATACACCCATTTGAATGCAGAGTTCCAAAGAATAGCAAGGAGAGATAAGAAAGCCTTCTTCAGTGATCAATGCAAAGAAATAGAGGAAAGCAATAGAATGGAAAAGACTAGAGATCTCTCCAAGAAAATTAGATACACCAAGGGAACTTTTCATGCAAAGATAGGCACAATAAAGTACAGAAATAGTATGGACCTAACAGAAGCAGAAGATATTAAGAAGAGGTGGCAAGAAAACACAGAAGAACTATGCAACAGAGATTCTCACAACCTAGATAATCACAATGATGTGATCACTCACACTCAGCTAGAGCCAGACATCCTGGAATGTGAAGTCAAGAGGGACTTAGGAAGCATCACTATGAACAAAGCTAGTGGAGGTGATGGAATTCCAGTTGAGCTATTTCAAATCCTAAAAGATGATTCTGTGAAAGTGCTGTACTCCATATGCTAGCAAATTTGGAAAACTCAGCAGTGGCCAGAGGACTGGAAAAGATCAGTTTTCATTCCAATCCCAACGAAAGGCAATGCCAAATAATGCTCAATCTACTGCACAATTGTACTCATCTCACATGGTAACAAAGTAATGCTCAAAATTCTCCAAGGCAGGTTTCAATAGTACATGAACTGTGAACTTCCAGATGTTCAAGCTGGTTTTGGAAAAGGCAGAGGAACCAGAGATCAAATTGCCAACATACTCTGGATCATTGAAAAAGCAAGAGAGTTCCAGAAAAGCATCTACTTCTGCTTAATTGACTGCACCAGAGCCTTTGACTGTGTGTATCAGAAAACACTGTTGAAAATTCATCGAGAGATGGGAATACCAGACCACCTGCCCTACCTCCTGAGAAATCTGTATGCAGGTCAAGAAGCAACAGTTAGAACTGGACATGGAACAGCAGACTGGTTCAAAATCGGGAAAGGAGTAAGTCAAGACTGTATATTATCATCCTCCTTATTTAAATTATATCCAGAGTACATCATGAAAAATGCTGGACTGGATGAAGCAAAAGCTAGAATCAAGATTATCAGGAGAAATATCAATAACCTCAGATATGCAGATGACACCACCCTTATGGAAGAAAGCGATGAAGACCTTGATGAACAGCCTCTTGATGAAGGTGAAAGAGAGTGAAAAAGATGGCTTGAACTTAACATTAAAAAAACTGAGATCATTATTTTGCCATCAAAGGTCCACCTACTTAAAGAAATGGATTTCCTAGTAGTCACATACACATGTGAGAGTTGGATGATAAAGAAGGCTGAGCACCAAAGAATTGATGCTTTTGAACTGAGGTGTTGGAAAAGACTCTTGAGAGTCCCCCTGGACTGCATGGAGATCAAACCAATGAATCCTAAAGGAAATCAGTCCTGAATATTCATTGGAAGGACTGATGCTGAAGCTAAAGCTTCAATACTTTGGCCACCTGGGAGTGACCTTTGACAAATGAAGTTCCTGCCTCCCTCTGGACCTGCCCGTCTGCTCTGGTGATGCCCAAGAGCCCACCAGAGGTGGCCGTGGGAGGGGACCACCTAGGGAACCAGGGCACAGGCCACTCACATCGCTGCTCCTCAGTGCTTTTAAAAGAAAGACCGTACTTGCTCTTGAAGTTTATGAGTTTTTGTTTTTCCTGTTTTAGGCAAGGCAGAAAGAAAAAATGAATGGAGAATACAATAAACGCTTATCAGATACCATGGATAAGCTTCTATCCAAATCAGATGAGAGGCTTCAGCTTCATCTGAAGGAGAGAATGGCTGCTCTGGAGGATAAGGTGAACTAGCCCCATGGCCTCTTTAGAAAGAGGTGCATCTGGCCTGGTCTGGTCTGGTCTGGCCCAGCCTGGTCTGTGTGTGGGGGAAATCTTCAGGACAGGAGTTGGAAAACTGTTCCCATAGAGGGCCCCAGAGTGAATGTTTTTACTAGTTATGAATAATGGAGTAGCAGCATTTCATGCTAGTCAATAAGCGTGATAGCATCCACAGGCAGTGTGTAAAGGAACAAAAATAGATGTGTGCCCGCAACCCTTATAGAAAACATCAGTGAGCCAGATCCACTGATGGCCCTGGTGTTACCAGCCGCCGTGCTAGAACTTTCGTCTAGGTCCACCCTCACCCCTTCGTTTCTTTCTTAGAAGTTTATTTCTGGGGCTTTTCTGGCAGTCCAGTGGCTGAGAGTCTGCCTTGCAAGGTCAGGGACGCAGGTTCGATCCCTGGTTGGGGAGCTAAGATCCCACATGTTACATGGCAACCACGACAAAGGAATCCCGCGTGAGGAAGCTAAGGCCTGACGCAGTCAAATCAATAAGTTTAGTTCACAATCTTTTACATAATATGATAGAAAAAATTGAATCAACTAAAAGCAAGCATTCTCATATTCCAACTCCAGCCTTCTCTCTTGTCATTTACTTTGGAAAATGTCTGAGAACCTCCATCAGACCAGCTCAGTGGGCAACAGTCCATGGCACCAGTGGACTAAAGACAAGGCCCAGAACCTTCCCCAAGGTCAGCGCTTGGGCAACACTTGTCTGAGAGAGTATAGTGGTCACTACAAGTACTGTGGCAAGTTTTTCCCCCAGAAAACCCAAGATGAAACACACCCCTCACTAGAGACCACACAGGGCAGTCCCCTCACTTCACCCTGACCTTTGGGCTGGCCCTGAGGTAGGGATAGTTTTGTCTCAAGTTTGAACTTGGCATGTGAAACCTGCGCCAGTTTCCTGAGTGACCACTGAACTGCAAAAGCTGAAAGCAAGTATAAAGCAGTTTCGCTTACCCCAAGGACCTGGCCTCCTTGTGTCTAGATCAGTCGGGGAAGGAGAAGATTGTCTGTGTACAAGTTAGAGTTAAAAGTTGTCAACCGGCCTTGTGCCAGCACTTAACTCTGGGCACGAGGTCTGCCACTCATTCCAGGTGCTTTATGCTTTCAGACAGAAGAGTAGCCATCCCACAGTCCATGCAACGTCTGTAAGAGTTGACACTAAAATACTGTATCTTTTTCAGAATTCTCTCCTATGGGAAGTTGAAAATGCAAAAAAGCAATTAGAAGAAATGCAAAAGGACAAGGTTCTTAAATCTCTAGATCGTTTAGAAATTTGTTAAGAGCTGAATTGAGCTGGGTTTGTTGTTACAGTCACTACAGATGCTTAGCAGAAGTTGAGTTGCATTTTCTTTATGGCTAGTCGACTGCTGTATCGTGTATACCATTTTTGGTTTTAAACATTGAATGTGTTTGCATTATAGGTGGATTTAGAGTGTGTGGCCATTGTGTGTGGTTCAGAATTCTGAGTAGTCCTTTCTGGGTTCGCCCGAAAGCTGAGACAAAGCATGAGCCTTTCATGTGGACAGTGCTGTCTGTCAGAAAGATAATACGAGCCACATACACAATCTAAAATTTCCTAAAAATGAACGGGCTACTTTACGTTCTTTTTTCACTGCGAGCCTTAAAATCTTCTGTGTAATTTCCACATCGAGCTTTGCACCGACCTGTCTCACGTGCTCAGGGGCTGCACGAGGTGAGTGACCGCCCTGGCCGACAGCACAGAGCTGCCAGGTTGAGTCAAGTGACTTGGAAATTTGGCCTGATTGACTTGTTTTACCCCATGAGGAAGTGAAGTGGGCTGTAGAGGAATGAATGTGAGGAATGCCCAGGAATGCAGGTGAGCTCCATGGAGACAGTTTAAAGCAGTGAGAGGAGCGAGGGCAATAGAGTGAGTCCTGTCCCCCTAAACCAAACCCCCACCGCAAGTCCAGCTTCTGTCTACAGACTTCATCGTTGTTAATGGCTTGCCATGTTTCCTCCAGAAGCTTTTCTACACTTGAGATGGAACTTCCTATTCATTATGGTTTATAAGGGTTAATGTTGTTCTGAATGTTTATATTTGCTATGGGACTCTTAGAGAACATTTTTTTTTCAGAAATAAAATGTTCAGAGTTGATAACTACTCACATAACCTGTTATGCATATTTTGGTGCAAGTTATTTTACATCCAGAAAGCAAGCGGTGCAGGCTGTGTCATTTGCTGTTTCGTAGGACCAGGTGATTCTAAACCTGGAAACCCTGAGAGCCGAACTGGACCAGATAAGGCTGCGAGGGGCTCCCCTCCACCACGGGTAGGCCGCTCCCCCAGGCAGCTCCCCTCAGCGCTGTTGAGTGTGACAAGGGCCTGTCTGGTGTGTGAACAGTATGACTGGGTGTTGCTCATGGTCGCACCTCAAGTAGCCTGTAGCTTCGTGGCCAGCGAGAGGGAAGAGACAAGCATCGTTCCTTAGGGTCGAACTTGGTACCAGGGAGAGTGGTGGTCACAGTATTGAGAAAACTCACAACCACAGGCAGAGGTTTGGAGGTGGGGGGCCCGACCAGTTGATATTTGGGCGTATTCATTTGAGGGGCCTGACAGACTGTGACACTGATGTTTCTGAAGAGTCACAGAAAGTTAATGACCTGTAGTGTTTTTTGTTTGTTTGTTTTTGTTTTTTTACGTGAATGGAGACTGACACATGACTTGCCTTTGGCTGTGGTGGGAGGAATCACCTGGCTTGTAAATGAGACAAGCAGATTACTGAGCATCCTGGGAGCAGGACCTCCCAGAGGAATTGGTCACCTTGTCTCTGAGACCTTCTCCCAAAGGAAAGAGCCTCGGGTGAAGAGGGGGAGACAGATGGAGGCTGCACTCTGCAAGGGGCTGGGAGGTGATGGTTGTGGCCCTCAGAGACCCACGAGGGTCCACAGTTCACGGCGGGACTATGTCGTACCCCCCAACCAGTTCCCAAGTGTGCTCTGGCTCCAGGCCCTTGGGTAGAAGTGAAGCAGAGAAAGGAGCGGTTCCATCAGGAGGGAGGGGAGATGGGAGGGAAGACAGGCGTGGGTCTGGGAGATTCCAGACCTCCATCTCCTGTGCAGCACAGTTTTCCTCGCAAAACCGTCGAGCAGGCTGAGATGGTGGTTGGCCCTGGCCGCTCTGCAGACGTATGGGGTGTCCTGTCCTCGGAGGAGGGCTCTGTCTCCGGGGTTTAGGGACTCCTGCACATGAAGGCGCCACCCTCTTCCCAGAGACAAGGCTGAGCAGAGCCCAGGTGGTCCTGCAGGGCAGGCGGCTCATAGTCAAGGCGAGGCCACCCTGCCTCTCAGCAGGCCCCTGCTGTGTGAGTTCCTGACACCGGCAGGTCCAGGCCTTAGTGCTCAGGGCCTGAGCATCTGTGCTGGGCCTTGTTTAGCCCAGAGTCTGGTGACACACTCACCTCTACTTTAATGGGAGACATCAATGTGGCTCAGCTCTGAGCTGTGGGTCCGAGGCCTTTCTGCTGCGGGTTGTCTGAGGCACGTTTAGAAGCACTGAGAGCAGTGCAGACAGTGTTCTAGGAAGACAGGTGATTGTGATCCATGGACTTCACGCGGGAGAGGGAGGCCAGAGCAGGCGTGGTCCGGAAGGGAGGTGGGGTGCCAGGGAAAAAGCAGAGCAGGGGCAGGCCCCGCCCTGGGACCTGAGAGTGGGCTCCAGGGGGACTCTGGATGCCCCAACCCCAGACAGCCGATCCTGTCCTAGTCAGCTCCACACCCTAGCGTCAGCGCTGCCTTCCCCACATACGGGAGTTTTCAAGCTGGTGGGGCTGAGCCCTGAGTGTTTGTGGGGCAGCGGGCAGGCTGTTGCTGTTAGAGCCAGCCAGGCAGTGCCCTCCCAGGGGCCCTTTGGCTGTGAAATTGCCGATCTTCCAAATGGACAGTCTCTGGCTTGACTGACAGACTGAGCTCTCTTTTCTTCTAACAGCACTCTTCTTTCCTGTGTGTTTCAGCCGACCCCACTTGGGCAGCACCCCAGACCTCAGGTTCCCTGTGACGGACCGGCCGGCAGACTCCTCCAGCTACGGGGCGGTGCTGCTGCGCCCCCAGAAAGGCCGGCTGGCAGCACTACATGATGAGCCGTCCAAGGCAAGGACCCCCGCCACCCCCTTCCCGTCCCTGGTGGGCACCTTGTGGGCACCTGCCCTCTCACACTGTGGTCCTGAGATGGGTTTGGAGCAAAACATTGACAGATCACTTTACGTCTTCCCATTTTCCTTTTTCTGGCTAAGAGTTTACTTTTAAGGCATGCTTTTTTTTCTTAAAATAACCAATTTTGATAACTTGTGGCCTACTGTGAGGCCCAGCATGGTACTAATTAGCACAGTTTTGAAATCATCCTATGAGTAAATGGATACACATATCCATCAGCTTATAGTGAAAAAAATTCCTATTGGAAGTTTAAGTGCCTTTGTATTTTCACCTCATTCATGGCATGTATTTTTTCATACATGTCTGTATGTATGGGCTTCCATATTCAGTGAGCAGTTAGTTTGGGCCAGATATCGTCAGAATTAGGACTCCAGCAATGAATTAAAAACCGTGTGCGTTCCTTATCCACTGCTATGTAACGGATCACTGCAAAGCTTAGTGACTTCCCAGTGAGCAGCTCACAGTCCACAGTTCCTGTGCATTGTAGCAGGAGGGCCTGGTTCAGGGCCTTCTGAGGGCACAAACACGGGAAGGCCCCCCAGGGCTGGATGGCAGGCTTTCAGACTCACCTGGCTGCTGGGGACAGGCCCAGGTCCCTGCCGTGTGGACCTCTTCATGACCTGGCTTTCCTCAGAACACCCTCTGAGAGCGAGAGTGCAGGGTGTAGCCCGGGGCCTTTAGCGCCCCGGTCTCGAAGCCGCACACCTTCACTTCTGTTTGCAAGAGTGAGGTGCGAAGTCCTGCCTCACTCAGGGGCTAAGCAGGAGTTGCCTCTTCTGCCTCTTGAAGGGAGGAGGATGGAAGAATTTATGGACCCCCTTTTAAACCCGTGCAGCCTGTCGGACAGTAATGAGCAGGGAAAGGAGACCAGAGTGCCCAAGTTGCCCAAGGAGGAGGAGACGATCGTGTGTGAACAGGGTGGCCAGCGAGGTGACACCAGGAGGGTGACCTTGAACCAGAGACCCAGAGGCAGGAAGAGAAGTAGCCACTCGGAGATAGAAAAAGGGTCGTGTCAACCAGCGGAGACAAGGGAGAGAGCAGGCTGCATCAGGGAGGACCCCGGGCTCAGGCCTGAGCAGCTCGAGGCCGGAGCCTGTTTCCTGAGGTGAGGAGGGCTGCCAGGGTGGGGAGTTAAGAGCCAAGCCTCAGCCCTGTTGAAGTGGACGAGCCTATGGGGTGTCCAGGGGATGTGTCAGGAGAGCAGCTGAGTGCTCCAGCCTACATCCGGGAGAGGACTCACTCAGCTCAGGGTGGACTTGGGGTCGTGGGCATACAGATGGCATTTAAAGGCACGAGCACGGTAAAGTCACCAGGCAGGTGCCAGTGGAGAGAGATGGGGTGCAAGGGTAGAGCCGTAGGGCACCCCGCATTCCAAGGTTGAAAAGGGGCGCAAGGGACTGAGGAATAACCCAGGGAGGGCGTGGCCTGGAGCCCAGGGAAAGACATGCTGGGGGGGCGTGGGGGAGGGCAAGGAGGGGAGGGGGTTTGGTAACATGGATTCCTTGAGCCCCCAGGGAGCTGCCCTGCGGGGCGGGGCAGACTACCTGCTTGCAGAGAACTGGAGACTGGGCGGGGAGGGGGACAGTAGAGGCCACTCCCAGGGAGCTTTCAGAGACCCGCAGTGGGCGCTGCAGGGAGCCCTTTAGGAGGAATCTGTTGGTTCCCATTGTGTGATTGGAAGGCGAGAAAGGGAGAGGACATGCTGACCGGGCTGATGGGGGTGAACCCATAGGCAGCTGGTTCACCGGAGCAGAGCGGGAATGATGGCAAGTGGTTCTGGAGCCAGCGAAGGGGGTGGCCCAGCACTGGGGCAGGGTTGTGACGAAGACAGGGGGCGAGGGCACTGGCCACAGGGGACAGGGAGCCAGCAAGCCAGCACCTCGAGGCTGCCCCTCGGTTGCTTTGAGGTCATCTGGGAAAGAAGGCAGGACCTGGGTGACAGTGTGGCAGGGGGGAGGTTTGCAGAGAGAAGAGTGTGAGGTGTGAGAGCGGGAGGGTGGCACGGTGCCCTGCGGGCACTCTCCTGTGCGTCTCTGATGACAGAGCCACCCTTGCGGTGCGAGGGGTTGTCCCCCAGAACAGCCCGAGGGCCTGTGCCCCGAGAGGAGAGCCGCGGGGGCCTGGCCCTCCCATCCCCTGGCTGCCCCTGCTCGCTCCTGTCTGTGGGTGTTCAGACCAGCCTGGGAAACGGAGGGCTGGGAGCCTGCGAGGATGGCACTCCCTGGTGAACTAGTACCAGTGATGACTACTGAGGGGGACCCAGTAGCTTCAGAGCTGAAGGATTCTTTTCTCTTATTTTCCTTCAGCCTGGCTGATGAAGGGATGGATGTATTTTTTTTAATTTTCGGTTTTTGTCTCTGACTCCATCAGCCCACTCTTGTGAATAACCTCATAGGATTGCCTTCCATCCACGCTAAGACCTGAGTGTCACCAGGCCATCTAGGAACTGGATTCTCCTCCTGCCCGTTTCTTCAGTACTGCTCGCTTAAGAGATGGCATTGTCTCATGAGCATGGCCCATTTATCCACAGTCAGAGCTTCCATGTAAAATTGTGTTTGGTTCCTGATAGACTTGAGCTGCCCTGAATGTCGCTGACGAGACCTGGTCCTCTCGTGCCCAGGTACAGACCCTGAAGGAGCAGGACTGGGAGCGTGTGCAGCAAGCCAGCATGCTGGCCAATGTGGCCCAGGCATTCGAGAGTGATGAGGGCGTGTCTGACGGCGAGGGTGACAGGGTCACCCTCTTCAGCTTGGCCACTCAGCTGTCGCCCAGCGGGCAGGCTGATGCCAAGACTCTGACTGTGATGCTGCAGGAGCAGCTGGACGCCATCAACGAAGAGATCCAGTGGGTGATCCCGAACTCAACTCCCCAGAAACTCAGTTTCTCTGAGGAGCTGTCTTCTCCTAGGGAAGTCTGAGTGTTCCATAGTAAGAAACCTGACTTCAGGTCTGCTTTAAGAATTTTCAGTTTTGAGATTGCCCTTGATTATAGAGCTCGGTCAGCCAGGGCCTTCTGTCCATGGTGTGGTGTCAGCACTCTGTGAGGGGGCGTTGTGGAGTGTACTGCCCCCCAGCTCTGAGCCCCAAGGTGGATGAGGTGTCGAGACGGTGTTCCCTGCGGCCTGTGCACCCTCCTGTGTCCCTCGGAGCCTCCCCCCCGCCCCACGTTCTGGTGAAAAGCTGGAACAGAAAAGCTGGGGTTTGGGGGTTGGCAAATTCCCACTCAGATATGCATTTTCCTTTTAATTTAATATAATGTGAAGATTGGCTTGTAAGACAGTGGTCCAAGGACATGTGTTTGAGTTTTTCTCATCAGTATATTTAAGATGTTTTCTTTAGACACCATCTTGGCAGTTATAACAATTTACAAAATGGGATAGAATACAAAGGCCTGCCTCGTGGTGAGCACGGGGCCTTGGGTCTGGGTGCAGCCAGGTGGCTCGGGGCCCTGAGGCCTGCCTGGTGCCACACCCACACAGCTATGCCCGTGTCCCAAGTCCATGTTCAGAGTGGCCGCAGGCCAGTGACCCTGCACAGGACCTGGCAGAGCTGCTGCTCAGACTGTTCTTGTCATGTCAGCCCAGGCCAAGGTGCCCGTTCCTGTCGGCCGAGTGCGGGGGGCTGGGGGAAAGGCAGAGGGTGAATGGAGCAACCAACAAACACAGGTGGTGCCGCCTGCCCATTTGACGCCGAGACAGACGGCTTTGTGGGCCGTGTTTGAGCACAGACGAGCTCAGAAAGATTGTCTTTCCCCATTCCCGCAGGAAATATGGAACGGTTATATATTAATGTTTTTATTTTTACAGCATGTTGTCAGGTAAAAGTGATTTTTCCTTATGCAACAAGTTGACTTGATGTAAATGGTAAATTCTGTCCATCAACTTGTTATCAACAGTGAAAAACTTTCAAGATGTATAAGTAGAAGTGAAACTGGAGAGTTTACTTCCTGTAAGAATCTTGTATTTTAATTCAAAAATCATTTTGTTTGCATAATCATGTATTTAAACTGCTATATAAAATCACCTATAACAAATTAGGGGAGAAGAGCAGAAACCATGAATTCTAGGTTAATGCAGCACATTGACATGAATCCAGAAACTCACACAAAGCTGGTGGAGAACTTCATCGAGTGATGCATTTGTACATATACAACCTTAAAAAAAAAAAAAAAAAGAAAAGAAAACACACAAACAAGATCAACTCAGCACTTCATCTGGTCTGGAGACTTGTGTTTAGAAACTCCAGCTTGTTCATGAATTGCTGTTTTGATTGTACAGAGTTCCCAGTTTCCAGTGGAAAAGACTTGAGGCACTGACGTGCATCTCTGCCCTGAGAGCAGGAAAGGTAAAGGTTGTCAACTTCAGGTATCTCCTTACAGGAAGAGAGTCGCCACCAGGGCCCCTTCAGAATGTTAGAGTAAAGAAGTGAAATCAAGCCTGAATGATCAGGGGCCAGTTTGTAAGACTCAATGCTAAGTTATTCTAAGTTTGAGACTATTCAAAAGAGGAAGAGTTGAACCTTTTTGCTGAGATGTTAATTGAGCAACTGTTTCTGCAATTTGCTAATCATTACACAGAATGCCAGCCCTAATTTGTTGTCCAGACACATTCCTCTGCTGACAGAGGCAGGTGGTGGGTTTTATTCTATTTTAGGTTGATCGAAGAAGAGAAGGAGAACACAGAGCAGTGGGCCGAGGAAACTTGAGAGCATGGAGGGCAGGGGGGAGCTTAGGCAACCTCCGTCGTTTTAAATCAGTGAGCTCCCTCAACCTGTATCCTGCCTCCTCACGTGCCAGCTCCTGCCCGCTGAGCAGTGGGCGCTCCAAGCCCCAAAGGCCCAGTGCAGGAGGGAGACCCGCTGGGCATCATGACGCTGGTATGTGTCTGCCTCCTCCCTGCAGCATCCTTCCCCCAGGACACTGGTTTTCTTTTTTTTGTTTGCCTTTTGGTTTTTCTCTTTTTACCCAGAAGAAAATCAGGTACATTTAGTATGCTCAGAGGTCTAAAATCTTTTAAACTGCCTAGTCTTTAATCATTCCACAATGGCACAGCGACAAATTAGTCTTGATATTTGGACCACCGGCTTAGCACGTCATCATGAACTCAGCCAGAGCGTGCCTCTGTAACGTTGGGCCTGGCCTGTGCTGAGCACAGCAGCTGCAGGGAAGTTTCTGTTCTCAGGGAGTAGACAGCTTTGTGAAAGTAACCATAGGCAGCTCTTATGGTGTGGGAAAGCCATGCAGCACATTTTCCATTGGGGATGCCTGGTTGCAGGGTGCAGGGCATGCGGTGGGAACAAAACCAAGAATCTAAACTGGTCTGCTTTCCGAGTATTTGTAAAATAACAGTTCTGTATATGTTTTCCTTGCTATTGGAGTTCTCTGATGGTGTGTCTGCTTTCATCATTGGTTTTGATTTCCTGTCTCATCCTGTTGTCTGCTTAGTCGTCATCAATCCACACCCCAGCCTCCCACACCCGAGGCTGTAGTTTACCCATCCATCTCCCCTCCCCCGTCCCCCCACTTGCTCTGGTCATAGCAGTGCTGTGGTCCACAGCGTGTGTCCCCTTAGTCGGGTTTGTGCTTTGTCTTCATGTCTCATTAAATGGTGTTTTTCCCCCACAGCAGTAAGTCTGAATTGGTGTATCATTATACAGTTACAGGAGAAGGCAATGGCAACCCACTCCAGTACTCTTGCCTGGAAAATTCCATGGATGGAGGAGCCTGGTAGGCTGCAGTCCATGGGGTCGCACAGAGTCAGACACGACTGAAGCGACTTAGCAGCAGCAGCAGCAGCATGCAGTTACAAGCATAATGTAGATGGATACTAAACTACATATCATGTGTAATTCATAAATGAGATTGTCCTCACATAAAGAAATAATCCTCTTAAGTGTAGAATTAATGGACGTTTAGATATGCAGATGACACCACCCTTATGGCAGAAAGTGAAGAGGAACTAAAATGCCTCTTGATGAAAGTGAAAGAGGAGAGTGAAAAAGTTGGCTTAAAGCTCACCATTCAGAAAACGAAGATCATGGCATCTGGTCCCATCACTTCATGGGAAATAGATGGGGAAAGAGTGGAAACAGTGTCAGGCTTTATTTTGGGGGGTTCCAAAATCACTGCAGATGGCGACTGCAGCCATGAAATTAAAAGACACTTACTCCTTGGAAGGAAAGTTATGACCCAAAGCAGAGCCATTACTTTGCCAACAAAGGCTAGTCAAGGCTATGGTTTTTCCAGTGGTCATGTATGGATATGAAAGTTGGACTGTGAAGAAAGCTGAGCACCAAAGAATTGATGCTTTTGAACTGTGGTGTTGGAGAAGACTCTTGAGAGTCCCTTGGACTACAGGGAGATGCAACCAGTCCATTCTAAAGGAGATCAGTCCTGGGTGTTCATTGGAAGGACTGATGCTAAAGCTGAAACTCCAATACTTTGGCCACCTCATGCGAAGAGTTGACTCATTGGAAAATACTCTGATGCTGGGAGGGATTGGGGGCAGGAGGAGAAGGGGATGACAGAGGCTGAGATGGCTGGATGGCATCACCGACTCGATAGACATGAGTTTGGGTGAACTCGGGGAGTTGGTGATGGACAGAGAGGCCTGGCGTGCTGCAATTCATGGGGTCACAAAGAGTCGGACACGACTGAGCAACTGAACTGAACTGACACAATATCCTTTCTGTGTTGTTTCTTGTATTGAAGACTGTAACTCTCATCAGCTTTTGCACAGTTAATGTCTCTATTAGACTCGTTATAAAAGTATCTTCTGTGGTTAATAAAATGTAAAGACTGCACCTGCTATTATGCTAGCTTTCATTCTTACATATTTTCACAGGGAACCTGCTTTAATGAATTTATTTTGAGAAGTTTTAAATCAAATTCTATGTTAGGATTTTACATTAATGTCCAATAGGTGGTTAGATTTGTTCAATGTTAAACTAGGTATTATGGTAACTTCCTCATCAGTTAAATTACTAATTTAAAGTATAACATGTTTTTTATTAAGAGAAACTAACTTATAGAGAAATTTGGCTGAGAATAGACAACTGTTAAGGCCCTTTGTTGTACAGAATGCTGTGCTTTAATAAATCATGATGTTGTAATAGAATGGTATCTTCCTGAGTAGTAATTTATAGTGTTTCTCTAGTAAATCTTGAATAGCTTATTTAACTTCTGTGGTCAAAAAAAGTGTTCTGTTTCCAGTCACATGTTCTCTAAGTCTTCATGTCACTTACATGTTTGCCATCATTTTTGCTTTACTGTATTTGCCTATACAGATTCTTGAAATTTTAGCTTCAAAGTCACAATAAATCTGGTTTCTCTTCATTTCTTTGCATGCACAGGACTAGAAAAGGTCAGTTTTCATTCCAATCCGAAAGAAAGGCAATGCCAAAGAATGCTCAAACTACCGCACAATTGCACTCATCTCACATGCTAGTAAAGTAATGCTCAAAATTCTCCAAGCCAGGCTCAGCAATATGTGAACCATGAACTTCCTGGTGTTCAAGCTGGTTTTAGAAAAGGCAGAGGAACCAGAGATCAAATTGCCAACATCCGCTGGATCATCGAAAAAGCAAGAGAGTTCCAGAGAAACATCTGTTTCTGCTTTATTGACTATGCCAAAGCCTTTGACTGTGTGGATCACAATAAACTGTGGGAAATTCTGAAAGAGATGGGAATACCAGACCACCTGACCTGCCTCTTGAGAAATTTGTATGCAGGTCAGGAAGCAACAGTTAGAACTGGACATGGAACAATAGACTGGTTCCAAATAGGAAAAGAAGTTCGTCAAGGCTGTATATTGTCACCCTGTTTATTTAACTTATATGCAGAGTACATCATGAGAAACGCTGGACTGGAAGAAACACAAGCTGGAATCAAGATTGCTGGGAGAGAAGAGAAGCTAAGATGGCGGAGGAGTAGGATGGGGAGAACACTTTCTCACCCACAAATTCATCAAAAGAACATTTAAACGCCAAGTAAATTCCACAAAACAACTTCTGAATGCCGGCAGAGGACATCAGGCACCCAGAAAAGCAACCCAAGTCTTCGAAAAGAGGTAGGAAAAAATATAAAAGATAAAAAAAGAGGCAAAAGAGGGAGGGATGGAGTTCCGTCCTGGGAAGGGAGTCTTAAAAAGAGAGAAGTTTCCAAACACCAGGAAACCTTCTCACTGCCGAATCTGTGCCGAGCCTTGGAAGCACAGAGGGCAACATAACAGGGAGGAAAAATAAATAAACAATTAAAACCCACACATTGCAAGCCCTATGGTAACTCCCCCAGTGGAGAAGCAGTGCAGACACCTGCATCCACCATTAGCAAGTGGAGCCTGGGCAGGGAGGTGCAGCGCAGGCTGCATCGCAAGGATCTGGCCTGAGTACCTGGAGTGCTATCTGAGGGAAATAATTTGGGCTAGCAAACCAGACTGTGGGATATCTACCACGTGAAAAGCCAGCCCTAACCTAAGACACCGCCAGACCCACGCAGAGAACAAAGGACTGAACAGAGATAGCCGGCGGCAGACCATCCCCCTCCGGTGATAGGCAGCCAGAGCCAGAAGGGGACAATCGCAGCCCCAGAGAGACATTATCTATAAAACTGTAAGCAGGCTTCTTTGCTAACTAAAACTTCTTGAGGGTCTGGATGGTCAACATCTGCCTGAGAAGGTGTGCCGGTGCACACCTAGATAACCGAGCCGCAGGGAGGCGATAAGTCGCAGCAATCGCGCGCACCAAACACCTCATCACCTGAGCTGCTCGGATCTGGGAAGGGCACAAAACGCAGGCCCAACCGAGAGTCTGCGCCTCTGAGGACTACCCGAGTGCCTGAACCTGAGCGGCTTGGACCTGGGAAGTGCAGGCAGCCCAGGCCCGGCCACGGATGGTTCCCAGCAGAGCAACCTAGAGCCTGAGCAGCGAGGGCAGGGAGGCTACACGCGCCATGAATGGGGGGCAGACCCAGTGTGGCTGAGGCACTGCGAGCACACGCCAGTGTTATTTGTTTGCAGTATCCCTCCGTACCTCCCCTCAGCGCTACTGAACAAGTGAGCCTAAAAAAAATAAATAAAAAGTGTCCTCCACCGTCCCCTTTGTGTCAGGGCGGAAACCAGACACTGAAGAGACCGGCAAACAGAAGAAGCTATAACAGAGGGAACCGCCTTGGAAGCTACAGGCAATAGATTAAAACCCTGAGGTTAGTACCAACTACATAGGAAGGGACCTATAGATCTTGAGAAATATAAGCTGGGCCAAGGAACTAGCCAAAAATGAACTGAACCCACAATACTCAACAAAACCGGAGAAAGTCCTAGATATATTTTTACTATTTTTACGATCATTCTTCCCTTTTTTTTTTTCTTAATTTTTTAAAAAAAAATTTTTTAAGTCCTCTATTATTCCTTTAATTTTCACTTTTATAACCGATTACTTTGCAAAAAAAAAAAAAAAAGAAGAGCCCATTTTTTTTAAAGCAAACTTCATATATATATATTTTTTATAATTTTTTTGACCTTGTTTTTTTTTTTCCTTCTTTTCTTTAACATTGTATTTTTGAAATTCCAAACTCTACTCTAGATTTTTAATTTTAGCTTTTTGGTATTTGTTATCAATTTTGTACCTATAGTTTTTTATATATATATATATATAAAATTTCTGTGACCCATTTTTATTTTTTCTTTTTCTTTTTCTCTGTTTCTTTCTCTTCTTTTAAATAACATTGTATATCTGAAATTCCAAACTCTACTCTAGATTTTTAATTTATGCTTTTTGCTATTTGTTATCAATTTTGTACCTGTATTTTCTTTATAATTTATGCGACTTTGTTTGTTCTTGTTTGTTTTTTTTCCTCTCTCTTTCTTTTTCTTCTTCTTTTTTTAACATTGTAATTTTGAAATTCCAAACTCTACTCTAGATTTTTAACTTTTTCTTTTTGGTATTGTCAATTTTGTACCTGTATTTTCTTTATAATTTATGCAACTTTGTTTGTTCTTGTTTGTTTGTTTGTTTTTTCTCTCTCTCTTTCTTTTTCTTCTTCTTTTTTTAACATTGTATTTTTGAAATTCCAAACTCTACTCTAGATTTTTAACTTTTGCTTTTTGGTATTAGTTATCAATTTTGCACCTATATTTTCTTTATAATTTTCACGACCTTGTTTGTTTTTGTTTGTTCGTTTTTTCTGTCTTTGTTTTCCTTCTTTTTTTCTTTAACATAGTATTTTTGAAATTCCAAACTCTACTCTAGATTTTTAATTTTTGCTTTTATGTATTTGTTACCAATTTTGTACCTTTAAGAACCCAATCTTCAGGACCCATTTTTCACTAGGGAGGGCGATTACTGGCTTAACTGCTCTCTCTCCCTTTGGACACTCCTTTTTCCCCACCAGGTCGCCTGTGTCTCCTCCCTAACCCCTCTCTACTCTACCCAACTCTGTGAATTTCTGTGTGTTCCAGATGGTGGAGAACACTTAGGGAACTGATTACTGGCTGGATCTGTCTCCCTCCTTTTCATTCCCCCCTTTTTATCCTCCTGGCCACCTCTGTCACCTTCCTCCTTCTTCTCTTCTCTGTATAACTCCATGAACAACTCTGAGCGGTCCAGTTGTGGAGTGTACATAAGGAAGAGATTACTGGATAGCCCACTCTCTCCACCATTGATTCCACCTCATCTCATTCGGGTCACCTCTAACTCCCTCCTCCCTCTTCTCTTCTCCATATAACGCTGTGAACCTCTCTGGGTGACCCTCATGGTAGAGAAATTTTTCATCTTTAACGTAGATGTTTTATCAATGGTGCTGTATAGAAGGAGAAGCTCTGAAACTACTGTAAAAATAAGACCGATAACTGGAAGCAGGAGGCTTAAGTCCAAACCCTGACTCCAGGGAGCTCCTGACTCCAAGGAACATTAATTGACAGGAGCCCATCAAATGCCTCCATACCTGCACTGAAACCAAGCACCACACAAGGGCCAACAAGTTTCAGGGCAAGACATACCAAGCAAATTCTCCAGCAACAAGGAACACAGCCCTGAGCTCCAAGATACAGGCAGCCCAAAGCCACCCCAAAACCATAGACATCCCATAACTCATTACTGAACATTTCATTGCACTCCAGAGAGAAGAAATACAGCTCCACCCACCAGAACACCGACACAAGCTTCCCTAACCAAGAAACCTTGACAAGCCACCTGTACAAACCCACACAGAGTGAGGAAACGCCACAATAAAGAGAACTCCACAAACTGCCAGAATAGAGAAAGGATACCCCAAAATCAGCAATTTAAACAAGATGAAGAGACAGAGGAATACCCAGCAGATAAAGGAACAGGATAAATGCCCACCAAACGAAACAAAAGAGGGAGAGATAGGGAATCTACCTGATAAAGAATTCCAAATAATGATAGTGAAATTGATCCAAAATCTTGAAATCAAAATGGAATCACAGATAAATAGCCTGGAGACAAAGATTGAGAAGATGCAAGAAAGGTTTAACAAGGACCTAGAAGAAATAAAAGAGAGTCAATATATAATGAATAATGCAATAAATGAAATTAAAAACACTCTGGAGGCAATAGTAGAATAACAGAGGCAGAAGATAGGACTAGTGAATTAGAAGATAGAATGGTAGAAATAAATGAATCAGAGAGGATAAAAGAAAAACGAATTAAAAGAAATACCTTAAATGGTTAATAGAATTAAATGACATGTTATGTAAAGCATCTAGTCCCATACTTCATATTTAATAATGTTTCAAAATTAATAAATGTTATTAAAATTTTCTGTCAAACAAAAAAAAAGAAAAGAAAAGAAATGAGGACAATCGCAGAGACCACCAGGACAATATTAAATGCTACAACATTCAAATCATAGGGGTCCCAGAAGAAGAAGACAGAAAGAAAGACCATGAGAAAATACTTGAAGAGATAATAGTTGAAAACTTCCCTAAAATGGGGAAGGAAATAATCACCCAAGTCCAAGAAACCCAGAGAGTCCCAAACAGGATAAACCCAAGGAGAAACACCCCAAGACACATATTAATCAAATTAACAAAGATCAAACACAAAGAACAAATATTAAAAGCAGCAAGGGAAAAACAACAAATAACACACAAGGGAATTCCCATAAGGATAACAGCTGATCTTTCAATAGAAACTCTTCAAGCCAGGAGGGAATGGCAAGACATACTTAAAGTGATGAAAGAAAATAACCTACAGCCCAGATTATTGTACCCAGCAAGGATCTCATTCAAGTATGAAGGAGAAATCAAAAGCTTTTCAGACAAGCAAAAGCTGAGAGAATTCAGCACCATCAAACCAGCTCTCCAACAAATACTAAAGGATATTCTCTAGACAGGAAACACAACAATGGTGTATAAAATCGAACCCAAAACAATAAAGTAAATGGCAACGGGATCATACTTATCAGTAATTACCTTAGAAGTAAATGGATTGAATGCCCCAACCAAAAGACAAAGACTGGCTGAATGGATACAAAAACAAGACCCCTACATATGTTGTCTACAAAAGACCCACCTCAAAACAGGGGACACTTACAGACTGAAAGTGAAGGGCTGGAAAAAGATTTTCCATGCAAATAGGGACCAAAAGAAAGCAGGAGTAGCAATACTTATATCAGATAAAATAGACTTTAAAACAAAGGCTGTGAAAAGAGACAAAGATGGTCACTACATAATGATCAAAGGATCAATCCAAGAAGAAGATATAACAATTATAAATATATATGCACCTAACACGGGAGCATCGCAATATGTAAGACAAATGCTAACAAGTATTAAAGGAGAAATTAACAATAACACAATAATAGTGGGAGACTTTAATACCCCACTCACACCTATGGATAGATCAACTAAACATAAAATTAACAAGGAAACACAAACTTTAAATGATACAATAGACCAGTTAGACCTAATTGATATATATAGGACATTTCATCCCAAAACAATGAATTTCACCTTTTTCTCAAGCTCACATGGAACCTTCTCCAGGATAGATCACATCCTAGGCCATAAATCTAGCCTTGGTAAATTCAAAAAAATAGAAATCATTCCAAGCATCTTTTCTGACCACAATGCAATAAGAATAGATCTCAATTACAGGAGAAAAACTATTAAAAATTCCAACATATGGAGGCTGAACAACACGCTGCTGAATAACCAACAAATCACAGAAGAAATCAAAAAAGAAATCAAAATTTGCATAGAAACTAATGAAAATGAAAACACAACAACCCAAAACCTATGGGACACTTTAAAAGCAGTCCTAAGGGGAAAGTTCATAGCAATACAGGCATACCTCAAGAAACAAGAAAAAAGTCAAATAAATAACCTAACCCTACACCTAAAGCAACTAGAAAAGGAAGAAATGAAGAACCCCAGGGTTAGTAGAAGGAAAGAAATCTTAAAAATTAGGGCAGAAATAAATGCAAAAGAAACAAAAGAGACCATAGCAAAAGTCAACAAAGCCAAAAGCTGGTTCTTTGAAAGGATAAATAAAATTGACAAACCATTAGCCAGACTCATCAAGAAACAAAGGGAGAAAAATCAAATCAATAAAATTAGAAATGAAAATGGAGAGACCACAACAGACAACACAGAAATACAAAGGATCATAAGAGACTACTATCAACAATTATATGCCAATAAAATGGACAACGTGGAAGAAATGGACAAATTCTTAGAAAAGTACAACTTTCCAAAACTGGACCAGGAAGAAATAGAAAATCTTAACAGACCCATCACAAGCACAGAAATTGAAACTGTAATCAGAAGTCTTCCAGCAAACAAAAGCCCAGGTCCAGACGGCTTCACAGCTGAATTCTACAAAAAATTTAGAGAAGAGCTAACACCTAACCTACTCAAACTCTTCCAGAAAATTGCAGAGGAAGGTAAACTTCCAAACGCATTCTATGAGGCCACCATCACCCTAATACCAAAACCTGACAAAGATCCCACAAAAAAAGAAAACTACAGGCCAACATCACTGATGAACAGAGATGCAAAAATCCTTCACAAAATTCTAGCAATCAGAATCCAACAACACATTAAAAAGATCATACCTCATGACCAAGTGGGCTTTATCCCAGGGATGCAAGGATTCTTCAATATCCACAAATTCAAAATCAATCAATGTAATACACCACATTAACAAATTGAAAAATAAAAACCATATGATTATCTCAATAGATGCAGAGAAAGCCTTTGACAAAATTCAACATCCATTTATGATAAAAAAAAAAAAAAACTCTCCAGAAAGCAGGAATAGAAGGAACACACCTCAACATAATAAAAGCTATATATGACAAACCTACAGCAAACATTATCCTCAATGGTGAAAAATTTAAAGCATTTCCTCTAAAGTCAGGAACAAGACAAGGGTGCCCACTTTCACCATTACTATTCAACATAGTTTTGGAAGTTTTGGCCACAGCAATCAGAGCAGAAAAAGAAATAAAAGGAATCCAAATTGGAAAAGAAGAAGTAAAACTCTCACTCTTTGCAGATGACATGATCCTCTACATAGAAAACCCTAAAGACTCCACCAGAAAATTACTAGAACTAATCAAAAATTATAGTAAAGTTGCAGGATATAAAATCAACACACAGAAATCCCTTGCATTCCTATACACTAATAATGAGAAAACTGAAAGAGAAATTAAGGAAACAATTCCATTCACCATTGCAACGGAAAGAATAAAATACTTAGGAATATATCTACCTAAAGAAACTAAAGACCTATATATAGAAAACTATAAAACACTGGTAAAAGAAATCAAAGAGGACACTAATAGATGGAGAAATATACCATGTTCATGGATTGGAAGAATCAATATAGTGAAAATGAGTGTACTACCCAAAGCAATTTATAGATTCAATGCAATCCCCATCAAGCTACCAACGGTATTCTTCACAGAGCTAGAACAAATAATTTCACAATTTGTATGGAAATACAAAAAACCTCAAATAGCCAAAGCTATCTTGAGAAAGAAGAATGGAACTGGAGGAATCAAACTACCTGACTTCAGGCTCTATTACAAAGCCACAGTTATCAAGACAGCATGGTACTGGCACAAAGACAGAAATATTGATCAGTGGAACAAAATAGAAAGCCCAGAGATAAATCCACACACATATGGACACCTTGTCTTTGACAAAGGAGGCAAGAATATACAATGGATTACAGAGAATCTCTTTAACAAGTGGTGCGGGGAAATCTGGTCAACCACTTGTAAAAGAATGAAACTAGAACACTTTCTAACACCATACACAAAAATAAACTCAAAATGGATTAAAGATCTCAACGTAAGACCAGAAACTATAAAACTCCTAGAGGAGAACATAGGCAAAACACTCTCAGACATACATGACAGCAGGATCCTCTATGACTCACCTCCCAGAATATTGGAAATAAAAGCAAAAATAAACAAATGGGACCTAATTACACTTAAAAGCTTCTGCACAACAAAGGAAACTATTAGCAAGGTGAAAAGGCAGCCTTCAGAATGGGAGAAAATAATAGCAAATGAAGCAACTGACAAACAACTAATCTCAAAAATATACAAGCAACTCCTACAGCTCAACTCCAGAAAAATAAATGACCCAATCAAAAAATGGGCCAAAGAACTAAATAGACATTTCCCCAAAGAAGAAATACAGATGGCTAACAAACACATGAAAAGATGCTCAACATCACTCATTATCAGAGAAATGCAAATCAAAACCACTATGAGGTACAATTTCACGCCAGTCAGACTGGCTGCCATCGAAGTCTACAAGCCATAAATGCTGGAAAGGGTGTGGAGAAAAGGGAACCCTCTTACACTGTTGGTGGGAATGCAAACTAGTACAGCCACTATGGAGAACAGTGTGGAGATTCCTTAAAAAACTGGAAATAGAACTGCCTTATGATCCAGCAATCCCACTGCTGGGCATACACACTGAGGAAACCAGAAGGGAAAGAGACACGTGTACCCCAATGTTCATCGCAGCACTGTTTATAATAGCCAGGACATGGAAGCAACCTAGATGCCCATCAGCAGATGAATGGATAAGAAAGCTGTGGTACATATACACAATGGAGTATTACTCAGCCATTAAAAAGAATACATTTGAATCAGTTCTAATAAGGTGGATGAAACTGGAACCTATTATACAGAGTGAAGTAAGCCAGAAAGAAAAACACAAATACAGTATACTAACACATATATATGGAATTTAGAAGGATGCTAACAATAACCCTGTGTACAAGACAGCAAAAGAGACACTGATGTATAGATCAGTCTTATGGACTCTGTGGGAGAGGGAGAGGGTGGGGAGATTTCGGAGAATGGCATTGAAACATGTATAATATCATGTATGAAATGAGTCGCCAGTCCAGGTTCGATGCACGATACTGGATGCTTGGGGCTGGTGCACTGGGACGACCCAGAGGGAGGGTATGGGGAGGGAGGAGGGAGGAGGGTTCAGGATGGGGAGCACGGATTATACCCGTGGCGGATTCATTTCGATGTTTGGCAAAACTAACACAATATTGTAAAGTTTAAAAATAAAATAAAATTTAAAAAAAATTTTTAATAAAAAAATAAATAAATAAATTGGGGGAAAAAAAAAAAAAAGATTGCCGGGAGAAATATCAATAACCTCAGATATGCAGATGACACCACCCTGATGGCAGAAAGTGAAGAGGAACTCAAAAGTCTCTTGATGAAAGTGAAAGTGGCGAGTGAAAAAGTTGGCTTAAAGCTCAACATTCAGAAAACGAAGATCATGGCATCCGGTCCCATCACTTCATGGGAAATAGATGGGGAAACAGTGGAAACAGTGTCAGACTTTATTTGGGGGGGCTCCAAAATCACTGCAGATGGTGACTGCAGCCATGAAATTAAAAGACGCTTACTCTTTGGAAGGAAAGTTATGACCAACCTAGATAGCATATTCAAAACCAGAGACATTACTTTGCCAACAAAGGTCCATCTAGTCAAGGCTATGGTTTTTCCTGTGGTCATGTATGGATGTGAGAGTTGGACTGTGAAGAAGGCTGAGCACCGAAGAATTGATGCTTTTGAACTGTGGTGTTGGAGAAGACTCTTGAGAGTCCCTTGGACTGCAAGGAGATCCAACCAGTCCATTCTGAAGGAGATCAGCCCTGCGATTTCTTTGGAAGGAATGATACTAAAGCTGAAACTCCAGTATTTTGGCCACCTCATGTGAAGAGTTGACTCATTGGAAAAGACTCTGATGCTGGGAGGGATTGGGGTCAGGAGGAGAAGGGGACGACAGAGAATGAGATGGCTGGATGGCATCACTGACTCGATGGACGTGAGTCTCAGTGAACTCCGGAAGTTGGTGATGGACAGGGAGGCCTGGCGTGCTGCGATTCGTGGGGTCGCAAAGAGTCGGACATGACTGAGCCACTGATCTGATCTGATAAGCCTAGTGATTTAAGGAAGCAGCATCAAAAGGTAAACTATTTAGTAATTTAACAGGCCTTTGTTTCTCTGTGAAGTATTAAAGAGTCCTTATCATTTAATGTGAATGAACACTGTGTGGTTATGTACTGGTGAATAATTGATGTTTTAATGGAAGTAATGAAACTCATCCACCACTTAAAATATGCTGATGGTTCTGTTGGAAATAGGTCATTCGTTGGGACAATTGTAACAGTTTGCCTTTCTCTCACTTGTTTGCCTTCTGATCATCTCATGCTTGTTTATAATAGACATAGTATTATTTATTATTTTTAAATTTTTCTTTACTTATGTTTTTTGGCCATGCTGCACAGCTTATGGGATCTTAGTTCCCCAACCAGGGATCAGACCAGTGTCCTGGCAGTGAAAGTGCCAAGTCTTAACCTCTGGACCACCATGGAATTTCCACTTAGTGTTTTCTTATAAGAAATGACTGAATCAGAGCCATAGATGTTAGACTTGCAGGAAGCCAATTTAATGATGGTGGGTAGCAGTGTGCAGGAGACTCTGCACCGGGCACGTGCTTTCCGAGTCTGTCATCTCATCCCCAGGTGAGGTCCAGGCTGCTGCTATCCCCATTCAGCAGACATGGACACTGAGGCATAGTGAGGCCAGGCACCCTGCCCAGGCTCTCACACCCAGCAGTGTGGTGTGGACTGGTCTGATCAGAGCCTGGACACTTAACAGTGGTGCCCTCCAGCCCACTTTCCTCCAGAGGCTCTCGTGTCCATCATAGCATCCCTGATGGAGGGAGCATCAGGAGGGAGCTCGCTGCCTCTCCCCTCAGGTCACTTGGATGAGACCCTGTTGTTGGAGTCCAGTGCCCCAAGGGCTGGCCTTCCTTGTCCCTCTCCTGCTCCCAGCCCACTGACCAAGCACTCCTGGGCCTTCCCGCAGGACTCGGGTGGCCACGCTCCAGTTCAGGCAGCTCAGTGCCTGGGAGCCCTTCTGCTGGGCACAGCAGAGCAGCGCCATCACCCTGGGGTTGGTGACCTGGGTGTGCCACTCACCCGCTTTGTGGCCTGCTTTGCCCTTCTGTTCAGTGAGGACATGGCACTGCCCATCCTAGCCACATGGGCACCAGTGGGGCGGCTCCCATCCTGGGGGAGGGTGGCCAGGCTGCGGACCCAGAGGCCTTCCTCAGGAGGAGGCCCAGGGGAACGGGCTGGAGTGGGCCCTGACTTTGAGGCAGATGTTTGTCTCCACTGAGTCCATTGTCAACCCAGGTGTGTCACTTCCCTGCTCTGTTCGTTGTTGTTTTCTGATTTTTATAAATGCTTATTTTAACTTGAATTTGAGATTGATTGCTGTTCAGCTCCATGTGGATAATTTCTAGCCTTTGTAGCCTTTTGTTGTCTGAGGGTTCTTGTTAGAGCTCAGGGGAGGGTGCCCAGTTTATCCAGCTGCTGTTAAAAGAGTTCAGCTGCATTTTGCACTGAGTCACTTTGTTGTCACCAAACTCCTGTGGGGCTGCACGGGATCAGTATTCTTTACAGAATCCCACTAAAAACTGTTGGTTAAAACTATGCACTCATTGTTTATAAAAATATATGCCATGCATGTTTCCTAAAACCTCCCCTGGCTTAAGTGAAAGTTTAGTCACTCACTCATGTCCGACTCTGCGACCCCATGGACTGTAGGCTACCAGGCTCCTCCGTCCACAGGATTTTCCAAGCAAAAGCACTGGAGTGGGTTGCCATTTCCTTCTCCAGAGGATATTCCCGACCCAGGGATTGAACCCAGGTCTCCCACTTTGTAGGCAGTAGCTTAACCACACACCCAAATGTATCAGTGAGACCTGTCTGGACCCTGAAGGGGTTAATCTGTTCCCCACACTGTTGCCACCACTGTCTTTCCTGTCCTCACACCCAGGACCAGCGGAAAAGCTGGGAGTCCAGGAGAGATCATCTCTCTCTCTCTCTTTTTTTATTCGTTTATTTTTTAATTGAAGGATAATTGCTTTACAGAATTCTGTTCTTTTCTGTCAAACCTCAACATGAATCAGCCATAGGTACCCATATATCCCCTCCCTTTTGAACGTCCCTCCCCTCTCCCTTGCCATCCCACCGCTCTAGGTTGATACAAGATCATCTCTTAGTGAAGAGCTAGGGGTGCTTTGTGTAAACCACAGTGAGTGAACTACACTCACCACGTGTAAGCACTTCAGTGGGTAGCCCCCAGTCTGTATGTTACCAGGCACATGGTGTTCGTATGGAGGGATTAGGTACCTTTTCTGTGTTTCTCTTGTTGTCATGGGTTCCAGTAATCTGCATCATCACTACAAATGATCTTGGGTGGTGGCACAAGCTGTGTCCTTTTCTCCTTCAAACAGAAAGGTCTGGACGGCTTTGCTAAGAGGTTTCTTACTCTAGCTGTGGTGCTTCTGAGCAGCATCTGGTGATGAGCACAGTCCTTTCATCAGGGCAGTTCATGCCATGCAGGGTTCACAGTGCCAGCGTCGCTCTGCTGTCCTGCCCAGCGGGGCCATCTGGTCGCTGGATTCCAGGGAGGGCGGAGCCCGGCTGCAGGGAGGCTCCCGTCCGGGGTCTCTGCACTCAGTCAGGTGCTCTCGCTGCCCCCCAGCCCCGCTTCTCTTGAACAAGACAGCCCATTAAGATGGCATTAAGCTAGAACAAGGCACTTTTTTATACTTGGCGGATAACATAGCTAATAGATTTTCAAATAAGTTTCTGGTTATAATGTAAAGCCTGTGGGATTGCCTTTTTCGACACAATCTATTGTTACCCAAATTTACACTTACCTCACTCACTCTGCTGCCAGCTTTACCGGAAGAGGCATGAGATGACAAGAGCACCATCAAATGTGAAACCTCGACCCCGGCCTCACCGCGGTCCCTTCGGCTGGACTGCCTGCACACAGGGGCGCTGCACACAGCCAGCCACGAGGACATCAGGGACACCCGCAAGTAAGGGGCCTGCGTGCCTCGTCATCAGTTTCAGGAGCCCTGAGCCTCTTGTCTTGGAAAAGTTGCAAGGATGATCGTAAAGGAATCCCACTGGATTTGGTGCCTGTGTTTAGTGGTGAACTTCAGGTGCTGGGGGAGAAGAGCTCAGTGACCTCAGTGATTTTAGAAAACGTCCATCTCTACGGATTGATTCCTGTGGGAGCTTTCTTCCTGCTCTTGCTAGAGGTCTGCCCAGCCCAGGGTGCGTTCCTGATGGTGACGATCCCGTGCCTCTCGGGTTCACTCTTGAGGGTCCCTCCCTTTTCCTCAGGGGTCCCCTCTCAGGAGACTCTGTCCCCTCCTGTGACTGACACTGTCCTCATTCAGACCACCACCTGAGCTCCCGTCATGAGCCAGGCAGCACTCGATGGAGGGCACGTGTGGTCACCTGACCAGCAGCCCTGCACGGTGACCATTGCTCTCCTGCCATGGCCGGGGACGGTCACCCTGCAGGAGGTGGGGGGGAACTGCCCAGAGCAGGGGAGCTCCCCTTCTCCTGGAGCGTCGTCACCTGCCGAGCAGCGACCCTGAGGGAAGGTCGGACCGCCCTCTGCACCAGCTGGCCTGGAGTCAAGCCCTCCTCGGAGGAGAGCTCAAGGCAGAGAATCTCAGCTTCCTGGGGCGGTTGTCTGTGGCCGGGAGACTGCATTGCTCGTGTGGAGTGTGGTTGGTGAAGGAGACTCCACTATCTGCTGCGAGGTTGAGGCACCGGTGTTGCTGGGTGCCCGTTTCTATCAGTAGGTCTTGTGGAGTGTGTGTTTTTGCACGAGGGTGCTGGTTAAAGGTCGTTTTCTCTCCTGGAAGCTCGACAGGCTATCAGGACAGCCCCGGGAGCAACCCCAGCAGCAGCACCAGCAGCCAGTGAAAGGTTGTTGTTGAATCACGCGAATACACCGGGATTCTTGGCCCCTGGAGGAGAAGAATTCAATCCGGGGACAGAGACGAGGCTTGCTCGCTTGGAGCTTTTGTGTAATAAAGTTTTATTAAAGTATAAAGGAGATAGAGAAAGCTTCTGACATAGGCATCAGAAGGGGGTAGAAAGAGTACCCGCCTGCTAGTCTTCAGCTGGATGTTATATAGTCACTAGCAGTCTGTTAATGAAAGAAAGGAATGTCTTAAAATTCAGAATGGCACCAGGCCCCTCACCCATAAGATGCATTTTAAGATAACACTGTCCTCAGGCAAGATACATCCTTGTAAAGACCAGGTCTACTCCCATAATTAACATTTTAAGATAACAGAAGGTTGAATCCAAAGACTGTCCTTAGGCAGGATACATATAATCCTAAGGAATGTGGAGAAAGAAAAAAAGTTTGTCCTTTCTTCCTCCTTGAGAATTCCAGACCCCTCTCTCCTTGGGGACCCCTAGACTCCCTATCAACCTGCCTAGGAAATGACTCTCTCACCAGGACTTGCTGCACAAAGCCCCGAAGAAGAAGGCCATCAAGTCCTCCATCAGCCGCTTGTTTTGCAAGAAGGAAAAGGGCCAGCCTGAACACCCCGGCAAGGAGGCGTTAGGACCAGGTGGGTGCTTCACCGTTCAGAGGGAGGAAGGCCTGCAGGCATGTCCCTTCTGTGTCTCCCCCCTTATCCCCACGAGGCTCCTGTCACTCACACTGGGTGTCCTCCTGGGAGCAGGAGCGGAGGAGGCGTCTGTCTTCTCAATGGGTCTGAGATGATCGGATGAATTAAGAGTGGATGGATGGATTGATTAGTGAGTGGATGGATGGATGAACAGATGGCTGGCTGGATGGGTGGATGAACGGAGCATGGAATGAATAAAGCAGACGTTTATACTCCAATGCTAGAGACATATCTACGAAATTGATTGAGTAGGAGCTGGGCAATGATTGTTTCCTCCAGAACAGTGACACGTGTTTGAAAATGGCCTAAGTGCTCATCAGTGAAGGGTGAGGTACAATCTGTGGACACCCCACAAGGAACAGACCCCCTCCTTCCTGCCACTTTCTCCATCCCCAGGAGCTCATCAGGGGTTCTGCCAATGCCCCCCACCCCACCCCACAGCCACACAGGTCCTCCTGGGGCCTCCTCATCACACAGGGTTATCATCAGGCTCCCATCTTGCTCGGCTTCATCTCCTTGAGGACAGGGTATGTTCCTGCCTCTTCAGCCACAAATTTGTTGAGTCTTGTTTGTGCTGGGTGTGGGATTTACAGGGGTAAGTAAAGCAGATACGGTCTGGAGCACAGTTAAGTGACTAGAGAGAAAAAAGGAGGAGGTTATTAAATGCTATCCCTATTATTAATAAATACAATGCTGAGATGGATGGTGCATTGATTATATACCAGATGCTGTGTGTGCCCCTTAACAAGCAGGTGCTGCCCCCTCCCAATTTACAGAGGAAGACACAGTGATGGTCACGTGGTCAGGGAGTGGTGAGGGCAGGTTCACACCCACACAGTAGGACCAGGCACTTTGCCAAGCCCCAGCCACCTCTCTGGTGGATGCAACAGGAATGAGATGGTTCTGTTCTATGGCATGATGACTCAATGCACATGAGTTGGAGCAAACTCCAGGAGATAGTGAAGGACAGGAAAGCCTGGAGTGCTGCAATCCACAGAGTGGCAAGAGTCGGACACAACTGAGCGACTGAACTAAAACCTGAGTGTGTGCTAACCTGCTTCAGTCGTGTCTGACTCTTTGCAACCCCAGGGACTGTAGCCCACTAGCTCCTCTGTCCATGGGATTCTCCAGGCAAAAATCCTGGAGTGGGTTGCCATGCCCTCCTCTGGGGCATCTTCTCAACCCAGGGATCAAACCCACATCTCTCCTTATCTCTTGCATTGGCAGGCAGGATCTTTACCCCTAGTGCCACCTGGAAAGCCCCAGTGAACGCTGACAACTAGAAATGCAGAAAATAAGGGCTGCTCCTAAGTTAAACTGGAAGAGCAGCAAGCACAGGTTGTAAAGAGGAAAACACATGATGAGCAACAACAGTGCCAACAGAAAAAAGCAGGGATGCGTTCACCCACATAAAGAAAATATCTGTGCCATTCGGAAGAGGAGCTTGTCAGCCCTTGGAGGGACAGTTGGAACAGAATGAAAACCGAGGCCATGGTCAGCAGTGCCCACCCACATGGCCCGAATGGCTCACCAGGCTTCTTGCCTCCCCAGAGCTGCTGGCGGTAACATCTCTGAGTGCTAGGTGGGGCAGCATCCCCGAGTGAGCTAAGGCATCACTGCTCTCCTTCCAGTGCTGCTCCGGGGCCCTCTGTGGACGGCCACCCTCATCCCCTGCCCTGCCACCCGCTGGGCCCCAGCTTTCCCCCTGAGATCCTTTCAGCCCTTGAGCTTGGGTGTTCCCAGCCCTCTGCCACGCCGGACTGGGACGCAACTCAGGACTTGGGCTTGAGATATCAAGGAGACCGTGAATCTGGAAGGACACCGCCCTGGGGCCTGTGAGAGAGCAGGAGAGCAAAGCCCCCATGGGGAGGAAGCAGAGCTGGGGAATGTGCCCACAGCCTCCTTGCGTCCTGCACAAGTGCCTCTTCTTTGCCTCTCCTTGACCTGAAACAAACCCCAGCTGCTGCTGCTCCTCCGCAGGTGATTCCTAAAGATGAACCTCCTGCAAGAGCTATTGTCCTGCTGCTCTGGGGCTGCCTGAGTGTGTTCAGGAGCATCACACAAGTAGGGCTGCCACACCTCATACTAAAGGTGGGGGGCCTGATACTGGGGAATGGTCAGGGGGTGAGGGTGGGGGAGGGCCTGATGCTGGACTAGGGTGTGACACTGGACTGGGGTCTGATGCTGGACTAGAGCCTGATGCTGGAATAGGGCGTGACACTGGACTGGGGTCTGATGCTGGACTAGAGCCTGATGCTGGACTAGGGCGTGACACTGGACTGGGGTCTGATGCTGGACTAGGATCTGATGCTGGGGAAGGACCTGATTCTGGACTAGGGTCTGATGCTGGGGGAGGACCTGATGCTGGACTGCATTCTGATGCTGGGGGATGGCCTGATGCTGGACTAGGGTCTGATGATGGGGGAGGACCTGATGCTGGACTAGGGTCTGATGCTGGGGGAGGGCCTGACACTGGGGGAGGGTCTGATGCTGGGGGAAGGTCTGATGCTGGGGGAGGGTCTAATTCTGGGGGAAAGTCTGATTCTGGACTAGGGCCTGATGCTGACTAGGGCCTGATGCTGGGGGAGGGTCTGATGCTGGGGGAAAGTCTGATTCTGGACTAGGGCCTGATGCTGACTAGGGCCTGATGCTGGGGGAGGGTTTGATACGGGACTAGGGCCTGATGCTGGGGGGGAACCTCTGATGCTTGACTAGGGTCTGATGCTGGGGAAGGGTCTGATGCTGGGGGAAGGTCTGATACTGGACTAGGACCTGATGCTGGGGGTAACCTTTGATGCTGGACTAGGGTCTGATGCTGGAGTAGGACCTGATGTTGGGGGAGTGCCTGATGCTGGGGGAGGCCCTGATGCTGTGGGAGGATCTGATACTGGAGTAGGGCCTGATGCTGGACTAGGGCCTGATACTGGACTGGGGTCTGATGCTCTTGCCTGGATAATCCCATGGATGGAGGAGCCTGGTGGGCTGCAGTCCATGGGGTCATTGGGAGTCGGACACGACTGAGTGACTTCACTTTCACTTTCATGCATTGGAGAAAGAAATGGCAACCCCACTCCAGTGTTCTTGCCTGGAGAATCCCAGGGATGGGGGAGCCTGGTGGGCTGCCATCTATGGGGTCGCACAGAGTCAGACACGACTGAAGTGACTTAGCAGCAGCAGCAGCATGCTGAAAAAATTCCGTGGATATAAAAATTTATTTTCATTATCATGTTGCACATAAAACATAATTTAAAATATTTATGTATTAGTTTTGCAATCTACTAGTATATCACTAATATATACACTAATAACAATGAAAATAATTATGTTATTGATCCTGGTCTTTAGTATTTAGTGAGACATGAAATAAGTAACTTTGAAACCTTTCTCTAAAAATTTATCACTGCTTTTCCACATGACTTATTACCTACTTATAGCGTTTCTACTGCCAAAGGAGGAGTTTCTTGAACAAAGAAAAATGCTAAAATGAAGTGAAAGCCACAGAATCTAACACCCACTGTAGCATCTCTTTGGATTTTAATGGATTTTTATATTATAAAAGTGGAAATAGGGATGATATTTGCCTATTGTTCCTATTTAGGGACAATAAATGCCTCTGAGATACATAGGTTTCTCTGTCTAGTATGTCTGCATTATGTGTCTGTTATGTGTTTGCATGCAGATCTGATGTATATAAGACTAGTATGTAGGTAAGGAATTTTTTTCTTTTGACCTTAGTAGCTATGAGGCTTCACGTGAAGATGAATATGCACATTTTAATTTTTAAGTTCGCTCCTACATTATATTTTAAAGCAAAACAACCCCACCAAGCCCCCTTTAAGTTCACCTATATACTACTCTGATGATAAAAGGAGTAATATCTTTCTTATAAACCAGAATCAACATAAATTAATTTAATAGTTATATTATGGATATTAACAAGTAAAAAATCTGCCAGTTCTGAGGAGAAAATATTTTTACTGAACATTAAATTACAGAATGTACTTAACTGAGTAAGCCGGTATAAAATGTTTTATTTACAAATTGATTTTCCCCCAGATGGGAATGTTTTTGTCCTATGTTCTTTAAATCAGGGCCTCAAAACCTAACTGAGATGAGCTGGTCTTAGGTAGCTGAACAGTAAATAGGTAGCATTTTATTTTATCAAGTACATTGGGACTTAAATCCCTGGGTCACTGCCTTTGGGTGTTGGTGTTATGCAAACATGTCATTAATTATGTTTCTGCTTCTGCGTATTGCCTCATGAATTCAGGGACAAATTTAGCACAAACTGACCTTGTATACATCAATATAGTCACTTAATTAATCTAGCATGAGGAGGGTTTCCCTCGTAGCTCAGTTGGTAAAGAACTGCCTGCAATGCAGGAGACCCGGGTTTGTATCCTGGGTCAGGAACTTGTATCTAAAATATATGAACTTTCATCAATAGTGAAAAAAAAAAAAATTTAACAAAAACTGAACAAAAAAAAATGAACAATACTCTCAACAAGATGATAAATAAGCAAGAGGTTAAAGCATAAGAATTTCATTCTTATGTGAAACAGTAGGTATTAAGGTAATGGCAATAAAGTCACAATATGACAACATGACATAAATGTTAATGGACTGAAATTAAATACCGGTCATAACTAATTGTCTGTTTCATCTGAATTCTCATTTTTGAATTTACAGAGACACAGGCTTCCTTACCGGTTTGGGTGTTTTCTCAATTCATTTCATTTTTCTTTTGTTGTTATTGTTATTGTTGTTTTCCTACTTTTTTTTCCTATAAATCTGAGAAATTCATTATGCTAAAATTCATAAATGTAGTACATATATGGAGAAGGCATGGCACCCCACTCCAGTACTCTTGCCTGGAAAATCCCATGGGCGGAGGAGCCTGGTAGGCTGCAGTCCATGGGGTTGCTGGGAGTCAGACACGACTGAGCGACTTCACTTTCACTTTTCACTTTCATGCATTGGAGAAGGAAATGGCAACCCACTCCAGTATTCTTGCCTGGAGTATCCCAGGGATGGGGGAGCCTGGTGGGCTGCGGTCTATGGGGTCGCACAGAGTCGGACACAACTGAAGTGACTTAGCAGCAGCAGTATATATATAATTTTGTAAAACTGATTCTTAATGGCAATTTTAATGCCTTTTTACATGTCATAGTCATTCTTGGTTGTGAGGAGCTCAACACTAAAATGTCAACTGTAACCTGTGGAGATATCATTGAGGCAATCTCAAATGACAATATAATTGCTAATAATTTCCCACTAAAATTAAGAAGGGCTCCCAGGTGGCTCAGTGGTAAAGAATCCAAATACCATTGCAGGAGATTCAGGAGACATATGTTCAATCCCTGGGTCAGGAAGATCCCCAGAGGAGGAAATGGCACCCCACTCCAGTATTCTTGCCTGGAAAATTCCATGAGCCGAGGAGTCTGGCAGGCTACAATCCAGGGGTTGCAAAGAGTCAGACATGACTGAGCATGCACACACACACACATACACACACACACACACACAATCAAGAAACTGATTATGTTTGAAAAGAGTTTTGCTATCATTATTTACTTCTCTGTTACACATATGCTGTATGTAGAGTTGTTCTCAGTCACCTAATTCTACTCCTATCCAAATTAATTTTTCCCTCAGATACAACTCTATCTTCAGGGATGCAAAAATCCCTTGGGTTACATTTTGTTCAGCCAGAAGCAAGTGTTAATTTTTTAACAGGCCTGCTCCTCAAAAACATGTAGACTAACATCCTTTCTCTCTCCCCCCATAACAATTTAAACCTGAGTTTGGGCAGCTACATTATTAATTGCAAGGTGGGTAACCGAAAATATCTCCCGATGGGATTCGTGCTTCATTAAAAAATGGAGATTTTAAGTAATCAAAAAGCATCTTAAGGAGAAAATGTATGCTTCAGATACAAGTGAGAAAAAAAGAAGTCATTATTTAGGTTTTTCCTGGTGCCTCTCCTGATACTAAAACAATTTTATGTCGGCAAATACTACCCAGAAGATGATCTTTTTTTAGAATATAATGGTCTGTTCCTCAAACCTAGAGTAGTATGACACAGAGTTCATTGCATGGTCTGGTATTAAAGTACATTTGAGCTCCCCACTGCTGTGAGAGTGACCAGGAGAGTCAGTGGGTGGACGAATACAGTGCTGTTATACAAGCAAGGGAGCACTTTCAGTGATATAAAGATCAATAATGTGATACTCTATCACAGTCAATACTGAGATAATCTAGTAATTATGCTTTGCATCAATTTCATAAATCTACATGAATAATCATTTTATATAAGAAAATTTTAGACTTAAAAATAAATATTAACATTTTTTACAGTCTCATAGAGAAAAAAAATAAAGAGGGTGGTTTTAAAGTATAATATACATACAGAAAAAAAATTTCATCTAAAATTGTATACTGCAAGAAAACTTTCAAAAATGGAAAGATTTCTGCACCCAGAATCAAATAAAAAATTACTAGATTCTCAGAAACTGTCCCTACATCCATTAGAAATTGATTTTCCATATGATATGTGAGTTTGTATATTTTAAGGTACAAAGTAGTGAGAGCATATAGCTTTTACACTTCTATGTCTATGTCTGGCTTTTTTTCACTCAAGTTATGTTTGTGAAGTTTTCCCATGCTCTTGTATGAGGATGTAGTTATTCATTCTCATTGCTGTGTACTTTTCCAGCATACAAACTTACCATAAAGTCATTTGTCTAATCTAAAGCAGGAGTCAGTACATTTGACCTGTTAAGTTCTATTGGAGCTGTGACACACCATTTATTCATGTATTATGGATGGCTGCTTTTGTGATAGAGGATAAAACTATTTAGATATACCAAGATTTTATGGCCTACAAACCCTAAAATATACAGTATTAAATACTTTCAGGAAAGTATGCAAAGTCTTGAACTAATGTATTAAAAGAAATGAGTTGCTTTTGGTGTTATGCTACTGTGATTAATACAGTGGTGATCCTTTCTATGCATGCCTTTTGTGTACATATTCACTCTGTACTCTTGGACATACTTCTAAGAATGAGAATTTTGGTCCTGTTAGGTAGTTAGAATAGGGAAAAGGAGTACAGAATGGCAGTGGCTAAAAAGACAAGGAAGGGAAACACCGGGGAAAATAGAACAAAGGAAGGTCCCAGGACCAGAGTGAGGACCTCCTGGCTAGCTCGATTTACATAGAGCAGGCCCAGGGGGAGGAAAAAACATATAAAAAGGAGCCAAAGGGCCAGGGGTTTCTCTCTCTCTCTCTCTCTCTCTCTCTCCTGCATGCATGTTTGTTCTCTCTCTCTTCTCTTCTCTTTGTGTCTTTTGGGTCAGCATGCCCTCATGACTCCAGGATGTATTTTCCTTTATTTTCTAAATAAAACTGATCTGTTCTGAGAGCTATAACATGGTCTGTCTGAGAGCTGTAACGCGCTGAGGGATTTAACATCCGTCGCTTCAAATCTTTGTTTTAACGAGACAGAACCGAGGAGATTACACTCCCCTGACAGTCGTAAGACATTTATAGGTCCAGCTACAGGTCACTCCGGAGAAGGCAATGGCACCCCACTCCAGTTCTTTTGCCTGGAAAATCCCATGGACGGAGGAGCCTGGTAGGCTGTAGTCCATGGGGTCGCTACAGTCGGACACGATTGAGCGTCTTTACTTTCCCTTTTCACTTTCATGCATTGGAGAAGGAAATGGCAACCCACTTCAGTGTTCTTGCCTGGAGAATCCCAGGGATGGCGGAGCCTGGTGGGCTGCCGTCTACGGGGTCGCACAGAGTCGGACACGACTGAAGCGACTTAGCAGCAGCACCAACAGGTTACTCATAGAATTTTTTCCAAGTGCAGTGTCAAATCTCAATCTACTGTCAATGCATAAAAACTGGTTGTTTCACATCCTCAACAATAGTAGATATTTGTTTACTATTTGATATGTAAAGAAGTACTTCTGCCATTTGGTAAATGTCAACACAACTCTTAACAATTTATTTCACTTCCATTTACTTGAGCACTAATAAAGTTGTATATCCACTTCTATAAGTTAAAGTCTGCAGCCTCAAGCCATGAACTACTCCAGAATTTGTGACCTCCAGAGGAGAGGATTTTGATCTGGAGTCAGAGAGAAGGCTTGATCACTTGAAGCTTTTGTGTAATAAAGTATTATTAAAGTATAGAAGGATAGAAGAAGCTCTGACATAGACATCAGAAGGGGGGCAGAAAAAGTGGCCCTCTTGCTATCTTTTACCAAGGAGTTATATATCTGTTAAAGAATCACCTCAAAACTGAGAGAGTTGCATCAGGCCCCTCTCCCACAACACGCATTTTGAGATAGCATGGGGCACAAGGTGAGTCATCCCCAGCCATAAAACGACTGACATGAACCTTCAAGAAAGGCAGATTTCCAAGCAAATACATAGTTTCATTAGCATAGCTTAAGAGAACATTTCCATGAGTAAGACATACGGATCTGTTGAGTCATTATCAGTTCAAGGTTTGAGAAAAGTTAAGTTCAGTCTGAACCAGGGGTCCTCCTGACAACACAGAATTTAAAAGAAACCTTTTAATTTTGTATAGAGAAGGAAAAAAAAAAAAAGTCTGCCACTTGCAGTTTATTTCCTCTGCTTGGGGATCCCTAGCCTTCCTGCCTGTTACCCTCATAAGGAATCCATGAGATTTTGAACTTGGATAACAGGGCATGTAAAACAGCTGTTTTTGAAAGTTTTTGTCCTACTGAATCTCACAGTGTATTTATGGCTTCATGTAACTGAAATTTCAGGTTGAGTGAGAATGAAAGTCACTCAGTCATGTTCGACTTTTTGTGACCCCATGAACTACACAGTCCATGGAATTCCCCAGTCCAGAACACTGGAGTGGGTAGCCTTTCCCTTCTCCAGGGGATCTTCCCAACTCAGGGATCAAACCCAGGTCTCCCACAATTCAGGCGGATTCTTTACCAGCTGAACCACAAGGGAAGCCCAAGAATATGGGAGTGAGTAGCCTGTCCCTTCTCCAGGTGATCTTCCCATCCCAGGAATTGAACCAGGGTCTCCTGAATTGCAGGCAGATTCTTTACCAACTGAGCTATCTGGCCTATATGTTCTGATCAATTCTTTGATTCAATGTGAAGTAACTTTTTTTTTTCAATTCTTTCCAATTATAGGGATGGGTTTACACAACAGTAGAGTCATATTTTATAGAGGTAGATCATATCACCTGGAAAGAACCTTAGAGGTAATCTAGCTTAAATCCCTCTTCTGCACAGGGTGATCTGAAGAATAGAAAGCAAGAGTGAGGTATTTAGAGTGGTGTTCCTGCCTTGTTCGTAGCATGGTTCTAAATAAAGAGAAAGACATCTTGGGACATTAAAGATTTCTGCCTCTAGCTTTAACCCAGATCCTCCTACTTATTTGTGTATTGAACATTACTGCTGTTCTATTTGTAACAAGTATACTTGTACAGCCTATAACAAGTATGAGTGTGTCTGTTCTCTGCATTAGACATTAACCAAATCTAACATTGCCTTGCCATGTTTCAGTTCAGTTTAGTCACAGTTGTGTCCGACTCTTTGCAACCCTATGGACTACAGCACACCAGGCTTCCCTGTTCATCACCAACTCCTGGAGCTTGCTCAAACTCATGCCATTGAGTCGGTGATTGCCATGTTTATGCTAAGTATTTCAGTGGCAAGGATGAAGAAAGGGGTCAATTTGACTGTAATATTAAAATATTACATATGTCATTGATAAATTGTATTTGCACAATGATATTTTCAAAGAGTCATTGGTGCATGTATGAGGATAATATGATATGAAGACATTAAAATGGTAAAGAATGAAGAATACTGAAATTAACAGGCTAGAATAAATTTTTTGATGTATTGTTCCCTTTTTTCTTCACAGATTAATATCAAGAAAGAAGAATCATTTTGCCCAAATTCTTATCTGACTTAGAAAGTATCTAAAAATAAAAAATCTCCATAATTTCTCATTTATTTCTTCAATTTGAGAAGAGGAAGCCTTCAGTCAACTGAAACTGTCAGTTCTATTTTTGGAATTCCATTTAATGGGCTTAAATTTTCTTCTATTTACATATTACTCACTAGATACAATAAAAAGGGCTAGTACTCATATTGAATCAGTCTTTAGATGCTGACATAAAACTGATCATATATATGAAGATGGATTAGTTAGATCCATGTTTATTAATCTCTGAATTAATGGTAACCCATGGACAGAGGAGCCTGGTAGGCTACAGTCCATGGGGTAGCAAAGAGTTGGACACGACTGAGCAACTTCACTTTCACTTTCATTGACACCCTATTTTGATTAACTATATTTTTGACCATGTTTGCTGCCATGTTGCTGCTCATAAGCAACAAGTCAAAAGAAGTTTGAGTGAATTGATACAGTATGCCGGGAGTACACACATAAAAGTCTTTCATATTATGCAAGAATTATCCTAATTTTTTTTATCATGAGTGTTTTTCTTAACATGTCATAGAATTTCACAAATACTACCCTGAACAACAGAGGAATTATGTAGGTTTTATTTTTCCATTCTGAAATATTTTCACATAAGGACATTTTACAGTGGCAGCTAGAAAATTGAAGACCATCAGAGGCTTTTAAAATAGATAAATATAAGTCTCCTTCAATACATTATGGAATTTTAAATACATGGTCCCATCCTAGCTTTCTCAACAAACTAATTTAGTGCTTTAGCCTTCAGGACACCAGATCAAAGGCAGATGAAACAGCCAAATAGCAATAACTTAGAACTTGTTCTTTCTAGTGAAATTAATAAGCATGTTTTTATAGTATGCTATCTTAATGCCCAAAACCATTTTATGCACCTTCCAAACAAACGTGTGTATATGCGTTCAATATGTTAACTGTATTCTGATATACATTTTTAAACTACTTATCAAACCCTCATTTAATTTTGTATTAAAGTGAAAGTGAAGTTGCTCAGTCATGTCTGACTCTTTGAGACCCCGTGGACTGTAGCCTACCAGGCTCCTCAGTCCATGGAATTTTCCAGGCAAGAAGACTGGAGTGGGTTGCCATTTCCTTCTCCAGGTGATCTTCCCGACCCAGGGATCGCACCCGTGTCTCCCACATTGCAGGCAGATGCTTTACCATCTTAAGCCACCAGGGAAGCCCAATTTTGTATTGACATATAATTGTATTGATATATAATTAGCAGTGAAAAAGTATTGTCTTCTATTTTTAGTTTATTACATATTTGTTTATTTGACCTTCCAGGCAACATGTAGTGTTTTGTTTACATAATGCAATGCTCAATCTTTAGCCAAGAACTCTGCTGATATAAAGTTATCTTTTAAATAGCTGGTTTTTTGTGAACCATAAAGAGACAAAGAGGGATATTTAACTGGAGCTAAGAATAGGAAAAAGGAAAGAAAATTGGTGTGGAGAGAGTCACAGAAAAATCGATAGTTGATAATGAAGCACAATTATATACTTTACCATGATTCTGTCCACTGTCTCTTATCTGCTTTTACTCTTTTTTTTCAAGCTGTATTCAGATAAAATTGACAAATACCATGCATATGGTATAGGGCATGAATATTTAATATATGTTACATTCTGAAATAATTACTACAATAAAGTTAGTTAATATATTTATCAATTTACATAGCTATCATTTTAATTGTGCATACCATGAAAACCCTTAAGGTCTACTCTCTCAGAAAATTTCAGTCTTACAATACACAACTGTTAACTAGAGTCATAATGCACATTAGACCCCCAGAACTTATTCATTGAGTAACAGAAAGTTTGTAAACTTTGACCAACATCACCCATTGCTCCCACCTTTCAGCCTGTAGCAACAGCCAATCTATTCTCTATTTCTGTGTTTGAACAATTGGATTCTTCCTCTATGTGAGACCGTACAGTACTTGTCTTCCTCTGTATAAATTATTTCACTTAGCATATGCTCCTCATGGTTCTTCCATGTTGTAGCCATTATGACTTCTTCTAACAGGCATGCACTCATACACTTCAAGATGGAAGTAACTGTCAGATACTCTGCCTACTATTTTTTCATGTAAAAATTGAATCCTTTTCTGATTTGACTGAATATCCAAAGATGCCATTCCTTTAGACTGGTTTTAGATATTTTGCCTATATTTAGTACCATTTAAGATACAAAACTCAGCAGTGGCCACAGGACTGGAAAAGGTCAGTTTTCATTCCAATCCCAAAGAAAGGCAATGCCAAAGAATGCTCAAAGTACTGCACAATTGCACTCATCTCACACGCTAGTAAAGTAATGCTCAAAATTCTCCAAGTCAGGCTTCAGCAATACATGAACCATGAACTTCCAGATGCTCAAGCTGGTTTTAGAAAAGGCAGAGGAACCAAATTGCTAACATCTGCTGGATTATCAAAAAAGCAAGAGAGTTCCAGAAAAACATCTATTTCTGCTTTACTGACTATGCCAAAGCCTTTGACTATGTGGATCACAATAAACTGTGGAAATTTCTGAAAGAGATGGGAATACCAGACCACTAGCCTCTTGAGAAAGCTATATGCAGGTCAGGATGCAACAGTTAGAACTGGACATGGAACAATAGACTGGTTCCAAATAGGAAAAGGAGTGTGTCAAGGCTGTATATTGTCACCCTGCTTATTTAACTTATATGCAGAGTACATTATGAGAAACGCTGGGCTGGGAGAAACACAAGCTGGAATCAAGATTGCCAGGAGAAATATTAGTAACCTCAGATATGCAGATGACACCACCCTTATGGCAGAAAGTGAAGAGGAACTAAAAAGCCTCTTGATGAAAGTGAAAGTAGAGAGTGAAAAAGTTGGCTTAAAGCTCAACATTCAAAAAACTAAGATCATGGCATCTGGTCCCATCACTTCATGGCAAAGAGATGGGGAAACAGTGGAAATAGTGTCAGACTTTATTTTTCTGGGCTCCAAAATCACTGCAGATGGTGATTGCAGCCATGAAATTAAAAGATGCTTACTCCTTGGAAGGAAAGTTATGACCAACCTAGATAGCATATTCAATAGCAGAGACATTACTTTGCCAACAAAGATCTGTCTAGTCAAGGCTATGGTTTTTCCAGTAGTCATGTATGGATGTGAGAGTTGGACTGTGAAGAAGGCTGAGTGCTGAAGAATTGATGCTTTTGAACTGTGGTATTGGAGAAGACTCTTTAGAGTCCCTTGGACTGCAAGGAGATCCAACAAGTCCATTCAAAAGGAGATCAGTCCTGGGTGTTCATTTGAAGGACTGATGCTAAAGCTGAAACTCCAATACTTTGGTCACCTCATGTGACTCATTTCCAATGAGTCAACTCATTGAGTTGACTCAGTTGACTGATGCTGGGAGGGACTGGGGGCAGGAGGAGAGGGGGACGACAGAGGATGAGATGGTTGGATGGCATCACCAACTCGATGGACATGGGTTTGGGTGAACTCCGGGAGTTGGTGATGGACAGGGAGGCCTGGCGTGCTGCAATATATGGGGTCGCAAAGAGTCGGACACTACTGAGCGAGTGAACTGAACTGAAGCTATAAGATTTATGTAGTACATAAAGAACTGAAAAGCTCAATCAATGAATATAATGCACTATAAATCTTATTTAAATAGTGTAATTTAAATAGTGCTTGACTGAAAACTGAACAAAAATTAACATACTGAAAAAGTCAGAAAAGTTTTGTTTTTTAGTTTTTTTTCTCAGAAACAAATTCTGGAAATATGAGAAAGCATGACATGTGGGGGAAATAGCAATATACCTCAAATAGAAATTCTATTTCTCTCATAACCTACCATTTATTTTTAATAAATCAGGAATCATTATATATGTATGGATGTGTATGTGTGCACATATGCATAATATAAATTTTTTAAACCATTTATTTTTTAATTTTTTCAGGGTCTGTTTCACATCCTTATTCCTTAGGCTATAAATCACAGGGTTTAACATGGGAATCACAAGGGTGTAAAACAAAGAAGTCATTTTGTCTTGATCTAGAAAGTAGGAAGAACTTGGCCTGAAATACATAAAGAGCATTGTTCCCTGGAAAATCGCCACAGAAGTTAGGTGAGAGATCTAGGTAGAGAAAGCTCAGAACCCTGCTTTTGCAGAGTGGATCTTCAAGACTGACAGGATAATATAACAATAAGAGACAAGGACTCCTGAAATTTTACTCAGTTCAATGAAGCCAAAAACAGTGAATATCACTAACTCATTGACCTGTGTATCTGAGCAAGATAGAAACAGAAGAGGAGCAACATCACAAAAAATCTCATTTGACCCACAGAAACATAAGTGGAATGCTAATATCATGTGTATCAAAGTGTCTGCTATACTCACCAGATAAACCCCAGCCAGGAGCAGGGAGCACACCCTGCTGGACATGCTGACCACATAGAGCAAAGGGCTGCTGATGGCCTTGTACCAGTCATAGGCCATAACTGCCCAGCAGGAGACACTCAGAATCTGCAAAGGTATAGAGAACCAAAAGTTGCAGAGCGCAGCCATAGAAGGGAGTTGATTTGTTCTTAGCAAATAGGCCCACCATCATCTTTGGGCCAACTGCTGTGGAAATGCTGAGGTCACTGAAGGAGAGGTGACTGAGGAAAAAGTACATGGGTGTGTGCAGCTGGGGATCCATTCTGATCAGGGTTATCATTCCAAGATTTGCCAGAAGAGTAATGAAATAAACAAGGAGAAATATGGTAAACAGAATCACTTTGGTCTCGGTGTTATCAGTAATTCCAAGAAAATGAATTCAGTTAAGAAGGAGCAATTCTCTGTGTCCATTCTTCTTTTTTTCTTGTGCAAAGTTTTGGAGAAAATAATCAAGAAAATGATACTTGCATGTGTAACACGATTTAGCATCTACAAAATGTCATAAGACAAAAATTTTTTTTCTGTTAAGTGTCTTTTTATACTCAGAAAACTGTTCAGTCATGCACCCACCCTTTAAAGAGACATGGCTCTCTATTCTGCAATAATAAAAAAGTACCTGAGAAAGACCTTTGAGAAATTGGATATAAATCTAGATGTCATTCATGAGGTTGTTACTTTCTACAAGCTCTTCTCTGAGTATTAGTTTCTTCATCCCAGGGAGTAGATTTAGAGAAATTTAACTCTTTACCTCTTGAGAAAAACCTAGAAGAGACAGCAGTGTTAGAGAGACCCAGACTGTAAGACATAGGACTGAGCATTTATGAGGGCTGAAAATAGTCACTTAGATACAAAAAATGATAACAATTTTTATGTTTCTCAAAAAAGCATGCTTGGTTTCAGAGAATTTGACTTAGTTCCAGAAACAGTGAGTATATCAATGACTAGTAATAAAAAATAATTATATTACTGGCTTTAGTTTATGTTATACTTAGTATTTGCTGAGACATGAATTAAATATTATTGACCTGGTTTTCTAGAAATTTATTCTTGCTTTCCCACAATGCTCATTACCTCTTTGTGGAGTGGTAGTTGTCAAAAGGTGAATCTCGTAATGAGTAGGGAAAAAAAGAGCTAAAAGGAAGTGAAAACAACAGAATTTATTGTATAATTCACATTATTTTAGATTGTAAATGGCCTGTTAGTTACTAAAGTGGAAATAAGATGAGGAACAATAATGTTTCTAAAATGCATAGACTTTTCTCTTTGTAATATATGTGTCTGTGTATACATGTTAATATTTGTAAGAATAGAATGTAAGCAATGATATTTTTCCCCTCAGAACTAAGTAAACATGGCATGTAGTTCACATGGAGATGAATTTGTACATGTTTCTATTTTTATTGTGGTACCTACTCTATTTTAATAAAGCAAAACATACTTTAAATTCATGTATACATTTTTCCAATGATAAAAAGAGTAAATATTTCCTGTGAAGAAAGAGCAAAATAAAATAAACAATTGCATTATGGATATTAACAATGTCAGATTCTTGTAATTCTGATATCAAAATATTTCTAGCCATTGATTTCAGATTTTAATGAATAGGCAGGCACAAAATGGTTAATTTACAATTTTTTCCCTCAAAATGTTAAGTATTTTCTTCTATATTCTTTAAGTTAGGAACTGGAAACCTACCTGAGATGAGCAGGTCTTAGCTAGTTGAACAATAAGCACATGGCCTCTTATTTTACCAGGTACATTGGGACTGAAATCCCTGTGCTACTGCCCCTTTGCTTTGATGTTATGCAAACATTTCATTAATTATATTTCTGCTTCTGTATTTCCCCCTGAGAATTCATAAGCCACTTAGCACAGGCTGAGTTTTCATACTTTACTACTGTCATCAAACTGATCTATGGTAAAAAGAAAACTGGTTTGTTTTTTTTCATGTTATGTGCTTCACAGTTATCCTGAAATGGTTTTGTCCTTCTTTAGTTAAAGAGTAAACCTACTGAAACTCAAAAAGATCCTCCCTTCATTATTTCCATTTCCTTATATTCATTCATAGTGTTTTAGAGTCTCCTTCACATCTCATTTAAAGATATTACCACACACACATGTTTTTTTTTTTTTTTTTTTTTTACTGAAATGCAATGTGTACATTATAGAATTCACCCTTCTAATGTATACAGTTCTTTGTTTTTACTATATTGTTAAGGTTCTTAGGTTATCACCAGTATTTACTTCCATAACATTTTCATCACTATGATAAGAAATCCATATTTATTAGCTGTCACTTTCCGTTCATTTCTCCCTGAGCCCTGGTAACTACTAATCTACTTTCTGATTCTTTGTGCTTTCAAATTCTTTGCCTCCTTTAAAACAGAATTATGCAACATACTTTTTTGTTTGTTTGTTAGTTTGCTTGGTTTTTTTTGTTGCTGTTGTTGTTGTTATTCTTTTCATCAGCCTTCTTGTCTTCACTGAAATATTTTCAAGGTTTATCTATATTGTATGCATTGCATATTTATCCTTCTTTGAATTTTTGCCATACTTCATCTGTTTTGACAAATAAAATTAGCAGAAATATTGTAAGTCACTTCTGGGTCTCATCTTGAAGAAGACAGTATGTGAAAGCCATGAATTACTGTGTAGAAATTCCAACTAGCCATCTGATTTTACAATGTGGCACATTCTGAGATTACATGAACTGAAAGGGGAGAATTTGGGTCCATCTTTCCAGACATTCTCATCTAGTGTCAATTATTAAAGAACTTGCAACCTAGCCCACCTTTCCACTGAATATTTCATGCAATCTCAGTAAATATGAGAAAGAACAAAATAAGGAGTCAGTGGTCATTCTCTTAAGTTATTTAGTTTTGAAATACAGTTTATGTAGGAAGAGATAACTAGAACAGTGTGAAAAAATAAATCAGAGAAACAAGCTTTTGAATATATATAAATGCATGTATATTCAAGGGTTTTCCAGGTGGCTCAGTAGAAACGAATCTGACTGTCTAGCAGGAGATGTTTAGGAGTTCGATCCCTGGGTTGGGAAGATCCCCTGGAGTAGGAAATGGCAACCCACTCCAGTATTCTTGACTGGAAAATTTCTTGGGGAGGGGAGCCTGGCAGGTTACCATCCATGGGGTCGCAAAGAGTCAGACATGACTGAGCACGCATGGTCAGTGGTCATTCTCCTAAGTTATCTAGTTATGAAATGCAGTTAATGTAGCAAGAGATAAGTGGAACAGTGTGCAAAAATAAATCAGAGAAGCAAGCTTTTGAATATATATATATAAATGCATGTATATTCAAGGGTTTTCCAGGTGGCTCAGTAGAAAAGAATCTGACTGTCTAGCAGGAGATGTTTAGGAGTTCGATCCCTGGGTTGGGAAGATCCCCTGGAGTAGGAAATGGCAACCCACTCCAGTATTCTTGACTGGAAAATTTCTTGGGGAGGGGGGCCTGGCAGGTTACCATCCATGGGGTCGCAAAGAGTCAGACATGACTGAGCACGCATGGTCAGTGGTCATTCTCCTAAGTTATCTAGTTATGAAATGCAGTTAATGTAGCAAGAGATAAGTGGAACAGTGTGCAAAAATGAATCAGAGAAGCAAGCTTTTGAATATATATATAAATGCATGTATATTTAAAGACTGAGGGGAAATGTTTGGAAACCATATAGATATAGATATGACAAAGAACTTGTGGCCAAAGTATATGAAGAATCCCCACAGACAGTAAGACAACAAACAACCTGATAAAAATTGAACAAAGAATTTGAACAAGTTAAGTCTCACCAAGAAAATATATACAAAGAAACCCACTTCAGACCTAGAGACACAAACAGACTGAAAATGATGGGATGTAAAAAGATATTCCATGCAAATGAAAATCAAAAGAAAGCTGGAAAAGCAACATTCATATCAGACAAGATAGACTTTAAAATAAAGAATGTTTAAAGAGACACGGAAAGACAATACACAATGACCAAGGTATCAGTCCATGAAGAAGACACAACTGTAAATATATATGCACCCAACACAGGAACACTTCAATATATAAGGCAAGTGCTAATATCTATAAAAGGGGAAATAGGCAGTAACACAACAACAGTGGGGAACTTTAACACTCAAATTACACCAATGGACAGATCACCCAGGCAGAAAATTAATAAGTAAACCAAGTCTTAAACGACACATTAGATTTGATATTTGTAGGACATTTCATCTGAAAGAAGCAGAATATACTTTCATCTCAAGTAAACATGGAACATTTTCCACAGTAGATCATATCATGGATCACAAACCAAGCCTTGGTAAATTTTTAAAAATTGAAATAATAACAAGCATCTGTTTCCAACAACAATATGAGAAATCCATTACAAGATAAAGCTGTAAAAAATACAAACATATGGAGGCTAAACAATATGGGACTAAACAACCAATGGATCACTGAAGAAAACAAAGAGGAAATCAAAAAATACCTAGAGACAAATGACAAGCAAAACATGACAATCCCAAACCTAAGGTTCTCAGCAAAAACGGTTCTAAGAAGGAAGCTTATTGCAATACAGTCTTACCTCAGGAAACAAGAAAAATCACAAATAAACAACCTTACGTTACACTAAAGCAACTAGAGAAAGAATAAACAAAACCCAAAGTTAATAGAAGGAAGCAAAACATAAAGATCAGAGCATAAATAAATGAAAAATATAAAGAAAATAATAACAAAGGTCAGTGAAACTAAAAGCTGGTTCTTTGAGAATGTAAAGTTGATAAACCTTCAGTCAGACTCATCAAGAGAAGCAAAGAGAAGACTCGTCAATAAAATTAGAAATGAAAGACAAGAAGTAATAACTGACATTACACATATTTTCCATCAGTCATTGCTGATATGTAAGGGATGTACTATGGAAAGAAGAAGGAAAGTTAGTGATGAGGACTGAAGTAGACAGCCTAGAATACATCAGAGTCTTTTGATATGCTGGTCCCTATTTTTGTGGAATTTCAAGAATTTTCGTGGAATTTCAAGAATTTTCATGGAACAGAAGAGTATCTCCATGCCATTGCCACAACTTGGATTTGAATTGTGAATTTCCTAAAAAAAAGATTCAGTTCTTCTTTAAGTTATCCAATTCCAGACAAGGAAGCCTATTATTAATCAAATGTTGTCTGCTGTAAATACTATTTTTGACTTCCATTTAATGGGCTTATTTTTTTCTTTTTTTCATATTAGATTTATTAGATCCAATAAAATGGACCAATATGCAGGTCAAATCAGTCTTTAGATGCTGTAATATACATCTTTCATTTGAATGGAGACAAATTAACTAGATTACATGTTTATTTACTACACAATACTTGCCAATCCACTGATGCCCTGTTTGTCTTAGAATTTAATTTTCAGACAATATTTTCAGTTAGGCTGCCTTTTATGAGCAACAGTTCTAAAAGAGTTTGGTGAATTGATAAAATATGATAGGAATAGAAACCTATACATCTTTTATATAAAATAAAAAATTTATAAATTTGTAGCTTTTTCCACAAGGAGAACTTTTCCTAACATGCCATAATGTCTCACAAATGCCCTCAAATTTTTTATCCCATGATGATTTTGTGGCTCATTTATTGCTAAACTGCTTAGTTCATTAATGTCTAATACTAGTACCAGGTTAAATTCATTAGTATAGAATCTATAAGATGTACTATAAATTATAAAAAACCTGAATTCTGAAAGATTGCTCAGTAAATCTTGGATTTACTTTAAGACAAAATCTTTAAGACATTGCATAATGTTTTAGTGAGACTGAAATAATGTTTGAATGACAAATAAATCAAAAATTAGCATAAGTAGAAAAGTCAAAAGGTTTTTCAAAAATAGTAAGTGCCATATTTAAACCCTGCCCACATACTAAGTATGAAATCTGTAGAAAACTGCAATATTTCTTAACAGTGGTGCTGTGCTTTATCACTCAGCACAGGCTCCTCTCTCTTTGGGGATTCTCCAGGCAAGAATACTGGAGTGGATTGCCATTTCCTCCTCCAGTCTTAACAGTGGAGTTTAATACAAATAATTATTCATTTAGGAATTTGAGAAACTTGTTTCTCATGTGTCATGCCATATAATTTTAATTACACAATTACTATATGTGTGTGGTTTTGTGCACATGTGTACAATACAAATATTTAAAAATATAGCTTTCAATTTTACTAAGGCCTCTTTTACATCCTTGTTTCGTAGGCTAAATATAAGAGAATTTAGCAGGGGAATCACAAGAGTTTAAAACAAAGAGGTCATTTTGTCTTCACCTAGAGAGTAGGATGAACTTGGCCTGAAATACATAAAAAGCAAAGTTCCCTGGAAAAATCGCCACAGCAGTTAAATGGAAGGTGCAGGTGGAAAAAGCTTTGACTCTCCCCTCAGCAGAGTGGATCTTCAAGACTGAAAGGATGATATAAAAATAAAAGACAAGGACTCCTGAAATAGTTCTCAGTTCAATAAAAACCAAAACCACTAACCAAGTTAGTGAATATTACTAACTCATTGACCTGTGCACCTGAGCAAGAAAGGAAAAAAAGTGGAGGTAAATCACAGAAAAAATGGTTAATCTCATTTGACCCATAGAAACATAGAAAGAAAGAAAGTGAAGTCACTCAGTCATGTCCGACTCTTTGCGACCCCATAGACTGTAGCCTACCAGGCTCCTCTGTCCATGGGATTTTCCAGGCAATAGTACTGGAGTGGATTGCCATTTCCTTCTCCAGGGGATCTTCCCAACCCAGGGCTCGAACCCGGGTCTCCCGGACAGACGCTTTGCCGTCTGAGCCACCAGGGAAGTGGAAACATAGTGGAATGCTAATGTCGTGTGTATCAGAGCATCTGCCATTCCTACGAGGTAAACCCCAGCCATGAGCAGGGAGCACACCCCGCTGGACATGCTGACCACATACAGCAAGGGGCTGCTGATGGCCTTGTACTGGTCATAGGCCATCACTGCCAGCAGGAGACACTCAGAATTTGCAAAGGTATAGAGCACCAATAATTGCAGAGCACAGCCATAGAAGGGAATTGATTTCTTCTTAGCAAATTGGTCCATCAGCATCTTTGGGCCAATGGCTGTGGAAAGACAGAGGTCATAGAAGGAGAGGTGGCTGAGGAAAAAGTACATGGATGTGTGCAGCTGGGGATCCATCCTAATCAGGGTTATCATTCCAAGATTTGCCAAAAGACTGATGAGATAAACAAGGAGAAACATGGTAAATAGGATCACTTTGTTCTCAGTGTTATCCCCTAGAAAGTGAAATCAGTCACAGAGGAGCAGTTCCTGTATCCATTCTTCTTAGTTCTTAGGTAAACTTTTGAGAAAATGATCAAGAAAATAACACATGGATGTGTACCACTTCTGCACATCTGCAAAATAATATAAAACAGGACAAAGTTTCTCTCTCTAATTGTCTTTTTTATACTTAGAAAATTATTCAGATCATGAATATCCACTCTTAAGGAAGGATAGTTATCTATTATGCAGCAACAAAAATTTTATAGGATAAACATTTGAGAAAGTTTTATATAAATCTAGATGTCATTCACGAGGTAAGTTACTTTCTACAAGCTCTTCTCTGAGCACTGCTCTCCTTATCTCAAGGAGTAAATTTACTAAATTTAACTCCCTTTACCTCTTCAAAATACTTTGGAAGAGACACCAGTGTTAGAGAGACCAGACCATAAGACATAGGACTAAGCATTCTTGATGCTTGAACATACTCACTTGGATGCAAAAAAATAATCACAATGTCTATGTTTCCTAAAAAATCATGACTGGCTTAAATGTGTCTGACCTAGTTCCAGAAACAGTGAGTGCATGAATTGTCAGCCACAAATTGGCCCTTGCCATGACTGCTTGCCATCTCTCTCTCTGTGTTGTGTGTGTCAGTTGCTTAGTTTTGTCCGACTCTTTGCAACCCCATAGACTGTAGCCCACCAGGCCCCTCCATCCATGGGATTCTCCAGGTAAGAACGCTGGAGCAGGTTGCCATTTCCTTCTCCAAAAGGAACTATAGAAAGAAAGAAAGTGAAGTCACTCAGTCGTGTCCGACTCTTTGCGACCCCATGGACTGTAGCCTATTAGGCCCCTCCATCCATGGAATTTTCCAGGCAAGAGTACCGCAGTCGGTTGCCATTTCCTTCTCCATCTCTCTCTAGAAGGATTAAATCATGTGTTGCTGCACCTGCTGACCTCCAACACCTCCTGGAGGCATTCAGGGTGGAGAGCAGAAATGAAGTACTCAGTGGCCAGGGAAAAACTGGCAGGACAGGCCATTGGATAGTTAGATATTCTCAGGAGCTGATTTCATGAGCCCAATTCTTGTATCTCCTCATATCTGCTAAGTCACTTCAGTTGTGTCTGACTCTGTGCGACCCCATAGACAGCAGCCCACCAGGCTTCCCCATCCCTGGGATTCTCCAGGCAAGAACACTGGAGTGGGTTGCCATTTCCTTCTCCAATGCATGAAAGTGAAAAGTGAAAGTGAAGTCGCTTAGTCGTGTCCGACTCTAGCGACCCTGTGGACTGCAGCCTACCAGGCTTCTCCGACCATGGGATTTTCTAGGCAAAAGTACTGGAGTGGGGTGCCATTGCCTTCTCCATCCTCATATCTAGAAAAGCACTAATATCCTTCGTGATGACGATTGTTTCTCCTGGCTAGCAGAATCTTCATGAGACCAGCAGAAACTTTCTATAAAACAATATGTGCTTGATTGCTTGTACTCTCCCTTTCCAAAATCATATATGTACTATCTTCTCCCCTTATCTCTCTGAAACAGTTTCTCGGAACTCTACAGGGTGCTATTTCCAAGGCTGCAGTCCTCATATTGCCTAAAATAAAACTTAACTTGCAACTCTCACCTTGTGCATTTTTTTAGTTCACGGAATGAATAATGATCATAATAATAAATAATTATGTTACTGATTTTAGTTTATCTTGTGTTTGGTATTTGGGGATATATAAGTTTTACTAACCTCTTGTCTAGAAATTTATTATTGCTTTCCCATAATGTCCATTATCTCTTTGAGGAATGGTATTTGTTAAAGGATGAATATGTTGACTGTTGGAAGAAAATAACTAAATAGAAGTGAAAAGGACAGATTTTATCACAAACATTTGCATCACTTTAGAGTTTAAATGCCTTTTTACATTATAAAATAGAAATGCAATGAAGAAAAATAAATATTTATAAAATACATAGATTTCTGTCTCTGTTACATATGTGTATTTATAATGTGCATGCATATATATTTTAATGTTTACAGGAATAGAATATAAGTTATGGAGTTTTTCTTTAGAACTAAGTAAATATGGCATATGGGCTTCCCTGTTGACTCAGTAGTAAAGTATCTGCCTATTAATTCAGGAGAACTGGGTTTGATTCCTGGGTCTGGAAGATATCCTGGAGAAAGAAATGACAACCCACTCTAGTATTCTTGCCTGGGAAATTTTATGGACAGAGTAGACTGGTAGGCTTCAGAGCAATTTTATGGACAGAGTAGACTGGCAGAGTTAGATATGACTTAGCGAATAAATAACAAAAATATAGAATATGGTTCACATGGAGATGAATTTGTGCATTTTTAAAAATTTTTATTGGGTTCCTACACTATTTTTTTTAATAAAACAGACCAAAGAAAACATACCTTAAATATATGTATACACTTGTCCAGTGATAAAAGAAGTAAAGACTTTCCTGTGAACCAAGAACATAATAAAATAAATGGACTGTTATATTGCGGTTAATAACAAGTGCAGACAGATTTTTTCAATTCCAAAAAAAAAAAATATTATTTCTAACCATTAAATGAAGGTTTCGATGCATAAATGCTTCACTTATAAATCTTTTTTTTTTTTTCCTTAAAACTTAAGTATTTTCTCCCATATTCATTAAGTTAGGACCTGGAAACCTACCTGAGATGAGCAGGTCTTGTGTAGCTAAGCAATAGTCAGACGGCCTTTTTACCAGATACACCGGAGCTTAAATCCCTGTGGTGCTGCCCTTAGGCTTTGTGTTAGATAGACACTTTATTAATTACATTTTCAATTCTTTATATGCCCCTGTGAATTCAGAAACAACTTAGCAAAGGTTGAATTTTTATGCTTCACTATTGTCACCAAGCTGATCTACGGTAGGAAGGAAACTGCAGATTGCTTGCATGGTGTGTTTCACAGTTACCCTGAAACTATCTCCTCCTTCTCTAGTCAAAAAGGAAACCTCCTGACTCTCAAAAAGATCTATCCTTCATCATTTCCAACTCTTCTAGATGGTTCATTGTGTTTTTGAAACATTTTCCTTCATACCTCATTTAGAAATTATCAGATCAGATCAGATCAGTTGCTCAGTTGTTTCCGACTCTTTGTGACCCCATGAATCGCAGCACGCCAGGCCTCCCTGTCCATCACCAACTCCCAGAGTTCACCCAGACTCACATCCATCGAGTCAGTGATGCCATCCAGCCATCTCATCCTCTGTCGTCCCCTTCTCCTCCTGACCCCAATCCCTCCCAGCATCAGTCTTTTGCAATGAGTCAACTCTTCACATGAGGTGGCCAAAGTACTGGAGTTTCAGCTTTAGCACCATTCCTTCCAAAGAAATCCCAGGGCTGATCTCCTTCAGAATAGACTGGTTGGATCTCTTTGCAGTCCAAGGGACTCTCAGGAGTCTTCTCCAACACCACAGTTCAAAAGCATCAATTCTTCGGTGCTCAGCCTTCTTCACGGTCCAACTCTCACATCCATACATGACCACAGGAAAAACCATAGCCTTGACTAGGCGAACCTTTGTTGGCAAAGTAATGTCTCTGGTTTTGAATATGCTATCTAGGTTGGTCATAACTTTCCTTCCAAGGAGTAAGCGTCTTTTAATTTCATGGCTGCAGTCACCATCTGTAGTGATTTTGGAGCCCCCCAAAATAAAGTCTGACACAGTTTCCACTGTTTCCCCATCTATTTCCCATGAAGTGGTGGGACTGGATGCCATGATCTTCGTTTTCTGAATGTTGAGCTTTAAGCCAACTTTTTATTCCAATTGTATTTTCTTTTATATTGAAATATAATGCATATGGGGTCTCAGGTGGCAGCAGTGGTAAAGAACCCACCTGCCAAGGCAGAGGACATAACAGATGTGGGTTCAACCCCTAGGTTAGGAAGATCCCCTGGAGGAGGGTATGGCAACCCACCCCAGTATTCTTGCCTGGAGAATCCCATGGACAGAATAGCCTTGTGGGCTATGCAGTCCCTGGGATTGCAAAGAGTTGGACAGGACTGAAGTGACTTTGCATGCATGCATAATGCATATTCATTACAAATGCATAAAATTCACCCTTCTAACATATACAATTTTTTTTGTTGTTTTTACTATGTTAACAAGGTTGTTCAGTTATCACCACTATCCACCTCCAGAATAGTTTCATCAGTCCAATAAGAAACCCACCTTATTAACTCTTAATAATCTCCTAATTACTAATCTCACTAATCTCCCCTCACTTCCCCTACCCTGGGAACCACTAATCTGCATTCTAATTCTCTGTGGTTTCCTATTCTTGGCCTTGCACATAAACAGAATCATGCAATATGTGTGTGTGTGTGTGTGTGTGTGTGTGTGTGTGTGTGTGTGTGAGTGTGTTTTCTATCAGACATTTTTTCTTCAGTGAAATCTTATCAAGGTTCATCCATGTTGTGTATGTGTCAGAATCCTGTTTCATTAAATGATCTAACAATATTTCATTTTACAGATATAATACATATTATTGATCTATTGTTCAGTTGACAAACATTGGGCTATTTCTACTCTTAATCTATTATGAAAAATGATGCTATGTCATTCTTGTCAATATGTCCTTTCAAGGCAATATTTCCTTCATCACCAAACTACTTATATTCCTGTCTTCCAACCATCTACTCAGAGATATCTAATTGACTTTATGACTCCTTCACATCCTCTAAACAGTGCATACTTTTCTGAGTTATGTTTATTTTATTCATTTTATTTTTTTAATATAAATTTATTTATTTTAATTGGAGGCTAATTATTTTATTCAATTTAGAATCACTCTACTACATTTAAGGCCTCAGGAATTATAGAAATGTTTATTTTGTATTTTCTAAACTCTGTAGTATGAGGATTTGAAAAGATAATGCTTTCTAGATATTTATCATTAAGTATTTCTACTAAAGTGGAAAATGATGTACAAGGAATAGAAATGTATGTGCTTTGGGGACTTTTCTATGAATAGAGCCCATATATGTCCTTACCTGATGGCTCAGATGGTAAAGAATCTGCTTGCAATGCAGAAGACCAGAGTTCAATCCCTGGGTTAGAAAGATCCCCTGGAGAAGGGGATGGCCACACACACTCCAGTATTCTTGCCTGGAGAATTCCATGGACAGAGGAGCCTAGTGGGCTCAAATAATTGGACACAACTGAGAGACTAACACACACACATATACAAAGATGACTCATCTAAAACATTATGCATGGTGATGAGTTTTCTGCATCAGCGGAGTTCCATTCTTTTGCTTTAAATATCTTGTTTGCTGTTATCCATATTAGGTATTTGCAAACTAAACACCAGAATTTGCATTTTCATGATGTCACATCATCCTGAGCAGAAACCAGTGAAATTCTCCATTCTCCTAAAACTTGGTCTACATCTTGCTATCTGGTAATACAGAGTTCCTTCATGAGGTCTCAGAACTAATCTTCCTTTCATAATGACCTGAATGACCAAAATGTCAGGCACTCTGCCTGTATATGTGTGCTATTTAAGAAGTGCTTCATAAAGGCACTTTGTGTATGTATATGCACAACAAAAGTAAGAAGAGACTACACACCTGATCACAGATTTAATCATAATAGCATTGAAAAACTATTAATAAGCAAATCAGTAACTAGATATTAACAATGAACTAATGATAGTTTGGGAAGAATAAAGCAGATTGTACACACTTTTCACATATTTTCCTTAGAGATATAGTACCTCTTTATCTTTCATTTGAATTTTTGCCATACTCTGCCTACTTTGATGAACAAAAATGGTCAGAAATATTGTAAGTCACTTCTGAGTCTAGCCTTTAAGAAGACAGTATCTGAAAGTCATGGCCTATAGTACAGAAAGTCTGAAAAATCATCTGAATAACAGATTTGACAAGTTCTGAGAAAACATGGACTGGGAAGGGGAGAATTTTGAGTTCATTTTGCTAGTCATTTACATCCTGTGCAGTTATGAAAGACCTTGCAACCTAACCCATCTTTCCATGAATATTTCATGCATCCTCAGTTAACATGAGAAATAAAGCAAGATAATGAATCAATTTCCATTCTTTTAAGTCATTTAGGTTTGAAATACAGTTTTATGAAGTAAGAGATAACAGGAACTGAATGGGAAAATAAATCAGAGAAAAACAAAATTTAAATGTGTTGTGCTGTGCTTAGTCACTCAGTCATGTCTGACTCTCTGTAGTACCATGGACTGTAGCCCACCAGGCTCCTCTGTCCATGGGATTCTCCAGGCAAGAATACTGGAGTGGGTAGCCATTCCCTTATCCAGGGGATCTTCCCACCCAGGAATTGAACCAGGGTCTCCTGTGTGGCAGGTAGATTCTTTACCATCTGAGCTACCAAGGAAGTATATATATATATATATATATATATATATCCATACAAATATATATATATATATCCATACAAATATATATATATATACACACACATACAGATTGATGAAAATCTTTGAAAACCATATATTTATCTGACAGATAAATATGTCAGATTTATACATATATAAATATATATATATATATACATATATACATATATGTATATGTATGGAACATATACATATGCTTTTGGAGCATAGCTCCATGGATGGGCCCAAAGATCTTCATATTGAATGAAACAAGTCAGACAGAGAAAGTTAAATATCATCAGATAACATTTACATGTGAAATCTAGAATATGGTACAAGCTAACATTTTTACAAAACAGAAACAGAGTCACAGATGTTTGTGTTCCTTTTCTGATTGCTTCTTTTATTTGTTTCTTGCTCTTATCTACATTATTTTCTCTAAGACTAGGAAATTCAGCAGGTTAAAATTCATTTAATTAGTCCATTTTTAACTTGGGCGGAAATGATACCTAGTGAAAATTTTTGTTGATTTTTAATTGTTATTCCCATTCTTGGTGTAATAATCCCAAATGTTGTTTATTACTATCACTAAGTCAAGTCTGACTCTTTTGTGGCCCCATGGACGGTAGCCCACCAGGCTCCTCTGTCTGTGGGATTTCCCAAGCAAGAATACTGAAGTGGATTGCCTTTTTCTTCTCCAGGGGATCTTCTCCCAATTATCAAACCTGTGTCTCCTGCATTGGTAGGCAGATTCTTTACCACTGAGCCACTAGGGAAGCCAAACCACACCAATATTAAGGTATCAAATACAGTACTCTATGGAGATATTTTTGAGGCAAAGATCAAACCACATAACTAATCATTAATAATTTCTCACTAAAATCAAGAAACTGATACATTTGCATTACAAAAGAGTTTTACTATCTTTATTGACTTCACTGTCACACATATAGTATACATAGAACTGTTTTAGTCATCTCATTCTATTCCTATTCATTTTAACTTTCCCTCAGCTACATCCTTGTCTTCTGGGATGCAAAAATCCCTTGGGTTGTATTTCATTCATCCAGAATCCGGCTTTAGCTTTTTAACAGTGCTGCTGTGAAGACCATGTCAACCAACACTTTCCAATCTACTCTCACCCAACAATTTACACCTGAGTTTGGGCAGCTAATTTATTATTTTAAGTTGGATAACATAAAATATCTCCCAATGGGATCTATGTTTCATTAAAGATGGAGATCTTAAATAATCGAAAAACATGTCTTTAGAAGAAAATGTCTTCCTCATACATAAGCAAGTGGGAAAAAGTCTCTAGGATTTTCCTGGTACTCCTGGTAACATTAAGACAGTTCTCTGTTGGCAAATGTGTACCAAGGAAATTACTTTTTTCAGAACATTGTTTCTGTTCCTCAAACCTGGAGTACTATGACACAGAATTCATTGGATGAAACAGTACTAAATACATTATGTCTCACTACAGCTAAGAGAATGACAGGGAAAGCCAGTGTATGAATAAGGACAGTGTTTTTCTATAAGCAAGGCAGCACTTCTAATAACATAAAGATGCATACTGTACTGAGATACGCTGTGGAATTATGCACTGCACTAAAATCACATATGTACACTGAACATTCATTTTGTACAATAGGCCTTTAGATTAAAAAATACAAATAAGGTTTCTTACCATTTCTCATTGAATATGCTTTGCTTATGGAAAATCAGAGTTTAATATACATAGAGTTTCACCTAAAAAAAGTACACTGAAAAATATATTTTCAGAAATGAAACTATAAACAAACCAAAGAAAAAATTAGTATTATCTTGGCAATTTTCCCCACATCCATCACAAATTAGTGTTCAGTACAATATATTAGAGCTTCCCCTGTGGCTCAGTTGGTAAAGAATCTGCCTGCAATGTGGGAGACCTGGTTTCAATCCCTGGGTTGGGAAAATCTGCTGGAGAAGGGAAAAGCTACCCATCCAGTACTCTGGCCTGGAGAATTCCATGGATTGTATAGTTCATGGGGTCACAAAGAGTCAGACACGACTGAACGACTTTCACAATATGTGACTTAGTTTGTGTATTTTTGAGGTATATACCAGGGAAATCATATTGCCTTTACACTATTATGTCTGGCTTCTTTCATTCAGTATTATGTTTGTGAACTACATTGCAGTCTACTTTTTCAACGTGCAATCTTACCATAAAGTTATCTATCTAATCCAGAGCAGGAGTCAACAAACTTGATCCATGATATTTTACCTAAGCTGAGACACGCCATTTCTATGTGTATCACAGATGGTTGCTTTTGGGATACAGCAAAAAAAAAACTGTTTAGGTGTGGCTAAGAATTTACGGCCTAAAAAGCCTAAAATATACACTTTTAAAACATTAAAGACAAGCTTGTCAAGTCCTATACTAATGTACTGGGAAGAAGTTGAGTTATTTTCAGTGTTATAGTATTTCAAATACTACTATGGTGAATATTTCTGTACATGTCTTTTAGTGAAGATATTCATTCTTTCCTCTTGGGCATAATTCCAGGCATGGTATTTTTGGTCCTAGGACATTTGTACAGCCAACTATAGAAGAGTCAGCCATGGAGTTTTACCAAGTGCTGTGGCAATTTTCCATCTACTGTCAATGTGTGAAGGCCATGGTGCTTCACAACTTTACCAGTAGTTGATATTTCAATTGCTTATGTTTTGCCATTCTGTACATGATAAAATATGACTTTAGTTTTTGTTTCAGTTTTATTTACCTGAACACTAGTAAGGTTGAATATCTACTTCTATGAGGAATATATGAGATTCTGAATTTTAATAACAGGCCACAAAATTCTTTGTTTGAAAATGAAGTGCCCAAGTCCAAGAAACCCAGAGAGTCCCAAACAGGATAAACCCAAGGCGAAACACCCAAGACACATATTAATCAAATTAACAAAGATCAAACACAAAGAACAAATATTAAAAGCAGCAACAGAAAAACAACAAATAACACACAAGGGAATTCCCATAAGGCTAACAGCTGATCTTTCAATAGAAACTCTTCAGACCAGAAAGGAATGGCAAGACATACTTAAAGTGATGAAAGAAAATAACCTACAGCCCAGATTACTGTACCCAGCAAGGATCTTATTCAAATATGAAGGAAAAATCAAAAGCTTTACAGACAAGCAAAAGCTGAGAGAATTCAGCACCACCAAACCAGCTCTCCAGCAAATACTAAAGGATCTTCTCTAGACAGGAAACACATAAAGGGTGTATAAACTCGAACCCAAAACAATAAGTAAAGGACAATGGGATCATACTTATCAATAATTACCTTAAATGTAAATTGGTTGAATGCCCCAACCAAAAGACAAAGATGGCTGAATGGATACAAAAACAAGACCCATATATATGTTGTCTACAAGAGACCCACCTCAAAAAAAGGGACACATACAGACTGGAAGTGAAGGGCTGGAAAAAGATATTCCATGCAAATAGAGACCAAAAGAAAGCAGGAATAGCGATACTCATATCAGATAAAATAGACTTTAAAACAAAGGCTGTGAAAAGAGACAAAGAAGGACACTACATAATGATCAAAGGATCAATCCAAGAAGAAGATATAACAATTATAAATATATATGCACCCAACATAGGAGCACTGCAATATACAAGACAAATGCTAACAAGTATTAAAGGGGAAATTAACAATAACACAATAATAGTGGGAGACTTTAATACCCCACTCACACCTATGGATAGATCAACTAAAAGAAAATTAAGGAAACACAAACTTTAAATGATACACTAGACCAGTTAGACCTAATTGATATCTATAGGACATTTCACGCAAAAACAATGAATTTCACCTTTTTCTCAAGTGCACATGGAACCTTCCCCAGGACAGATCATATCCTAGGCCACAAATTTAGCCTTGGTAAATTCGAAAAAATTGAAACCATTCCAAACATTTTTTCTGACCACAATGCAGTAAGATTAGATCTCAATTACAGGAGAAAAACTATTTAAAATTCCAACATATGGAGGCTGAACAACATGCTGCTGAATAACCAACAAATCACAGAAGAAATCAAACTATGCATAGAAACGAATGAAAATGAAAACACAACAACTCAAAACCTATGGGACACTGTAAAAGCAGTGCTAAGGGGAAGGTTCATAGCAATACAGGCTTACCTCAAGAAACAAGTCAAATAAATAACCTAGCTCTACACCTAAAGCAACTAGAAAAGGAAGAAATGAAGAACCCCAGGGTTAGTAGAAGGAAAGAAATCTTAAAAACTAGGGCAGAAATAAATGCAAAAGAAACAAAAGAGACCATAGCAAAAATCAACAAAGCCAAAAGCTGGTTCTTTGAGAAGATAAATAAAATTGACAAACCATTAGCCAGACTCATCAAGAAACAAAGGGAGAAAAATCAAATCAACAAAATTAGAAATGAAAATGGAGAGGTCACAACAGACAACACAGAAGTACAAAGTATCATGAGACTACTATCAGCAATTATATGCCAATAAAATGGACAACTTGGAAGAACTGGACAAATTCTTAGAAAAATACCACTTTCCAAAACTGAACCAGGAAGAAATAGAAAATCTTAACAGACCCATCACAAGCACAGAAATTGAAACTGTAATCGGAAATCTTCCAACAAACAAAAGCCCAGGTCCAGACAGCTTCACAGCTGAATTCTACCAAAAATTTAGAGAAGAGCTAACACCTAACCTACTCAAACTCTTCCAGAAAATGGCAGAGGAAGGTAAACTGCTAAACTCATTCTATGAGGCCACCATCACCCTACTACCAAAACCTGACAAAGATGTCACAAAAAAAGAAAACTACAGGCCAATATCACTGATGAACATAGATGCAAAAATCCTTCACAAAATTCTAGCAATCAGAATCCAACAACACATTAAAAAGATCATACATCATGACCAAGTGGGCTTTATCCCAGGGATGCAAGGATTCTTCAATATCCACAAATCAATCAACATAATACACCACATTAACAAATTGAAAAATAAAAGCCATATGATTATCTCAATAGATGCAGAGAAAGCCTTTGACAAAATTCAACATCCATTTATGATAAAAACCCTCCAGAAAGCAGGAATAGAAGGAACATACCTCAACATAATAAAAGCTATATATAACAAACCCACAGCAAACATTATCCTCAATGGTGAAAAACTGAAAGCATTTCCCCCAAAGTCAGGAACAAGACAAGGGTGCCCACTTTCACCACTACTATTCAACATAGTTTTGGAAGTTTTGGCCACAGCAATCAGTGCAGAAAAAGAAATAAAAGGAATCCAAATTGGAAAAGAAGAAGTTAAACTCTTACTGTTTGCAGATGACATGATCCTCTACATAGAAAACCCTAAAGACTCCACCAGAAAATTACTAGACACAATCAATGAATATAATAAAGTTGCAGGATATAAAATCAACACAGAAAAAACACCTTGCATTCCTATACACTAATAATGAGAAAATAGAAAGAGAAATTAAGGAAACAATTCCATTCACCATTGCAACGAAAAGAATAAAATACTTAGGAATATATCTACCGAAAGAAACTAAATACCTATATATAGAAAACTATAAGACACTGGTGAAAGCAATCAAAGAGGACACAAATAGATGGAGAAATATACCGTGTTCATGAATTGGAAGAATCAATATTGTGAAAATGAGTGTACTACCCAAAGCAATCTAGAATCAATGTAATCCCTATCAAGCTACCAACAGTATTTTTCACCGAACTAGAACAAATAATTTCACAATTTGTATGGAAATACAAAAAACCTCGAATAGCCAAAGCAATCTTGAGAAAGAAGAATGGAACTGGAGGAATCAACCTGCCTGACTTCAGGCTCTACTACAAAGGTACAGTCATCAAGACAGTATGGTACTGGCACAAAGACAGAAATATAGATCAATGGAACAAAATAGAAAGCCCAGAGATAAATCCACGCACCTATGGACACCTTATCTTCAACAAAGGAAGCAAGAATATACAATGGAGAAAAGATAATCTCTTTAACAAGTGGTGCTGGGAAAACTGGTCAACCACTTGTAAAAGAATGAAACTAGAACACTTTCTAACACCATACACAAAAATAAACTCAAAATGGATTAAAGATCTCAATGTAAGACCAGAAACTATAAAACTCCTAGAGGAGAACATAGGCAAAACACTCTCAGACATAAATCACAGCAGGATCCTCTATGACCCATCTCCCAGAATATTGGAAATAAAAGCAAAAATAAGCAAATGGGACCTAATAAACTTAAAAGCTTTTGCACAACAAAGGAAACTATTAGCAAGGTGAAAAGACAGCCTTCAGAATGGGAGAAAATAATAGCAAATGAAGCAACTGACAAAGAATTAATCTCAAAAACATACAAGCAACTCCTGCAGCTCAATTCCAGAAAAAGAAATGACCCAATTAAAAAATGGGCCAAAGAACTAAATAGACATTTCTCCAAAGAAGACATACAGATGGCTAACAAACACATGAAAAGATGCTCAACATCACTCATTATTAGAGAAATGCAAATCAAATCCACAATGAGGTACCATTTCATGCCAGTCAGAATGGCTGCTATCCAAAAGTCTAGAAGCAATAAATTCTGGAGAGTGTGTGGAGAAAAGGGAATCCTCTTACCCTGTTGGTGGGAATGCAAACTAGTACAGCTACTATGGAGAACAGTGTGGAGATTCCTTAAAAAACTGGAAATAGAACTGTCATACGACCCAGCAATCCCACTGCTGGGCATACACACTGAGGAAACCAGAATTGAAAGAGACACATGTCCCCCAATGTTCATCGCAGCACTATTTATAATAGCCAGGACATGGAAACAACCTAGATGTCCATCGGTAGATGAATGGATAAGAAAGCAGTGGTACATATACGCAATGGAATATTACTCAGCCATTAAAAAGAATACATTTGAATCAGTTCTAATGAGGTGGATGAAACTGGAGCCTATTATACAGAGTGAAGTAAGCCAGAAAGAAAAACACCAATACAGTATACTAATGCATATATATGGAATTTAGAAAGATGGTAACAATAACCCTGTATGCAAGACAGCAAAAGAGACATGGGGAGGGAGGTGGGAGGGAGGTTCAGGATGGGGAACACGTGTACACCCGTGGCAGATTCATGTCGATGTATGGCAAATCCAATACAATATTGTAAATTAATTGGCCTCCAATTAAAATAAATAAATTTATATTTTTAAAAAGAGCTTTCTTCTTTTTAATGTGTGTTTTTTAATATACTAATAAACAGGAAAATATAAAAATTTAAAAATTCTTACGTGAAATGAACTTGGAATCTTTGCACTCATTCTTCAGTATTTTCTTAGATGAATTCCAAGAAGCAAAAATTCTGAGTCAATGGATATTTACTTCTTTTTATAGAATTTGTACTTACTGCCAGGTGGCTTGTTTCATGCTTTTCTTTATATTTAATAATGTTCAAATATTTTCTTCAGATCAATTTTCTCTATACTATGTTCTTTATGACTGAATAATTATTGATACATCAAATTGCACTTAATACTTCTCTATTGTTGGACATCTTGGCTCTTTCTGATTTGAGACAAATTTCCATAATGCTTTAATAAACCACATTGTGGATCATTAGTTTGTGGAAAAATATTGACCTCATAAAAGCAGTGATTTAGGAAAATTAGTCAGGAACTAGATATCTATTGAAAGCATTGAATCAAATCTAACACCATACTAAAAGGATAATACATCATGACCAAGAAGAGTTTGTCTAAGGGGTGCAAAGTTAGTTTAGCATTTGAAAAACCAATCAATGAAAATTACCCTATTAAAAAACTAAAAAAGGAAAACAATACCATCATCTCAATAGATGAAGAAAAGGAGCTTGAAAAATACCCAGCATTGATCCTGATAAAAAAACACTCCTTCAAAAACTAGGGATAGAAGAAATAGCCTCAACTTGTTAAAAGGTTTCTATGAAAACTGTACTGCTAACACCATCCTGTTCAAAGATGAAATTCTTCCTACCAAGATGAGGAAACAGGCAAAGATGTCTACTCTCATCACTTCCATTTAACATTGTACTGAAGGTTTTCACCAGCCCACCAGGCAAGAAATAGAAATAAAGAATATCCTGATTGGAGATGTAGAAGTAAAATTGTCTTTAATCACAGATAACGTGATCATCTATAGAAAATCATATGAAATCTATATATCTATGTATTTACTAGAGCTAATAAGTAGTTTAGCAAGGTTGGAAAATATAAAATCAATATACAAGCAACAAACAACTGGAAGTTTAAAATAACAATACCATTTATGATCACATAAAACATGAATTACTTAAGAGATAAATATAAGGAAAAAATGTGAAAGACCTGTGTTCTACTAACTACAAAATATAATGAGAGAAATTATTCTTAAATGGAGATAGATGGCATGTTTACAGATAAACATGGATAAAATATCAATTCTCGCCAATTTCTATATAGATTTAATGCAATCCCAATTAAAATCTCAGCAGACTCCTTGGTAGATGTTGACAGCTAATTCTAAAATTCATGTTGAAATGCACAGGACATAGAACACTCAATACAACTTTGAAAAAAAACAAAGTGGGCTAACTTACACCATCTGACTTCAGGTTTTAGTATAAAGCTACACTGATCAATTTGCGACATTAGAATCAAGAAAGACAAATAGATCAGTAGTAGAACAGAAGAGAGAATCTAGCAGTAGACCCACACACATATGCCTAATTGATTTCAACAAAGATGCAAAGGTAATTTGAAAGTATGAGGTTAGAGTAAATTATTTTGTATAAGATGCAGCCTTTAAATTTTGCTATAAAAATACATATGTCAGCATAGTAGGATATCCATAATGTATTGAGAAAAAACTGCAAGGTCTAAAACAGTTTGGCAAACTATTATTCTATTTTTGAATAGGATCTGTATTTTTTCAAAAGGATACACACAGATAAATACATGAATTCACACACAATAAAAGTGATTGTTAATAGTAGGAGCTTGAAATTGCTTATAATTTTAGTTTAGCTTTCAATGTTTATGCTTCTATTTTATTTACTTATAATAGATATACACTGTAATAAAAAACAGAACTAACTCTTCTTTGCAGCATGTGGGATCTATTTCCCATCTATGGATCAAACCTGGTCTCTCTGCATTAGGATCGCAAAGTCTTAGCCACTGAACTACCAGGAAAGTCCCTTGTGCAAATTATTAACTTCATTTTATCTCAGTTTTCTCTTTTAAAAATTGTAGATAAGAGAACTTGGGCTTCCCTGGTGGTTCAGACAGTAAAGAATCTACCTGCAATGCAGGAGACCAGGTTTGATCGCTGGGTTGGGAAGATGCCCTGGAGAAGGAAATGGCTACCCACTCCAGCATTCTTGCCTGCAGAATTTCATGGACTGAGGAGCCTGGTGGGCTATGGGGTCACAAAGAGTCGGACACGACAGAGTGACTAACACACAGACAAGAGAACTTACCTCAGAGAGTTGTTGTTGGTAAATGAGTACTACTGAAAAATATTAGAATATTTTTGGAACATAGTAAGCACTCAATGGATGTTAGCTATATAATTACAATGATTGTTTTTATCACCATCACAACCTCAAAACCAAGTCTCAGTTATATGTATCCTTTGGGTAAACCTGGAAATTTAAGGGCTTAGAAAGCATTCTGAAATAACCCCTAAATTTGAATTTCTATTATTTAGTCTCCTTAAATTATCTAAGATTTCTCATATGCTATCTGTCTCTAAGCAGTACTTCGGCAGCAAATAAAGTTAGAATTTAGAGCTGATTGAAAATTAAATGTCCATTGCAAAGCCCAGTTTTTGACACAACGTGACAATAAAACGCTAGCTATTATTTTTAAAATGGAATTCTCCAGGCAAGAATACTGGAGTGGGTAGCTATTTCCTTCCTCAGGATATCTTCCCAACCCAGGTCTCCTGCTTTGCAGGCCCATACTTCACCATCTGAGCCACCAGGGAAGCTCTGAAAATTAAATGTTCATTGCAAAGCCCAACTTTTGCCATAAGGTGGCAATAAAACACTAGTTATGAGTTTTAAAATCAACAGCAGAAGAGACTTTGGAGAACCTTCATCATCTATTTAGCTAAACATCATTAAGGACTCTGGGCTTCCTCAGTGGCTCAGTGGTAAAGAATCCACCTGCAATGTAGTATCTGCAGGAGACCCAGGTTCCACCCGTGGGTCAGGAAGATCCCCTGGAGGAGGGCATAGCAACCCACTCCAGTATTCTTGCCTGGAGAATCCCATAGACAGAGGAGCCTGGAAGGCTGCAGTCCATGGGGTCACTGAGGGTCAGACACGGATTTTCCAGGCAAGAGTACTGGAGTGGGGTGCCATTGCCTTCTCCGATAATTTAAAGAAATGATCCCTAATCCACATTTACTTGCATAATTTCTAATTTCTCTCTCCTCAAATAGGGAAGATGGACAGAAAGGGAACCAGGAGTCAAATTCCTCCTCTTTGAGACCAGTGGGCTTGGTCAGAGGAGCTAGAATTTTGGGGACCTCCCCAGCTCAGCTGCACACTCTAACAAGAAGCCTGGCAAAGGTCAGGTTCTATCTGAAGCAGTGCTTGCCTGTGCTTAGCTGTGCACTCTAGACATGAGGAATCTTTATTTTTCCATAGATTGCTGCCTAAAAATAGGAGAGGATTCTTTACCTGCAAGCTCCCTCTGGCTAACTACTCCATGGGTAAGAATACTGCCAAAGAATGTTCAAACTACTGCACAGCTGCACTCATTTCATATGCTAGCAAGGTAACACTCAAAATCCTTCAAACTAGGATTCAACAGTATGTGAATTGAGAACTTCCAGATTTACAAGCTGGATTTAGAAAAGGCATAGGAACCAGAGATCAAATCTCCAACATCCACTGGATTGTAGAAAAAGCAAGAGAATTCCAGAAAAACATCTACCTCTCCTTTATTGACTATGCTAAAGCCTTTGATTGTGTGGATCACAACAAACTATAGAAAATTCTTAAAGAGATGGGAACACCAGACCACTTTACCAGCCTCCTGCTAAAACTGTATGCAGGTCAAGAAGCAATAGTTACAACCAGACATGGAGCAATGGACTGCTTCAAAATTGGGAAAGGAGTATGCCAAAGCTGTATATTGTCACCCTGCTTATTTAACTTACATGCAGAGTACATCATGTGAAATGCCAGACTGGATGAAGCACAAGGTGGAATCAAGATTGCAGGGAGAAATATCAATAGCCTCAGATACACAGATGGCACCACCCTTATGGCTTCTAGCGAAGAAGAACTAAAGAGCCTCTTGATGAAAGTGAAAGAGGAGAGTGAAAAAAAGCTGGCTTAAAACTCAACATCCAAAAAACGAAGATCACGGCATGTGGTCCCATCACTTCATGGCAAATAGATGGAACAACAGTGGAAACAGTGACAGACTTTATTTTCCTGAGCTCCAAAATCACTGCAGACACTGGCTGCAGGCATGAAATTAAAAGCTGCTTACTCTGTGGAAGGAAAGCTATGACAAACCTAGACAGCATATTAGAAAGCAGAGACATTACTTTGCCGGAAAAGGTCTATATAGTCACAGCTATGCTTTTTCCAGGAGTCATGTACTGATGTGAGAGTTGGACCATATGGAAGGTTAAGCGCCAAAGAATTGATGCTTTTGAACTGTGATGTTGGAGAAGACTTTTGAGAATCTCTTGGACTGTAATGAGATCAAATCAGTCAATCCTAAAGTAAATCAACACTAAATATTCATTCAAAGGACTGATGCTGAAGCTGAAGCTCCAATATTGGGCCACCTGATGGGAAGAGCTGACTCATTGGAAAAGAGGAGACAACAGAGGATGAGATGATTGGATGGCATCACTGACTCGATGGACATGAGTTTGTGATGAACAGGGAAGCCTGGTGTGCTGTAGTCCAGGGGTCACAAAGAGTTGGACATGACTGAGCCACTGAACAACAACAGAAAATGCTGTAGTCTGACATGCTAGGCCACAGGCCTCCAGCAGGAAGGAGACAGAAATGAGGTTTGATGCTGGGGAGGTTATCAGTGACTCCTGAGCAGACTGTCCAAGTTCAAGGGAAGGCCTAAGTACCAGGGGTCAGTGCTCTAATAATATTATAAATACAAAATTCTCTTAGTCTCTGTATCTGCGAGTCCTCAGCATTCAGGTTTAAATTATGGGGCTATCCAGTGTATTTAAAGTTCTTGAATATATTCTTCCCAACATTGCTGCCACCAGTCACCAGTCTTTTTCAGTTTTGTTTTTTGGTCTCAGTAGGCATCATGTAGGATCTTAATTCCCCAACCAGGCATCGAAACTGTGCCCCCTGCATTGGAAGCCAGGGAAGTTACAACAAGTCTTTTCTTTGCCATGCTGTTCAGCTTGCAGGATCTTTGTTCCCCAACCAGGGATCGAATCCAGGCCCACAGCAGCGAAAGCACCAAGTCCTAACCATTGGACCACCAGGGAATTCCCCACCAGTCATTTCTCACCAAGCTATAGCTCCTGTCCGCACTAACGGAAAGAGTGTCTGAGTGACTCTCACTATTGCCCCTGCCTGCCACACGTGTGGAGCTCAGAGAGTCACATTCCATCTTCCTTTTGTTGGGGAGTAACTTTCAGATCCAAGTCAAGTCTCCAATTGGTCTAAATATGGACTCCATTCTCCTCAGATCAGATCAGATCAGTCGCTCAGTCGTGTCCAACTCTTTGTGACCCCATGAATCACAGCATGCCAGGCCTCTCTGTCCATCACCAACTTCCGGAGTTGACTGAGACTCACGTCCATCGAGTCAGTGATGCCATCCAGCCATCTCAGCCTCTGTCATCCCCTTCTCCTCCTGCCCCCAATCCCTCCCAGCATCAGAGTCTTTTCCAATGAGTCAACCCTTCGCATGAGGTGGCCAAAGTACTGGAGTTTCAGCTTTAGCATCATTCCTTCCAAAGAAATCCCAGGGCTGATCTCCTTCAGAATGGACTGGTTGGATCTCCTTGCAGTCCAAGGGACTCTCAAGAGTCTTCTCCAACACCACAGTTCAAAAGCATCAATTCTTCGGTGCTCAGCCTTCTTCACAGTCCAACTCTCACATCCATACATGACCACAGGAAAAACCATAGCCTTGACTAGATGAACCTTTGTTGGCAAAGTAATGTCTCTGCTTTTGAATATGCTATCTAGGTTGGTCATAACTTTCCTTCCAAGGAGTAAGTGTCTTTTAATTTCATAGCTGCAGTCACCATCTGCAGTGATTTTGGAGTCCAGAAAAATAAAGTCTGTCACTGTTTCCACTGTTTCTCCATCTATTTCCCATGAAGTGATGGGACCAGATGCCATGATCTTCGTTTTCTGAATGTTGAGCTTTAAGCCAACTTTTTCACTCTCCACTTTCAATTTCATCAAGAGGCTTTTTAGTTCCTCTTCACTTTCTGCCATAAGGGTGGTGTCATCTGCATATCTGAGGTTACTGATATTTCTCCCGGCAATCTTGATTCCAGCTTGTGCTTTCCCCAGCCCAGCGTTTCTCATGATGTACTCTGCATAGAAGTTAAATAAACAGGGTGACAATATACAGCCTTGACGAACTTCTTTTCCTATTTGGAACCAGTCTATTGTTCCATGTCCAGTTCTAACTGTTGCTTCCTGACCTGCACACAAATTTCTCAAGAGGCAGATCAGGTGGTCTGGTATTCCCATCTCTTTCAGAATTTTCCACAGTTGATTGTGATCCACACAGTCAAAGGCTTTGGCATAGTCAATAAAGCAGAAATAGATGTTTTTCTGGAACTCTCTTGCTTTTTCCATGATCCAGTGGATGTTGGCAATTTGATCTCTGGTTCCTCTGCCTTTTCTAAAACCAGCTTGAACATCAGAAAGTTCACGGTTCATGTATTGCTGAAGCCTGGCTTGGAGAATTTTGAGCATTACTTTACTAGCACGTGAGATGAGTGCAATTGTGCGGTAGTTTGAGCATTCTTTGGCATTGCCTTTATTTGGGATTGGAATGAAAACTGATCTTTTCCAGTCCTGTGGCCACTGCTGAGTTTTCCAAATTTGCTGGCATATTGAGTGCAGCACTTTCACGGCATCATCTTTCAGGATTTGGAATAGCTCCACTGGAATTCCATCACCTCCACCAGCTTTGTTTGTAGTGATGCTTTCTAAGGCCCACTTGACGTCACATTCCAGGATGTCTGGCTCTAGGTCAGTGATCACACCATCGTGATTATCTGGGTCGTGAAGATCTTTTCTGTACAGTTCTTCTGTGTATTCTTGCCACCTCTTCTTAATATCTTCTGCTTCTGTTAGGTCCATACCATTTCTGTCCTTTTTCGAGCCCATCTTTGCACAAAATGTTTCCTTGGTATCTCTAATTTTCTTGAAGAGATCTCTAGTCTTTCCCATTCTGTTGTTTTCCTCTATTTCTTTGCACTGATCGCTGAGGAAGGCTTTCTTATCTCTTCTTGCTGTTCTTTGGAACTCTGCATTCAGATGCTTATATCTTTCCTTTGCTCCTTTGCTTTTCACTTATCTTCTTTTCACAGCTATTTGTAAGACCTCCCCAGACAGCCATTTTGCTGTTTTGCATTTCTTTTCCATGGGGATGGTCTTGATCCCTGTGTTCTGTATAATGTCACGAACTTCATTCCATAGTTCATCAGGCACTCTATCTATCAGTCTAGGCCCTTAAATCTATTTGTCACTTCCACTGTATAATCATAAGGGATTTGATTTAGGTCATACCTGAATGGTCTAGTGGTTTTCCCTGCTTTCTTCAATTTAAGTCTGAATTTGGCAATAAGGAGTTCATGATGTGAGCCACAGTCAGCTCCTGGTCTTGTTTTTGCTGACTCTATAGAGCTTCTCCATCTTTGGCTGCAAAGAACATAATCAATCTGATTTCGGTGTTGACCATCTGGTGATGTCCATGTATAGAGGCTTCTCTTGTGTTGTTGGAAGAGGGTGTTTGTTATAACCAGTGCATTTTCTTGGCAAAACTCTATTAGTCTTTGCCCTGCTTCATTCCGTATTCCAAGGCCAAATTTGCCTGTTACTCCAGGTGTTTCTTGACTTCCTACTTTTGCATTCCAGTCCCCTATAATGAAAAGGACATCTTTTTTGGGTGTTAGTTCTAAAAGGTCTTGTAGGTCTTCATAGAACCGTTCAACTTCAGCTTCTTCAGCATTACTGGTTGGGGCATAGACTTGGATTACTGTGATATTGAATGGTTTGCCTTTGAAACGAATAGAGATCATTCTGTCATTTTTGAGATTGCATCCAAGTACTGCATTTCGGACTCTTTTGTTGACCACGATGGCCACTCCAATTCTTCTGAGGGATTCCTGCCCGCAGTAGTAGATATAATGGTCATCTGAGTTAAATTCACCCATTCCAGTCCATTTCAGTTTGCTGATTCCTAGAATGTCGACATTCACTCTTGCCATCTCTTGTTTGACCACTTCCTATTTGCCTTGATTCATGGACCTGACATTCTAGGTTCCTATGCAATATTGCTCTTTACAGCATCGGGCCTTGCTTCTATCACCAATCACATCCACAGCTGGGTATTCTTTTTGCTTTGGCTCTATCCCTTCATTCTTTCTGGAGTTAATTCTCCACTGATCTCCAGTAGCATATTGGGCACCTACTGACCTGGGGAGTTCCTGTTTCAGTATCCTATCATTTTGCCTTTTCATACTGTTCATGGGGTTCTCAAGGCAAGAATACTGAAGTGGTTTGCCATTCTCTTCTCCAGTGGACCACATTCTGTCAGATCTCTCCACTATGACCCGCCCATCTTGGGTTGCCCCACGGGCATGGCTTAGTTTCATTGAGTTAGACAAGGCTGTGGTCCTAGTGTGATTAGATTGACTAGTTTTCTGTGAGTATGTTTTCAGTGTGTTTGCCCTCTGATGCCCTCTTGCAACACCTACCGTCTTACTTGGGTTTCTCTTACCTTGGGCGTGGGGGATCTCTTCACGGCTGCACCAGCAAAGCGCAGCCATTGCTCCTTACCTTGGATGAGGGGTATCTCCTCACCACTGCCCTTCCTGACCTTCAACGTGGGATAGCTCCTCTAGGCCCTCCTGCACCCGCGCAGCATGGATGAATTAATTACTATTACTGTGGTTGCACTAGTGGTAAAGAACCGACCTGCCAACTCAGGAGATGGGGGTTTGATCCCTAGGAAGATCCCCTGGGGGCGGACATGGAAACCCACTCCAGTATTCTTGCCTAAAGAATCCATGAATAGAGGGGCCTGGCTGGCTACAGTCCATAGGGTCACAAAGAGCTGGACAGGACTGAAGTGATTCCACTTGCATGCACTAGATATAAACATATAAAGGGCTTTCCTGATGGCTCAGCGATAAAGAAGCCATCTGCAATGCAGGAAATGCACATTTGATCCCTGGGTTAAGGAGATGAAAGAAATGGAGAAAGAAATGGCAACGCACTCCAGTATTCTTGCCTGGGAAATTCCTTGTACAGAGGAACCTGGCGGGCTACAGTCCAAAAGGGTCACAAAGAGTTGGACACAACTTAGCCACTAAACAACAACAAGGATTTCTATCAAGGGAGAGACTTGAAACTATTGGTGGAAACAAAAACGTATAAAACATAAAATTCACCATTTTTAGTACAGTTGTGTGGCATTAAGCATATTCACAAATTGTGCAGCTATCACTGCTGCCCATTTCCAGAAGTTTTTCATTTTCCCAAATGGAAATATGTGCACATTGAACAAAAACTTCCTGTTACCTCCTCCCTCAGGGGGTTACCTTAAACAGATTTGATTCCCACAAAACCTGTAGTTGTTTTTACACCTTGTTTAAAAGACTTTGTTATTTCATTTATTTAACAAACATTTATTGGGCAACCATGCTGGGTGAAATCAAATAAATACCTGAAGGAACTTGCAGCAAAGGAGCTTGCAATGAACTGAGGTAGATAAATGATATCAGTGCAGTGTGATAAATGCCAAATAGAGAAAGAAGAAAAGAGAACTGGCTAGAGACCTAGTGTTTATAGAACACAAACTGTCAGACTGCACCAGAGTGCTTATGCATTTCAGTTCTCTTCATAATAGCCCTGTAAAGTAGTTGCCTCAGTGGTGAAGAATCTGCCTGCCAATGCAGAAGACCCAGGTTCGATCCCTGGGTCGGGAATGTCCCCTGGAGAAGGGAATGGCAACCCACTCCAGTATTCTTGCCTGGTAAACCCCAGGGACAGAAGAGCCTGGTGGGTTACAGTGGATGGGATTGCAAAAGAGTCGGACGCAACTTATGGACTAAACAACAACAACAACAAAGTAGTTACTCAGCTAAATTTTACCCTATTTTTCACATAAGGAATCTGAAACCTAGAATGATCTAGCAAGTTGTCCACAGGAGTTCAGCAGCTCAGGGTGCAGTAGAAGAGGCAAGCTCTAAACAGACAGTTAGGAGTTCTGGGCACCAATTCAACTCAGACAGTTAGACAGACTTTCTTGCCCCAGGATAGGAAGAAGGCAGAGTGGTTTGTATTCAAAACTACTAACCTAGGAGTGTATGTGGAGGAAGGGAGCAGAGGGAAATAGTACTAAGAGAGGACTGAAGATGTAAGTCTTGGATAAGATTCCTCCAGACTGGGAGGGAGAGAGTCGAAGATAATGGGTGGGATTCTCACAAGTGCACCTGTGTCCTAGCCCTATTGATGGTGTGTGTGTGTTAGTCTTTCAGTTGTATCCAACTTTTTGCAACCCTATGGACTGTAGCCCATTTGGGTCGTTTGTCCATGGAATTCTCCAGGCAAAAATACTGGAGCGGGCAGCCATTCCCTTCTCCAAGGGATCTTCTGGACCCAGGGATCAAACCCAGTTCTCCCACATTGCAGGCAGATTCTTTACCATTTGAGCCACCAGGGTGAAGGTGGAAAATTCTCATATATAAGTGCACAAAAGGCAGAGTGTGGGCAGAGAGGACTGTAGCATCATATATATAGCAAATATGGGTAGATCTCCCCCAATACATAGTAGAATATGATGCTTCCATGCCTTGATCAATGCTTGGCTCTGTGCTTGGAGAGATCCTCCTTTCTTGTCTCCTTGCTGATCTTCTATTGTCAGAGCAAAATTGCACCAAAGTTAAACAGGTAAAGAAGATCTAATTCAAAGCAACTGCCATAGAGGAGAGGATCCAGAACCAAGTCTGAACTCAACTTAACAAAGGGCAGAAGTGTTTTTAAGAGCAAGATGAACAAGTGGAAGAGTGCTGGGGGACTTTAGAAGGAGGTTGATCAATGGGATATGTCCAGCGCATTGAGCTATTCCTGAGTTTGTCAAGTTTTCTCTATGATTAGGCCATGTATTTGTCAATTGGTGCCATAGAACTTAGGTTCCTCCCTCCCACAGAGATTGGGCATGGGGGTACCATATTCCTTGATGATTATAACTCAAAGGAATAGTTCCAGAGTCCTTGAGAAACAGAGTCTTGGGATGTAAAACTGGCAAGGGGCTTTTATGAAGGTTTATATTTCAAGAGGAAGAAAAAATGGACAACTACAAGTGTTCTAAAGTAACTTCTCTAAGAAAAGGGAGATCAGTGCCTAGAGTCAGAAGCAAGTCTTTGTGAAGTTCAGTCAAACTCAGGGGAACCTTAAGGCCATCTTGGTTACTTTTTTTTTTTAATTTTTAATTTTTGTCCACACCACATGGCTTGTAGGATTAGTTCCTTGACCAGGAATTGAACATGGGCCCTCGGTAGTAAAAGTACAGAATTCTAACCACTGAACCACCAGGGAATTTCTGGTGATTTATTTTTAAGTTCCACTTTATTAATCACTGAAAATATGACACATCTCCTGATTTTCTTTCTTCTCCCATCCCTAATTTTTTACTTCAAAGTCTATGGAAATCCTGATTCTTGTCCATGCACCCATCACCAGAATACTGAACTACAAGTACTGATTTATCTATTTGATATATTTGAAGCAGGGACAATATCTTATTCCATCAATTAGTACAATAATGATCACATGGTTGGAAATAAATATTTGCTAAACTAAACTCTTACCAAAACTCATGCAGGCTATTTCAACTTTTTTCACTGATTGACCTTTCCATCAAAGTGGCTAATTGCATCAATAAATGCATTTACTTTTCCCTCAGCTACTCACCACATATGACTTGTTTTTTTGTTTTGTTTGTTTGTTTTATTAATCTGAATAGTTTCCTTGTGTCCTTAGATTGAGTGACCAGAATTCTAATAATACACTCTACCACTCAATTTGAGCCCAGTTCAAAGACTGGATGATTTTTTGCCAAATTTGCAGGTTTGGCAGTAAATTCTCCACTTTGTCTGTTAGTGATGCTCATGAATGGTAACACCATAAAGAACCTTCATGGGTGCTGTGATGGTTACTTTTAGAAAAGGATTTAAGTATCCAAATGGTTCCCAGTTGCCCTTTAAAACACTGGCCCTCACATGGTCCCATGAGTGACCCTATGTAGGGCAAGACTTTGCCTTCACCCAGTAAAGGGAGGCACTGAAGACACAGTCCACATTGATCTTAAATTCCCTCTTCAAGATTCTCCAGTAAGAAGAAACATCATTTCTTTGGTCTGAATTACCCAGAACTAGGGTCTATTTTGATGAAATCCACCATACAGTTTTCATCAGCTCTGAGCAGTAACCCCATTGAGTCACCCAGATGCCTCAAGATGCCATGCCAACATGCTTTTTCTTACTGTGTTGTCCGCCAGACACAGCCTATAACCTTGGATTTCAATAGGCTCACACACAAAAAATATAAAGTATTATATGGTTGCTGTTTTTACATAAGGCAAGGACATTTTATACCCCTGACACTTAATTTAAGTAATTGTTGACCAGCAGTTCCTGTTGGACACAAGAAAAGTATTTTGTACACAACACCAGCAGACTAATATATAGTTCCTATTCACATGAAAGAATTAACATGTTTCTAAATATTATCAGTTGTCAAGTCTCAGAAAGTCAATGTCCAGACCACCAGATGACAAGGAAATAACACCACATACAAGTTTGATAATAAAGTACATCCAAATTAATTTTGCTCTGGCTAGAATATAAGGATTTTTTCCAAGTACAGACAGAATGAGATCTTTCAAAATAAACCATATTTCTTAAAATATGGGCCACTGTTTTCAAATATCTCTTCCTTACATCTTTCCACTCTCCCACTGCCTCATTTCTCTCAATTTGAGTGCATTTTTTAATACAATTATCTGATTTGTTCACGTGGAGATTGATGCAAGATATACGCTAGATTGAAAAACAGTAGTATGAGAAATACACATTCCCAGATGGACTCTCCAGGGAAGAATATGTACCATGTTTTATCAGCACTTTTAATTCTGAGACTCTGATTGGTGTCGTGTTTGTTAGAGGCTGTCATTTATATTTGTTTTTAAAATATATCCTCCTAAATAGCTTTAGTATTAGGGAAGAAAGAAGGAGACACATTTAGATGCTAAAAACCTCCTCTGTTCTTTTAGGCAGCTAGAATCTTATTTGATGTGACATTGGGCTCTGATGCCAATAAAGCATTAGCACTAACACATTCTACTAAGTCTGGTTCATGGTTTCTCATAGCTTTGAGAATTCTTAATGTTTAAAATTTTTGTTTATACACCTAGAGATTTGGAATGATGTCATTAATAAATTGTATCTCTAGTTCTGTAATGAAAAAGGTCATGCCTCTACAAGGCCAGTGAATTAAATGACTGAATTAACCTTGCATTAAATTCAGCTCAGTTAAGAAACCTCAAACTACCATTATTAACCATTTCTGATTCCATGTTTCTATTGTAAAGGAGAAAAGAATAATCTAACAAAGATAATCATCAAACTCCAGTTTTTCTCAAGGAGGAGGTTCATTGCATGCACATGGCAATCATTAAATAAAGGATATAAAATTTTATACATTTAGTATCAATCATAAAATAATTTGTCTTCAATAAAAAAAATCTACCCTGTAAACAAAGTACTTCAGCCAGTTAGTTCAGTTGCTCAGTCATGGCTGACTCTTTGCGACCCCATGAATTGCAGCACGCCAGGCCTCCCTGTCCATCAGCAATTCCCAGAGTTCACTCAGACTCACGTCCATCGAGTCGGTGATGCCATCCAGCCATCTCATCCTCTGTCATTCCCTTCTCCTCCTTCCACCAATCCCTCCCAGCATCAGAGTCTTTTCCAATGAGTCAACTCTTCTCATGAGGTGTCCAAAGCATTGAAGTTTCAGCTTTAGCATGTCCTTCCAAAGAATACCCAGGACCGATCTCCTTTAGAATGGACTGGTTGGATCGCAGTCCAAGGGACTCTCAAGAGTCTTCTCCAACACCACAGTTTAAAAACATCAATTCTTCAGCACTCAGCTTCCTTCACAGTCCAATTCTCACATCCATACATGACCACTGGAAAAACCATAGCCTTGACTAGATGGACTTTTGTTGGCAAAGTAATGTCTCTGCTTTTGAATATGCTACCTAGGTTGGTCATAACTTTCCTTCCAAGGAATAAACGTCTTTTAGTCCTTCAGTTCAGTTCAGTCACTCAGTCGTGTCCGACTCTTTGCAACCCCATCAATTGCAGCTCACCAGGCCTCCCTATCCATCACCAACTCCTAGAGTTCACTCAAACTCATGTCCGTCATGACATCCAGCCATCTCGTCCTCTGTTGTCCCCTTTTCCTCCTGCCCCCAATCCCTCCCAGCATCAGAGTCTTTTCCAGTGAGTCAACTTTTTGCATGAGGTGGCCAAAGTACTGGAGTTTCAGCTTTAGCATCATTCCTTCCAAAGAACACCCAGGACTGATCTCCTTTAGAATGGACTGGTTGGATCTCCTTGCAGTCCAAGGGACTCTCAAGAGTCTTCTCCAACACCACAGTTCAAAAAGATCAATTCTTCAGCCCTCAGCTTTCTTCACAGTCTAACTCTCACATCCATACATGACTACTGGAAAAACCATAGCCTTGATTAGATGGACCTTTGCTGGCAAAGTAATGTCTCTGCTTTTGAATATGCTATCTAGGTTGGTCATAACTTTCCTTCCAAGGAGTAAGCATCTTTTAATTTCATGGCTGCAATCACCATCTGCAGTGATTTCAGAGCCCCAAAAAATAAAGTCTGACACTGTTTCCACTGTTTCTCCCTCTATTTCCCATGAAGTGATGGGACCAGATGCCATGATCTTCGTTTTCTGAATGCTGAGCTTTAAGCCAACTTTTTCACTCTCCTCTTTCACTTTCATCAAGAGGCTTTTTAGTTCCTCTTCACCTTCTGGCATAATGGTGGTGTCATCTGCATATCTGAGGTTATTGATATTTCTGCCTTCAATCTTGATTCCAGCTTGTGCTTCTTCGAGTCCAGCGTTTCTCATGATGTACTCTGCATATAAGTTAAATAAACAGGGTGACAATATACAGCCTTGACATACTCTTTTTCCTATTTGGAACCAGTCTGTTTTTCCATGTCCAGTTCTAACTGTTGCTTCCTGACCTGCATACAGGTTTCTCAAGAGGCAGGTAAGGTGGTCTGGTATTCCCATCTCTTTCAGAATTTTCCACCGTTTATTGTGATCCACATAGTCAAAGGTTTTGGCATAGCCAATAAAGCAGAAATAGATGTTTTTCTGGAACTCTCTTGCTTTTTCTATGATCCAGTGGATGTTGGCAATTTGATCTCTGGTTCCTCTGCCTTTTCTAAAACCAGCTTGAACATCTGGAAGTTCACGGTTAATGTATTGCTGAAGCCTGGCTTGGAGAATTTTGAGCATTACTTTACTAGCGTGTGTGATGAGTGCAACTGTTTGGTAGTTTGAGCATTTTTTGGCATTGCCTTTCTTTGAGATTGGAATGAAAACTGACCTTTTCCAGTCCTGTGGCCACTGCTGAGTTTTCCAAATTTTCTGGCATATTGAGTGCAGCACTTTCATGGCATCATCTTTCAGGATTTGAAATAGCTCCACTGGAATTCCATCACCTCCACTAGCTTTGTTTTAGTCTTTACCCACAGATAAAAGAGACAGCCATGTTAAGATATGGCAGTTTTCTGTAAACATGATTCTAGGCATACATATGAGTAAATCATTCCTTTTCCTAGCTGTGCAACTATGCCATTTGACATATGTACATCAGTGCCATCATCTGTAAAATGGGAATAAAACAACATGCTTCTTAACATTGATGTGAGAATTAAATATTATTTAAAGCACTTAAGGAAAATGATGGGTGCATATTAAGTGAAGTCACTCAGTCGTGTCTGACTCTTCACGACCCCAAGGACTGCAGCCTACCAGGCTTCTCAGTCCACGGGATTCTCCAGGCAAGAACACTGGAGTGGTTTGCCATTTCCTTCTCCAATGCATGAAAGTGGAAAGTGAAAGTGAAGTCACTCAGTCGTGTCTGACTCTTAGCGACCCCATAGACTGCAGCCTACCAGGCTCCTCTGCCCATGGGATTTTCTAGGCAAGAGTACTGGAGTGGGGTGCCATTGCAGTACATACTAGCCATTATTAATTCCATTACTAACTAGAGAGGAAAGGGCCTGATAAGATAGAAAAAAAAATGGCATTGCCCAATGCCTACTGGAGGGCTGTGGGTCAAGGGGGTTCATGGTTTCCTTAGTTCTGTCAATTGTGACATTTCCTCTTTCTCCTCCAAACATTTCCCTTGCTTTTCCTCTTCTTTGAGTGGTGGTGGTGGTTTAGTCCCTTAGTCATGTCCAACTCTTGCGACCCCAAGGAGTATAACCCACCAGGCTCCTCAGTCTGTGGGATTCTCCAGGCAAGGATACTGGAGTGGATTGCCATTTCCCTCTCCAGGGGATCTTCCAGACCCAGGAATCGAACCCAGTCTCCTGCATTGCAGGAGGATTTTTTACCAACTGAGCTAAGAGAGAAGTGCTCCCACTTATAAACCCCACTCTTATTTCTTATTAATCAAGGATCTCTAGGCCTTAGCCTCCTTTCTTCTCCTCTTAGTAACTGCCACTACCCATGTTGTCCCTAGCTATCTTGTTCTTTCCAATTTGCTAGAGTCTGGGTATGAGCTCCCCACCTCCTTCATTCATTTCTAGTCTGAAAGTATGAGACTCTTGCAATTGTATATAAACACAAGTGAGGATAGCTTATGTAGGGAAAAGAAAAGTTAATATGACTTTCACTAGAGCACAGGGGCAAGGGAAGAAGCAAGAGGAGAGAAAGGGGGTCAGATCATGGACGGCCTAGAAAGTTCTGCTGGGAGGGTGGATTTTATCCTAAGGGCAAGAATGATCCAATGAGATAGAATTTAAGCCAGGAGGGACCTGATCATATTTTCATTTTATAATGAGGGCTTGGAAGGTTAGGTTGGAAGGAGAGATCATTTAAAAGACATAAATGAGTCTCTATAAAAGCTGTGGTAATGGGGATGGAGGAAAAAGTTTAATTCGAGGAGGCATTAAGGAGGCAGATTCAGCAGGATGTGGTGGGAAGTGAGGGGCAGAGGGAGGTAAGGACTTGGGATTTCTGGCTTGGAAGACAGAATGAATGATGAACATAATAAAAGGAGCTCTTGGCTATGGAGAAAGAGAATAAGCTAGAAAAGGTAAGCAAATGGACTCTTTGCTAGAGCCTGCATAAGGCATGTGGCCCTGCTGATGCTTTTGTTTTAGCTCAGTGAGACTTATTTCAAATTTCTGACCCTCAGAACTGTAAGATAGTAAATTAGTGCTGCTTAAGAAATAAGTTTATGATAATTTGTTACAACAGTTAATAGGGAAGTAGGGTTTCCTTGGTAGCTCAGCTGGTAAAGAATCCACCTGCAATGTAGGAGACCCCTGTTCAATGTCTGGGTTAGGAAGATACCCTGGAGAAGGGATAGGCTACACATTCCAGTAATCTTGAGCTTCCCTAGTGGCTCAGATGGTAAAGAATCCAGCTGCAATGTGGGAGACCTGAGTTTGATCCCTGGGTTGGGAAGACCCCCTGGAGGAGGGCATGGCAACCCACTCCAGTATTCTTGCCTGGAGAATCCCATGGACAAAGTAGCCTGGCAGGCTACAGTCCATGGGTCACAAAGAGTCGGACACAACTGAGAGACTAAGACAAGTACAGTATGGAAGCAACACAGGCTGTCTTAGCACCAGAGCTTTCTGTGAGGTCAGACAGGCTGCTCTGGGGCTGCAGCATAGTAGGACTTCTCCCTCTTTCTACACTGCTCCCTTCATCTCCTTTCCACACATGTTGGGGCACCAAGGGCTTTTCCAAGTAAGCATTCTTCATGTGGAACTCTGTCTTGGAGTCTGCTCCCCAGAAAACCAACCTGGGACAGATGGCAACAGCTCATATTAACATCCCATATGATTGTAAATATATGAACAACAAATATATAAAGGTAAATTTTATCACTTTCAGTGTCACTCAAAAAGTATAATGCCTAACACGAATTGCCCTGGCCCTGATAGTAACACAATGTGAAGTAAATATGAAGAACATGAGCTTGACAGGAAGATATGAGTTCAATTCCAGCACCTTTACTTGGTCACATTACTTAAACTTTTTGGCTTTAACTCCCCCTCACTTACCATTCCCTTCCCCCTAAGTAGGAATGAAAAATACTTTCCCCTACCAGGTAGCATTAAAGTATTTAAATATGATTACTGATCTGTAATAAGGGCTCGATGAAAGAGAATCAAACTTCCTCAACTCTACTCCACTGTTCTAGCTGATACTCTGGGTGGGAAGGCGAGTCACCATTAAGCTACATGAGTCTGCTGTCAAAATGTGTGCTTCACCCTAGGAGAGCTCTGAGAGATCAGTGTGACCTGAGAGGCGATGGAAGGCTTCTTGAGGGACAGGGAACTTAGCTGGGCTCAAAAAAACATGTGAAAGAAAGGTCGGGAGAGGTTGCCATAGGGGTCCTCAATCCACCTCTAGTGTGTAGTTCAAGTAAACAGAATTTGGAAGAGCAAGTACCCAATAATCAAGTTTGCACAGTGCCGCACTTTTAGTCATTTTAACTGGCAACATTAGACATGGAAGACAGTATATCTTGTAATACAAACAGTGTCTTTTGATATATTCTACATAAATATGAAATATTATTATAACCAAGAGGAAACTGAGAAGGGAAAAAACTGGATAAGAACAGCAATGTTGAGCTATGCACTCATCGCAGATAAATACATAAAACCTTTGAAATTATGACATAACCAGTACTGTTAGATTTATGGTTATGGGTATCACTCTCATTCCAAGCTCCTACTTTACATTTATCATCTTTATGTTCATACTGCATCTCCATTTTCAATGTCTTACAAGTTTCTCCCTCTCCTAGTAACCTTTTCAGCTGAAATTTCATATGCTTCATATTAGCTCAGAAGCAAATTCTTTTCTGGAAAGTTGAACCTATCTGTTCAGCCATTTCTGAGTTACTCAAGCATGAAGGAAGGTTGTTTAGGAAATGTGTCAAGATCCACTTTTTAAGTGTTCAGATTTAATTCAAGATGATTTAAATTTAAACCTCCCAGAGCTGTCATGCATGTGTTCTCTCAGGAGAAAAACATTCTTTGCTTTGAGATATAACCAGTTGAGGTTTACACTCCACTTTCTGTATCAATGGGGTGTGGTTAGGAAGAGATCTGCTCAGATCCTGGAAACCTGTTTGGGTTTCCAGAACCTTTATGCATATTTATAAGAGTGCATTATCCTCCCCACCCCACCCCCCCACCCATTATCAACTCTCTAGGAGAATTTGAAGGTAACAACTGGTGTCTGACTGTTCCTTGTCAGGCAATAATAAAAGTTTTATTCTATGAAAAATTGGAAAAATAAGGATTTAAAATATTTATTTATTGAAAATTGGGCATTAGAGACAAGTAGACAGGAATATCTGTATCGCCAACACCATCTTTTAAGAAAACATTATTGGATATATTAACAAGACTTTTCTCAGATGAGAAAAGACTTCATCATAAGATTATAAGTGCTCTGAAATACTGGGAATGTACAAAATTAAAAAGAACTAAAGTAGGAATAGGTGGTGAATGGCGTAGAGGCAGGAGAGAAGAGGATAGACATCTTCCTTCTGACCTGGCAGACAGACTCAAGGCCAATGGATGTGTTTCATTATCTGTTGTGGCATGGCTTCCCTGATAGCTCAGTTGGTAAAGAATCCACCTGCAATGTAGGAGACGCGGCTTCGATTCCTGGGTCAGGAAGACCCTCCCCCTGGAGAAGGGATAGGCTACCCACTCCAGTATTCTTGGGCTTCCCTTGTGACTCAGCTGGTAAAGAATCTGCCCGCAATGCGGGAGACCTGGGTTGGACCCCTGGGTTGGGAAGATACCCTCGAGAAGGGAAAGGCTACCCACTCCTGTATTCTGGTCTGGAGAATTCCATGGACTGTATAGTTCATGGGGTGGCAAAGAGTTGGATACGAATGAGCGATTCTCACTTTCACTATTGTGGCATGACAAACCACCTCAAAACTTATGCCCTAAAACAACAACCCTTTTAGTATCTCTGGGGGTTGCCTAGGTTCAGTTAGACAGTTATTGCTCAGGGTCTCCCATGTAGTTGCAGCGACCAGGGCTGGCTAGCACACTCTGAGGGTTCACTCACTCACCTAGGTGTAGCACCTGGGCTGGGAATGAAGGAGTCTTCGGGCCTGGAAAAAGAAGATAACGACCTCAAAGGCCCAGGCTGGACCACCTGACCTGGGGAAAACAAAACTGAACTTAAAGTCCCACCACCATACTCTGGGCAGATTGCATCAAACCAAGACTTTCATCCCCCTGCCCAGGACCCCGCCCCCGCCCCCCGCCCGTCACCATCCCCAGCTCCCTACCTCCACGAGCCATCTCCCCCTCCTCCCTCTCCCCTGAGGTACCTGCTCCAGCGATTGCAGAGCGCCCATTTTCCCAGCCCGAACAAAACCCGGAGCGGTGGAATCCCTCGCCCGGAGCGCTCCGGCGGCCACTGGGCATGCTCCGTCGTCAGTCAGGCTGGGGCCTGCAGCGGCCAGCGCCGTGCGCGCCGGCGGGTTCCTCCCGCTGCCGCACGTCCTCCGCCTCCCGAGCCGGAGGCGGGCGCGTGATGGCGGCGGCGGCGGCGCCGGGGAGCGCCAGCGGCGGGAGCAGCAGCAGTGACACGTCGAGCACCGGCGAGGAGGAGAGGATGCGGCGCCTCTTCCAGACCTGCGACGGCGACGGCGACGGCTACATCAGCAGGTACTCGGGGAGGTCCGCGGGACGGGCCGGGGCGCGACCCGCCTCTCCGCGCTGCTCGAGATCCCTCCTCTGCCCCCTCGCCCCCAACTTCCCCCAAGTTGCTCCGAAGCTCACGGGAAAAGTTGCCCGCGACTCTGAGAGCGCGTCGCCGGCTCGGCCACGGAGGCCGAGGAGCTAGCTGCTCAACTCGTCTTCTGGAGGTGCCGGTTGGTGCAACTTTCCCCAGCGCTGCCTTTGTCTGGGCACAGGGAGACCTCTCTTTCGGATGCGGATCCTCCCCCGGGACTGGGAGCGCTCCTGCCTCTGGGGAGACGAGTGCTGGCTGCTTGCCCAGGTAGAAGAGGCTGCCCTGCAGCCTTAGGGTGTCAAGACGCTGTGGCCACCGGGCAGCGGTCTTCTCCGGTTGCTCGGCGGACAGACCCGGGACCGCACCGGGAGAGGGATGCACGCTCAGCGACAGAGCTGAGCAGAAAAACAAGCTGTGAAAAACTTTCGTGTGCCACAGAGACCCTGAGTTCCAAACTTCGGAGCCCCCAAAGTGAGCCTATTAATAGTTTGCCGCTCAGTACTGATCTAAACCTCCTAGCCTGAGGGGAGCGAAGCGTTCAGGCGCAAAGTGGGGGCTGAGAGGTGAGGCTGGAATATAGACCCTACTCCCTATCCCTGCTCAGGGCTCTAACCAGGTGAGCCTCTCGAGGGGCCTCGGGGCGCCTCTGCGTGATCACTTCAAATCCTCGCTGTGCTGGCTTCCAGCTCCCCTGCAGGGGCGGTATTGCAACATCAAGCGGCGAGGCTTGGCAAAATAATTACTCTGCCACACTGATGGTGAGGAAGGCAATCTTAACGTCTTCCAGAATGCTTATATGTAAGGTCGACACTGGGCGCTGAAGCCTGTACGCGCCGAAATTTGAATTGCCTTCAAAGGGGTAGGCAGCCTAAATTGTGTGCTACTTTTTTTTTTTTTTTTTTAAGCCTTTGTCTTGGTGATGGTGAAGATACTCTGAAAATCCCAGGGTGCCTCCTACTGATTGTACTTGCTTACACAGAGAAAGAGAGTAGGAGATCCCTCCCCACCCCCAAATTAAAAAAGAAAAAATCTCTGAAACAGGTGATTAGACGTATGGGGAAAAAAAGACAAAATTCTTTCGGACTTGACTCAATTATGACAATTCCTAGCTGAATTTTATTACTTTTTTGAAGTTTCATTGGAAAACATTAGAAAGATATCAGAACACTTTATGGAGTAATTATGTCCTGAAATGAAAGAAATATGTAACTCCAGGTGACCTTGTATATATTTTCATCTGGAAGTCTTTCCCTTTTTGGGTTCCAGAATAAAAAAATTTCATCATATAGTTTAGTTTTTTTGTTGTTGTTATTTCCTTACCTGAAAGGGCATTATCTCATTTGCAATAATATAAGCTATCTGCATTCTTCATGTTAGAATGCAAAAAAATATTAATTTCATATGGGCAAGAGTGCATATAGAAAACGATCGAAATTCTCTCCTTCCTTTCCTTTAATACTATTAATATTGTTACTTTATCTTAAATACACTTTCTATATAAATGTTCATATTATTTTGAATGGGGTCTGTGTGGACCCTGAAGGATAACGAATTTTGCTTGAGAACTTTGTTTTGGAAGGTGAAGCATTATAAGGGCATGATGTTAAAGAAGGAATTTTAGAGGGAGGTAGAAATTCACTGGAGTAAAAGTTGGAAAAAACTTTATCCTTTGAGCTACATCACTTTAATATATCTGCTTGAAAGTTGGAAGGTATGTTCAGTAGTGGTTCAGTTCAGTTCAGTTGCTCAGTAGTGTCCGAATCTTTGCGACCCCATGAACTGCAGCTCGCCAGGCCTCCCTGTCCATCACCAACTCCCGGAGTTTACCCAAACTCATGTCCATTGAGTCGTGATGATATCCAACTGTCTCATCCTCTGTCATCCCCTTCTCCTCCTGCCCTCAATCTTTCCCAGCATCGGGGTCTTTTCAAATGAGTCAGCTCTTTGCATCAGGTAGCCAAAGTATTGGAGTTTCAGCTTCAACATCAGTCCTTCCAATGAACACCCAGAACTGGGCTCCTTTAGGATGGACTGGTTGGATCCCCTTGCAGTCCAGGGACTCTCAAGAGTCTTCTCCAACACCACAGATCAAAAGCATCAATTCTTTGGCACTCAGCTTTATTTATAGTCCAACTCTCACATCCATACATGACTACTGGAAAAATCGTAGCCTTGACTAGATGGACCTTTGTTGACAAAGTATTATCTCTCTGCTTTTTAATATACTGTCTAGGTTGGTCATGATTTTCCTTTCAAGGAGTAAGCGTCTTTTAATTTCATGGTTGCAATCACCATCTGCAATGATTTTGGAGCCCCCAAAACTAAAGTCTGACACTGTTTCCACTGTTTCCCCATCTATTTCCCATGAACTGATGGGACCAGATGCCATGATCTTCGTTTTCTGAATGGTGAGCTTTAAGCCAACTTTTTCACTCTCCTCTTTCACTTTCATCAAGAGGCTTTTTAGTTCCCCTTCACTTTCTGCCATAAGGGTGGTATCATCTGCATATCTGAGGTTATTGATATTTCTCCCAGCAATCTTGATTCCAGCTTGTGCTTCTTCCAGTCCAGCATTTCTCATGATGTACCTACATAGAAGTTAAATAAGCAGGGTGACAATATACAGCCTTGACGTACTCCTTTTCCTATTTGGAACCAGTCTGCTGTTCCATGTCCAGTTCTAACTGTTGCTTCCTGACCTGCATATAGGTTTCTCAAGAGGCAGGTCAGGTGGTCTGGTATTCCCATCTCTTTCAGAATTTTCCACAGTTTATTGTGATCCACACAGTCAAAGGCTTTGGCATAGTCAATAAAGCAGAAATAGATGTTTTTCTGGAACTCTTTTGCTTTTTTGATGATCCAGCGGATGCTGGCAATTTGATCTCTGGTTCCTCTGCCTTTTCTAAAACCAGCTGGAACACCTGGAAGTTCACGGTTCACGATTCACGTATTGCAGAGCCAAAACTTTAGCTGTGGGCAGTTATTTTTAGGCTGTCACAGAATTTCCATATAGGAGGAGTTCAGGGTGGCAATTTCATTGAGAGGAGGAAGCAAAGACATTGTCCAGAAGTGTCTTTACACAGCAAGCACAGTTTTCCTGGAGCACATGTTTATTTGGTATGCTGGAGGAATGAGGTTAATGAAAATGACTCCATTTCCAGTGTGACTTCTTCGTGCTGCCACTGTTTAATGACTTTACTGACCTCTCTATAGTGTGTGGTAAGGTGTGGAATGCTGTGAATTTTCTCTTATATTAAATTTGAGAGTTAGGCTTTCTAAATTAAAACCTTGAATTCTTTAAAAGATATGAAGTTTGTGCTAACATCAATAGCTGTATCTGTTAGGATTTCATTTGGGCTGTACGTAATAGAATATATAAATCAAATAAGGGTTGACTGTAATACCTAGAAGTCTGGAGGTGGGCTGGCCAGGCTTAGGCAGCAGCTCCATAATGGGATCAATGCGTAGCTTCTTTCTGTCTTCTGTATCACCATTCTTCACATGGAGCATTCATCTTCATGGTTATCTCACAGTCCTAAAATGATTGCTGTGTCTCCAGCTTCATCTCCAAGTTCTGGGGAGAAAAGTGTAAGAGGAAGCTGAAGTGGATGATGCCTGTACAACTTTCCCAGATCCCTTAATTGACGTAATGTTGGTCAAACTTTACATGCAGTAGAGTTTAAGGAAGCATGTTATCCATTTGGTTATTAAGAGTGAGAAATGGATATTGGGTAGGCAAGTGGCAACCAATACGTGTAATAAAACTCCCCATATTAACCCAAATTCAACTGTATTGGCTCCAGTCCTTTACCCTAGCCCTCATCTTCAAAGAGGAGTGAACTGGAGGTATTGGGTTCAGAGAAGGGATAAGGAGAAGAGAGCCTGAGGCCCTGGGGACATGTCAAGGCATACCATTTTCAGGAAGAAGGGAGATAAAAAGTTAGGGCTTTGTGTCTTAAATATCCTCTAGGCCCAGCCTTCCCCATCAAACTGACAAAAAAAGATATTATCTAACTGGAGATTCCTGGAATTGTTGTTGCTGCCCAGGAACTCCGAGGCTTCCAGGGGAATCCAGAATCATTCCCATAGATACTTAAACTGCCATGAGGTAGAGCCAAGCCACAGCTTGAAGATGGAGGGGTTTGGGCTGCACGGTGACCGCTGCAGGCTCTGCTGGCGCCTTCAGTAACCTCACGATGACTTCACGCCACACTTTCTGGTATTGAGTTTTGCAGTCCCTAGATATCCTGTGATTGGAGATGGTGGTTTTACTCTACTGGCTGACATTAATTTCCCTTTGGAATTCTAAGGTTTTTGTCTTTATCCTTCAGCTTAAGAAACTGTTTATGTTGCACATTTTGACAAATATCATAAACCGTCGGTTTCATTTAGGCTTAGTCTTCAAACCTCAGCTCAGACTTTATTGCCTTTGAGAGAGCTTCCATGACCACTGTATCAAAGTGAGTTAGGGACTTCTCTGGGGGTCCAGTGGCTAGGACTCTGCTTTCACTGCCGAGGGCTTGGGTTCAATGCCTGGTTAGGGAACTAAGATCCTACCAGTTGAGTGGTGTCACCAAAATAAGAAAATAATAAATGAAGTGAGTCATCTCTACCCCAGCATTATTCTCCATCATAATACCAATGGCTTTCTTCCAAAGAACCCTTTTCAGCTTGTAATTGCATTTGTTTATTGCTTTGTTTGCCAATTTATTGTCATTCTCCCACTAAATATAGCCTTCATGAGGGACAGAATCATGTTTTATCAACTGTACACTCAGGATCTAGCACAGTATTTGCCATATAGCCCTCAATCAGTAAATTCTGATGAATAAATAACCAAGAATAAACAGTGGTATGTCATGTATATTGAAAAATCTTTCAGGCATTTTCCTTGTTTATGAGATACTTTAAATGTAAGTATATTTTATTATATGTTTTCCTTTAAAAATAACTTCTTCCTAGTTATATAAAAGATATTTTTGTTGCTGAAAATTTGGAAAATATATAATCAAATCAAATCAAAATCATCCAGTACCCCATAACTGGGCTTCCCAGGTGGCTCAGTGGATAAGGAATCTGCCTGCAATGCAGGAGATGTGGATTCAATCCCTGGGTCAGGAAGATCCCCTGGAGGGGGGCATGGCAACTAACTCCAGTATTCTTGGTTGGAAAAATCCCATGGGCAGAGGAGCCTGGCAGGCTACAGTCCATGGGGTCACAAAGAGTCAGACATGACTGAAGTGGCTGAGCACATATGCACATCCCATAACTAAGGAGTATCATTTCTGTTTTCCTGATGACATATCTACATCATAACATTCCTCTAGTAAAATTAAAAATGATTGGCTAAAAGGAAAAGCATCTTGTGTTCTTGGTTAGGAAGATTTAATATTGTTATGATGTCAGTACTCCCCTGTTTCACTCCCCCCAACCTCCCCAGCTCTAGGCGACCATTAATCTACTTTCTGTCTCTATAGATTTGCCTGTTATGGATATTTCATGTAAATGGAATCATACACTATGTAACCTTTAGTTGCTTGTGTTTTGGTGTCATATCTAAGAAAGTTTTGGGTAATCCACAGTCACAAAGATATACTCCTATTTTCTTCTAAGAGTTTTATAGGTTTTGTTCTTACATTAGATTTGTGATCCATTTTGAGTTTATTTTTGTGTATGGTGTGAAGAAGGATCCAAGTTCATTTTTTTACATGTGGCTATCAAGTTGTTCAAGTACCATTTGTTGAAAAGACTATTCTTTGCTATTTTCTTGACTCTCTTATCACCAACCAATTGACCATAAACATAAACGTTCATTTCTCGACTCCCAGTTCTTCTCTGTCTGTGGGTGTGCCATCCGTATACCAGTACCACACTATTCTGATAACTGTTGCTTTGTTTTAAGTTTTCAAATTGAGAAGTATGAATCCTCCAGTTTTGTTCTTCTCTTTTTAAGGTTGGCTATTCTTAGTCCTCTAAGTTCCCTTATACATTTTAGGATCAGCTTGTCAATTTCTTCAACACAGGCAGCTGAGATGTTTCATTGGGATTGCATTGAATCTATAGGTCAGTTTGTTCACATGCACTTTTAGTAAATATATTTTTCAGGACAGTTTTGTTTTTTTCCACCAGCCCTTTGTTTTATAGTTTTTTAATTTGGAGTAGCCAGGTTAGTGAACATCTAAAGTAATAATAGCAAATGTTTATAGAAGCTTTTATAGTTTACAATCAATTGTTCTAAACCTTACCTCATTTGATTCTTGCATCAGGAGTTTACCATCTCTATTTTAAGACAGAGAGCCAAGATAACAGAGCCTCTGAGGAAAAAGAATGCACCTGGTGGCCTTTCCTTAACGACTTTTCTTCCCCCCATAAATGCTGCACAGCTATCACAAGAAAACCTATTAAAACCCTTAAAGCCTTACAGTTATTTCCTGTTTAATTTATCCAAGGTCTATGGTGCAGATGAATTTTCATTTTAAAACTGGCTTCTTAGCATCAGTGGGGATGGCATTTAAATTCTTGGTACAGAAGTTGAGGTTATTTGCATTCTGAATAAATTTACATGGGGGTCTCAGCTGGGGAGACTCTCCATTGTTTGGTAAATTGAAAACCTCTCTAAGTGTCAGTCCCAGAGTAGAAACCATATAGAGAGAAAGGGCATTTCCTTAGAGAATAGTTAATTGTCAGCTTCTCACTGTCATTTCAAAATGTCAGTTTAAATATGTAAATAAGTAATTACTGAAGTCGTGTAATTGATTATTGATGACTCTAACTGATGGGAGAAAAAGAGTTGGTAGGCAGAAGGACTTTCTGGACCTATTCATTGTTCAAATATTTGGATCCCTGTTCCCTTAACAGAGTGAAAATGTAAATGGAACCAATTGCTAGGTGGACCAGTAAGTGTTAAATTTGTTTGTCTGATGTGACAGTTGTTAGCTGAGTTTAAGTGTAGCCCTCAGTTGAAAATTTCGCTGTGAAACTTCTGCTTGGAAAATTCTAGGCAGAATAGCTAGATGAGCTCTTTGTTTAATTTTTTAAATATTCACATCCCAATGTAGAAGATACTTGAAAATGCATCTCAGATTTGATGTTGGTGTTAATTGGGCATTTATGAAACAGTATGGCAAGTGTCACAGATTAAGACACCTGTTGTCTATTATTTAAAAGTTCAACACACATATATTTGTGATACAGATGAAGGAGGTAAAAACGTAGATAGCCTATGGAGGGCATTTTTGTAAAAGTGTGACTACGTTTCCTTTAAATGTCAGAATTTTTCACTTATTTACAAAAAATCAGGAGTGTGTTTAGTGTGAGACTGATAAGCTTAACAGAATATTCTACATTAGAGGTTAGTGCTTTAAGGCAAGATTTTTACTTTGACTGTTTTATATACTGTAGAGTCTTAACTTGAGTGTGTGTGCATGCCCACTTGCTTCAGTCGTGTTCAACTCTTTGTGACCACATTGACTGCATCCCTCCAGGCTCCTCTGTCCATGGGATTCTCCAGGCAAGAATACTGGAATGGGTGGCCATGCCTGCCTCCAGGGGATCTTCCTGACCCAGGTATTGAACCCGCGTCTCCTGCATCTCCTGCATTGTTCGTGGATTCTTTACCGCTGAGCCACAGGGGAAGCCCTAACCTGAGTGTACCTCGTGTTAAGCAGAGTGGAAATCATTGTGATAATATTGTTGGGGAAATATTTACTCCTCTAAAAACATGTAAGCAGTTTTTATATTTATCATAAGCAAAGGGAAAAATCAGTACTGCTCGTCTCCCTCCCCCTTCTTGATTTCCGAAGTCCCTTCATCTCTCACTAGAATTATTCTCCTGGTGTCATAACCTGCCGCTTTGCTCCTCCAGGCCACTTTACATGGACATTAAAGTCATCTCTCTATCAATATAACATAAAACTGAGCAGGCAGCGCTTCATAAAGTTCTCAACAGTTGCCTGTTCCGTGCAGATAAGTTGAGACTGCTCCTTGGGCTGTTTGAGGAGAAGCCCCTGGGCCTTCTGGAACGGTCACTGTACCGCCTTCGACATGACTGTTCACACTGCCTTCTCCAGCACACCCAGCTGTTCCAGCGTCAGTGCTTTGCACTTGCAGCTCCTTCTCTAAGTGCTCTTCCCCCTGTCCTCGTCTGTGTGATGACCACCTTCTCACTTTTTCTAGACTTAGTTCTCACGCAGCTCTTGCTCTCTGGAGACTTTCTCTCGTGTCTCAGGGCCTTACACACACTCCTAGGCCAGCACCACTCACGTGTGGTATTCCCACTGTTTCCAATTCTTTGCTCCCCACAGTCAAGGCAAAGCCTATATACGTTTCTTGTCTTTTGTCTTTATAGACTCAGTGCCTAGCATGTAATAGAAACTTATTAAATATTGATCAAATGCATAAAACTGTTCATGTGTAATGGTCATTTCAAACACTTTAGAATATTTAGAAAAATATTATTAGGTTTTGTCCAACTTAGAAGAAGATGAGAACCTAAGTTTCCATTACCAGATGCGTGGATAAAGCAGACATGGCATATGTATACAATGGAATATTATTTAGCCACAGAAAAGAAGGAAACAATGCCATTTGTAGCTACATGGATGAGCCTAGAGATTGTCATACTAAGTGAAGTAAGTCAGAAAGAAGAAAACAAATACCATATGATATCATTTATATGTGGAATCTAAAATATGATACAAATAAACTTATTTATAAAACAGAAACAGACTCACGAAGAAAACAGATATATGATTACCAAGGGAAAAGGGGGTCAGGGAGGGATAAATTAGGAGGTTGGGATTTTGCAGATACCAACTATTAATACTGTATTTGTTGTTATTATTGAGTTGCTAAATTGTGCCTGATTCTTTGCAACCCCATGGACTGCAGCATGCCAGGCTTCCCTGTCCTTCAGTATCTCCCAAAGTTTGCTCAGGTTCATGTCCATTGAGTTGATGATGCTATCTAACCGTTGCATCCACTGATGCCCTCTTCTCCTTTTGTCTTCTATCTTTCCCAACATCAAGGTCTTTTCCAATGAGTTGGCTAAAGTATTGGAGCTTCAGGTTCAGCATCAGTCCTTCCAATGAATATTCAAGACTGGTTTCCTTTAGGATGGATTGGTTGGATCTCCTTGCAGTCCAAGGGACCTCAAGAGTCTTTAGCACCACAGTTCAAAGACATCAGTTCTTCAGTTCTCAGCCTTCTTTATGGTCCAGCTCTCACATCCATACCTGACTACTGGAAAAACCATATTTTTGAATATACAGACTTTGTTGGCCAAGTAATGTCTCTGCTTTTTAATACACTGTTTAGATTTGTCACAGCTTTTCTTCCAAGGAGCAAGTGTCTTTTAATATCATGGCTGCAGTCACCATCTGCAGTGATTTTGGAGCCCAAGAAAATAAAATCTGTCACCGCTTCTACTTTTTCCCATCTATTTGCCATTAAGTGGTGGGAAAGGGTAACACAATCTTAGTTTTTGAATGTTGAGTTTTAAGCCAGCTTTTTTTTTTTTTTTTTGCAAGATAATATTTTTTTTGCTTCTTTTTTAATATAAATTTATTTATTTTAATTGGATGCTAATTACTTTCAATATTGTATTGGTTTTGCTATACAACAACATGAATCCGCCACAGGTATACACGTGTTCCCCATCATGAACCCTCCTCCCACCTCCCTCCCCATACCATCCCTCTGGGTCATCCCAGTGCACCAGCCCCAAGCATCCTGTATCCTGCATCGAACCTGGACTGGTGATTCGTTTCTTATATGATATTATACATTTTTCAATGCCATTCTCCCAAATCATCCCACCCTCTCCCTCTCCCACAGAGTCCAAAAGACTGTTCTATACATCTGTGTCTCTTTTGCTGTCTCGCATACAGGGTTACTGTTACCATCTTTCTAAATTCCATATATATGCGTTAGTATACTGTATTGGTGTTTTTCTTTCTGGCTTACTTCACTCTGTATAATAGGCTCCAGATTCATCCACCTCATTAGAACTGATTCAAATGTATTCTTTTTAATGGCTGAGTAATTTGCCAACAAAGGTTCGTCTAGTCAAGGCTATGGTTTTTCCTGTGGTCATGTATGGATGTGAGAGTTGGACTGTGAAGAAAGCTGAGCACCAAAGAATTGATGCTTTTGAACTGTGGTGTTGGAGAAGACTCTTGAGAGTCCCTTGGACTGCAAGGAGATCCAACCAGTCCATTCTGAAGGAGATCAGCCCTGGGATTTCTTTGGAAGGAATGATGCTAAAGCTGAAACTCCAGTACTTTGGCCACCTCATGCAGAGAGTTGACTCATTGGAAAAGACTCTGATGCTGGGAGGGATTGGGGGCAGGAGGAAAAGGGGACAACAGAGGATGAGATGGCTGGATGGCATCACTGACTCGATGGACGTGAGTCTGGGTGAACTCTGGGAGTTGGTGATGGACAGCGAGGCCTGGCATGCTGCGATTCATGGGGTCGCAAAGAGTCTGACACGACTGAGCAACTGAACTGAACTGAACTGAATACTCCATTGTGTATATGTACCACAGCTTTCTTATCCATTCATCTGCTGATGGACATCTAGGTTGCTTCCATGTCCTGGCTATTATAAACAGTGCTGCGATGAACATTGGGGTACATGTGTCTCTTTCAATTCTGGTTTCCTCGGTGTGTATGCCCAGCAGTGGGATTGCTGGGTCGTATGGCAGTTCTATTTCCAGTTTTTTAAGGAATCTCCACACTGTTCTCCATAGTGTCTGTACTAGTTTGCATTCCCACCAACAGTGTAAGAGGGTTCCCTTTTCTCCACACCCTCTCCAGCATTTATAGCTTGTAGACTTTTGGATAGCAGCCATTCTGACTGGCATGAAATGGTACCTCATTGTGGTTTTGATTTGCATTTTTCTGATAATGAGTGATATTGGGGATCTTTTCATGTGTTTGTTAGCCATCTGTATGTCTTCTTTGGAGAAATGTCTATTTAGTTCTTTGGCCCATTTTTTGATTGGGTCGTTTATTTTTCTGAAATTGAGCTGCAAGAGTTGCTTTTATATTTTTGAGATTAGTTGTTTGTCAGTTGCTTCATTTGCTATTATTTTCTCCCATTCTGAAGGCTGTCTTTTCACCTTGCTTATAGTTTCCTTTGTTGTGCAAAAGCATTTAAGTTTAATTAGGTCCCATTTGTTTATTTTTGCTTTTATTTCCAATATTCTGGGAGGTGGGTCATAGAAGATCCTGCTGTGATTTATGTCGGAGAGTGTTTTGCCTATGTTCTCCTCTAGGAGTTTTATAGTTTCTGATCTTACGTTGAGATCTTTAATCCATTTTGAGTTTATTTTTGTGTATGGTGTTAGAAAGTGTTATAGTTTCATTCTTTTCCAAGTGGTTGACCAGTTTTCCCAGCACCACTTGTTAAAGAGATTGTCTTTTCTCCATTGTATATTCTTGCCTTTTTTGTCAAAGATAAGGTGTCCATAGGTGCGTGGATTTAACTCTGGGCTTTCTATTTTGTTCCATTGATCTATATTTCTGTCTTTGTGCCAGTACCATACTGTCTTGATGACTGTTTAAGCCAGCTTTTTCACTCTTCTCTTTCACCCTCATCAAGAGGCTCTTTAGTCCATCTTTACTTTCTGTCTTCTGCCATTAGAGTGATATCATTTGTATATCTGAGGTTGTTGATACTTCTGGCAATCTTGATTCCAGCTTGTAAGTCATCCAGCCCAGCATTTCAGATGATATACACTACGTGTAAGTTAAAAAGCAAGGTCCTACTTTATAGCACAGGGAACTATATTCAATATCCTGTAATAAACCATGATGGAAAAAATATGAAAAAGAATATGTATATAACTGAATGACTGTTATATACCATTTTAACACAACATTGTAAATCATGTAAAGCCAACTATGCTTCATAAAAAAGAAGCTGAGGAATTTATATTTGAACATCCATGTTGTGTGCATTTTACACAATCTAGTATACTACATTGATGGGGGTTGTGTGCCCCTTTAACTAACTAGTCGTATGACTTTAGGCAAGTCACACAGACCTCTTCAAGCAGTCTTCTTTTGTAAAGTGATTTTAACAAATCTTTTTTTTTTGGTAATGACTGAAATATTTTTATTTTATGGACTGCTGGTACTAGTTTAGGATTTTGTTGGTAGCATGTTCTTTGAGAAAAGCATGCCATTTAAATTAGTCCCGTTGGGCAACTGTTGGTGTTTGCTTGTGAACTGACCCTGATAAATCCATGCTGCTACTGCCGCTGCTTACTCTGTGTGACTCCATAGACGGCAGCCCACCTGGCTGCACCGTCCCTGGGATTCTCCAGGCAAGAACACTAGAGTAGGTTGCCATTTCCTTCTCCATAATGATAAATCCATAGTTTTCCTATACTGGGAGTTGTTATTATCCAGTCAGCTTCAATACCATCTAGTTAGTAGTATTTTCAAAAACATTGAACCATTGGTTAGGTTTTCTGCTGCTTCCTGAAAAGGTTATGAGATGAAGTAAATTAAAAAAAAATATTTGTAATTGTGTATTCTGGTTGTTATAAAAAAAAAATGTTTGGCAGTTGTTCATATGGTTTTATTCTGACACTTTCAAGCTATCAATTCAGTTCACGTCAGTTCAGTCGCTCAGTCATGTCCGACTCTTTGCGACCCCATGAATTGAAGCACGCCAGGCCTCCCTGTCCATCAGCAACTCCCAGAGTTCACCCAAACTCATGTCCATCCAGTTGGTGATGTCATCCAGCCATCTCATTCTCTGTCGGCCCCTTCTCCTCCTGCCCCCAATCCCTCCCAGCATCAGTCTTTTCCAATGAGTCAACTCTTCGCATGAGGTGGCCAAAGTATTGGAGTTTCAGCTTTAGCACCAGTCCTTCCAATGAACACCCAGGGATAATCTCCTTTATATGGACTGGTTGGATCTCCTTGCAGTCCAAGGGACTCTCCAAGAGAGTCCAAGAGTCTTCTCCAGCACCACAGTTCAAAAGCATCAATTCTTTGGCACTCAGCTTTCTTCACAGTCCAACTCTCACATCCATACATGACCACTGGGAAAACCATAGCCTTGACTAGATGGACCTTTGTTGGCAAAGTAATGTCTCTGCTTTTCAATATGCTATCTAGGTTGGTCATAACTTTCCTTCCAAGGAGTAAGTGTCTTTTAATTTCATGGCTGCAGTCACCATCTGCAGTGATTTTGGAGCCCAAAATAATAAAATCTGACACTGTTTCCACTGTTTCCCCATCTATTTCCCATGAAGTGATGGGACCAGATGCCATGATCTTCGTTTTCTGAAGGTTGAGCTTTAAGCCAACTTTTTCACTCTCCTCTTTCACTTTCATCAAGAGGCTTTTTAGTTCCCCTTCACTTTCTGCCATAAGGGTGGTGTCATCTGCATATCTGAGGTTATTGACATTTCTCCTGGCAATCTTGATTCCAGCTTATGATTCTTCCAGCCTAGCGTTTCTCATGATTTACTCTATGTATAAGTTAAATAAGCAGGGTGACAATATACAGCCTTGACATACTCCTTTTCCTATTTGGAACCAGTCTGTTGTTCCATGTCCAGTTCTAACTGTTGCTTCCTGACTTGCATACAGGTTTCTCAAGAGGCAGGTCAGGTGGTCTGGTATTCCCATCTCTTTCAGAATTTTCCACAGTTTATTGTGATCCACACAGTCAAAGGCTTTGGCATAGTCAATAAAGCAGAAATAGATGTTTTTCTGGAACTCTCTTGCTTTTTCCATGATCCAGCAGATGTTGGCAATTTGATCTCTGGTTCCTCTGCCTTTTCTAAAACCAGCTTGAACATCTGGAAGTTCACGGTTCACGTATTGCTGAAGCCTGGCTTGGAGAATTTTGAGCGTGTAAGATGAGTGCAATTGTGAGGCAGTTTGAGCATTCTTTGGCATTGCCTTTCTTTGGGATTGGAATGAAAACTGACCTTTTCCAGTCCTGTGGCCACTGCTGAGTTTTCCAAATGTGCTGGCATATTGAGTGCAGCACTTTCACAGCATCATCTTTCAGGATTTGAAATAGCTCCACTGGAATTCCATCACCTCCAATAGCTTTGTTCGTAGTGATGCTTTCTAAGGCCCACTTGACTTCACATTCCATGATATCTGGCTCTAGGTGAGTGATCATACCATCGTGATTATCTTGGTCATGAAGATCTTTTTTGTACAGTTCTTCTGTGTATTCTTGCCACCTCTTCTTAATATCTTCTGCTTCTGTTAGGCCCATACCATTTCTGTCCTTTATCGAGCCCATCTTTGCATGAAATGTTCTAATTTTCTTAAGGAGATCTCTAGTCTTCCCCATTCTGTTTTTTTCCTCTATTTCTTTGCAGTGATCTCTGAGGAAGGCTTTCTTATCTCTCCTTGCTATTCTTTGGAACTCTGCATTCAAATGCTTATATCTTTTCTTTTCTCCTTTGCTTTTCGCTTCTCTTCTTTTCACAGCTGTTTATAAGGCCTCCCCAGACAGCCATTTTGCTGTTTTGCATTTCTTTTCCATGGGGATGGTCTTGATCCCTGTCTCCTGTACAATGTTACGAACCTCCATCCATAGTTCATCAGGCACTCTGTCTATCAGATCTAGGCCCTTAAATCTATTTTTCACTTCCACTGTATAATCATAAGGATTTGATTTAGGTCATATGTGAATGGTCTAGTGGTTTTCCCTACTTTCTTCAATTTAAGTCTGAATTTGGCAGTAAGGAGTTCATGATCTGAGCCACAGTCAGTTCCCGGTCTTGTTTTTGCTGACTATATAGAGCTTCTCTATCTTTGGCTGCAAAGAATATAATCGATCTGATTTCGGTTTTGACCATCTGGTGATGTCCATGTGTAGAGTCTTCTCTTGTGTTGTTGGAAGAGGGTGTTTGCTATGACTAGTGCATTCTCTTGGCAAAACTCTATTAGTCTTTGCCCTGCTTCATTCCATATTCCAAGGCCAAATTTGCCTGTTACTCCAGGTGTTTCTTGACTTCCTACTTTTACATTCCAATCCGCTATAATGAAAAGGACATCTTTTTTTGGGTGTTAGTTCTAAAAGGTCTTGTAGGTCTTCATAGAACCGTTCAACTTCAGCTTCTTCAGTGTTACTGGTTGGGGCATAGACTTGGATTACTGTAATATTGAATAGTTTGCCTTGGAAATGAACAGAGATATTTTGTCGTTTTTGAGATGCATCCAGGTACTGCATTTCGGACTCTTTTGTTGGCCATGATGGCAACTCCATTTCTTCTAAGGGATTCCTGCCCACAGTAGTACATATATATAAATGTTATAAAATATTTTCAAGTTAATGTTTATAGTCCACTTTTCTTTGCTATTCCTCTCTGGTTACTAGGTTTCACAGTGAACAAACAGTTTCAACTACTAGTAGAATCAAAACAAGAAAATTTACTTGTGTTATAGTAACTTCTCTTCAACTTGTTTCACCTACCGGATTATAAACTTTATAACAACCATACCTTTGTAGTTCTCACACCACGAGATACTATTCCTTGTACATAAATGCTATGAACGTAGATGTTAAATCAGTGTTGAATGAATGAAGTGATGTATTAATACTACCTTAAGATAAAATTATGTTGCTACTTCTACACTTGCAATATAGGATTTTTTTTCTCATTCCTAAAATAGAGAAAAATTCCTGTGCCAGTGTTAACTTGCTTCTAACTGTATGCTTACATACTTCCAGAATTATCAGTAAAATAACATGAAATGATGAAAACACAAAGACTATTGCCATGTAAGTTAGTTTATTGAAGTCCCTATTTTGATAATATAAAATACACATTCCCTTAAAGGAGTAATTTGCAGTCCATAGTGGTTTTTTACTTTCTAGATTCCTTCTCAGTTTTCATTACCTATAGCATCTGATGATTGTCATACCAGAGCAAATGTAAGAATGTCAATTTTTATTTTTAAATGTTTATTGAGTGCCCACAGTGTGCACAGAAGACTTCAAAGATGGATGTGTTAGAACCTCTTCTCTTAAGGAGTATTTGATCTTACACAATAAGTACACACATGACAAGGAAAAGTACAAAGCATCTAGGAAGGTCAGTGACGGGAAGAAAACAGCTGGTCTTATAGGAGGATATTTTTCTAGTAAGTTTATTGCAGGGAATATGTCACTGGCCCAGAATCATCACTTAGCTTCACCTGCCCTCCTCGATCATGGCTGTCTTCAGCCAGAGTGGCTCTATCTGTGGCTTCCGTGCTGCCCTGCCCTCCCTGACAGACAGAGGAGCCAAGGGCAGCCCTGATGACAGAGAAGCAACCGTCCCTCCAGAGACTCTAGCTTCCTCGGTGACTGCCTGGCTGTGCCAGGTGCCTCACCCTGATGGCTCACAGTGAATAATGTCAAAAGTGCAAGCAGCCCCTCTTCCTACAAGAAACCTACAAGACTGTGTGGCAGGGTCCCACCTCCAAATGTAAGGGGAAGCCTGGAACATCCAAGGGAAATCCCAGCCTCTAAGAAGCATTCGAGTTAGGAAAGGCCATGAGATAAGATTTGCACTAATGAGTATCTAGAAGAAGTGTCCTGGAGATTGCTAGAAATGGTTTCCACATTCTTCTGGTAGAGTTTCTGAAAGCAGCTCCTTCTCTCTTTCCCTCCCAAATGGGAGATGACAGGAAGAGGATGCACAAACTGTTGATTCTGGATCCAAAGGGGGATTAATGTTAGAAAGAAGACTACACTTTTAAGGGAGAGGAGCATCATGGAAAAAGCTAGAGCCTTGATGAGACTGATTGAACTGCCCTGCCTCTAGCCTTCCTGCTATACAATACATTTCTTTATTATTTAAGATCTCTTGAGTTTTATCTTCTTTGTTATGCCCTAAAACATATTATTGTATTTATATAAATGGGATTTTACTAGGCAGGCTATTTTGTGATCTTTTTTTTTTTTTTGCATATTGAAGGAAAGTTATGATCCACCTGGTGGCTCAGATGGTAAACCGTCTGTCTGCAATGTGGGAGACCTGGGTTCAATCCCTGGGTTGGGAAGATTCCCTGGAGAAGGAAATGGCAACCCACTCCAGTACTCTTGCCTAGAAAATCCCATGGATGGAGGAGCCTGGTGTCCATGGAGTCACAAAGAGTCGGACACGACTGAGCGACTTCACTTCACTTTCACTAGACAGCGTATTAAAAAGCAGAGACATTACTTTGCCAACAAAGGTCCATCTAGTCAAGGCTATGGTTTTTCCACTAGTCATGTAATGTGAGAGTTGGACTATAAAGAAAGCTGAGCACGGAAGAATTGATGCTTTTGAACTGTGGTGTTAGAGAAGACTCTTGAGAGTCCCTTGGACTGCAAGGAGATCCAACCAGTCCATCCTAAAGGAGATCAGTCCTGGGTGTTCATTGGAAGGACTGATGCTGAAGCTGAAACTCCAATATTTTGGCCACCTGACCCGAAGAGCTAACTCATTTGAAAAGACCCTGATGCTGGGAAAGATTGAAGGCAGGAGGAGAAGGGGAGGACAGAGGATGAGATGGTTGGATGGCATCACCAACTCGATGGATATGAGTTTGGATGAACTCCAGTAAGTTGGTGATGGACAGGGAGGCCTGGTGAGCTGCGGTTCATGGGGTCGCAAGACGACTGAGGACTGAAATGAACTGAACCGATGTTATGTAAATTTACCATGTAAATATGGATCTCATATCACCATTTAAAATTAATTAGTTCATGTTGCGTGTGTGTGTGTATGTGTGTGTATAACTTGACTTTGTTGTTGTTGTTTAGTCACTCAGTCGTGTCCAACTCTTTGTGATTGAATGGACTATAGTCCGCCAGGCTCCTCTGTCCGTGTGACTTCCCAGGCAAGAATACTGGAGTGGATTTCCTTCTCCAAGGGATTGCTTGATAAATTGTACTAGTTATCTCTCTACAGAAATTTTATTTTACTTTTCACTTTTAGTTTATTTGTTGATTAGCCCAAGAACTCTGTGGCTAAAATGACACGTATTTATCATCTCATGGTTTCATAGGTCTTGAATCCAAGCATGGCTTAGCTGGGTCCTCTGTTTGAAGTCTCTTTAGGGGCTGCAGTCATAGTATTAGCTGGAGACAGAATCATCTCAAGGTTCAACTGGGCAGATCCCAGCTTCCTCAGTGATTGTTGACAGGATCCAGCTCCTGGAGAGCCTGTGGATAGAAGACTTCAGTTCCTTCCTCACTGTTGATGTTAAGTAACCTCTGCTCCTTCCTGATGCTCCTCTTCCCCAGAGCAATCAGACAAGAAGAGCCAGCAAGACAGAAGCCACAGTCTTTTGTACCATGATCTCAGAAGTGACATCCATCATGTTAGCTGTATCCTGTCCTTGAGAAGCAAGTCCCAAGATCCAGCTGACACTCCAGGGGAGGGGATTACACAAGGGTGCCACTGCTGGGAGCCTGGGATCAGTTTTAGAAGGCTACCTGTCGCACTTTCTGACTTTTATAAGCAGTGCTGTGGTGAATGTTCTTATATATGCATCTTTCAAAACCCCTTCTGATGTGGGCTCAGTTGTGTACCCCAAATTCATATGTTGAAGTTGTAATCCCCAGTACCTCAAAATGTGACTAAAGAGATAATTAGGGTTAAATGAGCCTTGTGGGGGTAGGCCCTAAACCAACATGGAGTGAGGTCCTCTTATAAGAGGAGATTAGGACACAGACATGCAGAGTGAAGACCACATGGAGACAAAGGGTTATCTGCAAGCCAAGGAGAGAGGCTTCAGAATGAAATCAGCTCTTCCAAAACCTCAATCTAGACCTCTAACCTGCAGAACAGAGAGAAAGTAAATTTCTGTTGTTTAAGCCACCTAGTCTGTGGTACTTTGTTATGGCAACACTAGAAAGCTAATAAACCCCTCTATGAATATCTGGGTTAATATATTACTAATTGCCTTCCAGAATGTACATTGCCATCAGCAATCTATAAAAGTGCCCACTTCCTCATGTATTCAGTAACATTACACATTATTACCTTTTTTAGCCTTCATCAATCTGACATCTGGTATCATATTATTTGATTTTACACTTCTTTGAATTCTAGTAAATTTGGACATCTTTTTCCATTTATTTATTGACTATCTGTTTCTAATTTGTGTATTTTTTCTCAATTTTGTGTTAATTTTCTCATTTTTATGTTAGAGAATTTGTATTTTTCTCTTTGGTTTATAAGGAGTCCTTGACATTAGGGATATTAATTTTTCATCAGGTTGCAAATGTTTTCCCTGAATTTTTGCTTTAAAATTTGTGATATATTTTGCAAAACATAAATTTTAAATTTAAAAGAGATGGCATTTTTCTCTTCTGAAAGAACTTTAGAAATTCCACTGAATTTTTTTTCTTCTAGTTTTATTGAGATACAATTAACATACAGCACTGTATAGGTTTAAGGTATAGATCATAAAGATTTGAAAGATCATAAAGATCTATCACTTTCTTCTTTTACTTCTACACATATGAAGTCTCTAACTATTGAGTTCAGTAGATAAATATTGATATTATTTTCTTATAGCTATCTTATGGGTTCATCTTATAAATATCTAATTCTTCTTGAATTTATGTGTATATGATTTACAAGACAGGAAACATCATTTTCCCCAATGATTAGTCACTTGTTCTAATTCCATTTAATAAATCCATTCTTTCCCTAATGATCTGAAAGTATACTTTATTATACAATTGCTGCTGCTGCTGCTAAGTCGCTTCAGACGTGTCCGACTCTGTGCGACCCCATAGACGGCAGCCCACCAGGCTCCCCCGTTCCTGGGATTCTCCAGGCAAGAACACTGGAGTGGGTTGCCATTTCCTTCTCCAATGCATGAAAGTGAAAAGTGAAAGTGAAGTCGCTCAGTTGTGTCCGACTCCTAGCGACCCCATGGAGTGCAGCCTACCAGGCTCCTCCATCCATGGGATTTTCCAGGCAAGAGTACTGGAGTGGGGTGCCATTGCCTTCTCCGTATTATATAATTACAAGTATATATATTGCACCTGCATATAGATCCTGCATTTTCTTTTATTCATCTATCTGTTCTTGTATTCATACTGTTACTTCATAATATGGTTAAATATTCCATACAGATTGGCTTCCCTCATCTGTCCTCACCCCCTAAAAACATCGTGACTATTTCTAGGCATTTTTCTCTCCTGAAAGAACTTTAGAAGTTTCACTGAATTTTTTTTTCTTCTAGTTTTATTGAGATATAATTAACATGCAGCACTGTATAGGTTTAGGGTATAGATCATAAAGATTTGAATTGCATACATCATGAAATAATTACCACCTGTGTACATTTATCATCTCATATAGATAGAAAATAAAAGAAAAAGGAAAAAACATTTTTCCTTGTGATGATAACTCTAAGGATTTACTCTTAACTACTTCTATGTATGACATGTAACAGTGTCGGTTACATTTATCATGCTGTACCTTACGCTCCTAGTGTTTATTTTATATTAATAGAATTTTGTACCTTCTGTTCACCTCCACCCAGTTTCCCTTTCCTCCACCCCACCTCCAGGAACCACAAATCTGATCTCTTTTTCTATGAGCTTGTTTGTTTGCTTTTGAAGTATAATTGACCTACAACATTGTATTAGTTCCTGGTGTACAACATCATGATTCACTATTTCTATACAATACAACATGATGACCATGACAAGTCTGGTTACCATCGGTCCCCATACAAAGGTATTACATTATTTTCGACTGTATTCTGCATGCTGCCCCTGTCGTCTAGTGACTCCTTTGTTTTGTAACTGGAGGTTTGTACCTCTTAATCTCCCTTACTGATTTTCCTCCTCTCCCAACCCCCTCCCCTCTGGCAACCATCTGTTTATTCTCTGTATCTGTGACTCTGCTTCTGTCTCATTATGTTTGTTCATTTGTTTTGTTTTTATCTTCCACATGTGAGTGAAATCATATGATATTTGTCTTTCTCTTTTTTCACTTGACATAATGCTTTATGGGTTCATCCATGTTGTCAAATGACAACATTTCATTTTTATGGCTGAGTAATATTCCATTATATATATGTGTGTGTGTATTTTCTTTAGCCACTTATTTATCGATGGACACTTAGGTTGCTTTTTTTTTTTTTCACTTTTACCTCTTGGTTATTGTAAATGTTATGATGAACATACCTTTCAGATACCTTTTTAAATTAGTGTTTTCCTTTTCTTCAGATAAATGCCCAGGCATGGAATTGCTGGATCATTCTATTTCTGATTTTTTAAGGAACTTCACCTGTAGTGACTGTAGCAATTTAGATTCACACTGACAGTGCCAAGGGTTCCCTTTTCCCCACATTCTCATGCATACTTGTTATTTATTGTCTTTTTGATAACGGCCATTCTGACAGGCATGAGGTAATATCTTATTATGGTTTTGAATTGCATTTTCCTGATAATTAGTGGTGTTTATTATGTGTTCATGTGCCTGTTGGTCATCTGTATGTCTTCTTTGGAAAAATGTCTGTTCAGGTCCTCTGAGTGAGTGAGTAAAGTCGCTCAGTCGTATCTGACTCTTTGCAACCCCATGGACTGTAGCCTACCAGGCTCTTCGGTCCATGGAATTTTCCAGGCAAGAGGACTAGAGTGGGTTGCCATTTCCTTCTCCAGGGGATCTTCCCGAACCAGAGATCGAACCTGGGTCTCCCGCATTGCAGGCAGACGCTTTACTGTCTGAGCCACCAGGGAAGCCCAGGTCCTCTACCCATTTTTAAATTGAATTGTTTATTGTTTTGATGTTGAGTTGTATGAGTTCTTTGTATATTTTGGATATTAACCCCTTATCAGATATATTATTTGCAAATATCTCACATTCAGTAGGTGGCCTTTTATTTCGTTGATAGTTTCCTTCACTGTGCAAAAGCTTTTTAGTTTGATGTAGAAATTCCACTGACTTTTAATTGAGCTTGTGATACATTTCTAAATTAATATAGTAAAAATTGATATCTCTTCAAGTCAGTTTCTTCATAAGAGAGATCTCTACATTTACTCGTCTTTTTTTATGTCACTTAGTGGTTTTCCTCATATTTGCACATTATTTTTTTTTTTCCTCTATGTTTTCCTCCAGATTTTGTTGCTATCATGAATGGAACTTTTTTAAACCTCTTTTTTTTTCTAGTTGATAATTGATGGTATATATTAAAGCTATTTATTTTATTTATTCAAATGTTTTCTTTTTTCAACATATATTTACTGATTGCTTACTAAGTAATGGATGCTGGTTTAATCACTGAGACCACAGCAGTGATCAAAATAAACAAAATTCTCTGTCCTCAAGAAACTTGCATTCTTAGGAGAGGGGGTGAGGTAAATAGTAAACACAAAAAATGTGATCTGTCAGATGGTAAGAAGCACCCAATGAAGCAGGGAAGGAAACAGGAAGCATAGGCAAAGAAGTTAATTTTAATATTTAATAGGATAGTTAGGGGAGACCTCACTGAGAAAATAATTTTTGAGCAAAAACCTGAAGAGTTAGGGGGCAGCCGTTTCTTTACCTGGAGGAATAAGGTTCCTAACTGAAGGAACATCAGATGCAAAAACATGGGGCAGAGGCTGGTGCATCCAGAGAATAAGGAAGCCAGTGTGGGTGGCGTGAGAAAGGAGAGAAGTGGCAGACGCAGGAAGGAGGGTAGGTTGTATGTACTGTAAGGATGTTGGGTTTTTATCCAAGTCAGAGTTTCCTGCTTGTTGCTGCAGAATTGTCTTTACTTACTTCCTCCATTTTTTTTACTCCCCATAACGTCCACAGTCCACTCAGTTCTGGCATCTGTCACGCATCAGTCTATACTTTTCATGACAGTGAAACTGTGCTAAGGTCACTGGTGACCTTGTCAGTAGGTAAAATGGGCACTTTCAGTCCTTGTTGTGTGTGTATTAATTCCTTCTCAGCAATCGACCATGCTGACCATTGCCCACCTCACACAGGCCCTCTCTTCCTGACTCCCGAGACCCCACAGTCTTCTTGCTTTTCTCCATCTGTCTGGCTTCTCCTTTCCATCTCATTTGCAAGCTCACCTCTTCTATCTAACTACTGAGGGCCAGATTTCCACATCAACTTTTGCCACATCCTCTTTTAATCTCGTACATTGTGTCTAAGCATCTCTCTTAATTATGGTCAGCTTCAGTTATCTTGCCTTGAGAACCCCATGAACAGTATGAAAAGGCAAAATGATAGGATACTGAAAGAGGAACTACCCAGGTCAGTAGGTGCCCAATATGCTACTGGAGATCAGTGGAGAATTAACTCCAGAAAGAATGAAGGGATGGAGCCAAAGCAAAAACAAAACCCAGCTGTGGGTGTGACTGGTGATAGAAGCAAGGTCCAATGCTGTAAAGAGCAATATAGCATAGGAACCTGGAATGTCAGGTCCATGAATCAAGGCAAATAGGAAGTGGTCAAACAAGAGATGGCAAGAGTGAATGTCGACATTCTAGGAATCAGCGAACTGAAATGGACTGGAATGGGTGAATTTAACTCAGATGACCATTATATCTACTACTGCGGGCAGGAATCCCTCAGAAGAAATGGAGTGGCCATCATGGTCAACAAGAGTCTGAAATGCAATACTTGGATGCAATCTCAAAAACGACAGAATGATCTCAGTTCGTTTCCAAGGCTAACCATTCAATATCACAGTAATCCAAGTCTATGCCCCAACCAGTAATGCTGAAGAAGCTGAAGTTGAACGGTTCTATGAAGACCTACAAGACCTTTTAGAACTAACACCCAAAAAAGATGTCCTTTTCATTATAGGGGACTGGAATGCAAAAGTAGGAACTCAAGAAACACCTGGAATAACAGGCAAATTTGGCCTTGGAATATGGAATGAAGCAGGGCAAAGACTAATAGAGTTTTGCCAAGAAAATGCACTGGTCATAACAAACACCCTCTTCCAACAACACAAGAAAAGACTCTACACATGGACATCACCAGATGGTCAACACCGAAATCAGATTGATTATGTTCTTTGCAGCTAAAGATGGAGAAGCTGTATACAGTCAACAAAAACAAGACCAGGAACTGACTGTGGCTCACATCATGAACTCCTTATTGCCAAATTCAGACTGAAATTGAAAAAAGTAGGGAAAACCACTAGACCATTCAGTATGACCTAAATCAAATCCCTTATGATTATACAGTGGAAGTGAAAAATAGATTTAAGGGCCTAGATTTGATAGATAGAGTGCCTGATGAACTGTGGAAAGAGGTTCGTGACATTGTACAGGAGACAGGAATCAAGACCATCCCCATGGAAAAGAAATGCAAAAAAGCAAAATGGCTGTCTGGGGAGGCCTTACAAATAGCTGTGAAAAGAAGAGAAGTGAAAAGCAAAGGAGAAAAGGAAAGATATAAGCATTTGAATGCAGAGTTCCAAAGAATAGCAAGAAGAGATAAGAAAGCCTTCCTCAGTGATCAATGCAAAGAAATAGAGGAAAACAACAGAATGGGAAAGACTAGAGATCTCTTCAAGAAAATTAGAGATACCAAGGGAACAATTCATGCAAAGATGGACTCGATAAAGGACAGAAATGGTACGGACCTAACAGGAGCAGAAGATATTAAGAGGTGGCAAGAATACACAGAAGAACTGTACAGAAAAGATCTTCATGACCAAGATAATCACGATGATGTGATCACTGACCTAGAGCCAGACATCCTGGAGTGTGAAGTCAAGTAGGCCTTAGAAAGCATCACTACAAACAAAGCTAGTGGAGGTGATGGAATTCCAGTGGAGCTATTTCAAATCTGAAAGATGATGCCATGAAAGTGCTGCACTCAATATGCCAGCAAATTTGGAAAACTCAGCAGTGGCCACAGGACTGGAAAAGGTCAGTTTTCATTCCAATCCCAAAGAAAGGCAATGCCAAAGAATGCTCAAACTACCGCACAATTGCACTCATCTCACATGCTAGTAAAGTAATGCTCAAAATTCTCCAAGCCAGGCTTCAGCAATACATGAACCGTGAACTTCCTGATGTTCAAGCTGGTTTTAGAAAAGGCAGAGGAACCAGAGATCAAATTGGCAACATCTGCTGGATCATGGAAAAAGCAAGCGAGTTCCAGAAAAACATCTATTTCTGCTTTATTGACTATGCCAAAGCCTTTGACTGTGTGGATCACAATAAACTGTGGAAAATTCTGAAAGAGATGGGAATACCAGACCACCTGACCTGCCTCTTGAGAAACCTGTATGCAAGTCAGGAAGCAACAGTTAGAACTGGACATGGAACAACAGACTGGTTCCAAATAGGAAAAGGAGTACGTCAAGGCTGTATATTGTCACCCTGCTTATTTAACTTCTATGCCGAGTACATCATGAGAAACGCTGGGCTGGAAGAAACACAAGCTGGAATCAAGATTGCCAGGAGAAATATCAATAACCTCCGATATGCAGATGACACCACCCTTATGGCAGAAAGTGAAGAGGAACTCAAAAGCCTCTTGATGAAAGTGAAAGAGGAGAGTGAAAAAGTTGGCTTAAAGCTCAACATTCAGAAAACGAAGATCATGGCATCTGGTCCCATCACTTCATGGGAAATAGATGGAGAAACAGTGGAAACAGTGTCAGACTTTATTTTTTGGGGCTCCAAAATCACTGCAGATGGTGACCACAGCCATGAAATTAAAAGATGCTTACTCCTTGGAAAGAAAGTTATGACCAACCTAGATAGCATATTCAAAAGCAGAGGCATTACTTTGCCAACAAAGGTCCGTCTAGTCAAGGCTATGGTTTTTCCTTTGGTCATGTATGGATGTGAGAGTTGGACTGTGAAGAAAGCTGAGCACCAAAGAATTGATGCTTTTCAACTGTGGTGTTGGAGAAGACTCTTGAGAGTCCCTTGGACTGCAAGGAGATCCAACCAGTCCATTCTGAAGGAGATCAGCCCTGGGATTTCTTTGGAAGGATTGGTGCTAAAGCTGAAACTCCAGTACTTTGGCCACCTCATGCAGAGAGTTGACTCATTGGAAAAGACTCTGATGCTGGGGTGGATTGGGGGCAAGAGGAGAAGGGGACAACAGAGGATGAGATGGCTGGATGGCATCACTGACTCGATGGACGTGAGTCTGAGTGAACTCCGGGAGTTGGTGATGAACAGTGAGACCTGCGCTGCAATTCATGGGGTTGCAAAGAGTCGGACATGACTGTGCGACTGAACTGAACTGAACTCAGTTATCTTTGAGGAGTTATCATTGATTGCCATAGTAAATGTCTAGCTCTGACTTCTCTTCTGTGCCTGAGACCTGTAGGATAAATAAACCTAAGTTCGTAAGTGAAGCCACTCAGTCGTGTCTGACTCTTTGCGACCCCTTCGACTGTGTAGCCTACCAGGCTCTTCCGTCCATGGGGTTTTGCAGGCAAGAGTACTGGAGTGGGTTGCCATTTCCTTCTCCAGAGGATCTTCCTGACCCAGGGATTGAACCCAGGTCTCCCGCATTGTAAGCAGATGCTTTACCGTCTGAACCACCAGGGAAATAAATAAACCTAATTGCCTATAAATCATCCCCCCCCCCCAGATTTTTCTAAAACATATTGAATTGCACAAGTCCACAATTGGATTCATGATATCCCCACTAGTCTTGCTGTCAGCGAATGTGTCCACATGTATACCCACTTACACAAACCAGAAGAAATCTTGGTATCATCCTTGACACCTCCTTTTCCATCAACTCCTATACTGGTTTTACCACCAAAGTCCTATTTTTTAATTTAATTTTTATTTTCTATAAGAATATAGTTGATTAACAATTTTGTGTTAGTTTCAGATGTACAGAAAAGTGATTCAGTTATACATATATCCATATATCCATTCTTTTTTAGATTCTTTTCCCGTAAGAGTTATTATGGAGTATTGAGTAGAGTCTCCTGTGCTGTATAGTAGCCAAGTCCTATTCATTCACCTCCTAAATCTCTCAAATCTGTCCACTTCTTTCTATGTCTTCTTCTACCAGCCTATTTCTGTCACTTGGAGTTCTGCAGATACTCCTGACCAACCTTGGGTCTCCTGAGGCCCTCCTCGCCTCCAGTCTTCCACACTGTAGCCAGGGGAGCTCTTTCTGAAGGGTCTGTCTGTGCATGTCACCCCTGCTGAAAGCCCTTTGGATAACTCATGTTCTTAACTTGGCCAACACAAACCCTATGTGGTTCTCCCCCTCCTTCTCCTGCCTCATCTAGTTCTCTCTCCTCCTGGCTCTCTGTCCACTAATGACTTAAGTCCTTGAATTTCAGCTTCTCCATTTTATTCTGCTGTCAGTTCCCATCCAGTTCTTGTAATAACTGACTATATCCAGCTGTTCTCAAACTCCTGAACTCAGCTTCTGCATCGCTTTTCCAGCCTTTCCTTGGCCCTCCTGCCCGTCTTTCTTGCCTTCCAAGCTCTTATTTCAGTTTGTAACAGTATGTCCACTTGTAGGAAGTGGTTGATGAATGTGCTTGTGGCTCACTCAACTATGAGTTCTTGAGAACAGGGACTATCTGGTTTTGTTCACTGTTAAATCCTCAGGCCTAGCACAGGAACCTGGCACCTTGTAGGCACTCAGTAAATATTTGTGGAAAGAATCAGTGAAGTCCTTTTTGCTTCTTAGGCTTAAATCAAAAGTTGCATTTTTGCATTACTGGTACACTAGTACACTTATTTTTATTTTTATAGATACTTTATTTCTGTAAACATAAAAGCACCCTTTTTGAGAGGTTTCTGAGTTTTTCTGGAGTTGCTAAAGAAGAAATTGCTGTTGGGATTTTTCTTACCATATTAAGATCTGATATAACTCCTCTGTTCTTTATGCATGCCCCCTGGACTCAGGATTGAGTAGATATACAGATTCTGAGATGATAGCTATCCAACACTGTTAATGACTTTTCCAAATGTGTTAAAAGTGTTGTTTTGACTAGGGTGAAATCCACTTTCTGGAGGCTTCAGGAAAATATTGCAGCCCGAGGTGCTATTTCCTGATATTTCTGTTGGACACTGCCTAGGGGACTATGACACAGGCAGCCAGGAAACTCAAGTCTGTGGCCATATTTGAGATCCTAGTTGCAAGGTGTTTCCAAAAAGTGCAAGGCTCTGCAAAGAAAGTAGGAAGTAGGTGAATGGCTGGGTCTGCTAAAGTCACATCACCACATAGACAGTTCCAGAAGGACAGAGACCGAGCTTTGACAGTGGTCTGCAACTAGTTTTGAAGAATTTTGACATGATTTTGACAAGACAAGCAAAAAAACTACCAGTATTCAAATCTTACACATTCCCTCAGTTTCTAATGCATTGTATGGGTATTGACTGGGTAAGGTTCCCAAACATGTGGATTAAACCTTTTTGCTTTACCATTCAAATTGACCTTCACTTCTAAAAACATTTTAAAATGTATCACTAAAGTATATTAATTTTTGTTTATGTATTTACTAAATAAGTTGTTACTCCTACTTGTCTTGCATTTTTGACCATCTCATGGGAAGAAGCTTTTACTTCTTGTAAAATGTTAGTTGGTCAGTTGTGTCGACTCTTTGTGACCCATGGACTGTAGCCCGCCAGGCTCCTCTGTCCATGGAGTTCTCCAGGCAAGAATACTGGAGTGGGTTGCCATTTCCTCCTCCAGGGGATCTTCCTGACCCAGGAATCAAACCCTGGTCTCCTGTATCACAGGCAGATTCTTTACCATCGTGAGCCTCTAGGGAAACCACTTACTTCTTGTAGCTCTTCCTGAGTTAACAGTCCTTTTGGAACAAATCCCTCTGGACAGTCTAGTGTAATCTGTAGCTTCCAGAACTGTTATTGTTTTCAACATATCTGTGTATATTTTTTAATGGTACAAATTGCGCATCCTTTAATGTCATATATAATTATGTATTATATGTCTCCAAGAGGCAAGCGGTATAGAGTTATGAAATACAGAATGGATTCTGGAGTTCTAGTCCTGACTCTGTCACATACTAGCTGTGTGACCTTTGGCGAGTACTTAATACTTTCATACCTTGGCTTCCTCATCTGTAAAATGAGGGCATAGTGGTGTCTTCTATACTATTATGAGTGAGGTTGTTCTGAGGAGTAAATGAGTTGCTATTGGAAAAAAAGTCTTTATTTCCAAGTGTTTGGCTTGTAGTAATACTATGCTGCTGCTGCTGCTGCTAAGTCGCTTCAGTCATGTCCAACTCTGTGCGACCCCATAGATGGCAGCCCACCAGACTCCCCAGTCCCTGGGACTCTCCAGGCTAGAATACTGGAGTGGGTTGCCATTTCCTTCTCCAATGCATGAAAGTGAAAAGTCAAAGTGAAGTTGCTCAGTCGTGCCCGACTCTTAGCGACCTCATGGACTAGAGCCTACCAGGCTCCTCTGTCCATGGGATTTTCCAGGCAAGAGTACTGGAGTGGGGTGCCATTGCCTTCTCTGAGTAATACTATGAATGTTTCTTAAATAGAACAAATGTGATAAAGTTCCATAAACCAATATTTCTCAAATTTCGATGTGCGTAGAGGTGATTTGAGGACAGGGTTAAAATGCAGATTCTGACCCTGCAGTTGTGTGGGACCTGAGAATCTGCATTTCTAAGAGGCTCACAGTGTATGCGGTGTGTGTTTCTGGGGAAAGAGAAGGAAGAAGCGGGACTGCTAAGAAAATTCACAGGGAAAGAGATATCCAGCCACATATTATTTGAACATAAGAACAAAGGGTTCCATTCAAACAAAGGTTACCTTGCCTCTTCCACTGGGTGGGTCCTCATTGACAGTGTGCCTTTGAGGAGGTGTCACATGCCTCAGGCTTGACCCTCTTTCCTGGCTCCCCAGATGGTCGGGATTTCCATTGGAAAGAGAGTTCCCTTTATATAAATAAGATTTTACCCAAATCCAGCTGTGGCAAGAATCAAAAGCTAGAATCAATTTCAACTGCAACCACTTGGGAGGTCATTCTTTTTTTTCCTTAGAGTTTTTTTGTTTTTTTATAGTTTAGACACAAACACTGTATCTGTTTTCATGTAGAGGACTCTCTTAGGCAACCTACTTTCTGTTGTTTCTGGCTTTCCTTTTCTCTCAGCTTTCCATGAGCATCATGTGAATGAAGCAAAAGTTTACAACTCAGTTCCCTGCCCTAGGATATCTAGTTTCCCTTTCTTTAAATGTCTGCAGCCACAGAATGCTACTAAGGTACGTGTGTGCCACATGTGTGCTTGCGTGTTTACAGAGTAAATCTGGGACTGACTGGTTGATTTTTTGAAGTGGGTGTCTGAGACATCTGGTTTCCTTTGAAGCATTTATCTGCCCTTTCATATCATTGATCTAAAGGTGCTCTGGTTCGGTAGGAACACGGATTCCTGAGGTAGCACATGATTAACTGGCTACTTCTGCTGCCAAAGGTGCCTTAAATCAGGATTACTCCTCCTCTCCCACCAGTCAGAGAATAACACTGTTTACAGTTCAGATATGCTGGGAAACATTGAAGGCAAAAGGAGAAGGAGGAGGCAGAGGATGAGATGGTTAGATGGCATCACTGACTCAGTGGACATGAATTTGAGCAAACTCCAGGAGACAGTGGAGGACAGAGGAGCCCAGCGTGCTGTAATCCATGGGGTCACAAAGTCGGACACGACTTAGCAACTGAACAAGAAAATAGTTCAGATAAGATTCTATGAACATAGAATTCTTATTTTTTCAGAAGCTCTCTTTTTCCAAGATCTTTCTATTTTACACACACACGAACACCCTTGGCCCTGGTCTCACCTGGCCCTCTCAGCTTGACCAATCTTCTTGCACAAGCTGTCTGAGAGAAGCTGATGTCTGGCACCACTGGGATATTTGTTCTCAGGAAGACTCTCCCTCAAAGCCAGTTCCACTTTGCAGAGGTGAAAAGCCTTTCATCCTCTGAACCTATGATCTAGGTGAGTTGAAGATCCCTTTGGTCAACTGAAGTGCTAAAACAGACATCTTAGTACAGAAGCCAGCCCCCTTTGGGTTTTGCCTTTATCTGCAGACACCCCATTCCAGTACTCTTGCCTGGAAAATCCCATGGATGGAGGAGCCTGGTAGGCTGCAGTCCGTGGGGTCGCTAAGAGTCAGACATGACTGAGCGACTTCACTTTCACTTTTCACTTTCATGCATTGGAGAGAGAAATGGCAACCCACTCCAGTGTTCTTGCCTGGAGAATCCCAGGGACGGGGGAGCCTGGTGGGCTGCCGTCTCAGGGGTCGCACAGAATCGGACATGACTGAAGTGACTTAGCAGCAGCAGCAGACGGCCGCACTAGGCCCCTGCTGGTTGGGGCTCTCCCTGTGTATAACCCCTCCAGCCTGCCTTTCTCCTCCCATCTTCTTGGTCCACAGCCAGGCCAGCCCAGCCTGCACGCCTGTTACACTGGCTGCACGAGCAGCACACCCCAGTCTGTTCTGACATCCTACAATGCTATGTTTTCACCTGTGTGGTGCTTTGTGTAGGAGTCTTCATTTATCTACACCTCAAATTGCATCATTTTTACAACTTGGAAGCAATGTGACTTTACCCCTCCTCTTCATAAGTCCCTTGATGTGATAAAAGAACTTAATTTCCCCAGCATGATATCCTGGGCCCCACCCAGGAAGCTGACATTGAAGCCGTTAAAACCTAGCCTGTGTCGCACCACCAGGGCAACCTACTGTAACACAGCAGTAGGACTTAGCCTTAGCCTGCCTCGGGATGCTGTGCCTGGGGGTTGGGTTCAGTATTCATCTCTGTAAGCTGGGTGGCAGGTTAATGTTTATTACATTAATTGTTATGTGTTGGTTTTCATAAATGTTGCATATGTCATTTTGTCTATATCAAATGTGGTGTCATTTAACCTTTTTAAATTTTGAGTGCTGGAGTTAGGCATTGGGTTTTAATTTATTTGCTGTATGATATGGGGCAAGTTACTTAACTTTTTATGCCCATTTCTTCATTTCTGTAATATATAGGGATAATTGTACAGTTCCATACTCATTTATTAGCATTTCTGAAATCCAGAAAGCTCCAAAACGGACAGCTCTTTTCATAAGGTTGCTGCAAACTCAGTAGGAGGCAAAACTTGACCTGACTGACCAGAGTCTCAGTTGAGTTCAGTTCAGTCACTCAGTCGTGTCTGACTCTACGCGACCCCATGAATCACAGCACGCCAGGCCTCCCTGTCCATCACCAACTCCCAGAGTTCACCTAGACTCACATCCATCGAGTCAGTGATGCCATCCAGCCATCTCAGCCTCTGTCGTCTGCTTCTCCTCCTGCGCCCAATCCCTCCCAGCATCAGAGTCTTTTCCAGTGAGTCAACTCTTCGCATGAGGTGGCCAAAGTACTGGAGTTTCACCTTTAGCATCATTCCTTCCAAAGAAATCCCAGGGCTGATCTCCTTCAGAATGGACTGGTTGGATCTCCTTGCAGTCCAAGGAACTCTCAAGAGTCTTCTCCAAACCACAGTTCAAAGCATCAATTCTTCAGCGCTCAGCCTTCTTCACAGACCAACTCTCATATCCATACATGACCACTGGAAAAACAATAGCCTTGACTAGACGGACCTTTGTTGCCAAAGTCATGTCTCTGCTTCTGAATATGCTATCTAGGTTGATCATAACTTTCTTTCCAAGGAGTAAGCATCTTTTAATTTCATGGCTGCAATCACCATCTGCAGTGATTTCGGAGCCCCAAAAAATAAGGTCTGACACTGTTTCCACTGTTTCTCCATCTATTTCCCATGAAGTGATGGGACCGGATGCCATGATCTTTGTTTTCTGAATGTTGAGCTTTAAGCCAACTTTTTCACTCTCTACTTTCACTTTCGTCAAGAGGCTTTTTAGTTCCTCTTCACTTTCTGCCATAAGGGTGGTGTCATCTGCATATCGGAGGTTATTGATATTTCTCCTGGCAATCTTGATTCCAGCTTGTGTTTCTTCCCATCCAGCGTTTCTCATGATGTACTCTGCATAGAAGTTAAATAAGCAGGGTGACAATATACAGCCTTGACGTACTCCTTTTCCTATTTGGAACCAGTCTGTTGTTCCATGTCCAGTTCTAACTGTTGCTTCCTGACCTGCATACAAATTTCTCAAGAGGCAGATCAGGTGGTCTGGTATTCCCATCTCTTTCAGAATTTTCCACAGTTTATTGTGATCCACACAGTCAAAGGCTTTGGCATAGTCAATAAAGCAGAAATAGATGTTTTTCTGGAACTCTCTTGCTTTTTCCATGATCCAGCAGATGTTGCCAATTTGAATTCTGGTTCCTCTGCCTTTTCTAAAACCAGCTTGAACATCAGGAAGTTCACGGTTCACGTATTGCTGAAGCCTGGCTTGGAGAATTTTGAGCATTACTTTACTAGCATGTGAGATGAGTGCAATTGTGCGGTAGTTTGAGCATTCTTTGGCATTGCCTTCTTTGGGATTGGAATGAAAACTGACCTTTTCCAGTCCTGTGGCCACTGCTGAGTCTTCCAAATTTGCTGGCATATTGAGTGCAGCACTTTCACAGCACCATCTTTCAGGATTTGAAATAGCTCCACTGGAATTCCATCACCTCCACTAGCTTTGTTTGTAGTGATGCTTTCTAAGGCCCACTTGACTTCACATTCCAGGATGTCTGGCTCTAGGTCAGTGATCACACCATCGTGATTATCTGGGTCGTGAAGATCTTTTCTGTACAGTTCTTCTGTGTATTCTTGCCATCTCTTCTTAATATCTTATGGTTCTGTTAGGTCCATACCATTTCTGTCCTTTTTCGAGCCCATCTTTGCACAAAATGTTTCCTTGGTATCTCTAATTTTCTTGAAGAGATCTCTAGTCTTTCCCTTTCTGTTGTTTTCCTCTATTTCTTTGCACTGATTGCTGAGGAAGGCTTTCTTATCTCTTCTTGCTATTCTTTGGAACTCTGCATTCAGATGCTTATATCTTTCCTTTTCTCCTTTGCTTTTCACTTCTTTTCTTTTCACAGCTATTTGTAAGAACTCCCCAGGCAGCCATTTTGCTGTTGTGCATTTCTTTTCCATGGCGATGGTCTTGATCCCTGTGTTCTGTATAATGTCACGAACTTCATTCCATAGTTTATCAGGCACTCTATCTATCAGTTCTAGGCCCTTAAATCTATTTGTCACTTCCACTGTATAATCATAAGGGATTTGATTTAGGTCATACCTGAATGGTCTAGTGGTTTTCCCTACTTTCTTCAATTTAAGTCTGAATTTGGCAATAAGGAGTTCATGATGTGAGCCACAGTCAGCTCCTGGTCTTGTTTTTGCTGACTCTATAGAGCTTCTCCATCTTTGGCTGCAAAGAACATAATCAATCTGATTTCGGTGTTGACCATCTGGTGATGTCCATGTATAGAGGCTTCTCTTGTGTTGTTGGAAGAGGGTGTTTGTTATAACCAGTGCATTTTCTTGGCAAAACTCTATTAGTCTTTGCCCTGCTTCGTTCCATATTCCAAGGCCAAATTTGCCTGTTACTCCAGGTGTTTCTTGACTTCCTACTTTTGCATTCCAGTCCCCTATAATGAAAAGGACATCTTTTTTGGGTGTTAGTTCTAAAAGGTCTTGTAGGTCTTCATAGAACTCATATTCAATTTTTATTCTACTTCATGTGATTGTTCATATGTGTGGCTGATTGTATGTGATTATATGTGTATGATTATTAATGATGCCCAGATCACTCTGGGGATATTATATACTTTTTTGTGTAACATATCACCTTTCTAAAATGTAAAAGTTTCTGAAATTTGCATCATATCTAACCCCAAGAGATTTGGAAGAGGGGTTTTGGACATGTGATTGCCACTTCAGAGGACTGCTGTGAGACTTAAATGTGAGTGAACTAGTACAAATGCTTATTGTGTAAATTATGTTAGTTGTTACAGACTCCTGAAAAACGAACAAAACAGTCTATTTTTAATAGGAATAGGAACAATTTGGGGGGATACTTTTTCGAATACTCTTTATTATATATTTATTACTTTAATAATTTTTGAATTAGTCCCTGTGCCCTTCCCCCAGGGATCTTCTCTTCTGTAACTCTCTTCTTGTTATTTCATCTGGTGTAACTTTGATGACACAGAAAACACCTGGGAGGCAGCTGTGAAGTCCCTTATAAACTCGGCCTGCTCTCACAGCAGGGCAGCGCCTCTCCTGATGGCTCAGTACCAGTGAAGTGCAAGTCTCTCAGTCATGTCCAACTGTGTGCGACCCTGTGGACTATACAGTCCAGGAAATTCTCCAGGCCAGAATACTGGAGTGGGTAGCCTTTCCCTTCTCCAGGGGATCTTCCCAACCCAGGGATTGAACTCAGGTCTCCCACATTGCAGGCGGATTCTTTACCAGCTGAGCCACAGGGGAAGCCCAAGAATACTGGAGTGGGTAACCTACCCCTTCTCCAGCGGATCTTCCCAACCCAGGAATCGAACCGGGGTCTCCTGCATTGCAGGCGGATTCTTTACCAGCTGAGCTAGCAGGGAAGCCCTCAGTACCAGAGAGGGAGTCATCTCACCTGCCCTTGTGGAAGTGTCATGGCCACTGCTGCCCGCTTGTGAAGTGATGGCAGCCTAGACTGTGACGTTCCATGGGGTCTCTGATTACTTCAGATTTGTGAAAATCTGAAAAAAAAAGTGTTAACTTTAATTTTCACTTATTTAAAGTAGCTGTTCTACAACATTTTATAGTGGTAGGACTGTGTGTGTGTGAGTGCACGCACACATACATGCACAGGAGCTGAGGAACCAGACAGTGGGTGTGTCAGGTGAGTGAGGCATGGAAGAATTTTATGTCTTAAAGAATCTCAGCTGTAACCGTGTAACTGTCTAAGGAGAAGGTTTAATTGGATGACCATTAAATGTGACTTCAAGCTGGAAAATTCAGTAAGTGTGAGTCAGTCACATAAAAAAAACCTTCTTCCCATGATTTCTGCTGCCAAGTGGCTCTTTGCCATTAACATTCATCAGCAAGTCCCATTGTGCAGCCAATCATTTGTTACCTCATACCTTGCTCTTAAAATCCTTATTGAGAATGTTGGCATTAGGCAGCTTATTAAGTCAACAAACAATTATATATGGACCTAGGTTAATCTCTGCCTTCCAAATAAATGACGTAGGAAGGCAAGATGCAACGATGCCAGCATCAGCCTGAGAGCATGTAGGGCATTCCTTTTCTGTGTGTCTGTCATGAAAGCTAAACCTAGAGTTGAACATTAAAGAATTAGTAGAGTAGTGGTATTCTCACTGGTTTTCCTAACTCTACTCTGCTTGATGTGGTAGTCTGTAAATATAGCTGCCTACAATTCTTCCTATTCCTGCACATGCATGTGGCTCCAATCTCAACAGATTGAATCTATTTCCTTCCCTTTGAATCTGGTTGGCCATGGCCTGCTTTGACCATTAGAATGCAGTGGAAGTGATGCTGTGTGACTTCTAAGCCTAGGCTTTATGAGATGTGGCAGTTTCCATTTTTCCCCTTTGGAAATCCTGCCATATAAAGAAGTCTGGACTGTCTTAGTAGAGGGACCACTGGAAGAGAGGTCTTGGGCGATGAGAAGTCAGGTGGAGGAGAGCCACGGTGCCCCCACCAATAGCCAGCATCTACGACCGAACATGAGAGTGAGGCCCGCTTGATTATCCTAGCCCCAGCCAAGCTCCAGATGGATACTCTGTGAAGCAGAAGAACTGCCCAGCCAACCCAGAGAATCATGAGTAATTATAAGTTAATGTTTCTGAACCATTAAATTTGGGGATAGTTTGTTATACCACAGTAGATAACTGAAACACTTTGATGTGTGACTTGGGCAAATGATATGACTATTCCAAACCTCAGTTTTCTTCATCTGTGGAACAGGGATTATATGAACCATACTTGCCTCATGGGCTTGTCATGGTGACCAGTAAGGTAGGTAACTGTTCTGAATAGCCTGTAAATTGGATTTAAAATACTAGTTGTTGAATTGTTATTCCTTCTTCACCTCCTCTTGAAGAAACACTTATTTTTATCTTAGGGCCTTTTTATAGGGGGGCTTCCCTTGAGGCTTAGCTGCTAAAGAATCCGCCTGCAATGCAGGAGGCCTGGGTTCAATCCCTGGGTTGGGAGGATCCCCTGGAGAAGGGAAAGGCTACCCACTCCAATATTCTGGCCTGGAGAATTCCACAGACTGTATAGTCCATGGGGTTGCAAAGAGTCAGACACGACTGAGCAACTTTCACTTTTGTTATAGTATAGAGGGAAGGCAGGCCCCTCGGGAGGGAATACATGCACCTCAGTCAAGGTATTTAAAAAGTTCTTTCTTGGTGTTATTTTTTCTATACCTTTAGCCCTTTGCCTTTTGACAATTTGATATGTATATGAGTATGTGTGTATTTATTTGCAAATATAGGAACATTGCAATGTTCGCTTGAGAAGAGGTTCTCTGAATTATTTCGTGTAGGTTGTATAAATGAAAGGATTCAGACATGGAATATGTTCTCCTTTCTGCTTTTAAGTATGAAGCTGAGAAAGTATTATTGAATTATAGAGCTTGATATAAATGTAGAGCACATAGAACAGTATTCAGATCATAATAAGAGCCTAATAGGTGTTAGCTATTGTTGTTATAATAAAGCCCTATCACCTTTCTATAATGTCTCCACTACCCCTACCACCCACTCTATGCCCTCCTCCAGATATCTGGGTTCATCTCAGGGGTCTAGGGAAGAGATGAATGAGTAGAACATCTAATCAGGTGTGGTTAAGAGTATACCACCAGGTAGGAAGTCTTATTTTACTTTCTGAGTTCCACTTAAGGGAACCAAACTATGTGGTGTCCCGTGGGAACATCTGTTAAATGGCTTCAAAGTGTGCCTGTCGCCTAAGGGTCATGGTAAGCAAATAGTTTCAGCCAAAATGCTTTCTCTCCCAGGGTTCAGACACATTCCTGTGCATGATGCTGTCAAGTTTCTTGAGGGGGCATCACGTCAGTCACAGACAGTTATATTTGCCAAAGTAACTGTCTCAAGCTGCCAGGTCCCCAGGCCCAGGCCCACTGGAGCTCACCTGTACCTCCCCGCCCAGGCCGTTCTGTAATCTGAGCGCCCCTGTGGTAGCCCAGCTGCTGCAAGGCTGTTCTCTAGGCTCAAATTAATAAACAAACTCAAAGTAAATTATTAAGAACAAGATAACGCACAATGTTATTTCCTCCTCAACCCAGTATTAGATTTTAGCTGTGAACATCTGCGCTAACTCAAGGGAAGAGTTTATGAAGAAATTTCTTTCTTAGGGCCTTAGGAGTATACAGGGAGAGACACTTCTAATGTCCATAAAATCATATCTTTAAAGAATCCACTAAAGTCCTGACAGTGTGTTCTTAAATTGTGCATCATGAGTTATGTCCCCTTTTTTTAAGGAAAAAAGTAAACTTTTTAAAATTGAAGAAGTCAGACTCCAGATGCAGTTAAATACTTCAACAATGTGTGGGACCACCCAGGCCTCCTCTTCCAAAGATGTTCTTTTCTTTGTCCCATGCAGAACTATAAATGACATCTCTCATCTGTACTTTTAAAATCATTATTTATTTGTTGTGATTTGAACATCATGTAGGGCTTCCCAGGTGGCGTGGTGGTAAAGCATCTGCCTGCCAGTGCAGGAGTTGCAGGAGATGCAGGTTTGATCCCTGGGTTGGGAAGGTCCCCTGGAGGAGGAAATGGCAACCCACTCCAGTATTCTTGCTGGAGAATTCCATGAACAGAGAAGCCTGGTGGGTTACAGTCCATAGGGTCACAAAGAGTCAGACACGACGTAGTGACAGAGCACTCATGCACGAAGATCATGTACTTTTAAAATTATTATTTATTTGTTGTGATTTGAAGGTACTGCTAGGATCAGATTAGACAGATGTGACCAAAAAGACAAGTTCATGCCTTGTATTTGTCGTGTAGACTGTCTTGGGGCTTAGCAGCTGTCACTCTCAGGCAGCCTCCTCTCAGAACCTGCTCAGTGACTGCTCTGAGTTTGAATATTGCTTTTTTCCTATTTCACTTTACACTGCTCTGCTTCTCTCAGAAAGGAAGAGGAGAATCTTACGTGAAATCCCAACTTACTGCTTTGTTTTTAGATAAATCTGCACAGAAATCATCCCAGAAGAGTGGGTGACTGCCCTCTGCTGAGGCAGCACTCAGCCAGTGAATTGCTGGGGGTAGGAACCTAGGTCTTACTGTGGACGCGAGGAAGGAATGAAGAAAGGAAGGAAAGCCAAGACCCTCTTTCTCAGTTCCCACTTACAGTGTTGGATCCCTGACATCAGTGTATCGGCCTTATTTTATCCTTGTTCTTGCTTCCTTGCCTCAACCATCTTTTCCACTTTTTGTATATACAGGAAGATCTTTATTAGAACATTCTTCAACTTTGTCCTTTCCAGGTTAAGAAATTTGTTTCTTTTAGCTTTCCTCATGGGTACCATTCTCTAGCTTTTACAATTAGCTCTTTTTCTCTCACTTAATCCCTGGTGCTGATGAATATCCATTTGGCTTCCAGTAAAGATCTGCCCTACCCTGAGAGTCATTGTACAGTTGATTTGTTCATGAGTTGTTTGTGCTGTTTTATTCCCAGTAAACAGGTGAGCCGACCCCCATAGGATTTTCCTGGTGACCATGAGAGGTTGAGCAGGCGCTGAGGAGTTATTGAATGATAACAGTTAATCAGAGCACCAGTGTTAACTCTTACCTGTTATGTGCAGTATATGTGACACAAAATGGAGTGATTAAAAGTTGAATCTATGTTGCAAGCCTTCTTCACTAGAGAGTCATAAATCAAAACAAGATTGACAAGGTCAGGATCAAATGCTGTGTCTTCATTTGTGTAGCTGCTTTGGAGATTTCTTTAAAGATCATCTCTCTCTCTTTTTTTTTTTTTTTTCTTTCTCTCCTTTATTGTTAACATCAAGATCTAAGGGCTTTACAGTAAGGATTCTTTAAGGTGGACAATTTTGTAATGTCAGGAAAAAGAAACATTAAAGAAGAAATCCAAAATAAAGTATTTATTCCCAGTATCAATGTAAAGAGTAATTTTTAAAGAATCTGGAGTCTGGATACACAGCTAAAGGCAGTGTATCAAATTTGAAAAGTAAAACAGGTTGGGGAGGGGGTGGGGAGAGGTCACTGAACCTCCAGCTGTCATTCTGTGTCAGGGTCTGACAGTCTGGGGAAGCGCTTAGGAATTCCCTTTCACTTGAGGTCATCACTGACTCTCTTTGTTACTTAGACCATATTCTTGTGTCTGGCTTTACTTAAGTTTAATATTTAAGCAAAATGTTTACCCTGGGAAGATTTTTCTGATGTGAAGCCAGTTGCATCTGGAACCATGATATTTTCACAAGTTGTGTGTCCTTACGAGACTCACAGTTCTTCCCCATATGTTCTTCCTTCAGAGGTTATGCACCAGAAAGCAGAAGAAAAGACAAGCAGACCAACCACCCCACTAACAGTGTGGGTCCCTCGAAAAAGGACTCTAAGCCTCAGCATAATTAAAACTTTTTGGAAGCTGAGAGTAGGCACATGACAGAAACATCCTGTTGGGAGATGTCATGTGTGTTCCTCGTTTTATTTACAGTGATGGGGAAATCTACACTTCAGTTCTGCTACTTCAGGGAGTTTGCATTTTCCTCCCTCCCTTCCTCTTCCCTCTCCCCTTTCCACCTTTCCCCAAATAATGGCCAGATTCCAGCCCCACAGGACTCCTGAAGGAGGCCAGCAAAGCTGCTGTGTTTGCTGGCGCCACCCCAGGGGCTGCCCGGGTGAGGCAGCTGGCGCTCCTCAGATGCTCGCCCGGTGGGCTGCCCGCACCAGGGCAGTCACCACGGGATGCTTGGCACGAGCACAGAGCCCTTGTGTCACAGTCTCAGAGGGATCATCTTCCATCTCTCAGAGAGCAGATCTGGAGAGAAAATGTGGGGAGGGTTGTGTTTATTTGAATTCTAGTCAATTTAACAGTATTTCAAGTTTGTTTTGTTTTGTTTTTAAAAGATAAATCTTAAAAAAAAAATCTTTGGGGAATTAGCCAAGTCTAAGAGAATGTCAGAATATATTCATATTGAACATGTGGTTTTCTTCATCTGTCAGAGGAGGTGCAGGGTTGGGGGCGGTGGCTAGATATTTCTGAGACCTCTTTGAGCTCTGAATTCAGCCATAGAAAATTCAAAGTGGACACAGGTACCTGCAAACCCTCAAGAAGAGAGGTTTAATCAAAGCTGAGGAAAGAGGGGTGAAGGAAGGACTGGACCAGTTACTGCACATCATGTTCCCAAGACCCACTGGACCCGATTTGGGACCCAGAAAGACAAGACAGCATTAGCCTTTCTGGAAAGTGGGGATGAAAAGGGACCATATTCCAAGGTGGAGAGAGTTGAAGTGTGCCTGGGCTATACCTGAAATACTTGTTGTCATTCCGGGAGAGTGAATAGTTTAAGATTATGTATCACATCATGTCATTATTAAATATACAACTCCACCCTTGACTTGCCTTGACCTTGGATAAGTTACTCAAATGAACCTGTTTCCTCATCTACAACTGTATTTCCTTTATAGGATCATTACGGGGATAAGTGACATATAGTCTAAAGCCCACTTTTACATTATTATTGTTGTTATTATTGCCATTGGGTCATTGGCCTAGAAACCAATTCAAGCCCTCCAATATGGACAATTATAATACTAAATGAACCATTAACTTAAAAGAGCTATAATGACTGTTGAACAAAAGAAGCTTTTCCTTTAATGTAAATTAAAGAGCCGGGAATCAGTAGCAACAATAAGGAGGAAATAGATGGGCTTTGAGCTCCTATAGTGAAACCAGGCATTGGTTTGAGGGCCAAACATCATACAGATGACCATCCATCCCTTCCTTCCTTCCTTTAATCATCCTCAGGTTGTATGGTCTAGATGTGGACCATAAAACTGTTACCCAGATAAATCTGGGGTCCACATGACCCAGTCTCACTTCTTTCTTTATTCCTTCAAAGAAACTTTATCCAGTAACCTTTGAAGGACATCAAAAGAGATCCAGTCCATAACCTACAGCTACAGGTTTAATAATTCCAATGTCTCAATATCTTTTACCTTGTATTAATATTATAACTACCCAATATCTCTCTTCCCATCCCCCACTTTCAACTAAAACTCTTTCCTGGACTTTGGGCTCTTTGCTCTTTCTTTCTCCTTTCAGAACTGTGCAAACTATGGCCTTCCAGCCAAATTTGACCTGTAATCTATTTTGTACAGTCCTCAAGATAAGAATGGCTTTTATATATTTTTAAGTGTTGTACAAAAAAAGAAAAATAATTTGTGACAGCACATGTGTCCCTCGAAGTGTAGAATGTTTACTACCTGGCTTTTTATAGCAAATGTTTGCCAACACCAGTTGTACACCGCTTCCTTTCCTCTGCGACACAGAGATCTTGTTTGCTCCTAATTCCCCATCTGTCTTCCTTGATTTTTCACCTGCCGTATTAACCTAATCGGCAAATACACAGTGGAGATGGGGGTGAAGAGAAGAAGCTGTAAGCTCTCAGGCATTAACAGTTTTTGTCCCTGTCACACCATGATTCCAGCATAAATAGGAAAAAAGAAGTGATAATCTTTCATTATCAACCATAGTAATTGTTATGTTAAACTTCTGATAAAATCCTCTTTTTCTTTCTTCTCTTTCTCTCTTTCCCATTCTCTCTTGTTCCTCTTTCTTCATTTACCAACAAGTTTACTGAAAATAGGTTCTTACTTGTTCCCTTAAAGGACATAGGCATCTTTTCTTTTCTTCTTGCCTCCTCTCCTTTCCTCTTCTCTTCTCATTCTCTCTTTCTGGCTGTTTCCCTTCTCTTTCCTTCCATCCTTTTCTTTCTCTTTTTTTCCTTTTTAAATTTGTATTGGAGTATATCTGATTTACAATGTTGTGTTAGTTTCAGGTGTAAAGTGAATCCACTCTTTTTTAGATTCTATTCCCATATAGGGCATTATCAGAGTATTGAGTAGAGTTTCCTGTGCTATACAGTAGGTCCTTATTAGTTATCTATTTTATATATAGTAGTTTGTATACATCAGTCCCAATCTCCCAATTTATCCCACCTTTCCCCCTGTAACTATAGGTTTATTTTCTACATCTGTGATCCCATTCCTGTTCTGTAAATAAGTTCTTTGTGCCATTTTTTTAGATCCCATATAAAAGAGATATGATATTTGTGTTTCTGTCTGACTTCACTCAGTATGACAATGTCTTAAGTACATCCATGTTTCTGCAAATGGCATTGTTTCATTCTTTTTTATGACTAATACTCTATTGTATGTATGTACCGTATCTTCTTTATCCACTCTTCTATTGATGGACATTTATGTTGCTTCCATGTCTTGGCTGTTGCAAATGGTGCTGCAGTGAACTTGGAGGTGCATGTATCTTTTTGAATTATGGTTTTCTCCAGTTGTAAGCCCAGGAGTGGGATTGCTGGGTCATATGATAGTCATTCCTTTCTTTCTTGTTTCTTTGAATAAGTATCTATTGACAACATACAGAGCATTGTGCACTGAAAATCCAGGGACAAATAAGATTTGAATTTGTCATGGAAACACTTAGCTGGGGTAACAGATACATAAATGAACAGCTACACTCTAGAGTGTTATGCACCTGTGATAAAAATGAGATCAAGGTATTGTGGCCTGACTGGGAATGCAGTGAAGAGGAAAAGTCAGGGAAGGTTGAAACTAAGACAGAACCAGGCAAAAAAAAAGGGGGGGGGGGGGGGCGGGACAGGACAATCCAGACAAGATTGGCAGCACACACAATGGCCCAGAGATGAAAGACATGGAGAACATAGTGAAAGTATAATATTGAAGGGAGTTAAGAGAGACTAGCAGGAACCAGTGCCAAAGGACCTGAAATTCTGATGGAATCTGTAACTTTTTCCCAAAGGCAGTGGAGATCTATTTAAGAATTTGAAGTAGAGTAATAAAATATCTGATTGGTCTTTAATAAAGAACACTGAGGCTACATTGAGGAAAAATGCTAGACTGGAAAGATAGAGACCAATTAGAGGCTGTCACAGCAAATGGGTGAGAAAAGGTGAGGTTATACATGAAGGCAACAACAGGAATGATGGCTCAGACGTGTTAAAGTGACTGTTAATAATAACAACTAATGCTTGTTAAGCACCTACTGTGTGCTTCCTTTGCTCAGCACCATCCACCATTATCTCATTGGTTCCTTGCAATAAGCCTATGAGATAGAAATTATTATTGTCTTTATTTTACAAATATGGATACAGAAGCTCAAAGAGATGGAATCAGTTGATTTACTGTGATCCCAGCCTAGGATTTTGCTTCTGCCTCTCTCATTAGACAGAATGTGGTCCTCTGGAGAAAGGAGTGGCAACCACTTCAGTATTCTTGCCTTGAGAATCCCTGAACAGTATGAAAAGGCAAAATGATAGGATACTGAAAGAGGAACTCCCCAGGTCAGTAGGTGCCCAATGTGCTACTGGAGATCAGTGGAGAAATAACTCCAGAAAGAATGAAGTGATGGAGCCAAAGCAAAAAGAATACCCAGCTGTGGATGTGACTGGTGATAGAAGCAAGGTTCAATGCTATAAATAGCAATATTGCATAGGAACCTGGAATGTTAGGTCCATGATCAAGGCAAATTGGAAGTGGTCAAACAGGAGATGGCAAGAATGAATGTCGACATTCTAGGAATCAGTGAACTAAAATGGACTGGCTGCTGCTGCTAAGTCGCTTCAGTCGTGTCCGACTCTGTGTGATCCCATAGACGGCAGCCCACCAGGCTCACCCGTCGCTAGGATTCTCCAGGCAAGAACACTGGAGTGGGTTGCTATTTCCTTCTCCAATGCATGAAAGTGAAAAGTGAAAGTGAAGTCGCTCAGTCATGTCCGACTCTTAGCTACCTCATGGACTACAGCTTACCAGGCTCCTCCATCCATGGGATTTTCCAGGCCAAAGTACTGGAGTATGTTGCCATTGCCTTCTCCAAAATGGACTGGAATGGGTGAATTTAACTCAGATTACCATTATATCTACTACCGTGGGCCGGAATCCCTTAGAAGAAATGGAGTAGCCATCAAGGTCAACAAAAGAGTTCAAAATGCAGTACTTGGATGCAATCTAAAAAATGACAGAATGATCTCTGTTTGTTTCCAAGGAAAACCATTCAATATCACAGTAATCCAAGTCTATGCCCCAACAAGTAACACTGAAGAAGCTGAAGTTGAACGGTTCTATGAAGACCTAAAAGACCTTTTAGAACTAACACCCAAAAATGATGTCCTTTTCTTTATAGGGGACTGGAATGCAAACGTAGGAAGTCAAGAAACACCTGGAGTAACAGGCAAATTTGGCCTTGGAATACGGAATGAAGCAGGGCAAAGGCTAATAGAATTTTTCCAAGAGAACACACTGGTCATAGCAAACACCCTTTCCAATAACCAAGAGAAGACTGTATATATGGACATCACCAGATGGTCAACACCGAAATCAGATTGACTATATTCTTTGCAGCCAAAGATGGAGAAGCTCTATACAGTCAACAAAAACAAGACTGGGAGCTGACTGTGGGTCAGATCATGAGCTCCTTATTGCCAAATTCAGACTTAAATTGAAAAAAGTAGGGAAAACCACTAGACCATTCAGGTATGACCTAAATCAAATCCCTTATGATTATACAATGAAAGTGAAAAATAGATTTAAGGGACTAGATCTGATAGAATACCTGATGAACTATGGGTGGAGGTTCGTGACATTGTACAGGAGACAGGGATCAAGACCATCCCCATGGAAAAGAAATGCAAAAAAGCAAAGTGGCTGTCTGGGGAGGCCTTACAAATAGCTGTGAAAAGAAGAGAAGCCAAAAGGAAAGGAGAAAAGGAAAGATATAAACATCTGAATGCAGAGTTCCAAAGAATAGCAAGAAGAGATAAGAAAGCCTTCCTCAGCAATCAATGCAAAGAAATAGAGGAAAACAACAGAATGGGAAAGACTAGAGATCTCTTCAAGAAAATTAGAGATACCAAGGGAACATTTCATGCAAAGATGGGCTCAATAAAGGACAGAAATGGTATGGACCTAACAGAAGCAGAAGATATTAAGAAGAGGTGGCAAGAATACACAGAAGAACTGTACAAAAAAGATCTTCATGACCAAGATAATCATGATGGTATGATCACTCATCTAGAACCAGACATCCTGGAATGTGAAGTCAAGTGGGCCTTAGAAAGCATCACTATGAACAAATCTAGTGGAGGTGATGGAATTCCAGTGGAGCTCTTTCAAAGCCTGAAAGATGATGCCGTGAAAGTGCTGCACTCAATATGTCAGCAAATTTGGAAAACTCAGCAGTGGCCACAGGACTGGAAAAGGTCAGTTTTCATTCCAATCCCAAAGAAAGGCAATGCCAAAGAATGCTCAAAATACCACACAGTTGTACTCATCTCACACGCTAGTAAAGTAATGCTCAAAATTCTCCAAGCCAGGCTTCAGCAATACGTGAAGCGTGAACTTCCAGATGTTCCAGCTGGTTTTAGAAAAGGCAGAGGAACCAGAGATCAAATTGCCAACATCCCCTGGATCATCAAAAAAGCAAGAGAGTTCCAGAAAAACATCTATGTCTGCTTTATTGACTATGCCAAAGCCTTTGACTGTGTGAATCACAATAAACTGGAAAATTCTGAAAGAGATGGGAATACCAGACCACCTGACCTGCCTCTTGAGAAATTTGTATGCAGGTCAGGAAGCAACAGTTAGAACTGGACATAGAACAACAGACTGGTTCCAAACAGGAAAAGGAGTATGTCAAGGCTGTATATTGTCACCCTGCTGATTTAACTTATATGCAGAGTACATCATGAGAAACGCTGGGCTGGGAGAAGCACAAGCTGGAATCAAGATTGCCAGGAGAAATATCAATAACCTCAGATATGCAGATGACAGCACCCTTATGGCAGAATGTGAAGAGGAACTCAAAAGCCTCTTGATGAAAGTGAAAGAGGAGAGTGAAAAAGTTGGCTTAAAGCTCACCATTCAGAAAAATAAGATCATGGCATCTGGTCCCATCACTTCATGGGAAATAGATGGGGAAACAGTGGAAACAGTGTCAGACTTTATTTTTCTGGGCTCCAAAATCACTGCAGATGGTGATTGCAGCCATGAAATTAAAAGACGCTTACTCCTTGGAAGAAAAGTTATGACCAACCTAGATAGCATATTGAAAAGCAGAGACATTACTTTGCCAACAAAGATCCATCTAGTCAAGGCTATGGTTTTTCCAGTTGTCATGTATGGATAAATGAGTTGGACTGTGAAGAAAGCCGAGCACTGAAGAATTGATGCTTTTGAACTGTGGTGTTGAAGACTCTTGAGAGTCCCTGGACTGCAAGGAGATCCAACCAGTCCATTCTAAAGGAGATCAGCCCTGGGATTTCTTTGGAAGGAATGATGCTAAAGGTGAAACTCCAGTACTTTGGCCACCTCATGCGAAGAGTTGACTCATTGGAAAAGACTCTGATGCTGGGAGGGATTGGGCGCAGGAGGAGAAGCGGACGACAGAGGCTGAGATGGCTGGATGGCATCACTGACTCGATGGATGTGAGTTTGAATGAACTCCGGGGGTTGGTGATGGACAGGGAGGCCTGGCGTGCTGCAATTCATGGGGCCGCAAAGAGTCGGACACAACTGAGCGACTGAACTCTCATTAGAGGATGAGATGGCTGGATGGGATCACCAATTCAATGGACATGAGTTTGAGCAAACTCCAGGAGATAGTGAAGGACAGGGAGGTCTGGTGTGCTGTAGCCCATGGGGTCGCAAGAGTTGGACATGACTTAGCAATTAAACTACAACAACAACATCAGAGGCACTAGTGGAAAATCTGCGACTGATCACTGGATTTTCCTTCCTAGTACTGTTGATTGTGAGATAGCCAGGGCATTGAGAGGACTTCTGAGAGCACCTGCTGTGTTTTATTCATCCCTGCCTTCTCTGTGGTGTTTCATATAATAAAGGTTTGTCCTTACTATTTAGTCATTCAGTTCTGTTTTATTCAAATGTTTCCCTTTCCTATCTCTCCTAGCTACACCTTATATATAACTTCTACCCTTATTTCAGAGCCCCAGATGTCTCATCACCTCCATGTAACCCTCTGTCTATCCCTTGTTAGCCACCTGACATGCCCTCAGCATGCCTTCACCATCCATTCTCAGGCTTGAGTGCAGCTCACTCTGGGGCAGTTACCCGCCACTGGTCTCACTCCCAGACCCTGTAGCTTTGAACTATCTAACTGAACATCACCTGGGCTCTTCAGGCTTTTACATACTGATCTTTGGTTCCCACTCTCCCACTTTTCTATGTGACTCCTTGGGTTTCTCAGCTTGGTTTGTTGCTGGTCTCGTTCACTCAGACCTTGGGCCTACCTTGTGGAATGTCCACCCAGAGTGAGCCTTGGCTCATGGAGATTATGTTCCTTGTATCTGTTCTTTGGTTTCAAGAACTGTGGTCTTAGAAGATACTGCCCCAACACCTTGCCATGAGTCACTTCCCAGCCACTATATTAGGTTGATACTTTAATATTTTATATGTTATATATATTATATATAATGTTAACATTATAACATTAAACCTATATTCTAGTGATTTCTCCAAAAAAGTATAAAAATTTCTTAAAAGATGGGGCCATATTGTAATTTTTTAGCTTCCGCACAGTGCCTAATGGTATTGAGAAGAGTGTTCAACACTCTTTACATATCAACAGATATGTAAAGCTTATTTGTTTATAGGATTCTTTCTAGAAGATTCCAAGATAGATCTACATTATTCTGAATGTAATTTTGAATATAACTCAGGCCTAATATAATAGAATGGCTCTACTATAGACCATTATGACATAATGCAATCCCAGGATAATAAGAGCTAATATTCCAAGAATTAACCACATTTAATCTTTACAGTAACTATGTGAAGTAGATTCTCATTTCACAGTTGATAATCAGAGAACACAACTTACTTTCTGAAAGTCACATTGCTCATAAGATGGAGCCATTGGGATTTAAAAAAAGATTTATCTGCTCCATGTCTGATGTTCTTAACCTGCCTTGGCTTTTGTGCTTCATCATAGGGCAAATGGAGCCCTTGAGGATGCATCTCTTCAGTATAGAATCACAAAGTGCTAGACTTTTCAGTGAAAATGCTTTTTTTTTTTTTTTTTTTAATGCAAATAAGAAAACTAAGGAAGGGAGGCACAAATCATCTGCTTAAAGTCACAATGAGTTATCAGAGCCCTAGGACCAGGACTGGGCTTCCTTTTAGGCATTCCACACATGACAAGTATCTTCCTCCCCAGATCCTCAGAGTTCTGCTTGCCCTGTCACTAGGTCTTGTAGAAGGGTGATGCTAACAACTTCTGCATCGATTTTAGGACACCTTCAGTGGTTTTCAAAGAGAGTCTCACGAGGCACCAACGGACAGACATGTGGCGTGAAGCAGCACTAGCTGCAAAAGTTGGGGGTCTTTCTGCCTCTCATCCCCCTCCAAAATTCACAGAATGCATTTATCCACTCATTCTGTACCCAAGAGCAATCCAATCAATCATAAAATGCTTTAGTCAGAGTTCTGAAATAGCTCTGTTACCTGTAGAGTAGATAAGGAGCTCTTTGTACGAAAAGCATCTAAAGAATCAAAAGGGGACCAAAGGGGTGAGGAGACTGGAGAATTGATTTCAGAAGTATGCACAGGGAATTCTGAGCAAAAACAGATAGCATTATGAGTGCTACAGGATTTCTGCTTTATCTCCAAGTGTTTTGTATGTGTGTCCATGTATGAGTGTGTGTGTATATCATCTGTCGCCCAGATTTTTGTGAAAGGCAAATATTCAATGACCCCATTCATTTAGAATTTTAGATGTATTGTTCCTCCATAATCCTAAGGTAATTATTTGTCATTCTGAGTGAATACCTCATACCTCACTGTCTTTTTCCTTGGACAACACAGAACACAAATAGAATAAAAGAGTTATAAAGGAAAATGGGTTTTCCCCTCTCCCCTTCTGTGCCACAGTCAGTCACGTCAGCAGTGTTTATTTAGTGCATAACTGTGTGTGAGACTGTACAGAGGGCAGCCAAGGGACACATAGATGGGAAAGCCCAGTTTGTAAGAAGCTGTCTTCCTTGCCTCTCTCTTGTGTTTGCCTTTGCTTGTCTTTCTCTGTTTCCTCTGTAAGATAACAGCACTGGGAACAAAATAAAATTGTTCTAGCTACTTTATTCCTAAGGGTAAACATAACACTGGATGTTTATCATTGCAGACAGCAATAAAGATAAACTTTTAAGAACACTTGAAAAATATTTTTAAAGCATTAAGTTGATGGAAATGCTGAAAATCTTTTACCCTATATGTGCTTCTTTCAATATTATCTTAGATTCTCCAGAGTAACATAGAAACTGGAGAAAATGGAAGGAAAGACAAGAAGAAATAGAAGCTGACTTAACCTCGTTTATTTAATTTTTATTTTCTTATTTCATTATTCTCTTTCTCTTGTTCAAATTTTATATTGGTAGATGTTCTGTATTTGAAAATGAGGAGTTGGACGTTTTATTTCCACTTCTAATTCTTCTGTATTATGGAGCCTTCTCTTTGTAATTGATATTGTAGCTAAGTACTATCACCCTCCATGAAAGAAAACTTGATAGATTAGGAAAAAGGTTTTCTTTTTCTTTTCTATTAATTTACTTTTATTTAAAAGCTAATATCCCATTAGTGGGCAAATGCATCAGCTAATTGCAGAAGCATTAAAACATAATTGTTATTAGCATAAATTTTTTTATTTCCATACACTCTTTTTCTAGATACACGATCTTGGGCAAGTTAGTTAACCTGTATGAATATTGGTTTTTTCATCTATAAATGGAGAAAAATAATTGTACTAGCTTCATTAGGTGTGCTGTTTATTAATATGTTTAGTTCTCATAATTCCATGGGCTAGATCTTACTGTTATTGCCATTTTATAAATAGGAAATTGAGGAAAAGTCAGTTTTAATAACTTGATCACGTGATGAATAAGTGACCTAACTGAATTTAAAACTCTCACTCTCGCTTCAGAATCCATACTCTCAACTACGAAGCTGTTGCTTCAGGGTGGACCTCTTTAAGGCCCCCACCCTTTGGCCTTGTGCAGGAATGGGTGGGGGACTCAGAGTCAGCGTCCAGGTGTCCTTGCACAGCACTTCTGCCTCCCTTTTCCCCAGTGCCTCAGAAAGCCCTCATCCTCTGAAGTCAAATTGTACGTTGAAGTACTAACCTCCAGGACCTCGGAATGTGACCTTATTTGGAAATAGGATCATCGTAGATTTAATTATTTAAGATGAAGTCATATTGGAGTCGATTGAGCACCAAATCCTATATGATGGTGTCCTTGTAAAAAGGGGAAATTTGCACATAGACATGCGCACAGGAACGTGCGCATGCGTAATGTGAAGATGGCAGTTCCGGGCCACAAGCCAGGTAACTCCTAGTAGCTAGTAGTGGCCTCAAACAAATCCTTCCCTATGGCCTTCAGAAGAAGCATGGTCCTGCCAGCATCTTGACTTTGGACCTGCTGCCTCCAGAACCCCGAGACAGTACACGGCTGGTCGTCGGGCTGCTCAGTTCGTGGTACACCGTTCCTGAGGCACTCATAGATGCCCACCATGTGCACCCACCTGTTAGGCCCTCAGCTCTGCCCAGCGCGTCTGCCTCCCACCCCTAGTTTCCCCGTCCTCTCACGATCTCGGGCTCCTTCCTGTCCCTCTTCCTTCAGCAGATTATCTCCTCCCCTCAGGCCTCACCACCTCCTGTGAGACCACTCACTGTGCCTCATCCTCCCGTGTCACCACTGGCTGTTCTCCCCTCAGACCTCTTCTCTTGCTGTCACTCACATTTCTGCTTTCCACAGGCTGGTCCCGCTCTGTCTTTCCTCTTTCCACATGCTTCTCTTAGTGTTCATATTCATTTCCGTAATTTTAGGGATTAACCCTGCACCAGGAGCTCCAGGCTTCCCTGCTGGCTCAGAAGGTAAAGAGTCTGCCTGCAATGAGGGAGACCTGGGTTCAATCCCTGGGTCAGAAAGATCTCCTGGAGAAGGCAATGGCACCCCACTCCAATATTCTTACTGGGAAAATCCCATGGATGAAGGAGCCTGGCGGGCTACAGTCCACAGGCTCCCAAAGAGTTGGACACGACTGAGCGACTTCACTCACTCACTCAGGAACTCTAAGGCTCACTCCTGCAGCCCAGCTTCCCTCAGAGCCCCACTCCCCATTTGCAACCACTTCACAGTCAGTTGCAGCTGCCAGTTCTCTGATCCCCGCCACACTCCAGTAAGCAGTCATCTAACCTCTGTACCAGCTGCTTCTCTCTTTCTCCACAGTCAGACCCCTAAGCTTTCTTTTCCATGTCCTTCTGCAAACAGTCACAAGACATGTTGATTCTTTGTGCAGTGCCTCTCACATACACACTTTGTAATTTCCCTCAGCCATTTCAGACCCTCATCTGCAACAACTGGAGTAGCTTACTGTCTTCCTGGTTTGTGTAGGCTGCCAGAGTCATCCTCTCCACATAGAATTACACTCATGTCACTACCCTAGCCGGGCTGAGTCCTGGTTACATACAGAATAAAGCCCCATCTCAATGTAGCATTTGAGGCTGCTCTTTAATCCAGCTCCAGCTCACCTCAGTATTGTCCCCTCAGATAATCAAGGGAGACCAGCTGTCCACACAGAAAGAGCTTTACTGGGCTTCATGCCTTAATGGAAACTTCACAGTCTAAAATTAGATTTTATCATTCCTTTAAAGATGACCTGGCTCAACTGAGCTAATCCACGTTAACAAAATTAATGAAAGACACAAAACTTGTTTTAACTGTATTGCCTATCTGAGTATATGATTGCGTTTTAGTGTTTCCATAACTGTAGGTTACTCTCACAGGATGTATTATTTTCTTTTTTTTAAGTTGTTTTTTTTTTTTGATGTGGACCATTTTTAAAGTCTTCATTGATTTGTTACAATATTGCTTCAGTTGTTTTAATGTTTTAGTTGTTTGGCCTCCAGGCATGTAGGATCTTAGCTCCCCTACCTGGGATTGAACCTGCACCCCCTGCATTGGAAGGCAAAGTCTTAACCACAAAGTAGCAAAGTCTGGGCCTTGCTACTTCCGTAGGTTGCTAACCTCTTTCAAGTGTTGATTTCTTTGTCCATTCACTTGTTATGTATATTCTGTATACCCTTGAGTTATACCCTTTGAGTCGTGCCCTTTTTCTGTATACCTTGGAGTTATGCCCTTTGATTTATATGTATATTCTGTATACCCTTGAGGCACTGACACTGAATGAGGGGGGAAAATAAAGAGCTAAAGAGAAGTTGAGCAGAAGGAGAGAAGCAAAGCTAAAAAGGAAAACAAATGATGCATTTGTGAGGAATAATACAGTGGTATCATTTACTTGTATTTCACACCACTCTGCCCATACTAGTCAGCTTGGCCTGACTAATGATAATATTCACCATAACAAAATACCATAGACTGTGTAGCTTAAACAGAAATTTACCGTCTCACAATTCTAAAGGGTAAGAAGTCTAAGATGTCTAAAATCCAGGTGCCAGCCAATCTGGTTTCTGGCAGGAGCTCTCTTCCTTCTTTATAGGTGGCCACCTTTTCGTTGGACCATCCCATGGCAGAGAAAGAAGGGTCACTCGCTTCCCTTCTTAGAGGTCACAGTCCTATAGCATTAGGGCCCCTGCCCCATGACTTCATTTGACCATAATTACGTCCTAAAGACCCCATTTCCAGATACAGTTACACGGGGGGTTAGGGCTTCAATATTTGAAGGAGGCACAAAATTCAGTCCATAGGACCTCCCTCGCAAAAAAGCAGACATAAAGTTTTCCCCTTTGAGTAAGTGAAAGAGAACTGCTGGATAGCAGGATACTTAGAGTGTGAATAGAGATTCAGTAGATTCTGACCCACTGTACCTATCTAATAGTTCTAGGTTAGCAGCTGAACTGGGAAGCAATTCAGGCTGATACCGTCTTGTTATTTTAAAATAAGTGAACCTAGGGGCCTCAGAGACAGCTATTCTAATAGAAGGTTTAAATTTCATTTAATGTCTTATGGACTGTGAAGACTTGAACCCATAATCTAGAAAATTCAACTGTGTTTGGTTACAATTAATTTACTTCCCTACAGAAAGCCAAATTATGTAGATGGGGTTCCCCTTAAAACCTTCCTTGAATTTGGGCTCTTCAAATGGGGATGTCTTAGGCCAGGTTCCCTAGGCAACTGACTCAGAGATTTGCATGCAGAAGGTTTGTTGGGGAGCACCTTTGGGATTCATACTTGTGAGAGAGTTGAAAGAAGCAGGAGCAGGCAGATGGAGAGGTGGAACTGTGATCCTTTTTCAAGAGGTGTCTCAGCTGATCTTATGGGACGCTTTGGAAGTAAGGTGGACCTATACAAGAGTTGAGGAAAGGGGGCCAGGTCTTTGTCAACCAGCCATTAGATACTGACTGCCTCTGGGGAAGGGACATAACTTAGGTCAAGTTGGCTCCATTACATGGAGGGAAATTCCCAGAAAGTCATGAGCCTTCAGCAGGTAACACTCCTCACAGCTTCGATCCATAAAGGCAGAGTTCTGCTGCTGTATCACTGCAGCCACTAACTGGGATGTGAACTAGGACCAAGGACTTTCTTCCACACTTTCTTCTTGTGGCTAAAAGATCATCCTTGTGCTAGAGGTTAAAGATTTTATATGTATGTAGAATCCCTCTGAAAATGCTGGGTTGCAGCTAAGACGTGATTTGTTATAAAACTGAAATGCACACTATTTCCAGTCATGTCCTTACAAGCCTAAGGGAGGGAGGAGCTAGAACCCATTGTACACTTAGTTGAAAATGACTGATAGATGATGTGATGAGAAGCCAATATCAGACAAGCCTGGACATTTATTTTGAAGGAGCTGATTGTCACAGAAGTACATATGGTTTCTGTGACTTTCCTGGGCGTGTTTTTCCTCTGAGACTGTTTATGTTCTTTTACTAGAATTAGCAGAGGTGTTATGAATATGGAAGACAGTCTACTGCTTTATAAGTGTACCTCAACACTTGACTGTTAATTAGTATGGTTAGGTTTAATGAACTCATCTAGTAACAATATTCGTGTTGAGAATTTTATTGGGCACTAAATTTTAAATTTAATAATGCAAAACATATTTGTAGTGTGCTAATAATGGTTGTAGGACTTTCAGAGAACAAAATACTGGAAGGTTAAGTGTAATGGATTAATTAAATAAGAAGCCCAAACTACCTTTCAAAGTGACTCCATAATGATCTTCAGTTTGTTTTAATGAATAAAGCAGGCCATATAAGATGCCATTTGTGGGTGTTAGTTTAAAAGCAACATTCAAAGCTAGCAAATTTAGATCAGAGGAAACACAAACATAGCAAAATACTCTGCTTGGCAATCAGGGTTTTGTTTTCTGTACTGATCCATTAAATTGAATAACTTGGTTTTCTTATGAGATGTCAACAGAATGTTTCTTACATGTAGAGAAATCAGTGGGAACTCTACAATCAACTCCTGAACAGCAGCAGCTTGCATCAGCAGTGGTCCACATAAGCATTTGGGAAATGTTTTTAATTTCTGCAGTTGCATTTTAGTGAAATGACACAAACTTCTTATTATAGCTTTTCCAAAGTAAGCGATTCATTTAAATTGGCTAATGGCACCCCACTCTAGTACTCTTGTCTGGAAAATCCCATGGATGGGGGAGCCTGGTAGCCCGCAGTCCATGCTAAGGGTCGGACATGACTGAACGACTTCCCTTTCACTTTTCACTTTCATGCATTGGAGAAGAAAATGGCAACCCACTCCAGCGTTCTTGCCTGGAGAATCCCAGGGACAGGGGAGCCTGGTGGGCTGCCGTCTATGGGGTCGCACAGAGTCGGACACGACTGAAGTGACTTAGCAGCAGCAAGCACTTATAAACCAAATATAAACCCCCTTTATGTGATACGGCCAAAGTTATTTTTAGCAAACTTCTCAGGATTGATAAATGCGTTTTGTCATTTATTATCCTAATGAATTATTTGGACCTGGGGAAGGTGTATCCCTCGGTTTTCCGATCTGCAAAATAGGAATAGGAAAAAAGCCAATTAGGTTGTGATAAGGCAGTGCATGATTAAGTATGCACACTTGGAGTTCTCCAAGGTCTTCAAACGCAATTTTATTTGAGGATGAATTTTGTAGATTTCATTTGTGGAGAGATAATTACGCCAAACAGGAATCCTGGGGGAGAATGTTAAACTCATTTTCCACTCCCTGGGGGTTATAGAGGAGTGAATTTTGAGATTCCAAAATATTTTAAAAAGCCTAGAAGTTATAGTTTCCAATCAAATTCACTCCCATAATATTGGAAGGGCTCCTGTGTAAATAATGTGTTCAGTTACTTTGTTTCAGGCATCATGAATTCTGGTATAGGTGGTTCAGGGGTGCCTTCAATGAATCATTTTCTTTTCTTTTTTTTAATTTTTTTTATTTTTAGGCTCTGCTAGCCTTAGAATACCTGCTACCACTGGGTTGTAAAATGCTGTACCATGCAGATGTTGCTACATATTCAGGTACCATATTCCAGGCATGAGGAAGATGGAAAAAAGAAATAGGAAATTGTGACATCTGTATCTAGAAAGGAGGCTTTCCCAGAACCTTCCATGTTTGTTTCAATGGCTGCATATTATTTAGTTGTATGGATGTAGCACAATTTAACTAGTCTTCGAGGTAAATTTCATTGGGCTACATATGGCATCCAGGTAGCAACTAACAGACATTGTAAAGGAAAAGAATGACCTACGGCTCTCAGATCTAGAGGGTGGTGTTGATTTAGTGTTTTATCAGGCCACCCAGGTTTCTAGTTTTACTTCCCTTGTTGTTCCAGGCTTGGCCAGTGCTTAACTCAGATAAGACGAAGGTAGAGAGTGAGCCCCAAGCATTGTGGGCCTCAGCTTCCACCCACATTGCTGTCATACCGGCTCCAGCCTGGTGTCCCAGTTCTGATCCCCAAGTTTCGGTGTTACATTGTTTCCTGGGCCTGACTCCCTGCCTTGGAAACCTACCAGCCCTCAGTCCATGGAGAACTTGGCCTGCCTAGTTCTTATTTTCTCCCCTCTAGGGAGGGAAATTCTAGGTTTGAACTTCTGCCTAATGGCTGGGGTTCTACATTCTTCTGACAGACTTAATGATCCTGAGGGCTTCAGAGCATTGCCAGCTCCCATGACAACAGATCCTTGGCTTGGCCTCTGCCTTTCAGTCCACCATGACCACACACACACACACACACACACACACACACACACACACACGGGTGCCTAATTAAAGATACATGAACAACAAGTATCAGATAGATATTCAAAATTGATAATGAAAAACAGCACTGTCCTGTCTGCCCCTCTTTACTTCCTGTTCTTTTTTGTACAACATGTATAATACTGTTACATATTTCTTTTCATTTGCCTCCATAATAATTTGCTTGTGTTGCTGTTTCTTCCATTTTACTTTATCATAGATACTATATATTGATTTTCTACAAAGGAATACATAAATTTAATGTCCCTCCCCAAACATGCATTACCTCCCCTTTACCCATTCTCCTAATTATAATTTTTTGTTAGATTGATATTCAGATTGCTTGTTATGTGAGAGGAAAAAACAACTTTATTGCTAATTCTACTTTTACCAGTTCTATGTAACTGGTATACTGCGTTTCTGTCCTTCTTATGAAAGCTTTTTTGTGGACTCCTTCTCCACAAAAGGAGATTCCTGAGAAAGCATCCATGACAGATAAATGTTTTGAGAAATGTCATAATTCTGCCACTTCATTTGATTTATAGACTGGGCATAGAAATTGAAGTTGGAAACTATTCTCTCTAGGAATTTTGAAGTGATCATTTCAGAGTCTTCCAGCACCCAGAATTGCAATCCCAAAAGTAAGTTCTGTTATGATATCCAATCCTTTGTATGAGATCTCTTGTTATTTCTCTTTTACTCTTCTGGAAGCTTTTAGAATCCTCTTTACCCAGTGTTCTGAAATTTCATGTTTATGTGTCTTCTGTGGGTGTCAAGACTTCTTTTTAAGTCCATTATCCTGTCCCAAGAAGGACCCTCTCTTACGGAAACTGATATCCTTCAGCTCTGGGAAATTCGTAAAACATATTTATGTTAGTTTTCCTCCTCTCTTATCTTCTCTGTGATTCTTTCTGGAAACCCTGTAATTTTGATATTAAATATTCTAAAACAATCTAATAATTTTATTTTGTCTCTTACATTTTCTAGTTCTTTGGTTTTTGTTTCTAGTGTTGCTGTCCTATTTCCTGGATTTTCCCAAAGTTACCTTTCATTTATTTTATTAAAATTTTAGTATTTTCTTTTAATTTCTAATATTTTTTGTGTTGTTATTCTCTGGGTATCTTTTTGAAACCTCCCTTTTCTGCTTCCATGAATATCATATCATTGTTTAACCCTATACAAAGCCCCATGATAGTTCTGAGGATGTTTTCTTACATTCCAGCATGATTTCTCAGTTTCCTCTGAACAGTTTTTTCTTTTTGCATTCATTTTTGTCTTTATCTTTTATGTTAGATGCTCTCTTCAAATATCCAGTTGTTGCTGCCTATCTCCTCATACTGAAGAGTAAGGCACAGCACAGCTACTTAGAAATTGTGTGTGTGTATTTAGGAAGGGAAGACTTATGAGTCAGTGGGCTTCACCATAGCTGCCTGCAATATGCAAGTGTTTTCTTCTTTTTGGGAAGAAAACATGCTATTTGGCATGTAGGATCTGAGTTCCTGACCAAGGATTGAACTCATGCTCCCCTGCATTGGAAGGGCAGAGTCTTCACTGGACCATCAGGAAAGTCCCTGAAGGTATTTTCTTTTGGCCCAGGTAACATCTCCAGAGGGACATTCTTCCGTCTCCTGCCTGGATGGTATAATACTGATAACAAGGATTCTCAGAGCTGAGTGGGGTAGCAGGAGTCCAATGTGCTATCATTCAACATGTAGACTTAATGTCCTATTTTCAGGACAGAACCCTTATCCTCTGAATGGTGAAACTGAATCTGGAATCAATTTGGGATCAACTTCTTTAGAAAATAAACTTCTGGTTTTCTTCTGTGGATGAGGGAACTCGACTGTGCTGGGTTGAGAAGGAAACTGGGGATCTCAGAGCTTCTTACCATCATCTTCAACTTATCTACCTGTTTGGGGCTTTACCTTCCTTCATTGGCTCTCCTATTTCTGAGCCTGTCCAAGGTGTCGTTTCACTCTGGCTTTTCTGGTGAGCTGAATCCACTCAGCCATCTGCCTGGTAACTTCTGAAATTGAGTTAGAATCTGTCCTTCACATTACACAATCAGTTCTCATTGTTTGCAGAAATCATGTTCTATAAAGTCCCTCAAAACTCAAAAAAGCAAGACAGTTCCAGAAAAACATCTATTTCTGCTTTATTGACTATGCCAAAGCCTTTGACTGTGTGGATCACAATAAACTGTGGAAAATTCTGAAAGAGATGGGAATACCAGACCACCTGACCTGCCTCTTGAGAAACCTATATGCAGGTCAGGAAGCAACAGTTAGAACTGGACATGGAACAGCAGACTGGGTCCAAATAGGAAAAGGAGTACGTCAAGGCTGTATATTGTCACCCTGCTTATTTAATTTATATGCAGAGTACATCATGTGAAATGCTGGGCTGGAGGAAGCGCAAGCTGGAATCAAGATTGCCAGGAGAAATATCAATAACCTCTGATACGCAGATGACACCACCCTTATGGCAGAAAGTGAAGAGGAACTAAAAAGCCTCTTGATGAAAGTGAAAGAGGAGAGTGAAAAAGTTGGCATAAAGCTCAACATTCAGAAAATGAAGATCATGGCATCTGGTCCCATCACTTCATGGCAAATAGATGGGGAGACAGTGGAAACAGTGTCAGACTTTATTTTTTTGGGCTCCAAAATCACTGCTGATGGTGACTGCAGCCACAAAATTAAAAGACGCTTACTCCTTGGAAGGAAAGTTATGACCAACCTAGACAGCATATTAAAAAGCAGAGACATTACTCTGTCAACAAAGGTCCATCTAGTCAAGGCTATGACTTTTCCAGTGGTCATGTATGGTTGTGAGAGGTGAACTATAAAGAAAGCTGAGGGCCAAAGAATTGATGCTTTTGAACTGTGATGTTGGAGAAGACTCTTGAGAGTCCCTTGGACTGCAAGGAGATCCAACCGGTCCATTCTAAAGGAGATCAGTCCTGGGTGTTCACTGATAGGACTGATGCTGAAGCTGAAACTTCAATACTTTGGCCACCTGATGCAAAGAGCTGACTCATTTGAAAAGACCCCGATGCTGGGAAAGATTGAGGGCAAGAGAAGGGGACGACAGAGGATGAGATGGTTGGATGACATCACCGACTTGATGGACATGGGTTTGGGTGGACTCTGGGAGTTGGTGATAGACAGAGAGGCCTGGCGTACTGTGGTTCATGGGGTCACAAAGAGCCGGACACGACTGAGCGACTGAACTGAACTGAACTGAACCATTGCTCTGAGGAGAAATACAGGTTTAGGTACCTGCAAATCTCATCAACTAATGGATACATAACTTTGCGTTTAATGCATTTCTGTTTGAAGACATCTTATTTATATATAGGACTGATTCATTAACATTGAACTTAGGTTCAGTGAAGTTTGTCCATCACACACGTTCCATATGGTACCTCACAGCCCTCTCATGCTTAGGAACCTAGACAACCCTTCAGCAGCACTTGGGGGCCATTTTAAACAGTAAAATCACCAACCTAAAGAAAGTGTCACTAAATAGAAGATTAAAATGACGCTTAGTTTACACTGTGAGAGCTGAAGCAAGAAGGCAGAGGGTCTCCTTTTTCAACCTCAATTGAAAACATGAGCATCAGGAGACTTCAGATTTTTACCATCTTGAGCATGTGCACAAATGACAGTGAGAGCACCATGTGTATTGATGTTGGGTTTAGAAATGAGTTTACAAAACAGAGAATCTGCAAATAAGGAGAACCAACCATAGTTTTACTCTTTTTTTATTCCTTTATATTTTTACAATGGCTTCAGGAACAATCATAGGGAAACAAGTAAGATAAATGAGCATATTAAATGTACCACATTTAACTGGATGTCTGCCCTTCCTCCTGGTTAGTTTGTGTGGGACCCACCAACCCTTCTTGTCTACAGTGGCTGTCAGACATCCCAGCTTAGGCTGCCTCTCCCATCCTTATGCTCCCTGACTGGGCTCATCCAGGTGTACGTAACACTATTCAGGTGGTCCAGTTCCTCTGTGACAACCTGGTCACAGAACACTGATGGCAACAGATGGGTTTTCATAGATCCCGTATCAGTGGTGTGTTAGACCTGGCTCATGCTGCTGCTTCTCCTGCTGCTAAGTCGCTTCAGTCGTGTCTGACTCTGTGCGACCCCATAGATGGCAGCCCACCAGGCTCCGCTGTCCCTGGGATTCTCCAGGCAAGAACACTGGAGTGGGTTGCCATTTCCTTCTCCAATGCATGAAAGTGAAAAGTGAAAATGAAGTCACTCAGTCATTTCCGACTCTTTGCGATCCCATGGACTGCAGCCTACCAGGCTCCTCCATCCATGGGATTTTCAAGGCAAGAGTACTGTAGTGGGACCTGGCTCATTCTGGCTAACAAAAGCCAGTAGCTAATTTTTGAGGAATTTTGTGTGGTTACTGTTACACAGAACCATTGTTAAAAATCAAATCATATAAGCTTACAATTGAATTATATTAACACCAAGATAATAAACATTCAAAGTTTGTGACTTCCTAATTATTTACTATTGTGTGTATTGTTTTTTCTTTTTGGCTGTCCCACCCCACTTTTAGGATCTTAGTTCTCTAAGCAGAGATCGAACCTGGGCTCCCTGAAGTGGAAGCACAGAGTCCTAACCACTGGGCCACCAGGGAAGTCCCTTTTATCTAGGTTCTTGAGATTATTTGTGTCTCTTGTATCTCTCTGGTGAAAAAACTTTATTGTGGTGTGATATTGCACATCTGTCCCAAATTCACATTCAGTGAAATGATAGTGATAGTTTCAAATCAGCAGTGGCAGAAGTGTTTATACCATGGTAATCAGCAAGCACTCCAGATCTGGGCTTTTTCCCTCAAGGGAGCCGGCCCATTGTTAAACATTCACCACTCACCCTCACAGCCTGAAAAATTGTGTGGAATTGGAAATAGAAATTAACTGGCAAAGACATTGGGGAAGGAGTCAGTTGCTAGAGCCAAACATGTACATTAGCTACTTGGATGTTTCATAAACAGAAATAAAGAAGAAGGGCTTCCTTAGCAACTCAGTGGTAAAAAGTCTGCCTGCCAATATGGGAGACATGAGTTCAATCCCTGATCCAGAAAGATCACACATGCCTCAGAGCAGCTAAGTCCATGCGCCACAGCTCCTGAGCCCGTATGCCCTGGAGCCCATGCTCAGCAACAAGAGAAGCCACAGCTAGAGAAAAGCCCATGCAGCAACAAAGACCCAGCACAGACAAAAATAAATAATTATTTTAAAAAAGAATAGAAGAAAAGTGGATATTCTTTTTAAAAATGAAAGAAAACGAAATGAAGACTGATAGACAGAGTCACAGTGTATTTATTATATTACAGAATTGGACCCAACTGAGCTTAAGGGTCTTGTATATGTGAGCTTGGAAAAGCTAAACTTTTATCATTAACAGATAGGGATTAAAAATTACTGATACCTAGACAGAATCGTATTGCCTAGGAAACTTAATATGTGTGAATAAGAAGTGATTGACCCATTTAATAGGTTATTTCTCTGCCCAGTTAGTGCTGCTGTGAAATTAGAGTAAATGTTAGTATTTTCCCTGAGCAATAGCTCTAGGGTAGTTTGTTGAAATAATTGTTGCAGGAAAATCCAGAAGGGAAAAAAAAAAACACATTTAAAATTATTTTATGAAATTTCTACTAGTTGTAGATCATTGTGAAGTTCAAGTTACTGGTTTACAAAGTCAGTAAGTATTTTTAGGAGATTTAAATGTGTTAGATTTAACTTTTAAGTGCTTACAATCAGCTGATTCCAAAGAGTGGAAAAAGCAAGTTGGCTGATATATCCCTAGAAAGACAGTTCAGTTCAGTTACTCAGTCGTGTCTGACTCTGTGACCCCATGGACTGCAGCATGCCAGGCTTCCCTGTTCATCACCAACTCCCAGAGCTTGCTCAAACTCATGTCCATCGAGTCAGTGATGCCATCCAACCATCTCATCTCATCCTCTGTCAGAAAGAAAGTTAGGGTGGGGAAAATAAGTGTAGAAGGTAAAAATAGAAAATAGTAATGCTGCTGTCCTTCACAGCTATCATTGTCATGGAAAAAAAAAAAAAAAACTGTTTCTCCTTTAAAAATAGAATGATTTCTTTCCATAGTCACAAGCATATTTGTGTGTAGGGGAAAGCATACCCCTGGGCCTACTAATGACATACTAATTGTTAGTTTTTGTCCCAAACTCTGGTTTGGCAAACCCTTTAGTGTAATGTCTCTGAGGGAAGAAGAGAATTCAGGTTTATATATTAAAGTGTGCTTCACAAAGATAATCTTTGCTTGAAGTGTTTAGCCCTTGAAGTAAATTGAAAGACTTCATAAAGTTGCTCAAGGGATAAGGCCAAAATGCTTTTCCTGGGTTGTTTGGTATAATTTCCTCATTACAGAGACTTTGTGAATATTCCTATCAGTATCTTTTTTCCTTTTCTTTATTTGAACTGTTCCCACTTCGTGTCTCACTTGCTTTTAGTGTTGCTGTTGGTGCATCTGCTTTTTTCTTCCATGGGCACCATAAAATCATTTTTCTAAATTTCCATGTTAATCTTAAATATGCATAATCTTTGGCACAGTCAGTGATTATTTATCAATTGAGATGTAATTTGCATAACATACAATTTGCCGTTTTAAAATGCACAAGCCAGTGGTTTGTAACATAGCCGCTGTGTGGCGTGGCCATCCCCATACACTGTTTAATGTCAGAACATCCCCATCACCCCCAAAAGGAAGGCCATTTCCTGTTGCCAGTTACCTTTTCAGTTCCCAGGCATATACATCTAGAGTGGAATTGCTGGGTCATGGCAGTTCTATATTGAACTGTTTGAGGAGCCACCCAAGTATTTTCCAGTGAATTCATCTCTGCTGGTCTTTTACCCTTACATCCTTCATTGTTTGGTTCTCTCCAAATATCCCTCCCCAGCTGGTTGTGCCAGTTGTGCTGTTCTGTGATGAAGCAATCCATCCCTTCTCTGGGATAAGGTGCCACTTGACACAGCATGCAAGTTGGTGATTTTTGTTTTGTTTTGCTTTTCTGCAGCTTGTCAGGAAATATTCACGTAAAGATCTTCATATTCCCAGAACTGCTATATGTAAACGCAGTTGTGCTTACGGGTCCACACTGCCTTCATGTTGATAAATGGCTACACTCTGTGTTTACTTTCTTGATCATGAGGTTGTATCACAACTTGTTAGCTGCTCTCCTGTGAGGCACTGCGCTCAGAGCTTTACATACATTATTTTATTTAATCCCCACAATATGCTTCTGAGGTGAATATTTTAAATTCCCTTCTCACTTGGCCAGGCCAAGTTTTATTTTTTTAATATAAATTTATTTATTTTAATTGCTTTACAATATTGTATTGGTTTTGCCATACATTGACATGAATCCACAGTGGGTGTACATGTGTTCCCCATCCTGAACCCCCCTCCCACCTCCCTCCCCACACCATCCCTCTGGGTCATCCCAGTGCACCAGCCCCAAGCACCCTGTGTCCTGCATCAAACCGGGACTGGTGATTCGTTTCACATATGATAATATACACGTTTCAATGCCATTATCCCAAATCATCCCACCCTCTCCTTCTCCCACAGAGTCCAAAAGACTGTTCTATACATCTGTGTCTCCTTTGCTGTCTCGCATACAGGGTTATTGTTACCATCTTTCTAAATTCCATATATATGCATTAGTATACTATACTGGTGTTTTTCTTTCTGGCTTACTTCACTCTGTATAATAGGTTCCAGTTTCATCCACCTCATTAGAACTGATTTGAATGTATTCTTTTTAATGGCTGAGTAATACTCCATTGTGTATATGTACCACAGCTTTCTTATCCATTCATCTGCCGATGGACATCTAGGTTGCTTCCATGTCCTGGCTATTATAAACAGTGCTGCGATGAACACTGGGGTACACATATCTCTTTCAATTCTGGTTTCCTCAGTGTGTATGCCCAGCAGTGGGATTGCTGGGTCGTATGGCAGCTCTATTTCCAGTTTTTTAAGGAATCTCCACAGTGGCTGTACTAGTTTGCGTTCCCACCAACAGTGTTAGAGGGTTCGCTTTTCTTCACACCCTCTCCAGCATTTATTGCTTGTAGACTTTGGATAGCAGCCATTCTGACTGGTGTGAAATGTGGTTTTGATTTGCATTTGTCTGATAATGAGTGATGTTGAGCATCTTTTCATATGTTTGTTAGCCATCTGTATGTCTTCTTGGGAGAAATGTCTGTTTAGTTCTTTGGCCTATTTTTTTGATTGGGTTGTTTATTTTTCTGAAATTGAGCTGCAGGAGTTGCTTGTATGTTTTTGAGATTAATTCTTTGTCTGTTGCTTCATTTGTTATTATTCTCTCCCATTCTGAAGGCTGTCTTTTCACCTTGCTTAGAGTTTCCTTTGTTGTGCAGAAGTATTTAATTTTAATTAGGCCCCATTTATTTATTTTTGCTTTTATTTCCAATATTCTGGGAAGTGGGTCATAGAGGATCCTGCTATGATTTATGTCGGAGAGTGTTTTCACTATGTTCTCCTCTAAGATTTTTATAGTTTCTGGTCTTATGTTTAGATCTTTAATCCATTTTGAGTTTACTTTTGTGTATGGTGTTAGAAAGTGTTCTAGTTTCATTCTTTTACAAGTGGTTGACCAGTTTTCCTAGTACCACTTGTAAAGAGATTGTCTTTTCCCCATTGTATATTCTTGCCTCCTTTGTCAAAGATAAGGTATCCATAGGTGTGTGGATTTATCTCTGGGCTTTCTATTTTGTTCCATTGATCTATATTTCTGTCTTTGTGCCAGTACCATACTGTCTTGATGACTGTACCTTTGTAGTAGAGCCTGAAGTCAGGCAGGTTGATTCCTCCAGTTCCATTCTTCTTTCTCAAGATTGCTTTGGCAATTCAAGGTTTTTTGTATTTCCATACAAATTGTGAAATTATTTGTTCTAGCTCTGTGAAAATTACCATTGGTAGCTTGATAGGGATTGCATTGAATCTATAGATTGCTTTGGGTAGTACACTCATTTTCACTATATTGATTCTTCTGATCCATGAACACGATATATTTCTCCATCTATTTGTGTCCTCTTTGATTTCTTTCACCAGTGTTTTATAGTTTTCTATATATAGGTCTTTCTCTAGTTTCTTTAGGTAGATATATTCCTAAGTATTTTATTCTTTTTGTTGCAACGGTGAATGGAATTGTTTCCTTAATTTCTCTATTTTCTCATTATTAGTGTATAGGAATGCAAGGGATTTCTGTGTGTTGATTTTGTGTCCTGCAACTTTACTATATTCATTGATTAGCTCTAGTAATTTTCTGGTGGAGTCTTTAGGGTTTTATATGTAAAGGATCATGTAATCTGCAAACAGTGAGAGTTTTACTTCTTCTTTTCCAATTTGGATTCCTTTTATTTCTTTTTCTGCTCTGATTGCTGTGGCCAAAACTTCCAAAACTATGTTGAATAGTACTGGTGAGAGTGGGCACCCTTGTCTTCTGCCTGACTTTAGAGGAAATGCTTTCAATTTTTCACCATTGAGGATAATGTTTGCTGTGAGTTTGTCATATATAGCTTTTATTATGTTCAGGTGTGTTCCTTATATGCCTGATTTCTGGAGAGTTTTTATCATAAATGGATGCTGAATTTTGTCAAAGGCTTTCTCTGCATCTATTGAGATAATCATATGGCTTTTATTTTTCAATTTGTTAATGTGATGTATTACATTGATTGATTTGTGGATATTGAAGAATCCTTGCATCCCTGTGATAAAGCCCACTTGGTCATGGTGTATGATCTTTTTAATGTGTTGTTGGATTCTGTTTGCTAGAATTTTTGTTACGGATTTTTGCATCTTTGTTCATCAGTGATATTGGCCTGTAGTTTTCTTTTTTTGTGGCAGTTTTGTCAGATTTTGGTATTAGGGTGATGGTGGCCTCATAGAATGAGTTTGGAAGTTTACATCCTCTACAGTTTTCTGGAAGAGTTTGAGTAGGATAGGTATTCAAATCAGATCAGATCAGTCGCTCAGTCATGTCCGACTCTTTGCAACCCCATGAATCGCAGCATGCCAGGCCTCCCTGTCCATCACCAACTCCCGGAGTTCACCCAGACTCATGTCCATCGAGTCAGTGATGCCATCCAGCCATCTCATCCTCTGTCGTCCCCTTCTCCTCCTGCCCCCAATCCCTCCCACCATCAGAGTCTTTTCCAATGAGTCAACTCTTCACATGAGGTGGCCAAAGTACTGGAGTTTCAGCTTTAGCATCAATCCTTCCAAAGAAATCCCAGGGCTGATCTCCTTCAGAATGGACTGGTTGGATCTCCTTGCAGTCCAAGGGACTCTCAAGAGTCTTCTCCAACACCACAGTTCAAAAGCATCAATTCTTCGGCACTTAGCCTTCTTCACAGTCCAACTCTCACATCCATAATGACCACAGGAAAAACCATAGCCTTGACTAGACAAACCTTTGTTGGCAAAGTAATGTCTCTGCTTTTGAATATGCTATCTAGGTTGGTTATAACTTTCCTTCCAAGGAGTAAGCGTCTTTTAATTTCATGGCTGCAGTCACCATCTGCAGTGATTTTGGAGCCCAGAAAAATAAAGTCTGACACTGTTTCCACTGTTTCCCCATCTATTTGCCATGAAGTGATGGGACCGGATGCCATGATCTTCGTTTTCTGAATGTTGAGCTTTAAGCCAATTTTTTCACTCTCTACTTTCACTTTCATCAAGAGGCTTTTTAGTTCCTCTTCACTTTCTGCCATCAGGGTGGTGTCATCTGCATATCTGAGGTTATTGATATTTCTCCCGGCAATCTTGATTCCAGCCTGTGCTTCTTCCAGTCCAGCAGTTCTCATGATGTACTCTACATATAAGTTAAATAAACAGGGTGACAATATACAGCCTTGACGTACCACTTTTCCTATTTGGAACCAGTCTGTTGTTCCATGTCCAGTTCTAACTGTTGCTTCCTGACCTGCATACACATTTCTCAAGAGGCAGATCAGATGGTCTGGTATTCCCATCTCTTTCAGAATTTTCCACAGTTTATTGTGATCCACACAGTCAAAGGCTTTGGCATAGTCAATAAAGCAGAAATAGGATAGGTATTAGCTCTTTAAATTTTCGGTAGAATTCAGCTGTGAAGCTGTCTGGTCCTGGGCTTTTGTTTGCTGGAAGATTTCTGATTACAGTTTCTATTTCTGTGCTTTTGATGGGTCTGTTAAAATTTTCTATTTCTTCCTGGTTCAGTTTTGAAAAGTTGTACTTTTCTAAGAATTTGTCCATTTCTTCCAAGTTGTCCATTTTATTGGCATATAGTTGCTGGTAGTAGTCTCTTATGATCCTTTGTATTTCTGTGTTGTCTGTTGTGATCTTTCCATTTTCATTTCTAATTTTATTGATTTGATTTTTCTCCCTTTGTTTCTTGATGAGTCTGGCTAATGGTTTGTCAATTTTATTTATCTTCTCAAAGAACCATCTTTTGGCTTTGTTGGTTTTTGCTATGGTCTCTTTTGTTTCTTTTACATTTATTTCTGCCCTAATTTTTAAGATTTCTTTCCTTCTACTAACCCTGGGATTCTTCGTTTCTTCCTTTTCAAGTTGCTTTAGGTGTAGAGTTAGGTTATTTATTTGACTTTTTTCTTGTTTCTTGAGGTAAGCCTCTATTGCTATGAACCTTCCCCTTAGCACTGCTTTTACAGTGTCCCACAGGTTTTGGGTTGTTGTGTTTTCATTTTCATTCCTTTCTATGCATATTTTGATTTCTTTTTTGATTTCTTCTGTGATTTGTTGGTTATTCAGCAGCGTGTTGTTCAGCCTCCATATGTTGGAATTTTTAATAATTTTTCTTCTGTAATTGAGATCTAATCTTACTGCATTGTGGTCAGAAGCTTGGAATTATTTCATTTTTTTTTTGAATTTACCAAGGCTAGATTTATGGCCCAGGATGTGATCTATCCTGGAGAAGATTCCATGTGCTCTAGGCCAAGTTTTAAATCAGTGAACACACTGCACATGGATGGAGGTTGACTGCACATTAGGAAGGTGCTTTGAGGCTGGGCCCTCCAACTCCTTGGGAAAGTTAACCTATGACTGTTCACTCTAGTTTTGTCCTACTGTATTTAAAAACTGAGATCATACCTGAACATATCAACCATAAAGGAAAAAAGGTGGCCTTAGGAAGAACTACCCTGCAGTTTCAAATTCTATACCTAAAAAAATACACTAGGGAGAAAATTACCATAAAAGTAGCATGAAGTTGCCTTCTCAACTCTGTAATATTTAAGTCTATTGTCCTTCATCACTAGGAGGATTGTTTCTTATTTTCACTTTAATATGGCATTGTAATGTTGTCCATTACACATAGCATAAACCTAGAAAAATGTACACAAATGATTATTGGGTTTTAGATCTCCAAGATGAAAAATCATTCTCTCCAAGGTTTATCTTCATTGTGGCTTTTCAAATGCAGAAGCTGTTTTGTGCCTCAGTGGCCCTCCCTTGCTGCATGGTGCCAAGGGGAAGCCTTGACTGCTTAGGTGACAAGGGTATAAGCTGTAGCAGCTTTTCTCTAAACAGAAGCTCGGCTACTGGTAGCATAGTAACAAGCAGTTCTACGTTGTGAATAGATTTGCCCAAGATGCCTATGAATTTTAAAACCATTACAGGAGTTTTTAGAAAGACACATCATAGGCAAGAGCATTAAAAGGCAATTTAGATGAGAAAAAGTACAAATAGCCAATTTTGTTGTTAAGTTGCTAAGTCGTGTCCAATTCTTTGCAACCCCATGGACTGCAGCACACCAGGCTTCCCTGTCCTTCACCATCTCCCAGAGTTTGTTCAAACTTATGTCCACTGAGTCAGTGGATGGCTGGACTCCACTGTCCATCTCCTCCACTGTCACCCCCTTCCCTTCCTACCCTCAGTCGTTTCCAGCATCAGGGTCTTTTCCAACGAGTTGGCTTTTCCCATCAGGTGGCCAAAGTATTGGAGCTTCAGCATCAGTCCTTCTAATGAATATCAGGACTGATTTCCTTTAGGATTGAGTGGTTTGATCTCCTTGCTGTCCAAGGGACACCCAAATGTCTTCTCTGGCCCACAGTTTGAAAGCATCAATTGTTTGGCAATTAACCTTCTTTATGCTCCAACTTTTACATCTGTACATGATTAATGGAAAAGCCATAGCTTTGACTATATGGACGTTTGTCAGCAAAGTGATGTCTCTGCTTTTTAATACTCTGTCTTGGTTTGTCATAGCTTTTCTTCTAAGGAGCAAGTGTCTTTTAATATCACTGCAGTTACCATCTGCAGTGGTTTTGGAGCCCAAGAAAATAAAATCTGTCACTGTTTCCACTTTTCCCCTTCTATTTTCTATGAAGTGATGGCACTGGATGCCATGATCTTAATTATTTGAATGTTAAATTTAAAGGCAGCTTTTTTCACTGTCCTCTTTCACCCTCATCAAGAGGCTCTTTAGTTCTTCTTCATTTTCTGCCATTTAAATGATATCATCTGCATATCTGAGGTTGTTGGTATTTCTCCTGGCAACCTTAATTCCAGCTTGTGATTCATCCAGCCCAGCCCTTCGAATGATGTACTCTGCATATAAGTTAAATAAGCAGGATGACAGTGTACAGCCTTGACATACTCCTTTCCCAGTTTGGAACCATGTCTGATTCTAACTGTTGCTTCTTGACCTGCATACAGGTTTCTCAGGAAGCAGGTAAAGTGGCCTGGTATTCCTGTCTTTTTAAGAATTTTCTAATAGACAGTGTTGTTGTTGTTGTTGTTCAGTCATTCAGTCATCTCTGACTCTTTGCAACCCCATGGACTACAGCACACCAGGCTTCTTTTAACTTTGTGGCTGTAGTCACCATCTGCAGAAATTTTGGAGCCATTGTTTCCCCATCTATTTGCCGTGAAGTGATGGCGACAGATGCTATGATCTTTGTTTTTTGAATGTTGAGTTTTAAACAAGCTTTTTCACTCTCCTCTTTCACCTTCATGAGGAAACATAACCTCCAAAAGCTTTAATATATCACAGGATCCCTTAGTCCAGAAGACCAGGAGAGCCCTTGCCTTCTCAGAATCTACCCTGAAGCCCTGTTTTGTGATCATCCCTGACCCTCCTCATAACAGGGCCTGACACCACTAGCAGGAAGAAATCTAAGAGTAATTAAAGAATGAAGAGTGAATTAGGGTGAGAGAGAGATAGGATCTTAAAACAGAAAAAAAAAGAGGAGGAAAGGAGATCCATAGACCTGGATTCAAACTTCAGTACAGTCACTCAGTCGTGTCCAACTCTTTGCAACCCCATGAATCGCAGCACGCCAGGCCTCCCTGTCCATCAGCAACTCCTGGAGTTTACCCAAATTTATGTCCATTAAGTCAGTGATGCCATATAACCATCTCATGCTCTGTCATCCCCATCTCCTCCTGCTTTCAATCTTTCCCAACATCAGGGTCTTTTCAAATGAGTCAGCTCTTCGCATCAGGTGGCCAAAATATTGGAGTTTCAGCTCCAACATCAGTCCTTCCAATGAACACCCAGAACTGAGCTCCTTTAGGATGGACTGGTTGGATCTCCTTGCAGTCCAAGGGACTCTCAAGAGTCTTCTCCAACACCACAGTTCAAAAGCATCAATTCTTTGGCCCTCAGCTTTCTTTACAGTCCAACTTTCACATGCATACATGACTACTGGAAAAACTATAGCCTTGACTAGATGGACCTTTGTTGACAGAGTAATGTCACTGCTTTTTAATATGCTGTCTAGGTTGGTCATAACTTTCCTTACAAGAAGTAAGCATCTTTTAATTTCATGGAATTCAAAGTAGATAGAAATAAATAGCCAATAGGTAAACAAAAAGGTAGTAAAAAACGGTAGATAAAACAAAATGTAAAAAAATGAAAAGGTAGATAAAATTAAAAAGGTAGATAAAAAAGCCAATAGGTAGATAAAAATCTGCTCAACTCTAGTTGTCAAAAATATAAACTAAAACTAGATGTAAAATTTATCTATTTATTATTTAACAGGTAATATATGCCCATGCTATAAAATTTTAGAACACAAAATTATATGCAATGAAATATATATTTCTCTCCCCCCATGCTCTTCTCCAGCCATTCCTTTCTCTTTCTCAAAGGCAACTACTGTTAAAAGTTTTTTATGGACTTCTTTAATGATTGTCCATGAACATGGGTGTGTGTATGCATATATGTGCATACATGTATATATGTCTGTGTATAGATGGAAAATATATACATTCATAATATTACACACAGTCTTCTTCACCATGCTTTTTCACATAACAGCTATTGCACATTTTTTTCCACATAGATGCATATATATCTACCTCATTCTTTACCCTCCTAACATTTTTTTAATAAAACTTTTCAACCATACAGAAAAGTTGAGACTTTATTCTTTTTAATAGTTGTATAGTATTTCATTATGTGAATGTACCACAATTCATGTTACCAGTCTTCTATTAACATATATTTCAATTATCTCCCATCATTTGTCTTTATAAAATAATACTGTAGTAAAATCTTTATACATAGGTCATTTGAGAATGACCTATGTATGACCTATGATATATGAGAATATCAATATGTTAATTCCCTAAGAGTGGGATTACTGGGTCAGGAGTATATATATTTTTAGTTTTATAGATATTGTCAGACTTTCTCCATGGAGATTGTATACTTATAATAAGAGTATATGAAAGTGGCTGTTATCCCACACTGTCACCTGAAGTGTTATCAAAAATTTGATCTTTGACAATTTTAATGAATAAAAATCAAAATGCTATTTTTTTTCCTTTTTTTGGAAAATATTTTTATTTTATTTTAAAAAGTATTTTTCTATTTATTTAATTACTTTTGACTGCACAGGTCTTCATTGCCATGCACTAGCTTCGCTAGTTGTGGTGGGTGAGCTTCTCATTGCAGTGGCTTCACTTATTGTGAAACATGGACTCTAGGGTGCATGGGCTCAGTAGATACAGCTCATGGGCTTAGTTGCCACGTATTACATGGGATCTTCTCAGGCCAGGGATCAAACCCTTGTCCCCTGCATTGACAGGTGGATTCTTTACCAGTGGAACATCAGAAAAATTCCAGGAAAATATTTTTAAGTAAGATCATGCCCAGTGTTGGTGTAGGTGTGACCAAAAAAAAGGAGGATTCATACATTTTGGTAAAAGTAAGATTGATTCAGCCTTTCTATAGAATTGTTTAGGCTTCCCTCATAGCTCAGTGCGGAGAAGGCAATGGCACCCCACTCCAGTACTCTTGCCTGGAAAATCCCATGGACAGAGGAGCCTGGTAGGCTGCAGTCCATGGGGTCGCACAGAGTCGGACACGACTGAAGCGACTTAGCAGCAGCAGCAGCAGCATAGCTCAGTGGGTAAAGAATCCGCCTGCAATGCAGGAGACCCAGGTTCAACTCCTGGGTCGGAAAGATCCCCTGGAGAAGGAAATGGCAACCCACTCTAGTATTCTTGCCTAGAGAATCCCTTGGACAGAGGAGCCTGGAAGGCTATATTCCATGGGGTTGCAAAAGTCAGACACAACTTAGCAACTAAACCACCAACCATAGGAATGTTTAACATGTGGAAAAGTCCTTTCTAAGCATGTTTTTTTTTTTGACCCAGCAATCCCACCTTATAACCTAAAAAAGTAATCAGACAAGTGCTTATAAGAGAAAAATGATGGAAACAACAAAATAAATAGAGTTTTAAAACATATTATGTTATGGCTATACAATGGAGGCCTTGTTAGTATTAAAACATACACCGTGTGTTTGCTCAATAGTTCGGTCATGTCCATCTCTTTGCAGTCCCATGGAGTATAGCCCTCCAGGCTTCCTCTGTCCATGGGATTCTCCAGGCAAAAATACTGGAGTGAGTTGCCATGCCCTCCTCCAGGGGATCTTCCTGACCCAGGAATCAAACTGTCATCTCCTGCATCTCATACATTGGATTCTTTACCACTAGTGCCACCTGGGAAGCCCCACAAGATAGCCTGACTTATTGTCATGGAAAGATGTTTATTGTTTTTTGGCTACATGAATACCCACGTTACAAAACAGTTCATACAGCATCTATGAAGAGATAGATACAGAGATATCTAATTTGAGAAATAAATACCATAACATAGACAGAAGCAAATGTTGATCTAGCCATCTGTCCATGCATAGATATACCTGGAGCAATGTCTGCATAATATACATGTTTGGAATGGGACATACTATCATTGTATACTACGAAAAATATAGATAATTTTTCTTGTTTTTATTTCCTATACTAAAACATTTTTATCATTAGCATATGCTTTACTTATTGTTAATGTCACAAAATAATACAATGGAAAGAAAATTACACGTGAAATCCATAGTACCAAATAATCTGTGTTTGTACATATAGTTGTAGTTCATTCATTTTCATTACTTAAGTCCACTGTGTGAGTGTAGCACAATTTCTTTATTTTATTATTATTATTATTATTTTAATCTTTTGGCCACACCACACAGCATGTGAGATCTTAGTTTCCTGACCAGGAATGGAACCTGTGTCCCCTGCATTGGCAGCGCAGTCTTAACTACTGGACCACAAGGGAAGTCCCCATAGCACAATTTCTTTATCCACTCTCTTGTTGACAGAAAATAGAGAGTAGTAAAGTTTTTGGTATGTGCAGGAACATTATTGACTTGTTTTCAGAAGGACACATCATGTGTTTCAGATAGCTTTGTAAATAGGGTGGAATTTCTAGGTTACAGTCTATGCATTTGTTAGCTTTAGTAGATGCCGATGGATAGTTTTTTGACATTCTAACTGCTTGCAGTGTATGAAGAATTCTACTTGTTCCATATCCTTCCCGTACTTGGGGTTGTGGTTATTTTTGATATGAGACATTGTCTTGGTAATCTCTTGACAATTTGAATTTTGCTGATTACTTATGGGATTGAAATTCTATACCTATTGTCCATTTGGATAACGTCTGCTTTCTATGCCAGTTCATCTTTTGCTCATTTTCATGCTGAGTTATTATTTTTTACACATAAGAATTCTCTATAAGAATCAAGGTGCATGTATAAAATATTTTCTCTTAAAACAGAAAAACCTATTGAATGTATTGAAAAATCACTTATTCAGGTGACATTTATTAATTGTCTGCCATGTATGGACCTCTGGTCTACATGTTGGAGAAGAGACACAGACCACTTAACCAGCCCTGTCTCATGATCTGACATATAAGTTGTCCTGAGTATTGGAGTGGGCTGGGAGTGAATGAGGAGCACATGAGTCCTATTTTTCTTTAAAATTAGCAAATTTCAGTTGGTAAAAATTATCATGATGATTTTTGCTTAAATATTGAACAGTGTTACTAACAGAATCTTCAAGTTGCATTTTCATTGTTCCCAAGAAGAAGGCTTTTATGCAAGACCAGTTTATTTTAATAAGGAATGGAAATAAAGGTAAGAGCACACATCAAGGCTTTTCCAGTTGGCCGCCTTTCAGAAAAGTACAAATACATGTTTTAAATTCCCAAGAGCAGAAGACAAGGATAACTACAGGGTTTTGCAGGGGAATCCCAGCCCCTGTTTCACCCTAGAGCCTTACTCTTTATATAAAATGGCTGTGCAGGGTGGGGATGGGGTGGCAATGGCCCTGACCTGGCTTACTGTCATCTGTCTCCTGCATCCTGGCTCCCTTCGGTTCTGAGGAGCAGTTTGAAATCCACTGCCCCAAGAGAACCCCTAAAATAACCAATATTCATGATCAGCAACCTTCACAGTTTGCGTTGATTAGCAGCTATTAAACTTTCTTATCAGAATATCCTGAAGAACTTGATAAAAACCCCAGCAGCTTCTAATTAATAATTTGTTAGTTCTGTGTTCATGCCTGATAATCCACATTTCTAACCAGTCTCCAGGTGGTGTAGATGCTGCTGTCCCAGGGACCACATTTTGAGAACCTCAGGCCCGTGGATATCCTACGGGATATTTGCTTCACACTCAGTGGGCTCTTCCATCGTCAGGTTAAGATTGGAAAATGCTGGGTTAAGAAGAATTGAACGGGGCTATTCTAAAGTTTGGGCTTTCCGGGTGGCACTAATGGTAAAGAGCCTGCCTGCCAGTGCAGGAGATATAAGAAGCACGAGTTCAATCCCTGGTTTGGGAAGATCCCCTGGAGAAGGGCATAGCAACTCTCTCCAGTATTCTTGTCTGGAGAATCCCGTGGACAGAGGAGCCTGGTGGGCTATGGTCCATAGGGTCGCAAAGAGTCAGACAGAACTAAGGTGACTTAGCACAACACAGCACATTCAAAAGTTTATAGCGTTAAATGATACATTTTGTATCTCTAAGAGAAGGATCTAGTAGTTGACTGGAACACTATTCCTGTCCTTTTTTTTCTTCTGAATATAAAATGAGCACAGAAAATGGTATAATGTATATACCAAAGGTAGAATTCAGAAAAATTGGGACACAGGGTAAAATTATATACTCTGTGTATTAAGTTTATTTTTCTTGCTCCAGAAGTTGGCCTTCCTTTGGCTTCGACTACTGTCCTAAGTACAGCTTTTTCTTTAAGAAACCAGCGAATCCCTTATAATTAAAGTATTGGGCATGAGTGTTAGATGAGGAACTTTCTCTGTCTGGTGCATAAATCTTTCAAATGGGCTTGAAGTTGTTTACTGGAATAATATTAGGCATTTGTATTAACGTATCTCCATTTGCTCTCCCTGCTTCCCCTCCTAACCAGGCCTTTGGCTGAGCTGGAAAGCACAGTGGGGTTGGGAATCAAGAACTCTAAACTCTAGTCCCAGGTCTACCACTAACTCGTAGCTAATTTAGCCTCCAGGCCTCAGCTTCCTACTGTAAACTGAGGACCTCTAACCAGATGCATGAATCCAGAGACTGCACCTCTCACATTCTTCAGCCTGAAGTCTCTGCCTGGCCAAGTGAATGACAGAATAATGCAGAATGTATTGAATGTGTAGGCCCTGCTGTAGGGAAGGCACTGGGCTCACCACTTTCTCAGACATCATCCTAAATAGAAAATGGTGCCAGTTTTTGCGTAATTGTGGGGACTGAGAAAGGTTCAGTAACTAAGTCAAATACCTGGAAAATAACAAAGGTAGGATTTCAGCCTATATCTGTGCCTGAAGAATGCTTTCCACTCTGCCCACTGCCATACTATACTTATCAGCCAGCTTCTCCTTAAACTGCTTCATTTAAAAAAAAATTTTTTTTCCTGGAGGTCCTTTGAGATCAGGTGGTTTTTGGACTAAGCTCAGATGCTTTATAGCTAACAAGTTACTCAACTCTCATGATCCTTAGTTATATCCTTTACTTCAAAAAGAGGATAATAATATCCTCTTTGCATGTTTAGTGTGAGGATTATGTCAAGTGCTGAGCACAAAGTAAGTACTCAATAAATAATTATATTAACTTATTCTGGAATTATAATCATTGTAGACATAAATTTGTACTCTTCCATTTTGGATAATTTATTATCAGTAATTTTTATGTTGCCCAGGATGTCAATATTTATATGCAGGGGCTACATCTGTTTTCACTAAATCTATAAATAGTGTTTACTCATCTTTTCTGTTAAGACTGGTATTTAGGTGGTATTGTTTATTTTCCTACAGTGGAATGCACATAGATTTTAAGAGCCAGACGTTATCTGAGTTAAAACTTCTAATTCTACCGCTGTTTGGTTTTGGATCAGTTGCTTGAATTTTCTGGCAGTAATAACACTTATGTTGTGATCAGTGGCTGACTTGACCTCATCTTGACTCCTGCTTTCACTGCAGACCTCTCTGCATCTCTGTAACAGCCCACCCCCCCCCAAAAAATGGAGCCCCTGGTTCATGTAGTCCAGATATACCCACTCTCCACTTTGCCACCGCTTAAGTCCCTCCTTAGAACATAAGGCTACCCAGAAAGGAAGAGAGAATCAGGGTGCTAACAGCCATTCATCAACTACTAGCCCCTGACGAAGTCAGGAGACAGCACCTTGGGAATTAAACCCTACTCCAAGTTAAGCCATCTGCTGGCACACTGGGGATGATCAAGAGGGCAAGGGCATTGAGTAAAGACCAAGGGAGTGACAGGACCCTGTATGGATTCCAGAATGACTCCAGTCCACAGGCACAAGGACAGGCTAACCCAGGGTACCACGTGTGTATGAGAAAGAAGACTGAAGAAACCTGAAAGTCTAAGCGGTTCTTAAGGATACTGGTGGGTGTGAAAGTCGCTCAGTCATGTCCAACTCTTTGTGACCCCATAGACTATCCAGTCTATGGAATTCTCCAGGCCAGAACACTGGGGTGGGTAGCCATTCTCTTCTCCACGGAATCTTCCCAACCCAGGGGTTGAATCCAGGTCTCCCGCATTGCAGGTGGATTCTTTACCAACTGAGCCCACCAGGGTACTAGAAGAGACCTAATTGCACAAACTAAATTTTAAACCATACAAGTGAATTTTACATTTTTCCCCAATATAAAATTTAATTTGGGGGAGAGAGTGGAGGATTCTTAAAGATGATTTGATCATTTATGCAAAAAGACGAACCGTATTTTTTTACACATCTAACTAGCTATGTGAGAAGCTCTACTATAGGTATTATTTGTGTCACAGTGGACAAGTCATTTCAATTCTGTTAGTATTAATCCACATTTTCCTTTGGAAAATTAAATGAGTTAGACTATGTAAAAAAAATTTTAGGTAATACATCGCAGCATTGTTCTGAGAATTAAATAAGACAAGCAACCACTGTAAAACTTCTAACACTTTGCCAGGCACATCATGTCAAGACATGGGCAAGGCTCAAGGTGTGGAACCTTTAAGGCAGACTGGTGATGGCCCTCGTTCCCATCCCGGGAAGCTCTTCTTGTGGCTCCACGCAGACCTCACTGAGGTTCTGTGCCTGCAGGCCTCTGCTGGAACCTGCTGGTAGGAGAGCAGTGACACCTGAGTCTCTGTGGATCGTGAAAGTGAAAGTCGCTCAGTTGTGTCTGACTCTTTGTGACCACATGGAATACAGTCCATGGAATTCTCCAGGCAGGAACACTGGAGTGGGCAGCCTTTCCCTTCTCCAGGGGATCTTCCCAACCCAGGGATCCAACCCAGGTCTCCCGTGTTGCAGGTGGATTCTTTATCAGCTGATCCACAAGGGAAGCCCAAGAATATTGCAGTGAGTAGCCTATCCCTTCTTCAGCAGATCTTCCCAACCTAGAAATTGAATCAACCGGGCCCTCCTGCATTGCAGGCGGATTCTTTACCAACTGAGCTACCAGGGAAGATGCCTGGCCTTAAAAGTAATCTTTACTTTTTAATTCGTTTCTTATTTGCTTTTCTATGAGTGAAAATTATCTAACATTATTCTGAATGAATAGCCAGCTATATTTGGACTGATTTGAACAAGATATGGTTTAATTATGCTTTCACTAGTAGGTACAGACGTAGACTACAAACAGGATTATAGTGAATTATTTTTTTGCTGGTTCAGAGGAGAGGGCAGAGGAACGCAACAGAGTTTCAGTTTGAGAAGACTGCATTAATTTACATAGGCAAGAGTTAATTATGTCCCAACAGAATGTGTCTAATTTGGGTAATTTTAGGAGATTCTCCAATGGGATTAGAATTGTTATTCCATGGTATAAATGAGTTTGTGACACTTGATTTTTTTTGGCTAACAGTAAATACCCACATGCAAGACAGTTTTAGTGGACAACTTCTTTCCTTCATTTGGCAGGATCAAACAGCATAGAGCTGGATTCTAAGATGTAAATTGCAGAGAAGATGATGTGTCTGTAATTAACAGAGAAAGTACTGCTTGTGTTTAATGTCACCATGATTTTTCAGGATGAACAAATAGCACATTAGATAGGGAAGGCAAGAAGTAAGGCTTTTAACAAGTGTGATTTTTTTTTTTCCCTGGTTGCAGTTTCCAAGACTTACTTTTAATTTAATTTTATTTATTTATTTTTGGATTACAATTTATTTTATTATTATTTTTTTTTTTACTTTACAATATTGTATTGGTTTTGCCATACATCAACATGCATCTGCCACGGGTGTACACGTGTTCCCCATCCTGAACCCCCCTCCCACCTCCCTCCCCATACAATCCCTCTGGGTCATACCAGTGCACCAGCCCCAAGCCTCCTGTATCCTGCATCGAACCAGGACTGGCGATTTGTTTCTTATATGATATTATACATGTTTTAATGCCATTCTCCCAAATCATCCCCCCCCCACACACACAGAGTCCAAAAAGACTGTTCTATACATCTGTGTCTCTTTTGCTGTCTCGCATACAGGGTTGATCAGCAGATGAATGGATAAGAAAACTGTGGTACATATACACAATGGAGTATTACTCAGCCATTAAAATGAATACATTTGAATCAGTTCTAATGAGGTGGATGAAACTGGAGCCTATTATACAGAGTGAAGTAAGCCAGAAAGAAAAACACCAATACTAACGCATGTATATGGAATTTAGAAAGATGGTAACGACAACCCTGTATGTGAGACAACTGTTAATTTTATACGTTGGTTTGGAGTAATTAACCCTTGAATTGTCTAGGTTTTAAAGCATAATTCTTTAGAAGAAGAATGGACCATAAACAGCATCTTGATTTTCTAAATCTTCAGAAGAAAAATGACACCCTTCACTGAAAATCATACATTAATGCTCAAAAAGAAGATATAGTCATGCAGACATAAGCTGGATACTTGAAATAATATTGTTAACTTTTTGTTTAAAAATTGCAGTATAAATCCTAAGACTTTTCCCCAAATCACTTTGCCTGGTAGATTATGAGCACTTTTTTCAAAGTGCTTTACACTTTGAGAAAACATCATATCATGGAATGACACTTTTCTCAAACATCTTTACAAAGTTTGGAACGTGAAAAGAATTCCAGTTCTCTCCAACTACCAGATAATTAAGTCCTGTTTTGATATCTTATATAGTGATATCTTTATTACAAAAGTCTCCTACCAAAGATTTTCTAATGAGGTCTGGATGATAGAAGTGAGTTGTTAAGGGAAAGTATAAACTACAAGCTACTAAAAAATCTTGACAGCGTAATAACTGGTAACCTGTAAGCTAATACATGGCATCTGGTTTTCCTCTTGGTGGGACACTGGGTGACAAAGCTAAGATCCTTGTTCACTTTTCTCTACTACTACTCTGTAGATACCAGGATTCCTTACATGTGAATCACGTGAATCAAAATTTACAATATGCCCAAAAGACAGAAGGTGGGGTAAGTTTCTGTCCCATCTCTGTCCTCCAGACACTGTGTCATTTCTGGAGGCAGATCCCTGGTGACAGTTCCTCAGGTGTACAGAGAGAATCTGTACGTATCAAGTGCATACTTCTGCTTTTATATCTATAATCAGAGAATATACAGTGCCCGTCACCTGCCTTTTTTAACTTAACCTATACTGGAAATTGTGCCATCATGATACATAGCTGCCTTATTCTTTTCAAAGGTGGTTTACTATTCATTGCATTGTATAGATTGACCACAGTTTATTTGCCAGACCCCTACTGTCAGATGGGCTTCCCAGGTGCTCAGTGGTAAAGAATCCACCTGCTAGTGCAATAGACGCAGGAGACATGGGTTCTATCCCTGGGTGGGGAGGATCCCCTGGAGTAGGAAATGGCAACCCGCTCCAGTATTCTTGCCTGGATAATCCCATGAACAAAGGAGCCTGGAGGATCCATGGGGTCACAAGGAGTCGGATATGACTGAGACTGAGCACACACTGGCAGATATTTAGATGATTTCTGACCTTTTGCTAATACTACAGACAGAACTGCATCGAATAACTGTACCCTCATCATTTTGCATGCATTACCGTATTGGTGCGACACATTCCTAGAAATGGAATTGCTGCATCAAGCAGTCTGTGCATTTTTTTATTCTGACAAATGCTGTGCAAATACAGGAGATGTCAGACAAGTTCTGCTCCCCTCAGCAGGGTGTAAGAGTGGTTCATATTTTTAAATCCTTTGTCACTGAAGGATGCTTTTATCTAATCACAGTCTCAAACCTCTGGTTCACATGTGTTATGTTGGTGGCTTTCTGTCTGTGACAAGGACTCATTTTTCAACACTCCTGGGTGCTGTATATTTTTTTTCCCAGATATTTGAGGTTATCACTTAAACCTCAATAGGAAATAGGCTTATTTTTGTATGAGTGTCCCCATAGATGAGGGGATTAAGGGAGCTTCTGATGTTTCAGAGCCTTTCAGAGTTTAGGCGGTGTGGAGGCATTAGGGGGGTTAGTTAACTAATCTCAAAAATATACAAGCAACTCCTACAGCTCAACTCCAGAAAAATAAATGACCCAATCAAAAAATGGGCCAAAGAACTAAATAGACATTTCTCTAAAGAAGACATACAGATGGCTAACAAACACATGAAAAGATGCTCAACGTCACTCATTATCAGAGAAATGCAAATCAAAACCACTATGAGGTACCATTTCACGCCAGTCAGAATGGCTGCGATCCAAAAGTCTACAAGCAGTAAATGCTGGAGAGGGTGTGGAGAAAAGGGAACCCTCTTACACTGTTGGTGGGAATGCAAACTAGTACAGCCACTATGGAGAACAGTGTGGAGATTCCTTAAAAAACTGGAAATAGAACTGCCTTATGATCCAGCAATCCCACTGCTGGGCATACACACTGAGGAAACCAGAAGGGAAAGAGACACGTGTACCCCAATGTTCATCGCAGCACTGTTTATAATAGCCAGGACATGGAAGCAACCTAGATGTCCATCAGCAGATGAATGGATAAGAAAGCTATGATACATATACACAATGGAGTATTACTCAGCCATTAAAAAGAATACATTTGAATCAGTTCTAATGAGATGGATGAAACTGGAACCTATTATACAGAGTGAAGTAAGCCAGAAAGAAAAACACCAATACAGTATACTAACTCATATATATGGAATTTAGAAAGATGGTAACAATAACCCTGTGTACGAGACAGCAAAAGAGACACCGATGTATAGATCAGTCTTATGGACTCTGTGGGAGAGGGAGAGGGCGGGGAGATTTGGGAGAACAGCATTGAAACTTGTATAATATCATGTATGAAACGAGTCGCCAGTCCAGGTTCGATGCACGATACTGGATGCTTGGGGCTGGTGCACTGGGACGACCCAGAGGGAGGAGGGTAGGGGAGGGAGGTGGGAGGAGGGTTCACGATGGGGAACGTGGGTATACCTGTGGCGGATTCATTTTGATATTTGGCAAAACTAATACAATATTGTAAAGTTTAAAAATAAAATAAAATTTAAAAAAAAAAAAAAAAAGAAAATCAACATGGGAAGGAATCTTCCCTCCATCACATAGAGAAACAAACTGAAGTTTTGACATTTAAAGCTGGAGCGTTGGTATTGTCTTACAGTTATCACTTCCAACCCTGAGCCCTCTCTGCCAGCCCCATATAACTCTCACTCCTGGGTCTGGCTCCCCGCCAGCTCTCCTGGGGTGCCCTACAGCGAGGGGTATGACTCCCTCTGCAGCTTCCTCCCCTATTCTGGTTCCTCTCCTTCATTTCCTATTCTCCTTATCCAGATAGCTTTTTATGACTCCTATTGGAAGTTTACCACCTCCCCTTTAGCCACCATTGTAACACTGATGGGTTCAGGCACAAACCAGAATGAGCTCCCTTTGATTTTTTTATCTATAGATCTTTCTCCCCATGTTTAGTGTTTTGTAATCTGAGCTATAGTTTGTATTCCAAACTTCTTAAGTCTGAAGAACTTTTCTGTTCGATTACATAAAACACCTAGCTCACAGCTGCTCTCTTGAATATATAATACTGTGGTTGTGCTCTGCTTAGTTGCTCAGTCACGTCCAACTCTTTGCAAGCCCATGGACTGTAGCCTGCCAGGCTCCTCTGTCCGTGGGGATTCTCCAGGCAAGAACACTGAGTGGGTTACTATGCCTTCCTCCACAGGATCTTCCCAACCCAGAGACTGAACCCAGGTCTTCCACATTGCAGACAGATTCTTTACCATCTGAGCCACCAGGGAAGCCATAATACTGTGGTTACTTGAAAGATATTTTTTTTCAAGAATTTAGCTTTAAATTTATTTTGATTTAAATACACATATATTTATAAATCAAAAGGCTTCATTTACAAATGCATTTTAATACTGTGTTTTTAAAAGTTAATTTAAATATATTTGTCACCCCACTCCAGTACTCTTGCCTAGACGGAGGAGCCTGGTAGGCTTCAGTCCATGGGGTCGCCAAGAGTCGGACATGACTGGGCGAGTTCACTTTCATTTTTCACTTTCATGGACTGGAGAAGGAAATGGCAGCCCACTCCAGTGTTCTTGCCTGGAGACTCCCAGGGACGGGGGAGCCTGGTGGGCTGCCATCTATGGGGTTGCACAGAGTAGGACACGACTGAAGTGACTTAGCAGCATAATAGCAAGGAAAGATAAGAAAGCCTTCCTCAGTGATCAATGCAAAGAAATAGAGGAAAGCAATAGAATGGGAAAGACTAAAGATCTCCTGAAGAAAATTACAGATACCAAGGGAACATTTAATGCAAAGATAGGCACAATAAAGGACAGAAATGGTATGGACCTAACAAAAGCAAAAGATATTAAGAAGGAGTGGCAAGAATACACAGAATAACTATACAAAAAAATCTTCATGATCCAGATAATCATGATGGTGTGATCACTCACCTAGAGCCAGACATCCTGGAATGTGAAGTCAAGTGGACCTTAGGAACTATCACTATGAACAGAAGCTAGTGGAGGTGATGGAATTCCAGTTGAGCTGTTTCAAATCCTGAAAGATGATGCTGTGAAAGTGCTGCACTCAATATGCCAGCAAATTTAGAAAACTCAGCAGTGGCCACAGGGCTGGAAAAGGTCAGTTTTCATTCCAATCCCAAAGAAAGGCAATGCCAAAGAATGCTCAAACTACTGCACAGTTGCACTCATCTCACACGCTAGTAAAGTAATGCTCAAAATTCTCCAACCTAGGCTTCAACAGTACGTGAACTGTGAACTTCCAGATGTCCAAGCTGGATTTAGAAAAGGCAGAGGAACCAGAGATCAAATTGCCAATATCCGCTGGATCATGGAAAAAGCAAGAGAGTTCCAGAAAAACATCTATTTCTGCTTTATTGACTATGACGAAGCCTTTGATTGTGTGGACCACAACAAACAGTGAAAAATTCTTAAAGAGACGGAATACCAGACCACCTGCCCTGCCTCTTGAGAAATCTGTATGCAGGTCAGGAAGCAACAGTTAGAACTGGACATGGAACAACAGACTGGTTCCAAATAGGAAAAGGAGTACGTCAGGGCTGTATATTGTCACCCTGCTTATTTAACTTATATGCAGAGTACATCATGAGAAACGCTGGGCTGGAAGAAGCACAAGCTGGAATCAAGATTGCCGGGAGAAATATCAGTAACGTCAGATATGCAGATGACACCACCCTTAGGGCAGAAAGCGCAGAAGAACTAAAGAGCCTCTTGATGAAAGTGACAGAGGAGAGTGAAAAAGTTGGCTTAAAATTCAACATTCAGAAAACTAAGATCATGACATCTGGTCCCATCACTTCATGGAAAAAAGATGGGGAAACAGTGACAGACTTGATTTTTTGGAGCTCCAAAATCACTGCAGATGGTGACTGCAGCCATGAAATTAAAAGATGCTTGCTCCTTGGGAGAAAAGTTATGACCAGCCTAGACAGCATATTAAATAGCAGAAACATTACTTTGCCAACAAAGGTCCATCTAGTCAAGGCTATAGTTTTTCCAGTAGTCGTGTGTGGATGTGAGAGTTGGACTATAAAGAAATCTGAGTGCTGAAGAATTGATGCTTTTGAACTGTGGTGTTGGAGAAGACTCTTGAGAGTCCTTTGGGCTGCAAGGAGATCCAACCAGTACTTCCTAAAGGAAATCAATCCTGAATATTCATTGGAAGGACTGATACTGAAGCTGATTCTCCAATACTTTGGCCACCTGATGTGAAGAACTGACTCTTTTGAAAAGACCCTGATGCTGGGAAAGATTGAGAGCAGGAGGAGAAGGGGACGACAGAGGATGAGATGGTTGGATGGCATCACCGACTCAATGGGCATCAGTTTGAGTAAGCTCCAGGAGTTGGTGATGGACAGGGAGGCCTGGCTTGCTGCAGTCCATGGGGTCGCAAAGAGTCGGACCAACTGAGCAACTGAACTGAACTGAACTGATAAACTCTAAAGCTATGATGCCATTTCTGTAGGTGATTTCTAGTACCGTGTTCACCAAGACTGAACATAGACTTAAATGGTATCACAGTGGGTACTTCTGTTCCTCAGAATTTTAAGTCCAGGTAACCAAAGATGGAGAGCTGTCAAGGGTAGCGGCCTTGCTGCTGTTTGGTAGCACTCGTCCCATGTTGGCCTCTTGTTTATGGCATCAGGGACTGCTTTAGTCATGTTGTGGTATCCAGAACAGACTGCTCCAAGAGTGGCCCACAGAGCAGCACTTTTCTTACCTGACTGCAACACAGTGAGCATAGGAATTGGAAATACGTGTTCAGAAACTTTTATACCAACGTGACAGATTATTTTTTTCAGAAAACTCATTTTCTTTTATTCTATAAAATGTTAACCTATCACAGTTTAGATTTTCTAAAATAATCTAGAAAATTCTTCAAATGTTGGTGACTCTCTAGCTTGTAAGGTAGATGCAGTGCTCTGAGCATCACAGCCCTGGCTTGCTTTTGTAGTGGGAGAGCTGTGACATCCCCGTGTGTGACATGAATGGGAAAGAGGCACAGTGGCAACATTTCTTGCCTCAGGCTGCTGCACATACTGGGATTAAATCCTTCAGTTCTCATTTCTGTGATCAGACTACAAGGCCTTCTCAGCTTTTCACATTATGATATTTTAGTTAGAATCTGAGTGAGTTGAATGAGAAAGTTACTCGTGGAAAGAATCTTGCAATTTTTTTTAATCCTTCAAAGGAAAATGTAAATAACATTTCCTCCCATATTATTTTTCATTTACTACCATTTTCTAAAACTAAAGTACTTTGGAAGATATTTAGTGTGTTAGTAACTCAGTTGTGTCTGACTCTTTGCTACCCCATGGACTGTAGCCCGTCAGGCTTCTCTGTCCATGGAATTCTCCAGGGAAGAACACTGGAGTAGGTTGCCCTTCCCTTCTCCTGGGGTCTTCCCAACATAGGGATCGAACCGGGGTCCCCTGCATTGCAGGCAGATTCTTTACCATCTGAGCCACCAGGGAAGACCTCCGAAGATATTTAGGAGAATTTTGACACAATGGCTTTGCACTGAGGAAGAAAAATCTCTGCATGTTGAATGCTTTTAAGTGCTGCTGGGGAGTATATCCTAATGACTCAGCAGTAAAGAATCCACCTATCAATGCAGGAGACTCAGGTTCAACCCCTGGGTCAGGAAGATCCCCTGAAGGAGGAAATGGCAACCCACTGCAGTATTCTTGCCTATAAAATTCCATGGACAGAGGAGTCTGGCAGGTTACAGTTTGTGGTGTCTCAGAAAGTCAGGCAAGTCTGAGTGACTGAGTGCACACACACAAGAGAATATATACATAATAAAAGTAGGGAAAATTTGCAAGCCCTGTAATGTCAGCCTTAGAAAGAGGTTTGGGTTTCTATCTGGGCCAAAATAAGACTCAAGGAGCCAGAAGAAATGCTGAAAACATCTGTTCTGAGTTATGGAAGTGACAAGCCTTCCCTGGTTGTGAGCAGAGTCGATGGATGTTAGGAGGTCAGATGTACGGGTCCCCATGACATGTGAAACAGGAAGTAATGAGGGGTGTTAGATGACAGAAAGTGTGATCTAAAATGATCTGAAAGGATAACTGTTCTCAGGATGTTGTTAATATACACTTAGAAATATATTTTTCTAAGAGTGGCACTCTTCCCAAATTCCTTTATGGCCTCCAAACATATCTGTCAGCCTTCTCTGTGTATCTTCTCTGTCTATATCTTTCAGACATGACTACCTTATATAGTTTTTGGATCTAGGGTCGATGGCTTGGCCTTATTGGGGTTTTGTGGGAACATCTACATATTAAGAATCAAGGAATGGCATTGAAACATGTAAAATATCATGTATGAAACAAGATGCCAGTCCAGGTTCGATGCACAATACTGGATGCTTGGGGCTAGTGTACTGGGACAACCCAGAGGGATGGTATGGGGAGGGAGGGGGGAGGAGGGTTCAGGATGGGGAACACATGTATACCTGTGGTGGATTCATTTTGATATTTGGCAAAACTAATACAATTATGTAAAGTTTAAAAATTAAATAAAATTTTTTTAAAAAAAGGAAAAAAAATAAAAAGGCAATTCAAGTCACACACACACACACACAAAAAAGATAATAGATTGCTAAGTACAATAAAACAGCATCCTCAAAGGTTGAGAGGAAAACAAACATCACCCTAAAATTGAATTTTGCTGTTAGTGTCAGAGACCTAAAAAGAGGCTTACACAAATTAAATGAGGGTTTCATTGTGTCGTATCAAAGGAACCCAAATCGATTCCTGAGCTTCTCCTCTACTTTCCTAAACTTGTGGCTTCTCTCTTCATTGTCCAAGGAAGGCTCCTGTGTTCCACAAAAAAAGGACAGGGATGAAAGTGTGCTCCTCTTGGCTAAGGCAGCTCTCTTTAGGACGCTCTCCCCTGACTCAGTGTTTTCTGCTTTCATCTAATTAGTCACCCATGGCTATGAGCGTCTAGAAAATATAGGCTTTCTGCTGAGCATACAGCAGCCCTAAATAAAATGTGTTCCAATTCTGTTTCCAAGGAAGGAGGAAGACAAGTTGTGGGCTGGGCAGCTAGCAGTCTCTACCCCAGCTACTATTTAGGAGTTCAGGCAGAATAAAGACACATTACTAACCATAAAAAATACTAAAGGAACTTAACACCCACAGCCTCTCACTAAAGGTACTATCAAAGATGTACTTCATTTAGAAATAAAGTAAGCCCAAAGGGACGATCTGGACCACAAGAAACAACGAGGAGCACAGAAATTTATAAAATATGTCAGTAAATGCAATTGTAATTTATTGGAAAAATAAATATTATTTTTTGCTTTTTTAAAAAGGATAAAACTGCAAATAAAATTACAAGATGCTGGGGATATTTAAAAAAAAAAAAGAATCAAGGAGACTTCACTGGCAGTCCGGTGATTAAGAATCTGCCTCCCAATGCAGGGGATGTTGGTTCGATCCCTGGTTAGGGAATTAATTTCCTACATGCCGTGAGGCAACTAAGGCCATGTGCTGCAACTACTAAACCTGTTCACCACAACTAGCGAGAAGCCCGCGTGCCACAACTGAGACATGGCATGGCCAAAGATAATAAATTAATTAACTTTTAAAAAATAATCACTTAACCACTTGTCATACTATTACTGTTAGTATATTCAATTAGTAAGGATTTTTTCAATTTGTAAGGATTTCCCTGTAGACTGGGAGCTGACTGTGGCTCAGATCATGAACTCCTTATTGCCAGATTCAGACTTAAATTGAAGAAAGTAGGGAAAACCACTAGACCATTCAGGTATGACCTAAATCAAATCCCTTATGATTATACAGTGGAAGTGAGAAATAGATTTAAGGGCCTGGATCTGATAGATAGAGTGCCTGATGAACTATGGACAGAGGTTCATGACATTGTACAGGAGACAGGGATGAAGACCATCCCCATGGAAAAGAAATGCAAAAAAAGCAAAATGGCTGTCTGGGGAGGCCTTACAAACAGCTGTGAAAAGAAGAGAAGCGAAATGCAGAGGAGAAAAGGAAAGATATAAGCATCTGAATGCAGAGTTTCAAAGAATAGCAAGGAGAGATAAGAAAGTCTTCCTCAACAATCAATGCAAAGAAATAGAGGAAAACAACAGAATGGGAAAGACTAGAGATCTGTTCAAGAAAATTAGAGATACCAAAGGAACATTTCATGCAAAGATGGGCTCAATAAAGGACAGAAATGGTGTGGACCTAACAGAAGCAGACGATATTAAGACGAGGTGGCAAGAATACACAGAAGAACTGTACAATAAAGATCTTCACAACCAAGATAATCACGATGGTGTGATCACTCACCTAGAGGCAGACATCCTGGAATGTGAAGTCAAAGGGCCTTAGAAAGCATCACTACGAACAAAGCTAGTGGAGGTGATGGAATTCCAGTGGAGCTATTTCAAATCCTGAAAGATGATGCTGTGAAAGTGCTGCACTCAATATGCCAACAAATTTGGAAAACTCAGCAGTGGCCAGAGGACTGGAAAAGGTCTGTTTTCATTCCAATCCCAAAGAAGGGCAATGCCAAAGAATGCTCAAACTACTACACAATTGCACTCATCTCACACGCTAGTAAAGGAATGCTCAAAATTCTCCAAGCCAGGCTTCAAAAATACGTAAACCATGAACTTCCAGATATTCAAGCTGGTTTTAGAAATGGCAGAGGAACCAGAGATCAAATTGCCAACATCCACTGGATCACCGAAAAAGCAAGAGAGTTCCAGAAAAACATCTATTTCTGCTTTCTTGACTATGCCAAAGCCTTTAACTGTGTGTATCACAATAAACTGTGGAAAATTCTGAAAGAGATGGGAATACCAGACCACCTGACCTGCGTCTTGAGAAACCTGTATGCAGGTCAGGAAGCAACAGTTAGAACTGGACATGGAACAACAGACTGGTTCCAAATAGGAAAAGGAGTACGTCAAGGCTGTATATTGTCACCCTGCTTATTTAACTTCTATGCAGAGTACATCATGAGAAACGCTGGACTGGAAGAAACACAAGCTGGAATCAAGATTGCCAGGAGAAATATCAATAACCTCCGATATGCAGATGACACCACCCTTATGGCAGAAAGTGAAGAGGAACTCAAAAGCCTCTTGATGAAAGTGAAAGAGGAGAGTGAAAAAGTTGGCTTAAAGCTCAACATTCATGGCATCCGGTCCCATCACTTTATGGGAAATAGATGGGGAAACAATGGAAACAGTGTCAGACTTTATTTTTGGGGGCTCCAAAATCACTGCAGATGGTGATTGCAGCCATGAAATTAAGACGCTTACTCCTTGGAAGGAAAGTTATGACCAACCTAGATAGCATATTGAAAAGCAGAGACATTACTTTGCCAACAAAGGTCCGTCTAGTCAAGGCTATGGTTTTTCCAGTGGTCATGTATGGATGTGAGAGTTGGACTGTGAAGAAAGCTGAGCGCCAAAGAATTGATGCTTTTGAACTGTGGTGTTGGACAAGACTCTTGAGAGTCCCTTGGACTGCAAGGAGATCCAGCCAGTCCATTCTAAAGGAGATCAGTCCTGCGGGTTCTTTGGAAGGAATGATGCTAAAGCTGAAACTCCAGTACTTTGGCCACCTCATGCGAAGGGTTGACTCATTGGAAAAGACTCTGATGCTGGGAGGGATTGGGGGCAGGAGGAGAGGGGACGACAGAGGATGAGATGGCTGGATGGCATCACCGACTTGATGGACATGAGTCTGAGTGAACTCTGGGAGTTGGTGATGGACAGGGAGGCCTGGCGTGCTGCGATTCATGGGGTCGCAAAGAGTCAGACACGACTGAGCGACTGAACTAACTCCCTGTAGCTCAAACAGTAAAGAATCTGCCTGTAGTGCAGGAGACCAGGTTCAGACCCTGGGTCAGGAAGTTCCTCTAGAGAAGGAAATGGCAATGCACTCCAGTACTCTTTCCTAGAGAATCCCATGGACAGAGAAGCCTGGCAGGCTACAGTTCATGGGGTTGCAAAGAGTTGGACACGACTGAGCAACTAACCCTCAGGATTTTTTGAGTGCTCACTACAAGGTTCCATGTCTGTCACTGAGATTACAGAAGAGGTTCCTTCTGTTCTTTCATGCATGCACCAACTTGAAGTACCTGTGATGCCAGTATGGTATGGTGCCAGGAACTTCAGACAAGATCCCTTTTATACAAAACTGATAGACCCTGTAAAATGGTGGTAATATCTCTTAAAGTTATTATGAGGCTTAAATGAAATCCTTTTTCTAAAGCACCTAGCAAGTCCCTGAACCATCAGTGCCTTGAATGAGTATTTTCCCCCAGGAATGTCAGCGACTTCTTTTAAGAAGCTTTTATAAATCGCTGTGAAGATAGGCTGAATCTTGCTTAATAATGTTAATTTACTGATTAAAAAAATAATCCAAGGACCAAACACATTAAAATATTCTCTCCCACTGGACTATGGATAGAAAAAGCCAAAGTGAGAGATTGCCAAAAGAATGAAGAGTAAAAAGTATTGGTAGTCACATGTAAAAGAATTATAGAATAAAAGAGCTTTTTAAAAATAAGTAAAAGTTGTATTTTATTTGCTTGCAGATGCTTTCTTCTTGAGTACTGGCTTTTAGTCATCTTGATGTTTCACCTGGAGAAGGAAACCATCATGTCATTGACTGATCTTGGTTATTCATTATTTCAGTGAACTCTCAGAAAGTTCAGGCTAGACATCAGAAAGAATTAATGTTACAGTAACTCAAACCCAAGAAGACAAAGCTAGTGCTTCCTCTAGGGGATATATTCATCCTTCCACCTGCTCCCTAAAGTCTTAGGATAAATCTTTCAAGCAAAGTGTTTTCATCAGTGGGTAGAGTACTGGACATGAATTTGAATCTGGTCAGATTTCCTTAATCAAGGAGTGGGGTTTATACGTATGTTCTGTCAATAAGAGTGAGCCCCAAACTTGAAAATTAGCTGCAAAGAAAGCTAACAAGATTTATAACATAATAGATTTTCTATATTCAGACTTTTTTATATCCAGTTTTGTCATTTCCTTCCTTACCTAGAAATAATAACTGATATTTGTAACAATTTCCTGGTCTGACTGATACTATTGCTTGAAGCTTTCTGAGGGTAGTGTCCTGTATTTTATTTTCCCAGTGCTATCCAATAGAGCTTTTTGTGTTGATGGAAATGTCCTGTGTCTGTTTTGTGCAGTGTGGCATCCACTCGCCACATGTGGCTATTGAGGTAGTAGTACAACTGAGGATTTTAATCTTATTTAATTTAAATTAATTACCGTGCAAACGTAAATTTGCACCTGTGTGTATTGACTACCATTTTGAACAATGCAACTCCAGACTATAAAAATTAATTCACGAGAGTTAAAATAAATTTCCACATAGACAATATTGAGAAAATTGATATTGTGCTTTTCAAAGTGCTTATATCTCAAATATTCCTTTAGGTGTGAAGTTTCAAAAAGAAAATCTTTGTAATAGAAATTGGATGACAAAATGTTTCTTCTTTCAGTCTTGACTTTTGTTTTGTCTTTCCTGTTTTTCTGTATTTTTTTCAAATTGGTAACCTCAAACAAAAGCATTTTTTAGATATAAAAATTAGGCTAACAGCTTTATCATTTCTAGGAGTATGTTTATGAGAAAGAGAGAGAAAAAAATGGGGAAATAGAATCAATGCATAGACTCAAGTTTGAGCCAGTCTCAGATGTTTTTCCTTGGGCTGATGTACTGAGTGCTTTAAGACCATAGTGGGAAGTCCAGGATGATTTCTGTTAATTCCTTAGGATGCATGTCATATGGCATTTTGTTTAGGTAAAGTCACCAATTACTTTTTCTTTCCTTCTTGACTTTCCATGTTCTCATCCCACGAATTTACAGATGACAGCTAACCTTTTTAAAAGTAAAGATTCAATTTTTAAAAGGACTGGGCTGTGTTTACCAATAGCAATATCTCTTTGCCTTCCCTTTCTAAAATCCAAATACTCTTTTAAATTGTAGAACGTGATCTTTTTCCCCTTAAAGAATGTTGTCTGTTGATTAACTGAAGAGTATATTTGTCAACTTGCCTTCTTTCTGTATCAAATTTTCAGTTAACTGGAATATTTCAAATCAGGGGCTTCTGGTTGATTGAAAGCAAATGAAAAACTTATACATTCATCAGTCATTTATTTATCACCTGTTTTGTGCCAGGTACTGTTCTTGGTATTAGGAATATAAGAGTGAACAATATAAAATTCTTCATCCTCCTGGAGTTTAAATACTGGAGGAATCATTTTGTTTCCAGTTCTGTAGACAATTTTTCTAAAACATCTCTTTCTTTTCTTCTTGCAAGTATACAGCTTATCAAAATCTAGTGTGTTTCTTTGGTTGGTTGGTTTTATTTAAGATTTTTCAATTGCCTCAAAGTTCGCATCCTTTCAGACTGTTGGTATAGAAAAAGTGAACGTGAAAGTGGCTCAGTCATGTCTGATTCTTTGTGACCCGATGGACTAAACAGCCCATGGAATTCTCCAGGCCAGAAATACTGCAGTGGGTAGCCTTTCCCTTCTCCAGGGGATCTTCCCAACACAGGAAAACAAACCAGGGTCTCCTATATTGCAGATAGATTCTTTACCAACTGAGCTATCAGGGAAGCCCCTGTTGGTATAGAAGTTCTCTAAATCACTTAGGAAGCCTTTTAATAAATACTGATGCTGCCCTCTCCTCCCCATCCTGATTTAATTTGTCAGCTGTGGAGCAGGAACATCAGTGTGTTTTAATCACCCCAGGCGATCATCATATGTTACCGAAGTTGAGTACCGCTAGCCTAGAAAGATTAGATTACTGGCTTGAAGGATACAGATTCTCTCATATATCAGTCCGTTCCCTTGCTCAGTCATGTCCAGCTCTTTGCGACCCCATGGACTGCAGCATGCCAGGCTTCCCTGTCCATTACCAGCTCTCAGAGCTTGCTCAAACTCATGCCCATTGAGTCAGTGATGCCATCCAACCATCTCATCCTCTGTTGTCCCCTTCTCCTCCTGCCCTCAATCTTTCCCAGCATCAGGGTCTTTTCAAAAGAGTCAGTTCTTCACATCAGGTGGCCAGCATATTGGAGTTTCAGCCTCAGCATCTATCCTTCCAATGAATATTCAAGACTGATTTCCTTTAGGAATGACTGGTTTGATCTCCTTGCAGTCCAAGGGACTCTCAAGAGTCTTCTCCAACACCACAGTTCAAAAGCATCAATTCTTTGGCACTCAGCTTTCTTTATAGTCCAACTCTCACATCCATACATGACTATTGGAGAAACCACAGCTTTGACTAGTTAGACCTTTGTTGGCAAAGTAATGTTTCTGCTTCTTAATACATTGTCTAGGTTTGTCGTAGCTTTTCTTCCAAGGAGCAACCGTCTTTTAATTTCATGACTGCAGTCACCATCTGCAGTGATTTTGGAACCCCAAAAAATAGTCTCTAACTGTTTCCATTGTTTCTCCATCTATTTGCCATGAAGTGATGGGACCAGATGCCATGATGTTAGTTTTCTGAATGTTGAGCTTTAAGCCAACTTTTCACTCTCCTCTTTTGCTTTTATCAAGAGGCTCTTACATATACCAGGAGATATTTTAAAACCTAATGATATCAACTTGTCTGTTTTTATTTGTGATTGTAAATTGAGAAATGCAAAAGCCAGAAAGGAAATGAGATTGAAGGTTCTCATTAACATCTCTTCCCCTCCTCTTTTACCTCAAATCTAACATTTACCCACTTAATCATTTATTTAACAGCTGTTGTATGTCAGGTATTAGGGATTCAAAGATGAACAAAGAATGAACCCTGTCCTCTAAGAGTTTACAGTCTAGTACAGAAATTTGCAACCTTCTTTTAAATAAAAGGTCGTATAGTGAAGATTTTGGAGTTCATGGGCCATGTAGTATCTGTCACAAGTATTCAACACAGCTGTTGTAGTAAAAAGGTAACTATAGACAATACACAGGCATGTGGCTGTGCCTTGTTCCTATAAACTTTATTTACCAAAGGCAAGGGTCTGGATTTGGCCGTAGGTTTTAGTTACGCACTGCTGGTCTAGTTGTTGTTCAGTCGCTCAGTCGTGTCTGATTCTTTGCAACCCCGTGGCTTGCAGCACACCAGGCTTCCCTGTCCTTCGCTTTCTCCCAGCGTTTGCTCAAATTCATGTCCATTGAGTCAATGATGCCACCCAACCATCTCATTCTCTGTCACCCACTTCTCCTCCTGCCCTCAATCTTTCCCAACATCAGTGTCTTTTCTAGTGATTTGGCTCTTCGCATCAGGTGGCCAAAGTATTGGAGCTTCAGCTTCAGCATTGATCCTTCCATTGAGTATTCAGGATTGATTTCCTTTAGGATTGACTGGTTTGATCTCCTTGCTGTCCAAAAGACTCTCAGGAGTCCTCTCCAGAAGAGTCTTCTACTGGCCTAGTAGAAGAGAGACAAAATAAATCAGTAATTACTGTACAGTGGGGTAAGAGATCGTATCAAGGATGGGTCCCTTTGTGATATAGAGAAGGGCCATTAAATTAAACTGTGGGTACCTGAGATATTTAAGGAAGATTTCTGAAGGAGATGCTATTCAAATGAATTATGAAGCATGGGCTGGCATTTGGAGAAGCATAAAGGGAGGATTGTCCAGGCAGAGGGACATGTAGAGGTGTGTAAAACAACAATGCATTTTATGGAACCCCAAAGAAATTCAGTGGGCTAGAATGCAGGATGCCAAATTTAGCAGGAGAGTGAAGCTAGAGAGATAGGGCCTTGACTCTGAAATGAGAAAAATGCATATGAAGCTGACAGTCTTGAGGGGAACAAATAAAGGATTGTAAGCAAGGAAAATTGATGTGTGGACTACAAGTTGTAAAGAGGGTGACCATTGTAGTCATTCAAATGAAAGATGGTGATGGTGATCCAGATGAACAGGATGGGATGGAATGAGAACTGTTTGGAACAACAGAATCAGTTTTGGTGACTGGTTGGGGGTAAACAAGAAGGAAATAATTTAGAATGTTTCTAGACTTCTGCTGTGGGTAACCAGTAGTGTAATTTATGTAGGTAGGAGTAATCAACTTGTAAAGGGATATAAGATGATTAATTCAGTTTTGAACTTTGAGTACAAGATAAATGTATGACACAGAAATATAGCTGTACAGTTGAAATGATTTGATGCTTAACTGGAAAGAGAGATTTGGAAGTCGCTGGTCCTAGTGATAGATAAGGCCATAAATTTAGGTTAGATCAGCTATAGAGAGTTTATAAAGTGAAAAAAAAAACCGAGGAAAAGGACAAGACCTGGTAACATGGCTATTTAAGGTCAAGAACTTTGAAGGAGCAGTCATGTGGAGGTGAGGAAACTAGAAGACAGGGCTGTTACACAAGCTAATGAAAGGTGTTTCAAGAAAAGGTAGCTGTCAGTGTTGAACTCTGACAAGCAGGAAAGAAATGTATCTCTGGGATTGGGTGGTGTGTATGCTTTTGCAGAAAAGAAATTGAAACCATAGCAATAGACAATTGGATTCTGCTCTCTAGAAAAATAGCTGAAGTGTGGGCAGTAGACCCCACGGCTGCTGGGGCTAAAAATTGGTAGATATTTTTCAAAGGATATTTGAAAAACTATATTGACAGACTAGCCCATTTAACAGTGAGTAATTGCACTTTTAGAAAATTATACCAGGATAATAACCAGATGTCCTGTAGCCTGTAAGGATGAACAGTGTCATTTTAGATCATCTAATTTGATTAACTCCAAGAGGCGTGTCCTACAAGTGCTTACTGATTCGAGTGACATTGTTCATTTTAACCTTTTATCCAACTATGGCCTCAGACCAAATTTAAGTTCGCTTTTCATGTGTTAGATTTTTTTTCTATTAAGACAGATTTTAAATATTGAAAATTACAAAGTGTACAGTAAGGATACATCCATTACCCAGATTGGAAAGATGTAAACATTATGTCATATTTGCCTATGATTTTTAATATGACATTATACGTGAACATGAACGTGAAGTCGGTCAGTCGTGTCCAACTCTTTGTGACCCCATGGACTGTAGCCTACTAGTCTCCTCTGTCCGTGGAATTTTCCAGGCAAGAATACTGGAGTGGGCTGCCATTTCCTTCTCCAGGAGATCTTCCCGACCCAGGGATTGAACCCAGGTCTCCCGCATTGCAGGCAACGCTTTACCGTCTGAACCACCAGGGAAGTATGTTAAAACACCTTTATACCCTCCCAGTCCTATCCTCCTTTCTCCCTCACCACTTTATGGTTGACTTTTTTAAATTATTATTTGCCTATGTGTAAATTCATATATAATTTATAGTATTTTTGGTTTATTTTTAAACTTCAGTACTGTATGTCATTCATGTTATTCATCAACTTCAAGATTTTTTTATTCACTGCTGTTTGTGAGATTTGTTAATTATGATATAAATATTCAGGATTTGGGATATTTTCTGAAAACTCTATTTTATATTATATCATTAGCTGATGATTCCTCAATTTACCTATCCATTAGCTCAGGCCCTGGCACACAGTATTATATTAGGTTGGTGTAAAAGTAATTGTGGTTTTGCACTGTTGAACTTTGCCCTTTGATATTGAAATGCATTCTTAAATAAATGAGGTTATACGTCATTTAATGGGCATTTCTCTCTCTCTCTCTCTTTTTTTTTTTTTTTTTGCTAATGACTTATTACTTGCTGTATATTTTATATGTATTTTAAACCATGGGGTTGATGTTAGACAAAAAACAAATTCAAGTCATTTTCTTCTTCAAGTTGAAAATGGGTTGTAAACCAACAGAGACAACTCGCCACATCAATAGTGCCCAGGAACTGCTAACAGTGCAGTGATGGTTCAAGGAGTTTTGCAAAGGAGACAAGAGGCTTGAAGACAAGGGTCACAGTGGCTGGCTTCGGAAGTTGACAATGACCAACTGAGAGCTATTGTTGAAGCTGGTCCTCATACAGCTACAGAAGAAGTTGCTGAAGAACTCAGTGTTGACCATTCTACAGTCATTGAGCATTTGAAGCAAATCAAAAAGGTGAAAAAGCTTGCTAAGTGCGTGCTTCATGTGTGTGTGCATGCTAAGTTGCTTCAGTCGTATCCGACTCTTTGTGACCCCATGGACTGTAGCCCTCCAGGCTCCTCTGTCCATGGGATTCTCCAGGCAAGAATACTGGAGTGGGTTGCCAGGCTCTCCTTCAGGGGTGCTTCATGAGCTGACCACAAATCAAAAAAAAAAAAATTGTCTTTTTGAAGTGTCATCTTCTCTTATTCTAGCAACAGTGATCCATTTCTTGATTGGACTGTGACGTGTGACAAGTGAATTTTATATGGCAACCAGCAATGACTAGCTCAGTGGTTGTACTGAGAAGAAGCACCAAAGCACTTCCCAAAGCCAAACCTACACCAAAAAAAGGTCATGGTCACTGTTTGGTGGTCTGCCACCCATCTGATCTACTACAGCTTTCTGAATCCTGGCAAAACCATTACATCTGAGAAATATGCTCAGCAGATTGATGAGATGAACTGAAAACTGCAGTGCCTGCAGCCCATATTGGTCAACAGAATGGGCCTAAGTCTTCTCCACTACAGTGCCTGACCACACATCACACAACCAATGCTTCAAAAATTGAATGAATTGAGCTGTGAAGTTTTGCCTCATCTGCCATATTCACCTGACCTCTTGCCAACCAACTTGTCACTTCTTCAAGCATCTCAACAACTTTTTGCATGGAAAACACTTCGACAGCCAGCAGGAGGCAGAAAATGATTTCCAAGAGTTCATCAAATCCCGAAGCATGGATTTTTATGCTACAGGAATAAACCAACTTATTTATCATTGGCAAAAATATGTTGATTGTAACGGTTCCTATTTTCATTAATAAAAATGTGTTTAAGCCTAGTTATAATGATTTAAAATTCATGGCCCAAAACTGCAATTACTTTTGTACCAACCTAATACTAAGCCTTTTCCAAATCTTTGCTGTTACAGATAATGTGCATGTCCCCTTCTGTCCTTGTGTAAGTCTCAAACATATATAACTAAAAGTTAGATTTCTGGTTGAAAGGTGGGCATTTTTTTAGCTGTTGCCAAAATTCTTTCTAAAGAAGAGGTACCAATTTTTCTTCCCCACCAAAACCGCATGAAAATTTCTGCTTCTTTGTCAACATTTGGTATTGTCAGACTAACATTCTTTCCAATCCTGTATATGTTAAGGGCTTCCTTGCTGGCTCAGTTGAGTTCAGTTCAGTTCAGTCACTCAGTCATGTCCAACTCTTTGTAACCCCATGGACTGCAGCACACCAGGCCTCCCTGTCCATCACCAACTCCCAGAGTTTACCCAAACTCATGTTCATTGAATTGGTGATGCCCTCCAACCATCTCATCCTCTGTCGTCCCCTTCTCCTCCTGCCTTCAATCTTTCCCAGCACCGGGGTCTTTTCCAATGAGTCAACTCTTTGCATGAGGTGGCCAAAGTATTGGAGTTTCAGCTTCAACATCAATCCTTCCAGTGAACACTCAGGACGGCTCAGTAGTGAAGAATCCGCCTGTCAATACAGGAGACGCAAGAGACATATGTTAAAATAGTATCCCATTGTTTGTTTGATTTGCGTTTTCCTTGTATTTGTTGAAGTTGAGAATATTTCCATATCTTTATTGATCAGTTTTTGTTAATTTTCTGTTCTCATCATTTGCCCATTTTTCAACTGGGTTATCATCTTTTTCTTATTATATTGTAGGAATTTCTTGTATATTTAAATTCTAAGCTTTTGTCTATTATAGCTCAAATTAAATGAATGACATTTGAATTTTTTTAATTTGAAAACATTACTTTTATCAAAATGATTCACACATATGGTAAAAAAAAAAAAAAGTTAAAACATAAAGTGGTACAGAAGAACATATGACAAAACACAGATCTCTTGCCCCACCCACCTCTCCGTGCCAGGCCCACTCCCCTGGGGCAGTTTTTACCATTTGTGCTTTTAGTCTCTTGATGATTTTTTTCCCATAGTGTGCTTATACCACTGTGTAAGTATCCTGATTCATCACTTTTGAACAAAATCTGTTTGATCCATGCTGTGAACGGTAAGGTAGCCCCACTGTTTGCAGCCCCGATTCTCATTCTCATCACACAGCATCCTGGCTATCATCTCCTGTCTCTTTACTCTCTTTCTGAAATTTGTTGAAATCCCTTAGATTGATCATCTCCTCTCCTTTTATCTTAATGATGGGTTTGTTTGCATATTTAGTGGTTTGTTTTGTTCTTCACTTTAGATAAATAAACTCAGAAACAACAATGAAGGGCACCTGCCTTTGCTCCCTCCAACTACACTGAGAAATTACCAGCTATAGCCCAGAAGCCTGTTTTTTAATGAACTATTTATGATTTTTCACACTCTGAATATTTATAGAACTGGAATTAAAGTCTCCTAAATGACAGTTTTGTGTGGCTCAAATGGAATGGTTGGGGGCAAACTTTAGGCTCTTTTTGAGTTCTTCCATAAGCAGCTATTTATGGCATACCTACTAGTTCCAAAGGTGACTATTGAGACCTGTGAACAGAAGCATCTTACCTCTTCCTCAAAGTACCAATTACTTTTGCATAGCCCTCATTCCAGCTGGGTTTGTGGTTTAGTATCATTGTGGGAAAAGTAAAGTTGCTCAGTCGTGTCTGACTCTCTGTGACCCCATGGACTGTAGCCTACCGGGTTCCTTCGTCCATGGGATTTTCCAGGCAAGAATTGGGAGTGGGTTGTCATTTCCTTCTCCAGGAGATCTTTCCAATCCAGGGACTGAACCCAGGTCTCCCACATTGTAGGCAGACGCTTTACCGTCTGAGCCACCAGGGAAGTCTTTGTGGGGAAGAAGAATAGTGTTTTTCTCTGCATCTGAGCTTAAAAGACCTAAGCCCATCTTTCCCATTATTTATCCCTGATGTTATGCTGTGAATTTCACTGAATGATGAATAGCTTTATTGAATTTTCACTTCTTACTCTATTTCTTTATATGTTAAAAAAAAAAAACCAAGAGACAGAAAAACTTTTATATACAGGAAGTAATAGCCGTGCTTTGTAAAACCACGTGGTTTTGAGCTAGAAGCATAGATCCTCATTTCTGCCTGGTGATCATTGTTCACTGCAGAGCTAAATATTACCTGACTTGACCAGTTCCTCTGCTAAACTGGAATCTATTCCTTTTTTGCCTCACTTCCGAGGTTAGATTATCTTATCCTCTGAAGATAAGATATACATATATGAATAAATATGAAACACGTTTTAAAGCAGTTGTAGCAATGATGAAAGGAAAATTTTATTTGGAGGAAATTTATTTATTTAGAGGAAACTTAGAGGAAAAAATGTTTACCAGAATTTTGTGAAATTAGTTAAAATGTTCACTGTAGTTATTGCTGGGTCGAAGGATAACACATAATTTGTGTTTTCTTCTTTTTGCTCTTCTACATTTTCTACAATGAGTGAGTGCATTTTCTGAAATTATATACAAAAGTTTGTTGGTTTTTATTTTAAAGGCAGGTGCTTTATATGATGACGTTGTTACTACTGAAATAGTTCTCCATTGTTAGTTTTGAACAGCCACTGCTTAGTATGTCTTCCTCTGAGAAATGTTCCTGGCCTGGGGCAGAAAAACTGTCATACTGCTGTCGCTAAGGCTACGAAGTTTCCGTTGGTTTTCATTGTACCCATTGGTCATTCATATTCACTGAGCATCCCATGTGTCACTGTCTTCTGTGAAAAGATACAAATGTATTGTGGGAAGATATCAGATGAAGTGAGGAGCCCCCTCCAAAAGAATGATCATGTTTAACTTCTGAGAGTTCACAAATCCATCTATCAAAACACATATGTTGAAATTCTGCTGTGTACAGGGCAATGAGCTAGGTGCGTGGATCTTAAGGGAGATTGATGCATGACCACTGGCTTCCAGGAGCCTGTCAGTTTGGGGAAATAAGACTTAAGTGTGTGAAGGTAATGTTTTAAAAAGAGTAAGGGAAATGAAAGTTTAGTACAACAACCTAAAAGTTGTCCCATGGCTTTATATAGTCACTGAATAAATGATACAGGTGCTAAATGCTAGCAGAAGGAAGAGACCACTTGTGTTGTTGAGTGGGCAACAAGGACAGCATGAAGTTGAAAGGATTTGGACTTTCAAGTGGAAACTACAAGGCATCATAAGGCCTGTGTTCTTGGATCCCAGAATGTTATTTCTGCCATGCTCCACTAGTAGAAGAAAGTCACAAGGCCAGCCCAATTCAAGGTCTGGGAAATAGCTACTACTTGTTGATGGGAGGAATGGCAAAGAATTTAATGCAAAGGGGCATGATCACAGGGGCGTGTCATTTATTTCCAGCTGTTTGAGAGAGGTCAGGAAGCAACAGTTAGAACTGGACATGGAACAACAGACTGGTTCCAAATAGGAAAAGGAGTACATCAAGGCTGTATATTGTCACCCTACTTATTTAACTTATATGCAGAGTATATCATGAGAAATGCTGGGCTGGAAGAAGCACAAGCTGGAATCAAGATTGCCGGGAGAAATATCAATAACCTCAGATATGCAGATGACACCACCCTTATGGCAGAAGTGAAGAGGAACTAAAAAGCCTCTTGATGAAACTGAAAGAGGAGAGTGAAAAAGTTGGCTTAAAGCTCAACATTCAGAAAACGAAGATCATAGCATTTGGTCCCATCACTTCATGGGAAATAGATGGGGAAACAGTATCAGACTTTATTTTGGGGGGCACCAAAATCACTGCAGATGGTGATTGCAGCCATGAAATTAAAAGACACTTACTCCTAGGAAGGAAAGTTATGACCAACCTAGATAGCATATTCAAAAGCAGAGGCATTACTTTGCCAACACAGGTCCGTCTAGTCAAGGCTCTGGTTTTTCCAGTGGTCCTGTATGGATGTGAAAGTTGGACTGTGAAGAAAGCTGAGCGCCAAAGAATTGAAACTTTTGAACTGTGGTGTTGGAGAAGACTCTTGAGAGTTCCTTGGACTGCAAGGAGATGCAACCAGTCCATTCTAAAGGAGATCAGTCCTGGGTGTTCTTTGGAAGGACTGATGCTGAAGGTGAAACTCCAATACTTTGGCCACCTGTTGAGAAGAGCTGACTCATTTGAAAAGACCCTGATTCTGGGAAAGATTGAGGGCAGGAGGAGAAGGGGACGACAGAGGATGAGATGGTTAGATGGCATCACCGACTCAATGGACATGGGTTTGAGTGAACTCCAGGAGGTGGTGATGGACAGGGAGGCCTGGCGTGCTGCGATTCATTGGGTTGCAAAGAGTCGGACACAACTGAACGACTGAACTGAACTGACCTGTTAATTAACAACTGTTGATTACTGAGCTGCTTTATTATTGCTGTCCTTGTTTGTGTTCAAAGATGAAAGTTTAAGTATCACTGACATCCCAGGCAATGTTTGATAGAACAGAAAGAGCAAGGGCTTTGATTTGATTTGGATTCCTGGCTCTGCCACACATAGCTCCGGGATTCTTTCTGCCTTCGCATCACCTGTAAAATGGAAGCAATAGCATTTCCCCCTATAGATTTGTTAGCTGTCATTGCTAGTTCTGTATTTCTGTACTGAGAAACTTTAGCTGTCATTTCCTTTTTAGAAACTAGCACTGCTGTTTAAAGATTACATTTTGACTTAATTTAGTTGAATGTACTCTATTTTGCTTTTAATCTTTTATGTCAGTCTCTCAATAGCCCACCCTTTTTCAATTAAAATGCAGTATTACACATTCTTCTCTGAGTTGACATTTCTAGAACACAGATCCCTTTTGGAGCTGCTTTTTGTGAAATGGGGCTTCTCAAGCTTGGCCAGACTTGGGTTTCTCACCAGGGTGCCCAAGTGTAAGTGGGCCACAGGCAGGGAGGAAGCGAGCCTCTGCAGACAGATCACTCCACTTAGTGAGGGAGTCAGTTCAGTTCAGTAAGTATTGTTTTTCCCCTGAGCAGTTTGTGCTTAATTACTAGAGACTTAATTGTGAAACTGCGGCATTGTTAAAGATTTATGATCAATAATTATAATCATAATGGTGGCTATTTTTTATTATTTATTGTGCCAGGAGTTAACTGGTTTACACACATTATCTCATTTATCCTCAAAACAATCCTAAGAGCTAGATGCTATTATTATCCTCATTTTTAAAGCCTAAAAAATGACATGGCAATTTATGAAAGCAGTGTAGTATGTTCTGTGTGCTCAGTTGCTCAGTCGTGCCCACACACCCAGCTATTGCTGGGGAACAATCACAGAATCTCACTGGCATAAACAATACAATTTATTCTTGATCACAACATATCTTTGGCTCAGCTGAAAATGATTCTTATGCTATGGGTCTGCAGATCAACTGAGGTGGCTTATTTTGGGGCCCAGGCTAGAGGGTTAATACCTACTATGGTTTGTTTTTGTCTTAATGATGGCAGAAGCAAAAGAGGACAAACCCAATTGGTGATTAACTGGATAAACACATACATCTCAGAGGCTAGGTTGGATGTCAAGTCTGAAATTAAAAGGATGGGGAAGAACACACCTACCATGAGTGTCCCTAACTCCAAGACCAAGGCAAGGGTACAGATGTGTAATAGTTATAGCAGAAAATGAAAATTTAGGACTAATAATTTAATCTACCATACTTCCTTCCATATCTGTATGTGAGTGTGTGTGTGTGTGTGAGTGTGTGTGTGTGTATACTCAGACATACAAACAAAATAAAACTTGTAGTTGTGTGTCAAAATTCTTTATGAAACATGAAAATGGGATGGCATATGGGAGCAATGTGATCAGCTAAAGAAGCTAATTAATAAATTCATAATCCTCTGATTTTTAGTGAGTCTTAGCGTTGGAGCAATCTGAACAAAGTATTTTCCCAAAGAGTTTAGAAGGAAAGAAAAGAGCAAGACTTTTATGTCCAGAGTCAAATGATTTCCTCCAGATAAATGTTCTTGGCCAGCATAGTGCTATTCTTGTTCCTTTTTTATTCTTTTCCTTTCCTTTCTTTTTCTTCAACTTGAAAACCTATATGCTGGATGTACTTCCCTAGTCCAGCCACAGATTCCATCAGCTCCTCTTGTCTTAGATCCACCCATTTTTGTTGTTCAGTTGCTCAGTCGTGTTCAACTCTTTGCAACCCCATGGACTGCAGAACACCAGGCTTCCCTGTCCTTCACCACCCACTTTACCCATTTATATTACGTCCTAGACTTGGAAGACATTTAGGAGTTTGATCCCTGCTTTAAGGCTTAAGGTTTGCAAATTGCTAAAGGGAAGGTAGAAAATACCCAAGGAAAATCAGAAAAAAAAACAAAGATGGGGAGCACTGAGTCATGAGAGTCCCTTGGACTACAAGAAGATCCAACCAGTCCATCCTAAAGGAAATCAGTCCTGAATGTTCATTGGAAGGACTGATGTTGAAGCTGAAACTCCAATGCTTTGACCACCTGATGCGAAGAACTGACTCATTGGAAAAGACCCTGATGCTGGAAAAGATTGAAGGCAGGAGGAGAAGGGGACAACAGAGGATGAGACGGTTGGATGGCATCACCAACTCAATGGACATGAGTTTGAGTAAACTCCAGGAGTTGGTGATGGACAGGGAGGCCTGGCGTGCTGCAGTCCATGGGGTCGCAAAGAGTTGGACACGACTAAGCAACTGAACTGAACTGAGTCATGAAAGTCGAGCTTAAATAACATTTTAAAGTAGTAAAATTAGCTGATTGGTCCAGAAAACTGAAAATCAAGCTCATTAAAGTCTTTGGTGTTCCTTTTACAAGTTGTCTAGATTTTCAACTCTGAGGAGTGGCAACAGTATCTTTCCTGTGTTCTGAAAGTTTATATTATGGTGAGATTAGTGCTAACTAAGGTGCTTCGTCAATTTCAAAAGAAAGACAGAGAGGAAAGGATATGGACACAGGGAAGAAAAAAGAGAACAAAGATTTAAAGTTACCTCTCTCTTCCAAATAATAATAGAGTTCTCGTCTAGAATAACCCAGGTGAAACAGATCTTTTTGCACACTTTCCCAGAAGCAATGAGAAAGGTGGACATAGGTTTCCTACGTGTGGATATGTTCAAGAAATACTCTTTTTTTTTTCATTAACTATTTTCTCTAGCTCAAATGTCTCTCCTAACAAGCTGTTCTGTTCAACCCCCTTCTGTAGAAATGACTTGTTGATGGTCTGTCGCCAATTGAATATGGAAGAGTCTGTGGCAGAGATCATGAACCAACTGGGCGCTGATGAAAATGGGAAGATTTCCCTTCAGGATTTTACACGGTGCCGCATGCAGCTCATCAGAGAAATCAGGAAGGAGGAAATAGGCCTTTCTGAGAAGTCAGACAACTCCTGGAAAAAGAAGAGGCTGAGGGATAGAATTGCCTCCTGGCCCACGAGCAGTGACAACAGTCTGGGTAGGTACAACCCAGTGACAGTTTGCTAGTGCACCTTTAGCCCTGTGTTGTGACCTTCAGGAGACAGGGCTGCCCAGCCTGTGGATGGCTTGTCCCCAGGCCGTCTCCTCAGCCACACTTGCCCAGGGTGATAACTTGCTAATCTTCCAGTTCTGAAACTGTGTATCTCAGCTCGGGACTTGAACACATGTGCTAGAACTCAAACCCAGCCAGAATCCTGTTTGGGACTCAAACCCACATGGCTGGGATTTGAACCCAGCCAAAACCCAGGGTACCTGGTTTCAGGACCTAATGAAGCTCAGGTTCTTGATGTCTCATCTCAGAAAGAATTCAGTGAGCGACAAAGTGATAAGTAAGAAATGGATTTATTCAGATTCAGAGAGAAGCACACTCCACAGAGTGTGGGCCATGGCAGAGGATGAGTGCAGGGGCCCTGAAATGTGGCATAGTTAGTTTCTACAGGCTGGGTCATTTCATATCCTAATGAGTGGGAGGATTATTCTGTCTGTTTTGGAGAAGGGATGGAGATTTCCAGGAATTGGGCCACTGCCCACTCCTTGGTCTTTGGACAGTGCCTTGGAACTGTCATGGTGCCTCTGGGTGTGTCATTTCACTAACTGATTGAGGATCAAGGTCTAGTCTTGTCTGCCATCTTGGTCCCATTTGATTCGGTTTATGTTGTGTCCTTGGGCTGTGACCTTCTTTCAAAAGTTGTGCCTTGCCCCTTGTCCTCCTGTTACGGTTCTGTCCTCTTGTTGGTGGTGGTCAGTTGCCAAGTCGTGTTGACTCTTGCCTGCCAGGCTGTTCTTGCTGTCCATGGGGTTTCCCAGGCAGGCATACTGGAGTGGGTTGCCATTTCCTCCCCCAAGTAATATTCCTGACCCAGGGATAGAACCCGAGTCTCCTGCATTGGCTGGTGAGTTCTAATCACTGAGCCACTGGGGAAGCCCACTTCTGTCCTATGGCTTCCCAGTTCTTGGTTTACTGCTCACTTTATTTTAGTTCTTCCATTTCCCACCTGTAATAATACACTCACATAACTATTGGGGAGGAAGGGCAAACTGGATGGGAAAGGTGGTAATTGCATCAGCAGACACTGGAAAGCTTTTCAGGTCTGCATAATGAAGTTTTTAACTATTTCTTTTTTGATTTGTGTTTAAAAATATTTCTACAAGCTTAGTTTTCCTGTTCATAAGTATTATTGTTTGGCATTTACCAAGAGCATTGCCAATGACTGAACAACAAAGGCATTTGCCATCTGCCTCTATGGAATTTGAACCCCATGCTGCTCTAGCTGTTGACCTAAAACAATCCCTGAGGGAGTTCAGGGTGGAGTGAGGTACTCTGTGCTCCAGGGAATCTCATGGGACAGGTCTTTAGATAGTTGGATGTTTTTAGGAACAGATTTTATGACTCAATCCTTGCATCTCCTCATATGTGGAGAAGTACTAAATCCCTTCGTGGTGACATCAGATCCTCATGACTAACAAGAAATCTTTTGTAAAATGAGTGCTGCATGGTATTGAACTCCCCCTTCACCAAAACCTTATATATTGACTTTCTCCCACTGCCAGCTTTGGAGCAGTCTCTCAGAGCTATCTCAGATGCTGCCTCCCAGGCTGCAGTCCTCATTGTGCCCCAAATAAAACTTACCTCACAGCTCTCAAGTTGTACATCTTTTTTAGTTGACATAAGATAAGCAAGTAGAAAGAAATTCTGAAAAATGTTGATAATTATTGAAGATTAGTGATGGAATCATGGGGTTTATTGTACCTATTTTTGAGAACTCAGATGTACATATTTTTAGTATATTTGAAAATTTTCAGAATAAGAAGTTTAAAAGAAAAAAAATTGCATTTTAGGGACTTCCCTGTTGGTCCAGTGGCTAAGATTCCACACTCCCAATGCAGGGGGCCCGTATTCAATCCCTGGTCAGGAAATTAGATCCCATATGCTGCAACTAAGAGTTCACATGTGGCCATTAAAGATCCTGCATGCAGCAACTAGGACTTAGCACAGCCAAAGAAGTAAATATTTTTTTAAAGGAAAGAAAGAAAAAAGTGCATCTTAAAGAGATAGCCTGAACCAAGGGATATGGGAAAAATTTTTTACCTATAGTTTAGGGGACTTTTTTCCTTTGGAAATGTCTCCTGGATCTCCTCTGTTTCTTTCTCCGTTCAGTAGACCTAGTGGCAAGAAGTGAAGCTCCATGTTAATTGTCTATCATTTGTTAAATATATACTAATTATCTTGGATGATTCTGTACTGCCACAAAAAACACATATGTGTGCATGTATTGCATGAACACACACACACAGAAATATGCACACTCTGAACGGTGTTCCAGGCAGTGGAATGATTGGGAGCCTTATTATTGAGTAATTGAAATAATAAAAATGTCCTCCTATCCTCTATACCTTGCTATCTTAATGGATTCCATTTTAACTGCAAGTTAGATATCTGATAATGCATGTGCTCTCAGTGCAATATGTAGAAATATTTAACTTTTGAACTAAAATTTTTTTCTGAGTGTTAAAGTAATGTATGTTCATTATAGAAAATAAGGGGGAAAGGCAAACTGAAGAAAACAAAAATTATCCTTAATATCTCACCACCTGGAAATAATAACTACTGCTTACATTTCTGCCTCTCTCTCATGTGGTATGTGGTTGTGTGATTTATTTGTTTTTTACTTATTTTTTCACATGCTTTCCATATAGTTTTGTATCTTGCAGTTTTCCCTCTTCATTTTCCTCATGCTTTTAAACAGCATTAGAAAGCATGATTTATAATGGCTGCATGATGTAAAATGGACACTCAGTAATATTTATTAAATGAAAGGATGGAGGGAATTCTTTTTGCTAAGCTGTATTTTCTATTTTTCTGCCAAGAACTTGAACTTCTCTAAGTACATAAGCACACATATATGTATATATTTGAAAGATTAAGTAAATGGTGATATGTCTCAACAATTGAATACAATTTGGCTATTAAAGTAGTATATAAATGTGTATCAAATGTGTTTATAGAAGAAATACTTGTATGGAAAAAATATATACTCACTGTTGAAAATTGTATTTTATTGTGTGGCAAGTGTTAGTTTCGATGGAATTGCTGCCCACATCTAATTGGTTTGACTATCACATAAGATTGCCTCAATCAAAGAAAGAATTGAAAAACAATTCCTTTTAACCATTTATTATAACCACATACCTTGAGAGAAAGAAGAGGTAACTGAAAGGAGGTGAACCATAAAATACATCATGAACTGAGGAAACACCAACATACCATTTACCAGTTTATCCTGGTAGTTAAGGCTTCATAGGTAGATTATTTCGGAGAAGGCAATGGCACCCCGCTCCAGTATCCTTGCCTGGAGAATCCCATGGACAGAGGAATCTGGAGGGCTATAGTCCACTGGCATCACAAGAGTTGGACACGACTTAGTGACTACACCACCACCACCACCACCACCACCACCTGGTTCTGTCCCTTACTGCTTACACAACTCTAAACGTCACTTAGTCTCTGCATATCTCAGTTTCCTCATTAAGTGTAACATGAGAATAATCATTGTCATTTGGAGGAATAAAGAAGCCAATGTATATGGACAGCATGTGAAATGATGCCTGGCCCAGCAAGATAAGCTACAAGCTCTCAATGCTAGTTACATTAACATTGTTATTATTATTGCCACTCAATTTTATTTCCTGGAGATTGCCGGGATTATACTCATGTTGGAAAACAACTTCCTATTCAGTCTAGTGTGAATCAAATATATTTTAAAATCTATAATAATTAAATAAAGATATATGTGTTTAGTTAGTCTCTCTCTTTTCTATATTATCAATCCTTCCTTCTGATTCTATATAGATAAACTCTAGTATCTCCTGTCTCAGGGTCAGGGAGAAGCCCTTTCTTGACTGCATGTCCCTTCTAAACTGCTGCCCCACTTCTGTGCTCCATTTCACAGCTAAGGTTTTTAAAGTGTTTGTCTCTGTGAATGCTTGTCAGTCCTCACCTCTCCTTCCTTCAGCCCCCTCTTCCCAGCTCCAGTCATCACACTGCACTGACCCTGCTCTTACTGCCTCCGTGGTGACCGACCCCGTGGTTCTCCTCTGTCCTCATCTTTGGCATTGGCTCAGCTGACTCCTTCTTCATTCAGTTGTACTTTATTTTCTTGGACTTCTCTACACAACATTCTCCTGGGTTTCTGCCTACCATTTTGGCTTCCTTTTCTCTCTCTCTCTGTCTTCCTTCTTTTTTAGACTCCTCTTCTCCTGGAGCACTTCCAAATTTTGAGGCACCTTGGGATTACATTTTCTCCCTAGGTGACCTCATTATGGTCTCATGATTTTAAATACTGTTTTTTTGCCAGTGACTCAAATATATGCCCTTTCTCTTGAGCTTCAGAATCAGGTAAAATTGACATTTCCTAGGCAATGGCACCCCACTCCAGTACTCTTGCCTGGAAAATCCCATGGACGGAGGAGCCTGGAAGGCTGCAGTCCATGGGGTTGCTGAGGGTCGGACAAGACTCAGCGACTTCACTTTAACTTTTCACTTTCATGAATTGGAAAAGGAAATGGCAACGCACTCCAATACTCTTGCCTGGAGAATCCCAGGGACGGGGGAGCTTGGTGGGCTGCCGTCTATGGGGTCGCACAGAGTCGGACACGACTGAAGCGACTTAGCAGCAGCAGATATCTTATAGACCACTCAACCTTAACATGGTCAAAAAGGATTTGTGATTCCCTTCCTTTCCTTACCCTTGAGTCATTTGTTTCCCACATAGCCCCAGGCAGGAAATATCACCGTCCATTACTTTGCTCAAGCCAGCAAGACTCCTTGTCTCAAGTACTTCCCTAGTCTGTCCACATACTTGTCTCTCCTGCTACCACCCTTTTCTAAGTCACCATCATGTCTTGCCTTGGTTGCTGAAAGAGCTTATTGGGACTTCCTTGGTGGTCTAATGGTTATGAGTCCACCTTCCAATGCAGGGGATGCAGGTTTGGTCCCTGGTCACAGAACTAAGGTTCTACATGCTGCAGGGCAGCTGAGCCTGCATGCCACAGCAAGAGAGAAGCTTGTGTGCTACAACTAAGACTCGATGCAGGCAAATACATTAATAAATATTTAAAAAATAAATAAATAAAGGAACCTATAACTGGCCTCTCTTATACCTCCCTTGTTGTTGTTCAGTTGCTCAGTCATGTCCTACTCTTTGTGACCCTATGGACTGCAGCATGCCAGGCTTCCTTGTCCTTCACTATCTCCTGGAGTTTGCTCAAACTCATGTCCATTGAGTGGGTGATGCCATCCAACCATCTCATCCTCTGCTGCCCCCTTCTCCTCTTGCCTTCAATCTTTCCCAGTGTCAGAATCTTTCCCAATGAATCAGCTCTTCACATCAGGTGGCCAGAGTAATGGTGCTTCAGCTTCAGCCTCAGTCCTTCCAGTGAATATTCAGGGTTTATTTCCTTTAGGATTGACTGGTTGAATCTCCTTGCTGTCCAAGGGATTCTTAACGGTCTTTTCCAACACCACAATTCGAAAGCATCAATTCTTCAGCATTCAGCCTTCTTTATGGTCCAACTCTCACATCCGAACATGACCACTGGGAAAAAACCATAACTTTGACTATATGAACCATTATCAACAAAGTGATGTCTCTGCTTTTTAATATGCTGTCTAGGGTTGCCATAGCTTTTCTTCCAAGGAGCAAGCGTCTTTTAATTTCATGGCTGCAGTCATTGTCCACAGTGATGTTGGAGCCCACGAAAATAAAATCTGTCTCTGTTTCCACTTTTCCCCCATCTATTTTCCATGAAGTGGTAGGATTAGAAGCCTTGATCTTTGTTTTTTGAATGTTGCGTTTCATGCCAACTTTTGAACCCTCCTCTTTCACCCTCATCAAGAAGCTATTTCGTTCCTCTTCACTTTCTGCCATTAGAGTTGTATAATCTGCATATCTGAGGTTGTTAATATTTGTTCCAGCAATCTTGATTCCAACTTGTGCTTCATCCAGCCTGGCATTTCACATGATGTACTCTGCATAGAAGTTAAATAAGTAGGGTGACAATGTACAGCCTTGACGGACTCCTTTCCCAATTTTGAACCAGTCCATTGTTCCATCTCTGGTTATAACTGTTGTTTCTTAATCTGCATACACGTTTCTCAGAAGGCAAGTAAGGTGGTCTGGTATTACCAAAATCTTTAAGATTTTCCACAGTGTATTGTGGTCTACACAGTCAAAGGCTTTGGTGTAGTCAATGAAGCAGAAATGGATGTTTTTCTGGAATTCCCTTGCTTTTTCTGTGATCCAGTGGTTGTTGGCAATTTGATCTCTGGTTCCTCACCTTTTCTAAATCCAGCTTGTATTGTCTGGAAGTTCTCGGTTCACATACTGTTGAAGCCTAGCTTGAAGGATTTTGAGAATCACTTTGATAGCATGTGAAATGAGTACAGTTGTGTGGTAGTTTGAACATTCTTTGGCATTGTCCTTCTTTGGGATTGGAATGAAAACTGACCCTTTCCAGTCCTGTAGCCAATGCTGAGTTTTCCAAATTTGCTAGCATATTGAGTTCAGCACTTTCACAGCATCATCTTTTAGGATTTGAAATAGCTCAGCTGGAATTCCATCACCTGCACTAGCTTTGTTCATAGTAATGCTTCCTAAGGCCCACTTGACTTCACACTCCAGGATGTCTGGCTCTGGGTGAGTGACCATACCAGTGTGGCTATCCAGGTTATGAAGACTGTTTTTGTATAGTTCTCCTCTCAGAATGGTTTAACATTATAAAAATATGCTTAAGTCATTCCTGTGTCTTCAGTGCCCCATGGCTTCCATAGGACTTAAAGTCCAAATTACTCACCACATTCTAGCCTGTGTCCACCACTCTAACCCGATCTTACAGTGATTACTCTGACTTCTTATGCAGACTCTGCCCACACTGGCCTTCCTGCTATTCCCCTAACTTAGCAAATTTAGCCAACCTCCAGTCTTTGCTCTCGCTTTTTCTGCTCATCTAGAACATTATTCTTTTTAACCTTCTCTTTGCATAGCTGGCTCTTTCCTGTTATTCAGATTTCAGCTTAAATATTCCCTCTTTAGAGAGGCCTTTCCAAGCTAATGTGACTTCTCATATACTCTTCCACATGCCCTTATGCATCGTACCACTGATTCTTATCTGACATCATTTTATGTGCTTATTTAAACACTATTTATCTGTCTCCTCCAGTGCAATAAAAGCTCCACTAGAATACTTACGGCCTTGCTGGGGTCCTGCTAAACCCCTGCTTAGATGGTAAACAATATGCCTGCAATGTGGGAGACCTGGGTTCAATCTCTGGGCAAGAAAGATGCCCCAGATAAGGGAATGGCAACCCACTTCAGTATTCTTGCCTGGAGAATTCCATGGACAGAGGAGCCTGGCAGGCTATAGTCCATAAGGTTGCAAAGAGTTGGACATGACTAAGCAACTAACACTTAGTCAGTACTTGGCCCATGGGACATGCTCAGTGCATATTTGAGTGAATGAATGAGCAATTCACTGTGTTCATGCTGTTTCAGGGCTTCATAGAAGTGCAATGCGTAGTTCCAGACACTAAGCAACTTACAATTTAATTGTGGAGTGATAGTTCAGTTCAGTTGCTCAGTCGTGTCCGACTCTTCGCGACCCCATGAATCGCAGCACGCCAGGCCTCCCTGTCCATCACCAACTCCCGGAGTTCACTCAGACTCACATCCATCAAGTCAGTGATGCCATCCAGCCATCTCATCCTCTGTCGTCCCCTTCTCCTCCTGCCCCCAATCCCTCCCAGCATCAGAGACTTTTCCAATGAGTCAACTCTTCGCATGAGGTGGCCAAAGTATTGGAGTTTCAGCTTTAGCATCATCCCTTCCAAAGAAATCCCAGGGCTGATCTCCTTCAGAATGGACTGGTTGGATCTCCTTGCAGTCCAAGGGACTCTCAAGAGTCTTCTCCAACACCACAGTTCAAAAGCATCAATTCTTCGGTGCTTAGCTTTCTTCACAGTCCAACTCTCACATCCATACATGACCACAGGAAAAACCATAGCCTTGACTAGACGGACCTTTGTTGGCAAAGTAATGTCTCTGCTTTTGAATATGCTATCTAGGTTGGTCATAACTTTCCTTCCAAGGAGTAAGCGTCTTTTGATTTCATGGCTGCAGTCACCATCTGCAGTGATTTTGGAGCCCCCAAAAATAAAATCTGACACTGTTTCCACTGTTTCCCCATCTATTTCCCATGAAATGATGGGACCACATGCCATGATCTTCGTTTTCTGAATGTTGAGCTTTAAGCCAACTTTTTCACTCTCCACTTTCACTTTCATCAAGAGGCTTTTTAGTTCCTCTTCACTTTCTGCCATAAGGGTGGTGTCATCTGCATATCGGAGGTTATTGATATTTCTCCCGGCAATCTTGATTCCAGTCTTGATTGTGGAGTGATAACCATATAACAAATTAAGTAGCAATGAAGTTTAAATTAGTCAGTGAAACTTTAGAGATCATTGAAAGATGCAGAAGACAAGGTCCTTAAGGGGATCTAAGAAAGACTATGAGCAGGAGTTTCAGCAAAGTGTTTACATTTTACCTGTGAGTACACTGTGAAGAGAAGTAGAAAAAATGTCAGTGCTGTTGTGAGAAGAGCCTGAGAAAAACTTAGATTTAACAGTTGAGTGTCAGAAAGATTTTATTGGCAGCCCTGACATTTCACAGCACGTCCACAGCGGGGAATCGAGTTAGCAGAAAAAGAAAACCTGTCAAAACATTACATGCTTGACTTGGAAGAGGAATTTTGATAGATTCATTTTTTTCCCACGTTTTTCTCAGAACACTAATTACAAGCGATGCTCATAAATTTTATGTGAAGAAAGAATTTCTTAAGCAAGTACATTTGAAAAGTTTGGGCTAAATTAGATGAGTAGTGTTCTTCACTGTGAGACATCTCAGAGTCTTTAATGTGTTAATATTTCTTGTGAATCTCCAAGAGAAGAACAAAATACACAGCATTCTTCACATTTAATCGATGTTAAGCTTTTATTTACAAATCTTCCTTTTGGCCTTTCTCAAATATACTTTGGGGAAAAATGATATCTGATCAGCTAGGATAATAGATTTTTGTATCTATATTAAGTCATATTAAAATAATATTTCAAACTTTTATGTCTTGAAACCACCAGTTATGTAAAATTTAATAGTTATTGCAACAAGAATAATAAAAATGGTTAAAAATTACCAGAATTTACTATGCACAAGGCAGTTTTCTAGGAACATTTATTATATGCTAGAATGATAAATCCAGTTCACCACTCAGTTGATGTGGGACTTAGGCCACGTTCCTGATTATTCTGAGCATCACTTTTCTTATCTCTAAAGGTACAGTAATAATACTTGCATTGTTTGGAAGACCTTAGTGAAACATCACTTGTAAAGTTCCTACTACTGCTACTGCTAAGTCGCTTCAGTCGTGTCCGACTCTGTGTGACCCCATAGACGGCAGCCCACCAGGCTCCCCTGTCCCTGGGATTCATGGTGGCTATTCATGTTAGCTTCTCAATAAATAATAGCATTACTTTAATTATTATTATCATCTTTAATCCATGTGGCTACATTCCAAGTTTAGAATACAATCCTCCTTATATAGAGAAGGACACTAATGCTCAGAGAAGTTAAGTGATTTTCTCTAAGTCACAGAGGTACTGGACCATAAAGACGGCTGAGTGCCAAAGAATTAATGCTTTTGAACTGTGGTGTTGAAGAAGACTCTTGCGAGTCCCTTGGACTGCAAGGAGATCCAACCAGTCCGTCCTAAAGGAAATCAACCTTGAATATTCATTGGAAGGACTAATGCTGAAACTCCAATACTTTGGCCACCTGACGTGAAGAGCCAACTCACTGGAAAAAAACCAGATGCTGGGAAAGACTGAAGTCAGGAGGAGAAGAGACGGTAGAGGACAAGAAGGTTGGATGGTATAACTGACTCAGTGGGCATGAGTTTGAGCAAGCTCTGGGAGATGGTGAAGGTCAGGGAAGCCTGGCGTGCTGTGTGGTTCATGGGGTGGCAAAGAGTGGGACATGACTGAGCAACTAAACAACAAGAGAGGTACTAAGGAGTTGAGAACACTAAGACTTGACTTACTGAAAGAGATAATCCTTTGTGTCTCCTGCAACTTTTGCTTAAAAACTTGGTCTTCACAACCAAGAAGCTAAGTGAAAAGAACACTGCCATCTAGAGGCCATTCCCAACTATTGCAGGCACATGGTCCCCAAGGTCTTGAGGAAAGATCTGTGGAAAAGGCCCATTAGAGAAACCCATCTCTCTGGCAGCAAAGTGACAGCATACCTTATGCCAAATAGTTACAAGGTTTTGTATATGCTGCCTAATTTCCCTCTGGAAAACTAATAATCTAGATTCATTATAACTATTTGTAATTTTAATTTAAAATTTTTTTCATCTTAAAATTTGACAAATTTAAATCACACATAGAAATTCTGACTTAAAATTTTCTGTGTGATGAGGGGAGACTTTGGAGTTTTTAAAAATTGCCAGCGTTAGGTATTTTTGTATGTTAGCAATTCCAACAGAGCCTTAATTCAAACGTGCCCTTTTAAATAAACAAACAGCTTTTTACTTCAACTAAGCTGTGAACTTTAAACATGATTTCCACATATTCCTGTCAACTGTGTGGATTATGTGAAAAAGGTACTGCTTCAGGGTGATGACCACTAAAAAAAAAACAAACTGCTGAATTGCCTGAGGAGAGCTGGTATAAGCCTGCAAGCTTGCCTAATGAGGTTGTTACAAGTCTATGCTCTTCAGATCTTTAGGGGCACTTGTTTTTCTTCCTTTAGTCAGGTCTCAGAGAGCCCAGGAACTTATTTGAATTAAATCTCAATGGATTTAAAACATTGAAAGTCAGCAGACATTAAAACCTGCTAATTAATGCAAGTAAATTTAATTTATGCTAAGATTAGAACACTGGGCAAAGTTTCCAATAACCTGTATCTTCAAAGACGTGTTATTGGCCTTTCCTTGAAATATATTCCCACCTGACGTGTCAGCTTCATTACTGCTCTGATAGTGCCCCTGTGGTTCCAAAGGAACATAGAAAGTACTAAAGTTTCTCGGAGGAACTGATAGCAAGAATTTTCCTTAATGGGGAGTCAAAGTAAAAAGTTAGATCAAAGAATATATAGTTCAGACAGGGAGGACTCCAAACCCCACAGATCTGAGGTAGGAAATGTAAGGATATACCTTGATTCCTTGGCACGTTTAAAGAAACAAGTAACCCCCTGAATTCTGGTTGAGTTTCTTCCTTTTATGCACAAAACCTGTCTTAGTCTTGAAACAGCCTAATTTTTTCAGAATGAATGTTACTCTTAAATATTGTTGGGGTTTTGTCTGTGTGTATAAGTATTTTTCTAAACTCTTAAAACAGGTTAAATTAAGTGAGAAAAGAGTGCATTTTCCAATTCAGTTGAACTGACACTAGTATGTAGTGTTCTGCTGGTAAATTAAGAACACTTGACTTCAGCCCTCTATGCATTCTGAATGAGAAATTAATAATTACCACGGAGTGACTTAACACTTCTGAGAGTGATTCATTGTTAAAAATACTGCCCAGCCAGTGTAACAGCAGACTAGTCACAGCAGTTTTTAGCCCAGTTGAAGGTTTCAGGAAGTTTATTTTTTTGTTGGTGGTACTGGTGGCTTTTTACATACTCTAAGCCCTATAGGATAGGGCAAACAATATGTTTGTTTAGTTTATTCTACTCCTCAAGGCCTCTGAGGTCTTTAAGTGATAGATACTGTGTTCCGTTCTTCTGTTGCACACTAAGCATACTGCCAACACTGACTGTACATTGACTGTTTTTAGACTGTTTGGGTAGATTCAGTTCCTGATTAACTTAGTCCAGGTGTATCCATTTTTATTAATCATTGTCCTTCCTGGTCTTGAGTAGTTCCCAATTCCAACTGATCCATCTGTTCATACTTCCCAGGTTGGGACTGCCATGGTCCACATCTGGGTCCTCTTTCACATCCTCTGAATTACTGGCAATTTTCTCCAGACAGTTCCTTTTGTCTGATTCCAGTTGATGCTACTATGACTTCCAAATACTTTAAATATGTGGTTATGGTAAAAGTGCACTGGTTCTCTTTTGTCAACCTAAGAGACTCTGAACTCTCTAGGATCTCGAGACTCCTTACCATCCAGGGGGTTCATCCTAAGTCCATCTTGTTCCCCATTACCTCTTCACATGGACACTTAGCTTCAGTTGTACTAACCTTCTTATTGAACATTCTCCTCAAGCCTACTTTTTCAGTTTTGTTCCTTCTGTACTGTATTAGAGCTTTTTAGTACAAGTGGCAAACCCTCAACACTAGTATTTTGAAGGAAAAGGGGAAGGGGGGACGGAGCGGGAGGGAGATAGGAAGGAAGGGGAAAGGGAGGAAGGAAGGGAGAGAGTGAAACTGTGACTATTTAGGAGAAGTCTAGGTGGCTGAATCTAGCATGAGTAGATCCAGAGATTCAGATGTCATCAGTCTGCCTCTCTCCACGTCTCAGCCATTTTCCCTCAGAAATGGCTTTATTCTCAGGCTCCTTGTTGGGGCCTACAGAGCCTCCGCATACAGCAGCCCCAGGATTACTCCCAGTCTGTTGAGTAACTACGAGAGAAAAGAGTGATTTTTTTCTCTGCAGCAGCTTCACAGAAATCCTGGGAATTGATCTCACTAGGTCTTCTTGGTTCCCTGTGGCAAGAAAAATGTAGTGGTCTGATTGGCCAGGCCTGGACCATGCACTCAACCTGTAAGTTTGGAGCAGAGCTGTTTCTGTCGACATCATATGGACTGAGAGTTGAAGAAAGCAGTGAAGAAACAAGGTGCTGTCACCATAAGCATAGTAAGTGGATGCTAGGCAGGCAAAAAGAGCAGATGCCCCCCACATGGTCCTGTATGTACCTCTTGCCTTTTTTCTTTTCTTTGAGTATGCATTCTTGCAATCCTCAAAAGGCTTTAATAATGCTACATAAAGCTGACATGTATACATATATATTTAGCAACTCGGAGATTCATGTGTGTCTTCTCACACAACCAAATTGTAAAATCTTTTTAATGAATTCTGGTTTTTAAATGTGCTTCTGTTACATTGTTAATTGCTCACTCGTGTCCAACACTTTTGGAACCCCATGGACTGTAGCCTGGCAGGCTCTTCTGTCAGGGGGATTTTCTGGGCAAGATTACTGGTATGGGTTGCCGTTTCCTTCTCCAAGGGATCTCTCCACCCAGGGATTAAACCCATATCTACATGTCTCCTGCATTGCAGGCGGATTCTTTACCACTAAGCCACCAGGGAAGCCCCCTTCTGTTATATCCTGTGTCTGTCTATCATTATAATTGTGAATCATCCTGTGTTATAATCGTACATTTATATGTCTGTCTCCTCTACTAGATTATGTATCCTGGGCAAATAGCACAGCATCTCACACATGCCAGACAACAGATGAATGTTTGATCAATAAATTAATGTATCAGTGAGCAAAACTAGTACTCATAGTACCTAATCTTAGTAACTATTTGTTGATTTATTGTCATCCTTTAAAGCTTGGGTCTTTTTCTTTAAGGTATAGCTATTCCTTTGAAACAAGACGTATATATTTGGACCTGGGCAATTTTTAAAAAAAAATTAGTACAAGTCATGAGTGATATATCAGTTTTATCAAGATTAATTTTTTCCTTCAAACATATTCTTATTATGCAGATACAGTATCAAGCTGGATATAATGAAAGGAACCAGAACATTGAGTTCATTTTAGCTAGTGGCTAGTAGATGTCTTCTGGAGAAGGAAATGGCAACCCGCTCCAGTGTTCTTGCCTGGAGAATCCCATGGACGGAGAAGCCTGGTGGGCTGCAGTCCATGGGGTCGCACAGAGTCAGAAACGACTGAAGCGACTTAGCAGCAGCAGTAGATGTCTTCATTATGACACTTGTTCCTAAATTGACAAAAGGAAAAGGTTTACTTTGCTTGAATGAAAAATATGGCCACAATATTTTGCAGCTCTTTTCTCCCACTGCTTGAATAAGGGGTGGCTTTGTGGTTTATTTTGACCAGCAGAATGTGGCAGGAGTGAAACTGCAAGTTCTGGAGCCTAGATTTCAAAATGCCTTTCAGCTTCCTGCTTCACCTCTTTGGAACATCCCTGCAACCATGAAGGGAAATCTGGGCTAGACTAACAAAGGATGAGAGACCACATGGAGAGGCCCAACCAGTAACCAGTACTGAGGCCCCAGATACATGAGTCTGCACACCTTAGTTTCTCCAGCCCCAGTCAAGCTACCAGATGACTTTAAGTCATGCTAATGATCCTAATCCTAAGATAAGACACAAAACTGCCCAGGCGAACCCAACCCAAATTAATGACCCCAGAATCAAAAGAAACAATAAGCTGTACCATTTGAAGCCACTGTTTTGTGACAGCTTGCTATATAGTAGTAGATATGTGATATACATAAGGAATTACCCTTAAGATGTTTGTGAAAGTATTATGAATATGAGGCAAGACAAAAGACCTAAAGCCATCTATAAATTCACTGCAACCCCTATAAAATCCCAACAGCATTTTTAACAGAAATAGAAATACCTTTAAATTCATATGGAACCGCAGAAGACCCCAAATAGCCAAAGCAATCCTGAGAGAGAACTGTAAAGGCATCATACTTTCTTATTTCAAACTATGTTATAAAGGTGTAGCAATGAAAGCATGGTAGTGGCATTAAAACCAGACATATAGACCAACAAGAAAAAGCAAGACAGTTCCAGAAACTACATCTACTTCTGCTTTATTGAGTATGCCAAAGCCTTTGACTGTGTGGACCACAACAAACTATGGAAAATTCTTAAAGACATGGGAATACCAGACAACCTGACCTGCCTCCTGAGAAATCTGTATGCAGGTCAAGAAGCAACAGTTAGAAATGGACATGGAATAGCAGACTGGTTCCAAATCAGGAAAGGTGTACATCAAGGCTGTATATTGTCACCCTGCTTATTTAACTTATATGCCGAGTACATCATGAGAATGCTGGACTGGATGAAGCACAAGCTGGAATCAAGATTGCCATGAGAAATAGCAATAACCTCAGATATGCAGATGACAGCACACTTACGGCAGAAAGTGCAGAAGAACTAAAGAGCTTCTTGATGAAAGTGAAAGAGGAGAGTGAAAAAGTTGGCTTAAAACTCAACATTTAGGAAAGTAAGATCATGGCATCTGATCCCATCACTTCATGGCAAATAAGTGGGGAAACAATGGAAACTGAGAGACGTTATTTTGGGGGCTCCAAAATCACTGCTTATGATGACTGCAGCCATGAAATTAAAAGACTCTTGCTCCTTGAAAGAAAAGCTGTGACAAACCTAGACAGCATATTAAAAAGCAGGGACATTACTTTGCCAACAAAGGTCCATCTAGTCAAAGCTATGGTTTCTCCAATAGTCATATATGGATATGAGAGTTGGACTATAAAGAAAGCTGAGTGCTGAAGAATTGATGCTTTTGACCTGTGGTGTTGGAGAAGACTCTTGAGAGTCCCTTGGACTACAAGGAGATCCAACCAGTCCATCCTAAAGGAAATCAGTCCTGAATATTCATTGGAAGAACTGATGGTGAAGCTGAAACTCCAATACTTTGGCCACCTGATGCAAAGAACCGACTCATTCAAAAAGACCCTGATGCTGGGAAAAATTGAAGGTGGGGGAGAAGGGGACAACAGAGGATGAGATGGTTGGATGGCATCACCTACTCAGTGGACATGAGTTTGAAAAAGCTCCGGGAGTTGGTGATGGACAGGGAAGCCTGGCGTGCTGCAGTCCATGGGGTCGCAAAGAGTTGGACACAACTGAGAGACTGAACTGAACTGAGAGACCAACAGAACAGAATCTAGAGGTCAGAAATAAACCCTCACATATATGGGCAGCTAATATTTGACAAGGGAGCCAATGAGGAAATGACAGTCTCTTTGATAAATGGTGTTGGGAAAACTGGATATTCACATGCAAAAGAGCGAAATTAGACCCCTAACTTAAACCACTCATTAAAAATTAACTTGAAATACATTAGAAACTTAAATGTAATACTTGAAACTGTTCAACTGCTAGAGGAAAACATTTTTAAAAACTTGATGTTGTCTTGGCAATGATTTTTTGAATATGACATTAAAAGCACACTAACAAAAACAAAAAGTAAACAAGTAGAAGTACATCAAACTTAAAAGCTTCTGTACAGCAAAGAAAGGATCGGCAAAATGAAAAGGCACTCTATAGAGTGAAATATTTGCAAACCATTAGCTGATAAGCAGCTAATATTCCACATCCATAAGCAATTCATACAATTTAATAGCAAAAAAAAAATCTGCTTAAAAATGAGCAGAGGGCTTGAATTTCTCCATGGAAGACAGACAGATGACCAACAGACACATGAAAAAATGCTCAACGTCACTAATCATCAGAAATATGCAAATTGAAACTACAATGAGATATCACCTATGATGATAGTTAGAATGATTATTGTCAAAGACAAGGATAGATGTCCACAAGGATGTGAAGAAAAGGGAAACTTATGCACTGTTGGTAGAAATGTAATTAGTACAACCACTGTCAAAAATAGGATACAGTTTCCTCCAAAAATTAAAAATAGAATTAACTTATGATCCAGAAATCACACTTCTGGATATATATCTGAAGAAAATGAAAGCAGTAATTTGAAAAGATATCTGCACTTCCATGTTCATTGTAGTGTTATTCACAACAGTCAAGGTATGGAAACAATCCAAGTGTCCATTGATACATGAATGGGTAAGAAGATGTGGTATATGTGTACAATGGGATAGTGTTCAACCATGAGTAAGAAGAAAATCCTACCGTTTGCAGCAACGTGGATGGACCATGATGACATTATGCCAAATGAAATAAGACCAAGATACAGCCTTCCTCAAGAAAGAAGGAAAATCTGCAACAACCTAACTTACCACCTAGAAGAATTATAAAAAGAAGAACAAAGAAAGCCCACAGTCAGCAAAAGGAAGGAAGTAAAGATCAGAGAAGAAATTAATAAAGATCAAATAATAGAAATTGTCAATGAATCCAATAGCTGGGTTTTAGAAAAGATAAACAAAACTGATAAACCTCTAACCAGACTCACCAGGAATAAAAAGCAAAGGACCCAATAAACAAAAAAGAAATGAAAGAGGAGAAAACAACAGATTCCACAGAGATTAAAAAAAAAAACTAAGGTAATACCGTAAATAGTTACATACCAACAAATTGGACAACCTAGAAGAAATGGACAAATATCTAGAAATAATACAGCCTGCCAAGACTGAGTCAAGAAAAAAGATAATTTGAAAAGATCATTAGAGGAGAAATAGAATCTGTAATTAAAAACAAACAAACAAACTTCCTGCAAATAAAAGTCCAGAACTGGATGGCTTCACTACCAAACTTAAGTTTGGAAAGACTGCTGCTGCTGCTGCTGCTGCTGCTAAGTCACTTCAGTCATGTCCAACTCTGTGCGACCCCATGGACTGTAGCCCACTAGGCTCCTCTCCCTGGGATTCTCCAGGCAAGAACACTGGAGTGGGTTGCCATTTCCTTCTCGTACCAAACATAAAAAGAACTTATGCCTATCCTTTTCAAACTACTCCAGAAAACCGAAAAGGAGGTAACATTCCCAAATTCATTCTATGAGGCCACCATGATCCTGATATGAAAAACAAAGACGACAAAAAAAGAGGTGGCGCTAGAGGGAAAGAACCTACTTGCCAATTCAGGAGACGTAAGATACGTGTGTTCAATCCTTGGTCAGAAAGATCCCCTGGAGGAGAGCATGACAACCCACTCCAGTATTCATGCCTAGGGAATCCCATGAACCAAGGAGCCTGGTGGGCTACAGTCCATAGGGTCACACAAAGTCAGACACAACTGAAGGGACTTAGCACACACACACAGGCCATTCATCTTTGATAAATCTGATGCAAAAAATCTTCAACAAAATATTTGCAAGCTGAATACAGCAATACAAAGTAGGTTCATACACCATGATCAAGTTGTAGTAATTCCAGGGCTGCTAGAATTGTTCAACATAAGCAGATGAATCATTGTGGTACACCACATTAGCAAAAAGGAAGACAGACACTGCATGATCGTCTCAATAGATGCAAAAGAAGCATTTGACAAAATTCAACATCCCTGTATGACAAAAACCCTCATCAACACGGATATCAATTCAGTTCTGTTCAGTTCAGTCGCTCTGTCCTATCTGACTTTTTATGACCCCATGGACTGCAGCACACCAGGCCTTCTGTCCCTCACCAACTCCCAGAGTTTACCCAAACTCATGTCCATTGAGTTAGTGATGCCATCCAACCATCTCATGGTTCTCCTTCTGCCCTGAATCTTTCCCAGTATCAGGGTCTTTTCAAATGAGTCAGCTCTTTGCATAAGGTGGCCAAAGTATTGGAGTTTCAGCTTCAACATTAGTCCTTCCAAAGAACACCCAGGACTGATCTCCTTTAGGATGGACTGGTTGGATCTCCTTGCAGTTCAAGGGACTCTCGAGAGTCTTCTCCAACACCACAGTTCAAAAGCATCAATTCTTTGGTGCTCAGCTTTCTTTATAGTCCAACTCTCACATCCATACATGACTACTGGAAAAACCATAGCTTTGACTAAATGGACCTTTATTGGCAAAGTAATGTCTCTGCTCTTGGATATGCTATCTAGGTTGGTCATAACTTTCCTTCCAAGGAGTAAGCATCTTTTAATTTCATGGCCACAGTCAACATGGGTATAGAGGGAATATATTGCAACATAATAAGGTCCATTTATAACAGATGAGGCTTCCTGGGGCTTCCCTGATAGCTCAGTTGGTAAAGAATCCGCCTGCAATGCAGGATACCCCACTTCAATTCCTGGGTTGGGAAGATCCACTGAAAAAGGGATAGGCTACCCTCTCCAATATTCTTGGCTTCCCTTGTGGTTTAGCTGGTAAAGAATCCACCTGCAGTGCGGGAGACCTGGGTTCAATCCCTGGGTTGGGAGGATCCCCTGGAGAAGGGAAAGGCTACCCACTCCACTATTCTGGCCTGGAGAACTTAATGGATTTATAGTCCATGGGGTTGCAAAGAGTCAGACACGACTGAGTGACTTTCACTTTCATAATAGATGTACAACCAACATAATGCTCAATGGTGAAAAGCTGAAAGCCTCCCTGATAAATTCAGGAACAAGACAAGGATGCCTCCTATCACTGCTTCTGTTTAACATAGTATGAGAAGTCCTAGACACAGAAATCAGTTTATTTATATGTATATATATACTCTCTGCCTTTGGGTACTTTGGTAGAAAAGCCAGAAACACTGTTTTAAAGGGTCCCTTTAAAAGTGTATGACCCTTGGAACTTCTTTCTCTTCTAATTTGTTTTCTTGAGCTGTTTAAAGGCTCTTGACATTTGAGTGACAACTGCCATGGTGCCAGATAGTAACCTACAGAGCCCATCAGGGTCCAGGAGTCCAGAGGACCTAAGGCCACCCAAACACTGTGAAGATCACTATTAAGGGCATTTTCTGAAGTGGCTATTGTGATGGCTTTGGCATTAAAAAAATAATAATAATAAGAGGGTAGAAGTTCCATCTCAGCATGTACAAGGAAGCAATCCTCCTGGAATATCTTGATTATCCAGCAGCAGAAACAGCACTTTGCCAACAAAGGGCCATATAGTCAAAGCTATGGTTTTTCTAGTAGTCATGTGTGGATGTGAGAGTTGGACCGTAGAGAAGGCTGAGTGCTGAAGAATTGATGCTTTCAAACTGTGATGCTGGAGAAGACTCTCCAGAGTCTCTTGGACAGCAAGGAAATCAAACTAGTCAATCCTAAAGGAAATCAACCCTGAATATTTATTGGAAGGACCTGTGCTAAAGCTGAAGCTCCAGTACTTTGGTCAACTGATGCAAAGAGCTGACTCAGTGGAAAAGACCTTGATGCTGGGAAAGATTGAGGGTAGGAGGAGAAGGGGGTGACAGATGGTCGGGTGGCATCACTGACTCAATGGACATGAGTTTTAAGCAAACTTCGGGAGACAGTGAAGGACAGGGAGGTCTGGCGTGCTGCAGTCCATGGGGTCACAAAGAGTCAGACATGACTGGGCGACTAAACAACAAAGCTTGTATTTGGCAAATCTTGCTTTCAAATTATGACCGTAATTAAGGATATAGCATAGTAATGTTCTCACAGATTTAGAAACCTGAAGATCAACAGCATCCATTAAAACAAAACATACTCATTTCCCCAAACCTGGGAAAGTATGAAACACTAAAATAGAAAATCCGTCTGGGTTTAGTCTGAGAAGTCATGTCATTTACCATGAAGAGACTATAAGAGATCTTCTCAATAAGATAGTGTGATAGGATATTTAAATCGTTTCTCCTCCCATCCCCAGCATCACCAAGTTATGTCTTCATGGGTTGTTTAAGGTGTTCTGTATTCTCAGAAGATTGAAGACACGTTAAAATATAAGTACAAAACAGCTGACAAAAACAAAGACAGGGAATGGTTTTGGCATCATCTGAGACAGTGAGAATGATCAAGTAATTTGTACGTTATTTTTCTATCAGAATGAAAATGTTTCTGTAGTGAGTATATTTGAACCTCAGCTGTGTGTATATGTGGGTGTGCATGTAAACTTTAAATTCTGCCATTAAGGTGTCAAGTTCTCTTTATGACACACTGGCTTTCATCTCTCCATTCTGCAGTCACTGCAGGCAGAAGAAAGAAAATTTGGTATATTTCTTTTTCAGACTTCTAAGCAAGCATGCATAAGATCACTGGATTATTGTGTATTTCTTGAGATGTTAAATATTTTAGATTTCTTTTGCAGATTACTACCTCATGGAATAAAATACGCTGTTCTGTGGTGGTCTAAATTCTTGCGAGATGATGTCTGAAGTAGTGCTCATTCTATTTTGCTTCCTGATTTTGTTTTTTATGAACATTTCAAGCTATTTGATGCTACTCTTTTTGAATATATTGTTTTAGCCTCCTTCCCACTGGCATTAATCATTTCATTTTAGTTAGCTTAGAACAGAGTTCATGGAAATCCAGGTGTATTTATCTCAGGTGGTAATCCTAACATGAATGGTGCCACTGATTACCTGTGTTGATTGTATCTTTTGAACCACATAGAATGCAATAAAACTGTTCATCTATTTTTTCTCCAGCATGAATTAACTGCAGCAGTTCATTAAGTGTCACTGTTTTTACGGGATGTTGAAGCCATTACAATTTCAGTGGCAGTGATTTTACAACTTGGCATGATTTTAGATACTTTTCATGGAATAAAAATGATTAGTTGGCTGAGATAAAGGCTCAGTATGCTCACAGAAAGTGTTTAGTTTGGCCAGTCTATTTCATTGTCCATTGTTCATTCTAGAGAAGCTGTCACTCAACATTTTAACAACAAAAAGCTCAGGAAGGCTTACTTTGCTTCCTGTTTTATCTTTTATAAAATTACTGCAAGTTCACAGGAGAATATAAATGAAAGGGTATTAATAAATGACTGTTTAAATCAGTTAAATTTTTATGGTTGTTTCAGAAGAATTTTGTATGGTTTCCAGTTGATCCATTTAAGTTTGCTATCTACAAGAAAATCTAGTTGAAGGAGAATTTAATCCAATACCTTGTATATTTATTTAGCTCTCATTTATAAATGCTTATCAGTCAGTTCTATATAAATTTTAATGCAAAAAAAATAACATGTCAAACTTCTCTCTTCGTATTTATAGTGTTTTCTTTGGTTTATCTGATTTAAGAAGTACTTGATAAGATTTTGCTCTTAAATTATTACTATAAGATTATAGCACAGAGACTCTGTTAAATACCATCGAGTTTCACCGTCTGTTTAGTATAGATGAGGAAGTGGAGAACTGAAGGGTTGAATGATAATTGTCAGGTCACAGAGTTAGTTGGTGGCATGGCTGGGACTAGCCTGGACCTCTCCTGGCTCCTAGATCATTTTCCTGCTAATTCACACTGCTGCATTCTTTCCTTTTTTTCTCTTTCTGTATTAACAAAAACTTAGAATTCCAACCGGAAAAGGCAACGGCACCCCACTCCAGTACTCTTGCCTGGAAAATCCCATGGACGGAGGAGCCTGGTAGGCTGCAGTCCATGACGTCACACAGAGTCGGACATGACTGAAGTGACTTAGTAGCAGCAGCAGCAGAATTCCAATGGCACCCCACTCCAGTACTCTTGCCTGGAAAATCCCACGAACGGAGGAGCCTGGTAGGCTGCAGTCCATGAGGTCACACAGAGTCGGACATGACTGAAGCGACATAGTAGCAGCAGCAGCAGAATTCCAATGGCACCCCACTCCAGTACTCTTGCCTGGAAAACCCCATGGACGGAGGAGCCTGGAAGGCTGCAGTCCATGGGGTCGCTGAGTGTCAGACACTACTGAGCAACTTCCCTTTCACTTTTCACTTTCATACACTGGAGAAGGAAATGGCAACCAACTCCAGTGTTCTTGCCTGGAGAATCCCAGGGATGGGGGAGCCTGGTGGGCTGCCGTCTATGGGGTCGCACAGAGTTGGACACGACTGAAGCGACTTAGCAGCAGCAGCAGGATTGTTTGCTTTTCTGTTAGTAACTTCTAGGTAGAGATTTAGAACTCTGAACTTCCTTAACTCCTGAAGAGTAAGTTTAGTTACTAATCTAACCTATTTCAGTTGCTTTAATGTCAAAACCATCGCAGTCAGAATGCTTTTATTTTTTTAACACACTTTGCCTTTCAAATTAGACTATGTTATTGTTCAAGGGATTTTTCACTTAATTGGATAACAGTAACTGTTAGTGTTATTTGCAAAACTGTTATTTATAACAATAACTAGGTCTAGAATCTAATGGTGTAAACATTAACATTTTCACTTTGCCTTTTGTATGTCAACTCAACTGACAAAGATTTGAACAACTCAGTTAATAAGCTTGACTTAGTGGTAATATAAGGGGCTTCCCTGGTGGCTCAGATGGTAAAGAATCTGCCTGCAGTGCAGGAGACCTAGGTTTGATTCTCATGTTGGGAAGATCCCCTGGAGAAGGGAATGGCTACCCACTCCAGTATTCTGGCCTGGAGAATTGCATGAGCCTGGCAGGCTACAGTCCATGGGGTCACAAAGAATTGGACACGGCTGAGTGACTTTCACTCATTCACTCAGTGATAATATAAACTCTTCCCTGGTGGCTCAGTGGTAAAGAATCTGCCTGCAAATGCAGGAGTTCGATCCCTGTGTCAGTAAGATCCCCTATAAGAAGGAAATGGCAACCCACTCCAATATTCTTCCCTGGAAACTATCCCATGGACAGAAGAGCCTGGAGGCCTACAGAAGAATTGGGCACGATTTAGCAACTTAGAACAACAAATGCCCACTCCACACAACAATTGTAAGATATACTTTTTTTTTCAAGCATACATGGAACATTTGTAAAATTTGATCACGTCTAGGCCATAAAACCAGTTTCAACAAATTTAAAAGGATTGAAATAACATAGATCATGTGTTCTGAATATAATACAGTGAATCTATAAATCAAAACACTATGGAAACACCATATGATAGGAAATTAAGGAACATACTATGAAATAGTTCATGGATCTAAGACAAAATTATGAACATTTCAAAAGAATTTGAATTGGAAGATTATGAAAATATCAATTGAAATGCAGCACTTAGAGGAAGTTTTATAGCTTTTAATGCATATATTAGAAGATAAAAGGAAAAGGGCTGGTGAGCATCCATGCCAAGAATTTAGAAAGAGAACAGCAAAATAAACACAGGTAGAAGAGAAGAGAGGATATAATAAAGGCAAGAACCAAAATCAATGAAATTGAAAACAAGTACACAATTTTGAGGCACAGAATAGACTAAAGATGGTTTTTCTAAAAAGATGTGTGAAATTTATAACTTCCTTGGCGGGGGGCATTTGCCCTGGTGGCTCAGAGGTTAAAGCGTCTGCCTGCAATGCAGGAGACTTGGGATCGATCCCTGAGTCTGGAAGATCCCCTGGAGAAGGAGATGGCAACCCACTCCAGTATTCTTGCCTGAAGAATCCCATGGATGGAGGAGCCTGGTGGGCTACAATCCATGGGGTCGCAAAAGTCGGACACGACTGAGCAACTTCACTTTCTTTCACTTTCTTGGTTGTGGGGGAGGGGGAATGCTAAAGTGAAAAAAAGATAAGGCAAATAGTTGTTAAGGTAAAAAATGAAAAATAAAGAGATGGAAAAAAGTGAAAAATAAAAATAAAGAGAGCAGGGATTGAATACTGAGTGGTAAAGTTTTTTGCCAAGTAGGCAACCCGATCAATCATGGATTCCAAGATTCTCTAGGTTGAGGCTGGAGGAAAAGACCATGAACTCTCCTGGTACAGTATTAGGAATGCAAAGTACCTGGGTGCTGTCTATTGGCAGTATCTGGGTTTGTCAGTCGGCTGTGCACTCGGCTGGCTGAAGGTCATGTGGCATGTTTGTAGGGCGTCCAGGGGCCTCTGATTTGCACACGTAGCAACTGAGTCAAGATCATGTCACCCAACTAAGTCCACCCTGTTGGCAGGCTAAGTAGTCAAATAAAGACTTATTATACCCAATATCAGGGCTTTTCTGCTGGCTCAGATGGTAAAGAATCTGCCTGAAATGCAGGAGACCTGGGTTCAATCCCTGGATCAGGAAGATCTCCTAGAGAAAGGAATGGCAACCCACTCCTATATTCTTTTCTGGAGAACTCCATGGACAGAAGAGCCTGGCAGGCTATAGTCCAGTTCAGTTCAGTTCAGTCGCTCAGTCATGTCCAACTCTTTGTGACCCCGTGAATTGCAGCACACCAAGCCTCCCTGTCCATCACCAACTCCCAGAGTTCACCCAGACTCACGTCCATCCAGCCATCTCATCCTCTGTCATCCCCTTCTCCTCCTGCCCCCAATCCCTCCCATCATCAGAGTCTTTTCCAATGAGTCAACTCTTCACATGAGGTGGCCAAGGTACTGGAGTTTCAGCTTTAGCATCATTCCTTCCAAAGAAATCCCAGGGCTGATCTCCTTCAGAATGGACTGGTTGGATCTCCTTGCAGTCCAAGGGACTCTCAAGAGTCTTCTCCAACACACAGTTCAAAAGCATCAATTCGTCGGTGCTCAGCCTTCTTCACAGTCCAACTCTCATGTCCATTGATGACCACAGGAAAAACCATAGCCTTGACTAGACGGACCTTTGTTGGCAAAGTAATGTCTCTGCTTTTGAATATGCGATCTAGGTTGGTCATAACTTTCCTTCCAAGGAATAAGCGTCTTTTAATTTCATGGCTGCAGTCACCATCTGCAGTATTTTTGGAGCCCCAAAAAATAAAGTCTGACACTGTTTCCACTGTTTCCCCATCTAGTTCCCATGAAGTGATGGGACCAAATGCTATGATCTTCGTTTTCTGAATGTTGAGCTATAAGCCAACTTTTTCACTCTCCACTTTCACTTTCATCAAGAGGCTTTTTAGTTCCTCTTCACTTTCTGCCATAAGGGTGGTGTCATCTGCATATCTGAGGTTATTGATATTTCTCTCAGAAATCTTGATTCCAGCTTGTGCTTCTTCCAGTCCAGCGTTTCTCATGATGTACTCTGCATATAAGTTAAATAAGCAGGGTGACAATATACAGCCTGACATACTCCTTTTCCAATTTGGAACCAGTCTGTTGTTCCATGTCCAGTTCTAACTGTTGCTTCCTCACCTGCATACAAATTTCTCAAGAGGCATATCAGATAGTATGGTATTCCCATCTCTTTCAGAATTTCCCACAGTTTACTGTGATCCACACAGTCAAAAACTTTGGCATAGTCAATAAAGCAGACACAGATGTTTTTCTGGAACTCTCTTGCTTTTTCCATGATCCAGTGGATGTTGCCAATTTGATCTCTGGTTCCTCTGCCTTTTCTAAAACCAGCTTGAACATCAGGAAGTTCACGGTTCACATATTGCTGAAGCCTGGCTTGGAGAATTTTGAGCGTTACTTTACTAGCGTGTGAGATGAGTGCAATTGTGTAGTAGTTTGAGCATTCTTTGGCATTGCCTTTCTTTGGGATTGGAATGAAAACTGACCTTTTCCAGTCCTGTGGCCACTGCTGAGTTTTCCAAATTTGCTGGCATATTGAGTGTAGCACTTTCATAGCATCATCTTTCAGGATTTGAAATAGCTCAACTGGTATTCCATCACCTCCACTAGCTTTGTTTGTAGTGATGCTTTCTAAGGCCCACTTGACTTCACATTCCAGGATGTCTGGCTCTAGGTCATTGGTCACACCATCATGATTATCTGGGTCGTAAAGATCTTTTTTGTACAGTTCTTCTGTGTATTCTTGCCACCTCTTCTTAATATCTTCTGCTTCTGTTAGGTCCATACCATTTCTGTCCTTTATCGAGCCCATCTTTGCATGAAGTGTTCCCTTGGTATATCTAATTTTCTTGAAGAGATCTCTAGTCTTTCCCATTCTGTTGTTTTCCTCTGTTTCTTTGCATTGATTGCTGAAGAAGGCTTTCTTATCTCTTCTTGCTATTCTTTGGAACTCTGCATTCAGATGCTCATATCTTTCCTTTTCTCCTTTGCTTTTCACTTCTCTTCTTTTCACAGCTATTTGTAAGGCCTCCCCAGACAGCCATTTTGCTTTTTTGCATTTCTTTTCCATGGGGATGGTCTTCATCCCTGTCTCCTGTACAATGTCATGAACCTCATTCCATAGCTCATCAGGCACTCTATCTATCAGATCTAGGCCCTTAAATCTATTTGTCACTTCCACTGTATAATCATAAGGGATTTGATTTAGGTCATACCTGAATGGTCTATTAGTGGTTTTCCCTACTTTCTTCAATTTAAGTCTGAATTTGGCAATAAGGAGTTCATGATGTGAGCCACAGTCAGCTCCTGGTCTTGTTTTTGCTGACTGTATACAGCTTCTCCATCTTTGGCTGCAAAGAATATAATCAATCTGATTTCAGTGTGACCATCTGGTGATGTATAGAGTCTTCTCTTGTGTTTTTGGAAGAGGGTGTTTGGTATGACCAGTGCATTTTCTTGGCAAAACTCTATTAGTCTTTTCCCTGCTTCATTCCGTATTCCAAGGCCAAATTTGCCTGTTACTCCAGCTATCTCTTGACTTCCTACTTTTGCATTCCAGTCCCCTGTAATGAAAAGGACATCTTTTTGGGGTGTTAGTTCTAAAAGGTCTTGTAGGTCTTCATAGAACCATTCAACTTCAGCTTCTTCAGCGTTACTGGTTGGGGCATAGACTTGGATTACTATGATATTGAATGGTTTGCCTTGGAAACGAACAGAGATCATTCTGTCGTTTTTGAGATTGCATCCAAGTACTGCATTTCAGACTCTTTTGTTGACCATGATGGCTACTCCATTTCTTCTGAGGGATTCCTGCCCGCAGTAGTAGATATAATGGTCATCTGAGTTAAATTCACCCATTCCAGTCCATTTGAGTTCACTGATTCCTAGAATGTTGACATTCACTCTTGCCATCTCTTGTTTGACCACTTCCAATTTGCCTTGATTCATGGACCTGACATTCTAGGTTGCTATGCAGTATTGCTCTTTACAGCATCAGACCTTGCTTCTATCACCAATCACATCCACAGCTGGGTATTGTTTTTGCTTTGGCTCCATCCCTTCATTCTTTCTGGAGTTATTTCTCCACTGATCTCCAGTAGCATATTGGGCACCTACTGACCTGGGTAGTTCCTCTTTCAGTATCCTATCATTTTGCCTTTTCATACTGTTCATGGGGTTCTCAAGGCAAGAATACTGAAGTGGTTTGCCCTTCCCTTCTCCAGTGGACCACATTCTGTCAGATCTCTCCACCATGACCTGCCCATCTTGGGTTGCCCCATGGGCATGGCTTAGTTTCATTGAGTTAGACAAAGCTGTGGTCCTAGTGTGATTAGATTGACTAGTTTTCTGTGTATGGTTTCAGTGTGTCTGCCCTCTGATGCCCTCTTGCAACACCTACCGTCTTACTTGGGTTTCTCTTACCTTGGGCGTGGGGTATCTCTTCACAGCTGTTCCAGCAAAGCACAGCCACTGCTCCTTACCTTGGACGAGGGGTATCTCACTGCCGCCCTTCCTGACCTTCAACGTGGGATAGCTCCTCTAGGCCCTCCTGCACCCGCGCAGCCATGGCTCCTTGGGCGTGGGGTTGGCCCTCCCTGCCGCCGCCCCTGGCCTCAGGCTTGGGGGCATGGGGTAGCTCCTCCAAGCCGCCGCCCCTGACCTCGGTCAAGGGGTAACTCCTCTCATCGCTGCCGCTGACCTCGGACGCGGGGTAGCTCCTCTCAGCCGCACCCCCCCCCCCCCCCCCCCGCAACCTCGGACGTGAGGTAGCTCCTCTCAGCCATTCCTGCACCGTCTCAGCCCAGCACTCTCGGCCGCTGCCCCTACCTCGGACATGGGGACCTCCTGGCTTCTGCCCCTGACCTCGGATGTGGGGTAGCTCCTCTCGGCCGCCTGCACTTAGTGCGCCGGTCGCGGCCACGCTATAGTCCATGGGGTCGCAAAGAGTCAAGCATGACTGAGCAACTGACACTTTTTCACTTTTCATAACCAATATCAGGAGTGAAAAAAAGACATTGTTACAGTCAGAAAAAGAAAAAGAAAATATTATAAATAGCTTTCTGCTGATATACTTAAAAGTTTAGAAAACATAAGGAAATTTCCAGAAAGTAGAGCTTACTAAAACTGATTCATTAAGGGATATAAAATATGAATAGTTTTATAACTAGTAATGAAATTAAAACAGTAATTAAAAAAAAAAAATCTTTCCACAGAGAACACTTGAGGCCCAGTCAACTTCACCAGCACGGTCTACCTAACACTGAAGTGAAGTGAAGTGAAAGTGGCTCAGTTGTGTCTGACTCTTTGTGACCCCATGGACTATACAGTCCATGGGATTCTCCAGGCCAGAATACTGGAGCAGGTAGCCTTTCCCTTCTCCAGGGGATCCTCCAAACCCAGGGATTGAACACAGGTCTCTCGTGTTGCAGGTGGATTCTTTACCAGCTGATCCACTAGGGAAGCCCAAGAATACTGAAATGGGTAGCCTGTCCCTTCGCCAGTGGATCTTCCCGACCCAGGAATTGAACTGGGGTCGCCTGCATTGCAGGCAGATCCTTTACCAACTGAGCTACCAGGGAAGCACACCTAACACTGAAAGAGCAATTAGCTCCAGTCTCACATAAACTTACATATAACCTGATACCAAAGCATGACAAGTACAGGGAAAGAGAAATCATAGGCCAGTTTTACTTTTGAACAGAGATGTAAAAATTGTAAATAAAATGCTAGCAAATCAAAATCAATAATACGTAAACAAGATAGCACATATTTTGACTATGTTGTATTTGTCTCTCGAATGTAAACTTGCTTTAACATTAGAAAATTAATATAATCTATCCTATTTTAAAAGCTTAAATAAAAATCGCCAACTTTTCAGTAATAAAGAATAAAAGAATTCTGTTTTTTTCACTGAGAAGCTAGAATCACCATTTACTTTTTGTACTCCTATTTGCATATTCCCCACCCTGGCATTTTCCCATTTTGATCAGACTAATTTTCATCCAGAAACATGAGGACCCCTATGGGGCATGCCGATAAGGCACATGTATGATTCTTCTCACTACAGAGAACAGGTCCAGATTAGCATTATCCCCATTTAGTCTTATGATACTTAAAAATCAGTGACTACCAAGGGCTTACTGAATACACGGTCCATTAATACGTCTTGTAAGAGAAGGATAAATTGATCCAAAATATGATCTCTGCCTTCTAACCAAGAGAGACAAAATCTTTAAAAAAATCTTGAACTCTTGTAGACTGTAGGTGTTAGCCCCCCAATTCCAAGCCAGCCTCAGTGTCAAGTGAAACTTAATTAACCCTTCTTTACTCCAGTGCTTCCCCATTTTAACATACTTTCCCTAAAATCCCTTTTGAATTCTTTAGCCCTGAATTACCACCAACTTGCTATTGCCTTCATATGTCCAGTTTAGACAAATCAAGATAAGATGCCAAATATTATTTTTAATTTTTTAAAAGGTTGAAGATGATTACCTCAGCATCTTTATTCATTGCTGAAGGGAAGACACTTTGCTTTTTATATTAAATTTGGTGAACAACAGAATAGTAGACTCTCAAGCTGAAGAATTTTAAAAGCTATTTGTTCCAGCTATCCCTTTGACTGTTCCTAACCTCTCTCCCATTTAGTGTTCTCAAGCCTTTACTTAAACACATCAAGGACTGTTGAACTTGCTTGTACAGAGTGGAACATTAAGAATTATCCACTAATGATGATGATGTTGATAAGTGTACTCCAATAAAAAAAATGCATTTCTTCATTTCTTTCTTTCTTGTCACCTGTCAGTAGTTTTGGGGTTTTGAGTAGCTTGGGGAAGGGAGTTGCATTTCAAAATGCGTCCTCCACTCTAATGTGCCACAGAAATTCAGTGCATTGTCCTCAGAGAGGACACGTGATCTGTATTCAAAATAGAACACTAATAGGCTCACTTCCTAAAGATTGCCAAAGGCCAAAGAACTGACTTTTATCACCAGGGAGATAATATTATTTACCTCCCCTTAGTAAGATATGTGCTTCGAATTACTTTTTGTTTTTTCCCAGAAGGACACAGGTTCTTTTAGCTATCCTTTTCTACCCAATTCTCCTTGAAACCACAGACACAGATTTTAAGATAGTCAGCCTGTGTTTGCAATGTAATTTGTACTGGAGAAAGCTAGAGGCCCTCATGGGAATTAAGCTCCTGAATTTTATACCAAGAGTTGACATTAATAAATGACCAAAGACTCATATGGTGCTTCTGCTTTGGACTAAATGATTTACTACTGCTTTTGTTGATGTCAGTATTATCTAGGAATTGTAAACGTGCCATGATGGGGACAGCTGACACCTGGCTGTCAATTTGTTCAAATCCACTGTGCTTCTTTCTGTTGGTATGTTAGGTCTCAATTCAGAAAGGTAGCTGCTTCCAGTTAAAAGGAGTATTTTCTCTCTTGCCACTGAGGGTAATAAATTAGGGAGTTCTCTCTAAACAATCCACATAAATGCCAGATTAATGAGCACTAAATACGAACAGTATCACAAACACTGTTAGTACATGTTTCAGGATCCCCTAAATGCTCTGTGTTATCACCTGCCTGTGATGTGATGAGAAGCCTCTGACGTTCAAATGAAGGATGGAAAAGAAAGAACTAGAGGTAGAAAACAGGAGTGGTTAGGATGGCCAGAGAACAAGTCTGATGAATAAATGTCTACTCTGCCCTTGCTGCCACCACTGCTGGGCTGGACAGATTTCCTCATGGTTCTGGCCACATGGGAGAAGGCAATGGCACCCCACTCCAGTACTCTTGCCTGGAGAATCCCATGGATGGAGGAGCCTGGTAGGCTGCAGTCCATGGGGTCTCGAAGAGTCGGATACAACTGAGCGACTTCACTTTCACTTTTCACTTTCACGCATTGGAGAAGGAAATGGCAACCCACTCCAGTGTGCTTGCCTGGAGAATCCCAGGGATGGGGGAGCCTGGTGGGCTGCCATCTATGGGGTCACACAGAGTCGGACATGACTGAAGCAACTTAGCAGCAGCAGCAGCTGGCCACATGTTTTGGGAAGGCCAGGTGTCCTCTGGATACGAGTTGGCCAAGTAGAAAAGAGGAAACAAAGTCTATCAAACCTGATACCCAGAGACTTTGACTTATTAATGGAATATTCCATTCTCAGGGAAACATAACTTTGGCCCTGATCTAATGGGCTATTTTCATTGTCTTTAATGCTGATATTAAGTATACTACAAAGCTATTGGTGACATTTTAGTCATAGGTTAGGTGTCAAAGATGTATTTTTTAAGAACTGGTCATTTTAACAGGTACCTTTCAGAACCTGGGTGGTATACAATTTCCCTCATGTGTTTGTTCCCTATTGTCCAAAATGGATTACAGATAACTAAAATCATGAGCTGTGGCCAGATAATTGCTCACATTTCTTGGTCAGTTTGTCATATACCAGGAATTGTCTGAAATGTTCTACATATTTGAATCTTAACTCTCACAACACATCTATGAAATGCATACTGTTGAGCTAGTGGTAAACAATCTGCCAGTGCAGGAGGTGTAAGAGACACAGGTTTGACCCCTGGGGATCAGGTTTGACCCAGGGGATCGATAAGATCCCCTGGAGGAAGGCATGGTAACCCTCTCCAGTATTCTTGCCTGGAGAATCCCATGGACAGAGGAGCCAGGCAGGCTGCAGTCCATTGGTCGCAAAGAGTAGGACATGACTGAAGCAAATTAACACTAGACATGCCCATTATAAAGATGAGAAAACTGAAGTTTAGGTTACATAATTTGCTTGAAGTCACATAGTTGGTCATGGTGACTCTTGACTTGACCTCAAGGAATCTGACCACAAAACCCCAGCTCTTAACCACTGTTCTATTTAAATGAGCAAAGTCTCTAAAATGAAAGAAAATATCTTTTTCTTAAAATGGAAAAAATGAATTCATTGTTCCTAGGCTGTTGATAGATCTATGTAAGATAATGTATGTAAAATTCTCAGGACAGCACCTGGTCCTTAATGGCTTTGAATAAATTTTATCATTCATGATTATTGTGTCTTTAACATAAATATCAGGTCCATCACACGTTGGTCGCCTTATTCTCACGGGGATTTGGTTCATGGAAGGTGGCATAGCGCCTTTGGTGCATAAGCATGCTAATTGCAGGCTTTAGAACCAAACCTGGGTGGCACTTTGCAAATGGGATTAAAGCCCTAGCTTGTAGCTGCCAAGTACCCAGCAGAGCAAGGATCTCAATGTTTGGCAGATTTTCTGTTCCAGCATCCTTTCTGAAAGCAGGGTTTTCCCAGTGATGTATTTTATAAACATATCAAATTGCCACTTGTTTCTTATGCTTTTCTGATAAGAGAAACATTTGGAATCTGTGTCCTGCCACATTTAAACACTAAATATTCAGCTTTTAAAAAACACATCTTACCTCTTCCTTCAGAGCACCCGAGAGGATTATGGAGGCAGACATCATGGCCTCCTTTGGTTCTCTGTGTGTAGAGATCTCTAGGCCCAGGGAGTGCTTTGGCCTTTGGTATTTAGAGGGGTGCTGTAAGTCACTTTCCTTACTAGCCTGGAGAACCTCTGCTCAGTGCTTATCATGGTCTGAATATTTTGCCCCCCCCCCCAAATTTATACATTGAAGCCCTAACCCCAATGTGTTAGTTGTCAGAGATGGAGCCTTGAGGACGGAAGAGGGGAGAACAGAGTTAGATGAGGTCATGGTGACGGCATCCTCCTGATGGGGTTAGTGTCCTTCTAAGAAGAGGCACCAGAGAGCTCATTGAGCATGGGGCACTGTAGACGATAATGGTGTCCATGTTCAGGGAAAGAAAACACAAGCCACCTCCCTGTGGTCAGTAGGCTTCTTTTGAGGTTAGCAAGAGAGTGAAAAGAGACTGGCATGAGGCTCAGGGTGGGCCTAAAAACATCAAGCACTATCATATTTCACAGAGCAAGAGTTACCAGACCTACATTTTTTGAATTTTCCCATGAGTTCTTCCAAGTTAAATGACTGATTTTGCCTCAGGATTGTTGGGTTTTGTATAGAAAAATCTAATGTGACAACAGATTGGAAGAGAGTAATGGGAATAGTCTACTGTATATTTGAGTTGAAATGCAGTTGACTTATGATGTTGTGTTAATTCCTGCTGTACAGCAAAGTGTCTTAGTTATACACATCTACTGCATTGCTTTAAAATGCACTTTGTTGTTTGTGGTCCATTTATATAGAAGCTAATATGATTGTCTTGGCTCCTTGGCAGAGGATCTGCATTCTCAGCATCACTTCAGCAAAAGTTGTTAAGGTAATAGTGTGAGGGCCTTTTGATCTTTCTGATTAGCATGGAGCTTAGCTAACCTGATGATATGACTCTGACTGAAACTGGGTTTGGGTCTGTTAATACAGCATAATAAATTCAAATGGAGCTTCCTTGGGCTGTCTAATCCAAGAAACAAAGTTCTCATAAACAACTTTGCTTAAAGAAAGAAGTTTAAGTGTATCATTTGTTTTGATTTTTTAAATTAATCTTCATGTTGCTTTTCCTGCTTAAGAAGTGAAACCCTGGGATACTACAACTGTGGGTGATTCAGCAACCCATTCAATAAATGTGTAATAAACACCAGATATGTCACAGGCTAGGGTCAGACTTTATTTTGGGGGCTCCAAAATCACTGCAGATGGTGATTGCAGCCATGAAGTTAAAAGACACTTACTCCTTGGAAGGAACATTATGACCAACCTAGATAGCATATTAAAAAGCAGAGACATTACTTTGCCAACAAAGGTCTGTCTAGTCAAGGCTTTGATTCTTCCAGTAGTCATGTGTGGATGTGAGAGTTGGACTGTGAAGAAAGCTGAGCACCGAAGAATTGATGCTTTTGAACTGTGGCATTGGAGAAGACTCTTGAGAGTCCCTTGGACTGCAAGGAGATCCAACCAGTCCATTCTAAAGGAGATCAGTCCTGGGTGTTCTTTGGAAAGAATGATGCTAAAGCTGAAACTCCAATACTTTGGCCACCTCATGTGAAGAGTTGACTCATTGGAAAATACTCTGATGCTGGGAGGGATTGGGGGCAGGAGGAGAAGGGGATGACAGAGGATGAGATGGCTGGATGGCATCACCGACTTGATGGACGTGAGTTTGAGTGAACTCTGGGAGTTGGTGATGGACAGGGAGGCCTGGTGTGCTGCAATTCATGGGGTCGCAAAGAGTCAGACATGACTGAGCGACTGAACTGAACTGACTGATGTGCAAGGTGCTAGGGATACCATAGTCAAACATAAAAGACAAGTGCCCAACCCTATGCTACTTGCCTTATGTGTGACCTACCAGGCTATCAATGATTCTACCCATTTCTGAGCTCAGTCTTCTGGCCACACATTACTGGAGCCAGGACAGAGAATGTGAGTAGGCCAGGCAGACAGAGAGCATTCAGAGGAGTATACAGAAACAGGACAAGCATTTTGAAGTCTGTGTTGAAATGGAAAGCAAAGCTGCCCTTGCAATTCAGTGAATAGACTTTAATATTAAAGTAAACTTTCAGTTCAGTTCAGTCGCTCAGTCGTGTCTGACTCTTTGCAACCCCATGACCTGCAGCACGCCAGGCCTCCCTGTCCATCACCAACTCCCGGAGTTCACCTAAACTCATGTCCATCGAGTCAGTAATGCCATCCAGCCATCTCATCCTCTGTCGTCCCCTCTCCTCCTGCCCCCAATCCTTCCCAGCATCAGAGTCTTTTCCAATGAGTCAACTCTTCGCATGAGGTGGCCAAAGTACTGGAGTTTCAGCTTTAGCATCATTCCTTCCAAAGAACACCCAGGACTGATCTCCTTCAGAATGGACTGGTTGGATCTCCTTGCAGTCCAAGGGACTCTCAAGAGTCTTCTCCAACACCACAGTTCAAAAGCATCAATTATTCGGTGCTCAGCTTTCTTCACAGTCCAACTCTCACATCCATACATGACCACTGGAAAAACCATGACCTTGACTAGATGGACCTTTGTTGGCAAAGTAATGTCTCTGCTTTTGAATATGCTATCTAGGTTGGTCATAACTTTCCTTCCAAGGAGTAAGCATCTTTTAATTTCATGGCCGCAATCACCATCTGCAGTGATTTTGGAGCCCAAAAATATAAAGTCTGACACTGTTTCTCCATCTATTTGCCATGAAGTGATGGGACCAGATGCCATGATCTTAGATTTCTGAATGTTGAGCTTTAAGCCAACTTTTTCACTCTCCTCTTTCACTTTCATCAAGAGGCTTTTTAGTTCCTCTTCACTTTCTGCCATAAGGGTGGTGTCATCTGCATATCTGAGGTTATTGATATTTCTCCTGGCACTCTTGATTCCAGCTTGTGTTTCTTCCAGCCCAGCGTTTCTCATGATGTCCTCAGCATAGAAGTTAAATAAGCAGGGTGACAATATACAGCCTTGACATACTCCTTTTCCTATTTAGAACCAGTCTGTTGTTCCATGTCCAGTTCTAGCTGTTGCTTCCTGACCTGCATACAGGTTTCTCAAGAGGCAGGTCAGGTGGTCTGGTATTCCCATCTCTTTCAGAATTTTCCACAGTTCGTGGTGATCCACACAGTCAAAGGCTTTAGCATAGTCAATAAAGCAGAAATAGATGTTTTTCTGGAACTCTCTTGCTTTTTTGATTATCCAGTGGATATTGGCAATTTGATCTCTGGTTCCTCTGCCTTTCCTAAAACCAGCTTGAACATCTGGAATTTCACAGTTCACGTATTGCTGAAGCCTGGCTTGAGGAATTTTGAGCATTCCTTTACTAGCGTGTGAGATGAGTGCAATTGTGCGGTAGTTTGAGCATTCTTTGGGCAGTTGCAAACATAACAAAATTGTTTGCTTTGGTAAAGACATGTCACCCTGCTATATATCATTGTATGAAAAGAGTGTTGGGTCAGATTGACTAAAGAAGATCAGCAGAATATGAACAATAGAGGAAAAGTATCTGAAGTGGTTGCAGACAAGACACTTTTCCTAATTACCTTGGTGAAATTCACCAGTCCCCAATAAGAGGAGATTGGAAATTCACATCAGAACCTGCTGTACATAATTTGTAGTTTTCTGTATGTAATTATACTTAAGTAAATTGTAGAGGAATCTGCATATGTTATCCTTTCGTAGTACAAATTGAATCATTTTAATGAATCCCTTTTTTTGCAATTAAAAGTCATGTATCAAGACCCACTGAAGTGAAAACTCCACAGGCAGGGCCTGCATTTCCTCATGCTCGCTGCTCTACCCCCTGCACCTAGCATGGTGTCTGTGAGCAGCCCTTTCTTTGTCAAGTTTTCTGACTGCCCAGGTCTTTTGCATACTCATCCTTCCCTTGGGAAAAGGTATCATCTTACAAATGCTATCTCCCCAAAGAGGAAACCAGAAAACACATTTCCCAGCCTTTCTTGCAGCTGAGACGGATATACGTGACTGACTTTCCACCAGCCAGCTGCACCCACAAGGGACTTCAAATCAGAAGTAAATATAAAGAAGCAAGCATCACCCCAAATCTAATTTTTTCTGGCAAAGGTAGCAACTGAAGCATCTGTCTTTCTCCTCCAGTAAGCTTTCCCCGAGCAGCCCCCATCCCTCATGAGGGCTGTTGGGTTAGACCTTCTCTAGGTTTACTTTTCACTGTACTTTTCTGTGCTGTTCTAATGGTTAGCATCTTTTATTAGGTTCTAATCTGCTGTGGTAGTTAAGGTAATCCTAATTCCTCTCCAAACCAAAAATATATGGTGAATCCAACACAAAAGAAGTTTCCTTTTCCTGATCACATAAAGGTAAAATAGTACCTGGGCTCAGCAGACAACCCTGCTGCAGGAGGTAGTTCACAGATCCAGGCATCTTCTGTCACGCAGCTTTGCCATCTGTACCACACAGCTTCCAACGGTGCCATGCCCATCTGAACCAGGCCAGAGGCAAAGGGCAGGAAGAATCACACTCTGCGGGTTTTATGAGCTAGGCTCTGCAGCTATGCTTATCACTGGTGTTCACATTCTGTTGCTGAGAGCTCAACCACGTGGCAGATACAGTCTAGCTTCCCGTAGTTTCTTCCAGGTATGTCGACACCAGAAAATGACAGTAAAGTGCTGTATCTAACTTTCTATCTTCCCACTTGCTTCCTTCCTGCTCAAATGGGGAAAAGGATGACAGAAGGCTCATCTTACAGAACACTAAATCACAGACAGCTGTAGCTGTGATCTGGCTTCCCATTTTTCGGCTCATTGGTGCTTTTCGCTAAACATTTCTGTTGGACTGGGAGAAGGCGCATTTCATTGGGTAGTTATTTCTAAATGCTTTGCCTGAAATGGCTTTTATCTCCAGGCACCCCATGTGTCACTTTGAAAGGGAAAATGCTTAGTGTGCAGCCGGGAGCCACATGTGTTCTGACATGTGGATTTCCAAATCATTGCCTCTTGGCCACCCACAGGCTAACACAGGAAACATCTCCTCTCCTCCCCACCCCCAACCCCGTCTCTTCTGGACCTAGGTGCCTTATCAGCAGCCAGGGAGAGCTGGGAGTACTACTCGGGAGCCAGGGACCTCCAGAGCCCGGACTTGCAGAGTCAGCCAGCCCTGCAGAAGCTTTTGGAGTATGGGGGAAGTTCTTTGCACCAGCAGGCTGCTGTGCTCCGCAAGCTGCTCATGAAGTCCCCGCGCTTTGGCAACTCCATAGGAGGAAGCTATCTAGAACTGGCCAACACGGTGAGTCCTTTCTGGTTCAGAGAACACATCTTTAGGCCTGGGTGGATGCCAATCTGCATATTTGAATTCTGAGCTCCAGAGGACATATCAGGTATTGTCTCTTTTTATTGAGCTAAACATTGTACCATCTCCAGCATTGCCAATAATGTTAAGTGCTCCAAATGCTTATGACTGGTGACTTCCCTTGTACTATTAAGAGCAGAGTGATTGGTTAAAAAGTGTTTTAAGTCTGTACCTTGTACGGATTTAATTTCCAGCATATCTACAATGGCTTCACCTTAATGAGAACACTTTTCTGGTATCAGACATTACAGATTAATAGGATGTAATCCTCTGTGCTCCCCAACTTGGACTTTACTCGTTTGAAAAAGAAAATGCTTCATTGAAAGTTTGATCAGTCTTTCTGCTTGTACTTTAAAAACATACTCTGTTGAAAACTTGGAATCTCATTAGGCTTAATTTGAACTTCCTTTTTACCTCAGGATGAATTATTACCATGATGATCCTTGAATGAAAAGCTGTTGCCTTCCTTTTTAAGTTGAGCTGGGAAACGAGGCTGGGTGGCTGATGGCCTGGGCTCTATTGAGGGTGACATGCACACAGTTTATAAATTAAGGTTGCTATCCAGCCATGGTGTGAAAGGCCCATAAACGGACCTGAGATTTTGAAACTGAAGTTTGAAACTGAAGGTGGTATATTCGTGACAACTTCACTTATGCATATTTACAATCTGCTTTGAGGTTTGACCAATGGTTTTCAGACTTTTTAAGTCTAAGGCATATTTTCTAATTCTGACATTTTTGGTGACGTGTTTGAAGCCACTAATAATCCTAAATACACAGCAGGAGTTAAAGTACAATCATCAGACAAATCCTAATTTAGAGACATTCTGTACAATACTTGACCAGTACCCCTAGAGATTGTCAAGGATATTGAAAGTAAGGAAAGTTTGAGAAAGAGAAACTGTCACAGCTAAGAGAAGCCTAAGAAGATCTGACAACTAAATATAATGTGGTACCCTGGCTGGGACATCAGGTACAAACTAAGAAAATCTGGGTAAATTATGGATTTTAGTTACTAACAATGTACCAGTATTGATTCATAAATTGTGACACTATACCATAATGATGTACGATGTTTATAACAGGGGAAACTGGATAAGAAGTGTATGACAACTCTCTGTCCCATCTTTGCAACTTTTCAAAAAAATTTTAAATATATTAAAACTACACAGGCTCACACACACAGTCACTACTAGGGTGTAACTATGTTTCATAAGATCTGTAAAAGAACCCATAGTCATTGCATTGTCCCTTTAAGGACATTCTTGCTCCATTTGCGTAGAACAATTGACTATCCTGGGACTTCCCTGGTGGCTCGGATGGTAAAGTGTCTGCCTACAATGCGGGAGACCCGGGTTCGATCCCTGGGTCAGGAGGGTCCCCTGGAGAAGGAAATGGCAACGCACTCTAGTACTCTTGCCTGGAAAATCCCATGGACAGAGGAGCATGGTGGGCTACAGTCCATGGGGTCGCAAAAAGTCAGACATGACTGAGCGACTCCCCTTTACTTTCACTTTACTTTATTGACTATCCTAATTTGCCTTCCTGTGTGCCCAGGAGACTAGCCAAGCAGCAAGAAATATGTCATCTTTCTCTGTCATGGGCTTGGATTTCGGCTATGCTTTTACAAATAATTTGCAGCAAATTGAACTTTACTCTTTGCTATGTCAGATCAGCCTTTTTCAAGACAGTGACATAGAAGTGTGGGTTATAGCAAAAATCAGTGTTACACATGGATCAAAATTTAGTGGCCCCTGCCCTGAAGAGTTCAGGGCTCGAGGCCCACCAGTTTTCTGCAGCAAACCTCCTAGTGAGAACTGCAAAAATTGGTGGTTTCCTACCTCTGCTCATCTCTGTGATTCTTTCCCCACCCACCTCCCCACAAAACCTCCCCTGGCATGTGCCTTCCAGGGATCGAACCCACAACCCTGCTGTAGAAGCGCAGAGTCTTAACCACTAGGCCATCAGGGAAGTCCCAGTGCCTTGATCTTAACCTTTGCAGTAACTGCTTGCGTTCTGTTCTGTTCTCTTTACAGTCCTGTCAGAGGCCAGCTCAGCTCCCAGGTTCCCATCAGCCAGGTTCTCTTTGTGAATTATTGGTGAAGCTTTGGAATTGCTGGAGCTCTGCCTGCAAGGGCCCCTCCAGAGGCTAGTTTGAGATACACTCGCTTAAATGTTGAGCACCAGCTCACGTAGGAGTGTTCGTTTTATTAAAAGTCATGACCTTGGAAGTCCCTTGTGGTCTAGTGATTAGGACTCCACACTTTCACTACTGAGGGCCTGAATTTAGTGACCTGCTTGGGGAACTAAAAGCCCACAAGGCACACAGTGTGGTTAAAAAAAAAGTCATGACCTACACATTTACAGTTGCACACTTTTTTGTATATATGTTGTTGACACAAATAACCAACAATCAATCTATAATAGCAATAGAAAAGAGTTTTATTTGAATCAGCTGAGGACGATAGCCTGGAAAACAGCCTCTCAGATAGCTTCTGAAGAACTGGTCCAGAGAATCACACTTTTCAGCTGCTTTATATCTTATCAGAACAAAGAACATTAAGCAAGTTGTGGATTCATTTCTTCAAGGTTTCAAAAAAAGAGATCAGATGTACACAACAGCCAGCATGGCCTTGGCACCTGGGGGAGCCCTGGCATTGATGTCCCAAGACAAAAATTCTTTACTTCTGATCAGTGTGCCCTTTCCCTTATTAATTAAAGCAGATGTACAATGTATGTTTGATAGAACACAGTCTATTTTAGTTGCTGTAAGATTCAGGTTTACTCAAGTATAAGCCAGGATGGGTTCTCCATACCTCAATATGTGAAAATTTCTTTTACTGATGTTATATGTCTATAAAAGCTTATAATGAACACAGAATCACTGATGGTGATGTATTCAGTGGTATTCATTGGAATACATTGAATAAGTTTCTTTTTTAAAAAGTTGTTATTCCACAAATGAACAAATAAAATTGTACATGCTACTTAATGTGATCCTTGGTGAGAATCAGACCAAAATGAAAATGTAGGCACTTGAACTAAGTAACAGTGATTATGTTCTTTATTTTCTCACTGATTTGAACAAGCACAGTTTTATTTTTTTTATTTATTTTTTTAATAATTTTTTAGGGGTCTTAAAACGACTATTTTATTATGCTCATGTACTCTGTGGATCGGGAATTAGGCAGGGCAGAGGGACGGTGGCTTGTCTGTATTCCTTCACATCCAGGTGTCCTGAGTTTCCTCACAATATGGCAGCTTCAGTGTTTTTTTTTTTAATTGGAGGCTAATTACTTTACAATATTGTATTGGTTTTGCCATACATCAACATGAATATGCCACGGGTGTACACACGTTCCCCATCCTGAACCCCCTCCCACTTCCCTCCCCGTACCATCCTTCTGGGTCATCCCAGTGCACCAGCCCCAAGCATCCTGTATCCTGCATCGAACCTGGACTGGTGATTCGTTTCTTATATGATATTATACATGTTTCAATGCCATTCTCCCAAATCATCCCACCCTCTCCCTCTCCCACAGAGTCCAAAAGACTGTTCTATACATCTGTGTCTCTTTTGCTATCTTGCATACAGGGTTATCATTACCATCTTTCTAAATTCCGTATATATGCATTAGTATACTGTATTGGTGTTTTTCTTTCTGGCTTACTTCATTCTGTATAATCGGCTCCAGTTTCATCCACCTGATCAGAACCGATTCCAATGTATTCTTTTTAATGGCTGAGTAATACTCCATTGTGTATATGTACCACAGCTTTCTTATCCATTCATTTGCTGATGGGCATCTAGGTTGCTTCCATGTCCTGGCTATTATAAACAGTGCTGCAATGAACATTGGGGTACATGTGTCTCTTTCAGTTCTGGTTTCCTCAGTGTGTATGCCCAGCAGTGGGATTGCTGGGTTGTATGGCAGTTCTGTTTCCAGTTTTTTAAGGAATCTCCACACTGTTCTCCATAGTGGCTGTACTAGTTTGCATTCCCACCAACAGTGTAAGAGGGTTCCCTTTTCTCCACATCCTCTCCAGCATTTATTGCTTGTAGACTTTTGGATCGCAGCCATTCTGACTGGCATGAAATGGTACCTCATTGTGGTTTTGATTTGCATTTCTCTGATAATGAGTGATGTTGAGCATCTTTTCATGTGTTTGTTAGCCATCTGTATGTCTTCTTTGGAGAAATGTCTATTTAGTTCTTTGGCCCATTTTTTGATTGGGTCGTTTATTTTTCTGGAATTGAGCTGCAGGAGTTGCTTGTATATTTTTGAGATTAATTGTTTGTCAGTTGCCTAATTTGCTATTATTTTCTCCCATTCTGAAGGCTGTCTTTTCACCTTGCTTATAGTTTCTTTTGTTGAAGCACAGTTTTTAAGAATTCCCTGGTGGTCCTTAGGACGCCATGCTTCCACTGCAAGGGGCAAGGGTTCAATCCCTGGTCAGGGAACTAAGATCACACAAGATGCTTGGTGCAGCCAGAAAAAAGAAAACACACAAACTTAAAAAATATGTTTTATTGAAGTGTAGTTGATTTACAATGTTGTGTTAGTTTCTGCTGTGTAGCAAAGTGATTCAGTTATACATACATAAATAAATATTCTTTTTAATACTCTTTCCTATTTTAGTTTATCACAGGATATTGAATATACAGTAGGGCCTTCTTGTTTATCTGTCCTGTATATGCTCTATCTGCTACCCCAAACTTCCACTCCATCCCTTCCCCACCCCACTCCCCCTTGGTAACTATAAGTCTGTTCTCTATGTCTGTGAATCTATATCTGCTTCACAAATATGTTCATTTTTGTTGTATTTTAGATTCCATATATAAGTGATATCATATGATATTTGTCCTCCCCTTTCTGACTTACTTCACTTAATATCATAATCTCTAGTTGTATCCATATGGCTGCAAGTGGCATTAATTTATTCTTTTTTTATGGCTGAGTAATATTTCATTGTGTACATATACTGCATCTTTATTCATTCATCTGCCAGTGGACATTTAGGTTGCTTCCATGTCTTGGCTATTGTAAATAGTACATGAACACTGAGGTGCATGAATCTTTTAGAAGTAAGTTTTCATCTTTTCTGCATATATGCATAAGAGTGACATTACTGCATCACACGGCACCTCTATGTTTAGTTTCTTTTTATTTTAATTGAAGGATAATTATAATATTGTGCTGGTTTCTGCCATACATCAGCATGGATCAGCCATAGGTACTCATATGTCCCCTCCCTCTTAAGCCTCCCTCCCACCTCCCACGCCATCCAACCCCTCTAGGTTGTCACAGAACGCTGGTTTGAGTTCCCTGTGCCTTACAGCAAATTCCCATTGGCTATCGTTTTTACATATGGTAGTGTATGTGTTTCCGTGTTACTCTCTCCATTCATCCTACCCTTTCCTTCCTACCCCTCCCATGTCCATAAGTCTGTTCTCTGTGTCTGCATCTCCATTGCTGCCCTGCAAATAGGTTCATCAGTACCATCTTTCTAGATTCCATATATTTGTTAATATACAATGTTTGTTTTTCTCTTTCTGACTTACTGCACTCTGCATAATAGGCTCTAGGTTTATCCACCTCATTAGCACTTACTCAAATGCATTTCTTTTTATGGTATTTTTGGTTTTTTAAGGAACCCCCATACTGTTTTCCATAGTGGCTGTGCAAACTTCCATTTCCACCAACAATGTAGGAGGATTCCCTTTTCTCCACACCCTCTCCAGAATTTGTTATTTGTAGACTGTTTAATGTTGACCATGCTGACTAATATAAAGTGGTACTTCATTGTAGTTTTGATTTGCGTTTCTCTGATAATGAACAGCTTGGAGCATCTTTTGATATGCCTTTTAATCATCTCTGTATGTCTTCTTTGGAGAAATGTTTAGGTCTTCTGCTCATTTTTTTAATTGGGTTTTTTACTTTTTTATTATTGAGTTGTATGAACTGTTTGTATATTTTGGAAATTAAAGCCTTGCTTAATTAATTAATTAAGTCACATTATTTGCAAATACTTTCTCCCAGTCCATAGGTTGTCTTTCGTTTTCATTTTGTGGTTTCCTGTGCTATTCAAAACCTGGTAAGTTTGCTTTGGTTCTGTTTGTTTTTATTTTTATTTCTGTTGCCTTGGGAGACTGACCTAAGAAAACATTGATACAATTTATGTCAGAGAATGTTTTGCCTGTGATCTCTTCTAGGAGTTTTATGGTGTCAGGTCTTATGTTTAAATCTTTAAGCCATTTTAAGTTTATTTTTGTTTCTGGTGTGAGCGAATGTTCTAATGTCATTGATTTACATGCAGCTGTCCAACTTTCCCAATACTACTTGCTGAAGAGACTGTCTTTTCTCCATAGGATATTCTTGCCTCGTTTGTTGAAGATTAATTGTTCATAGGTGTGTGGGTTTATCTCTGGGCTCCCTGTTCCGTTCCATTGGCCAATATCTCTCTTTTTATGCCAGTGCCACACTGTTTTGATTACTGTAGCTTTGTAGTATTGCCTGATGTCTCAGGGGGTTATGCTTCTATCCTTGTTCTTTTCCCTGAGGACTGCTTTCGCAATTCTGGGTCTTGTATGGTTCCATGTAAATTTTAGGATTATTTGTTCTAGTTCTGTGAAAAATATCATGGGTAATTTGGTAGGGATTGCATTAAATCTGTAGATTGCTTTGGGTAGTGTGGCCATTTTAACAATATTTATTCTTCCAGTCCAAGAACATGGGATATCCTTCAATTTCTTTGAATAATCTTAAATTTCCTTTATTAATGTTTTATAGTTCTCAGCATATAAATCTTTCATCTCCTTAGTCAGGTTTATTCCTAAGTATTTTTTATGTGATTTTAAAAGGGATGGTTTGTTTACATTCCCTTTCTGATATTCCACTGTTAGTGGAAAATACAAAATTTAAAAATACATTTTAAACTCACAGGTCTTTAATAATGGCCTTGGACCTTGTGGTGAAAGTGACCTTTCTCAGTCGTGTCCAGCTCTTTGTGACTCCCGGTTCTTCGTCCTTTCCTGTATATTCACCATTTGTCATGTGACTTTGGTGTCTTCCTGTCAAATATGTGAGAAGTTGTAAAAGATTATTGTGTTTTTTTTTACCCCCTAGAACCCCCAAAAGATTATTATTTTAACCATTATGTTTAGGGTGGTTTGTTTCATAGAAATAGTTGACTTAAGGTCTGCTTACAGGGGTCCAGGGAGCCCAGTTCAAGAAATACCTCTTAAAAGTGGCCAAAGAAAGCAAATTGCCTCTCTAAATTGCACACTTGGGCAATCCCTTCACTTATATAACCGCATAAGAGTAATTTATGTTCTTTCTAAAACAAATCTTGAACTAATAAAATTCTGGGGTTTGGGTTTTTTTTTAAGTAGCTACTAAGAGCAAAAGGGCTTCACAGGTGGTGCTAGTGGTAAAGAACCCTCCTGCCAGTACAGGAGATGCAAGAGACACGGGTTTGATCCCTGGGTTGTGAAGATCCCCTGGAGAAGGAAATGGCAACCCACTGCATTCTTGCCTGGAAAATTCCATAGACAGAGGAGCCTGGTAGTCCATGGGGTCACAAGAGTCAGACACCACTGAACAACTGAGCATGACAATGATGAAGACCAAAAGATATGTTGGGAATTCCCTAGTGATCCAATGGTTAGGACTTCATGCTTCCATTGCAGAGGGCACAGGTTCAATCCCTGGTCAGGGAACTAAGAGTCCACAAGCCACATGGCATGGCCAAAAAAAAAATTAAAAGATATTTTATCAGTGCCCAGTTAGGAGATAGGAAACACATCATATTTCACACAGGGAAAGTTTAATGTGAAAAATTATTAACTAGAAGCAGGTGATTACCTACTGAGGAATCAAGAAAATCTAATAAATCCAGGAATAGCACATGTGAAGAGAAGTCACTCCCTCTAAAACTGAGTCAGAATACCCAAGGAAGGAACATATTTGGAAGAGGGCCCTTCCTTTACCCAGTGCTGAGGTTCACACTTCATTGAAATGGAGCAGCTAGTACCTGCTGCATGGCAGAGAAATTCCCTGAGATGCAGCAGGAAGCTAGCCCTCCAGACAGTCAACCCAACTGTGGGTTGCCACCCACTGGGGCATCACCAAGAAAGTGCCCACAGAGGAATCCTCTGGGAAACTGCCCACCAGAGTAGTGGCAAAACCCACTGAGAAGTCTCTCAGCTGGTGCCCCTGAAACTTACTGGAGATGAGTGCTTACCTAGATGTCCTACTGACCTCCACCCACCCCAAGAGGAAGCAGGGAAGAGTACAACAGAAAGAGCATCCTCTTCTTCCCCCAGGAGTGCTCCAGTGTCCCTACTGACAGAGGGAAAATGTCCAGGGAAGGTGGATTTGGAGATAAGAGGTGATAAACTCACACAGGCATTTCTAACGTTGAGACACTTCTGGGAGCATCCTACACAACATTTACCTTTCTAGGCATCCCTTCTGCTAGCAGTTACCTGTCGTCTTCTCCTTCTACCAAACACAGTGGATATTTTAACTTTGAGGTTTAACACGTTGTTCAAAATGGAAAGCCAGCACAGTGGATATAACTTTGAGGTTTAACACATTGTTCAAATGGAAAGCCAACAAGGTGATGTTGTACATGGAAACTTGTAGCAATTAGAGTTTTGTCTGAGAAGCAGAATGACTACCCATGATATATAATAAAGGATCTACAGAAAATGACTCACAGACATGGAGAACAGCCTTGTGGTTGCCAAGAGAAAGAGGGGATGAGAGAAGAATGGAGTGGGAGTTTGGGATTAACGGATACAAACTACTATGTATAGAATGGATAAACAACAAGGTCCTACTGTATAGCACAGGGAACTATATTCAGTGAAAGGCATAGTCGCTCAGTAGCATCTGACTCTTTGCAGCCCTATGGACTGTAGTCCGCCAGACTCCTCTGTCCATGGAATTCTCTAGGCAAGAATACTGGAGTGAGTTGCCATTTCCTTCTCCAGGGGATCTTCCCAACTCAGGGATTGAACCCAGGTCTCCTGCATTGCAGGCAGGTTGTTTACCATCTGAGCCACCAGGGAAGCCCCACTATATTCAATACCCTGAGATAAACCATAATGGAAAAGAATATAAAAAAGAATGCATATATATGTATGTATAACACTGTATCACTTTACTGTACAGCAGAAATTAACACAACATTGTAAATCAAGTACACTTCAAAAAAGAATAAAGGCTCTGCGGTAGGACAGTCTGTGCAGCCTGTTGATTCTTCGTCTGTGTTGAGCCTAGAGTAACTCTAGACCTGGCACATGAGCAGATACAAAGGAAAGCTGGATGTGGAGAACAGGTGGGAGTGCACGAGCACAGATTGGGATCCCTGAGGACAAACTGGGACCCAATTCTGTCTCTGAACCATTCCAACCTCAGTGCTGTGGGTGACCTACAGGAGAGCTGACACTCATTATCAAGGAACCACATACACACCTGGCCCAGGACTCAGAGACACTGAAGGAAGAGGCCTGGAGGAACTGAAGTTGCTACAAGTCTGATGCACCAAGTAAGCAGGCAGCAGACTCGCAACAACTTTCAGAGCATAAAAAGTATGACTTCTTCATTTCTACCTTCTGGTCTTCATACAGAGCTTCTCTTATGGCCATCAGAACCATATAAGAAAGAGAACTTTCGCCTCGGGCCGGTCACGTGGCGCCCAAAATGGCCGCACCCGGGAGACTCTAGCAGAGCATGGCGTGAGCCCTTGCGGGCCGGAGGCGACCCGCGGAGGCCGCGGCTGCACGGAGGACCGCGTAAGGCTCAAGATGGAAAATCATGAACCAGATGGTGCTATCATCAAGGAGAACTTAACTGATATCATAGCCAGAAAAATTAACCAACTCCCAGAAGTAGAACGGAATCTGCTTGAAAATGGATCAACATATGTTGGACTTAATGCTGCTCTCTGTCGCCTAATAGCAAATAGTCTTTTTCGACGCATCTTACATGTGACGCAGGCTCGTATAGCTGCTGGCTTACCAATGGCAGTGATCCCATTTTTGACAGCAAATGTATCTTACAAAGGTTTTGTAAGTTTACCTTTGAATACAGGTGATCTACAGTGTGAAACCTGCACCGTAACATGAGGTGGATTGGTTGGTCTTGTTTTCAGTGGCCTGTACCCTGTTTTCTTGGCTATCCCTGTGAATGGTGGCCTAGCAGCTAGGTATAATTCAGCCCTGCTACCAGAGAAAGGAAACATCTTAGATTACTGGATTAGGATTTCTAAGCCTGTCTATAGAAAGATGTTATTTCCCATTTTGCTCCAGACTGGGTTTGCTGCATACCTCGGGTCTAGACAATATAAACTACTTATAAAGGCTCTTCAGTTACATTAAAAAAAAAAAGAACTTTGGGAAACACAGTTCCAGCAGAGCTAAGATGACTTACATCTCAGAGCAGCAGAGAAACTGCCAGGGCAATCTGCACCCTGTTCCTAAAACCATCAGCAAAACAAAGTGAGACACTTCAGTTTAGCAAAGAAGAGATACAATGGGAAATATGTACCACCTGTTCTCTGATGAATTTTTCTCTCCAAAGATTTATATTTCATAAGAGGGCAAGTATAAATTATAATGTTATAGATTCTGAGTAGTGCAAGAGTGCAAGTATAAATTATAATATTGATTCTGAGTAGTGACATGTTTAAGTATTATAAGCCATAAAACACAACTGAAGTTTTGTTTTCTACCTACAACACTGATAAATTCCTGAACAAAATATCAGTTCCTCCACAGATTATCTCAGCCATGCTGCATGTTTTTTTTTTTTTTTTAAGTATTCATTATCAGGTGTATTAATTTTTATAAAGAAAGATATTTATTGCTACTGATTAAGTATTATGACTGATTATACTATAAAAGAAGTCATGCACAAGATATAAAGTATTTGAATCAATATAGAAAGTTGATGAAAAGTTAAAGTCATTCTTTGTCTCCTATGTCTTCCCTCATGTAAAAAGACCTTTACCAATTTTTTTTGTGTATCCCTGAGATGCTTTTACTTTAAGAACTTTCCATGTCTCCTTTTGTATTATTGTTTAGTGTGATGCTGATGATCCTAATATCATGCTATGATCAATACAATACTTGACAAGTTTGGGATTACCACAGTGAAACCTTTGGTCAAGAGGATGTGTCCTGGCTTTGAGGTTGGAGCAAGGCTGGTTGTTCTGCCAGCACCCTCTTCTGGACATTGTTCAGAATCAAAAAACAAAATTCTTAATCTTATGGCATGCATATCAATGTTCATGTTTTCAGAAATTTAGGGCAGTGCAAGTGAAATATTGGATATTTAAGAGTCACTGTGGAAGGGTCTGGAATGTGGGACTTGATAAAAAATTTTTTTTCAGAATCTTGAATTGTCATTTCCAACTCACTGAAGCTGGATTTCAAAATCATTCATCAAGGAGTCTGAAAATTCTTAAAAAGTTATTAAAAATTTGTAAATGAAGCATTACTGGTTATGCCTACAAAGTCATATTAGGTCTCCCTGCAAATCAGGTGATGCTATAGAAGATGTAGCCCTGTTTGGCTTCCTGTTTATGAATGAAAGGCAGCAGAATATACCACCTCAAACATGACTGTAGAAGTTCAGGTCATGCCACCCTAAAAAATGCCCTTTGGGTATTTTAACTATTTGGAGCTGCAGGCACTTGAAAAACAGCAAATTCAAGGAAGAGACTTTTTCTGAACCCCGCTTCAGTTCAGTTCAGTTCAGTTATTCAGTCATGTCCAACTCTTTGCCACCCCATGAACTGCAGCATGCCAGGCCTCCCTGTCCATCACCAACTCCCAGAGTCCACCCAAAACCATGTCCATTGAGTTGGTGATGCCATCCAAATATCTCATCCTCTGTTGTCCCCGTCTCCTCCTGCCCTCAATCTTTCCTAGCACCAGGGTCTTTTCGAATGAGTCAGCTCTTCGCATCAGGTGGCCAAAATATTGGAGTTTCAGCTTCATCATCAGTCCTTCCAATGTATATTCAGGACTGATTTCCTTTAGAATGGACTGGTTGGATCTCCTTGCAGTCCAAGGGACTCTCAAGAGTCTCCTCCAGTACCACAGTTCAAAAGCATCAAATCTTCAGCACTCAGCTTTCTTTATAGTCCACTCTCACATCCATACATGACTACTGGAAAAACCATAGGTTTGACTAGATGGACCTTTGTTGGCAAATAATGTCTCTGCTTTTCAATATGCTATCTAGGTTGGTCAAACTTTTCTTCCAAGAAGTAAGCATCTTTTAATTTCATGGCTGCAGTCACCATCTGCAGTGATTTTGGAATCCCCCCAAAATAAAGTCTGACACTGTTTCCCCATCTATTTGCCATGAAGTGCTGGGCCAGATGCTATGATCTTCGTTTTCTGAATGTTGAGCTTTAAGCCAACTTTTTTACTCTCCTCTTTCACTTTCATCAAGAGGCTCTTTAGTTCTTCTTCAGTTTCTGCCATAAGGGTGGTGTCATCTGCATATCTGAGATTATTGATATTTCTCCCGGCAATCTTGATTCCAGCTTATGCTTCATCCAGTCCAGCATTTCTCATGATGTACTCTGCTTATAAGTTAAATGTGCAGGATGACAATATACAGCCTTGATGTACTCCTTTTCCTATTTGGAACCAGTCTGTTGTTCCATGTCCAGTTCTAACTATTGCTTCCTGACCTGCATACAGATTTCTCAAGAGGCAGATCAGGTAGTCTAGTATTCCCATCTCTTTAAGAATTATTCAGTTTGTGGTGATCCACACAGTCAAAGGCTTTGGCATAGTCAATAAAACAGATATAGATGTTTTTCTGGAACTCTCTTGGTTTATCAATGACCGAACGGATGTTGGCAATTTGATCTCTGGATCCTCTGCCTTTTCTAAAACCCGCTTGCACATCTGGAAGTTCACAGTTCATGTACTGTTGAAGCCTGGCTTGGAGAATTTTGAGCATTACTTTACTAGCATGTGAGATGAGTGCAATTGTGCAGTAGTTTGAGCATTCTTTGGCATTGCCTTTCTTTTGGGATTGGAATGAAAACTGACCTTTTCCAGTCCTGTGGCCACTGCTGAGTTTTCCAAATTTTCTGGCATATTGAGTGCAGCACTTTCACAGCATCATCTTTTAGGATTTGAAATACTTCAACTGGTATTCCATCACCTCCACTAGCTTTGTTCGTAGTGATGCTTCCTAAGGCCCACTTGACTTCACATTCCAGGATGTCTGGCTCTAGGTGAGTAATGACACCATCGTGATTATCTGGGTCATGAAGATCTTTTTTGTATAGCTCTTTTGTGTATTCTTGCTACCTCTTCTTAATATCTTCTGCTTCTGTTAGGTCCATACCATTTCTGTCCTTTATTGAGCCCATCTTTACATGAAGTGTCCTTGGTATCTCTGATTTTCTTGAAGAGATCTCTAGTCTTTCCCATTCTGTTGTTTTCCTCTATTTCTTTGCACTGATCACTGAGGAAGGCTTTCTTATCTCTCTTTGCTGTTCTTTGGGACTCTGCATTCAAGTGGGTATATCTTTCCTTTTCTTCTTTGCTTTTCACTTCTCTTCTTTTCTCAGCTATTTGTAAGGCCTCCTCAGACAGCCAGTTTGCTTTTTTGCATTTCTTTTTCTTAGGGATGGTCTTGATCCCTGCCTCCTGTACAGTGTCATGAACCTCCATCCATACTTCATCAGGCACTCTGTCTATCAGATCTAGCCCCTTAAATCTATTTCTCACTTCCACTGCATAATCACAAGGGATTTGATTTAGGTCATACTTGAATGGTCCAGTGGTTTTCCCTACTTTCTTCAATTTAAGTCTGAATTTGGCAATAAGGATTTCATGAACTTCCCTTATCTGCCTAAAAACTGATCCTCCAAAAAGAACTCAATTGTCAGAGATCCTCTTCCTATCACTATCATCAACCAGAGAAGATTGACTCCTATCAGTGGAGAGGAGAATAGAAGTTGGCACCACACCCTCACAGACTTTGTTACAAGCAATCATACCTTCCCCTATTCTTCTAAGGGCCCTTTCATCTTTCCTGAAAACTGTTTACTCTCCTCTCAGAGTCCTACATTCCCCGGCTCTTTCCCTACTGAGATAGCATTTAATCTTGAATTCTAAGCCACCTTGGAAGATATTCATTTTTCCCTGGATATGTCTCAAGTACATATGAGTTAATAAACTTGTTTTTTGTATATGTTAATAATCTTGTTTATTTTTCTCTCATTAATTTGTCTTATAGTGCCTCAGCTAAGAATTCAGAAGGCAGAGGGAAAATTATATTTCTTCCCCTAAACTGTTAATTAGGATCCAGACTATTTAAATGTGATGTTAATTTGCAGAAGGTTGATGAATTATGAATTATCAGTGTTTTTTATCTGGTAGAGATGCAAATTATTTTTATTCAGCAGAAAAGATATCCTCAAATGTTACATTTTATTTACATTTGTAAGACATTAACCAGTTTTGTAACTAACATCTTATTCTAGCATTCTCTTTCCATGAATCAGATTTATTATTCTGGGTTCCTCAATGAATTAAATACATGTTAAGAAAAATGTTCATCCTATACTTATATGAAAGTCATATTTTTCCTTTTTTGAAAATTATAGTTCAACACTCCCTCGTTTTTTGTTTACTGCTAGTGAAAGTTGTGTAGATGGGCATTAACCAATGTAGCACTGTTACAGGGGCAGTTTCTGTCAGGTTTTATAAACAAGTCGTGTTGGTTCAATCCGTCAGCACAGAGGAGAGTCTGGGTGTATATACAAAGCTACTGTCAACTGAAAAAAAATGCACAATGTGAGAGAATTAATTCTTAATTAATGAAGAATTAATTCTTTAAGAATTAATTAAGTTGTGTGTGTGTGTGTGTGTGTGTGTTAAGTCACTTCAGTCATGTCCAACTCTTCACTACCCCATGGACTGTAGTCCTTCAGGCTCTTTTGTCCAGGGGATTCTCCAGGCAAGAATACTGGAGTGGGTTTCCATGCCCTCCTCCAGGGGATCTTCCCAACCCAGGGATCGAACCAGTGTCTCTTTATGTCTCCTGTATTGGCAGGAGGGTTCTTTACCACTAGTGCCACCTTTAGGGGCAAAATGAGGACTATAGTCTGGGAGACAGCATTTCAGATAGCGCTGAGAAACTGCCCCAAAGAGGTAGTGGGGAGTCAGTATATATGTGATTTTGGTGAAGGTACATGCAGTCAAGCACATGTTTTTTGCAGAAGGTTTCTGGTAGTCTAGTGAAGGTTACTGCCAGTCATGAGGCGCATACATCACTCTGAGGGATTTTTAGTGCTTTTCTAGATATGAGGAGAGGCAAGAATTGGGCTCATAAAATCATCTACTGAAAATATCTATCTGAAAACCTGTTCTGCCAGTTTTTCCCAGAGCCCAAAGTGTCTCATTCCTGATCTCCACCCTGAACTCCTTTAAGGGGATGTTGAAGGTCAGTAGCTGCAGAAGCTCCTAGTTTGATTCTTGTAGAGGTAGATGGCAAGTGTCAATTTGTGGTGGTGGTGGTTTAGTCACTAAGTCATGTCCAGTTCTTGTGGCCCTATGGACTTTAGGTCCCCAGACTCCTCTGTCCATGGGATTTACTGGAGTGAGTAGCCATTTCCTGCATTTTCCATGTGGATTCTTTACCACTGAGCCACCAGGGAAGGTCTATCATTTTAGCTTCCCTGGTGGCTTAGACGGTAACGAATCTGCATACAGTGCAGGAGACCTGGGTTTGATCCTTGGGTTGGGAAGATCCACTTGAGTAGGAAATGACTGTACCCTCCAATTCTCCAGTGTTCTTGCCTGGAGAATTCCATGGACAGAGGAGCCTGGCAGGCTACAGTCCATGGGGTCACAAAGAGTCAGCCACGACTGAGCAACTAACACTTTCACTTTGTTAAGTACATGGCATGAAAGCATATGGAACTTGCCCCCAGTGCTCTTCAAAAAGAGGGACCAGAAAGGAAGATTTCTTTGGATATTTATTTGCCTTTGGGGGGATTTCCACAATTATACAGAGATGGTTTTTTATGGTGTATTCTAATTCTTCACAAAGATTGAGTTGTTAAAAAGTCTTCAAAAATACACAAATCTATAAAATACTGTGCAATCATAAATTTGAGATTAGGTTCTGATATCGTATTGAAATGATAGTATTCTTTTGGGAAAGAACTTTAAATTTGACAAAGGTATTTATGAAAATGAAGATGCTTTTTAAGGCTGTTGCTGTTAATATTATTGCTATTTATTGTATAAAATCTGCAAATGCAGGATCAGTGGTTTATGTTCTGAATTTTTTTTTTTTCCTGGAGAGGTTCTCTGTTCTCAGTTAGAGGAATCTGAGGATGTAAACTTTAATGACAGACATTGGGCTCTTCAATATGACTTTGGACAAGTCATTTAACCTGTTTTAGCCTCTGCATTAAGGAAAATAGTAATAACAACCCCTTCCTCATATGGTTGTCATGGGAATTAAATGGGTGACACATATGAAGTGTTTAATGTAGAGCCTCAGGTAGATATTAATAGATGCTCAGTAAAGTGTAGTGTTATGGCTGTTGCCCTCAGCCATTATCAGAAACAAATCTTTGAGAGTTACTTACAAGTAGATTAATTTGGGGTACAAATTAGAAACAGAAATGTAAGCATTGTGAAGAAATCAGATCTTTCAAGAAGATTTTGAGACATTTACTGAGCGGCTTTATGAGCTAGGAGCTGTCTCAAAGATATCATTAGAAACTATAGTAAATAAGCTTGGGTGTAGGATTCTTTTAAAAAACTGGATCATGAAAAAGGATAATAATTCTTACCTAAAGATCAAAGGGCTCTTAGAAAAAAACCCCAGTTTAATCTCTCACTTCAAAAGATGTGGAGACCCAGATCAAACTCTCTACTTACTGTTACACAGACAGGAGGAGATGGGAAACTGACAGCCCCGCACTGACACCACCACGCCCCTGCCCTGTGCTGAGGCCATGTGTCCTGTCATTGGCAGGAGAAGAAACAGCTGCTATGGAGACAAGGGACCCCTGCACCTCTCCTTAGCATCTTTCTGTTGGACTCCGGGTCACTCTTCTGCCCTGCTAGGTGGTACTGTGCTTTTATGTCCTCTAATCTGTTTTGTGAGCTACTGTTCAGCCAGAATACTCTGGTCCAGACAGCCACTTGTTCAGACCTTGACATCCTTTTGTGACAGACCACGCCTCTCCTGGCTACCTGGCCTCCTCTTAGGAGGCCCCTGCCTCCCAGTGATTCAGTCTCTAAGGGGTGAGTGCCAGCCCTGGGGGGCCCAGCACCACTGCCAGCTGGCATCGTGCAAGCATCTGTTCTGGATGCCAGGGTCTGTGCCACACCATTTGTCAATTTTTAATATCTCTTCTGTCCTTTAGGCCATCTATTGGATTGAAAACAATAAATCCATTTTTAGGGCCTGATAAGAGTGTGAGAAGGTGGTTGAAAGCCATCAAGTCTCACTATTAATAACTTACGTTATTTTAAAATGATTCTGCAGGGTAGTTCAACAAGAGTTCACATTTTATTCTGTTTTTCTACTGCCATTGAGGTAAAGATCTCTGATTTCCTAGGATCAAAGTATTTGACAGATTTTAAAGTACACACTAGAGGGCAGTGGCCCCATATCTAGACACCTGACAGTTACCACTGTCTTTGCATTTCCCTGCCCTTCCTGCATTAGGGAAGGGGAGGGAAGGCTCCTCCACATCATATAAATGCCATTTATGTCTGAAGTGTTTTATGAAAATAGATCAGCTGCTTGGCAGCACCCTGTCTATCATTCCTTGTAGTTTCTTTTCCATCCTTCTTCCAGTGATTTATCTTAGTGGAGTTTTAATAACAGAGTTATATTAATGAACATCTCATGACCCTTTTCTTTTTTAAACACAGAAGGAGAGATAGGAAACATACATTTCTCATCTGGAGTAGTAAGGTTTTCTATCTTTGCATCCTTGCAAATAAAGTCTTGAATTAAGAGTGAGGAAAAATAGGGACTTCATGCATGATCCAAGAGTTAAGAATTTGCCTTCTAAAGCAGGGGACGCAGGTTTGATTCCTGGTCGGGGAACTTACGGTCCCACATGCTGCAGGGCAACTAAGCCCGAGCACTACAACTAGAGAACCTGTGCACTGCAACTAGAGAAAGAGCACACACTGCGACGAAGACCCAGTGCAGCCAAAATAAAATAATAAATTAAAAAAAAGAATGAGGAGAAAGAAAGGTAGAATGAGGTCATCTTGTATTTTGTGTATGCAGAGGTAACAACCATTAATATGAGTCTGCAGAGCTGCCCACTAAGGAGAATCATATTTCAGCTCGGCTTTACCTCTCTTGCATACCTCTCGGTAGGGAGAGGTGAAGCTGACCTGCACAGTCAGGAGCAGGGCTGGGTGAGAGAGCTGGGAGTTAGTAGAGCCCCCAGGCCCTGTGGTGGCCGAGAGAGGAGTTCCAGTGTGGCTGAAGAGTGTAATGAAGTTCAGGAGGAAAGCAAAGGGACACTGAGAAATATCTCATTGGGTTATTTATGAATCTGTCTTTGATGGAATCTGAGGAACCTAAATAAAGGATTTGACTTCTTTTTAATTATTTTTGGTTGTTGGACTGTTTCTTTGAAAAAAAAAAATAAGCCTCTAACACTGGATTATGTGAGTCCCTTAATTTATAGGCATAATCTCAGATATTGCAATTGTCAAAATAAAGTGAATGGCATGAATGCTTTTTTCCCCCAATGCATATAAAAGTTATCTTTATTCTTTACGATAGTCTGGTAAGTGTATTATTCATAATAGTATTATGAATAAAAAACCAATGTACATACCTTAATTAAAAAATTCTTTATTGCTGAAAAATGCTAACCATCGCCTGAGCCTTCAGGAGGTCTTAGGAATAACATCAAAGATCAATGATCACAGATCACTATAACACATATAATAATAACTTAAAAGTTTAAAATATTGCAAGAATTACCAAAATGTGACACATAGAAATGAAGGCAGCAAATCCTTTTGCAAAAGTGACACCTACAGACTCGTTGCCACAAACCTTCAGTGTGTAAAAAAGGCTGTTTCTTTGAAGGGCAATAAAGCAAAGCACACTAAAATGCGGTGTGCCTGTATACATTTTATGTATTGAATGAATTTGCTGGGGGTTGTTCTTGGATTTGTGAAATCTGACACAACTGTGTTCCTTTATATTTATTTTTAAGTGTTCACTAAGTTTACCGTCTAGTCAAGGCTATGGTTTTTCCAGTGGTCATGTATGGATGTGAGAGTTGGACTGTGAAGAAGGCTGACTGCCGAAGAATTGATGCTTTTGAACTGCGGTGTTGGAGAAGACTCTTGAGAGTCCCTTGGACTGCAAGGAGATCCAACCAGTCCATTCTGAAGGACATCAGCCCTGGGATTTCTTTGAAGAACTGATGCTAATGCGGAAACTCCAGTACTTTGGCCACCTCATGGGAAGAGTTGATTCATTGGAAAAGACTGATGCTGGGAGGGATTGGGAGCAGGAGGAGAAGGGGATGACAGAGGATGAGATGGCTGGATGGCATCACTGACTCGATGGACATGAGTCTGATTGAACTCCGGGAGTTGGTGATGGACAGGGAGGCCTGGCTTGCTGCAATTCATGGGGTCGCAAAGAGTCGGACACGACTGAGGAACTGAACTGAACTGAACTGAAGTTTACTCTTAAATACACGAGGGAGATAAGATACTCTTCTTTGAATTCCCGCACCAGGTCACGGGTGGGAGGAAGGGCACCTAGATCCTCGGAGCAGCCTGTGCTGTGAAACAGACCGGGGACTTCCTCTGCATTTCTCTTAGTGTTGCTAATATTTACTGAGCATGTACTATATACGTATCAAGTTAAGTGCCTTGCACACATTATCTTGCTTGATTCTCACAACAACCTGTTGCCATGTACATGGTTATGATCCCTGTTTACAGATGAGGAACTGGAGGATTGGAGAGGTTGCCTGGATGAAGCAGTGACGGTGCAGCCAGCTGAGGTTTGATGGCAGGTTTGTCTTCCTCTGACCTTATAACCATCGTTTATGTGCCCCCAGAGAACAGAGTGATACTGCCAGCAGTTCCACTGTGAAATCATCCCCTCGACCAACCTCAGAGTGCAGTGCTGTCTCACACATGCTGAACTGGATGTGGGCTCTCCATCTTATTCCTTTGTAGGTGCCCTGGCTGTTCGGGGGATAGCCTCTGCCACCACACACACACATGCAGAGTCACTGGTTAGGTTTTCATTCCTCTGATTTTATAAAAGACAGTGTCACTGGAGAATAATTAAAACTCCTGATGGATTTATGTTGGGGCCTCCTGACATGTTTATATAGTTAATTTATGCCAAGATGACAGGGGAGATTAGCATTAAATGTGGAGAGGAATGCACCTGCCACTTTGATGCAGTCAGAAGCATCTATCAAAGATGCATTTGAAACCCAGAGACCTCAATCTTATTGGCAAGAATGCTGTAGGCTTTCTTCAGCTACACTTAAATGTGGAGAGGAAGAGTAGTTAGTGGAAACAGAGGTAGACCCCACCTTACCTGGACAGCAGATTCTTCAGGGACAGAGGAGCCACCCCTTGCCCAGTCCTGTCTCTCTTGGTCTCTGATGTAATAATCCTTGTGTCACAGACAAAGGCAAAACCTCCTCGTAGAAACAGAAGCAGGGAGAAGGACTTATGTGTCTTACTATTAATAACAATTGGTCACATTTGGTAAGTGTTTGTTGTGTGTTAGATGTTGATGAAAGGGCCTTGTCTGTATCATCTGATCTATTCTTTAGAGGGCCAGTCCTCTTTCAAGCCTGACCCCTCTCCAACCATCACTGCTGCTGCTGCTAAGTCGCTTCAGTCGTGCCCAACTCTGTGTGACCCCATAGAGGGCAGCCCACCAGGCTCCCCCATCCCTGGGATTCTCTAGGCAAGAACACTGGAGTGGGTTGCCATTTCCTTCTCCAATGCATGAAAGTGAAAAGTGAAAGTGAAGTCACTCAGTCGTGTCGCGATCACGTGGACTGCAGCCTACCAGGCTCCTCCGTCCATGGGATTTTCCAGGCAAGAGTACTGGAGTGGGGTGCCATTGCCTTCTCTGCCCAACCATCACTAACTGTGCTGTTTCTCTCAGAGGAGAGGGAAAGCACTGCTTACTTGTAACATTGGTATTCACATAAGCTCAAGAAGTAAACAGGGCCAGTGACAAACACACAAAGGGATCTGCAGATCTATGAATTGTGGTATCAATTACACTTCTCTTAAAAAGAATAATTTGTCAGTTGCTAGATTTTATTTCATGTTTACAGATGTCAATATGTTTCATACTAAAATAATAGTAATTAGTAGTAGTCATCAAATTAAAATAAGGCAAATGCCAACTACTCCTTTGTCCTTCGGTTTCAGTATCTGTTTGTGCCATCTCTGATTTTGCCCCATTGCAACCCAATTTTGGAGCTCAGAGAGAAGAATCTACGGTCACAAAAGAATTGGTGAGCAATATTGATTTTAGTAAGGGGGGAGGATGTGGAGATCTATATCACACGCATACCCTTCTTGTTAACAAATGAGCTTAAGTCTGTATTAGACGCCTGTGTCCTCTAGAGACCCTCTGTGCTCTACACCCTTCTCCCCAGCAGTGCCCTTGCTCAAGCTTCTCTGTGTCCTTCTCTTTCTTACAAGGGTTGCAAATTGTTCTCCTAATATATAGTAGTTTATAAACCACTTTTTGTTAATAAACATGTCCTAAGCATCTTCTACCTAACACCATTTGTGGTTACACCATTTGTGGTTTTGAAATATTCCTTCCAAAGAAACTTTCCTTACAAGGAATTCCAGGAGATAAGGAATTCCAGGAGATTTAACTTTGGTTTTTTCATAGAAATAGCTGGTATTAAGAGAGAATTGTGAAATGAGGGACTGATTACAGAATCTAAATTATATTAATAAATAGTCTGATATAATCCATCCCACTTCATATATCTTACATTGAAATTGAAAGTAAAAGTCGCTTAGTCTTGTCTGACTCTTTGCAACCCCATGGACTACAGTCCATGGAATTCTCTAGGCCAGAATACTGGAGTGGGTAGCCATTCCCTTCTCCAGAGGATCTTCCCAACCCAGGAATCGAACCAAGGTCTCCCACATTGCAGGCAGATTCTTTACCAGCTGAGCCACCAGGGAAACCCCTATCTTATATTAACAGGACTTACAGGGATTCATTAGCATGGGAATTTATGAAGATGATTCATAAATTCATTCATTTATGAAGATGAATCCTTACTTTGTTGGGAGAACCATAGAAAATCTTTGTAAATTTAATATAACATCAAAGACAACAGAAGGATCTTGGTTTGTTTCCAAGGCAAACCATTCAATATCATAGTAATCCAAGTATATGCCCCAACCAGTAATGCTGAATAAGCTGAAGTTGAATGGTTCTATGAAGACCTATAAGATCTTCTAGAACTAACACCCAAAAAAGATGTCCTTTTCATCACAGGGGACTGGAATACAAAAGTAGGAAGTCAAGAGATACCTGGAGCAATAGGCAAATTTTGCCTTGGAGTACAAAATGAAGCAGGGCAAAGGCTAACAGAGTTTTGCCAAAGAACACACTGGCCATAGCAAATACCCTCTTCTAGCAACATAAGAGATGACTCTACACATGGACATCCCCAGTGGTGGATACCAAAATCAGACTGATTATATTCTTTGTAGCCTAAGATGGAAAACCTCTATACAGTCAGTAAAAACAAGACTGGGAGCTGACTGTGGCTCAGACCATGAACTCCTTATTGCAAAATTCAGACAAATTGAAAAAAATAGGAAAAACCATTAGGTCATTCAGATATGGCCTAAATCAAATCCCTTATGATTATACAGTGGAAATGACAAATAGATTCAAGGGATTAGATCTGATAGAGTACCTGAAGAACTATGGACAGAGGTTCATAGCATTGTACAGAAGGCCGTGATCAAAACCATCCCCAAGAAGAAGAAATGCAAAAAAGCAAAATGGTTATCTGAGGAGGCCTTACAAATAGCTGAGAAAGAAGAGAAGTGAAGGGCAAGGAGAAAATGAAAAATATACCCACCTGAATTGATTCAGTTCAGTTCAGTTGCTTAGTCATATCCAACTCTTTATGACCCCACAGACTGCAGCACTCCAGGCTTCCCTGTCAGTCACCAACTCCCGGAGCTTGCTCAAACTCATGTCCATTGAGTCGGTGATGCCATCCAACCATCCCATCCTCTGATGTCCTCTTCTCCTCCCACCTGCAATCTATCCCAGCATCAGGGTCTTTTCCAGTGAGTCAGCTTTTCACATCAGGTGGCCAAAGTATTGGAGCTTCAGCTTCACCATCTGTCCTTCCAGCGAATATCCAGAACCTGAATACAGAGTTCCAAAGAATAGCAAGGAGAGATAAGAAAGGCTCCCTAAGTAATCAATGCGAAAAAATAGAGGAAAACAATAGAATGGGAAAGACTCGAGCTTTCTTCAAGAAAATTAGAGATGCCAAGGGAACATTTCATGCAAAGATGATCACAATAAAAAACAGAAATGGGATGGACCTAACAGAAGCAGAAAATATTAAGAAGAGGTGGCAAAAAATACACAAAAGAACTATAGAAAAAAGATCTTAATGACCTGGATAGCATGAAGGTATGATCATTCACCTAGAGCCAGACATCCTGGAGTGTGAAGTCAAATGGGCCTTAGGCACCATCACTACGAACAAAGCTAGTGGAGGTGATGAAATTCCAGCTGAGCTATTTCAAACCCTAAAAGATGATGCTGTGAAAGTGCTGCACTCAATATGCCAGCAAATTTGGAAAACTTAGTAGTGGCCACAGGACGAGAAAAGGTCAGTTTTCATTCAGTTCCAAAGAAGGGCAATGCTAAAGAATATTCAAACTACCACACAATTGCACTCATTTCACATGCTAACAAGGTCATGCTCAAAATCCTCAAGCTAGGCTTCAACAGTGTGTGAACCAAGAACTTCTAGATGTTCATGCTAGATTTAGAAAAGGCAGAGGAACCAGAGATCATATTGCCAACATCTGTTGGATCATAAAAAAGCAAGAGAGTTCCTGAAAAATATCTACTTCTGCTTCATTGACTATGCTAAAGCCTTTGACTGCGGATCACAACAAACTGTGGAAAATTCTAAAGAGGTGGGAATACCAGACCACCTTACCTGCCTCCTGAGAAACCTGTATGCAGGTCAAGAAGCAACTGTTAGAGTCGAACATGGAACAACAAACTGGTTCAAAATCAGGAAAGGAGTGTGTCAAGGCTGTATATTGTCACCCTATTTATTTAACTTATATGCAGAGTACATGATGAGAAATGCAGGGCTGGGTGAAGCACAAGCTGGAATCAAGATTGCCGGGAGAAATATCAATAACCTCAGATATGCAGATGACACCACCCTTATGGCAGAAAGTGAAGAGGAATTAAAGAGCCTCTTGATGAAGGTGAAAGAGGAGAGGGAAAAAGCTGGCTTAAAACTCAACGTTCCAAAAACTAAGATTGTGGCATCTGGTCCCATCACTTCATGGCATATCGATGGGGAAACAGTGGAAGTAGTAACAAACTTTATATTCTTGGGCTCCAAAACCACTGCGGATAGTGACTGCAGCTTGAAATTAAAAGATGCTTGCTCCTTGGAAGAAAACCTATGATCAACCTAGACAGCATATTAAAAAGCAGAGACATTACTTTGCCAACAAAGGTCCACCTAGTCAAATCTATGGTTTTTCCAGTAGTCATATGGATGTGAGTGTTGGACCATAAAGTAGGCTGAGCACAAAAGAATCGATGCTTTTGAACTGTGGTGTTTGAATAGACTCTTGAGATTCCCTTGGACTGCATGGAGATCAAACCAGTCAATCCTAAAGGAAATCAACCCTGAGTATTCAATGGAAGGACTGAGGCTGAAGCTGAAGCTCCAATAGTTTGGCCACCTGATGGGAAGAACTGACTCATTGGAAAATACCCTGATGCTGGGAAATATAGAATGCAGGAGGAGGAGGGGATGACAGAGGACAAGGTGGTTGGATGGTATCACCGAATCAATAGACATGAGTTTGAGCAGGCTCCAGGAGATGGTGAAAGACTGAAAAGCCTAGTGTGCTGCAGTCCATGGCATCACAAAGAGTTGGACACTACTGAGTGACTGAAGAACAACAATAGGACCAAACTATAAATAAATAATATATGATGATTTCAATAATAATCATAACTTCCCCCTTACTATAAAACCAGATATAACCTTTAAACAGACAGTCGTGGTTCTGTCTGGGTTCTTCTGTATGCTCACATTACTCTTGTCCCTGGTTTTGACTCATAGATAGATATGAGAAATTCAAACCATATCATATTCACAACACATTTTTTTCCACTTGTGCCCACTAATGGATTTAATCAAGGCAAAACATCTAATTTGCAACCAAAGGCGTAAATGAAACCCTAATTCATGTGCTTGCTTCTTGCCTCCCCTGCCCCCACACACACCCAGAGGCTTCTCAGATTACCTTTTTATGATGCAGTCCAAATTCTCAGTTTCACTGCAGCTTTCCAGAGTTCAGATACATTAAGATCTTGTCTCTGTTAGACCACGTTGGCTAAAAATATTCCTAATGAATCCAAACAGGTAACTGTAGTATCAGAGTGGTAAAAGTATATCAGGGTTGGCTGTAGATGGATGTTTAAACATTCTTGTGAAATTAAACTGTAGTGGCTTTTTTCATAAGCCAGATACAGGTTTATGCTCTTAAAAGTTGAAAGTCTGCCTTCAAATGAATTAAATCTTGATTGGAATGGCATTGTCCATTGTAATACTTTCCATTAAGTAAATGGTTTTTAGTTGTTCAATAAAATATTGAAGATTATTACTGAGATTTAAGTTTTCCTGGGCCTATAGCACTTACGATTCTGGGTGATTGCCTAAGATAACAACAAAAGACTTTGCAGGGAAGTCCAAAAAATAACTAAGAGTAAGGATGGCTAATGTCCAGGAGGGGAAGAATTTTTACTTCAAACTTGGATTTGGGTCAACAGAAATATATTGATAGAAAGGCAACCAGGACAACCAGAATTTAATACACTTGTCTAGACAGGTTTTGTTTAGAGGTTGAAATTTGGTTTGAGCATACTTATTGCGTGAATTACTAAAAGTTTATCGATCTCTTCAAGTACTGCCCCTATAATATAGAGGGGAGTTGTTGACTCAGATTTGTGGCTAGAAGGAACCTCTTTTTCCTACCCTCTATACCTTTCATGCATTGGAGAAGGAAATGGCAACCCACTCCAGTGTTCTTGCCTGGAGAATTCCAGGGATGGGGGAGCCTGGTGCGTTGCTGTCTATGGGGTTGCACAGAGCTGGACACGACTGAAGTGACTTAGGAGCAGCATACCTTATTTGGCTTCCCGGGTGACTCAGGTGGTAAAGAATCCGCCTGCAATGTGGGAGAACTGGGTTCGATCCCTGGACCGGGAAGATCCCCTGGAGACAGGGAATGGCTACCCACGACAGTATTCTTACCTAGGAAATCCCATGGACAGGGTTATCTGGCGGGCTACAGTCTGTGGGGTCGCAAAGAGTCAGACACAACTGAGAGACTAACACTTTGAATTGATACTTTATTTATCTCAATGTGAGGTATAAAAATGGTACCAAAACCTTCTACAAAATGTACAGTCCTCTAGAGAAAAAATAAATGTCATATGTCACTTATATGTGGTATCTGAAAAGATGATACAAACAGGACCTCCCTGGTGGTCCAGTGGCTAAGACTCTGCACTCCCAGTCCACAGAGCCCGGGTACCGTCACTGGTCAGGGAACTGGGTCCACATGCTGCAACTGAGACTCCGCACAGACACATAGTTTAAAAATATGATACGAATGAACTTATTTACAAAACATATATAGACTCACAGACATAGAAAACAAACTTAGGGTTACCAAAGCAGAAAAGAAAGGAGGGATAAATTGGGAATTTGGGATTAACAGATACACACTACTATATATAAAATAGATAACAATAGGGACCTACTGAATAGCACAGGGAATTATGTTCAATATCTTGTAATAACCTGTAATGGAAAAGAATCTGGGTATATGAAGTACTGAGGTGGCTCAGTAGTAAAGAATCCACCTGCCAAGCAGGAGACGCAGGAAACAAGAGTTAAATCCCTGGATTGGGAAATCCTCTGGAGAAGGAAGTGGCAACCCACTCCAGTATTCTTGCCTCAGAAATCCCATGAACAGAGGTACCTGGCATGCTATAGTCCATGGGGTCGCAAAGAGTTGGTCACAACTTAGCAAGTAAAGCACCCCCGTATATATATATTTATATATATAGTTGTTATCTCTTGTATTAGCAGGCAGATTCTTTACCACTGAGCAATGTGGGAAGCCTATATTATGTTTATATATATATTGCTGTATATATATATTTATATATATTTGCTGTACACCTGAAATATTGTAAATCAACCATACTTCAATAAAGAAAACAAAACAAAGTAGGGAACAGTCTTCAACTTTTATTTTCCTTTTCTAGTGAGCTAAGGGGTCAGGGTGAAGTTAAGAAAATGAGTATTTGTAAAATGGCAACTCAGAGTGACAGCCTCGAATTTGAATGACTTTCCAGCTGACTTAGGATTCTCAGAACAAAATAGAGGTTGTATTATTGGTATCATATTTTTTCTTTATATTTTCTATATCTTCAAAGCTCCCTAAAACCAACATTTATGGTTTTTATAATGGAGAAGAAAACACTTCTAAATTTTTAGTCTTTGTTTTAGAAGAGTTTGAGAAGGATTGGTATTAATTATTCTTTGGACATTTGGTAAAATTTACCAGTGATGCCATCTGGTCCTGGACTTTTGTTTTAGATGATTGATTTTATCTCCTTACAAGTAATTGGTCTGTTCAGATTTTCTATTCATTGTGATTCAGTCGGTAGTTTCTATATTTCTAGCAAATACCCATTTCTTCTAGAGTGTCTAATTTGTTACTGTATAATTGTTCATAGTAGTCTTTTATGATCCTTTTTATTTTTTTGATGTGAATTTAATAGTTGCTCCTTCATTTCTGATTTTATTCGTTTGTGCTCTCTCTTTTTTTCTTTGTAAGCTAGCTAAAAGTTTGTCAGGTTTGGTTATATTTTCAGAGAACCAGCTTTTAGTTTCACTGAGCTTTTCTATTGTCTTTTAAGTCTATTTCTTTATTTTCTGCTCTAGTCTTTATTTCCTTTCTTCATTTGTTATTCTATAAGTCTCTTAAGTATTTTAACTTTTTTTTCATTCCTTTTTCTTTTTGCTGCTCTGATTGGGTGAGTTTCCCTGCCTTCTTTGAGTTGGCTGGTCCTTTCTTCTACTTCATCTAATCTGCTTATTTAAACTCTTCTAGTGTATTCTTCCGGAGAAGGCAATGGCACCCCACTCCAGTACTCTTGCCTGGAAAATCCCATGGATGGAAGAGCCTGGTAGGCTGTAGTCCATGGGGTCGCTAATTGTCGGACATGACTGAGCGACTTCCCTTTCACTTTTCACTTTCATGCATTGGAGAAGGAAATGGCAATCCACTCCAGTGTTCTTGCCTGGAGAATCCCAGGGATGGGGGAGCCTGGTGGGCTTCCATCTATGGAGTCGCGCAGAGTCGAACACAACTGAAGTGACTTAGCAGCAGCAGCAGCAGTGTATTCTTCAGTTTAGTTATTATATTCTTCAGTTCTGTGACTTCCATTTCTTACTTTCTTACATTTTCGATCTTTTTGTTGAAATTCTCTGTGTTCTTCCATTCTTCTCCCCAGTTTGGTGAGTATCTTTTGAACCAATACTTTGAACTCATTGTCAGGTAAATTATTATCTCCATTTCAGTATGGTCTTATCTTGCCTGCAGTGCAGGAGACCTGGATTCAATCCTTTGGTCAGGAAGATCCCCTAGAGAAGGGAATGGCAACCCACTCCAGTATTCTTGCCTGGAGAATGCCATGGACAGAAGGGCCTAGCAGGCTACAGTCCATGGGGTCGCAAAGAGTCTGACACAACTGAGTAACTTAACACTTACCTTGTTCTTTCATTTGGTACATGTTCCTCGCTTTCTTCATTTTGCTTGACTCTCTGTGGTGGTTTGTATACAGAAGATAAAACAAGAACCTCTGCCCGACTTGAAGGAGTGGCCTTGTGTAGGAGGTGAACATTCTCACTCAACCCTGTCTCAGCTCATCGTTGTTTCTGAAACCTCTGTGCTTACCCAGACAGCTTTTTATATTTTTAATAGTTCCAAGTAGTTGAGGATGTGCCAACACCTGTCATTGTCCCAAGGGGGAGGCATTTAGCACCTACATTCCGGCATACTGGAAATTAGATACTCAGGCATCAAGTTTTAAGTTTCCTTTTTTTTAACTTGTTAATTTGTATTAGGATATAGCTAATTAACAAACAATGTTTTGATAGTTTCAGGTAAATAGTGAAGGGACTCAGCCATACCTATACATATACAAGTATACATTCTCCCCCAAATCCCCACCTCTCAGGCATCAGCTTTTAAAAGTATTCAAATATATACTGTCCTATGAGACTACAAGCATAAGCCTCACTGTCCACCAGAGGTAAGTGATCGGTGAATATTCCCTGAGCAGCATTCACAAAAACAAGGGTACCAGGTGCATGTAAAGCTCCCCTCCAGGAGACTCTGACACTCTGGAGTGTAGCAGAGGGTGAGTGCAAAGACAGTGTCTACCCTTTAAGGTCTCTGGGAAGGATAAGAGTTGGTCCCAAGATGTATACTAGTCAGAAGCCTGTCCTAATACCACAGTCATGATCATCAGCTAATAGGCCTCCTTAAAGGCCAGGTTCCTGAGCCTGTTACCTCTTGCTGTGCCTGGATGTGGTAGGTGTTTAAGAACACTCCCTTGGCCACAGTCCTGTGGGACCCATGAATATATGCCCCACTGCACACCAGTGCCAGGCAATATAGAATTGTCCCTTGGAAGCAGTCACAAAAAATGGGGCAACATACAGGCGTACTAGCTCCTTTCTGGGTGACATCAATTATTATATTCCCATGGGACCAGGAACAGAAGCTCTCCTGGCTCCCAGAGCCAGGCAGTCAAGAGGCATCCCCTGTGTGGCAGCCATAAAAATTGGGGCACCAGATGTGTGCAAAGACTCCCCTCCAGGAGACACTAGTGCTCAGGAACATAAAAAGGGAGAGTGCAAATACACTGTCCACCAGTTTCCATCCTGGAGATTGTTTCAGGAGACTGCTCGATGTCAGTGTTAAATTAGATGCCTGCCCCTCAGACAGAAAGTGAAAAAATTGGCTTAAAACTCAATATTAAAAAAGCTAAGATCATGACATCTGGCCCCATCACTTCATGGCAAATAGAAGGGGAAAATGTGGAAGCAGTGACAGATTTCCTCTTCTTGGGCTCTAAAATCACCATGGTTGGTGACTGCAGCCATGAAATTAGAAGATGATTGCTTCTTGGAAGGAAAGCTATGACAAGCATAGACAGTATATTAAAAAGCAAAGACATCACTTTGCCAACAAAGGTCCATATAGTCAAGGCTATGGTCTTTCCAGTAGTCATATGTGGATCTGAGAGTTGGACCATAAAGAAGGCTGAGCACTGAAGAATTGCTGCCTTCGAATGGTGGTGCTGGAGAAGACTCTTGAGAGTACCTTGGACAGCAAGAAAATCAAACCAGTCAATCCTAAAGGAAATCAACCCTGAATACTCAATGGAAGGACTGATGCTGAAGCTGAAGCTCCAGTACTTTGGCCACCTGATGTGAAGAGCCAGCTCATTCAAAAAGACCTTGATGCTGGGAAAGATTGAAGGCAGAAGGAGAAGAGGGCAACAGAGGATGAGATGGTTGGATGGCATCACTGACTCAATGGACATGAACTTGAGCACACCCCAAGAGATGGTGAAGGACAGGAAAGCCTGGAGTCGCAAAGAGCAGGACATGACTTGGTGACTGAACAACAACAATCCTCCCAAATGCTTTAATATAAGCAGATGATCCTCCTTCACTTTAGGTTTGGGAGTCATCAACTGCCTCTGAAGTGGGCCCAGTGAGTCCAAGTATATGAGCCCTTTCAAATCAAGTTCTCAGATGGCTAGAATCTTGTAGGTCTCAGGACACAAGCCTTGTTGGTTTTCAAAGCGAGATATATTAGGCCCTTGTCTCTCAAGTGTGTGTGACAAAAGTTGGGCTGCCCAGTGTGGGGTTCTACCCCTTGCTTCTCAGGAAGAAGCTCTGGCTTTTGAGTTCCCTGTGAGGTTCATGGTGAGATTGTATCCCAGCCTCTTCCACCCACTTCAGTGTGGTTTTCTTCTCACTTGCCCAATATGTAGTTGCCAATTAGCCAGGTTTTAGGTTTTTCTAAGAAGAAACTGCTCCACATTTAGCTGTAGACTCAGTGTGTCCATGGAAGGACTTGAGTTCAGGATCTTCTTACATCACTATCTTGAATTAGAACTCTTCCAAACTCATTGAGGCCAGAATTACCCTGAAACCAAAACTAGACAAGTATACCTCAAGAAAAGAAAATTACAGGCCAATACCTCTGATGAACATAGATGTGGAAATTATCAACAAAATATTAGCAAACTGAATTTAGCAATACAGTAAAAGGATAATACACTGCAATGAAGAGGGATTTATTCTAGGGATACAAGGATGGGTGTAACAGAATAAATATAGAGGGAACTTATTTCAATGTAACAAAGGTCCTATATGACAAACCTACAGCTAACATTGTACTCAATGGTAAAAAACTAAAAGCTTTTCCACTATGGAAAGGCTTTTTCCATAGACAAAGATGTCCATTCTTACCACTTTTACTCAACGAAGTATTGGAAGCCCTTGTTGTTCAGTCTCCCAGTTGTGTCCCACTCTTTGTGACCCGTGGACTGCAGCATGCCAGGCCTCCCTGTCCCTCACTATCTCCCGAAGTTTGCCCAGGTTCATGTCCATTGCATCAGTGATGCCATCCACTCATCTCATTCTCTGATACCCTCTTTTCCTTCCACCCTCAATCTTTCCCAGCATCAGGGACTTTTCCAATGAGTCAGCTGTTTGTATCAGATGATCAAAATACTGGACTTCAGCCTCAGCATCAGTCTTTCCATCAGTATTCGGGTTGATTTCCCTTAAGACTGACTGGTTTGATCTCCTAGCTGTCCAAGGGACTTTCAGGAGTCTTCTCCAATTCCCTAGTTGGAAGGCATCAATTCTTTTGGCATTCTGCCTTATTTACAGAGCAATTAGGAAAGAAAAAGAAATTAAAAGGAATCCAAATTTGAAAGGAAGAAGTAAAACTATCACTATTTTAAGTTGAATGACATTATATATAGAAAACCCTAAAAAGCTCCATCAAAAAGCTGCTATAACTAATAAACGAATTCAGTAAAATTGAAGGATAAAAAATCAATACACAAAAATCTATTGCAATCTACACACTAACAGTGAACTATCAGAAAGAGGATTTAAGAAAATAATTCTATTTACAATTGCATCAAAAAGAATAGAATATCTGGGATTATATTTAACCAAGGAGATGAAAATCTATATATTGAAAACTACAAGACACTCATGAAAAAAATTGAAGATGACACAAATAACTGAAAAAATATTTCATGCTCATGATTGGAAGAATTAATGTTGTTAAAATTACCATGCTACCTAAAGAAATCTACAGATTCAGTGCAATTCCTATCAAAATTCCAATAGCATTTTTCACAGAAATAGAACCAAAAACAAATCCTAAAATTTGTAGGGAACCATAAAGACCCCAAATAGCTAAAGCAATCTTGAGAAAAAAGAACAAAGCTGAACTCATCATGCCCCCTGATTTCAAAATCTATAACAAAGCTATGGTAATTACAACAGTATCATATTAGCATAAAAACAAACACATAGTTCAAAGGAACAGAATACAGAGAGCCCAGAAATAAAATCACATACTTATGGTCAATTAATTTACAACAAAGGAGCCAAGAATATACCAGAGGAAGACAATCTTTTCAATAAATGGTGTTGGGAAAATTGGCTGCTGCTGCTGCTAAGTCGCTTCAGTCGTGTCCGACTCTGTGCGACCCCATAGACGGCAGCCCACCAGGCTCCACCGTCCCTGGGATTTTCCAGGCAAGAACACTGGAGTGAGTTGCCATTTCCTTCTCCAATGCATGAAAGTGAAAAGTGAAAGTGAAGTCACTCAGTCGTGTCTGACTCTTAGCAACCCCATGGACTGCAGCCTACCAGGCTCCTCCATCCATGGGATTTTCCAGGCAAGAGTACTGTAGTGGGGTGCCATCGCCTTCTCCAAGTGAAGTCACTGGCTACATGCAAAAAAATAAACCAGACCACTATCTTACACCATACCCAAAATTTAACTCGAATTGAAGGCCTGAATGTAAGACCTGAAACCATAAAACTCCTAGAAGAAAACATAGGCAGTAACCTCCTTGACATAAGTCTTGGTAATGATTTTTTAAAATTTGACACCAAAAATAAAAGCAACAAAAGCAAAAATAAATGCGTATATCAAGCTAAAGACTTCTGTACAGCAAAGGAAACCATCAACAAAATGAAAAAGCAGTCTACAGAATGGGAAAGTATTTATAAGTCATATGTCTGATAAGAGGCTGATATCCAAAATATATAAAGAATTCATGTAACTTAAAAGTTGAAACTTTTTAAAGTTGTAACTTAAAATTGAAATAATTTTTAAATGGGCAGAAGATCTGAACAGACATTTTTCTAAAGAAGACATACAAGATGCTCTACATCATTCAGTTCAATTCAGTTCAGTCGCTCAGTCATGTCCAACTCTGCGACCCCATGAATCGCAGCACGCCAGGCCTCCCTGTCCATCACCAACTCCCGGAGTTCACTCAAACTCATGTCCATCAAGTCCGTGATGCCATCCAGCCATCTCAGCCTCTGTCGTCCCCTTCTCCTCCTGCCCCCAATCCCTCCCAGCATCAGAGTCTTTTCCAATGAGTCAACTCTTCGCATGAGGTGGCCAAAGTACTGGAGTTTGAGCTTTAGCATCATTCCTTCCGAAGAACACTCAGGACTGATCTCCTTTAGAATGGACTGGTTGGATCTCCTTGCAGTCCAAGGGACTCTCAAGAGTCTTCTCCAACACCACAGTTCAAAAGCATCAATTCTTCAGCGCTCAGTTTTCTTCACAGTCCAACTCTCACATCCATACATGACTACTGGAAAAACCATAGCCTTGACTAGATGGACTTTTGTTGGCAAAGTAATGTCTCTGCTTTTGAATATGCTATCTAGGTTGGTCATAACTTTCCTTCCAAGGAGTAAGTGTCTTTTAATTTCATGGCTGCAATCACCATCTGCAGTGATTTTGGAGCCCCCAAAAATAAAGTCTGACACTGTTTCCACTGTTTCCCCATCTATTTCCCATGAAGTGATGGGACCAGATGCCATGATCTTTGTTTTCTGAATGTTGAGCTTTAAGCCAACTTTTTCACTCTCCTCTTTCACTTTCATCAAGAGGCTTTTTAGTTCCTCTTCACTTTCTGCCATAAGGGTGGTGTCATCGGCATATCTGAGGTTATTAATATTTCTCCCGGCAGTCTTGATTCCAGCTTGTGCTTCTTCCAGCCCAGCATTTCTCATGATGTACTCTGCATATAAGTTAAATAAGCAGGGTGACAATATACAGCCTTAACGTACTCCTTTTCCTTTCCTATTCCTCTACATCATTAATTATCAGCAAATCAAAAATGCAATGAGCTTTCACCTCATACTTGTTAGAATGGCTATTAGTGAAAAGACTAGAAATAACAAGTGTTGGTGAAGATGTGGAGAAAAGGGAACCCTCATGAAAAGCTTTGAGAATGTAAATCTGTGTAGCCACTATGGAAAAGAGTATGGAAGTTCCTCAAAAAATTGAAAGTAGAATTACCATATGCTAAGTCACTTCAGTCGTCTCCAACTCTGTGCGACCCCATAGATGGCAGCCCACCAGGCTCCCCCATCCCTGGGATTTTCCAGGCAAGAGTACTGGAGTGGGGTGCCATTGCCTTCTCCGGAATTACCATATGATCAAGCAATTTTAATTCTGGGCATTTATCCAAAGAAAACAAAAATATTAAATCAAGAAGATATCTGCACACCTATGTTCATAGTGGAATTATTTACAATAGCCAAGATATGGAAATAATCTAAGTGTCCATCAATGGATAAATTGATAAGGAAACTGCAGTGGATATATATATATAGAAATGGTATTCATTCATAAAAAGAATTAAATCTTGTCATTTGAAACAATATGGATGGACCTTGAGGGCATTATGCCAAGTGAAATAAGTTAGAGAAAGACAAATACGATGTGATTTCTCTTATATGTGGAATCTGCACACACACACACACACACACACACACACACACACACACGTAAAACTAAGCTTATAGATAACAGAGAATGGTAGTTGCTAGGGGCTGTGGGTAGGGGATGGGGAGAAATGACTGAAATGTGTGGGGTTCTTTAAGTAAATTGATTTTTTAATTTGAGAAAGCAAATCTTAGTTGTAACCAGTATATATTAATATTACATATAGTCATAGGGATACTAGAAGGATACTTACCAATATGAAAATGGTGTTTATCATGACATAATCAGATGACTGGTAATTTTTAGTTTCTTCTCTTTTGCACATTTGCATTTTTTAAATTTTTCTGCAGGGCACATTATCTGCATAATAAATGATTATTTTCCTACATGAGTGTTATCTACATAGTTAAAAATTGTTTATATTTTTTAAAAAATCCTACCCATACAAAAAGTAAATTTGTTTCTGTTCCACATTAACATTTTAGGTTTCAGTTCCAGTTGTTTTGAGGATATTTCATGAAAATAGAGCAAAATGATTATTGAATTATGAGTGTAGGATGAAATATCATATGACCCTGCTTTTACTTTTAAATAAAATTTAGCTTTAGAAAGTTGGAATATTTGAATTTCGTAAAGGTTTAATATAATTTATTAACTAAAGAAGTGTGTGGATAGTATATTAAAAGTTTTTGAAAAAGCATCATTAGTGCTATATTGACACCTTATTAGAGGGAGGTGAATGGATTGGCATTCAAGTCAAATCTTCCTTCGTATTTCCAAAATCTGGCTAAATTATATTTAAGAACAGTACCCCACCTATATACTAACTTAATGGCTTTCATTCAATAATGTCCATGTACCAGGTGCTGGGCCCAGCCTTATACTGCAAAGAGGAGGGTTTAATATGTGTGGGAACCACTTTTTTTGAAGCAATAGTTTGGTCAGGGAACTCTGTTAATAAATAAATGACTTGTTGGCTCCTGAAATTTTTAAAATGTAAGCAATATGCTCTCCTAGTTCTAAAAGAAGCATGTATTTCTCCAAATATAAATATTCAGGAGAAGCTGAGGGCTTGTAGGTTAGCAGGCTTCTTTGCCAGTTAATACTGTTCCTCCCAGGGTGACATTTAAATTTTTTGCAGTGACTCTTATGCATTTTCCTAAATAGCATCCTGCATAATTTTATCACCATTGGAAAATCCTGTTTTGTTGACGTGACCTGAATTTGTATTTCTTCCATTTTCAGTGTATTTCTCACTTCAGATCCATTGCCATCTCTGCTACTGAAATTCAGTTTTTTTGAGACAAACAGCTTGTGTGTGTGTGTGTGTGTGTGTGTGTGTGTGTGTGTGTGTGTTACTACATAGTAGGTTTGAATGTGTACATATGAATGTGCGTTTTCCTGGGAAAATAGTGCATGCATGCTAAGTTGCTTCAGTCGTGTCTGACTCTTTTCAACCCCATGAACTGTAGCCCACCAGGCTCCTCTGTCCATGGAATTCTCCAAACAAGAATGCTGGCGAGGGTTGCCATGCTCTCCCCCAGGGGATCTTTCCAACCCAGGGATCGAATTCACGTCTCTTAGGTCTCCTGTATTGGCAGGTGGGTTCTTTAACCACTAGCGCCACCTGGGAAATCACAGTACATGCATATAAAAATATAGAAATTCAAAATATTGTTTTTATTTTTGCACAAGTTTATATGCTTGTTAAACATGCTAAGGAGTCAAATTATGAAAGATTAGGAAACAAAGTACTTTTGAAATAGGAATGTAGAAATATATTTTGGTTATTCTGTTGGACACATGGAGTTGGGTTTTTAGTATTTTATGGTGATGTTCCTGGCACTCTAATTGCTATTATGTCATTCTGTACATTTTAGAGAAGAAGACCAGGACATTAGGATAGAATTAAGCTGAGAAATGACTGTGGACCTTGAGTGACCTCTTTTTGAGTCAGTCTTGCTCAGGAGAGTAGTCATGGTCCTAAGAACTTCTAGCCTGTCTTCCCTAAGACATTTCGTCAGGAGGAGGGTGCCCTGCAGTAGTTTAACCAGGAAGTGTGGCAAAGGCGACTCAGGAGCTCCAGGAGTCAGACTGCTCTAGGTCAGGCTGGGTGACGCTGGGGTCCTCTGAGAACTTGGCCCTGTGTTTAATTTTTAGTTTGGTCTGAGATTTGTGACATACGAAATTTAATTGAATCAAACATGAAAGCAGAGATCTATTTTTGCTTATTTGAGAATAATAATTCTGCCTTTATTTACTTACTGTGATAGTAATAAATATGAGAAATAAGAGATGCCAGCTTCCCAGTGTTGTATTTTCCATGTGGAGTCAGACTCCTTTCACCTTTATCAGGTCTCCAGAAGACAGAGCTGCAATGTTAACTGAAGGGCCAGTTTGCATACAGAAGAACCTTCAACCCTTTACCTGTACTTGCAGCGTTTGTTATATTAACCTTTATTTATTCTTTTTGCTCCTTTTTTTATTTTTTTGCCCCTGTGAATTCAAATTACTTTCCCATGTCATCTCCTTTGTATTTTTCAGTGACTTGGCTGGAAGTACCACCTGCCCTGCCTCTAGGTAAAGCCTGTTGTGATAGACCTCAGAGGTGCAGCCTTGGTCATCCCACATTCCCTGGGCTGACAGTGGCCTTAGCAGAGCTTGCTGTTATTATCTTTGTCCCTGATTGCTCTATCAGGTTGTGCGCCTCTGGTGGTATCACACCCAGCTTGTAGGCTTTACTAATTTCTAGCTGCTTGCTGTATTGCTTTTAACAGTATGCTGGGATATAAATTGCTCAACCATCTTATCTAATTAACTTTGGGCCCTTTTGCAGGAATAAGTCTTTGAGGCCAGTCTTTGAGCTTTGTTTAGACTACAGGAGGGCTGTTCTGAGCTGTCTTTCCCCCTGGTTCTCCCTGTTAAGCCTCCATGCATGCTAAGTCACTTCAGTCGTGTCTGACTCTCTGGGACCCCATGGACTGTAGCCCACCAGGCTCCTCTGTCCGTGGGATTTGCCAGGCAAGAATACTGGAGTGGGTTGTCATTTCCTTCTCCTGGGGATCTTCCCAACCCGGGGATCAAAGCCAAGTCTCTCGTCTCCTGCCTCGGCAGGTGGGTTCTTTACTACTAGCACCACCTGGGAAGCCCTGTTATGCCTCCACTGGTCTACAACTTAGCTTATCACTCTTAAAAAGCTTCCATCCTCCTCTTAATTCCTTATCCCCAGAATCTCCATGGTTTTCAACTGTGCCCTTGGGCTTATACTTCCCCACATCTTATGCCAGATAAAATGAGTTCCTTTGGGAAATTCAAAGCTCTCTGTTCTCATGGATTGCCTCTCCCCCTTGGCAGAATATCTGTGCCACTGCTCTAGAGCTTGGGGCAGGGATATTGGTCTACTTCTTTCAGAATGACACCCTTGCTTGACAGTGTTCTGAGTGGGGGAGTAGCTTGTAGTCTTTTCAGCCTGCTTCTCCTGGCGTGAAATCTCTGCCCACAAGTGAGCTGGGGCCAAGGGGGTTTGGCCCCATTTCTTAGCCGGGGATAGAGCTTCTGAGTTGAGAGTTATGGAAGGTAGCCCTCAGCCTCACGGCTATGCTTGCCTGGAATAGAGCTTCTGCAACCTGAAGCTGAGGAGATAAACAAATGCTGGTGGCCTGGTGCTCCTGGGGAGCAGATCTAGTTTCCTTTGAGTTGAATTTTGAAAATTTTTGGAAAAAAAGATCAGATTCAATCAATTTCCTTCTGTCTCTGTTTACCAAACGTGCTCAGCCAGCAGTGCATCCTTCCCCAGGCATGGCCAGAGGGCCTCAGGTCGTTGGCAGACTGATTCCAGGTGGCATAGCCACATGGGCCACACATATCCGGTAAGACTCATCACAGGACAGGAATAGAATTCCTGTTTTAGTGCTCTTTCAGTCCTTTTGTGTACAACAAGAGAAAAGCCTCGTTATGGTGCTTTAATTCTTTAATGTCTAAGCCTTTCTTACAAGGAAAAGGCAGACCCAGGTTCAGTACTTAGGATAAGTAACCATGTTTCACTAGAATGTAATTAATTTTTCAGTTGCCTTCTCCTTGTAGCAAGTGATATTTCCCATTAATGTGTCGTTCAGTCACTAAGACGTGTCCGACTCTTTGCAAGTGGGTTGCCATTTCCTTCTCCTTCTCCATCTCCTTCTCTGCCATTTCCTTGCAACCCACTCCAGTGTTCTTGCCTGGAGAATCCCAGGGGCGGGGGAGCCTGGTGGGAGGCTGTCTATGGGGTTGCACAGAGTCGGACATGACTGAAGTGACTTAGCAGCAGCAGCAGCAGCAAACTGCAGCACACCAGGCTTCCCTGTCCTTCACTATATCCCAGAGTTTGCTCAAACTCATGTCCATTGAGTCAGTGATGCCGTCCAACCATCTCATTCTCTATCACCCCCTTCTCCTCCTGCCCTCAGTCTTTCCCAGAATCAAAGTCTTTTCCAATGAGTCAGCTGTTCGCATTAGGTGACCACAGTATTGGAACTTCAGCTTCAGTATCAGTCCTTCCAAATGAATATTCAGGGTTGATTTCCTTTGACTGGTTTGATCTCCTTGCAGTCCAAGGGACTCTCAAGAGTCTTCTCCAGCACTAGAGTTGGAAGGCATGAATCCTTCAGTGCTCAGCATTCTTTATGGTTCAACTCACATCTGTACATGACTACTGGAAAAACCATAGTTTTGACTATAGGGACCTTTGTCAGCAAAATTATGGCTCTGCTTTCTAATACACTGTCTCGGTTGGTCATAGCTTTTCTTCCAAGGAACAAATGTCTTAATTTCATGGCTACAGTCACTGTCTGCAGTGATTTTGGAGCCCAAGAAAATAAAGTCTGTCACTGTTTCCATTTTTTCCCCATCTATCCCCATGAAGTGATGGGACCAGATGCCATGATCTTCATTTTTTGAATGCTGAGTTTTAAGCCAGATTTCCACTCTCCTCTTTCATCTTCAGGCTCTTTAGTTCCTTTTTGTTTTCTGCCATTAAAGTGGCATTATCTGTATATCTGAAGTTACTGATATTTCTCCTGGCAATCTTGATTCCAGCTTATGAGTCATCTAGTCCAGCATTTCCCATGATGTACTCTGCAAATAAGTTAAATAAGCAGGGTGACAAGATACAGCCTTGACGCACTCCTTTCCTAATTTTGAACCAGCCCATTGTTCTATATCTGGTTCTAATGGTTGCTTTTTTCCTACATATAGGTTTCTCAGGAGACAGGTCAGGTGGTCTAGTATTTCTATCTCCTTAAGAATATTCCACAGTTTGTTGTGATCCACACATCAAAGGCTTTAACATAGTCAATGAAGCAGAAGTTGATGTTCTTTTGGAATTCATTTGTTTTTTCTGTGATCCAGCAGACGTTGACAATTTGATCTCTGGTTCCTCTGCCTTTTCTAAATCCAGCTTGTACATCTGGGGAAGTTCTCAGTTCAAGTACTGTTGAAGCCTACCTTGGATGATTTTGAGCATGACCTTGCTAGCATGTGAAATGAGTGCAATTATGTGGTAGTTTGAACATTCTTTGGCATTGCCTTTCTTTGGGATTGGAATGAAAATTGACCTTTTCCAGTCCTGTGGCCACTGCTGAGTTTTCCAAACTTGCTGGCATATTGAGTGCAGCACTTTCACAGCATCATCTTCTAGGGTTTAAAATAGCTCAGCTGGAATTCCATCATCTCCACTAGCTTTGTTCATAGTGATGCATCCTAAGCCCCACTTGTGAATCCAGACACAGTCAAGGGTGTCTGGCTCTAGATGAGTGATCACAATATCATGGTTATCCCGGTCATTAAGACCTTTTTTGTACAGTCCTTTTGTGTATTCTTTCTACCTCTTCTTAATATCTTCTGCTTCTGTTAGATCTTTGCCATTTCTGTCCTTTATTGTGCCCATCTTTGCATGAAATTTTCCCTTGCTGTGCTAAGTCGCTTCAGTTGTGTCCGACTCTGTGCAACCCCATGGACTGCAGCCCACCAGGCTCCTCCATCCACTGGATTCTCCAGGCAAGAATACTGGAGTGGGTTGCCATGCCCTTCTCCAAAATGTTCCCTTGGTATCTCCAGTTTTCTTAAGAGATCACTAGTTTTTTCCTTTCTATTGTTTTCCTCTATTTCTTTGCATTGTTCATCTAAGAAGGCTTTCTTCTCTCCCCTTGCTATTCTCTGGAACTCTGCATTCAGTTGGGTATATCTTTCCCTTTCTCCTTTGCCTTTCGCTTCTCTTCTTTTCTTAGCTATTTGTAAGGCCTTCTCAGACAACCACTTTGTCATCTTGCATTTCTTTTCTTTGGGATGGTTTTGGTCACCACCTCCTGTACAATGTTACGAACCTCTATCTGTAGTTCTTCAGGCACTCTGTCTACCAGATCTAAGCCCTTGAATCTATTTGTCACCTCCATTGTATAATCATAAAGGATTTAGTTTAGGTCATACCTGAATGGTTTAGTGGTTTTCCCTACTTTCTTCAGTCTGAGTCTAAATTTTGCAATTCTTTGTCCATAGAATTTCCCAGGCAAGAATACTGGAGTGGGTAGCCATTCCCTTCCCCAGGAGATCTTCCTGACCCGGCAATAGAATCTGTGTCTCCTATATTGGTAGGCAAATTCTTTACTGCTGAGCATCCAGGGAAGCCCCAATGAAGTGATACCATGTATATATGTAAAGTATGTAGCACAGTGCCTTAAAAAATGAATGTACTAAAAATAGAGCTATTCCCCAGCTAACTAAACTCTTTAAAACTTCATCACTTATATCTAATTTCCTTCACAAATCTATCTCAATCCATCTCCCAACAGTGCGGTATCAATAGTTGGAAATCATCTGGTCTCCACCTCTTTATAATTGGTTTGCTTCCCTTTTGCCCTTGTATGATTTATACAGCACTTAGGTCTCCCTATGCATCTTGTGATATTTAAGCTGTATAAAATCTTATGCCCACAGACTGTGAATAAGAAGGCTGAAATTAGATTCTGATCATATTTTTCCTTTGGATATTCACAAAGTAGCTATGCAGTTTTTGGGTCCTCTGGGTGTCGTGAGATAGCCAACTTAATAGTATACCTTTCCCCATTTGCATCATCATCAACCCATCCACACTGGCATCATTGAAGACATGTGGATTGTGTTAAAATTTACATGGTCATATGCTACCATTTCATTTTTTAACTCTGTGGAATGAAGGTTTCATGGAAAACATTTTGCTATAGAGTTGTGAATGTGCTTAGGAAGATTCGTGTCATACATCATGACAGCTCTTTCCCTATCGTTGCCACATGCACTTGCCTCCTTATTTGAAGCACCTTCTTTAGCATCTGCCATGCACGTCCCTTTTTGGTTTCTTGTTCATGAAGACAACTGCTGGTACACCTGTATATGTTTGAGTGATAGCACATTTGATTAAATAGACATGCCCATTAGAATGACATATGCTGAAATAAATCTCCCAGTGTGTATTTTAAGATAACACAATAAACTCACTTTTGAGTTTATCAGCAAACTCAGAAATTGCAAGTCGACCCAAGAGTCTGTTAATTCCACATATGGCCCATTCCATGAAGGGAGATGTTTGAATACAGTTTTGTTTTGTTTTGTTTTTTAAAGTGGGTTAGCTGACAGAAAATTTAATTCATATGCTAAAGTGTGTCAGGCAGCTGAGCGCCAGCATTTGGTTCATCATTAGCTTAAATTGTGGGTTTAATCAAGTTCCTTCACTTAATCTGCATGTTTGTGTTCAAAACCTAGCATCCTGCTTTAAGAAAAGCCTACCTTTTATTTCTTTTGGATAGTCCCCAGTTTCCTGAAATCTGATGAAGACAGCCAGTGAAGTGAATCTAATTTGGGTGGTTGAATACTGAGGAGGAATCAGGGAGACCGCATGGAGTGTTGCTTTCATTAAAATAGCTTTGTCCACGAAGACATTTCACCATACTCTTGCATCTGTTCCAGTCTTATTTCCATTTTGCTCTTCTTATGTTAAAAAGGAATGCTATTAAAATGAAAACTTGGTTTTAGAAGTATATATATATATACACAGGATCAAGGCAGCGGATTGGGTTGAATGCTGTTATTCAACAGATTTCGCATATTTGCCATGGAATGAGAAAACAGTTCGGTGTACCCTCTTTGATACAAAGCCAGCACGTGTAATGGAGTTTATTTGTTCAGAGCTGGGCATCAGGTGTAATAGAATTATGCTGTGTGTTTATGTGACCCTGGCTTTTATATCCCTGTAGTTGCTCATTCATTCATTTTTTCAGATATAAATTAAAAAGTGGAGATTGTAGATTAGATGTGCCAGGGCTCATGTGGGCTATGTAAAATGTAGTTTCTCTCACTCTTGGAACTTACTGAATCATGACAGAAATATAAATGAGCTCTTAGAGCAATATTCAACCTTTACGAGAATTCATTTCCGTCAAGAGTAGGCAGTTGCCTCTGCTTGAAGATGAGGCCTGGAAATTTATCTTTTCTCTTGTTCTTTTTGTTGTTGTTGTTGCTGTTATTGTTGTTTTAATTCAGTTAGCAATGCAAAGAACTTTAATATTCTCAAGTTACCTCTGTAACCTTTCAATTGTAAATATCACTGATATTAAGTAGATTCTCCCACTGGGTAGAAGCAGCAGCTTTGAGAGTATGCTTTGTTCCCAGCAGCAGCTAGGTATTAATACATCACAGGAGAAAGAATCCAGTCATCCTAATCAATCTTCTGTCATTTTTTTCTAAAGGTCAAAAGAAGAGCATTTGACCCCTCTGGATGCTATCAAAATTACTTACATACGTCAGCTTTGACCTTCTAAACTAGCTTTGTGCCACAGAATTTACTATTAAGTTGAACTATTTAAAACTGATGCTGTTTACTAATTTAATAAAGTTTAACCAAATACCTATAAGTCATTGAGCACTCACTAGATAAATAATTGTAATCAGCATAGGAAAAATATTCTCTGACTAACAAAAAAAGGCACAGTACCTTTGGGAACTGCTATTGAAGGAAAGTTTGCTGACACGGATATTGTTAGGAATTTGGGAATTTCCTAGCAGGGATGAGGACATAGGAATGAATGCAACGGAGCCGAGTTTGGGGTTTTATAATTTAACATCTTCTAATCCTCACCTTAAAAGAGCCTCTTCCAATAATAAGAATCACTAACTTTATTTCCAAAGAACATGAATACTGAATAGAGCTTATAATGTATTTCTTTTAAAAAGTTTTTTATTGCATGGTGGAGAAAAAAGCTCACTGGCAGATTAAATCTGCAAACAGAGGGAAAGTAAAAATCAGAGACTATCATCAAGGCCAAAATGAGCCAAACCCTTGGAAGAGAACTAAGAAGATCCTGCAGAACTTTCATACTGACTCATTGAAGTGAACATAATGGCCCAGTGGGACCAAATGTAGAGAGTTCAGAGTCCCGGTGAGGCACTTTCCTGGTCTGCTCATATGATCACTCAGCACCACTCAGAACCTTCTGGTGCATGCTCTGTGGGGCTGAGCAAAACAGTTCTCTCAGATGGCACTGCTGGCACCCACAGCCCTCAGGTGCCCTCTTTCAGGAAAACAGTGTCCCCATAAAAATCTTTAGGACACAGAGTTACAATTATCCAACCTTCATTCTCAAGTCCATCCATGTTATAATCAGGAAAATGGCCCTTTGTTTGCCTATGGTATCATTTTAAAGGCCGCCTGCAAGGAGGTCAAACCAGTCCATCCTAAAGGAAATCAGTCCTGAATATTCATTGGAAGGACTGATGCTGAAGCTGAAGCTCCAATACTTTGGCCACCTGATGTGAAGATCCGACTCATTAGAAAAGACGCTGATGCTGGGAAAGATTGAAGGCAGGAGGAGAAGGGGGCAACAGAGGATGAGATGGTTGGATGGCATCACTGACTCAATGGACATGAGTTTGAGCAAACTCTGGGAGATGGTGAAGGACAGGGAAGCCTGGTGTGCTGCAGTCCATGGGGTCGCAAAGAGTCGGACATGACTGAGTGACTAAACAAAAACAAAAAGGCATAATGAAGGCACATGATCTTTTGATTTTATTCCATCTTTTTTCCTGAAAGAGGAAAGATTCTTACATGACCCTCTTGTCAAGCTTTGAGAGAATCTAAAATATCTGTTTTGAAATACACGTATCTTCTCTCATACTATGGTTTCCACTAGAGGAAGCACAAAAACATCCCAAACAATAGGAATCCAAGAAAATATCTGACTTCTGAATTGATCTCTAACTTCTGGACTTGGGGATGGGCTTCCACACAGGAAGGTACCCTGGATCTCTCCCCCTTGTTCACCTCCCATTTCTAGGTTGTCTCCAACTCAGCTACGTGCTCAGCCATCAGTGTCAGATATGACAGAAACTTTCAGGTCGGAAGAGAAACTGTAATTTCCTCAAGCACATCTTACTTCCAGTGTGTGTAATTTGGCCCCTGGAGAAATAGATATTCTTTCTCTACACATCTAAAACACATTGTCCATATATCTCTGGGCCAGCAAATGTGTCTCTTTTTCATGTCTACCTCCCCTACTAGATGGTGAGCAGATCAAGGAAAAGAGACCTCTGTTTGTGTCTCTCCAGGACCTATTAGATTGCTTGGCTCAGGCTCATTCATTCATTTTATCTCAAAATCATATATTCATTCTAAATTGGAGCCTCTTAATCATGAAAGATGATGCTATGAAAGTGCTACACTCAATATGCTAGCAAATTTGGAAAACTCAGCAGTGGCCACAGAACTGGAAAAGGTCAGTTTTCATTCCAATCCCAAAGAAAGGCAATGCCAAAGAGTGTTCAAACTACCGCACAATTGCACTCATCTCACACGCTAGTAAAGTAATGCTCAAAATTCTCCAAGCCAGGCTTCAGCAATACATGAACCATGAACTTCCAGATGTTCAAGCTGGTTTTAGAAAAGGCAGAGGAACCAGAGATCAAATTGCCAACATCCGCTGGATCATGGAAAAAGCAAGCGAGTTCCAGAAAAACATCTATGTCTGCTTTATTGACTATGCCAAAGCCTTTGACTGTGTGGATCACAAAAAACTGTGGAAAATTCTTCAAGAGATGGGAATACCAGACCACCTGACCTGCCTCTTGAGAAACCTATATGCAGGTCAGGAAGCAACAGTTAGAACTGGACATGGAACAAGACTGGTTCCAAATAGGAAAAGGAGTACGTCAAGGCTGTATATTGTCACCCTGCTTATTTAACTTCTATGCAGAGTACATCATAAGAAATGCTGGGCTGGAAGAAGCACAAGCTGGAATCAAGATTGCTCGGAGAAATACCAATAACCTCAGATAAGCAGATGACACCACCTTTATGGCAGAAAGTGAAGAGGAACTAAAGAGCCTCTTGATGAAAGTGAAAGAAGAGAGTGAAAAAGTTGGCCTAAAGCTCAACATTCAGAAAACTAGGATCATGGCATCTGGTCCCATCACTTCATGGCAAATAGATGGGGAAACAGTGGAAACTGTGTCAGACTTTATATTTTGGGGCTCCAAAATTTCTGCAGATGAGCCATGAAATTAAAAGACGCTTACTCCTTGGAAAGAAAGTTATGACCAACCTCGATAGCATATTGAAAAGCCAGAGACATTACTTTGCCAACAAAGGTCCGTCTAGTCAAGGCTATGGTTTTTCCATTGGTCATGTATGGATGTGAGAGTTGGACTGTGAAGAAAGCTGAACGCTGAAGAATTGATGCTTTTGAACTGTGGTGTTGGAGAAGACTCTTGAGAGTCCCTTGGACTGCAAGGAGATCCAACCAGTCCATTCTAAAGGAGATCAGTCCTGGGTGTTCATTGGAGGGACTGATGCTAAAGCTGAAGCTCCAATACTTTGGCCACCTAATGCGAAGAGTTGACTCATTGGAAAAGATTCTGATGCTGGGAGGGATTGGGGGCAGGAGGAGAAGGGGACGACAGAGGATGAGATGGCTGGATGGCATCACTGACTCAATGGACATGAGTCTGAGTGAACTCTGGGAATTGGTGATGGACCGGGAGGCCTGGCGTGCTGCGATTCATGGGGTTGCAAAGAGTCGGACACGACTGAGCAACTGAACTGAACTGAATAAAGGTTCATTGAATAAATGACTGGATGAATGATATCCTTGTTTTAAAGCTAGCTTGAAAAATTAATGGGCATGTGTTCCCCCCGCCAGTGCACCAGCCCCAAACACATGTATACCTGTGGCAGATCCATTTCGATATTTGGCAAAACTAATACAATATTGTAAAGTTTAAAAATAAAATAAAAATAAAAAAATAAAATTAAATTAAAAAAAAAAGTCACAGAGAAATTAAAGTAAAAATGAAGGGAAAGATATCAGGTAAATTTGACCAAAAGGAATATAACTTTTGTGCTTCAATTTTAGATGAAGCAGAATTCAAGAAAATAAAACATTAAATTGGAAAAAAATGAAGAAAAAAAAAATTCATGGGCAAATTACAAAGGGTTTGTGTGAGAAACTTCATACACACTCCAAAGCTAGGTAGGCGCAGGAGAGGAACCACTGTTTTTGCCATCATATAACCACTCAGTAGTTCACACAGTTGTTTGGACCAAATCTCAAGCCCTTTGAGTGTTCTACAAGGCTGCTGCTTGCTCCAGTCACTGCCTGTCAGTCTGGCCTCATTGCTTTGCATTCCCCTCTTTCTTGCCATGTTCCAGCCTTACTGGTCTTACAGTGACTCAAAGTCTGAACTACTTCCCTGCAAGCCTTTGCACAGGCCACTCCAGTGACCTAAACAACTCTTACCCACTCTGCACCTAGTTAATTTCTGCGCATCCTTTAGATCTTTGCTTATATGTCTCTTCCTTAAAGAAGTGTTCTTTGACCTCCCCTCCCTACCCAGTCTAGGCTGGATCTAGTTTTCACATGCTTTCGTTTCTGTATTCATGTCCTTCAGAACACACACTTCAGCTTGTGAATTCATGTTCATTTTTATGATTAAGTGGTATGTCACTTATCTGTTGCCACATAATGCTGTGTAATGAAACACCACAAAATCTCATTGGCAGTCAACAATGAGTTTATTGCTCATGTACTTGGGGTCAGCTGCAGGCTGGCAGGGCAACTGTTGTTCTTAGCTCTAGAAGCTAGATTTGCTCATATAGTTGGGGATGGGATCAGCCGGCTGACTGCTGTTCTGAGCCTCCATTTGGGTGATGGGGACAAGTGCTCACATGTCTGTTATCCTCCAGAAGGCAGCCTCAGGCATCTCCTGTCAGTGGAAGATGCACAAGAGGAAACAGGAAGGCCTCTTGAGGTGGCACGGGCACACTGTTACTTGTGGCTTATTCTAGTGGGCCCAAATTGAGTTACACAGACAAGTCCAGAATGGGGGGGTGACGGGGTGGGGGTCACTGCAACGTTATAGACAAAGACATGTTTCCAAGGAGTTGTGAAGATGGAGGGCCACCTTTGTGTTCTATCACAGTGTGACTCTGGGATCAATTGAGGGCAGCTGTGGCATCACTTGATATTTCTCCTGGCAATCTTGGTTCCAGCTTGTGCTTCATCCAGCCCAGCATTTCTCATGATGTATTCTGCATATAAGTTAAATAAGCAAGGTAACAATATATAGCCTTGACATACTCTTTTTCCAGTTTGGAACCAGTCTGCTGTTCCATGTCTGGTTCTAACTATTGCTTCTTGACCTGCATACAGACTTCTTAGGAGGCAGGTCAGGTGGTCTGGTATTCTCATCTCTTTAAGAATTTTCCACAGTTTGTTGTGATCCACACAGTCAAAGGCTTTAGTCAATGAAGCAGAAGTAGATGTTTTTCTGGAACTCTCTTGCTTTTTCGATGATCAAATGGATGTTGGCAATTTGATCTCTGGTTGCTATGCATTTTCTAAATCCAGCTTGAACATCTGGAAGTTCTCAGTTCCCTGTGCTATACAGTAGGTCCTCATTGCTTATCTGTTTTACATATAATAGTGTGTATCTGCTTTCTGAATGTTGAGTTTAAGCCATCTTTTTCCTGTATGGATGTGAGAGTTGGACTATAAGGAAAGCTGAGCACCAAAGAATTGATGCTTTTGAACCATGGTGTTGAAGACTCTTGAGAGTCCCTTGGACTACAAGGAGATCCAATCAGTCCATCCTAAAGGAGATCAGTCCTAGGTGTTTATTGGAAGGACTGATGTTAAAGCTGAAACTCCAATACTTTGGCCACCTGATGCAAAGAACCAACTCATTGGAAAAGACCCTGATGCTGGGAAAGATTGAAGGCAGGAGGAGGAGAAGGGGATGACAGTGGATGACATGGTTGGATGGCATCACCGACACGATGGACGTGAGTTTGAGTGAACTCCGGGAGTTGGTGATGGACAGGGAGGCCTGGCATGCTGCAGTCCATGGGGTCACAAAGAGTCAGACACGACTGACTAAACTAAACTAAAGAGATGATGACATCTCTTTAGTCACCTTTATATTGCTAATACCTAGCAAGATGCATGAACATTGTAGTTGATGATTAAATATTTCTTGAATATGAAAAGACATTAATTTGATGTCATTGTTAATTTGTCATAATTAATTTGATGTCATTTGATATCATCTCAAGGTTCTAGAGAAATGTTCACTTTTAAAGGAGGTTCCTGCCTTAAGATGAGTAAAATAAATTATTTTTAAAATTGTTGTCCATTTATTGCTCTTCAAATTCCCAAATTCCTCCAAATAACAGCTGTCTGCTCTTACAGTTAGTGTTTAGGTCCCAGGACATTCATTTCCATCTCTATCATTGGTGCCAGATAATGAGGGGTGGAAAATAATTCGAAATTAAAAGAGTTAAGCATCACCTGTGTGCAGAAAGGGGTAAAAAACTTAGTATTGGGGGGATTTTCCTGGCGGTCCAGTGGTTGAGACTCCACACCCCCAATGTAGGGTACGTGGGTTTGATGCCTGGTCAGGGAATTAGGATCCCACATGCCATGTTTCATGGCCAAAAAAAAAAATTAATATTTTGGATGTGAGGGGATAATATGGGTATTTTCTGATTAGTGTGGACAGTGGTCTTTTCATGTCTCCTCATGTACCATAGACTTTTAGGTACAGACTCTGAAGGGCCAAGAAGAGGCTGATGGCACTTTCAAAGAGTTGTGTTCCTAATAACCAGGAAAATAAGTCAAATATTTTGGTTAGTTCTGGAAAATGAAATCGTAAAAGGATCAATATGAGAAAGAAACACAAGCAGGAAGGAACTGTGCCGGAAAGGGCGACTGGCATTGTCCAGAGTGTGGAACATTCAATGGGTTTCATATTCTGAGAGTGGTAAAGGGGATGCTGATTCAAATGCTGTTAGGAAATCCTTTGAGTACAGTCACTGTTTAATGGAACCATGTAATTTGGTATCTATAATAACTTCAATATTTGATTCTGCCTTCATTTAATAAATATGACCTCTTTTCTCCAGGGGTAATATTCAAAATACCTGACAATGGGGACCAGCCATAGCAATGGAGGGATATTCAAGAGCCCTTGATTGTCCAAGCGTTAGTCCTGTAGCTGCTGCTAAATGGTGGAGAGGTCTGGGGGTTTCTAGAAGTAGGAATGGGGCAGCCTAGGCACAGCTGTTCAGGGTGTGGGCACTCTCTGGTTTGGGGCAGTAGTTATTTACCAACTGGAACAGAATTGTTTCTGTTTTCTAATACCGACACAGCCATATGACTCCTGGTCTTCCATTTACTTGAGTTCACCATTATACCCCTAAGCCTTTTTTGGAGCCAGCAGGGCCAGAAATGGGAAGGATTTCAGAGGAGAGGAAGATCAAGACCCAGACAATAACCATAGGCAAGCATGTAGAGAACTTGAAACCCACATACATTGTTGGTGAGAACGTGCAGTGGTGTGGCTATTTGGGAAACAGTTTGGTATTTCCATGGTGACTCAGCTGGTACAAAATCAGCCTGCAATGCGTTCAATCCCTGGGTTGGGAAGATCCCCTGGAGAAGGGAACAGCCACCCACTCCAGTATTCTGGCCTGGAGAATTCCATGGACTATCCATGGGTCGCAAAGAGTTGGACATGACTGAGCAACTTTGACTTTCACTTGGTACTTCCTCAAAATGTTAAACATAGAGTTTCCAAATTACCAAGCAGCTCCATCCCTAGGCATGTACCTAAGAGAACTGAAAACATGCATACACAAAAACATGCTCACAGATGTTCATGGCAACATTATTCATAATTGCCCTCAAAATGGAAACAAATATCCATCAACTGATGAATGGAAAAACACAATGTGATATGACCATGCAATGGAATATTATTTGGCAATAAAAAGGAATGAAATACTGATACATGTTACAATATGGATAAATCTTGAAAATATTAGGCTAAGTGAACAAAGGCAGATATAAGGTGCCACGTACTTGTTTTATTTCATTTGTATGAAGTGTCCAGAATGGGCAAATCCATAGAGACACAAAGTAAATTAGTGGCTGGGATGAAGAAAGGGCTAAAGATCTAGAAGAGGAGATGAAGGAGAAAGGAGCTGAAAATGATGGCAGTTATTTGACTGGAAACTGTGATTCCATTTACAGAAATGTACAAGCTCAATTTAACCTGGGTTTTGGTGGACCGTAATAAGTTTAGTTTTAGATGTGCTTTGTGGTGACGACAAGACTTAAAAGTGTCTGATAGTCATGTGAAGAAACATTAACTGGTGTATAAATAAAGATTGTGGCTGGACATGCCAATTAAAGAGCACTTTCTCAGAAGGGAAAGTTTGAACTCACGTGGCAATCTTTTTTTTTTCTCAGCATAGTATTGCAGAACAGTTGAGGATGGTAAGGTGTCTGCCTACAATGCGGGAGACCCAGGTTCGATCCCTGGGTTGGGAAGATCCTCTGAAGAAGGAAATGGCAACCCACTCCAGTACTCTTGCCTGGAAAATCCCATGGACAGAGGAGCGTGGTAGGCTACAGTCCATGGGGTCACAAAGAGTCAGACACGACGGAGCGACTTCACTTGGTCTTGGTATTGGGAGAGGGAAGGTGACTTATCAAGACAGGCAGAGCCTGTTCCTTGTGGCTCAGAGTGCCCCTCTAGGAAATCTTTACCAAAATGCCCAGCCAGTACCACTTGGTGGACTCGAAGTCCAGGGTGATGGCTTTTCCCAGTCTGTCTCTCCGATCTTCCATCTTCATCTGTCAGCTTGGGACAATGACAGGAGAACCGCCTTCTTGGTCATAGGTCTGTGAGACATTATATTATATTAATTCCTTCTTTGCCCCTTTTGGGCAGCTGCCGCAACATATTCTAACTAAAAGAGAAAAAGAATGATGCTGGTTTAGCCTCCCAAAGAGCTCCAGAAATAACAGTGGCAGGCATTTGGAATTGATTTAATCTAAGCAAGTTCTCAAAAATTTATACATCTATTTTCATGCATCTATTTAATATATATATTTTCTTCTTCCTTTCCAGGAGATTGCCATATTCAAGTACTCCTGGGAGGATTTAAGACTTTTTTTTTTTTACTTCCTTGGATTTCCAAATCCCTAGTCTCCCCTAATTATTTTTCCTTTCATAGTTTGTTGTTGTTCAGTCGCTAAGTTGTGTCCAACTCTTTGCAACCCCATGAACTGCAGCACACCAGCCTTCCCTGTCCTTCACCATCTCCTAGAGTTTGTTCATACTCATATTCATTGAGTTAGTGATGCCAACCAACCATCTCCTCCTCTGTGGCCCCCTTCTCCTCTTGGCCTTAATCTTTCCCAGCATGCAAGCCCCTGTGAATCTGAACTAGGAATTCCCCACTGATAATGTCAGGGATGTTGATGCCAAGTGATTCTAGGCTAGTAGAATGCCTAGGCTGGGTGTGAGGCAGTCCGTGAATGTAATTAACAAGATGAAAAACACCACAGGGATACTTCCTGTGTTTGAGTTATATTTGTATTGAAAAGGCTGGTTTTTTGTTCTGTGTGTGAGGTTTAATCTGGAAATAGTTTTCAAGTATTTCCTTTCTTAGAGATTTTTTTTCTTTTTTCTTTTGTTTAAGTATAGTTGACTTACAGTGTTGTGTTAATTTCTGCTATACAGCAAAGTGACTCAATTATACATATATATATATATATATATACACACACACATTCTTTTTATGTTCTTTTCCATTATGGTTTATCACAGGATTTTGAATATACTTCTGTGCTGTACAGTAGGACCTTGTTGTTTATCCATCCTGTATATACTAGCTTGCATCTGCTAACCCCAGACTCCCAACCCACGCCTCCCCTTTGGCAACCACAAGTCTGTTTTCTGTGAATATATTTCTGTTTCATATATAGATTCCTCTGTGCCATATTTCATATCTAACATATAAGTGATAGCATATGGTATTTGTCTTTCTGTTTCTGACTTCACTTAGCATGATAATCTCTAGTTCTATCTATATTGCTGCAAATGGCATTATTTCATTCTTGTTTCTGTCTGAATAGTTTTCCATTGTATATATGCACCATATCTTCTTTAGCCATTCATCTGTCGATGGACATTAGGTTGTTTCTGTGTCTTGGCTATTGTGAGTAGTGCTGCTAGAATATTGGGGTGCGTGTATTTTTTGAATCACATGGTTTTTTCTAGATACAGCAGTAGGATTGCTGGATCATATGTTAATTCTATTTTTAGTTTTTAGAGGAACCTCCATACTGTTTTCCACAGTGGCTGCACCAATTTACACTTCCACTAACAGTATAGGAGGGTTATCTTTTCTCCACACATGTTCTGTTATTTGTTGACTTTTGATGGCCATTCTGACTGGTGTGAGATGGTACCCCATTATAATTTTGATTTGCATTTGTCTAATAATTAGCAATGTTCAGCATCTTTTCACCTGCATGTGCCCCTTGGTCATCTGTATGTCTTCTTTGGAAAAATATCTGTTTAGATTTTCTGCCCATTTTTCAATTGGGTTTTTGTTGTTGTTGTTGAGTTGTATGAACTCTTTACGTATTTTGGAAATTAAGCCCTGGTCAGTCTGATCGTTTACAAATATTTTCAGTCTGTAGGTTGTCTTTCATTTTGTTTATAGTTTCCTTTATTGTACAAAAGCTTATAAGTTTGATTAGGTCCTATTTGTTTATTTTTGTTTTTATTTCTATTGCTTTGGGAGACTGACTAAACATTGGTATGATTTATGTCAGAGAATGTTTTACCTATGATCTCTTCTAGGAGTTTTATGGTGTCATGTCTTATGTTTAAGTCTTTAAGCCATTTTGAGTTTATTTTTGTGTATTGTGTGAGAGTGACCTCATTGATTGGACGTTGCAACTGTCCAACTGTCCAACTTGCCCAACATTACTTGCTAAAGAGACTGTCTTTTATCCAATATATGCTCTGGGCTCCTTTCTTGAAGTTTAATTGACCATAGGTGTGTGGAATTTTCTTAGCAAATTTTAAACACAGATGAACCAAATTATCTGCCACAGTCCATCTATTTCACAGCAGTAAGTCAGTGAGTCTAAAAGCAATATAGCTGATTTCATAAACAGTAAGGTAAAGACCCAGAACGATGGAATAGTTATCCATTTAGGGAGGGGTCCACAGTGCTAACAACATAGAATCTGTAATCTTAGCTAAGGGATTCCAAGATAAGTTGACTGAAGGGGCATAATAAAGGGAGAAAAGCTCAGAAGTAGAAGTTAGGACAGGTTCATGATATCATCAGATGGTTCAGGTATAGTGAGACTTTGGGTAAAATGCTTCTCAAAAGTTATCTCCATGTGCTCTTTCAACTTTTTTACCTCCTCAGTTCAGTTCAGTTCCCTTGAGTCACTCAGTCGTGTCCAACTCTTTGTGACCCCATGGATTACAGCACACCAGGCCTCCCTGTCCATCACCAACTCCCAGAGTTTACTCAAACTCAACGTCCATTGAGTCAGTGATGCCATCCAGCCATCTCATCCTCTGTCGTCCCCTTTACCTCCCACCTTCATTTTCCCCAGCATCAGGGTCTTTTCCAATGAGTTGGTTCTTCGCATCAGGTGGCCAAAGTATTGGAGTTTCAGCTTCACCATCAGTCTTTCCAATGAATATTCAGCACTGATTTCCTTTTGGATGGACTGATTGGATCTCCTTGCAGTCCAAGGGACTGTCAAGAGTTTTCTCCAACACCACAGTTCAAAAGCATCAGTTCTTCAGTGCTCAGCCTTCTTTATAGTCCAACTCTCACATCCATACATGACTACTGGAAAAACCATAGCTTTGACTAGGCGGGCCTTTGTTGGCAAAGTAATGTCTTTGCTTTTTAATATGCTGCCTACTACTACTACTAAGTCGCTTCAGTCATGTCTGACTCTGTGTGACCCCATGAACTGCAGCCCACCAGGCTCCTCCATCCATGGGATTCTCCAGGCAAGAACATTGGAGTGGGTTGCCATTTCCTTCTCCAATGCATGAAAGTGGAAAGTGAAAGTGAAGTCGCTCAGTCGTGTCCGACTCTTAGCGACCCCATGGACTGCAGCCTACCAGGCTCCTCCATCCATGGGATTTTCCAGGCAAGAGTACTGGAGTGGGGTGCCATCGCCTTCTCCCAATATGCTGCCTAGGTTGGTCATAACTTTTCTTCCAAGGAGTAAGCATCTTTTAATTTCATGGCTGCAGTCACCATCTGCAGTGATTTTGGACCCCCAAAATATGAAGTCTCTCACTGTTTCCACTGTTTCCCCATCTTTTTGTCATGAAGTGATGGAACCAGATGCCATGATCTTAGTTTTCTGAATGTTGAGTTTTAAGCCAACTTTTCCACTCTCCTCTTTTACTTTCATCAAGAGGGTTTTAGTTCTTCTTTACTTTCTGGCATAAGGTTGGTGTCATCTGCTTATCTGAGGTTATTGATATTTCTCCCGGAAATCTTGATTCCAGCTTGTGCTTCATCCAGTCCAGAATTTCTCATGATGTAATCTGCACATAAGTTAAATAAGCAGGGTGACAAGATACAATGTTGACGTACTCCTTTTCTTATTTGGAACCAGTCTGTTGTTCCATGTCCAGTTCTAACTGTTGCTTCCTGACCTGCATACAGATTTCTCAGGAGGCAGGTCAGATGGTCTGGTATTTCTGTCTGTTTAAGAATTTTCCACAGTTTGTTGTGATCAAAGTCAAAGGCTTTGGTTGTAGTCAATAAAGCAGAAGTAGATGTTTTTTGGGAATTCTCTTGCATTTTCAATGACTGAACAGATGTTGGCAATTTGATCTCTGGTTCCTCTGCCTTTTCTAAATCCAGCTTGAACATCAGGAAGTTCACGGTTCACATATTATTAAAGCCTGGCTTGGAGAATTTTGAGCGTTATTTTTGCTAGCATGTGATATGAGTGCAATTGTGCAATAGTCTAAGTATTCTTTGGCATTGCTTTTCTTTGGGATTGGAATGAAGATTAACCTTTTCCAGTCCTGTGGCCACTGCTGAGTTTTCCAAATTTTCTGGCATATTGAGTGCAGCACTTTCACAGCATTATCTTTTAGGATGTGAAATAGCTCCACTGGAATTCATCACCTCCACTAGCGTTGTTCAAAGTGATGCTTCCTAAGGCCCACTTGACTTCACACTCCAGGACGTCTGGCTCTAGGTAAGTGAGCACACCATTGTGATTATCTGGGTCATGAAGATGTTTTTATAGAGTTCCTCTGTGTATTCTTGCCACCTCTTCTTAATATCTTCTGCTTCTGTTAGGTCCCTACCATTTTGGTCCTTTATTGAGCCCATCTTTGCATGAAATGTTCCCTTGGTATCTCTAATTTTCTTGAAGAGATCTCTTGTCCTTCCCATTCTATTGTTTTCCTCTATTTCTTTTTTTTATTTTATTTTTAAACTTTACATAATTGTATTAGTTTTGCCAAATATCAAAATGAATCCGCCACAGGTATACATGTGTTCCCCATCCTGAATCCTCCTCCCTCCTCCCTCCCCATACCATCCCTCTGGGTCGTCCCAGTGCACTAGCCCCAAGCATCCAGTATCATGCATTGAACCTGGACTGGCATCTCGTTTCATACATGATATTTTACATGTTTCTTTGCATTGGTTACTGAGGAAAGTTTTCTTATCTCTCCTCGCTATTCTTTGGAACTCTGCATTCAAATGGGTATATCTTTCCTTTTCTCCTTTGCTGTTAGCTTCTCTTCTTTTCTCAGCTATTTGTAAGGCTTCCCAGACAACAGTTTTGCCTTTTTGCATTTCTTTTTCTTGGGGATGGTCTTGATCCCTGCCTCGTGTATAATGTCATGAACCTCTGTCCATAGTTCTCCATTCATATTTTTACTTCCTAGTCACTATTCAATCCACACTAATCTAGCTACTATCTATTTCCATCACTTACTGAAATTGCTCCTCTCAAGGTCCCCAGTAATGTCCAATAGCAAAGGACACTTCTTTGTTGTCACTTTCTCAAACTCTCAGCAGCATTTCACATAGGTTGCAACTTTCCTTGACACCCTGGTCTCTTGGCATCGATGATGTCACATCTTCACTTTTTTCTTGATCTTCCTTGCTAGATTCTCTTCCTCTATCCTCTGGAAATATTGGAGCATCTCAATGATAAGTCCTGGGGCTGCATCTTTGTACTCACTCTGTCCCTAGGTGATCCCCTGTGTTCTCATGACTTTCAACATCAATTCTAATCTATATGCTGCTGACTTCTAAATCCATTTGTCTAACTTGACTCTCCCCTGAACCCCAAAGTCATTTATCCAGCTGCTATTGGCATCCTCATGGATGTCAAATAGGAATCTCCAATTTAATGTGTCTAAAAATAGAACCCTTGGATTTCGCTGGTGGTACAGTGGGTAAGAATCGGCCTGAGAAGGCAAGGGACACGGGTTAGACCCCTGGTCCGGGAAGATTCCACATTTTGCAGAGCAGCTAAGCCTGCGAGCCACAAGGACTGAAGCCCGTGGGCCTAGAACCTATGCTCCACAATTAGAGAAACCACTGCAGTGAGAAGCCAGTATGCTGAAAGGGAGAGAGCAGCCCAGCTTGCTGCTTAAGAGACTTGGACTAGAGAAAGTCCAAGCACAGCAACGCAGACCCAGTGCAACCAAAAATAAATAAGTAAATAATAAAAAATAGAACCCTTGATTCCCCTAAACTTAGTCCTTCTCCACACCCAATTGTTCAACCACCACATTGATCATCTGATTCCTCTCTTTGTTTCATTACCTCCATCCAGTCATTCGCTGAGTTTGGGTCAGTTTTACCTAAATAATATATCTCAAGTTCATTCATTTTTTACCATCTTCATTGATATTACTGAGTTTCAAGCCACAGGCATCCTCTGACAACCAAAATAGCTTTTAACAAGTTTCTTTGTTCTACTGATTTTATGATGCAACAACCCATTCTTACATAAAGGCAAGATTGTCCTTTTTTGGCTTTCTTATTATGAAGATTTTCAAACATATGCAAGTGGACAGAGTAGTATGAGCTCCCATACACTGTCACCCAGTTTTAAGAGTTATCAATTCATGCCAGTCTGTTTCATTGAAAACCCCATTGATTTCCTTGCCTCCTTAGGATTTTGACACAAATCCCAACTATTGTATCATTTTATCCCTAAATATTTCATATATATATGTATAAGATAAAAACTCAAAGTAAACACAAGACTATTAAAATTTTTTAAACATTAATAATTTAAAATTGCATAAAGTATTCAAAAAGTATATTTCTGAATATCTTATAAGTATCATATTATTTTACAGTCAGTGTATTTGAGTCAAGATTCCAATAAGGAGCACATATTGCAACTGGTTGATATGTCTATAGGGTTCTTCTTCCATTAATATCTCATTCACTTGCTTTTTTCTCCCCGATTACAATTTACTTGTTCAAGAAACCAGATTGTCCTGTAGAGTTATGGTCTGAATTTGCTGACTGTTTCTCTGTGGCTAATGTAACATATTCCTTCTGCTAGATCAGATCAGATCAGATCAGTCGCTCAGTCATGTCCCACTCTTTGCAACCCCATGAATCGCAGCACGCCAGGCCTCCCTGTCCATCACCAACTCCCAGAGTTCACTCAAACTCACGTCCATCGAGTCGGTGATGCCATCCAGCCATCTCATCCTCTGTCGTCCCCTTCTCCTCTTGCCCCCAATCCCTCCCAGCATCAGAGTCTTTTCCAGTGAGTCAACTCTTCGCATGAGGTGGCCAAAGTACTGGAGTTTCAGCTTTAGCATCATTCCTTCCAAAGAAATCTGCTAAAATGTCTTCACAGGTGGTATTTTATTTTTCCATTGGAAGTCATGTGTTTGCACATCTTATGATGTTAGTAGCATTGTGCTTTATGCCTAAATGATTAATTCAGTAAATGTTGCAAAGTAGGGATATTCTATCAATTTTTCATTTATTTGTAGGAATACTCATATAAAGGAGGAACTTTCTTTTGTCTACTTTTTAAAGTTTGTATAGGACTAGATTTATCTTTTAAAAACATAAATTGGATCATATCTTTGCCCTGCTTAAAGTCTTCATGTGACAGCTCTATGGCCAACACACACACGCACTGCATGGGCTGGCTCCTCCATCGTTCTTTCATCACATTCCATCGTGGTATCTACCGTTTTGTTGAAATTTAAATTAAAACTTGAAGGTTATTAGAAAGGTCAGCCCTTCTCTGCCTCAGGATTTTTGTACTTGCTCATCCTTCTGCCTGGCCACCTTCCCCTGCTTTCTGCCTAGTGGGCTCCTTCTTGACCTTCATGTTGAAATGAACTCACCTCATCAAGGCCTTCTCTGGCTACTTTCTTTAAGGGGCCTGCTGTCCCTCATCATAGCTCCTGTTTAATTCCTTTATAGCATCCACCACAAGCTATAATTCTCTTCTTTATTTATGGATCATTTTCCACCAAGAATGCCAGCTGTGTAAAAGCAAGAATTTTTCTGTCCCATACAGCACTGAGTCCCAAAGCACGGCACGATGTCTGGCACACAGTGGATGCACTTCTTTTTTAGAAGCAACACCACAAACCTGCTGCATATCCTCACCTATATAAGTGGAAGGCAGGGATGAGCTAGGTGATTTTTTTTCCAGGTTTTTAACATTGTTCTCTGAGGACACAGAGACCAAGACAAACATCATCTAGCGAAGTGCTTCCTGAATGATTTATGTCGTGCCACCTAGAGCAAATGATGTCTGATGGGGCAGGCCACTGAGGCTGGCTGGAGGCCTCAGCCTGGGAGTCAGCCCTGGCTCCAGGCCTGGCTTGATGACTGAACAGAGCACTAGAGGAATTGAGTTAGGGAAAGCATTTTTGAACTCATGGGAGTGGGCTTATAGATTTAGGGCAGGAAATTCTTCTGAGTGTATGCTTTGAGGGTTCCCTGACTTTATTGACTCTCAGGGACCTAGAGGAGTGGGACTCCCTGCATCTCCACAGGGTTCTGAAGTCCCTTTTTCCCTTGGAAAGTCCCTGTCTTCTTCAGGAAATCCCGCGAGTTTTGCCCTATTTCAAAGCATCCTCTTTTACAATGCAAATACTTTGGGCTTTCTTGAGATGATTATGAGTATTTTTCACCTTCTTGTGAATTAGCTTTAATAGGATGCTTTCTTCCTAAAAATATGAGGACACTGACCCAGTTTCATTCTTGTCTACAGTAATATTTTGATAGTAGAAATTCCCAGCCTGATTCCTAACTAAGAGGAAAACAAACAAATAAAAAACCCACAAAACACTTAAACTATGCAAAACAAAACTTCATTTCGTGGAATCTTAGATTGGAAGAAAACTGATTTGGACTCTCCCTGACTACTGAAGCTATACTTTACACGTCACTGGCTTTCAGTGTGGCCCACCAGGGTTGAACCTACGCTGAACAAGCTCAGGGGAGAGGATCTCAACTCCAGTGTTCTCCGTGCCCTGACAGCTTACAGGCAGTTCTCTCGTCTTCTTGTTCCTTTTTTTTTTTTTTAATTTTATTCATTTATTTACATTTTTGGCTTCACTGGGTTTTTGTTGCTGCAAGAGGACTCTCTCTAGTTGCGGCCAGTGGGGGCTCCTCAGAGCACAAACTCGAGGGTGCATTGGCTCAATAGTTGTGATGCTTGGGCTTTGTTGCTTCGAGGCATGTGGAATCTTCCAGGACCAGGGATGGAACCTGTATCTCCTGCATTGATTGGCAGGTGGATTCTTAACCCCTGGACCACCACGGAGGTCTGGTCTTCCTGTTCTTAAAGTAAAATTGCTAAGTTCTCACTGGTTTTCATTGCTGCTGCTGGGGCTGCTAAGTCGCTCCAGACATGTCCGACTCTGTGCAACCCCATAGACGGCAGCCCACCAGGCTCCCCCATCCCTGGGATTCTCCAGGCAAGAATACTGGAGTGGGTTGCCATTTCCTTCTCCAATGCATGAAAGTGAAAAGTGAAAGTGAAGTCGCTCAGTCATGTCCGACTCTTAGTGACCTCATGGACTGCAGCCCACCAGGCTCCTCCGTCCAGGGGATTTTCCAAGCAACAGTAGTGCTCCACAATCATACAGAGGAAGTTGGATTGCTCTTCAAACAAATGCTATTAGTTACCATGTAACTAAAGTCTTCTCTTTACAAGTCTATAAATTCTCCAGCTCTCCCAACTGTTTCTGGGCTCCTTGGAAGGAGCAACTGAAATCTCCTTCTCTCCAAGCCTACTTCAAAACTAAGCTCATGATTTTTGTCCTTGGCCTTTTCATTCCCTCTTTTTTCAGGAACTTTGCTTCATCTTCCTTTCTTTCTCTGTCTCCAGGGTTTCCCTTAGCCCCAGGCTACAGATATGTTTATTCTAGCTTCTACTCAACATTGCTTACCTACCTGAAGAAACTATCCCATCTCTCGATTTCCTGTCACCACCAAATTTATGGAAAGAGTAGTTCATGTTTACTGCCCTAGTTCCTCTCCATTCCTTATGATAATCTGCAGTCTGTCTCCTGGGCTTGGTAGACATTTATCTTTGAAGGACATTTAATGTCTTTGATTAATGTCTCTTTTATCGTCTTCAGGCTTCTCCCCCATCTATAACATGTAATACTGATGCTGTCCCTTCTATCTTGACATTTCCCTTAGGCTCCCAGACTCAGAGTTCTCCTGGGTATCTTCCTATTTCTCTAACTGGCCTTCTCTACCATTTCTTCTTTTATTCTTTCCCCTTCATGAAAAAGACCTTCTTTAAGATATTGTCCTCAGGGCACTTCTCTTTCCTCTGTCCTGTCTTGCTTGACAACCTAACCTGTTTCCATGGTTTTATTTATTATTCTAATAGGAGTAACCCCAAAACCTCCATCTCCATCACAACCTTGACTATCTCTCTAGCTCCATTTCAAGCTTCCTTCTACATTTTCACTTTAATATGCCACCTCAAACTTAGGATATTCCAAATATAGTTTCCTCCTTAACATATTTCTTCCCTGGAATACTTATTTTTGTTGAAAACATTGTCGAAAATCCTAGTCAGTCATGTTCTAGATCTACAAGTCATTTTAAGCTTTCTTCTTTCTATTACAGTTTCTGTTTACTGTCTTTCCAGTACTTACTTTCTTTTTTCACTATCTTACCATTTTTCCAAGAACCTCTTACATCTGCCCACTCTGGTCCATTTCCACTGACCCAACTCAGTTCAGGCCTTTTTAGCCTCTTTCTGGATTGTTGGGATAGTCCCGCTGGCATGTCCATTTCCTACCTCCCGTTCGCCACATTTACTGATGCCAGATTGTAGTGGAGTTTCAGCTAATGTGGGGATTAAGTATTACAATCATGTTTAATAAGAAAATCCCATGTAATCAACACAGTTCTTAAAAATGTCTTATATTGTCCATAAAGTAGAATCTGCAGACATATTGCTTCTTAATAAGTTCAACACTGCCAATTTTTCTTCCACTCTTGGAGCAGATTACTTTTCTTTTGGTTGCACACCAGATGAAGTCATCTGCTTGGCTTTAGGGGCCATCTAGTATGAAAAATATGTTTCTTTAAATACCAGAATCATACTCAACATTAGTCTACTTGAATTCATATTAGTTACTCATGAGTGTGATACAAATCCACTGGAATGTCTAAAAAAGCACAGGTCTAATCCTATTATTTCTGTGCTCAAAAACCCATAGAGGCATTTTTCCCCCATTGCCAATCAGAAGGCCCATTACTTTAGCCTGGCTCTCAAAACTGTCCATGATCTGGCGGCTTTACCTCACTCATCTAATCCAGGTTCCATTCCAGAATGGAACACCTGCCATTCCCCACACATGCTTTGCACATTCTAGTCCCCACCCACCCTTTCTCTCTTCGTGGGCCCACATCCTGGGATACTTTCTCCTCACTCTGCATCTCTGAGGGGCTCAGCCATTCTTCACAGATCAGTAGATCTTCATTTGTCCTGCTTTTATGGCAAGCATCCATTTAGAATAGTCATTTCTGCTTATGTTTTATGAGACTGCAAACACGTGATGGGCAGGGTTAGTGCTTGAGTCTAATATATATTTTTATATTCTTTTACCACCATCTCCGTCTTCAGGGACACAGTTTTCAACAGGTTTTAATGAATAAATAAATAAAATAATGTGGCTTACCAACCAGTCCCCATGCGGAAGAGCTTCTCCTAATGTGCTCTAGTCTGACAGTGCCCTAGAACTTGGGACCAATGCCCCCAAAAAGCTGCCAACTCTTCCTCATCCCAGTAGTGCCTTCATTAGGCAATGAATGAACTCAGGAGGAAGGCATGTGGGTAAGAAGATCTATGCAAATAGTCAAGTTCTTTGCTTCTTCCTAAAGAGCAAAATAAACATCCTATTTGGTTTGAAAAAAAAATTAGGCCTTAGAAATTAACAATACAATGTCTTTTTCATAGCTTCAGGAAATGCCAAAGTCTGTCACTGGGGATGGCGACATTTTGTTCCCATTGTGTAGAAAGTGACAGATGAGGCAGGCCTCTTAAGCCATCCTGCAGACCTACTGTTAAAGGAGCAGAACATTTTTAGGGGCATCTCAAGATGTTCAGTGGGCTTTAACCTTTACACAGAGAAAACTCCAAGCCCCCTCCCACGGCACACAGAGGGATATTTTCACCTCTGAGAAAGGCAGGGCCACAGAGGAGCTCTTGACTCCAAGAGTCCGGGTATAACAGCTTCTTGAATCTTTTCGGATTTGTACAACAAACCCTAGAAATATGAATCTAGCGCCGCTCAGGTGAACTGTCAGATTTTTAAAGGAAGGTCTGGGGGTTGAAGTGGATGGGAAATGTAATATTTTTAAGGACTGTCTTGAGGGTTGGAGAGGATGGGAAATTTGAGTCTTTCTTTCATCCTTTATGTGATGGAGGTCTGTCTACCAAAGAAAGAGAGAGAGAGTCTGACAGTGAATTTACACCTTCTGTGTCGACTTTAGATTGATCAGGGAATATGACCACCCCACGCTTCTGTAAAATCTTAATGTACCATGAGAAGCACAGTGCTGCCTTGTCTTGAACTTCTTAAATTATGGAAAGTGGCTACTAGGAGGGAAGTTTCATGTGTTTTAATTTTTCTGCACAGTTGCTCGGATGGCTTTTCCCGTTTCTTCTCTCCTGCTGGACCTGGGTCCTGTAATTACCATCGCAGAGAGCTAGCTGGAAGGATGTTTGCTCTCTAGGCAAGATCTCCTGGGCTCGGTCTCCTCCCTTTTTTTCTCTTTCTGGCCCCGCCTCCTCCGCTTACCCCGTAGGCAGCAGCTAGACAGCTGTATTCAATCAGAAAACACTTACAACTCCAGACGATTCAAACGGGAAACTTCGCCGCGAAGTGCAGCGGCGCTCCGGCTCTCTCCAGCTTTCTTTCCTTCCCCGGAACCCGAGGCTCGGATCCTCCTCGGCCCGCCGCCCTGGTTTCTTCGGGAACTCGCCGAAGCCCTGCAGGGGGCCGGATCCTGCCGGAGGTACCCTCCCGCCCGGTCATGGGGGGCGCCCAGACCTCGTAAGAGAGGCGAGGCGGCGCCGAGGGTGGCAGTGCCCCGGGTCCCCGCGCCGGCCCTGCCGCTGCGGCAGCTGCGAGCGCGCCACACCGCCCAGCCTCCTGCAGCAACGGCTCGTCTGTGAAACGCGAGCCAGCTCCGTGCCTTCTAGGAGTGCCTGCATCCTTCGTTTGAGCTTCACCACTGTCCTGGGTGAAAATGGCTGTCTAGACTAAAATGTACCAAAAGGGACCAAGCAGTGGATACCCAGCCTGCTAAGCAACTCGTCAGCTCCGAGACCTAGAAGAGGAGGAGCTCTCTCCTCTGAAAAGTGCAGTCATGAATTCTGGAGTTGCCATGAAATATGGAAACGACTCCTCGGCCGAGCTGAGTGAGGTAAGAAACAGCTGAGGTCAGGAGCTCTGGTTTCTTAGGCATTTGCTTTGCTACACCACCTCCCCCCGCTCTCCATCTCTCACTTCCCTATACGCCACCGCCTCGCGCTCCCAGTCTGGAGGCAGCGCAATTAAAGATTAATAGATTTTCTGGATCTTGTTTTAACTTGTTGTGCTACTCAGGAAATGAGCTGAACTGGCTTGATGTTTCGGTCTGAAAGGGGTGTCTTAAAAAAAAGAAACAAGCTTGCACCAAAGCGTTTTACTCCAAACGCTAAAGCGTTTTACTCTCCGTGGTCTGGGTCCCCTGTCCCTTCCCACCACCCTTCCTCCAGGGGCGTGTACCACATTCCCTTTCGTAGTCGGCAAAATACACGGGGGTCCCAGCTGAGCTCAGTCTGACGGTAAGTAATTTGGTGAGGCCCGGGGGATTGTTGGAGCCCTGAGCCGGCCACTGGCTCCCACGTGTGCTGCAATTCAGGCAAGGTGGTCTTTCCTCGGAGGAGACTAATGACCCGCGCTGGGGAGGGGAGTGGAGAGGAAACACATCAAAGCGACTTAGAACTTTATTTCCTGCCCGGGACTGGACTCCTGAGTCTTTGAGGCGAGCACATTTGCAATTCCCGGCTCCCGCAGTAACAAATCCACTTGAGTGTTGGGAGACCACCTTTGAAATTAAAGCTTCATGAAACGGTATGCAAATATATGAGTGGTCAGATGCTGGAGGCCACCTTTTTTGATGACTTTAGGAATGCGTCTGGCACATGCCAGCCCCCACCCCCCATCTCCCAGGCTTTGAATACCTGAAAAGTGGTGATGGGAAACCTACAGAACTGGTTGCTCAGAAGAGAGGAGGAAGTCTGTGTGATCGGCGTCTACAGCAGGAGGCTTGGTGGCTGTGGATTTTCCTCTTATCGTCCCTGAGCCGTTTTGGGGCAAAGCAGTCTGTGCTTCTTGAGTATGGCTGGAGAGAGCAAAGGGGAAGAAAAGGAACTATGTAAATAACAGCTGGAAGGCAGATAGAGGTGATGTCAGATTACCAGCTGTGAAGGGAAAATGAAAGGATGGAGCCCTCTCTTGGGGTGAGGGCTGGTGCTGGGGAAGCACAGGGATGTAGAAGGGGGAAATCTGAGGAGGTCTGAGCCGATATCCAGCAGGGAGGACAGTTGGCCCCTGCCTGGTGCTCTTAAGTGTTTTGGTGCTGAGTTGTCCCAGCTCCCATTTGAAACAGCATTGTGAAATGTTGGCCAAATGAGGTAAAGGCCTTTGTTAATCCCCTTGGTTTTCCCTGTGATGTAGATGCTAAAAGTGAGGGTTTCACTTAAAAACGAGAGGTAGGGGAAGAGGTTCAAAGACCCAAGTGATTTTTGCCAATTTTACATGTGGGGAGAGGTTTCACATCTAAAATAGAACCCACAACCCACTCCACTAATAGCACTGTTTAAGGAGAAGCCTTTGACGTGTCTTCTAAAGTCATTTAAGATAAGAAACCAAGAGACTCACTGACTCAGAGAGCGAACTTATGGTTGCTGAGGGGAAGGGATAGAGTTTGGAATGGACATGTACACACTGCTATAATTAAAATGTGTAACCAATAAGGACCTGCTGTATAGCACAGGGAACTCTGCCCAGTGTTATGTGGCAGCCTGGATGGGAGGGAGTTTGGGGAGAATGCATACATGTATATGTATTGTTGAGTCCCTTCCCTGTTCACCTGAAATTAACAATCACAGCATTGTTAATGGCTGTACCCCAATACAAAATAGAAAGTTAAAAAAAAAATATTAAGAAATCAGAGGCATGTATCTTGCAGAGTCTTTGCCAGGCCCTTCACATGGTTTGTTTCTGTGTGGCAACTTTAAGTCTCTGTCACCCAAGAAGTATGTTATTCAGGTACCTTTGTTTAAAAACTGAATCACAGGTTTAGGATGAAGGTGACTAGAATGCTGACGAGAGAGAAAGGAGGCTTGGATTGACTTGAATAGTATTGGCACAGTCAGTGAGTGCATTAGATGAGCCGAGAATACCTGTGAAACTCGAGTGGGAGGTGTAACACTGAAAACATGATTTGCCTGGCTGTACCCACTCCTTAGGAGTTCCTTGGGAAACCCCGTGGCCACGTGAAGGCACTGAGGGTGCTTCGTGGCCCCTGCGATAGTTGGAGCAGTAGTAATAGAGCATTATAGAGCATAGTTTTGTTCCTAAGAAAGTAAACAAGTTTCCGTCCCAGCCATGTCCTTCGCCAGGTTCCCTGTCCTCTCCTTCCATGTCTGCTCGTTTGTTTCTTGGCTGGTTTCCATTTCTAGGTATAGTGAATTCCTTGCCACTCTGTCCCCCCAATCTTGAGTTTCCCTACAGATTAAGTAGTTGAAATGGGCTTTAAGAATAGCTTTATACACATACACACACACACACACACACACACATATATATTTAAATACTTTTTTTTTTTTTTTGGCTGTGCTGAGCATCTTTCGGGATTTTAGTTCCCTGACCAGGAATCGAACCTGTGCCCCCTGCAATGGAAGCACAGAGTCCTTGACCACCAGAGATTTCCCCCATATTTTAAATCAGGGTATGTGTAAAGAGAATTTGTAAGCAAAAGAGGGTTGTGTGAGTCATACCTTGTGGACCCTAAATCTCAGTTCACTCTATCATGGGCAGTATTTGTAGCAATTGCCTTCTCTGTAGTATCCATGGAGCAGTATCCATATGGATCCATAGACTTGAATACAATTCATTTGTATTTCTCATTAAGGTCCATGATGTAAAGGAGAGTTTCCCATTTTCACTGTAATTTTTCTCTTAAACACTGGTTTTACTTTAATGTCTTAGCAGGCAGAGTCGCCATTCTCTTTTATTAAGACCTACCTTTTGGTGATGTAGCTCTTATTGCCCAGGAGCCTCAAAGCTGTGTGGAGGTCGCCTTGGGGTCAGATTGAGCCTGATGCTCACCAGGATTTCAGGGGCAGGAAGAGTAGTAATATTGCCTTGCTTATCCTGGGTATCATGAACAAGACGCTGTCTCATTGGTGTTGACTTGAGAGCTCAGCCCTTCTACAAGTGTTCTCTAGCCACCAGAGTCTTTGCCTCTTATACGATATTGTTGACACCGACGCTGTAACATCCTAAACAAGGGGGAGTGACTGAAATTAGTTTCTTGTTGTCATTTGCTGGTCCTGTTGGTGACAGCAGCTAGCTTGGTCCCCACTGGCCTTTGCCTGCAGTGCCCCAGGAATGCTTGGGTGCAAGAGAGGCAGGAGGCGTGTGGATGTGAAGGATTCATGATCAGGAGACCCAGCTGGGTATTGGGCATGAGGACTTTAAAAATGGAAAAACAGGAAGTTCATGAATGTGTTCCTTCTGTGTCTTTATTTTAAACAATAGCTGTTTAAGATTCTGTGACATACTAATAAGAGACAGTAAAATTGTCTCTACCTGTGGTCATATTGATGACCACAAATGATTTTATCAGGTCTAAACACTTTAACCAAAGTGAACTAATCCTTATCATTGACAACAACACAACGAAAGGAAAATTTGAGAAGCGTGAGTTGGCTATTCTTTTTCTTGTCTATTGGCTTTCCATATCAAAGACTGTTTTTCTTTTCCTAACACGAAGTTAAGGAAGGACTTCAACACCAGACAAATTTAAAAGTACTTAGAAAATTAAATGTTTGACTTTCAGGTCCTCTCTCCGTGATCAAGAAGCTGAATGGACACACTTTCAGCAGTATTAGAATAAATTCTCCCAAACCTCGTCAAGGAAGGGCTGCTAAATCTTCTTCCTCATTGCCATGCGTTTTCTGTCAGCAATTAGTTCTCCTTGTATTGGCTAAAACTTGAGGGACCAGTCTGTAGTTGAACCTTATTTCCCTGTCATAATCACATTTTTTGGTTCTTAGAATTATTCAGACCTTGGAAAGATGTCTTAAGGTACAGTGTTATGAGGGTAATGACTTGAATTTATCTTCACAGGATAGCAGAGAACTGGATCTGCTTGCCTGATAGACAGCTGCCTATTTATGTAGCAAACTAAAATTTTGTCTGTAAGGGTTTGTTCTTTTTTGGCAGTGATTAAAACCTCCTGTCCAAAGCAATCAGTGTATATTCTTTGCTTTTTAAACATCAAGCAATGAATAGGTAAAATTCTCCCATCACTATTTACTTTGAAACCTCAGTTGCCCTAAAAGAAATGATATGTCCCTTAACCTATCCTTCTTTCTGTATTCAAATCCTCTTTCATGAGATTATTCCACTCCAGAATGTGGGTTATACAGGCGACTCCTCATGCTTTCACCATCACTTGTTGTGTAGCTACTGAAACCCATATTTTTATTGGTACTCTAATTAAGAAGTGGATTTGTACAGGAGAAAATTGTTCTCTAGATGAGATAATCATACAAGATAATCCAAGTGGCTATCTCACAGATGTACTTACTCTACATCATCAAATTTACAAAATGCCAGGGTTGGAAGATCTGATATGCCCACACCCTTTTCTACTTCTTTCTTACTCCTCTGTCCTTTTGGAATCACACTTCATTGTAATGAGTTGTCTACTGTCTGTCTTAGACACAAACCATTAGCATCAGAATAGCAGTGTCACAGAGGCTGTGCACGTAGTAGGCGTTGAACAAATGTTTGAATGAATGCCTTGCCTCTTCTCTCTCTCTTCCCTTTTCATAAACATAAAATTTGAACAACCGATTTGAGTGCTTAGTCTGAGGACTTTTTTGTCTGTCCATGGCTGTGTAACAAACTGCCCCCCAAATTTAAATGCTTAAAATACCTATCTTACTTGTGATTTTGCAGTTTGGGGCAGAGCTGGAGGTGGTTGGACTTGTGTCTGTGACTGCAGCTACATGATCCACCTCCAAAATGGCTTAATAGCGTGGCTGGCCAGTGTGTGTTGGCTGTGGGCTGGGAGGTCACCTTACTTCTCTCTTACCCAGGCCTGCCCATGTGCTGCTTGGGTTTCCTCTCAGTATGGCAGCTAGGTTCCCAGGAGGCAGTGAAAGCTGCCAATTCTTTTAAAATGTAGGACTGAAATTGGCAAGAGTCACATCTGTATTCTGTTGGTTAGAACAGCTGTGTGCTTAGCCCAGATTCAGAGGGGTGAAGAAAGAGATCCCACCTCTTGAAGGGGGTTTGATAAAGCATTTGCAACCATTTTTAATCTAGTATAGAAGTCACAAAACAAGAGGCATGCCTAAAACCCTGATCTCCTAATTCCCAATGGCTGGCAATAACTTTTGCTATTTTATTTTGTGTTTTTAGCCATTAATTTGCTGGTTTGTATAGATAACACTTTCTAAGCATTTTCTAGGTGTTCACTCACTTAATTAACAAAAACCCTATGACATACATTCTATGATGTCCATGTTACACGTAGAGAAATTAAGGCATAAGAGATGAAAACCCTTGTGAAGATTATACAGATCATGAATGGTGGTGTCAGACTTTGAGGCCAGTTGGTCTTTCTCCAGAATCTACCATTCCTCTAGTGGTTCTTTTTGTTAGTTTCTATTATTACTCTCAGCTTTTCATCCTATTTTCCTAGAAGGGAGTATCCTATTTAATAAGCCTGTTTAACTTGATTTGTATTGTATGCAATACCCAGGTAAATTTTTTTGACAAGAATGAAATGTGTATGCTCATTGCCTTCAACTTCAAGTGGCTGAAGAACTCTAGACACTGATTTTCAAGAGCTGTAAAAGGAGATTTATTGATAAGGAGTGGGGCAGTCTTCAGCCAAGAAGGCCTTCCTTCTGTCCCCTCTGAAACTGAAGGAAAATGAGGCCGCGTGACCTCTACCTGGCGGCCCGTGTGCCCTGAGGCATTGGAGGATTCGTGCTGCAATATGTGAGGTGCCCGAAAGAGAGTAAGATGTCCTCTGTGACAAAGATTAGGGTTCTCTTCACCCCTGCAGGTGGGGCTCTAGACTTCTACTACAGTTGGCTAAATCACTGGGGGCCTGCGGAGCCCTGAGGTTGATTAAAAAGAAAAAGCCAGTGAGGTGGACAGCCCCGGCTGCGGCACGGCAGCTGCTGCTGCTGGGTCCTGGGGTGGCGCATGCTGAGAGGGCCAAGAGACAGTGACCGGAGCCCAGCGGGAGGCATGAGTCGTGAGGTGTGGCTGGCCCGGGTGGTGGTCAAGAAACACAGGAGGGGGCTCAGTCAGAGACCAGGCAGGCGATCGGAACTTGAGACGGCCCCAGACCTGAACGCAGAGCGAGAACCTTGATTCTGAGGGAGGGCTTTGTCCAGGCAGGAAGTTTGAAAATCAGTCCCAAGACTTTTCACCTTAATGACTTCTTTAGAGGACTGTGGTTAGGAGGTTTGAGGTGCCAGGACTTTGAGAGGGGTACAAATCCAGAGCAGGGAGTATGATGGAGACACTCGCCAAGTAAACTCAAGGTGCTATTTTAATAGCTGCTCGAGGCGAATTTACCCGGCACACGTCATGTGGAAGGCGTCCTCCCACAGCCAGGCTGTAACTAGAAAATAAAAGCTGCATTTACAGAAAGATTAAGAAGTTGGTGATGAAAAAAGATTTGAAATTTAGGTTTTGATCCAAGGAATCAAACTTTAGGAAACCAAGATTACATTTTAAGCAATCTCTAGATTCTGGGAAAGAGGTTTATGTTAGCGAGCTTATAGAATTTGACAAGCTAAAAAAAGACACAGAAAATTGATAGTAGTCAGGATGTAGATTTTTATATCAGCAGGGGTGGCATGGCAGAGATAAGTTATTGGCAATTATATTAATGCACCTGAATTCCTGCTGCTGCTGCTGCTGCTAAGTCGCTTCAGTCATGTCCAACTCTGTGCGACCCCATAGACGGCAGCCCACCAGGCTCCCCCGTCCCTGGGATTCTCCAGGCAGTGGCCAACTTTTATTCTTGAAAGAAACAGGAAGAAAATAACCTGGTTTATACAGATAAAGAGAAGTTCAATTTATAGAGTAAATATTTACTGGGATCACAAAGCTGTCCTCTCTTTCTATCAAATGCCCCTTTTCTCTTGCTGAACAGAAGCAGCCAACATTAATACAAAAGGGAAAGAGAACACCTTTTCGAAAGTTTGCATTATCATAAGGAATGACTGAGGTTATAAAGCACTTTTTGTGTAAATCTTTCAGTATATCTTTGAAACACAGCAGAGGAAATTACACTTTGAGACAATTTAAGCAAAAAAAAAATCTCAGGCATTCAGTTCAGTTCAGTTGCTCAGTCGTGTCCGACTCTTTGCGACTCCATGAACTGCAGCACACCAGGCCTCCCGGTCCATCACCAACTCCCGGAGTCCACCCAAACCTATGTCCATCGAGTCGGTGATGCCATCCAACCATCTTGTCCTCTGTCATCCCCTTCTCCTCCTGCCCTCAATCCTTCCCAGCATCAGGGTCTTTTCCAATGAGTCTTCGCATGAGGTGGCCAAAGTATTGGAGTTTCAGCTTCAACATCAGTCCTTCCAATGAACACCCAGGACTGATCTCCTTTAGGATGGACTGGTTGGATCTCCTTGCAGTCCAAGGGACTCTCAAGAGTCTTCTCCAACACCACAGTTCAAAAGCATCAATACTTCGGCACTCAGCTTTCTTTATAGTCCAACTCTCACATCCATACATGACCACTGGAAAAACCATAACCTTGACTAGACGGACCTTTGTTGGCAAAGTAATGTCTCTGCTTTTTAATATGCTGTCTAGGTTGGTCATAACTTTCCTTTCAAGGAGTAAGTATCTTTTAATTTCATGGCTGCAATCACCGTCTGCAGTGATTTTGGAGCCCAGAAAAATAAAGTCAGCCACTGTTTCCACTGTTTCCCCATCTATTTGCAGATGAAGTGATGGGACCGGATGCCATGATCTTAGTTTTCTGAATGTTGAGCTTTAAGCCAACTTTTCTACTCTCCTCGTTCACTTTCAAGAGGCTCTTTAGTTCTTCTTCACTTTCTGCCCTAAGGGTGGTGTCATCTGCATATCTGAGGTTATTGATATTTCTCCTAGCACTCTTGATTCCAGCTTGTGCTTCCTTCATTCTCGGACATTAGCCTCTGGTGATTCTACTTGCCATACAAAAAGCTGTAAGTTAGAGGTTATTAACTTTGTAAAGAGCAATCAAAGTCTGTTGGGCTGGACGAGTTGCATGGTGAAGCTACTCCATGCTTTGATTGGTGGGACATTGTGAGGTAGAGTACTTGTCAGGAGATTTGTTTGGTGATTGGAACACGTGCCGGGACATATGGGACCTGAGATGGAAATGCACTCGTAAGCCAAAGGCAGTGGTGTTCTGAAAACAAAAAGCTTCACAAAGCCTCAATGTGTGCAGGCACATCAGTGAATGACTCCAGCTGGATTTGTGAGAAATATTGAAGCAATTGTCAAAGGAAGAATGCCACTGTGGAAGAAGATTGCCCAACAATTAGAAAAGCAGTGGATCCGCTGGTTCGTTGCACGGTGAGAGTGGGGTAATGACTTGTCCCTGTTTCCTATGGGTTGTGTTGACCTGTTCATGGAATACACGACACGCTTGCAGGGACTTCTTGCTCCTGCCCGGGTCCTTCTCAGCCTCCCAGGTTAGTAATTCTTTCCTCATCTGTGTTCAGAATATCTACTTTATCCACACCCTCCCTGGGAGACCATGCGATCTTTGAAAGCAGGCACAGAGTGAAACCCATCACAGTATTGCTGGCACCTCATCAATATGTGACTCAGGGCATCCATAGCCTTCATATTTACTTGTTGGACCAGACAGCAGTTCCTTCGTAGTGGGACAGATGTGTTGGATTGACCACTTAATGTATTTTGGTTAAAGGACACATGTTCAAAACTTTAGTTTGATCATTATTACTGTAACACTCTCTATTCCTAGCTCATTTGTCCATTCAACAAACATTGTGTGCTTTCTGTCTGCCAGGTGCTGTTTTTCGGTGTGGGGTTACAGAAACAAAACTGATGCAGTCCCTGTTTTAATGAATATTGCATTCCAGCGGCAAACAGACAACACACATGACAGATACATCCGGTGGTGATGCACAGGAGGAAGGGAGAGTGAAGGAGGGAAAGATGCTATTACGTGATCAGGGAAGCCCTATCTGTGGCAATCTGTGAACTGAGACCTGAAGGCCAGGAGGATGGAGTCATGAAAAGATGATGAGGACTGTTTCAGGCAGTGGCACAAATAAAGGTCAAGGTCAGGGGCCAGAGCGTGCATGGTGTGTGTCAGCAAGGAGATGTACCTCGGAGTGCAGTGAGCAAGGGGAGAGTGGAAGGAGCTGAGGTCAGGAAAGATAGTTCTGGTGAGATCACCTGTCTCTTTGTAGACTGGAGAAGAATCTGGATTTCTCTGGAGTGTTTTAAAAATACGCCTGAATTGATTTTTTAAAAATACTTCGTGTGTGTGTGTGTGTTCTTTTGAGGGGCTAGGGGCAGGAAGATGTCCTCAGGAACAGGAGGAGCTAGCAAAGAAAAGGCCAGGAAGGTTGTGTCCCAAAAGCCAATTAAAAGAAACTGTTCTCAGAAAAGGTAGAGCAATGGGCCAGATGCTTCCCCTTTTGTTTCCTTCACTCTTTTAAAGCCTTTGCATATGCTCAGACTTCCAAATGGTGTCATTTTCTCCAAGCAGAAGTTGTTGTATGCGCTAAAATAAACTATAATTATTTTCCAACATCCTCAGAGTATGTGAGTATGCTTTTACCTTGAGAGAAATGGTTTAAAGGACTAAGTGATGTGAACACTGGCCAAGAATGATTTGAAAACTGCCTTCCCTTCCTTGATGGGTGTTCAGTGTTGATGGATGCTGATATATAGAGTGTAGGTGGGTTCTGAATTAGGAAAACTGAGCTCTCTTTTCCGTTGTCACTTGGACCAGTTTCCTTCCACTATTTAAGATCACTTGACTTTTTTGTGAACTTTCATATTAGTTTATTGACTTACAACCAATATAGCTCCAAGGAGCCTGGAATGTTGACACTTTCTTCCTTTTGAAAAGCATAGCTATTTAGCAGTCAGATCATGACCAGAAAGTTGCCAGGTAAGCCTGAAATTAGACAAAGGAGATGTTTCTGTTGGTTGGCGCCATTAAGAACTTCTTTGATTTGCATTTTGTTTTATCCAAGCTATTTGTATGATTGACTAGGAAGCTGAGGCATGAAGCCTGGTTGGTTAGTGGCAGAGGGGAAGTGTAGAAACCAGATTTTTTTTTCCCCTTAACTCCCAGGGATAATTTTTCCTCTTCTGCCTCAACTTCCTCAGTTTCTATATCACAGGATTTGTTTTAAAGAATGTGTTTTATGATAATCGTCTGCAATTATTTTAAGAGGTGAAAGTCTAATTCTTCTGTATACTCATCTCCATATGACATTACTATTAAATCACACTATTAAAATAATTGGAAAATTTTATTTTTAGCTCTAAGTATGATTTTGCCATATACTGTAGTAGTCTGCACTCCATGGGTTTTTATTGGTCAAGCTCGTTGGGGTCTACCAGGTAAAAAATCCAGAAGAGCAGTATATTCTATTTAGGGGAATAGCTAGATGATCTTGCTGTCTGGCTGGTTTGCTAGTTGCTGTCTGTTGATAGCGCAGGACTTGGTCAATCATTCTAGCCTTTTTTTTTTTAATTATAGTAAAATATAAATCACATAAAATGAACAGTCTTAATCATTTTAAGGGTACCATTCTGTGGCATTAAGTACATTCATATTATTGTGCAACCTTCATAACCATCTGTCTCCAGCGCTTCTTCACCTTCTCCAACTGAAACTCTATGCCCATCAAACACTCCCCATTTCCTCCCTCTCCCTGGTAACTACCATTTTACTTTCTGCCCCTCTGAATTTGACTCGTCTTGGTACCTCAAGTTTCGTAAAATATTTATTCCTTCGTGATTGGTTTGTTTCCCTTAGCGTAATGTCTTCTAGGTTCATTGATATACTGTAGCACGTGTCAGAACGTCCTTTTTATGACTGAATGATAATCTACTGTTCAGTTGCTCAGTCATGTCTGACTCTTTGGGACCCCATGGACTGCAGCATGCCAGGCCCCCCTGTCCATCACCAACTCCCAGAGCTTGCTGAAATTCATGTCCATAGAGTCAGTCATGCCATCCAACCATCTCATCCTCTGTCGTCCCCATCTCCTCCTGCCTTCAACCTTTCCCAAGATCAGGGTCTTTTCCAGTGAGTGAGTTCTTCACATCAGGTGGCCAAAGGATTGGAGTTTCAGCTTCAACATCAGTCCTTCCAATGAACACCCAGGACTGATTTCCTTTAGGATTGACTGGTTGGATCTCCTTGCAGTCCAAGGGACCCTCAAGAGTCTTCTTCAGCACCACAGTTCAAAAGCATCAATTCTTCAGCGCTGAGCTTTTGTTATAGTCCAACTCTCACATCCATACATGACTACTGGAAAAACCATAGCTTTGACCAGACGGACCTTTGTTGGCAAAGTAATGTCTCTGGTTTTTAATATGATGTCTATGTTGGTCATTAGCTTTTCTTCCAAGGAGTAAGCGTCTTTTAATTTCATGGCTGCAATCACCATCTGCAGTGATTTTAGAGCCCAGAAAAATAAAGTCTGTTACTGTTTCCACCGTTTCCTCATCTATTTGCCATGTTATGTTTGGTTTATCCATTCATCTGTCAATGGACACTTGGGTTGCCTCTGCTGCTACTGCTGCTAAGTCGCTTCAGTCATGTCCGACTCTGTGCGACCCCATGGACTGCAGCCTACCAGGCTTCTCCGTCCATGGGATTCTCCAGGCAGGAACACTGGAGTGGGTTGCCATTTCCTTCTCCAATGCATGAAAGTGGGAAGTGAAAGTGAAGTCACTCAGTCGTGTCCGACTCTTAGCGACCCCATGGACTGCAGCCTACCAGGCTCCTCCGTCCATGGGATTTTTCAGGCAACAGGACTGGAGTGGGATGCCATTGCCTTCTCTTCATGGCTACTGTGAAAAATTCTGTGATGCCTGTGGGTATGCAAATATCTGTTGGACTCCTTGTTTTCACTTCATTTGGGTACATTCCCAGAAGTAGGATTGCTAGAACATGTGTGAATTCCATGTTTCATGTTGGGGGGAATGGCCATACCATTTTAGAGGCTGCTCCACTTTACATCATTCCCACCAGCAATGCAGAGATTCCAACTTCTTCACATCCTTGCCAACACATCTTTTCTGTTTTATTTTGCTTTTTAAATAATAGCCATCATAATGGATATGAAGTGTTATTTACTTGTGGTTCCTCTTTTTATTTCCCTAATGATTACTGATGTTGAGCATCTTTTCACGTACTTATTGGCCCTATCTTTGTCAGAGAAATCTCTGTTTAAGTCTGCATCCATTTGTTTGATCGAATTACACAGGAAATTTTTTGTTGTTGCACGATAAGAGTGCTTCATGTATTTGGACATCAGTTCCCTATTCCTCTTCTCCTTTGTCCACGTCTGCTTTTTCTCTGGTTGGAGCTTTGCACAGCCTCTGGCTTCTTGATATTTCCAGATGGAGTTAGTGTGAGTGTAAAATGAGGCATGAACCGTACACTGCTTCTGCACGGAAAACAGATGGGCTCACTCAAGCCCAGGAGACTCCTTCCTCTACGATGTCCAGGAATAAGTAACTCCCTGATGCATCGTGAGGCCAGTGCTCCTTTCTCTGGCCGACACCCAGCAGCTCTCCCCCTGCTGCTGTATACATACGACTAGGTTATCTCAAGCAGTGTTAGGCACCAGAGTTAGCAGTTATGTTCATGGCACTTGAAGAGTTATGCTGCTCCACTGACGTGCGGTGATTTCACAGTATTTAAGGAAGATTTTTTAGGAGAGGGCTTTAGCAAGAGGGGCCTGTGGAGAGTAGCCAGGAAGTCTGAGACTGGTCTGTTAGATTAGATAACCGTTACTTTATTTCTTGGTGCTGTGAATCTAATCCTGGTTAAACCAAAATCTAATTTATGTTCATGCTTGATGGGGAGCATTTTTGATTAAGTGTTTGGATGAGAGTGAGCATGGACTCAGAGCACTGTGGGAAGGAGATAGTCCAGATCTGCTCTGCTGGGGCTGATTATTAATCAGGGGTTAGTAGTGAGGAAGGGAAAGTAGGTGAGTTGGACCCCAGGACAGGAGTTTTGACTTCCAGTGCATAGATTTAAACTAAAGTTGGGATCCCCTTTTTTCAGGATGCTTTGATGTACTCAGAGGTCAGAAGGTAGGTTGCCGTCTGGTGTGATTAATAGAGTGACTTTTCAGACTGTTTCTCCTTTGGGGCTTCTGAGATGCTGATGAAAATGCTGTCTGGACATACATGTTTTATAATTAAGGCCAAAGAAAGTGTCTGATGTGATGGAACTGCCTTCAAGCCCTTCAATTCCCCCAGTGTTGGAGATAGGGTACCCTTCTTATTTGGCATAAAAGTCCCAGCCAGCAATGAGGACATCTTGGGATCAGGGTAATATGTTGAATGACCAAGAGGAAAGTCTCTTTTTTCGTCAACTTCTTTACTAACTTCTCTGGACCAAGTCACTTGATTTATCACCTCAGTTTGTCCATCTGCAAAACTGTGTGGTGAAGCCGTGTGCTCTGAAATCACAGCTCTGCCACTTCCTAGCTAGGCGATCTGGAATCAGTTGCTTTCCTGGGCTGCACATTCTCGATGATAAAATAGTGAACATTCACCTTGGTGAAGACCAGTGACATAACCTATGTAGTGCTTATCAAAGTGCCTGATAAATACTAGTAGTTAGCTCTTGTACTATTTTTATTATTTTACTACTACAAACAGAACATTTGTAGCTGTGGTTGTAAGTGAGCACTAAAATTTTTAGAAAATTTTTTAAAAGAAGTTCTTAAGTGGAGACAGACTTGTCGTGAAGACAATATCCAAGCAAAGAGTTTCACAGCCTGCTGATGTTTGCTGGACTTCAATGCCAACAGCTCATTATCTGGGAAAATGTTTTTCCAAATATTGGCAAAAGAAAGGTATTTCCTTTTTTGGATTTACAGAGTCAGAATGTTAATGAGCTAGCAAGTGGCAGTACTAATCAGTTAAAAACATTTGTTTTTTGGCTATGCCACACAGCCTGTGGGATCTTGGTTCCCCGACCTGGGATCAAACCCAGGCCCACTGCATTGGAAGCATAGAGTCTTAACCACTGGACTGCCAGGGATGTCCCTAGTAATTACTTTTAAAAGGTTAGTGTGTTTATCACTTTTATTTCATTTGTTCTAGTTTTGTCCCAGCTAGTGCCATCAAGTATTCTTTGTGCCCAGGACTGACCTTAAAATGACCATCCTAGTTGGTGATAGAACACGGGAGAGGGAAGGCCAGCCAGTCACTGCCCACGCCCAGGATAAGGATGCAGTACAGAGAAACAGTGTGCAGGTATAACTATTGCATAACGACTTCTTTCATGGAGACCTGATTTTATCAACGATGCACACTTTGTGGAGTCCCTTTTAAGTTGTGATCTGTTTACTGTAAGAAGGTTGTGTCATGTGGGTGGGAGCTTTGCCTCGAAGCACTAACAGATGGGGGAGGCTCCTTTGCCAGAGGAGGGACCCTTGGTAAGCGGGTTTGAGAGGACTTGAGGTGTGCCCCCAGCAGCGAAGTCTATCTCTATTGCTGTGTACAGCTAGCTTTTTCAATTTGGAAGAATTTTCTAAAAGCTTCTTGATTGAGGTTTTGTCTCATGGTCAGAGAGAAATGGTGGCATATTTTCTCGGGTTCTGAAGTTGTGAAACAGTTTGACCATTGGCTGAAGAGGGATATGCTTGAGGGCAACAGGAAGGGACCTAGCACGAGTCAGCGACCTTAACCCCGGGCTATCACATCTCACTTTCTGGTTGTGAAGTTTTGGATTCCTTGAACTTGCATCTCAGGCTCATCTCCGAGAATGTTCTTCCAAAGGATATTATTCATCCCCATGACTTGAGCTACCACCTGGAAGCTGTGGCCTCACAAGTCTGTAACATTCCACCCAGATCAATTTGAATACCTGACAGGTAGAAGGAGAAGTGCAGGTCTTGCGTAACACAAGAACTTCCTGTTGTCAGTGTTCCTCCTCCTCCTCCCCACCACCCTCTCTCACACAATCATGCCAGCCTCTAGAAGGCCTTTGTCAGCTCCCAGTCAGTGGGCTGTCAGGTACCGAGTGCCATCCGGCAACACTACTAAACTCTTAGGGCTCTGTCATCTGATCTTGTCACCCGTTTCTCTCTCTCAGGCGCTTACCTGATGCAGGAGTGGCCAGTGACCGAAGAAATGCATTATTCTCAGCCCATTATTGCATTGTGGTTGGCAGGACACATGATCATTACAAATGATGAAAAGAGTAAAAAGAAAAGACTAGAGAAAGAAAAAGTACACAAAGGCAACTACTTTTGTACCAATTACTTCATCATCCACCCCCAGGTCCCCACTCGCTGAAGCTGGATCTGTGTTAGACTTCCCTCCACCTCCTTCTGAAAGCAAACACTGGGCCTTTAGGGACCCACCCAGTATTAGCAGGGTTGGAGAGCTTTGTTTGCAGCTGAGGCTCATGGGGGTATCTAGGCTGGCTCTGAGTGTTCTCTCTTAGGAAGAGATGAGATCAGAGTGGAAGTGTTTGGAATCAGGTCCTAGTCCTGAGATGGGTGGGAGTAGCTCCAGGAGCTAGAATTAGATCATGCTATTGTATTAGAAATGGTCAATACGAAGGATGGCAATCCAGATATTTTGTTGGAATACTTCAAGTGAAGCAATATGGTACAAAATTACTTCTGTTTCGTCTTGCAAATGTTCCCTCCGTTTATGCGTATCATCTTCTGCAGAATTTCCTTCAGTGGAAATGGAAAATTTATGTGAAGGGCAGAGGTGAAGCTTGGCCTCCAGATTCATTGGGGGTTATAATGGGCTTTCCTGGTGATGCAGACGTTAAAGAATCTGCCTGCAATGCAGGAAACCCGGGTTCCATCCCTGGGTCAGGAAGATCCCCTGGAGAAGGGAATGGCAACCCACTCCAGTATTCTTCGCTGGAGAATCCCATAGACAGAGGAGCCTGGCAGGCTACAGTCCATGGGGTCGCCAAGAGTTGGACACAACTGAGCGACTAACACTTCACTTCACTTCAAAACTGTTGCCTTCAGTACAACAAAACTCAACACCGTAATTGTTTTGATATTCAAAAACATCCTGCTAGAGATGTGACTTTTTTTGTTTTTGTTGTTCATTGATGCTCTGATTAATATAAAATTGTTAGAAATCATGAGAATGATTAACTTAAGGCATTAAACTTAATGCCTTTAGCCTTAGCAAAATTCCCTTCCAAAATAGAAATGAATATGTGGTATTTAAGGGTGAGTGCATGGAGAATAATTCTATATGTAATTGTGCCCTACATGCAGAAAGACATCCTTGGAAAAGTAGGAAAGTCCCTGCAGTTAATCTTCAGCATTCATTTGCAAGTGACAGGAATATGTTAATTGCTTTTCTTAGGTGAATGATTCTTAGTCTGGTGGGAATGATAAAGATTTCAATTCATTCCACTAATTTAGGTTTTTAAAAATTACCAGTGTTCATCAGTTGTGGTATAGAGCTAATAAGGGATTCCAATGAGGTCTGGGTTACTGGGTAGATTTCATTCAAAGTGTGACTGCAGTAATCCTCAGTGGCAGAATTACATTTTCATCAAATCGGCCTGTGGTGCTTTGGGTGACTGAGTGCCCTGAACCACTGGTGCTTTTGTGGGCTGGATGGGAAGACTGGAGCATATTATGCTATGAAATGGGGAGGCTGATGCAGTGTCTTGTAAATACTGCTGAGCACAGCAGTTGGAATTGAGAAGTTAGTATGATCAGTTATGTGGAGAGCTCTGAAGTTTATGACTTATGTAAGAAATTAACCTTTTCATTGTTCTGACTGCCAAAGAGCCAGGGTAAAGGCTGATGGGATTTTCTCTTTACATTTCTGCCTTTTTTCCCCAGGTAGATTGAGGAAAATTTTTAAATTGCTTAAAAAAAAAAATACCCTAACATAATAATTAGTAGGAAGAGGCTCACTTAAGAAAAATCATAACACTGTAAATTTCTGGACAGCGTAAACCAGATTATATAGTAGTAAAAATGAAGGCAGTTACATAGAGTATTCAGAAATAGTGCTCAGAAGTGCTAAGAACTTTGCATGCATTTTATTTACTTTTTACTATCATTTTGGCCATGTCACAGAGCATGTGGGATCTTAGTTCCCTGACCAGGGATTGAACCCATGTCCCCTGCAGTGGAAGCATGGAATGTTAACCACTGGACTGCCAGGGAAGTCCCTGGGTACATTTTTAAAATGTCATTTCCCTGCTTATGATCCTGCATTTTAGGGTACCCAGCTCCTTAGCCCCTGTTGGCCTCTCCAGCTGTATTTGGCTACTTGTCACCGTCACATTCTGACCTCTAGCCAACTCAACTACTTGAAGTGCCTTCAAGGTGCCTGGTTGTCTCTTGACCCCAGAACTTCACATTCATTTGTCTTCTTCCAGTACACTGTCCATGGCCTCCACCTTTGCTTATGTACCTCGTGCTCTTCTCATAGGACTTAGTTTGTGTTAGTTCCCTTGAAAGTCTTCCCTGACATCTCCACTCTGGTCTAGATTCCATCCTCTGTGACGCCCCCATAGCATTGGGCATTTCTGCATTATAGCACTTAATACACTGTTGAGGGCTACAGACTTAGCGTTTCTACCAGGGTGCCTGCTGTCCAGCGTTGATCACTAGCACTTGTTTAGCATCCGGCCCTCGACATTCCCTTCTGAGCGCGTGACCTTATTTAAACTGCAGTTCCTGTGACAAAGGTCCTATCTTTAGGGAGGTTTGGAAGCTCAGAAGGATTAAGAGTCTTGCCGAAGGTTATCCATCTAGTAGGTGGCAAGGCCAAGTTTAAACCTGGGTCTTGATTCCACAAGTTCCTGCTGTTTGCACAGTGCCCAGTCATGGTCTCTAGAACTGCCATCTTTAAGACTTGGGTTGCTGGGTGGGTTGGTAGATTGCTGGGAAGGAGCAGCACTGGGGGCGATGTCCAGGCTTCTGAGAGGATTATGCTTCCTGGTGGCTCAGTCGGTAAACAATCTGTGGAGAGACCTCTCCCACAATGTCAGAGACCTGGGTTCAGTCCCTGGATCAGGAAGATTCCCTGGAGAAGGAAATGGCAGCCCACTCCAGTATTCTTGCCTGAAGAATTCCATGGACAGAGGAGCCTGATTGCTACAGTCCATGGGGTCACAAAGAGTCAGACACGACTGAGTGACTAATACTATGCTAACAGGAGAGATTGGAGATTTCATGTAAAATCCAATTTGTGATGAGTCTGGACTTAGGCATGCTGAATTTGAGTTGCCTGTTGGTCATCTAAGTGGAAATGTGCTGCTAGCAGGCTATGGGCTAATAAGGCTCAGAAAGAGGTCATTTGGGGAATCTTTGGTCTTCATGGCTGTTTACTTACAATGCAGATGAGTTGACACTGATGCTGCAATCATGGTCCATGCCAGCCTTCACAATAGATGCCTCCGCTTATGTCCCACATAAATGAGGAGTCGCATGAAGCAACCAAATGGTACTATGCCTACTCCAGTGTGAATCAAAGTACCACAGTCTTTGCCTGCTAGCATTTTCTGTGTATATAATATATACACATGTTTATGGTTCAAAATCTGCCATCATAACTGAAACTGGTTGTGCTTTTAAAGTCACAGTTTTTAACAAAAAATATTTAAGAAAAATCTGATTAGTTCATGATATGACGTGAGCATATCTACCTTTGATTCCTCCTTAAGAATGGGCAGGGTAAGGGCTATGTGGGTATGATCACAAACATAGTACATGAACATACAAAATTTGGAAAAGAAATAAGTAAAAAAGAAAAAAAATCTTGTAATTATATTATCAGGTAATGTTTTGGTATGTTCTCTTGGTTAGTAATTTTTTTTAAGGGATTATGCTTGAGTTTCACAGTATTATATCTTTCTTTCCTCAAATTTCTCTTGATATATTTCTTAAAAAAAAAAAAAAAACACTTGAATTTTATTAACTCTAGTAGTCCATATTGTATGCCATAATAGCTATTGAAGAAATATTTAGGTTTTCAATTCTCTGCTCATATAAATAATGCACCTATATAACTGTTTTCTTACATATTTAAGGCAGATAGGGAGAGGAAAGAGAGAAAGAAAGAAATGTGAGTGAATGAAGGAAATGAGCAGTGTTTTATGCAGAGTTGGTGTTAAATAAGAAAAAACAAGAGTATCTTGAGATCCTATGGTGATCTTTGTAAAATAATGTAAAGACTGAAAAGGCCAATTAAAAAACAAATACACTGGCTAAAATAAATTGGGACCATCTGTTGTTCTACCTTGGCCTGTTCACATAGTCTTCTGCCCGCTGCTTATTTAAGAATGCCTTTAAAGTGGTGAAGGAGGGCTGCTGGGCGTCAGATGGCATGAGGGCAGGAGTGCAGAGAGACAGCGTGGCTGCTGTGTAGCTCCCTGCCGGGTACCCTTTGGGGCCAGCCTAACTGTCCACTGTGGCCTTGACCTTCTGATCCATCAAGGTGTGGGGGATGGGAAAGGACGAGTTATCCGGCCTTTTTTTTAACCACCAATGAAATAAATTTTAAAATGGTTTATTCAAACAGGATATTTCACCTGAACATCTAATAATGTTCCTTTCTTGTATGTATGTTGATATTATATTTTTCCACATGATCTCATATTAATCTATTGTCACAAAGTCTTCCATGAACCAGTCTAATTGTAGGAAGCTCAGTCAGTCCCTGAGGCCCAGTGGAGTCCTTTTTAATCATAGGAGCTGCTGAATTTTATTTTCTGACTGAGTGTGACCATTACGAATTGCTAGGGTTTTCTCTGTGTTGGTGGTGACTTCCTATAAATAACAACAAAATGATTACTTGGAAATCCTTAAATAGAGCTATGTTGCAAGTCTACAGTTAAAGCCTTTATTTATAAATTTTTGTTTAAAGTGGATGTGACCAAAATGCTAATCTAGAGCAACATTTAACCTACTGGCTTGGTGAACCCTGCTATGTAATCAATTTCACTCTTGTAATTGGAGTAACTATTTTGGCAGAATGGAGGAGGGTTCACTTGTAGCTTTGGGGTATCTTTGGTTTTTTTGTTTGTTCCAGTTTTTCTTTTAAGGAGTTCCTGTCCCAGTGGCCCACCCTGGAGGCTTTGGTTGCTGGGATGGCCTTAGGTGTTGCTGTTTTCTGATAGTGAAGGGTGGATCCCAAGCTGTGCGAGTGAAACCCCCTGACCCCCTTCTCTGGAAGGCTGAAAGCCAAGCTGGGAATCCAGGCGGGGTCAGGGAGGTGTCAGAGCCCAGTTTCTTGCCCATAGATGTCATTGATTGCAGACATATTTTCTGAATCTAAGATATAACGTTCATTCAGAAATGAGTGTTTATGAAAATAGACTTGATGGTGGGAACTTGTATGACTAAAACCTTCACACACAGTGATTTCAATAGTCCATTATTCGGCCTGTCAAAGGATTGTAGTGGAAACTTGACTAATGATTGGAAATAGCTGTCAGTGTGCTCATCTGACCTTAGTTTTATTAGCCTTCAAAAGTGTCTTTAGTCCAAATTAAATGATCCCATAACCAACAAGGACCTACTGAACAGCACAGGGAACTCTGCTCAGTGTTATGTGGCAACCGGATGAGAGTGGGGTATGTGGGAGAATGGATACATGTGTATGTATGGCTTAGTCCCTTTGCTGTCCACCTGAGACTATCACAACATTGTTATCACCTATTTCTCAACACAAAATTAAAAAAAAAAAAAATTTAAAGGATTCCAGCTTAACACAGATGCTTCTCTTCTGGTTTCTCCCTTTCCTCGGAGGAAGTTGGTTTGCTAAGAATTACACCATACTTAGCAAAGTGGAAGAAGGAGCTGACCAGTTTCTAATGCTGGGAATCTGATTTATGCTCCACTGTAATCACTGCTACCTGTTGGGACAGGCATGGAGGCAGTGGTAGGAAGTGGGTGTTGTCTAGTAGTGTGATTGAACCAAGTCCCGAAGATGTACTGCTCTTCAGTGACCTTCTGGAAGCCGCCCACACTGCTTCATACAGCCGTGGATGTACCATATTCAGCAGTTCGTGTGTGCCGGGCACGCTGGCGTTTCTCTGCACAGACGCAAACCCTGTTTCTCTCCTCTGTATGTCAGTGGTACAGATGAACCCGGAGGGCAGCCCATTACAAGTGGAATTTAGGAACATAACGTGATAGGCCAAACTGGGAGTCTGAAGAAAAGAAACAGGTAACAGAGCGTATTTCATGGAGGAAGGATTCATTAGCTTGTCCACCCTACATATGACTGTTTCTTTCATCATCCAGTTGATTATTATTATGGAGGAGATTCCTGATCTTTATTGCCATGGCCCATTTGCACAGTGTTATTTGCAGTTCTTTACTTAATCCAGTTTAATTGTGAAAATGCCCTTATTTGGTCCAGCTGACTCTGCTTGGCACCACCTCATGCCTACTCTCTATCCCTCTTTTCTAAAAATCCTGTTGCGTTTAGTTTCTACAAGCACATAATAAGTGCTTTAAAACGTAGCTTCATCCTGTTTTTCAAGCTTAACTTTCTCCTCCCCTACGAGCTTCTAAGTCCTGGGAGTGGCTGGCACTACGTGTGCTCTTCTGCTGGCCCCCTGTAATACCTACTTCAAGATGAGAAAATCAAAGAAGAGCCAGTTGACAAGGACCCTGCGTGTTGAAGGCATGACTCAGAATAGAGCACGGAATCCCTGGCTCTCAGCTTTGTGTAAACTTCCCAAGATCTCCTTGTTCATCTACAGAGCTTTCCCTGCAGGCAGCTTTTAGAAAACCCCGAGTCGGAAATCTCTGATCCCCTTCTATCATGTGCTGTAGCTGATAATGGAACTTTGCCGGGAGAGGAAAGGGACGTACATTCTGGCACTCCTGCTGTTTGCTAGGAACTAGACATTGATTTGGTAATTGGTAATTAATCAATATCCTGATTTTGGAAGGAATTGTATATTTCTCTTTCTACTCCAAAAGTTTGTCCAGTGTCACTCTCAGCTCCTCGGGTACTATTCTGCTAAGTACAGTGGATTAAGAGTTTCTCTCATTTTCCTTTCTATTATCATAGTATTGGGAAGTCTCTCTCCTTAGTTCATTAATGTTTTCACATCCTTGAAATAGTAATTTGTGTAAACAATTCCTTGCTCCATTTCTACGGTTCCTGTTGCTGGGAGCCCCAAGACTTACCTGCCACCTTGTCCGTATTACTACATTTTAGTGATTTCTGCATCGCCTACCCACATTATAGTCCGTGGTTTTATCAGGGTTGAAAACTCAAATGAATAAAGGACAGCAGAACAAAAGAAACCTAGTCAGATATGATAGGAGAGTAATGTCCCTTACTTCATTCATTGAAGTGTTTCTTTGCAATCCGTGCATTATCATATTCATTTTTAAAGATTAATAGTTGCTGTATTGTGTTGAAAGAATAGGCTCATAAATTCCAAGAAGCTAATTATATTTTGTTACTGATGTTGCTTGAATCCTAATAAGCTTTTTCCTCTTGCTAGCTTAGCAGTTGGAAAAGGAAACATATCTTAACATGGACAAGAGTACCTTGGTAATTAGAAATTACTGAGAAAGGAATAGTGATATTTTATTATTAAAAGTTTTCTGACTGAGCATGGTAGGGCCTGATTTGAAAATGAAGAAAGAAATGAAATTGCTTCTTTATTTTTTATGTAGGTCTGCCAGAAAAAAGGGAGAAGAATTAAGGAGAACATATCAACCTGATTGTATTTGTATGCTCTTCCAAGATTTTAAAAAAGGAAGAAGAGAGAAAACACTACAGACATGATGGGTGTGAAATTTAAAAATCACAAGTAGAAAAAACATGGTCTTAGCCCTGGGCTTACAGTATTAAATAGAAATGATATTATTAGCTCATCTTCGGGTGCTTACTGTGTGCCTGTCATGATGAGGAACCTCTTGATATAGAGAGGTTAAAAAACTAACCCAAGGTCACAGAGTAAGTGGCAGAGCCTCAGATATCTAAATCTTGACATAGTTTTCTTTGGTGAAACTGAAGATTAAAAAAGAAAAAAAAAATAAGAGGAAGATAAAATATATGTGAGCTAAAGGTGGTCAAGCTCCAGTTTTTAATGCAGAGAATTGAGTTTGAAGTTGATCAGTCATGTCTGATTATGTGAATATTCTTACTCACTTGAGTTTCTGTTGAGATAATTGTCTCTCTGACTGCTCAGGAATTTCAGTGCAGACACCTTCATAGTCCTGAGCAAACTGGGATGGTTGGTCACCTTATTTCTGATGTTGATACCAAGTTTTGTTTTTAATTTTGCAGTAGGAGATTTTTTACAAAGCAAAGCTGACTGATCATTAGAACCACCTTATAGTTTTTTCTTGATAAGCTAAGTCTCTTGCCTGTGTTATCCGTCTTGCACTTAAGATTTGAGTGGTCACAATGCTTAACACTTAGCTTGTGAACCTAATGTTCCAGGTACATGGTAGAAGAGATGACAACTGTGTCATTGATAGTGATGGGGAAGCTGAGTGAAGGAAAAGCATGACACTTCTCATGGCCAGGGGAGTCCTTAACATCTGAGTCCACAGCCCTGCATCCCTGAGCCTCTGCTGGGAAATCCAAACAAAGGCCTCTTGATAAAAACATTTCCATATCTTAAAGTAAACATACTTGATCATTTAAGTAGTCCTGCTGCAGTCAAAGACTTTGTTAAATTGCTTAGTTAGGCTAGACTAATTGATAGAACATGTAATGACGCAGATATTGTTATGCTCAGCAAACTGGTGTTTTCCCCAAGGGGAGATTAAATTAAATTCATATATATCAATTTTTTATTTGTTTATTTGTTTTTCTTTTGCAGGGAAATTTGAGAGGTAAAGTGAAAAAGTTACCTTTCTGTCAAAGGTTTTTCTTAAACATCTATTTTTGTAGTATTGGGGCCCTTTCATTGAAAAAGGTGGAGGGCTTCCCTGGTGACTCAGGTGGTAAGGAATCTGCCTACAATGCAGGAGACCTGGGTTTGATCCTTGGGTCAGGAAGATCCCCTGGAGAAGGAAATGGCAACCCACTCCAGTATTTTGCCTTGGAAATCCCATGGACAGAGGAGCCCGGTGGGCCCCAGTCTGTAGGCTCACAAAGAGTCTGACAAAAAACTTCCTTTTGTACACAGCTACTTGGAAGTTAGCATGGATGGAAGTTAGGGGTATAACTCAGGTCCCATGGGATTTAGTATTGGTATTTCCGTTTCTCAGCTTTCTAAGTAAGGGCCTTGTTACCATATTCTCTAATTCTTCTCAGTTCAGTTCAGTCGCTCAGTTGTGTCCAATTCTTTGCGACCCCATGGACTGCAGCATGCCAGGCCTCCCTGTCCATCACCAACTCCCAGAGCTTGTTGAAATTCATGTCCATAGAGTCAATGATGCCATCCAACCATCTCATCCTCTGTCATCCCCTTCTCCTCCTGCCTTCAAACTTTCCCAGCATCAGGGTCTTTTTCAACCTTTCCCAGCATCAGGGTCTTTTCTAATGAGTTAGTTCTTCACATCAGGTGGCCAGAGTATTGGAGTTTCAGCTTCAGCATCAGTCCTTCCAATGAATATTCAGGGCTGATTTCCTTTAGGATTGACTGGTTGGATCTCCTTGCAGTCCAAGGGACTCTCAAGAGTCTTCTCCAACACTACAGATCAAAAGCATCAATTCTTCCGCGCTCAGCTTTCTTTACAGTCCAACTCTCACATCCATACATGACTACTGGAAAAAGTAAGCTTTGACTAGATGGACCTTTGTTGGCAAAGGAACGTCTCTGCTTTTTAATATGCTGTCTAGGTTGGTCATAACTTTCCTTCCAAGGAGTAAGCGTCTTTTAATTTCACTGCAGTGATTTTGGAGCCCCCCAAAATAAAGTCTATTACTGTTTCCACTGTTTCCTCATCTATTTGCCATGAAGTGATGGGACCAGATACTATGATCTTAGTTTTCTGAATGTTGAGTTTTAAGACAACTTTTTCCACTCTCCTCTTTCACTTTCATCAAGAGGCTCTTTACTTCTTCTTCACTTTCTGTCATAAGGGTGGTGTCACCTGCATATCTGGTGTTACTGATATTTCTCCCAGCAATCTTGATTCCAGCTTGTGCTTCATCCAGTCCGGTGTTTCTCTGACGTACTCTGTATATAAGTTAAATAAGCAGAGTGATAAAATACAGCCTTGATGTATTCCTTTCCCAATTTGGAACCAGTCTGTTGTTTGATATCCAGTTCTAACTGTTGCTTCTTGACCTGCATACGGATTTCTCAGGAGGCAGGTCAGGTGGTCTGGTATTCCCATCTCTTTCAGAATTTTCCAGGGTTTGTCGTGATTCACACAGTCAAAGGCTTTGGCATAGTCAATAAAGCAGACATAGATGTTTTTCTGGAACTCTCTTGCTTTTTCCATGATCGAACAGATGTTAGCAATTTGATCTCTGGTTCCTCTGCCTTTTTTAAAACCAGCTTGAACATCTGGAAGTTCACAGTTCACGTACTTTTGAAGCCTGGCTTGGAGAATTTTGAGCATTACTTTACTAGCGTGTGAGATGAGTGCAATTGTGTAGTAGTTTGAGCATTCTTTGGCGTTGCCTTTCTTTGGGATTGGAATGAAAACTGACCTTTTCCAGTGCTGTGGCCACTGCTGAGTTTTCCAAATTTGCTGGCATACTGAGTGCAGCACATTCACAGCATTATCTTTTAGGATGTAAAGTAGCTCAACTGGAATTCCATCACCTCCACTAGCTTTGGTTGTAGTGATGCTTCCTAAGGCCCACTTGACTTCGCATTCCAGGATGTCTGGCTCTAGGTCAGTGACCACACCATTGTGATTCTCTCGGTCATGAAGAACTTTTTGTACAGTTCTTCTGTGTATTTTTGCCACCTCTTCTTAATATCTTCTGCTTCTGTTAGGTCCATACCATTTCTGTCCTTTATTGTGCCCATCTTTGCTTGAAACATTCCCTTATCTCTAATTTTCTTGACAAGATCTTTTGTCTTTCCCATTCTATTGTTTTCCTCTTTTTCTTTGCATTGATCATTGAGGTAGGCTTTCTTAACTCTTGCTATTCTTTGGAACTCTGCATTCAAATGGGTATATCTTTCCTTTTCTCTGCCTCGTCTTCTTCTAGTAAGTTGAAAAGTTAAAATTGGCCTGGCTTCAGAAACCATGAAACATTTTTATGGCCTATTAGACGGGGTAAAGAGTGTTGGGAGAGACTGGGGTGGGTGTCCAAAGATGACCTTAGTTGTCTTGGATGACGGTAGTTATCTTGGGAGCCTGGAACGTTGATTCCTTATGAGGTCAGCTGTCGGGAACCAGACTAAGCGCTTTATTTTCTTTATCCTTCATTTTACCTATCCTTTCCCACCATAATTTGGCTTCTCTTGTGGCTCAGCTGGTAAAGAATCCACCTGCAATGCAGGAGACCTGGGTTCAATCCCAGGCTTGGGATGACCCCCTGGAGAAGGAAAAGGCTACTCACTCCAGTGTTCTGGCCTGGAGAATTCCATGGATTGTGTATAGTCCTTGGGCTTGCAAAGAGTTGGACACGACTGAGTGTCTTTCACTTTCACTTTTCCACCATAATTAGAATGAATGTGATGTGTCCCCAGGGTGAGTTTTGAAATTCTGTCAGTGAAAGACTGGGTCCAGTTCCTCAAATCAACACCCGTAGATGGGCTTTCTCCCTCAATTCTGTTGCAATGAGCGTAAATGTGTGCTTCCCATGTTCTGACATGACCTGAAGGTGAACAGCCTTGTTATCTATCCATTACTGACTTCAGACTGATTACATTTGTTACTACCTAAGCTTCGATTCCTGGGGTTACAAAGAGTCGGACACGACTGAGCAACTGAACTGAACTGAAGCTTATATAAGGGACTTCCCAGGTGGCACAGTGGTAAAGAGAATCTGCCTGCCAATGCAAGAGAAGCGGATTTGATCCCTGGGTTGAGAAGATCCCCCGGTACAAGAGTGAACATACGTACTCATACCATACAATCCAGCAATCACTCTCCTTGGTATTCACCCAAAGGACTTGAAAACCTCTGTCTACACAGAAATCTGCACACATGTGTTCATAGAAAGTTTATCCATAATTGCTAAAAGTTGCAAGCAACCAAGCTGTCCTTCAGTAGGTGAATGGATAACTGTGGTACATACAGACAATGGAATGTTAATCAGTGCTAAAAAGAAGTGAGGTGTCAAGCCATGGAAAGACATGGAGGAACTTTAAATGTATATTACTAAAATCTGAAAAGAGTACATATTATATTACCTCATCTATATGACATTCTGGAAAAGACAAAACCTTGGGGAAAGAAAAATATCAGTGTTGTCAGGGATTGGGGAGGAGAGACAAATAGTCGAGTACATAGGACTTTTAGGGCAGTGAAAATACTTGGTAAGATACTATAACAGTGTATACATGTCAATATGCGATGGTCCAAACTCATAGGATATTCAATATTGAGTGAACCAGAATGTTAACATGGAGTTTGAGTAATTATGATGTATCAGTGTAGGTTCATCAGTTGCAACAAAGGTACCCCTATTGTGGGCTTCCTGGTGCTCAGATGGTAAAGAATCTGCCTACAATGCAGGAGACCTGGCTTAGGAAGATCCCCTGGAGTAGGAAAAGGCAAACCAGTATTTTTACCTAGAGGATTCCATGGACTAAGGAGCCTAGCAGTCTACAGTCCATGGGATTGCAGAGAGTCGGACATGACTGAGCAACTGACCACACACACACGCGCGCGCGCACACACTTATATAAGAATGGTAAATTGAAATTGGTAAAGAAGGAAGCTATTTTTATTTTGTGTTGAGTAAGTCATAAGCAAAATTTTTTGTGCAAAAGTGATGAAAGCAATCTATATCTAGCACTTTCAGATGCCCATGTTTAGCATCCTAAGATTTTTCATGAACGGAAGCAACTTTTGTTAAACGTCCTTGCTCTTCTGAATCTCCCCATGAAACATTTTCTTAAACTCTCTTCATTCTATAGTGCATCTTCTGTATCTTACATGTTTCAGAACTTCAAAACGTAATTGTACTCCAGACAAAATACATGCACATGTTTTGATATTGAGCTCTGTGTACTCTGCCTTATCTCTGAACTAAATCTCGCAGTGATGAAAGAAAAATAAAAGCAATCTGTCAGTGGGGTGCTCTTGCTACCCTTCTAGTAATCATCTTTATTGCCATTCTCCTGATTGCTGCTCTGACATTTCCATGAAAATTACTGAGGGCAGCTGAACTAGATAAATTAGGCCCTTTCTGACCAAATAAAAGACCGCTGACATTTTGGCAGTGCTAAACTCATTAACAGTATTAGCTAGGAGTCCTGCTTTTAGTAAAGCGCCATCCTGGGCATGTGACTCTAGGTTGGAGCAGATAAAGACCTTCCAGCTCCTAATTAACAAGTGTAATAAATGGCAAACAGTTTGTGGGAGTCCCTGAATAACATTAATCAGATTTAGAGCACTACCACCATTTCATAATTTGTCTGTCAGTGTGGAAAACACACATTAAAAACACGCTAAAGATATGAAGGAGTGCTTTTTTTGATGTGTTATCATCTCAGGAATGAAGTTTGAGAGATAGAAGTTGAGCCACATAAGCATTCTTTAAACTTCGGGTTTTCTTTGAAAAAGCTTATAGCAAAGAGTTCAGTGGCCTCTGGTTCCCAGAGGTTGAGCCTGTTGGAGTCAAAGGACCCAGTCCCCACCTGGAGAGGATGAAGTGCTCTGACTCCAGAAAGGAGCTTACCTGCTGGTGATGCACAGGTCTTTGCAAGCAGAGAATCAGTATTCTGTCTCCCTCCAGTATGTGAAGCTGGTCTCACTTTTGTTTCTTCATCCCTGTTTTTTCTGTCAAGTCCTCACCCACCCCAGTCCTGCTATTTCCTTTGCTACTTTCACGGTTTCTAATTTTTGCTGCCATTCTCTGATTGTCCGTCTGGTACCCTTTGCTTCTTCCTTGCCTTCTCATCTTTGAGAAGAAAGTCTGGCCCTTAGAGGTAACACCAGTCAATGTTCCTACTCCTGTCCTTGTGTTCTGTACTAACCAATTAGGGTTGTTGTTGTTCACACTAACTCGTGTCTGACTCTTTGTGACCCCATGGACTGCAGCACAGCAGGCTTCCCTGTCCTTTACCGTCTTCCAGAGTTTGCTCAAACTCATGTCCATTGAGTCGGTGATACCATCCAACCGTCTCATCCTTCACCCACCTTTTCTCCTTCCCCTCATTCTTTCCCAACATCAGGGTCTTTTCCAGTGAATCAGCTCTTTGCATCAGGTGGCCAGAGTATTGGAGTTTCAGCTTCATCATTAGTCCTTCCAACGAATATCCAAGGTTGATTACCTTTAGGATTGACTGGTTTGATCTCCTTGCAGTCCAGGGGACTCTTGGGAGTCTTTTCCAGCACCAGAATTCAAAAGCAACAGTTCTTCAGCACTCAGCCTTCTTTATGGATTTAATTGTTGGCCTCTCCAAACTGGTCTGTCTTAACCGATGTTTTGTTCCCTTTAAACTGAGTATATGGAACCTTTCTAGAAGCCAGTTATAATTGTTTACAGATAACCAAAGATTAATGGGTGATTTAAGAAAAATCCACTTCCCAAACTAAAAAGTTTTTTAGACAGTCAATGAGTGAACTGGCATTTCTAAGGCACTCAGGGCCATCTCTAACAGTTGAGTGATACTTTGTGTATAACAGTATTCTATAGCCACTGGGTTGAAGGAGGACAGAGGAGAGGTAACGTCATCTACTTGCCAGAGCTCTTGTTCGGCCCTCACTGGGGGACAGAACACATTATCTTGTTATCTAAGTATCAGGTAAATCATACAGACTTGTGAATGCCAGGTGTTGAGAGAAACAACATTAGGGGCTGGAGCGGTCAAGGGAGATTGGTGAGGGCGGTCCATCTTGAGGGACTTCCGTGAGCAGGAGGAAGGGGTTTCTGTAGTGCTCGTGCTGTGTGGGCATGGGTAGGGGGAGCTGAGCAAACTAGCATGAGGTCCAGGTCCTAGTGGAAGTTGCTCAGTCATGTCCGGCTCTTTGCGACCCCGTGGATTACACAGTCCATGGATGTCTGCTAGCGTGATGCGAGACCTGGATGAATGGGAAAGGCTGGGGCTCAGCTTGCCTCTGGAGGACCTGTGTGTGTTCCGTGCTGAGCTGGGAACTGGTATCCTTGGCTGCTCCAGGAAAAATCATTGCAGAGTTTTAGCAGGAATGTGGCACAGGAAATGGTACTTTGTGGAAGAGGAATTTTGAACATATTTGTATAGGAGTGTTTGGATAGGAAGATGTGGTGCTCAGGAAGAAGTTAACCAAGTGTTTTAGTTACCCAGGTTTGTAGAAATTGGGTGTGGATGAAGATGAGGAAAACGTTGGCCACAAATGTGACAGGATTGGGTAAGTAAGCGATCACAAAGGAAAGGAGCAGAGCAGAATTGAAGATGTAGCTAGGTTTTTTTTAAAATCATACGCTCCTTTCATTCTACTTTAAAATTAGTTCTGTTTCAGCAGACCTGTATTGTTTTAGTTGTTATGTATAAGTATAGAAGTTTTAATAGCTTTATTAAGGTAGTCATACATGATAAAATTTACCCAAAGTGTGCAATTCAGTGGTTTTTGTACATTTACAAGAATGTGTAACCATCACCATAATCTAATGTTAGAATATTTTCATCATTCCTGAAAGAAGCCCCATTAGCAGTCACTCCCTGCCTTCCACCCTCCTTGGCGACTCGGAATCCACTTCTGTCGGTATGGATTTGCCTGTTTTAGAAATTGTATATTTGTGGTCTGTTGTGTTAGCTTTTCACTTAGTGTGATGTTTTCAAGGGCCATCCATGTTGCAGCCTGTCTCAGTACACACCAGGGTTTTGGTGTGACCGCTGAGCGAGAGGTCAGGAGGAAGCCCCGGGGCAGGGGGCTAGGCCCCATCTGCAGCATGGGGATGGCAGCACAGCCCTCTTTACTTCCCACAGTTATTCTGATCATGTATATTTACTGTTTATTTACCTATTTCATATAAGCTTAGTTTTGGGAGGGGCATATTTTGCTGAAGACGAGACAGGATTTAGAGGTGTGGGGATGAATTGAGATGTCACTGTTTGGAGTGAGCCTCTTGGGGAGTCGTGCTGTTGGCGTCCACGAGGGTTGATGGTGTTGTCCAGGGCAGAGGTTAAAGAGGAGAGAAACTAGAACTGAAATGTGAAGAAGGTCTGTTGTGGGCGGATACGAAGAAAAGAGCCATGGAGACGGAGCGCTCAACCGGTCCTGCTGGAATCTGTAATAATGCAGTCATCGCTAAGTTCTCTTAATTAGCTAACTGTTGGCCAAGTCAAGTCTGTGCAGGACTCTCTGACCCAGTTTATTCTTGGCCCAAGCCCCTTTGCCAACTGGCCAGTGAGTTAGGCCCTTATTTAAAAACCAAAGTGAAACAGAATAGTGGCTTGCCCTGGCCTCAAAATGTGACCTGCTTCCCAGGCCGAGATTCCACTACCTGGTGTGGTGGCTTGAGCTCCTCGCTGATCTCTTAAATTGTTCTTGTTTCTACCTGATCCTGTGCTGGGAGTGTGAAGACCACCTCCAAGGCAACAGGGTGTTCACAAAGGCTTTGTAAGTGCTAAGACGTCCTTGAAAGTAAGCGTGTGGTGCGATTGCCCACCCCTCTCCCAAATAAGTACGAATCAAACCTGATGGAAGATAATGGGAATTTCCAAGGACCACCTCTGGCTGCCTCTGTAAGGAGCTCTGCTGGGTTGGGTAACACCTCTGTAAATAATGTAATTGATTATTGCTGGGTAAACAAGACCCCACTTTAGGAGAATAAACATATAGACTGACTCCACCCGCTAGGTTTTTTTTCCAGGAGAGGCGATTACTTTTGTGGCACTAGTGGTACTGGTGTGTGTGTGTGTGTGTGTGTGTGTGTGTGTGTGTGTTTTGAGGAGAAGGTGGAGTGGGAAAGGGGAAAGAAGCAAGAAGAAATGTAAACAGAAGGTGGAGGTGGTAGGCACCTAAACTGGAAACCACAAGTAGATATTTTTCAGGTTCCAGGAGAAGGAATGAAGCGAAGAGGAAATATAAAAAAGAAACTCAGTTTTTTCTGGAGTTCAGTGTAGAGTTAGGACCTAGGGTTTTAATAAAAGTTGAAATCAAATCCCCAAGATAGCCCATAGTGTGAGAATCTTATGGGACTTGTCCTTGAAAGGAGACTTCCTGTTGTTCCTACTAAATTTCCTTAGCGTGTTCTCCCTGCCTGTATTACAGTGGGCCAAGTGAATGCTTAAAATGTTACCTAGGCTCCCTGTCCCCGTTTTCTAGGCACCACCCCTCACTCCATTTATGCTGCTTAATTGGGCCCATCTCCTGGGCATTTGGAAATGGAATATGTTCTACTCCTGGTTTGTCCCTGAATCGTGGAAACTGTTAACTCTGGAGGCCTATGAACCCGGGAGGGACTGGTCTCCAATGAGAAAGGGAAGCAGGAGAAGTGGAGGGAAGGATACAGTCAGGAAATCAGCACTATTTCCTGCTCAGGGTCCTCAAGCTCCAAAAGGAACAGTGTACTTAGAAAGGATGGAAAGTGAGTTGGTTGACTTTTAGAAATGGAATATTTCCTGCCATATTTGTAAACAAAGGATGTCACAGTCATCAATGATTATGCTTAGTGACTCAGTCCTGTTCGACTGTTTGTGACCCTGTGGACTGTAGCCCGCCAGGCTCCTCGGCCCATGGGATTCTCCAGGCAAGAAGACTGGAGTGGGTTGCCATGACTGCCTCCAGGGGATCTTCCCAACCCGGGTGGAACCCAGGTCTCCCACATCACAGGGGGATTCTTTACTGTCTGAGCCTCCAGGGAAGCCCATCATGACTGCAGCCCTAGGTGAGCCCTGAGGAAACTCAGGAAGGAAAGAATACCTGCAATCTAGCCTTTGGCAGCGGAGAAGGCAATGGCACCCCACTCCAGTACTCTTGCCTGGAAAATCCCATGGATGGAGGAGCAGTCCATGGACTGCAGTCTGGTAGGACTGGTAGGCTGCAGTCCATGGGGTCGCCAAGAGTTGGACACGACTGAGCGACTTCACTTTCACTTTTCACTTTTCACTTTCATCCATTGGAGAAGGAAATGGCAACCCACTCCAGTGTTCTTGCCTGGAGAATCCCAGGGACGGGGAAGCCTGGTGGGCTGCCGTCGATGGGGTCGCACAGAGTCGGACACGACTGAAGCTGCTTAGCAGCAGCCTTCGGCAGACTGCAGCCGGTTGCCATGGTAAGCTCTGAGGAAACTCAGAAAGTGAAAACACAGGATAAGTGAGGTGCACATCAAAGGAATGATTTCAGTGAGCCCAGACTCTTGCACTTTCATATGCACAGAAAAGTGCTAAATTCCTTAACTTGAGATATCTGATTTTCCTTCAATTAACAATAATCTTTTGATGTTCAGACTACCTGCCCTTTGTTTCAAAACTTATATATAAACCAGCTAACTCCTCAACTTTTAGTTTGTCAATATTTTTTAAGTCATCACCTTTTTCACTTAAATTATCTCAGACTGTCTTGGGAACTTCAACCCAAGGAGCCCCAACTGATTTAGTAGTTGGAAGCAGCCTGAAATCTTTACAGCTGCTCTGAGAACCTATTATAAAGTAAAGAAGGGGATGCATGTTGGGGGGCTGTGTTACTGAAAGCATAGCCCCATAGGCACTGCTCTGTCCCTGCCTGAGCCAGCATTGAAGTTGGGGGCGCCTCTCGTGACATCATAGCCTTGCTTTGAACGAGGAGAAGCATCTGTAACAGAAAGTGAAAATCGCTCAGTTGTGTCTGACTCTTTGCAACCCCATGGACTATACATATAGTCCATGAAATTCTCTAGGCCAAAATACTGGAGTGAGCAGCCTTCGCCTTCTCCAGAGGGTCTTCCCAACCCAGGGATATGTCGACTAAAAAAATATAGTCACAACCTGGAAGTGAAGTTATTGTATTTGGTGGGAATGTTCAGGACTCGGAGCCCAGGAGATAGCATCTCACTAGCTGAGAAAACTGCTTCAGGGAGGCAAGAGGGCAAGCCAGGCTATATGCAAGTTTGCAGCAAAGGCAGCAGGCTGTCTGAACATCAGGGATCAGGTATCAAGTTGAGGAATTCAGCGTTCTGTGTGCAGGAAGCTGCAGGCCGCTGGGCTCGCTGAATCCACCCCTTTCACATGCTCCTCAGCTATGGGGCCCTTCCTGTTTCCTCATTCACCCTGCTTTTTGCGTTCCCCCAGCTCCTCAGCAGTCACTGCAGGGGGTGGCAGCATCGCTGCATCCAAGTTTCGAGAGCTCTCATTCACATTTGGAGGCCAGAAATCCCTGGTGGCTGTGACATTTCTTGTTTATTAATATGGCAGGAGATATTTTCATTTCACAGGTACCAGTTGGGTACCACTCGGCAATTTTCATGACAATTGCCTGTCTCTGGAATTCATTTTGGGATTCATTCACTTCCAGTCACAAAATGCTCAGCCGCATGTAGGACTTGGGTCTAGGGCAGGGGAAAGCATATGTTTTGTGGAAAAGGCCATATAGCACATAGTTTAACTTTGGGTCTTGTGGTCTCTGTCACAACTACTCTGTCATTGTAGGGGATACACAACCATAGACAACATACAAACTAGTGTGTGTAGCTGTGTTTTGATATACACTTATATATACCAACACTGAAATTTGAAATTTATATAATTTTTGCATGTCTTGGGATAATCTTTTGTTTTTTTTTCCAACCATTTAAAAATGTAAAAACTCTTCTTAGCTTACAGGCTGTACAAAAACACCCTCTGACATGGATTTGGCCCACGGGTTAGTAGTTGGCAGACACGTAAAGCATGATATGAATGCAGGGGGATGTATGTGCTTTTGTAATAGCTAAGGTAGATGAGAACAGCTCTCATAGAATGTGAGTTCTGAATATTTTAACCTCTCCATTAACCTCACCAGACCTCTGTGGGCTAGTATAGTAACTAAGATGGAGGAAAGGTTTTAAGTTCATTGAGCTGGTTTTAGAACTGAGAGGTAATAATTTCCAGAGCTTTTAGGTGCTTGACCCATGACTGACGCCGTCGGCACATTGCCAAGCAGGAACAGTGTTCTTTCCACATTTAAGTACATATAGAGAGGTCAAGGCTCCTGAAATATTGCATAATGGTTTATGTGAAATCGAGATTAGAATTACAGAGTTTAATTTTTCTCTGTAGTTTAGCCATTGAAATCTATACCTTCTTCTGCTCAGTACTTGAAAGATCTAAATATGTATGCTTTTTTTTTTAAGAAAAGAAAGAAATTTATTGAGATGTAATTGACAATGAACTGCACATACTTAAGGTGCACAGTTTTAGAAATGTATGTGTATATATATATATTTATATGTATACACATATCTATCCATGAAACCATTACTGCAATCAAGACTCGGAACATATCCATCATCCCCAAAACTTTTTCTCTCGCCCCTCCCCTCTCTCCATTCCCCTTGTCTTTCCTAGACAATTGCTGATCTGCTTTGTGTCACTCTATATTAATTAAATTTGTATTTTATTGAATTTCATGTAAAGGGAAGCTTACAATATGTCCTGTTTTTTTTGGTCTGGCTTCTTTCATGCATAATTTTTAGACTCATCCATGTTGCATATATCAGTAATTCATTCCTTGTTGCTGAGTACGTTCCATTGTATGAATGTATCACAGTTTGTTCATTCATCTGTTGAAGGACATCTGAACTGTTTCCATTTTGAGGACCGTACACATCAATTTGCTGTTAACATTTGCGTATAGCATGCAATATAGGACACATGCTATATCATCTCTCTTGAGTAAAGACCTAAGAGAACCTAATAGCTGGTCACATGGAAAGTAGGTATTCAGAGCTTTAAGAAACTTCAAAACTGTTTTCCAGAGCGATTGTACCATTTTACAATCCTACCAGCAGTGTGGGTGGGATTCTCATTCTTCCCCAGGCTCGCCAATTATGTGTGCTGGCCTAAGAAAGCATTTGTAGTGGACATTTATGCTATAAACCCTATTAAATACAGAAAATCGCATCCCCGAGGATCCTTTCATTTTTGTTTCCAAAGAGGACTAAAATCTGCTTGTCTTTCCCAGAACATCCCTGTGAAAGGAGAGGTTAGAGACCAAATCAGATGCGTGGCTTAGGCAGGCACACGGTGTGGCTTCTGGTTGTTATTAGAAGTTTTTTCTTTTGTCCTCCTTCAAACATAAGTCCACTGGCCTACCTTCCTTTCGTTTTTCACTTCCTTCAGTTATTTTGCATTTGTCACTTTGAGGTGTGAGGTTTGCCTCTATGTGGAACTGATACGCAAGAGTCAAGCTGTTTTCTGCAGCACCATAAATGTCTCCAGAAAATTAAGATGCTCCTGGAGATCACCCTTTAGGTGATAGCTGTATTACAGCTTTTACTTTTCAGAATGGCTTCCCTGCAGTCAAATTACTGCTGTCTTTTCACCCTGTCCTCGAGTTATGTTACTGTGAGAAATGAAATGGTGCTGGGCATGTGTGCTTCTCAGTGGGAGTTTTAAACAATTTGAAAGTGCAGTGTCTTAACAATGCCACTTTTGCAGCTTACTAGGTGGAGGTTTGTTACATCAAACCCATAGCTCTTCAGCTATCAGAGGGAGTCAGGGCCACTATTGATTAATCAATAGTAACCCAGCTATGATTCTTGGGCATGGCAGCCAGTATCTGATCCAGAGTTAATGTACTGAGAAGATGTCTTTTTTGGTACATTCCATGTCCTGCTCTTTTGCCGTCAGCTTCCATTTCCATGAACGGTTCTCCCATCACCATCATTTAGGTTTAGCGGCAATCTGTCCTAACTAGTCAAGTTGGAGAGCTCTCTGCACTGACTCCAGCAGATGCTGCTAAACTGTTGGTTGGTTTAAAAGAGACACTAGCGCCACTCCAGTACTCTTGCCTGGAAAATCCCATGGACGGAGGGGCCTGGTGGGCTGCAGTCCATGGGGTCACTGGAGGGTCGGACACGACTGAGCGACTTCACTTTGACTTTTCACTTTCATGCATTGGAGAAGGAAATGGCAACCCGCTCCAGTGTTCTTGCCTGGAGAATCCCAGAGACAGTGGAGCCTGACGGGCTGCCATCTCTGGGGTCGCACAGAGTCGGACACGACTGAAGTGACTTAGCAGCAGCAGCAGCACTCTAGTTGTTAGAGCCAATCTCTTTGCTTGCTCTTTCCTAACTTGAGAATACCCCCTCCCCCCCACCAGGTGAAGAACTCTGGAGACTTAGGAAAGACTTCCTCTTTTCTGCCAGGATGAGGGGCCAGATAGTGGTGGTGGTTCTACATGTGCACTGATGGTGCTGTAACTGACTTAGGGTTTTTTTGAAGGGAATGGAGAGTAGAAAAATACCCAAATGGGAAAAAGCATTTCTCAAATTAAATTTTGAAAAATATGCCAAAATTCCAACCTTTTTCCTCCGTGTAAATGGAGGCTCTGTTAGCCTGCAGTTACTTCCTGCATATACATGGAACTGTTAGGTAGTTAGAATAGGCAACAGGAGTCTAGAATGGTGGTGGCTAAAAGACAAGGAAGGGAAAAGCCCGCAAAAATAGAACAAAGGAAGGTCCGAGGACCAGAGTGAGGACCTCAGGTAGAACAAACAACACTCCTGGCTAGCCCAATTTACATAGGGCAGGCCCAAGGGGAGAAAAAACATGTAAAAAGAGGAGCCAAAGGGCTGGGGGGGTCTCTCTATCCCGCATGCTGGGGCACTCTCTTCTTCACGCCTTTGGGTTGACATGCCCTCACGCCTCAAGGATAGATTTTCCTGCTATTATCTATAAAATAGAGCTGTAACACTGATTTGTCTAAGAGCTATAACATGGTCCGTTCGAGACCTGAGAGCTATAACACGGTCTGTCCAAGACCCAAGAGCTGTGACACGCCGAGGGGGCTTTAATGTCCGTCACTCCAAATCTTTGTTGTGACGAGACAGAACCAAGGGAAATACACTCATCTGACAGAACCTTCTGCACTTCCTGCATACACATGGAACCTTCTGCAGGGTCTTGGGGAGTCTCAAGGGGTGGTCCCTGGACCAACGGTGTGATCATCATGGGGGCACTGGTTAGAAATTCAAAGTACTGTGTCCCCATTCCAGACCTGCTGAATCTGAAAATCAGGAGGTAGGCCCAGAATGTTTTTTTTAAACAACCTCTCCAGGTGATTATTTTTTATTAACTTTACTTTTGGCTGTGCTGGGTCTTTCCTGCTGTGCAGGCTTTTCTCTTGTGGAGGCAGGTGAGGGCTGCTCTCTAGGTGCGGTGTGCAGACTCCTTGTAGCGGCTTCTCCTGTAGAGAGCAGGGCTCTAGGGCACTTGGGCTTCAGTAGTTGCAGCTCTCGGGCTCTGGAGCAGTCTCAGTAATCATGGTGTACGGACTTGGCTGCTCTGTGGCAGGTGGGATCTTCCTGGAACAGGGATCGAACCCATGTCTCCTGCATTGACAGGTAGTTTCTTTACCACTGAGTCAGCAGGGGAGCCCTCTCCAAGTGATTCTGATTCATATCCAAGATTGAGAACTTCTTTAGCACCAAACTAGTCCTAGCTAACTGAGGACTAGTTACTTTTCCTTCAATTTCTTTATTTTTATAAAACAAAGACAACCATCTTTCCCTTTCAGAGTCATTGTGGGGACTAAGATGATGAGTATAAATATTTTCACATAAGTACTTAGCAAACAATAACTGCTCATATTTGGTATCATCTTTTAAAATGTATGGCGATAGGAAATAAAGCATAAAAGATGGGCTCAGCCCTAAAGAGTTTGCAGTGAGTAAAGGTGACCTACATATGAATAATTATCTGACATTCAAAAATAGTAATAATCCTCGTTAACCCAAGCTAAGAGTAATTTCTTTGACTTTCCCCCTTTCTGATGGCAAATGTAATAGTTGGAGAAAGTACAAGTAGTAATGTGCCTAGATCCATGGAATTGACATTGCTTTTACTGGGAATCTGTATTCATAGTCATACGCTAAAGAGATTTAAGAGGCCTGAAAGTACAGGGCATCTAGAGAGTGTCTTTTTTGAGGGAACGTTAGGAGAATACACCTTTGGTTTTCTATAGATTGTACTTTAATTTTTAAATTTTAAACTTTTAATTTTTTTAACTTTAATTTTTATTTTATCTTGGAGTATAGTTGATTGTCTTAGTTTCAGGTATACAGCAAAGTGATTCTGTTTTACATATACATCTATTTATTTTCAGATTCTTCTCCCATATAAGTTATTACAGAATATCGAGCAGAAGTTCCCTGTACTACACAGTAGGTCCTTGTTGATGATCTGTCTTGCATGTAGTAGTATGTATATGCTAATCACAAATTCCTAATCTATCTCTCCCCCCACCTTTCTCTTCTGGTAACTATAAGTGTGTTCCAGGTCTGTGACTCTGTTTCATAAATAAGTTCATTTGTATAATTTTTTTGTATATTCCACATATAAGTAATATGATGTTTGTCTTTTTTGGTCTAACTTTTTGAACTTAGTATGACAGTGTCTAGGTTCATCCACGTTGCTTTCAAATGGCATTACTTCATTCCTTTTCGTGGCTTATGTTTTATGTTCTAGTATTCCACTGTATATGTGTGTATCACATCTTTATCCATTCCTCTGTTGATGGACATTTAGGTTGCTTCCATGTCCTGGCTATTTTAAGTAGTGCTGCAGTGAACATTGCAGTACATGTTTCTTTTCAAATTATGGTTTTCTCTGGAGATATGCCCAAGAGTGGGATTGATGGATCATATGGTACTTCTGTTTTTAGTATGTAAGGATCTTCCATACCGTTCTCCATTGTGGTTGTAGTAATTTACATTCCTACCAACAGTGTGGGAGGGTTCCCTTTTCTCTACCCTGTCTCCTGCATTTATTGTTTGTAGACTCTTTAATTCTTTTCCTCTCCCCTGAATTCCTGACACGTTTGCAGACTCCTTGATGATGGCCACTCTGACTGGTGTGATACCTCATTGTATTTCTCTAAGAATTAGTAATGTTGAGCATCTTTTCAGATGCTTTTTGGTCATCAGTATGTCTTCTTTGGAGATACTTGGAAAATCTCAATAGCTCTTCCATCCATTTTTTTGACTGGGTTGTTTGTTTTTTTGGTGTTGAGCTACATGAACAGTTTGTATATTTTGGCGATTAATCCCTTGTGGGTTGCTTTGTTTGCAGTATTTTCTCCCATTCTGAGGATCATCTTTTTGTTTTGTTTATGGTTTCCTTTGCTGGGCAAAACCTTTTAGGTTTAATTGGGTCTCCTTTATTTATTTTTGTTTTAATGTTCATTACCCTAGGAGGTGGGTCCAAAAAGATACTGCTATGATTTATGTCAAAGAGTGTTCTGCCTATATTTTCCTTTAGGACTTCTATAGTATCCGGTCTTACACATAATAGACCTTGTACTTTAAAAAAGCTGTTGAGACATACACGAAAAGTTAATGCTTTTGAGTTGGTGTAAGAGACTGGTTAATCAAATCTTTTCAATTCTCCCCTTGGGATGAGTTTTATTGAGGTGTACTTTTCAATTCTTTATTAGCAGGTGTATAGATGAACACATGAACCCTTGAATTTTTTTAACAACCAGATAGCTTTGTTTATTGAGTGTGTATGTATATCATTTAATGTTACTGGAGTGAATGAAGTGAAAATCTCTCAGTTGTGACCCCACGGACTGTAGCCCACCAGCTCCTCTGTCCATGGAGTTCTCCAGGCAAGAATACTGGAGTGGGTTGCCATTCCCTTTTCCAGGGGATCTTCCTGACCCAGGAATCGAACTCAACTTTCCTGCATTGCAGGGAGATGCTTTACTGTTTGAGTCACCAGGGAAGCCCTAATGTTACTCAATTACACAAATTTCATACTCTGAAAGTAGATTTCAGGAGTTACACGGCATTGTGCAGATTCTATAATTAAAGAAATGATTAGCAGAAATGTTTTAGATTTTGGATAAAACCAGTGTGTTCTAGCAAAAAAAGGACAGTCTTTGGGAAAGAATGCATAAGGATTCAGGCTTACCTTCTATGCCAAAAGATAGAGCTTAAATCCTTCCATGTTGGGGGCGTAGACTAGGATTTGTGTTTCATTCTTGCTTGTCATTGATGTTGAACTCAGGTTGTTGGGCTTAAGTTTAAATCAAACAAAGATAAATTATGTTTGTTATAATGTTTGTCAGGCTACCCCATAATTGTTAGTATTTGGTATTAATGACTATTTGTAAATTCTTTTCTGCCTCCTGCTTAAGAAAAAGCTTTGGACTTGGTTTTATGGCTTGTTTTTGTCAGAAGACAAAACAAAACCTCAAGTAGAGATACACAAACTTTTAAAAGCAGAGCTGATACGGTAATACATTGGCATTTTTGCTCCTTTTTCTTCCCACCTACAATGAGTGTTTTCTCATGCCATTATTTGTAAATGGTATAATGACCACATAATTCCTCATAAAGATGTATCCCAACTTAACTAATCTCTTTTAAAGTACTTAAGCCATTTGATATTTTCCCAGAATTAAATGAGCCTATCACTTCAAGAATATATTTTACTGGTGATAAAATTTGAGCTGTCAAATGAAAAGTGAAACTTGGAATTTTGGAAAACTTATAAATTGTGGTTGACAGCTTTTCAATACCTAAAGATATTTTCGCTAAAGCTGACAATAGTATTAATGAATGTGATTTTTGTAATACTTTATAAAGAAATGTGTCACTATTAGAAGATCTGCATTGAACCAAGATTTTCCTAAATCATGCCTGGGTAAAAGATCCTTTCGAAGTACAGGATGGACTTTTGGATTTTAATATAATGAAGTACAGAGAATTTCTTTCAGATTCCACATTGCAATTAACTTTTGAGAAATCACCCTGGGAATTCCATGGTGGTTCTCTGGTTAGAACTTGGCACTTTTTCTGCCGTGGGCCTGGGTTCAATCCCTGGTTATGGAAGTAAGATCCCTTGGCCTGGCCAAAATAAAAATGAAATACATAAATTCTTTTAAAGAAATCACTTTAAAAAAAAGAAAGTACCCTCATCATATTGTAATATGTACTCATCAGGCTATATGCCTTAAGTATGTCCAGCTTTTTGTATGCCAGTTCTGTCTCAGTCAGCTTGTTTAAAAAGAGAAAGAGAAAAACTATGGATTTCATTTTAGGGAAGCACTGAAGAAGCATCCACAGTCATCTGAAAAGGCCATTAAAATACCCTTCCGTGTTTCCAACTGCATAGCTTTATGAGGCCAGTTTTCTTCATGTACTTCAGCCTGACCAACATATCTCAACCCATTGCGTGCAGGAGCAGGAATGAGACTTTACTGTTTTCTATTAAGCCAGACATTTAAGAGATTTGCACAAATGCAAAACATTGCCTTATTTTTTCATTGAATTTTTTCCTTTTGGAAAATATAGTTTTCATTAAAAGTATTTAATATGTGATCTAAAAATTATTTTTAAATAAATCCTTTAAAAATTTCTTAATCTTGAACATGGTGAGTAGTGACAGACGTGCCTCCTGTAACAAGAGCTCTTTGAGGCCCTCAAGTGTGCAAGGGCCCTGACACCAAAAAGTTTGAATACCGTCTAACCACTGGGTTAGATGAATTTTTTTGTTTAAAGTTTTTGAGTTTTTGTTTTTTTCCCAAGTTGGGAGTTATTGACTCCTTCTACTACTTTTGTATTTATAATGAATTCAGGCCACCTTGAAAGATAATGTTTATTAATTAACTAAATTATTCATCTTTTTCTATCTTTTCTAGTGTTTTGTGGTTAGAGCTTATTATACATTTTGGTTGAGTTGAGGTTTGACTTTTCCTAGACCTATAGCACCTTAGTACGTCACATGTGTAAAATAGCTTCACTTTTATTGTGATGATGAATGTGTTCTGGGAGTTGCAATAAAGGGAAAAATAAGAGGAATATGCTTCCTCCTTTCCCCAAGTTTAAGCTGGTTCCTACAGGTAAAGAAATAAGTGGCTTCAGAGCTGTCTTTGCAAATGACTTCTGAAGCATATTAAGAGCACCATGCTTTCCAGTTAATTGTTTTCCTTTAGTGAATGATGACCAGAGAAGGCAATGGCACCCCACTCCAGTACTCTTGCCTGGAAAATCCCATGGACGGAGGGGCCTGGTAGGCTGCTGTCCATGGGGTCGCTAAGAGTCGGACATGACTGAGTGACTTCACTTTCACTTTTCACTTTTCATGCATTGGAGAAGGAAATGGCAACCCACTCCAGTGTTCTTGCCTGGAGAATCCCAGGGACGGGGGAGCCTGGTGGGCTGCCGTCTATGGAGTCGCACAGAGTCGGACACGACTGAAGCGACTTAGCAGCAGTAGCAGCAGTGAATGATGATAAGTCTACTAAGTGGCTTGGAGGTGAGAGTGGAGTCCATTACCCGGCAACTTTCTGTCTTTTCAAAGACTGTCTTCTAATCCGTTCAGTAGACTTACAGAATGAGTTGTCAGGGTTGAATGATTTTGAAGGACCATCTTGGTCTCTGAATAGTATTTGGATAAATGAAAAAGATGGCAATGTTCATTTTTCAAATGGGAGTCATCTGTAACAATGGGGCATCTCACAAATGACTGATAAAGGAAAATAATGCCTTTTTCTATTATGGAGTCATTTACATGGATCCTTTGGGGGTGGGACCTTTCTCAAAGAAAATTTATTTGACTTTAGTTATTACAGGATTTAACAAGAATGGGGTTTTGTGGAGTTTTGGGTCTTGCTTTTTTCTATTGTAAATCATAAAAATGTGGGTGGTTTTAAAATAAAACACCTTTTAACCTTTTTATCCAAGCACATGATGTATCCTACAAGTTAAATAGATCCCTTAAAGATCTTCTGATATAAGAATTCTAATGGAAGGCAAAAAAGCATAATTATGTGGTCAAGCAGAGTAGTACAGTCTCTTAATTTGCTGTCAAATTACTTTAAAAGTTTTAATTAGCATAATTAAGTAGAGTTTAAGTGATAAGATATACTACTTTATGTTTTTTATATGTATTTCTCTCTGTGAGTCACTGCATTTAATAGGAGCCTTTCAGTTTTAATTACCTCCTCTACTGTTGGCCAGGTGTGAAGCACGAATCATAACAACATGGATAAGTGGATAAGGGCCACTACAAGCCAGATTGTTCCCAACCTCACCTGAGTTCTCAGTGCTTTTAAGTGATTCCCTCTATTGTCCTCATCTGTTGGCTTTCAAATATCTTGACTGGCACCCACGTTTTACATCACAATTCAGTATGCACATAGGCGTGTTATAGTAACTTATTATATACAGTGATTGTCTTCACTGTACTCATGGTACTCTGGTTTTTTTAAAACATCGATTTTGGAACCTTTTGCCATCAGTTCACTGAAAAATACCAAGTTGGGCAACTCAGTCTGCCACTCTCCCTGGTGATCATCTGCCATCTCTTCTGCTCTCATGTCTGACCCCTTCTCGCAATGTTACCAGACGCCCTGACCCCCTGCTTTGCAGTGAGAGAGCCACTGAGCTGTGACTTTCTTGGTTTGTCACCAACCTGTGAGTTTCTGCACTGGTACCATCCGTTCATCTGTGTGCTCCCTCCCTTCATGGAAGAGGTTTCTTTTCTCCACACCTGCTCTAGATACCACTCTTTGAACTGTGGCCCCACAGACCGTGCTGGGTCAGTGTGACTGGCAGTCGTGCCTAGGGTGTATGACACATGCCCATAAACCTTAAAATTGAAAGTGCTCAGCCCCATAAATCCCCAGATGCTTATGTATCTTGATACCACAAACTTCTGGTGACCTCCACTAACAGGATAGAAGGGATGAGGTAGAGAGAGTCGGTGACAAACACTGGTGCCACTAAACATGGGAAGATAATGAAATGTGCTGACCCTCCTGCTGGGTCACACCTCCTGCTGCAAAGATGTGAATTGAAACTCACCTTGGTGAAGTCAAGAGAGGTTGTCATTTGGCTTCCAGAATGATTTGTTTTTGCTTTGCTAGCACTTTCAGCAAAATAAGCAAAAAGCTGATATGGTGTAGAAATAAAGCAAAAACTGTCATTATCCCAGGTTTAAAGGCCACAGTGACTCTTCTCAGACTTGAGGCTACATTAACTGTCTGTGTCTGGTTGAAAGAGTGAGTGGCAGTGTTTGTAGGAATCGCAGGACTCTTAAACTATGTGACTGCCCTCTGGAATCCTGTTTGAATATCTCAAACCTGTGCTCCCCTGAGTTCTTAATTTCAGTCTGTCTAATGCGCAGGGATTGGAAGGACTTCATTGGAAGGAATGATGTTGAAGCTGAAACTCCAATACTTTGGCCACCTGATGCAAAGAGCTGACTCATTTGAAAAGACCCTGATGCTGGGAAAGATTGAGGGCAGGAGGAGAAGGGGATGACAGAGGATGAGATGGTTGGATGGCATCACTGACTCAATGGACATGCGTTTGAGTAAGCTCCGGGAATTGGTGATGGACAGGGAAGCCTGGCGTGCTGCAGTCCATGGGGTCATAAAGAGTCAGACACCACTCAGCAACTGAACTGAAATGCGTAGGGAGACAGCTTTACTGAACTTGAACTCCAAGTTCCTTGACTATACCATTTTGTGTCTTGCCTCTAGACTTTTATAACATTATTTGTTTATTTGGCCACACAGGGAAGCATGCAGAACTTCCCCAACCAAAGATTGAACCCAGGGCCCCTGCAGTGGAAGCGTGTAGTGTTAACTGCTGGACCACCAATGACGTCCCATCCCTCTAGACCTTAGCACATGCTGTTCCCTGCATCAGGAGAACCCATCCCAACAAAATCTTATTTTCTTTAGGACTCAGTCCTTGACCACCACCCTCAAAGTCCCTGTTCTTTGTCTGCATAGTACTCTCTAATTTGCCCTCTCTCGGAGTTGACGTAACATGTTGTAATAGCTTAGTGACTCTTCCCTTTCTGAACCCTGACTTTACCCCCCTGGCCTCACTAGACAGAAGCCATTTGAGGGCAGGTACTCTTATTTTCTGGAGTATCCACAATATCTGGCATAGCCTCTAACCTAGTAGATGCTCGTTTAGTATTGTTAGAAGGCTGAAATAAGCAGTGCAAGGATGACGATGGGCTTTTTGATTCAGATAGTGTGGAAGGACCCAGCTGCCTCTTGCATGAAACCTGGGGAGGTGTGTGCTCACTCAGTCGTGTCTGGCTGTCTTTGATCCCACGGACTGTAGCTGCCAGGCTCCTCTGTCCATGGAATTTTCCAGGCAAGAATATTGGAGTGGGTTGCCATTTCCTCCTCCAGGGGATCTTCCTGACCCAGGGATTGAACCTGTTTCTCTTGTGTCTCTGGCATTGGCAGGCAGATTCTTTACCACTCCACCACCTGGAATAATTCCATTAAATAGAGAAGCATTGGCACAGCTAAACAACGTGCTGGTTTCTTTTGAATTAGAACCTTCCATTTGGATTCCATTTCCTTGGGGTGTGGTGGATTCCCAGAACAGCAGGCACACCCAATTTAAAATAAAAATTCATTCAAGGCAAATATTATTTTGGCTTATCTGCGCTGTTGTGCAGTGAATATTAAGAGTTTAGTGGTGAGTAAAATGTTGATGTAGCTGAATCAGACCAGACAAGCACTCTTGCATTTTAGAGTTTATTATGTTTTGAAATATTACTAGATTGTCCTAAATTACTTCCTTGACTATGTTTGTATAACACAGTCCCATACTCTGACAATATTCTACGTGTTTGTAAACTATGCCCCATTTTACTGGGGCCCACAAGTGCAAATGCAGTGTCTTATTAGGCTTGTTATGTGTCCCGTGTTCAGCACAGAAATTAGTCTGTGGTTGCGGCCAAGTAAGTGGTTAAATGAAAGCTGTGGGTCCCTACACAACATCCTGTTCCTCCTGAGACCAGAGGTTAAAGATTTCATCTTTGATTGCGACTCTTTTTTCCTCTAGAGCAAAGTACAAAGAAAGAGGATATGTATTAGTCAGATCTTTCTTGCCTACAAGAAAGGGAAACCCAACTCAATCTGGGTTTCATTCAAAATAGGAAATTGATTTCTTGTTCTAGTTAAGAATGTGTTCCCCAACAACAACAATAAATATGCAGCTATTATCTTAAATAGACAGCAGCTTAGTTTTCTCTTGTAGCAACAAGCCTGAAGGAAGTCCATCCAAGGCTGGTGGAGTCACTCATGGAAATAATTTCAAATCCACCTTCCTGCCTCACCATTCTTAATATGTGGTTTTCACCATAAGTCACAAAAATGGCAGGAAAAGTGCAAGATTTCCTATTTTGCAAGTCTTGCCTTTTTATCTTACCAGGCAACCATCCGAAGAACTTCGGTGGCTCACGTTTCCTTGGCTCTAACTGTGGTCAGATTGCAAAAAGGGTTGGTAAATCAAGGGTGGGAAATGGAGATTTACTCAGCTAACAGTGACTACCACACTCTTACACTGGGAAAATTCAAGCACGTGGTTTGCTTGTCTTCTTGGTTGAATCGAGGCTCAGATACCTCTCTTTAAGTGGTCTTCAAAAGTATGAATGGATAATCAAATTGGAATCCTATGTTGTTAACTAAGTGTAGGTTACTTGAAGGAAGATGTTCTGAACATCTGAGTAAAACTGTCACTTTATGTGTGGTCGTTTGCTTAGGATCTTGGCACACTTTTGTTTGCTTCACATATGTATGGACCACAAAGTTCTTGTACGGCCTTGTTCTTCCGGGACTTTCTAATTGCTTGTTTTCTCATTGGCAGAAGTTATGTCCGTTCTCTTTCTCTCAACACTATAATTTGCTAGTTGTACAAGTTTTTGAATGCTTTATGATGAACTAACTACTTTCTAAACTTGCTTACCCATTTGTCATGTTGAATTTTTTTTTTTAATCTTGGATTAATTCTTCTTAAAGCCTTTATCTTCCTCTTAGATATATTTTTAATTTTTCTGGAGTGTATTTTGGAAGTTTTCAGAAAGACTGCATGGCAGGTATACTTTGAACCCATGCTCATCTGCCCTCTTAAGCTTTAACTGGCAATTTGGCTGAGTATGAAAATCTACATACAAAATATCTTTCCCTCAGCATTTGACAGGAATTTCTTTCTAGCAGTCACCATTACTGAGTCCAGGCCTTCACATAGACCTTTTCTTTGTAAGTTTAGATGGGTTTTGTTTCTCCTTGATACTGTGACCTTTTATGAAACTCTATCTTTTCTCATCTGTTCTGCCCATTGCCTGTGAGCCTTCTAATCTGAAGACTTGTTTTCTTTGCTATCTTCTCTTGCCTTTTTTTTTTTTTTTTTTTTTTAGTAAGTTCAATAGAATGATGTTAGACCTCTTGGGTTAACTCTTTATCAAGCTTTGTCTTTTCTCCTTTCCCCTACACCCTCCCAGTTTTCTGGGAATTTTATCTACTCTTTTATCTCAGCCCTTCTATTGAATTTTTAACTTCAAAAATCCAATTTTAATTTCAATATGTGCTTTTCCTTACCATAATAAGGTTTTTGTTTCATGTATGTATGTTTTCTAGTATCTTTGACTATACTCAGATTCCGCCCCCACCCCTTAAATTCTCTTCTGCTTCATGAATTGCTCTTTTCTCTGGGATTGGTTCTACTTGTTTCATACCAGTCTTTCTCTGTTCCTTTGTTGTTGTTCAGTCGCTCAGTCACATCTGACCCTGGTAACCCTCTGGACTGTAGCCTGCCAGGCTCCTCTGCCTATGGGATTTTTCAGGCAATAATACTGGAGTGGATTGCCATTTCCTCCTCCAGGGGATCTTCCCGATCCAGGGATAAAAGATGAGTCTCCTGCAGCTCCTGCATTGGCAGGCAGATTCTTTACCACTGAGCCACCTGGGAAGCCCCCTCTTGTTCAACTCTGAACAAGGATCTGATGATCCTTGATTACGTATCCAGATTCATAGCAAAGACCTAGATTGATTGTTCTAGAGAGCTGACTTAATTTCCCTCCTCTTACAAACAGCTGCTACCCCAGCTGACCTTCCCCTTCATCAGGAGGGCTGTGTTCTGAAGCTGAGGGAGCAGGATGTGAAAGGGCAGGTTTCCCTTGAGAATGTGTCCACGCGTGGCCAGCAGGACAAGTTGAGGTCCCTTCCAGAGGAGAAGTCCATGCTGAGGGATGCTAAGCCCTCCCGGCAGGTCATTTGTTCCCTTTGGACGGTAGACATCTGACTTCAAGCTGGGGAGAACTCTGAGCTTCCTTCACAGGCTGCAGAAGGGGAGCTGGGGCTGTGCTGCCCATTCTAGACCTAAGCTCCTCCCAGTTTCTACACTTCTGCTCGCACCTTCCTACAGCCTCCACCTCCATTCTTGCCTTCACCTGGCTGTGTCCCATGCTCCACTGTGGTTAATTTCCCAATCTTCTCTCATCTCACTGATAAAAAAATCTTTAGTCCACAGACATGCCTCAGTGGGTTGGGAGGAAGAGATGTCTTGCTTCTCAATCTAGAATCCCTGGGGTAGTACAGTTTTTCAAGCATATTAAATAGTTTTAAGGAAGATAAAAGGGAATTTTATTTGAGCCAAACTGAGGATTCTAACCCAGGAGACAGACGCTTAGAAATCTCTGAAAACTCTTCCCCCTGCTAGAAGTGGAAGGCACAACCATACACATTTTCAAGACAAAGAATAAAACATCAGAATGATATAATAACAGTTTACATGGTAAAACTTACTGTATTTCTGAGAAAACAATACTCACATGGTAAGAAAAATCCTTCAAAAAATACAGGAGGGAAAAAACAGCAAAATATAGGAGATTCTGGAGAAAACAAGCCTTTCTTGAAGCCAGGCTCCTGATCCTCAAACCTGTCCCCCCGCCTATCCCCCACTCAGAGGCAGCCACTGTCAGCAGTGCCCCGCGTTCTTCCGGAGAGCTGACAAAGTGCTCCTGGAGGAGAGCTCGCATCCGAGCTGTGTGGAAGGGGCTGGGGTGGGAGTGAGGTGAGGAGGGAGAGACGGGAGGGTGGGGGTGCCGTGGTGACGTCAGTGGTTCAGGCCGTGGCCGAGGGGCTGCGTTCAGGCCGTGGTTGGGAGTGAGGGGTGAGACATTGGGAATTCCGGAAGGAGATACAGCACCCAGCCATTGCTTAGGTGTCAGGCGAGGCGGAAGTAAATGGGAGAATTGGATTACAGGGAAAAGAAAGTAGGCTCCATAGCGATTCTGTAGTGGATGGAGGGTGGGATTTTATTTCCATTAACGCAGTGACTTTACAAAGAAGTTGAATGCTCTGTTTGTCCCCGATGTCCATAAAACCTTAATAATTGGCTGTTTCTGGACCTGCTCCTGTTCCCCTTACACATCCCCTCAGGCTGCCGGAGCGTTTCTGAGACGAACGTTCTAAAATAATTTAACAGTAGCATTGACTATGCGTTTTTCCCTCTTCCTATAGAGGAGAGGCTGCAAACAGGAAACTCAGCAACCGAAAGTCTAGCCCACGGGCATAGTTGGTCAGGCACAAACTGTGTTTTGTTTTCTACTTGAGGTAACATTTTAAAATATTGAGACCCCCCCCCCAAAAAAAAAAAAACCTTGTGTGGTTTGCAGCCTTCCTCACTGTAGTGAGTGGTCACGTCTGAATGGCTGCCGCCCCTGTAGATGGGCCGTACCTTCTCCACTTGGCACAGCCCCTGTGACTCACTCAGTTACCTGCCAAAACCCTGCAGTCCTACATTAGTCATCCAGGCTCTCAGAGAGCCTCCTGCAGAGGATTCTGAACCATCAGAGCAGCTGTCTCTGTCTTGAGGTTTTTCTTAGTACACGCCCCAGTGGCACTTTTTTTTCTAAGCCTGAACAAATGGGATATTATGGAAATTTAAATTCTAAAAATTGGAGTCTAACCTAAGCAAACCAGACTTTTTTGTTTGAAAAGAAAAATGCAGTACTGATTTAAAGTTATGCAAAAGAATACCTTTTGGCTTGGCCAGACTTGTGTAAATATTCCCCGTGATGTGGTCTGCAGAGCCGCCATTCACAAAGGCAGCCAAGTGACAACTGGAAATCTCTTTGTGAGGTTCATAAGCTCAGAGACTGGATAACTTAATTTTCCTCTGGCCAATAGCGATACGTTAACATGCAGGAAAGGAAAGCCGAATAAAACAGCTTCAATTGTATTGTTGAAGGAGCACTCTAAGAAATCCTTCTGGATGAAATCCCTGCCTCTTAAATCAGTAAGGAAAAAGTATAAATCCCTGTGTGACATAACAGTTGGAAAAAAGATCATCAGTTACGATTGTTTCTTGGAACGATGTGCCCTAAATTTACCCGTTTGGGGGAGGGCATGCTTTTCTAAGACCATCCTAGGGAGTTCCCTTCATGCATGTAGGTTGACCTTGGACTAACCCCAAGATTTCCAGTCACCAGCACGTAGGAAGTGGAGGGCGTAGTATTACACATGCTTGGATTCTAGCCCATTAGAAAAAGGCACATGTGTTTTCCCGTGTTGGCTGTCTTTGTCTCCAGTTTTGAGTCACTCACTGACTATTTGATCTGAATTCCCCACGCTGCTTCCATAAACATTCACATGCACTCCTCAGGAAGTGTGTGACATAACGGTGATTGATGTTTGGATCCCAATAGCAAGCGCACAGGATCGCAGAAAAGGGCTGGTCATCTAAGTAACCTGTGTCAGTTTAAAAGGGTCCATGTCTCAGCATGTAAAAGAACGGATGTCGGGAGGCAGTGTGCTGGTAACAGGGTGAATTGGGATGATGACGCAAGGAGCATGGAGGCTAATCCCAGCACCACCTCTGTGCTGCTGTGTGACCTTTGAGCAGACTTTCTCTACATTCCCTTTTCCTTTGGCATCAACTAAAGCGGTTGAACTGGTGATTTTCAAGGCAGTATTCTATCTCTGACACTTGAGCAGTCATTGACTCTCATCATCTTTGCTTGAGAAATTGAGGCTTCTGGGGAGCATGCTCCTTCCGGGCTGGCTGATCGGTGATACCAGTTGGACTCCTCTCCCTGATAAAATGACAGAAAGGCTCGTGTAACTGAGGGCACTAGTAAGTGTCCACTGACCATCTCCCCCTCCTCCGTGTGCCATTTGTCTGGAGACACTATGGGATGCAGGAGTGATTTCACAGGGAGACAGTCTTTTCTGTTGGGGATTCAGAGTGCCAGGGAAGTTCTGTTCCTTCCAGAGGTTTCTCTTTCTATTTCTCTCCTTTCTTTTTTTTTGAGCGTATATTTATTTTTGGCTGCATTGGGTCTTGCAGCATCTGGGGACTTCGTGCAGAGCATGGGCTTCTCTCCACTTGTGGTTTGCAGGCTCCAGAGTGCTCGGGCTTCAGTAGTTGCTTAGTTGCACTGTGGCCTGTGGGATCTTACTTCCTGGACTAGGGATTGAACTCGAATCCCCTACTTTGGAATGTAGTCCAGTTTCTCTTATTTTTTGAGAGTGACTCCTGAAATTCTACAATATTTACTTTTTTTCATTTTCCATTTTTGTTTTCCTCCTTAAAAACTATTCTGGAGTGCGAGGAAGCTAGCAACATCACAGAGGCTTGGTTTAACAAATGGCAAAACCAAAGAATTACAGGTAGACAGTAACTGCAGAATAAGACACAGTAGGGAAGAGGGCCTGAAGGCCATCTACATCCATCTGAGAGACGTGTCCAGACTGGTTCTGGGTGAGCAGGTCTGAAAACCAGAGGAAGCCTGCTGTCCTGCATAGCTCTGCTTCCTGCCCTTGAAACCCACAGAGGCAGGCATGTTGTACCTGCCCCAAACACACAGAACGTGCAAAGGCATCAGATCTACCTGAGCCCATCGACAGGTGACCCAGGAGGAAGGGAGAAGATACAAGGAACAGCAAAAGAAGGGTACAGAGCTCTGTGCCCTGTGATTCAAGAGAAGGAGGAGATACAAGGAGAGGCAGTGACTAATGGAGCGACAGCAGGGCCAAGGCTGGAAAGAACAGGCCTGGAATGTAAGTAGAGGGTGAGAGCTGGCCAGATGTGAGAGGAAATTTTGTCATTACCGAAAGCTCTGAAGGAGAAGAATGAGTGTTTGACTTGGACTCTGGGGAGGCAGAGGCAGGAGGGATTGCTTCTCTTCTGACTTGTCCTTGGCCAAGCGGGCAAGTCTTCCTGTCCTTATCTCTCCCCTGACCTCTGGATCTTTCTGTGCTCTGTTTGGTTCTGAGCGGATTTTTATGTTGTTGGGATGGGCATTGGAAGGAGAATGACTGTTGTAGAGCACACGGCCAGGACTCGGCCCTGCCCTCCCTCAGCTTATCACTTCCTTCCTGAACCAGCGGAGAGTGTGGTGTTCAGTCAGGCTTTTACATGAGAGCGAGCGAGAACCAGACCACAGTGTTGTCTTGTTCCTGGTGCGGAGAATTTTTTGTAAAAAATCAGAACTATACTATTACCATGAGATGGGATGGTGACAATACCTTTACTGTAGTAAGTGTATCGGACCAAGAAGACGTGACTTGTGTCCCTTTCAGCGTTTAGTAGACCACCAGTGTTTCCCTACTAAGGAAACTGCAGAAGCAGCCAGATCATTTCTTATACTGTCCTCATATCAACTTCACTTAGAAGTAAAATGTATGTTATCTTTACTGAAGCAATGAGGCCGTGTAACACATGATATAAGCTAGTACTGCACTTACTCTGATTCACATTCTGCAGGAGGTCCTCACTCTAATCTCAAACTGCTTGTTGAAAGCAAGAAGACAACAAGCTGAGGGTTAGCTCCCTCTATTGAGTTCCTGGCTTCACTGTAACTAAAGTGAAGCTGCTCGCTGAGATGGGAAGTAGCTGAAAAAGAGAAGCTATTGTCTCTCATTAAAGACTTTTCAAAAACATCCTCTAACACAGAGCCCCAGCATCGTAGAATGTTAAGTCTGGAAATGTCAGGTATCAGTGATGCCTCATCATATTTTCCAGGTGAGAAGACAGGCTCAGAGGACCTGTTCTTGCGCAAGGCCTCATAGTACCTCATGGAGAAGAGCGTAGTGATGAAGGGTGTAGAGGAGCCCTCTTTTTTAAAAAAATTGTTTTTTGTTTTCTTGCTGTGCTGGGTCTTTGTTGCTTTGCGAGGGCTCTCTCTAGTTGCAGCGAGCAGAGGCTCCCTTTTGTTGTGGAGCTCAGGCTTCTCACTGCAGTGGCTCCTCTTGCTGTGCAGCACAGGCTCCAGGCCTGTGGGCTCCAGTAGTGGGGGCGCCTGGGCTTAGTCGCCCCCCGGCACATGGAATCTTCCTGGACCGGGGATCAAACCTATGTCTCCTGCATTGGCAGGCGGATTTTTAACCACTGGACCAGCAGGGAAGTTCCCAGATGAGGCTTCCGACAGCCTGGAGCACATGGGTCTGCCGCTCATTAGCTTGTGTCCTTGGACGAGCTCCTGCACCTCTCAGTGCCTCAGCTGCTACATTTAAAAAACGAGACTAATAGGACTCCCTTCACAGCCCTGTTGCCGGAGTTCATTAGCACAGGTCAGATGCGGAGCACAGTGCAGGAACCCTGTTTCCTGCTTGGCACCGTGGAGTTGGCATCACTGTTAAATCTCCAGTTTCTTGAATCACAGTGCACAGAGCCTTCTGTTATATCTCACTGCCTTTCAGATTTTGCTGATTTTACTTCTCACTCACAAATATTCAATGTAGATTATTCGTATTGCCGTGTCTGTTTTTGTTTTATTGCTTACCATCAGCTTTCCTCCTTTCTCTGCTAATATCCATGATCTTCTAATCACCTCATCCAGTGTGTTTTCTCTTCATTCGTTGACTTGATGCCTTGGGCGTTTAGTTCTGTCATGAAGCGCCTTTCTTCATGTGCTCTCTTCGTCCTTTGCCTCCTTCTGACACTTGGCCTTCTGTGTTCCTTTCCTGACCTCTGCTGCTTCCTGCCACGCCGCAGTGGCCTGCACCCCTGGCTGGGCTCTGGGGCTCCTCGTGTGACTCAGTTACCTTCGGGGTGTGGCCCTACCATGTGGTGTGCTTCCTGGTGTCCTTGCGGAGATTTAGTTCAGCATTTGACATCACTCCCTCTGGTCGGGGAGACACCATCCTCTTGTATCTGTGAATATCTCGAGCCTAATTCAACTCCTCCATTCCCTTTCCTACCCGAGTCCAGTTGATGGCTAAATCCCATTGACCTTTGAGAAAGCAAGGTCCTCCCTTCCTTTGCTTACCAGTCCCCATCCTCTCACATCCCCTGGACTGCCCCTCTTCTCCTCGGATTCCCTGACTCCAGTCTTTCTTCAGTCTATCTTGTACTGTGTCTCCAGAGTTATTGTCTTAAAAGGCTGCCTTGTATACATCATTTGTATTTTTACTAAAATTTCTATCTGTACCAACAGACATCTGTACTGGCTGTCTGGTAAATAAAGTCCAAATTTCATAGCTTGGCACTGAAGGCTCTCTGTAGTCTTTATTCTTCCTTCTCATCCTTGTTCACATTGTTCTCTGCTGTCTCTGTTGTGCCTGAGTCGTTCCAACATGTATCTGTGAAATAGGACTGTACCCCCATTTCCCTTCCTTGCTTAGAATGCTCTTGTCTGGCCCTCACCTGTTCTTTACTCTTTCTCCACCACAGCCTTTCTCTGCTGCTCCTGCTTTTTGCAAAGTTTCCCTCTCTGAATTCCTCTTGGATTTTTCCAGTGACCATATGCTTTCATGTGTCAGCCCAGCTGTAAACTGCCCCAGGGCAAGGGTCCATTTCTGATGTCCAGTACTTTCCTCTTCATCAGACCATTTAAGAACAATGATAGAGAGAATGGGCTCCATAATGAACTGAAGTGAAGTGAAGTGAAGTCGCTCAGTCATGTCCGACTCTTTGCGACCCCATGGACTGTAGCCTACCAGGCTCCTCCATCCATGGGATTCTCCAGGCAAGAGTACTGGAGTGGGTTGCCATTTCTTCTCCATGGGAACTTGCTGACCCAGGGATCGAATCCAGGTTTCCTGCATGGTAGGCAGACGCTTTACCGTCTGAGCCACAAGAGAAGCCCATAATGGACTGAAGAGTGACCCAAATGAAGAAAGCTGGTTAGGAGTCTCCTCCCTTCTGCCTCTCCAAGTCCCAGAGAACCTGACCTTGTCTCCTGAGCAATCTGGGCCTCCGTTTGTGCGTACTGAACTCTGAAGGGAGCTGAAGCCATTTCTCAGGTTCTGAACTGGGTGTCATGTGAATGACTCCAGGATTGGATGTGTTATCTCCACTGCAATCCCCCCTTCCCTGATGCGATTCAGTGGAAGAGTAGAGTGGTTTACAGAAGCAACATGTAACTTGAAGAAGACAGTGTAGTGAGTTTACAAATAAAGAGGATGGATTTTTTTTCCTTAAACACAACCATAGAAAGTGATGAGACAACTTTCAAAAAAAAAAAAAGGAAGAGTTCACAACTGAAGACAAAAGACAGTATCTCCTCTTAGGGTTCATTTACTTGGCTCTCAGCTCTGTTGGTGTCCTGAATAGAATTAATTGCTTTTTCTTTCCCTTCCTCCAAATTCTTGGTTGAATTGGCAAATAGCAGGCACTTGGCAAAATTGTCACTTAGCCTTATTGTTCTCTTAAAAGTGACTTGCCCCTCTTCCTCCCCACGCCACTCCTCAATCTGAAAGACATAATCTGAGGTCCTTTCAGTCTCATGGTATATCACAGCCCTTCTTTCTGCAAGGATAAGCTTTCTCCTTTCTATTCCTCTTCATCTGAATCAAGATGAGGCTACTTTTCACAAGAAACTGCTTTTGGAAGAATGAATCGACTCCCCATTTATCAATTTTAAGAGAATATAATTTCAATGGGTAGGGATCTCACTGTACTAAATCTCTGATTCAGGGCAAGCAAGCAGAAACATAACTGTCTCTGAAACTCTAAAACTTCTAGAATCTGAGTTACTACACAGAGTCTTAAAATTCTGGCTACACACTTTTTCCTCTGCCATTGTTTATCAGTATCAGATTCTCTTCTAGAAAACCATCTTCTATAACTGAATCCAAATGTCTCTCTTTTCTACTGAAACTTCATTTTTTTTTTGTTGTTCTCTATCTTCCCCTTGGGAAATATTTTTGGTTCAGACCTTATCTCAAAGCCTTTCTAACAAGATCTTTTTTCCCCTAAAGCCTCTGAAGTAACACTGCTCTCCTTGGCCCCAGACATCCAGACGTTTTCTGATCCCATTAGATGTTGATTACATTGTTGGCCCTTATTCCTGGTGACTTTTTTTTTCCCCCTTTCAAAGTGGCAGTTGCTGTGATTGAATGGGTTTTAAATTGTCTCAGTAGGAGTTCTTTATAGCTTGGATCTCTTTGGGTTTTCCATCTTTTAGGGGGAGGGGATTAAAATAAAACTGAGGTTTGTCAGACGTGGGTTACTGAAACCGAGAGGCTGCACATCCCCTGGGAAGGTTGCAGGGCAATAACACAGCTTCAGCACTAATCACTAGGAGTCTTGTTTCTCACGCTGAATTCCAAACCAACTGTTACCCTGGCGGTATACTTACCCTGGCGGTATACCTCTTAGAGGTTTTATGTCCTTTATTGCTCCAAAGATACTGTGGCAAAGACTGTATTCCACTCTGCTAACCTTTCTGTGACAAGCTGTATTGCTGATGGCTTCAGCACATTTAATTTAATCAACTTAAATTGTTCAATTGAGTGAAAATGAAAAAAAGGAACCAGATGATTTGGACAACACAAAACAGAGAACATATTTCTTTGCCTTGCTCCACAAGGGTCTTTGGGTTGAACCTCCATGGAAAAAAATATTTTTATATGCTTTCTAGAACAAGAGCTATTCAGATGATTTAATCTAGCAAGTTTGTGTCATTTTTTTTAAACCCATGTTTACCAATTGGAGAAGGCAATGGCACCCCACTCCAGTACTTTTGCCTGAAAAATCCCATGGACGGAGGAGCCTGGTGGGCTGCAGTCCATTGGGTCGCTGAGTCGGACACGACTGAGCCACTTCACTTTCACTTTCACTTTACCAATTATTAGTAATTTTTGTATGCTTGTAGGCAGCATTGCTGCTTGAACAGCTCCATTGCTGGAAAACTCAGATTTTTATCTGACATGTTATTGTCACAGTAGACTTGTATCTATCTATATTAATATCTATCTATATTTAGGGAATGTTATACTGATAAATATATAGGTGTGGTGTTTGGGGATAGCAGAAACATGATATTCCTAATTACTTTAGGGAGCCGTCTCTTCCCATTGTTTAACTGTCTTTACTACTAACCTCCATGAGTAGAACTCAGTAAATTCACTTAGGAAATCATTTCTCCAATGGGAGAGTGGATCTGAATTTGCAGTAATTTTGTTTCCTTCCTTTTGGAGTCTGACATTTTATCTTTTCAACTAAGTAAATTCTCAGTCATGAGAGATATTCTTAGTAGCCAAATGTATTTAGAAAATGTTATTTAAGGCTTTTTTCTTTTTTTAAGCCAAGACATCTGAAGTTTTGAAATGTATAGGCTCAACTTCAGAGCAGATGTTTAGTTCATTCTCTCTCCAGTTCCAGAGATTATGTCAAGTATTATATAATTTGGAGTGTTTCTTCCATTTACTCTATTAGAAGATCAAAATACATTTAGTTTCTTCCTGTAGGTTTTCTTCTTTCTCTAGTTGCGTTAGGTATAAGGTTAGGTTGTTTATTTGACGCTTTTCTCATTTTTTGAGGTAGGCTTGTTTTGCTATAAACTTCCGGCTTAGCACTGCTTTTACTGCATCCCATAGTTGTCATGTTTTCGTTGTCATTTGTTTCTAGGTATTTTTTTACTTCTTCAGTGACCTCTTGGTTGCTTAGAAGCTTACTGTCTAGCCTCTGTGTGTTTGTGTTTTCTACAGTTTGTTTCCTGTAACTGATACCTAATCTTACAGCGTTGTGGTCAGAAAAAAAGCTTGATACAATTTGAGTTTTCTTAAATTTACCAAGGCTTGATTTCTGTCCAGATGATCTGTCTGTGGGTATTAGTGGGCTGTTAAAGTCTCCCACTATTATTGTGTTACCGTTGATGTCCCCTTTTATAGTTGTTAGCATTTGCCTTATGTCTTGAGGTGCTCCTGTGTTGGGTGCATATATATATTTATAATTGTTATATCTTTCTGGATTTATCATTATGTACCTGGTGGCTCAGACGGTAAAGCATCTGCCCACAATGTGGGAGACCCTGGTTCGATTCCTGGGTCGGGAAGATCCCCTGGAGAAGGAAATGGCAATCTACTCCAGCACTCTTGCCTGGAAAATCTCATGGATGGAGGAGCCTGATAGGTTACAGTCCACGGGGTCGCAAAGAGTCAGGCACGACTGAGCGACTTCACTTTCACTTTCACTGATCATTATGTAGTGTCCTTCTTTGTCTCTTGAAACAGTCTTTATTTTAATGTCTATTTTATATGATATGAATGTTGCTATTCCAACTTTCTTTCAATTTCCATTTGCATGGAATATCTTTTTCCAGCCCCTTACTTTCAATCTGTATGTGTCCCTTGGTCTGAAGTGGGTTTCTCGTAGACAGCGGTCTGGGAGCACATGGAGTTAAAAGGTCCCTGTGACAATGATCTCTTCCCTCTCTGGCAGCCCCAGGCTTTTTTCCTCCTGTAGGTTTTAATTTAAGCCTACTTGCAGATTACTTAGCTGTGGGTATTTTATAAATATCTATAGCTCATGGAAACATGGACGATCATTCCACATGTTAAAAGTATGTCAGTAACTGAGGCCATCATTCATATTACATACGCATTTTGCAAGTGATGGGGACATTTTCCCATTTGGAAATTTGTTTATTAGGTAATCAGATCTGTCCGAATCAACTATTTAGATTTAGATAATTTCAGCATTTCCATATATCCTATCCAAAGAAACATCCTGATCAGATTTTTGTATGTTTACTCGGCTTGTCATGCCTACTATTGCTGGTATTTAGTATGTTAATCCAGTGCATAGCTTCATGCAGAGAACTCAAGTGTGGGTCAAGCTGGGTGTCGAATGAGTTGGAGAAGCAGAGGAAGGTGGTGGTAGAGCCTGAAGAAAGGAAAGGAGATGCAGAGATGCAGCAAGTGCGGTCACTTGGCTGCTGTATGAGTGGAAGGCAGGGCAGCACTGAGACTGGGCTCCCAGGAGCCCCACTGCCGGGCCCTGGGTGACAGACGAGAGGTTGGTAACTTAGTTCTGTTCAGGAATCAGAGGGAGACATCAGTAGTCTTTAAAAATAAAGAAGAGTAAAAACAGTAGTGTGGCCAGCGCTTTGGAATGATTTTCCAGAAACCAAGGTTTGGTTCTCTTGGTTATTCTGTGTCTTTTGAAGGTTTGTGGGCCAGGTGAGTTAATAATTATTCATTACTGGAAATGGGCTGTTGTAAATTCAGTAAAATTCTAAATCATGATCAGTTCTAGATCATGCCAGTACTTGATCCCATCCCATTAAAAAAAAAGAAAAAGAAAAACATGGTTAGAGACAGCCAATTTTAGACCTGGGCTTCTGGAATGTATTGGCTGCATGATAAGGGTTACAGAGGGCATGTTGGTTCTTTTCAGAATATAGCAGGCCACTTGACGGGGCTTCACTGATAGCTCAGTTGGTAAAGAATCCACCTGCAATGCAGGAGACCCCGGTTCGATCCCTGGGTTGGGAAGATCCCCTGGAGAAGGGAGCGGCTACCCACTCCAGTATTCTGGCCTGGAGAATTCCATGGACTAACAAAACTTCAGAAAAGGAAAGGAGCAGTTGAGTCCCAGGGATCAGAAGGCGTTAAGTGTTTAAACACCTTTTCTCCCCCTCCATCCAGGTCTTACTGTGTTGCCAGGGCCTGAGGTCTGCAGCCTCACTGCTCACTGTGCCCGGGGTTCTTGTTGTAAAGGGAGAAGGTCTAGGTGAGAGGTCACAGCCCTAGAGCTGTGAAGGGTCAAGGTTGAGATCTGAGGGCCCAGTCTCTCTCTAAAGAAAGTTTCCAGCAGTCTTCTTCTTTCCAGTCTCATGTCCTGTGCTCTGCGGTACACAGTGCCTGCCACCCTGAGCCTCTGGATTTCGGTGAGGGCCGTTTATTCTCAGAATCGCCTCTGTAGGTTCTTCAGAGGCTGCAGCAGAGCGTGGAAGTTAGGTCTCCCTGCTTTGTCTCCCTAAATTTGTTGAAAGGACTCCTCTGCTGTGTTACCTCCTGTTCTCTTGCCCTCACCTTTCTCTTTACTCTTTTGTGGGGAGTAGGAGGCGGGGTGGACTTTGCCATCATCTGGCGATTTGGGATGGCTTTGGAAAGAAGAGGTGAGTAGGGTGAGTAGTATATGGTCATTCTGCTGTGTTTAACCAGAGGCCTGTGTTATCACACTCCAAGGAAAAGTAGAGAAGTTAGTCAAGTTTCTATACAATTATATGCAATATGTCGTGTAACTCAGACCCTATTATCATTATGAAATTCAAGGTGTTTCTACTGGATTTCTAAATGACCTACTGATGCTACTCAGTCTCTGATTCAACCAGTTTACAGGGCAAGCAAAGCCTCTGGCAGGGCGCTGGTGCTTGTGTTCTCGAGGCAACGAGACGTCCCTGCAAGCAGTGTTGTGGGACAAGGACGGGGTTCTCCACCCACCTTGGTGTGGTTCTCTGAGTTGAATTCTTCCCTGCTCTGGGACCCAGTTCCTCGTATGTGGATGAGGGTCTGTTCCCTAAAGGGCGTTTTAGGTCCATGTTCTGTGACTCCAGATGCAAGTGCAGCTGGCTGAGGGGAGGATGGCTTAGGAAAAGCCACATACCTCTCACTCAAGGGTCTTTATCAGGAGCTGGAGACCACGAGGCAAAAGGGAAGTAGAGACGCTGTGAAGTGTCGTGCTTGTCTGCAGTGGTGCGTGAGGGCCTGCTCCGGTTCTCAGCTCTCCTGTGGCTGAGGCTAGGGCTCCCGGAGCGCAGATGCTTGTTGACCGTAGCGCACACAGCCGTGTGCTCCTCTGCGGCAGCTGGTGCTCTGTGTGAGTGAAGTCCCCCAGCTCACTCTGAGTCGAGTGTAAGCTAGAGGGCTGGAAACTGTTTCAGTTAGCATTCAGTTTTCTGAGTAAGGGAAATGTGATATCCAGGCAGTTTCCACTGTAACTGTCCTTACGGTAAAAAGTCCTGCTGAACTATAAAATCAGCTGTAGGAGGAAGGCAGCTCTGTGAAGCTATATGGAGTATGGGGCTCGTGTGACATCCTTCCATCCTGTTTTGTTCAACGATCTGGACATATTTTCTCTTTTAGCCTTATAAACAGATGGCACATCTGTCACAGGCAGGTCAGTTCAATATGGTTTAAGTTCTAGATTTATTTCAATTGAAAGTTCGAACCTATTCCAAATTAGACTAAAACAACAACAATGAAATGAGCTCATATAACTTGTACATCTAGGAGTGCCCTTGGCTAACCCCTGAGGCCCCGGTGTTCTATGTGGGCCTAACTCTCTACCCTTCTGTTCGTTCATTGTGCTCGTGCACATGGGGCTCAGGGGAGGTCCACTTGGGTCAGGTTCCAACCCCAGACCAGCTCCTGCCTGGGGAGGGGAATCCTGCTGTGCTTCCTTAGGCAGCCGCCCTTTGGCAACCACACTGAAGGGCCGGGCAGTGACAACAACTCCCCACCATTCTCTGCTTCATACGTGGAAAGTATAGTCACTTTGTGAAGATTAAATTTGCACAACAGGAAGCCAGAAAGTGGGATTTGGTGTTTTTAAAGCAGGCAGAGAGGAGCCATTGGAGGATACAAACAATATAATGAATGACCTGAAGGGGTTTGTGTCTTCAGGCTCAACCTGGGCTCCATGTGAAGAATCCATCACCTAAACTGAGTTGGAAATAGGAGACCAGGTAATGATCAGAAACTGGTAGTACCTGGCCTGGAGCCAGGAATCTGTCTTCGGTCTTTAGATTTCACCCAGAGAGGAGGTGGCAGCTCACTGTGGGAAAGCTGACAGATGAGAAGTGTGTGTGTGTGTGTGTGTGTGTGTGTGTGTGTGTGCGCGTGTGCATGTGTGTGTGTGTGTGACAAATGAGTATATATGCTGTGGTTGACTAAGATGAGCCTCCCAAATTGAGGCTCCATCCACATGGGCCGTGTCCCCGCAGAGGATCTGCCACGAATATGCTGCATTTGGGTGTGCCTGACCTTCATCCCCACCCCATCTGGACTTGACCGCCAAGGTCCTGTCTAGTTGTGGCTGAGGCCCCGTTCTGCTGCCTGGGGTCCTGGTCCCAGGACTGGTCCCAGGAATCTATGAGCGGTTTCAGCAGGTACATCAATCAAACCCCTGAACATGTATGAGGGGAAGGCCATTCCATTTATCAGATTAAGAGGGGGCTGAACTGAAGGAGATTAAGAACCACTGCTTCATGAAAGTAGTCCTGCTTTGTCTCAGAGTCCCCCTTCTGGGGTCCCAAGCCCCTATTACTCAGTTTAATTCTGAAAGAGACTCACAGTAACATGAGGTGTTCCAGTGACAGATTTATTCCTGGGGTTGTCCCAGTTGAAATACAGGACATACTTTTATAAAGAAATCTTGTTATTGATACGGTAGCAAGCAAGAGCAATGCTGATGTTACTATATAAACTAATAGTCTCCAAGCGTCTCTGTTTCGCAAGTAAATAGAGATTTTACAGCTTGTGTCACCAATTTCTGCATATTCAGCAATTGTTTCCCTCCTGTGTTAATTTTTTTTTCTCCTGTGTTAATTTTATGCACCTTATAAAGTACAAACTAGGTATTATGGGACGAGGTGAGAAATAAATAGATTGATGAATATTCTTTCCACACTTCAGTGAATTGTCACAATTCCCTTTGAGACCTTTGCTTTATTTATTCATCTCTTAAATTTTTATTTTTAATTGGAGGATAATTGCTTTACAGCGTTGTGCTGGTTTCTGCCATACGTCAACATGAATCAGCCGTAAGTATTATATGTCCCTTCCCTCTTGAACTTCCCTCCCGCCCCCAACCTCATCCTATCCCTGTAGGTTGTCACAGAACACTGGGTTAAGCTCCCTGCATCATACAGCAAATTCCCACTGGCTTTCTGTTTTACATACAGTAATGTGTATGTTTCAGTGGCCACAGGACTGGAAAAGGTCAGTTTTCATTCCAATCCCAAAGAAAGGCAATGCCAAAGAATGTTCAAACTACCGCACAGTTGCACTTATCTCACACGCTAGTAAAGTAATGCTCAAAATTCTCCAAGCCAGGCTTCAGCAATACATGAACTGTGAACTTCCAGATGTTCAAGCTGGTTTTAGAAAAGGCAGAGGAACCAGAGTTCAAATTGCCAACATCTGCTGGATCATAGAAAAAGCAAGAGAGTTCCAGAAAAACATCTATTTCTGCTTTATTGACTATGCCAAAGCCTTTGACTGTGTGGATCACAATAAACTGTGGAAGATTCTGAAAGAGATGGGAATACCAGACCACCTGACCTGCCTCTCGAGAAATCTGTATGCAGGTCAGGAAGCAACAGTTAGAACTGGACATGGAACAACAGACTGGTTCCAAATAGGAAAAGGAGTACATCAAGGAGTACTGTATATTGTCACCCTGCTTATTTAACTTATATGCAGAGTACATCATGAGAAACGCTGGACTGGAAGAAGCACAAGCTGGAATCAAGATTGCCGGGAGAAATATCAATAACCTCAGATATGCAGATGACAACACCCTTATGGCAGAAAGTGAAGGGAAACTAAAAAGCCTCTTGATGAAAGTGAAAGAGGAGAGTGAAAAAGTTGACTTAAAGCTCAGTATTCAGAAAACTAGGATCATGGCATCTGGTCCCATCACTTCATGGGAAATAGATGGGGAAACAGTGGAAACAGTGTCAGACTTTATTTTTTGGGCTCCAAAATCACTGCAGATGGTGACTGCAGCCATGAAATTAAAAGACGCTTACTCCTTGGAAGGAAAGTTATGACCAACCTAGATAGCATATTGAAAAGCAGAGACATTACTTTGCCAACAAAGGTCTGTCTAGTCAAGGCTATGGCTTTTCCAGTAGTCATGTATGGATGTGAGAGTTGGACTGTGAAGACAGCTGAGTGCCGAAGAATTGATGCTTTTGAACTGTGGTGCTGTAGAAGACTCTTGAGAGTCCCTTGGACTGCAAGGAGGTCCGACCAGTCCATCCTAAAGGAGACCAGTTCTGGGTGTTCATTGGAAGGACTGATGCTAAAGCTGAAACTCCAGTACTTTGGCCACCTCATGTGAAGAGTTGACTCATTGGAAAAGACTCTGATGCTGGGAGGGATTGGGGGCAGGAGGAGAAGGGGACGACAGAGGCTGAGATGGCTGGATGGCATCACCGACTCGATGGACATGAGTTTGAGTGAACTCCGGGAGTTGGTGATGGACAGGGAGGCCTGGCGTGCTGCGATTCATGGAGTCGCAAAGAGTCGGACACGACTGAGCAACTGAACTGAACTCAATGTGTATGTTTCAGTGCTACTTTCTCAATTCATCCCCACTCTATCCTTCCCCTGCTGTGTTCACAATTCTGTTTCCTCTGCATCTCTGTTGCCGCCCTGCAAATAGGTTCATCTGTGCGACCTTTGTTTTAAGCTACATGAATTTAAGTAGGTTTTGTAGAAGTATTCCCCAACCACTTTCTTGTACTGTTTCCCCGGAACATGTGTTTTAAGTTCTAAATGGCTATTTAACAAAAATTGAAACTGTGATTTTGTTATTAATTTGAAACCCTGAGTCTTTTCCTGTTGCCACATGCCATCACCTTGAGACAGAGGCAAACCCTAGTTGGAACTGGTTGGTGTCCTCCCCACACCCCCGGGAGGGCAAACACTGGGCAACTCCCGAGTTCCAGAAATGTGTGGATAGGTTTTTTCTAATCTCCTGGCTTTGTCTGTACTTTTCAACTCAGCATTATCAGCCTTTGTTTTTGAATTAAAAACAAACAACCATGACCACAAAACCTTAAGGTTGGGAGAAATCTGTGAGCAAAATCTGGTTTTACTTAAGTGACCAGGTTTTAACAGCTTTAGCAAGGAGTTGAAGAAGAGAGAATGAAATGCGAAACTGAGTTTTTCATGTGCTACGTTTAACTGCCTTCATAGAAAAAAGAAAAAGACTGAAATGAAATATACAAAATGCTAATAATCAGTTGTGGGAAGTGATTGTATGGGTGGCTTTTTTCTCTTTATTTCCCAGTGTTCAGTTGTATGAGATATAATTGTTTTGTTTCCAAAACAAACATCCCCACCACCCCCCACACCACATGTACTGCCATTTCTGAAAGTGCCAAAAGCGCATCAGCCTGATTTAAGAATGTCTACATTAGTAGGCAGTGATAGGCATTGAAACGTAAATGGATATTTTACTACATTTTATAGTCTAAACTACCCAGCTGTCCCTACCCCAGAGCTTTGTAATTCTTGCATTGCCTGCTTTTTAAACTTAAATAACTGTGAGGTTGAGTGTATGTTACTGTGACTGCTGCTGATGCTATATGGGCAGCCAAATACAGCTGCATTCTTGATGTCTGTCTGATGCCAGTCTAACAGCCAGAAATATTTGAACTTTTCTATTACTGTTAAAGGAGGGAAAATCTACAAAGTGTACTACCTTCCTTCACCTCTGAAGGCCTCCTTTAGTTTATACCTACCTCCCTTTCCATCTTACTCAATGCATGGGAATTATTTTTCTGCTGTTGCAACAGCAGGAAAATAATTCAATTCTGACACCTCAAGCATGAGAAGACCCTGATTGTTTTTCATTGCTCTTGCCTTCAGTTCAGTTCAGTCCAGTCGCTCAGACGTGTCCGACTCTTTGCGGCCGCATGAATTGCAGCACGCCAGGCTCTTGCCTTAGAAGAAATTAAATCACCAGCAATATTTTGCATCCAGCCAACACACATCAAAACTCCTGCCTGCCTTGGCGTTGAGAGACTTGGAAATTTCTGATTCAGTTGGAAGTTACAGTGGAGCTGAGACTGAGCTGTGAGAAAGCCCCATTTTATTTCTCGGACACCTTCTAGTAGCCCACTTGTGTTCCTGTGCCTTCTCTATAACTAGCCAGAAACCTCTGTGTTGCCAAACCACTTTTCCCCTCTTCCTTGGTGAACAGCTATCATTTAACGTAAATGACTCTTCTGTAGATTTGAACTTTAACTTGCATTTTCCTTGGCAGAAATAATATTAGGTAGTTTTATGACCTCCTAAATCTGGAGGCACCAGTTTTCCTAGTTTGCAAGTTTTTAATTGGATTTCTCCATTAAAAGTACGTTAAGGATGTTAAGATAAATAAACAGCAGATCTTCATGGATTGTGCCTATTTATATCCCCGTCATGTGGTACATGATGTCAGTGGAAGTACCTAAATTTTATTAAAATATCTTTGAATATGCTGCTCAAACATTTCTGTGGTGTTAGCTTTAAATCTGATGGCCAAAATTGTACTCATTAAAAAGAAGTAAAATGTTCACATTTTTGCCTCAGTGAGCTGAGTAATATATTTATACCAATTAGATATTTAACTTACATATAAACTGTATTCTGTGATTCCTATTAAGAAGCCAGATACTCAATGAATTGTATACTCAAAAGAGTTATTCCCAGAAGGCATATACATCTCCAAGTTCTCTTTGAACAGGCAAGTTCAGTCAATTAGCAAGTGTTTAATGAAGCCCCCAAGGGCTCTCTAGGAGCCCCCTTTACTACTTTTCTTCCCAATTTTTAAAAAAAATGTGTCAGAGTGAATACAGCTTAATTTCAGGCTCTCATTTCTTTTATTTTAATGTACACATTCTGGCTTCTTATTTTTTAAGCTTCATTATAAATGCAGTCTTCTGGGAATGGACCCTTCGGGAACACCCTCCTCCTGGACCAGCCTCTCAACCCAGCCCCCACATGGTCCCACTGAAGACACAAGATCAGCTCTGGGGGGAGCTTGCTTCTCTTCTCCGAGTGTTTGGTGGCTCTTCTTCTGCTCTGTCTTGAACTTGGGCTTAAGCTTAGTGTGTTATTGCTGGCACAGAGAGCGCCTCACTTAGGAAATTATAATATCGATAGTTGGCAATGCTTATAATGAAAATAATATATAGCGTTCAGCTGTATGCCTAGCCTCATCCTAAGCACTAATTCATTAGCATAATGAACCCTTCACTCCTCAATAGCCTTAAACGTAATTGTCCCCATTTTTCAGATGATGACGTAGAGACAGAAAAGTTAAGTGACCTGTCCAAAGTCACATAGCTAGTTAACAACACAGGTGAGATTGGAGCAAGGAGTCTGGTTCCAGAGCCTGCCCTCCTGAACTACACAGCCTCCTTGGAGTGTTCCTGTCAGCTGCCAGCAGCTCTGGGATTGGTTGACATTTGCATTCTAGATTATTAGTGTCCTCGGTTTATGCAGTAACTGCAGCAGTGTCATCTCAAATCCAAGATCAAGTATCCTGCCCCTATAAGCTGCCATCTCATACCCTCTTAGGTAGATCAGAGACTGAAAAGTGGGTACTGCCACCTGCATCTTGCCCTGTTGTAGAATTCCCCCATGAACACGGGGAAGTCCAGCCTGCTCAGGTCAGGGCCCCAAGCACATGGTTGTAGGAGCCTCGCTCATGCTGCCTTCGTCTCCTGGGCTCCCAAACAGTCTGGCAGACCCTGCCAGAGTCTTATGGTTGCTAAAATTAAGTAAAGTGAGCAGAGTGTTCAGATTCTGGTTCTTTCTGCTTCTGCATAGTTGCAGTAAAAGGATGGCCCCACAGAACTGTTTTTTTTCCTGTGGAAGTAGAAGTCTGAAGTTCTTTTTATCAAAATGGTTTTCTGCAGCAGATTCCATGCCCAGGCAGAGACACGTCTTTGCACTGTAAGTGAAGATGTGCTTCTCCGAGGCCTGACTCTCCATGTGTACTCCTGTTGGGGAGAGGACGTGGGCCGGGAGAGTTTCCCAAATGGCCTGCTCTCAAATGCCAAGACCGTCAAATCCGTGCTCACCATTTTATTGTACTCCCTTCACCCAGTTTCTCTAAGTATTATTGGATCCTTTTAATTCTCAAGTGCTGAATTCTATTTAAAGATACTTTTTCTCTGAAGGTCATTTACTTTTCTCATAATAAATGTGTTGAAGAAACGAATCCACTGGCAAGCTGAGTCATATATAAGTTTATTTAGGAATTCATTTCAGGAAGTACCATGGTGTATATGTGTTTGGTTACTGGCGTGCTGCAATTCATGGGGTCTCAAAGAGCTGGACACGACTGAGCGACTGAACTGACTAGAATTAGAATCTAAGTTAAAAAGGAAGCTGTTGTTTTTATTTAGAGGAGAATTCCTGTTTGATTCATTTCTCATGTGTACTAAACTCATACTTTTGAAGAACCCAAAATGGAAAGTGAAAGGAAGAATGAAGAGTTTTGTTTTGTTCCTGGAATTGATTTAAAAACAAAAACAAAAATAGACCCCATCTTTACTGTGAAACAATTGAAAGTTTACATGGCACTTTTCATCTTGTGCAGCTCCAAGAGCCAAGTCATCTCACCCCTAAATAATTACAGAAAATCCGTCAGGCCCAGCCTAGGAGAAGCAGAGCTGAGAGGTGGCCTTTGGGGAGTATCCTTACTAATAACACATGGTTGGACGTTAGCCCCAGGTCTGTGGAGTGGGCTCAGCATCCTGAGTAAAGGTCAGACCATTGGTCTTTTCTCCTTTAATATGGCGTTCATGTCTCCTTCGTGCTAATTGCTGGCATCCAAGGCTTCCTCCTTTGGTGAGGAACCTGCTCCTGCTCTTAGCAGCTTGTGTCTTATTTGGAGTCTGCATACCCAGGACCCATGAAGAAGTGTAGTATTATGTACAAGGCTGGGTGGGGCTATGCATTTCCTCGAGGAAATGGGCAGGAAGAAGAGTCCAATTTTAACTCCAGTTGTTTTCTATATATAATATCTGTCCTCGGTGGAGCTTTCTATTTTTCTGTCTTTCTGAAGGAAAATTGAAAGCTAGGGTTCAATCCTTTTTCTTCAGGGGTTGGGGGTTTGTAGAAAGCCTGTCAAGGGAACCTGCCCTGGCACCCGCAAGCATCACACTGTCCCGTAGTAACTCCTCTGCCCTGACCTGATGCTTCTAGACACACTTCACAAGGAGAAAGTAGGTAAGCTGATTGCATTTTATGATTGAAGTATGGCTTTCAGAGGCCTCCTCTTCTTAGCAGGATCATAACACTTGATTTTGTTCAAATACATATTTATTTATGTGAGATTTCAGGTAACTTGAGTAAATGTCAGCCATTCATCTGATGTATGCTAAGTGTGGAAAGTGACTGTGGATCATGGCTAGCAACTTTATTTAAAAGTCATTTTCAGTAGTATGGCAGTATTTGTGTAAGAGGTTTCTTTAGGTGTTACAGTGTCTTCAGTCATCAAAATAATGATGAAGCAGTTTCATTTTCTTGAACTCTCACAGTGTTCCTGAACATAAGTCAGCACCAGTAAACTGAAATAGTCGACAAATATTGACTGCCTGTTTTTCTTTCAGTTTAATGAGTCTTTAATTTTAAAACTTTTTTAATAGTGAGAGGTTCAGAATCTTACCCCTCACTCCTCATGACGGAATGGAAGAACTTTCTCTTCGGCACACGCGCTCTGTCTCTCTGTTCCTGTCTGCCTGGGGCCTCCCTGTCCTGTGAATTCTTTTCTGTTTGGGAGCAGGGGTGATGGGATGAGCAGAATTGATCCTGACAGTCAGGGTCCTCCTAGGCCATCTGTTAAGTCTGATAGATTTCATAGTAGTTGGGTTGGAATATTGTTTGTAATCTGGGGATTTGGGGCAGCCGAATATATTTTAGGCAACTTGGGATGGATTTGGATCTAATTCCCAGAGAAATACTGATTTAATGTAAATGCTTCAGCCTTTCTCTCTTAAAGGGGCAGATGTGCTGTTAACATCTGGCTGAAGTGGGAGTGGGGAGAGACTCAGGGGAGAAAAAGTGCACACTTATGTGTGCGCATACACACACACACACACACACACACACACGTTAGCATTACCCCAGAACAACAAATCACAACAAAATGGCAGGGGAGAAAAGTGTACATTCACATGTGTGCATGCACATACACATACACCCAAGTGTGTTACCCCAGACACACACATACACACATACCACACAAGTTAGCATTATCCCAGACACACACACACACACACACACACACACACACACACACACACACACACACACACACACACACACACACACACACACTAGCCTTATCCCAGAATAACAAATCACAAGGAAATGGCAGTTTCTGTTTCTGTCATGAGATTGTCCTTTGGAATAACACAGGACTTTTAACACCTGGGATTTCAGAGAATCTGGCAAGTTAAGGAAGCTTCATTGCATTCATGTTTGTGTCTGGAGCCAGTAATGTGATTACTTTGGCCACCTTTTCTTAAATTCAGGACATGAGGTACTGGTTAATCTGGGCCACTGAGAGGGTTTGGGATCTGTGTTTAGTTTTCTAAGATATTTACAGGAAACCAACAAAACCCTTCTGATAGCAATTGCTCCCCTAAATATGGGTTTAGGGGCTTTTCAATTGGGGGCTTTTCAACTCATTATAGGAACTTGCTGTGTAAATAAATATTCATCTCCCCACCCATCAAAAATTTCTTTCAAAGCGCAAAGGAGCCTCCTCCTTTGCTCTGATAGTTTGAGATAAAGTAAATGGGTTTATGCCATTTGCTCTTCTGTATAATTTTGTTTCACTATTAATATTCGTGATAGTCAAGTTCATACAGCACTCATTGCATGCTGCATGCTTGACTTTATGCTTTACTTGTATTATCTCATTTAATCCCTGTAAGAAGTTTCTGTGCTAGGTATACAGGTAGATTTACCATGTAGCTCTTCTCCACTTGTATGGCCACCTCCAGAGTTCCTGAAGGCCTAGCTGTGGGTGCCCACAATTGCTTGTCTTTGCAAATAACTTCCTACTTTCTAAACTGTAGCTCCTAAAACCTGGTTCTGCCCCTGGGTAGATACTTTTAAAGATCTCCATTGTATAGGTGAGAAGACAAGGTAAGAAACCTGCCCCAGGTCCCATGGTAAATGGTAGAGACCTGCCTGAGGCCCAGGCTGTCTGGCTCCAAGCCCCTGAGGCACTCTGCACACAGGCAGGAGGCTGGGTTTTTCTAAAGATCTGTGCAAACATTCTGCCTCATGGAAATGTTAGATTAATTATACTTAATATGCAATCCTGTATTATTCTTAATGTTCAAACAGGTTCTTTTCTTACGTTAATCAATTTTTAAAGTACCTTCTATTAGAAGTTTTTTAAAGTGTTGGTACATTGAATATACGTGTAAAGAATTTATGCATTAATCAGTTTTATGCTAATGTGAAAAACATGCCAAATAAATGAACAGATTCTCCAGTCTTACCTGTTTTGCAGCTTTTCAGGCAAGTGAAGCTGGCCAAGGGAGGCAAAACAGGCATTTGACGCAAACTGAAAGCTGGCAAACCAGGTTAGGGCTGTGGACATGAAGGCTCAGATAGCCTGCTGCTATTGTGTGCTAGTGTTTAGGCATCTAACTGACTCCAAAGTCAATAAATTAAACCCATCATCCACCCACTGAGGCCTGGTATTCCCACAATGACAGATGGGATAGTCATCTTGTTTAGACTAAGCAGAAATGACTCAAATGCAAATCTGAAGAAGTTTCTGTTACGCTGTTTCCATACCTCGGCATCCATGGATGTGACTTTCATGCTCATTGATTCTTTTTTCCCCTGGAATTTGGAAAATCCAATGTTAGAAGCGATAAACCTTAGTTTTGCTTGTGATATTTTTAGTTTCCGTTAGGGTAAAAGCTAGTTAATAATGTACAATCTTTGTGTTTGAACTGGTAATAAACTAGGTAATTGGTCTTCACAGCTGATGAGTCCCCCATACAGTGAATATAAACCCAGCATGTTAAGTTAAACGTTATAAAGGTCCTGTAGAACTTCGTGTCAGTTAATTGTTGGCATATACAAACTAGGACTTGATAGAGATAGAACTGAAGTGCACTGGCATATGATTTGGATGTTTGTAAGGACCATTGGGCGATGTGAAATGCCCTTGAAATAAATACGGCAGCTCACAAACCTCTCAGTACCAACAAAGTCATGATGTTCTGCATTGTCTCACAGCATCGGACTTTACTTTCACCATCAGACATGTCCCAGCTAAGCATCATTTCCGCTTTCGCTGCTTCATTCTTTCTGGAGCTGTTAGTAATTGCCCTCTGCTCTTTCCCAGTAGCATATTGGACACCTTCTGACCTGGGGGTTCATCTTCCAGTGTCATCTCTGTTTGCCTTTTCATACTGTTCATGGAATCCTCCAGGCAAGAATACTGGAGTGGTTTGTCATTCCCTCCTGGAGTGGACCATGTTGTCAGAACTCGTCCATCTTGGGTGGCCTTGCATGGCATGACTCATAGCTTCATTGAGTTACACAAATCCCTTCTCCACAACAAGGCTGTGATCCATGAAGGGGAAACTTTAATATATGTATTTTCCTGGTTTCTCTCACATATATTGGCAAATTGGTAATCATGATTGTCTTAAAGACATTACTTACAGTGTTCATAGCTGTCAAGAAAATTTGTGAGCATTTTCTTTCTAGCAGAAAATTCCAGTTTGGAGATGATATAAGAGGAAAGGATTAATGAGGAAGCTTATTAACATACTTGGCTGTTGGAACAAAGCAGACATGGGAGACAGCCATGACTAATGGGTGAAATGTCACCCCTGTCCTATGGTCGTGTGGATATTCTGAGTTGTGATCTGGCCAAAGAGCAGGTCTCCTTCATTTTAAGGAAACATGTTAGGAACATCTGCTCTACAAAACTGAAGCAGTCGGTTTTTTCTTTTTAAGGATTTATATCCTAAGATAGTTTTTAGGTAGGAGCATATTTACTGGTGATGTGTGAGAATGCAGTACAGACTGAGCTCCTAAATTAGAGTTGGAAGTGTGACATTAGGGGATCTCTAAAACTGGGAAGCTTTTACAAGAAAGGGAAGAAACTTGCAGTGAGTGAGAAGCACAGAAATAGGGAAATGTTGTGGGGCCCTATACTTCAGTTCTTTTTCCTTCCTTTTTTCCTTTTTCTTTTTGGCTGTACCACTAGGCTTTCTGAATCCTAGTTCCCTGACACCGGATTGAATCCATGCCGTCTGCAGTAGAAGCATGGAGTCCTAACTGCTCCACCAGGAAGTCCCAATGCTCCAATTATTTTTTTTTAAAAAGGATGTAATTTCTGTACTTTTCACCAGTGACTGAAAGTTAAGGTTTTGAATTTCCTTTTACCCTGACAAAACATTTCTGGAATTAGAAACTTTAGAGAATAGGATTTACTTTTCAGGATGAAGACTTCAGAATTTTGACTGCAATATGTAAATTCTGCAATCCAAGGAATTTCTGTAGCTGGGGAAAAGTGTGTGTTGGGCTCGTCGCTTTAGGATCAGAAAATTCCTTTTAAGGTATAGGAAGTGTGTACAAGCATGCTAATAAGTGAGAAAGAATGGAAACAGATACGTATTCCTGTTTATAAAACAGATAAACGACAAGGACCTGCTGTATGGCAAGGGAACTATTTTCAATACTTTGTAATAACCAATGATAGAAAAGAATCTGAAAAAATATGTGTAATTGAATCACTGCTGTATGTGTGAAACATTGAAAATCAGCTCTACTTCAATTTTTTAAAATGTTACTTATTTATGGCTGCACTGGATCTTCATTGCAGTGCATGGGCTTTTCATTGTAGTGGCTTCTCTTGTGTAGCGTGGGCTTCGTTGCTCCGTGGCATATGGGATCTTTCCGGACTAGGAACCGAACCTGAGTCCCCTGCACTAGCAAGTGGATTCTTAACCTCTGGACCACCAAAAAAAAAAGTGAAAGTGAAAGTCACTCAGTCATGTCCTACTCTTTGTGACCCCATGGACTATACAGCCCATGGAATTCTCCAGGCCAGAAATACTGGAGTGGGTAGCCTTTCCCTTCTCCAGGCGATCTTCCCAACCCAGGGATTGAACCCAGGTCTCCCACATTGCAGGCTAATTATTTACCAGCTTAGCCACAAGGGAGGCCCAAGAATACTAGAGTGGGTAGCCTATCCCTTCTCCAGTGGATCTTCCTGACTCAGGAATCGAACTGGGGTCTTCTGTATTGCAGGCAGATTCTGTACCAACTGAGCTATCAGGGAAGCCCTGTCAGTTCAGTCCTCAGTCGTGTCCGACTCTGCGACCCCATGAATCGCAGCACGCCAGGCCTCCCTGTCCATCACCAACTCCCGGAGTTCACTCAAACTCATGTCCATCGAGTCGGTGATGCCATCCAGCCATCTCAGCCTCTGTCGTCCCCTTCTCCTCCTGCCCCCAATCCCTCCCAGCATCAGAGTCTTTTCCAATGAGTCAACTCTTCGCATGGCCAAAGTACTGGAGTTTCGGCTTTAGCATCATTCCTTCCAAAGAACACCCAGGGCTGATCTCCTTTAGAATGGACAGGTTGGATCTCCTTGCAGTCCAAGGGACTCTCAAGAGTCTTGTCCAATACCACAGTTCAAAAGCATCAACTCTTCGGCACTCAGCTTTTTTAACAGTCCAATTCTCACATCCATGCATGACCACTGGAAAAACCATAGCCTTGACTAGACGGACCTTTGTTGGCAAAGTAATGTCTCTGCTTTTCAATATGCTATCTAGGTTGGTCATAACTTTCCTTCCAAGGAGTAAGCATCTTTTAATTTCATGGCTGCAGTCACCATCTGCAGTGATTTTGGAGCCCAAAAAAATAAAGTCTGACACTGTTTCCCCATCTATTTCCCATGAAGTGATGGGACCAGGTGCCATGATCTTAGTTTTCTGAATGTTGAAGCCCTATACTTCAATTAAAAAAAAAAAAAAAAAAAACAGATGAGGGAGAATGGGCCTTTCTGCAGTTCACTGTAGTCAAATGGCTCAACCAATTGAAGAGAAAGGAAAAGGAAAAGTGAAGTCGCTCAGTCGTGTCCAACTCTTTGCGACCCTATGGATTGTAGCCTATGAGGCTCCTCCATCCATGGGATTCTCCAGGCAAGAGTACTGGAGTGGGTTGCCATTTCCTTCTCCAGGGGATCTTCCCGACCCAGGAATCGAAAGTCAATGCAATCGTATATTTCATTTTAGGGCTATCACAGTGTGGAGGTGCAGTCCCAAGGCCAAGTTCATATAACCGACGTGGAAATAGACACCAGGGCACCTTCCTAATTGGACTAAATATTCATATTTATATCTGCAAATTAGCCCACTCAATTGAAGCCTCCAAAGAAGAGGAAGAGTAAATCTTTTTCCAGGTTAGGCTCCATTAACATGTTTTTTCTGCTTTGGCTGGACTAGATCTTTCATTCTTATTGGATTAGAGACATGACTTTGTTAAACTGGGGAAGATCAATGTGAATTATTCTCTCTGTAAATGAGGAAATGTCAAATTTTACTGTTGCTCTTAGTTTACCATGCTAGAAAGAATGATACGATGGGCACTGTTGCATATAAAGATTTGATGAGGACCCTCTTATTAACATTTATGGGCTTCCCTCTTGGCTCAGACAGTAAAGAATCCGCCTGCAATGCAGGAGACCCAGGTTCGATCCCTGGGTTGGGAAGATCCCCTGGAGGAGGGCATGATAACCCACTGCAGTATTCTTGCCTGGAGAATCCCCAGGGACAGAGGAGCCTGGCATGCTGTGGTCCATGTGGTCGCAAAGAGTCAGACGAGTGAGGGACTGAGCACAGCACAGCACATTAACGTTTATGATAGCTGATTGATTCATTTCTGAAAATGCAGGTTTCTGTGTTGCTTTTGTGGAAGAAGTGAGATCTCCCACTGTGTCGTCTAGAATGGCACCACCTGAGAGCATATCTCAAGGATGCTGATGTATTAACTCTTAAGAGAGTCTTCAAATCAAAATTTTCATGAAAGTATGTTGAAATGATGAAAGGACAGTTCTAATGAGATGGATAAAACTGGAACCTATTATACAGAGTGAAGTAAGCCAGAAAGAAAAACACCAATACAGTATACTAACACATATATATGGAATTTAGGAAGATGGTAACAATAACCCTGTGTACGAGACAGCAAAAGAGACACCGATGTATAGATCAGTCTTATGGACTCTGTGCGAGAGGGAGAGGGTGGGGAGATTTGGGAGAATAGCATTGAAACATGTATAATATCATGTATGAAACGAGTCGCCAGTCCAGGTTCGATGCACGGTACTGAATGCTTGGGGCTGGTGCACTGGGACGACCCAGAGGGAGGGTAGGGGAGGGAGGAGGGAGGAGGGTTCAGGATGGGGAACGCGGGTATACCTGTGGCAGATTCATTTCAATATTTGGCAAAACTAATACAATATTGTAAAGTTTAAAAATAAAATAAAAGTTGAAAAAAAAATAAGAAAAAATAAATAAAAATAAAAACAGGTGTCTGATTAAAGAACAAGATGAAAAAAAAAAATGATGAAAGGAAGTTTTAAAATCCAGTAACAGTTTCTAAAAATCCTATTGCTGCCCTAATTTAACTGGAAAAAGGATTAGACGGCCACTACCCAGTGGCCGTTTTTAGAATTCACTGTTCAACGTCTGCTTGACTGGGGACTGAGAGTCACTGAAGTGGTGTCCAGACTTCAGATTGCTCTCATCCTTTGCCTCCACATTAGCAGAGAGAAGAACTCCAGTGCAACAGAAATGGAGCAAACACGGTAATTGCCAAATAGTTCTGTAGTAATTGTGTAGAGCTGCCTGGAGTGTGTGTCCAAACCCACAAAGAAAATACCAGAAAATGTGTGCGTTGGGTCTGTAATCTTCAAAAGGCTCAGTTTTGCTGACCTGAGAATTTTTCATGTTTTCTTAAGTCAACTTTTCCATTTGTGTGTTAGTTGAACTCACTGATATTTTATAATATTAGGTGCTTAGAAAGATGCAGTTATGTTTCTGGTTGCTGTTTGTCACCACTACGTTTATACTTACAACTTATCCACCTGTATACTCCCTACAGGAACAAACTAATTTCTTTTGCAGTTTCTGAAACTTCAGGTTTTTAGTTCAGTTGTGATGCTGTGACAAGGACACTGCTGTCCCTGGCTCTCCACCACCACACTGGCGTCCCCTCGTGGTCTCCTTTGCAGGTCCCCCCGTCCTTCCCCAGCTCTTCCTGTCAGGGTCTTATCCAGTCTTGGGGCTGAAACAACCATCCAAGTGCTGACTGCTAAGTCCATGTCACCAGTCCAAACCTCTCTTCTAATTCCAAGCCCGTATTCAACTGCGTCCTCATCATCCTTACTTGAATGTGTAACAGATATCTCAGACTAAACATGCTAGAGCTGACTCCATGAACCTGTCATAGTCTTGCCTACGTATGTAAATATCAGCTGCGCTCTCTCAGGACCGTACCATGGAGTTTCCTGGAACTTCTTTCTCATACCCAATGCTCAATCTGGCGCAAACCCAACAATCTCTACCATCAAACACTATCTTGAATCTGATTACTCATCACCATAGCTACAGCCAAGCCATTGTCACCTGGGTCATCCATTTCTCTTTGTTTTGTGTTTGTTGTTCCTGCAACTGGTCTCTGTATCCATCCTTGTCTTTTTACTGTCTGTTCTCACCAACCGCCTGGGTGATCCTTTTAAAATTAACTCAATATATGTTATTCTTCTGCTCAAAACCCTCTTTTTGTCTCACTCAGTGTCAAAGCTGCCAAGTCCGAAAAGTTGGTCTGGTGTTTCCTCTGGTGTTTGCTCCTCTCCCACCACCACCTACAGTTCCCTCCCATTCTCCTCTCCCCACATACCTTGGTTGCCTTGCTGTGCCTCGAAACATGCCTACCACTTCTTTCTTGCGGGCACACGTTCCCCAAATAGCCCATGATAATTTCCCTTCACTTCTTTCAAGTCCCTGCTCAAATGCCACCTTGTTAATGAGTCCTTTTGGCCATCCTAGAAATATGATAACACCCTGTATTCCTACATTCCCAACCCCATCTGAATTTAGGTATAAGAATACTAATACTTAAAATACAAAATTAAATATATATATATATGTATGTGTGTGTGTGTTTCTTCACTGTCTCCTGACTAAAGTGTCAGTGTCATGAGGGCAGGAACTTGATTTGCATACTGCTGTGTTCTGAGCAGCCAGTAGAGTGCTGGGCACATAGTAGTCGTGTTTCCCTGGTGGCTCACTGGTAAAGAATCAGCCTGCTAATACAGGAGACATGATTTTGATCCCTGGGTCAGGAAGATCCCCTGAAGAAGGGAATGGCAACCCACCATAGTATTCTTGCCTGGGAAATCCCACGGGCAGAGGAACCTGACTGCAGTGGTCCATGGGGTTGCAGAGTCAGACATGACTTAGCAACAACAACATAGTAGTTTCTCTATCAGTATTTAACAGAATAAATGGACTTTTGATCCCTTTTTTTCCTCCTGAAAAAGTTGTAAGGATGCATTATATTACTTTTGATTCTTATGTTGGTTCTCAGTAATTTTATTTGTCCTCCTGGATTATTTCCTTTTACTTTTTCTCCATTAAAAATCCTGTTGTTATTCAGTGGCTCAGTTGTGTCCAACTATTTGTGACTCCATGGACTGCAGCATGCCAGGCGTCCCTGTCCTTCCCAATCTCTTGGAGATTGCTCAAACTCATGTCCATTACTTCAGTGATATCATCCTGCCATCTCATTCTCTGTTGCCCCCTTCTCCTCCTGCCCTCAATCTTCCCCAACATCAGGGTCTTTTCCATGAGCTGACTCTTCACATCAGGTGGCCAAAGAGTTGGAGCTTCAGCATCAGTTCTTCCAATGAGTATTCAGGGTTGATTTCCTGTAGGATTGACTGGCTGGATCTCCTTGCTGTCCAGGGACTCTCGAGAGGCTTCTCCAGCACTATAGTTTGAAAGCATCAATTCTTTGGTGCTCAGCCTTCTTTATGATCCAGTTCTCACATCCATACCTGACCACTGGAAAAACCATAGCTTTGACTATATGGACCTTTGTCTGCAAAGTGATATCTCTACTTTTTAATATGCTGTCTGGGTTTGTCATAGCTTTTCTTCCAAGGAGCAACCGTCTTTTAATTTTGTGGCTGAAGTCACTGTCCGCAGTGATTACGGAGCCCAAGAAAATAAGATCTCTCACTGCTTCCACTGTTTCCCCATCTATTTGCCATGAAGTGATGGGACCAGATGCCATGATCTTAGTTTTTTTGAATGTTAAGTTTTAATCCAGGCTTTTCACTTAAAATTTTTTTTAAAGCCTTAGCTGTATGTCAGGCGAATGTATTCTCCTCAGTTCTGTCTCATCACAACAAAGATTTGGAGTGATGGACATTAAAGCCCTCGGCGCATCACAGCTGTCAGTTCTTGGACAGACTGTATTATAGCTCTTAGACAAATCAGTGTTACAGCTCTATTTTATTTAGCAAATAGCAGGAAAATCCATCTTCAAGGCATGAGGGCATGCCGACCCAAAGACGCGAAGAGAAAAGTGCCCCAACGCGCGGGAGAGAGAGAGCGCCCTGGCCCTTTGGCTCCTCTTTATATATGTTTTTTTGTCACCCTAGGCCTGCCCTATGTAAATTGGGCTAACCTGGAGTGTTTGTTCTACCTGAGGTCCTCACTCCAGTCCTCGGACCTTCCTTTGTTCTATTTTCGCGGGCTTTCCCCTTCCTTATCTTTTAGCCACCGCCATTCTGGACTCCTGATGCCTATTCTAACTACCTAACATGTACATATATTGTAAAACCTTTGGAAAACTTGTAGGTGTAATATAATGAACACCTGTATATCCTTCACTGATTCCAACATTTTGCCACTTTTTAAAATTTTCTATTTGTGCCTGGGTTTGTGTAATTTAAAAAAAAAAAAAAACCATTTGAATTTGAATTAGGTATCTAAGTTGTAGATACCATGACTCTTCATGCCTAATATGCTTCAGAATTTGTATCATCAGAGAACAAGGATGTTTTCCTGCATATCCATGAAACAAGTCTCATTTTCCAAAAATTCAACATTTATATATTGTTTATGCCCAGTATAGCTTATCCTCAGATTTTCCCAGTTATCTCCATAATATCCATTGTAACTGTTTCTCAAAATCCATGGTCTAATCAAGTTTCATCGATTGTATTAACTGTCCTGCCTCTTTAGTCTGCTTTAATCTAGAATATCAACCCCTGGATATTTATTGGTCTGTCACATTTTTAAAGAATCTAGGCCAGATGTCTGGCAGGATGTCCTTCCATTTGGATTTGTCCGGTTATGTAATCTGAGTCAATCAAGAGAAAATGATTTTGACAGGAGCCAAGCACAGATGATGGTATGCTTCTCAGACTGTCATCAGCAGGCAGCTGGTGTCACCTTGTCTCACCACTGGTAACGCCAGTTAGGATCGTTAGGTGAAGACAGTGTCCACCACATTCCCCCATCGTAAAGATATCTTCTTTTGTATTCAGTGTTTCATTTGAGACTGTGTGATAATCCTGCCCTCCAACAACCTTTGACCCAATGGTTTCACTGTCTATTAATAATTCTTACCTGAAACAGTTTCCTATGGTATAAATAAAAATAGCAGTTCCTTTTTTTATCTTTCCTTCTGTATTCACTAGTTGATACTCATCTATAAAAAGCTTTCTCATCTATCTCTCGTTTTAAATTCTTTTTCAGCATCAGTATAAATTGGTGGATTCTTTGGTATCCAATGTATTCTAATCCAGTACTGTTACTCATTTTGATACCCAAACTGTTATTTGGCCAGGGGCAGTTCTGTATTACAGTTTAGATGAGGGAAATAATTGAGGCATCTTTTCTTGAATATAGTCAGGTATTTGAAGAGATAAAGGAATTCACTAATAATTATATAATTTTTAATATGCTTCCCCAGTGGCTCAGTGGTAAAGAATCAGCCTATAATGCAGGAGACGTGGGTTCAATCCCTGGGTTGGGAAGATCACCTTGAGGAAGACATGGCAACCCACTCCAGTATTCTTGCCGGGAATTTGCCATGTGGACAGAGGAGCCCAGCAGGCTCCAGTCCATAGGATCGCAAAGAGTTGGACAGGCCTGAAGCAACTGAGCAGGAACAGGAGAAGAGAAAAAAGTATAGCGGAAACTTCATCTGAAAAGTAAAGAGGCCAAGACTTTTTCATAAGGCTTTCTCCCTGACAACAAACAGTACTTGCCTCAAAGAAAACATTGCCAAGTTAGAATTTTTAAAAATTACCCATAATTTCATATCACAGAGATAAACACTTAACGTTTTAGGGAGTATTATTTATTATTGGTTTGAAGAATTCATTTAGCTTAACTTAAATCTTGTAAAAGTATATCAAAATTAGTTAAATGTAACATCTTTTCTGAAATGTAATAATTCTTGACCCTCATATTAAATTGTCAGTTACCTGCATATGTTGTAGCGTTTAGACACATGTAACTTAATTTGAAAATGAAAGCTATCGTTTGAAAGCCTGATTTCAATCTCTGCATGGGTGCTGAAACTGTCCTTTCCAGACCTTTCCATCATGCTACACGTGTAGAATTAACTGTTCATGGATTTCCTGTTGCCTTCAAACTTAAATTTGAGCATGTCCCATTTTTCTCCATCATGGCTCTTGCTATTCCAATCATATTAGTCTTAACGAGGGACTCAAAGTCATTGCTTTTGGTCCTGTCTTGGCCCTTCTTAAGTATTTCAGTAAAGCTTTTTTTCCCACCAGGAAGGTTCCTTGTATTAGCATAGATTTTACTGCCATCTAGCCTTCTCTCCATAACCTTATTTTCTTTTTCTTTTTTTAACCTTAGTTTCTTCATTTCAAAGTTAAGGCATTATACACAATAGCTCAATATCCTCTTTAAACTCTGACATTCTGTGATTTTCACTGCCTCTTGAGACACCAGTGAGCGTATATCTGTGTCCAGCACACATCAGTGAACCAGGAGCAGAGGAGGTGTCTGGTAAAGATACCCTGGGTTGTGATACCCACCCTCCCACTGTAATAGGTTAGAAGATCAAGGAGATGAAAGACTCTGTTGGGGAGGTAGTCATAAAGTGCCCATTGGACTTGGGGGGGTGGATAAAGGTGTGAGTGTTCAGAGGAGGTAACTGGGAATATTTAGTGAAATCCCATGAATGTTCCATGAATGCCTGGAGGTAACTGGAGACCCAAAGCAAGTTCATTAGGAGTAAGGAAGGGTAGTTGCAGTTTGGTTGAAGTAGGGAATCTTTGTATTGAATTGCCAGAGGTACAGCACTTCTAAATGGTCCAAGGAATGAATGGTAATTGCTTAGGGTAGGTTGGAACTGAAATCTTTAGATTGGTGGCTATCTCAACACTTCAATGACAAGAGTTTTAGAAGGAAACTCATTGATAACGTTAGTTCAGTGGAGTATAGGAGAGGGCATATAAAATTTAGTGTCATACTTGGGTTAAAAACCTCACATAGTGACCAGCTTTGTGAAATTGATGATTCTGGGTATGAATCTATATTGATCTCAGAGGTTATCACCAAATTAGGAAATGCTTATAAAGATTTTAGGAAAATCATTAAGAGTACTGTGCAGATATAGTGGCTGTTGTTCGGCCCTTGTGGCCGTGACCTCATTCTTCAGCCTCTTTTATGTCTATAAACTGGGTGTAAATGGTTTATAGAAACAGCAGGGCCACCACTTGTACATCTCTTGTATTCTACCAACTTCTGTTCAATTTTCAGTCTATCCTATGCCGTCGATCTCTGACAAAAAGTTTTCTAAGGAGTCCCTTGATGTTCCCTGACTGCAGTTGTCTCTGTGAACAGGAGTGTGTACCCAGACTTCATTGCATCTCTAAGAGACCTGAAGTTAGTAGCAACTGCATATGGCTATTGTTTGTACTTTAGGAACGTTCTTTTGATGACCTTTCAGTTGAAGTTTTTCCTCTATTTACTCTCATTTGAAGAGCGCTGTTTGGATTAGTGGCGGACTTTTGGAATTTACACAGAAGAAAACACACTGTTTACTGAGTCTGAGAGACTTTAAAAAGCTTCTGTTCTTCCCACAGTGATATTTAAAGAATTAAATGTTATGCCACATTAGAAAATTCTCTAAAGGAATGATATTTCCTCCAAGGAAAACAGGTATTTTTAGTTTTAATCCCCTCCAATTCAGACTTGGAATAAGGAAGAAGAGTTTGCATGCATTCACTATATCAAACCGGGCTTTTTAAAAGATGGTGGAGAGGAAGAAATAAAGAATCAAAGAAGAAATACTGGACAGGTATGCCCCGCTTAAAGGATATCCTATTATAAAAGTTTTGAACTTGAAGAGGTCATAGAGATAGAAGAGAATTGAGTAATCTATAAAAAGACTTCCATAAATATTACCAAATCTTTGCTAGATCATTAAATTATTTAAAATATTAGGCTGGTGGCAATGAAGCTTAAAGCCTAAATGTTAGAAGTAAATATTAACTGAAAATCAATCAAAAGTAGAGATTAAACATGTCTGATAACAGTGTTGGAGAGAAAAAAGAATTTGACTTGCATGTAGTAGTTTGGGTGGGACTCTATCCATAGAGGCTTCCCTGGTGGCTCAGACCATTAGGAGTCTATCTGCACTGTGGGAGACTCAGGTTCAATCCTTGGGTTGGGAAGATCCCATGGAGGAGAAAATGGCAACCCACTCCAATATTCTTGCCTAGGAAATCACATGGACAGAGGAGCGTGGTGGGCTACAGTCCACGGGGTCACATAGTGTCAGACATGACTGAGCAACTAACAAACTATCCATAGAGCTTGAGGTTTTTGAAAGATGTTCACATGAGAATGGCATTAGTTACCTCTTTGGGAGGGGATGATTGATCCAATTTTCAGGCTCTATAGAGATTGTCACTCACAGAGCATGTGAGTGCAATGTGCTGTGTAGAGAGAATGGACCACCGAGGCAGATCCAGTATTCCCAGTCTGAGCACTGAAGCTTGGCCAGGGGAATGGTATTTAATACAAAAATGAGTATTCCTTAGTCCTCCAACTTAGTCTTCAGAGAGGGAGCTGAGATCTGTACTTGTAAACAGTTCTTTAGGACAGTGTTATGAGTCAGGCTTGGAGATCACAGGCTAGATGATATCAAGGAAGGGAGAGTGGTGGGGTAGAGTTGATGAGCATGTTAACCCATCAAGTTGCGTTATTTTCTTGAGTTTTCTAAGTCTCTCGGTTACAAATTCTTTGAGTACAGTGTGAAAAGTAGTTTAGAACATGAGGTCTGTCTAGAGTCAGACTGCCAGGTTCAGATCCTATCTGTCACTTGTTAGCTGTGTGTCTTTGGGCAAGTTGCTTAACCTAGTACCTTATCTGTAAAATAGAGATATTAACAATCCCTACTCTAAGAATTGTTGAGTATAAATTCAGTTATTGTTTATAAGAAGACTTAAATATTGCCTGGTACCTGATAAGCTTTCAGGAAGTGTTGATAATACAGGGAGCAGAGCAAGGAGATTGGGATTGACACTGAGAAGGCCTCAGAAGTCCTTGGCCTAGGACCTGGTCATCATGCCAGTATTGGAGGTCTTGGCATGAGCAGCAGTTTTCAAGCAAGATGTGTTAGGAATGAACTACTTATTTGGTGAAATGTCAAATCTGTAGCCAGGTAATGGAAACCAAGCTACCCACATTGATGACTTGGCCCTTTCATTATCTAGGCTAAAAGCCTTGTGCGTTCAGTCATATCTTGACTCTCTATGACCCCAGGACTGTGGCCCACCAGGATCCTCTGTCCATGGAATTTTTCCAGCAAGAATACTGGAGTGGGTTGCCATTTCTTCCTCCTTCCTCTATTGAATGATCATAAAATCCTTGGTTTAAAAAACAAAACTCTCAACGCTTCTCTGTCTCCAGTTCGTGCTTCCACTGCCCTAGTGTACACCTGCTGCCTCTCCTCCTCTGTCCCTGCTACCAGTCGTTCTGTTGCGGGCTTGGTGTTGCCACCAGACTGGTTTTATCTAATACTGAGTTCCATTATCAAATTCCTTCTCAGGATCCAGGTTGGGGAAGGATCTTAGTGACTAGGCTGGATCTAAGGAGATAGATGCTTCTCAAGTCAGGGAATCAGGCCCCCAAACCCAGATTTTGCATGTGAATCCCCAGAGTTTTCAATTTTGTTAATGAATATTTCACAAACAGGACGTGATTATGGGCACAGGAGACCTTCCACGAGAAGTCTCCTGCTTGCCACCAGCCCCGTCTTCTTGCACTGCCTGTTTCAAGCTTGAAATCACTTCTGCAGCCCGTTGTTATCCCTGTGCCTCTGCCCTGGGCTAGTGAAGTCCTGGCTGCCAGGAGTGCGAGTTTTGACCCCCTCACATCCTCGGATTTGCGAAAAATATCTGAGCCCCAGGCGCTGTGCTTCAGCGATGAGTGAGATGGCACCTGCAGAGCCTTTGATTTCTGTCATTGGCTCAGGGGTTGTACCCTCAGCGGGTGTTCCCTGAAGACTCCTCCTACAACCCACCGTAGTAGGATTCTGCCCCCAGATCTGATGTACATGGGTGTTTCCGCACCACCAGCCAATTCTCCGCTACTAGCTGAGTGTCGTGCAATTCAGCTCACTTCTGACACTGTCCACTTGAAGACAGCCTCAGACTCCACAGGTTCAGGGCTCAGTCCCACGAGACGGCCCTCTGCTCCAGATCCTAGTCGCAAGTCCAGGTCGTTGCCTGTGCTTCTGATGGACAGGCTGTCAATTAAAAGCTCCCATGATACTCTCCTTGGGTTTGATTAATTTTCTAAATTGGCTCCCATGACTCAGGAAACCAGTTTAGTCACTCATTACTGGTTTATTACAAAGGGTACCAAAGAATAGGAATCAACAGCTGGATAAAGAGATAACTAGGGCAGGATATGTGGGAAGGGGCGTGGGGCGCCCGTGCTCTCTGAGCACACCTCTGTCCTTGAATCGTCATATGTTCACCAACCCAGAACCACTACACACCTACGAAAATGGCTACAACAGAAAGACTGAATAGAACGAGGATTGGTGTGAACATGGAGCAAACCGTGGAACTCCGATACACTGCTGGTGTGAGAGTAATACTGTTCACGACTATAGGAAACAGATTGGCAGCTAAAAAGTTAAACATGCACCTTCTATATCATCTGGTCATTCCAGAAAACTGGATACAAATGATCAGAGCAGCTTTATTTGCAACAGCCAAAACCTGTAACTGACCCATATGTCCATCAACAAGTGAACGGATAAACAGGCAGTGTAAGAGCCACACAATAAAATGTACTCAGTAGTGTGAAGTGTTGATACATGCAGCCACGTGGGTGAATCTCAAAATATTTATGCTGAGTGAAACAAGTGAGACCAGAAGAAGAGTACAGAGTATGTGATTCCATTTATGTAAAGCTACAGAAAAGCAGACTGATTTGTAGTGACAGAAAGCAGATCAGTGATTGCCTGGAGGATGCGGGAACAGGCAGGGGACCTTTTTGAGGGTCATTGAGTGTGTTCACTCTTGATTGTGGTCATTGTTTCAAAAGTGTAAATATGTCAACTTTCCGAGTCATCTGTTTTAAATATATGCAGTTTTTTGTTTCAACTATTATGCCTCAAAACTGAAAAGTGAAAGACAGAGTCTCTATTTCTTTGGTCTTGCCCATTGTCTAGAATACATCATTGCTTTTCATAGGTGCTTCTTAAGTCTTTCCCAAAGCAAATTTCTTTTAAAAGTCAAATTGAGTGTGGAGGTGAGTGGACCAGGAAAATGTGTGAAAAACCACTGCTAGTATGTAGTCTCAGCTTTATTTGTTCAGATGAAGGCCGACTGGGACCACCTTTCCTTTTAAACTACTCCATTGTTTATTTTCTTGTCTTCAATAGACTTGTTTTCAGAAGAAAAGGCTAAAAATAGAGCTAATTTTTAGCTCATAGTTAGGGCCTTAGGCTTACACACTTTTGTGCCCAGAAGGGCCTTAAATAATAGGAAGGCAAAACCGCACTTTTTGTAGGTGAGTAAACCAGACCTGAAGAATTCTAGAACCCAAACTGATACCATAGTGTTGGCCTTCACGTGAAATGGTTTCACATCTACTAGGTTTCCTGGTCATTAATCCTGTGTGGCTGATGGTTTCTCCAAGTCACGTTGCCACTCTAGGTTGTTTTCCTGCCTGATTCAGAGAGAAGAGGAAGATTATCCTCACTTTAAGGAAACCTGACCAATTGCCGAGTACAAATTATTTATAGAGTCTGAGTTTACCCAATAGTGCACCTCTGTATTTTTGTTGGAAATGACCTGGTGTGCATGTGTGTGCTCAGTCGTGTACGACTCTGTAGCCCGCCAGGCTCCTCTGTCCATGGGATTCTCCAGGCAAGAACACTGGAGTGGGTTGCCGTCTCCTTCTCCAGGGAAATGACCTTACTCACTCTGTTTTGGAATTTGCGTATTGCTTTTTTGGAGCCTCCACGCAAAATGACGTGGACAGAAGGGCTCATGATCAGGTGGGCTGCGTTTATTTCAGTCACCAACCAGAAGAATGTGATGCGCCGCAGCTCATTATAGCTGGCCGGTCGGATGGCACAGAGGACGCTGGCACTGTACCATGAACACCCCGTGGTTCAGAGCAGAAAAGGGTGTAGGAAAAGACCAGGAGAAGTAGTCTGCAGGCCAGCTTGTCCTAATCGTCACAGCACCACTAGACATCACAGCAGATCCAAATCTTCTGGACTATGGTTAAAAGACATGAAGTTTGGCCTTTAACTGCTTTCAAAGACTTAAGATAAGTCTTTAATTGTGGAAAATTTCAGCCATATACAAATTAAGAGGATAGATATGGCATAGCTCTATACTGTTCCCTGGCTGGGACTTATTAAAATTTTTGAAGTAATGATTGTATGGCTATCAGTAATATGCTACTAATAACACACTGAGAAATAGTATATTCTATAAGATAGTCAGATTTTAACTTCACGTCCCCTCAAATAAACTTTTTTGAGACTAAAAACATGTTAAAACTATTTCTAGGTAAGTTTATAGATAAATACAAGTGATCACTAGTGATGTTTTAATTGCTGACTATTAATGCTGGTAACAGCTCTGTGAGTCATGGCCAGAGGTGCGGGCCCTGGAGGAAAGCCCTTGGGAGTGAGTTTGTTGCCAAGGGCCGTTGCCTCAAACTTTCCTGTGCACAGACTGCACGGCACCTTCCAAACAATAGTTTCCAGACCTCTTCGGCACAGAACTCTTTGTTCAAATGAAATCTTCAGCATCCCAGCATTTAAAACAACCACAAAGATGAAAGCAATGAACAGGTTACCTCCTTACACATTTTATTCTGGGTTTGATGGCAAATACCTTATTGTTTACAGAAACTTAAAAACATTTTCAAGAGGTAGAGGACAATCTGAAAACTGCTGGTTTACCGCATTTCTCTTATATGGTGATTTTTTTTTAAAAAAAGACTCCCCCTACTTCCATCAACTCTCATATCATGTGAGAGTTGGATATAAAGAAAGGTGAGCACCAAAGAACTGATGCTTTTGAACTTTGGTGTTGGAGAAGAGTCTTGAGAGTCCCTTGGACTGCAAGGAGGTCCAACCAGTCCATCCTAAAGGAAATCAGTCCTGAATATTCATTGGAAGGACTGATATTAAGTCCTGATGCTAAGAACTGACTTATTTGAAAAGACCTTGATGCTGGGAAAGATTGAAGGCAAGAGGAGAAGGGGACGACAGAGGATGAGATGGTTTGATGGCATCACTGACTCAATGGGCATGAGTTTGAGTAAACTCCGGGAGTTGGTGATGTACAGGGAGGCCTGGCATGCTGCAGTCCATGGGGTCGCAAAGAGTTGCACACGACTGAGCAACTGAACTGAACTGATTTCCATCAAAAAAAGAAGGAAAAAACCCACAAGTTGTTATGTATTCTCTGTAATATGTTGAGAATTTCTGTGGATAATCTTAGTTTTAGATTATTTCCAAAGGTGCTCCTATAATGTTGCCCTTTCTACTGACGGATAGTTATTAATTAAAAAATTTTATTTGTTGACATAGCTAAACTGAGCTTTCTTCGTGTCTGTGTGTATTTTGATTTGCACAAAAGATACACAGAATGCGTTGTGTGCAAACCAAAGGTTTAATCATTTTAAGTGCCTGAGAGGACATTCATATTCTATGTAAATTCTGTAGTGAGTTCTTGTGTGATGTGAAAAAAAATGGCTTCACTTATTTGAGGGTTGTTTTTTCTTTTAGCTTTTTGAACTTGTATAAATCGAAATGCACCTACACTTTGGTGTTACAAAGTTCATTTCTGCCCTTAGGCATTTTCTTATTAGTAGCCCATGTGGGATTTGTAGGAAAGAAGAAGGGAACCCTAATGCACTTAACTGATGATTCTGCCTGACCTTCTGCCCGCCTGGTTGAGGGTGGTAATGTCAGTAATAGGGAGAAAGCAAAGTAAACCCACAGGTCACACTCTGCCCTTCGCCCTTCGCTCACTCTGCTCCAGAAACACTGTTCTGCCCCACCCCCAACCTTTCAACTCAGGGACAAAACGGCTAATCTTAAGAAGATGCAAATGTTAGAGATACAAAGAAATAAAATTAACAAAAGCAAGGATAAGGATCCGTCTACCCAGCATACATTTCAAAAGTCATTTCTTGCCAGCATCAGGTTGATGAGGAAGAGAAGCTGGGTAGAGGGCTCCACCACCCCCTCCCCACCCTCCACTGCTTAGGAGCCAGTGTGGCTCCTTTCTAAGCCGAACTGTTTGCACACCCTGGTCAACATGGGGCAGATCAGGCTGCAGAAAATACCGTTAAAGAGTTCTGTTGTACATATCTACTTCCTCAGCCCCCGAAATGTGCTGAGTTGGAAGAAGAGTATGCGGGTGTGATGTACACACACACACACTCACACACACACACACACACACACACACACGGTGCATGTGTCCTTTCTGACCTCCCAGTAGTTCTCTCCTGGGAGCAGACAAGGCGAGCACCGCGATGAGCAGTGCTCCCAGGGCGCTGCCTGGACTCTCTTGTTTCACTCCAAAAGATAAATGACAGGGCTTTGGCCATCCATCATACTCACATGATGCCACCAAAGCATCAATTAAAGGATAGACGTGGAAGGCAGAGCTTTTTTCCTAATCAGCTTAAAACTCCACCCCCCACCCCACTTAATTCCCAGCCTTTCCAAATATTTTAATATACTAGTAGGATATCTGTGTGATTCCTTTGAGTGAATTTAGTGCTCTTAGTCTCTCTTTTCATTTTGACATGTGCAGAATTTAAGTGTCTCTGTTTTAGCCTCCTAAAACAGATAATGCTTTACCTTTAAAGAAAGAAAATGTTTGAGATTAATATATATATATATATATGTTGAAAAGCTATCTTTGCAATAATGAGACCTTAAAAGTTTGATTTACACAATATTGTCTTCTGATTATCAAAATACCTACTCTTAAAATTTGCAACTAGAGTTTGAAGGTATGTCAGAGCTAGAGAGCAAGTCATGGTGAAGTCTATCAGAAAAAAGCAAGTTATAGGATAGTTTGTTGATGCATCAATTTAATATCAGCACTAATGGTTTTTTATTTTGTTATTTATTTATTTTTAATGGATTGATTGCTTTACAATATTTTGATTTCTGCCATACATCAACATGAATTAGCCATCAGTCAGTTCAGTTCAGTCGCTCAGTTGTATCCGACTCTTTGCGACCCCATGAATCGCAGCACTCCAGGCCTCCCTGTCCATCATCAACTTCCAGAGTTCACCCAGACTCATGTCCATCGAGTCAGTGATGCCATCCAGCCATCTCATCCTCTGTCCTCCCCTTCTCCTCCTGCCCCTAATCCCTCCCAGCATCAGAGTCTTTTCCAATTAGTCAGCTCTTCGCATGAGGTGGCCAAAGTACTGGAGTTTCAGCTTTAGCATCAGTCCTTCCAAAGAAATCCCAGGGTTGATTTCCTTCAGAATGGACTGGTTGGATCTCCTTGCAGTCCAAGGGACTCTCAAGAGTCTTCTCCAACACCACAGTTCAAAAGCATCAATTCTTCGGCGCTCAGCCTTCTTCACAGTCCAACTCTCACATCCATACGTGACCACTGGAAAAACCATAGCCTTGACTAGATGGACCTTTGTTGGCAAAGTAATGTCTCTGCTTTTCAATATGCTATCTAAGTTGGTCGTAACTTTCTTTCCAAGGAGTAAGCGTCTTTTAATTTCATGGCTGCAGTCACCATCTGCAGTGATTTTGGAGCCCCCCAAAATAAAGCCTGACACTGTTTCCACTGTTTCCCCATCTATTTCCCATGAAGTGATGGGACCACATGCCGTGATCTTAGTTTTCTGAATGTTGAGCTTTAAGCCAACTTTTCCACTGTCCTCTTTCACTTTTATCAAGAGGCTCTTTAGCTCTTCTTCACTTTCTGCCATAAGGGTGGTGTCATCTGCATATCTGAGGTCATTGATATTTCTCCCGGCAATCTTTATTCCAGCTTGTGCTTCTTCCAGCCCAGCGTTTCTCATGATGTTCTTTGCATATAAGTTAAATAAATAAGCAGGGTGACAATATACAGTCTTGACATACTCCTTGACATACTCCTTTTCCTATTTGGAACCAGTCTGTTGTTCCATGTCCAGTTCTAACTGTTGCTTCCTGACTTGCATATAGGTTTCTCAAGAGGCAGATCAGGTGGTCTGGTATTCCCATCTCTTTCAGAATTTTCCACAATTTATTGTGATTGGTGTACATATATCCCTTCTCTTCCACCTCCCACCTTTTCTCACCCCTCTACGTTGTTACAGAGCCCTGGTTTGAGTTCCCTGAGTCATATAGAAAATTCCCACTGGAATCTATTCTACATACGTTAGTGTACATTTTTCCATGCTCCTCCTCTGTGTCACCCTCTCCTTCCTCTCCCCCACCCTTGTCTGTAAGTCTGTTCTCTATGTCTGTGTCTCAGTTGCTGCCCTGCAGGTAGGTTCATCAATACCATCTTTCTAGATTCCATTATATATGCATTAATATATATATATTTTTTCTCTTTCTGCCTTACTTCATTCTGTATAGTAGGCTCTAGGTTCATCTACTTTACTAGAACTAATTCAAATGTATTCCTTTTTATGGCTGAGTCATATTCCATTGTGCATATGTACCAAAGCTTCTTTATTCATTCATTTGTCGATGGACAGCTAGATTGCTTCCATGTCCTAGCTACTGTGAATAGCACTCATGGTTTTAACTGAAGCTTTATGGGAGAGAGGGGAAAGCCCCTTCTTAGAGTTTGATCTTTTATTTTGGAGGATAATTACTAATTTATGACTCAGCCACTAGTCTCTATAATGTAAAATGCGAACCTGGGCTCTTGGCATGAAAAATCAATATGAGGCTGTACCTCGGAGTTGACAATTACAGCGACATTCTTGCCAGTCTACTTAGAGCCTTAAAAGAGAAGAACTTGTCCATAAAAATAACACTTCTGTTCACTGAGCACTTATATTGCTCAACAAGGTGGCAGACATTTTACACAAATTTTTGGTTTCACAACCTCCTGTTACATCCATTTTACAAATAAGGCAGCTGAGACTCTGAGAACAGGCATCTTAGCTAAGGTCATACAGCTAGTAAATGGCAAGTTGAGACTTTCAGCTCTTAATTCGATGAGAAATCCCCTAGTCAGGAATTCTGCTTTGTCACCCATATCACCTGTAAACAGGTTGAAACTGATAACACAAAAGAATAGAAACTTCATGGATCATGAATATTTTTCCACAAGAGATCATGGCTGAACTTTTTTTTTTTCTCTCTCTCTTTTTTTAAATTTTATTTTATTTTTAAACTTTACATAATTGTATTAGTTTTGCCAAATATCAAAATGAATCCACCACAGGTATACATGTGTTCCCCATCCTGAACCCTCCTCCCTCCTCCCTCCCCATACCATCCCTCTGGGTCGTCCCAGTGCACCAGCCCCAAGCATCCAGTATCGTGCATCGAACCTGGACTGGCATCTGGTTTCATACATGATATTTTACATGTTTCAATGCCATTCTCCCAAGTCTTCCCACCCTCTCCCTCTCCCTCTCCCACAGAGTCCATAAGACTGTTCTATACATCAGTCTCTTTTGCTGTCTAGTACACCGGGTTATAGTTACCAACTTTCTAAATTCCATATATATGTGTTAGTATACTGTATTGGTGTTTTTCCTTCTGGCTTACTTCACTCTGTATAATAGGCTCCAGTTTCATCCACCTCATTAGAACTGATTCAAATGTATTCTTTTTAATGGCTGAGTAATACTCCATTGTGTATATGTACCACAGCTTTCTTATCCATTCATCTGCTGATGGACATCTAGGTTGCTTCCATGTCCTGGCTGTTATAAACAGTGCTGCGATGAACATTGGGGTACACGTGTCTCTTTCCCTTCTGGTTTCCTCAGTGTGTATGCCCAGCAGTGGGATTGCTGGATCATAAGGCAGTTCTATTTCCAGTTTTTTAAGGAATCTCCACACTGTTCTCCATAGTGGCTGTACTAGTTTGCATTCCCACCAACAGTGTAAGAGGGTTCCCTTTTCTCCACACCCTCTCCAGCATTTATTATTTGTAGACTTTTGGATCGCAGCCATTCTGACTGGTGTGAAATGGTACCTCATAGTGGTTTTGATTTGCATTTCTCTGATAATGAGTGATGTTGAGCATCTTTTCATGTGTTTGTTAGCCATCTGTATGTCCTCTTTGGAGAAATGTCTATTTAGTTCTTTGGCCCATTTTTTGATTGGGTCATTTATTTTTCTGGAGTTGAACTGTAGGAGTTGCTTGTATATTTTTGAGATTAGTTGTTTGTCAGTTGATGTGGAAACAACCTGACAATAGACTTCGAATTGTCCCTGTTCGGGCGCCACCTACCGGGGACCAGCCCTGGCTGATCCAGGGTATTCGAAGTGGGGACGGCGTCGGCGACCTATTTATTTAAATATTTTATCAAAGATATAAAGAGTAATAGGATGAGGATAGCTCAGTAGGAAAATTCAGTGGAGAAAAGAGGCTGAGTAGCTTGGTTTATGCGGGAGACCAATAAAACTTCAAGACAAGAAGTTTGCACCACTTATGTAGGCCGCAGGCGTCCTTCAATTCTCCCGAAGGAGAGGAGACACTGAGGCCTCCCCGGTCGGATCTTAGAAGCCCAGGCATAATTAGCAAGCATGGCGGGTTCCACACTCCAGATGGAGAATTCAGCCAGAATTTGAGAGAGAGAGCGACATGGGGAGACCAAGTTTCAGTGAACAAGGCCCCATGGCTGAACTTTTTAAATGTTTTTTTGAAATGCCTTATAAATACGCATCCACCTAGTTGATATGTTTTGAGTGGCTGCCATGTGCCGGGAGCTGTAGCTGAAACACATGGGCCGTGTCCTCAAGGAGCCCAGTCTGTTGGGGAAGACAGAGCAGCTTACAGATAATTTCCCTACAGATTGTGATGGGGGTTGTTCAGGTACCGGAACCACAGTGGATGGAGGGAGAGTGTGTCAGTGAGAAGATGACAGACAGAATTCTAGGGAGCACCAGCCTCCACCTCCACTGGGCCATAGAAGACGAAAGCTTGTGAAGGTAGTCATGGAGGTGGGAAGGAAACCCACAGGATAAAGTGACTACAGACAGGTCAGGGTTCAGCAGACCTCTTCTATGAAGGGCCATATAGAAGTTATCATAAATTTTGTAGGCTGATTGGTCTCTATTGCAACTACTGAACTGCCTTTGTAACAGGAAAAGCAAAGTCACCAAGTAAATGAATGGGAACGGCTGTGTTCCAGGGAAGCTTTATTTATAAAAACAGGCATCAGGCCAGATTTGGCTCATGGGCTGTAGTTTCCAGATCCCCGAAACAGGAGAAAGGGAGGGGTTTGTTATCAAACAAGGTATGACTGGAAATGGGTTTGACTGAACAACCAAGCACTCCATGGCTCTTTGAGAGATTAGTGTGATCATTCGAGCCCCCTACTTAGCATATTTTAGGATTAGGCCTTACGTGAAGTCGCTCAGTCCTATCCGACTCTTTGCAACCCTGTGGACTGTAGCCTACCAGGCTCCTCTGTCCTTGAGATTTTTCAGGCAAGAGTACTGAAGTGGGTTGCCATTTCCTTCTCTAGGGGATCTTCCCAACCCAGGGATCAAACCCAGGTCTCCTGCATTGTAGACAGACGCTTTATCATCTGAGCCACAAGGGAAGTCCCAGATTAGGCATTATGTATAAATATTTGTCAGATGACTAAGTGACGGTTTCTATTTGGGCTGGAGACAGTAACTGAGGCAATTTTGTAGTAAAGGGAGAGGTAAGTGGGATGGGGATTTGATTCAAATTTAAAATGGATTGTGTATAAGTTAATTGTTTTATTATAAAGAAAAAGAAAATGTCATGTTGTTTGAAAGCTTATTTTTACTTTTAAATGGAGTCATAACCCAAGCATCCCCAAGAAGAAGAAATGAAAAAAGGCAAAATGGTTGTCTGAGGAGGCCTTAAAAATAGCAGAGGAAAGAAGAGAATCTGAAGGCAAAGGAAAAAAGGAAAGATACATCCATCTGAATGCAGAGTTCCAGAGAAAAGCAAGGAGAGATAAGAAAGCCTTCCTCAGGGATCAATGTAAAGAAATAGAGGAAAACAATAGAATGGGAAAGACTAGAGATCTCTTCAAGAAAAGTAGAGATACCAAGGGAACATTTCATGCAAAGATGGGCACAATAAAGGACAGAAGTTTCGGTATAGACCCAACAGAAGGAGAAGATATTAAGAAGAAGTGGCAAGAATACACAGAACTATACAAAAAAGATCTTAATGACCCAGATAACCAGGATAGTGTGATCACTCACCTAGAGCCAGACATCCTGGAGTGCGAAGTCAAGTGGGCCTTTGGAAGCATCACTATGAATAAAACTAGTGGAAGTGATGGAATTTCAGCTGAACTATTTCAAATCCTAAAAGATGATGCTGTGAAAGTACTGCACTCAGCAAATATGCTAGCAAATTTGGAAAGCTCAGCAGTGGTCACAGGACTGGAAAAGGTCAGTTTTCATTCCAATCCCAAAGAAAGGTAATGCCAAAAGAATGTTCATACTACCGCACAATTGTACTCATCTCACACGCTACCAAAGTAATGCTCAAAATTCCCCAAGTTAGGCTTCAACAGTATGTGAACCGAAAACTTCCAGATGTTCAAGCTGGATTTAGAAAACACAGAGGAACCAGAGATCAAATTGCCAACATCTGTTGGATCATAAAAAAGCAAAAAAATTTCAGAAAAACATCTACTTCTGCTTCATTGACTAAAGCCTTTGACTATATGGATCACAACAAACAGTGGAAAATTCTTCAAGAGATGGGAATACCAGACCACCTGACCTGCCTCCTAAGAAATCTGTATGCAGGGCAAGAAGCAATAGTTAGAACCGGACAAGGAATAATGGACTGGTTCCAAATTGGAAAAGGAATATGTCAAGGCTGTATATTGTTACCTTGCTTATTTATATGCAGAGTACATCATGAGAAATGCTGGGCTGGATGAAGCACAAGCTGGAATCAAGATTTCCAGGGAAAATATCAATAACTTCAGATATGCAGATGACACCACCCTAATGGCAGAAAGTGAAGAGGAACTAAAAAGCCTCTTGATGAAAGTGAAAAAGGAGAGTGAAAAAACTGGTTTAAAACTCAATATTCAAAAAACTAAGATCAAGGCATCTGGTCCCATAACTTCATGGCATATAGATGGGAAACAGTGATCGACTTTTATTTTCTTGGGCTCCAAAATCTCTGCCAATAGTGACTCTAGCCATGCAATTAAAAGACACTTGCTCCTTGGAAGAAAGCTATGACAGACCCAGACCGCATATTAAAAAGCAGAGACATCACTTTGCCGACAAAGGTCCATACAGTCAAAGCTGTGATTTTTCCAGTAGTCATGTATGGATGTGAGAGTTGAACTATAAAGAAGGCTGAGCACCGAAGAATTGATGCTTTTGAATTGTGGTGCTGGAGAAGATTCTTGAGAGTCCCTTGGACTGCAAGGAGGTCCAACCGGTCCATCCTAAAGGAAATCAGTCCTGAATATTCATCAGAAAGACTGATACTGAAACTGAAGCTGCAATACTTTGGCCACCAAAGATGGGAAGAACAGACTCTTTGGAAAAGACCCTGATTCTGGGAAAGATTGAAGGCAGGAGAAGGGGGCGACAAGATGAGATGGTTGGATGGCATCACCGACTCTAAATAGAGTTGAGTTTGAGCAAGCTCTGGGAGTTGGTGATGGACATGGAAGCCTGGTGTTCTGCAGTCCATAGAGTCACAAGGAGTCGGACATGACTAAGCGACTGAACTGAACTGGAGTCATAATAATGGCCACCTGTTTTGGGACCAACAGACATACTATTATTTTTGGTTTGGTTTTCATGTTTTCTGCAGAGAAGGTCAGTAAGGGGGTGAGGAGAAGGGTTGGTACTTAGTGTCCAAAGATATTGAAGTCATTGACACTGAAGAAAACTTTGATCTCTTTTTGAAAGACTGAGGTTATATATTATCCACTGGGCACAGACAGAATGTTTCTGAATATAAGCAGAGTTTTGGTAAGACTTAATCTTCAAGGTATCCATTTTTATATGTTGCTGTCATTAGGTGATTTTAATAACATCTCACTGATGTAAGAGTATTAATGCTTCATTTCATACTATTCTTACTTCTGAATGTCTATAATACCATAACACATCAGTTTTTTTTTTTTGAAGTGTAGCTGACTTGTAATGTTTTAGTTTTTCTGGTGCATATATGTAATAGGAAAGTGATTCAGTTATACATATATATATACACACACACGTTTTCTTTTACATTATAGTTGATTACAGGATATTGAATATAGTTCCCTATGCTATATAGGACCTTGTTATCTATTTTACTTATAGTAGTTTGTATGTACTAATCCCAAACTCCCAGTTCACCCCCACTTCCCCTCTTTGGCAGCCACAAGTCTGTTCTGTATATCTGTGAGTCCATTTCCATTTTGTAGATAGAATCATTTGTGCCAGATTTTAGATTCCACATATAAGTGATGTGATACGGCGTTTGTTTTTCTCTTTCTGACTTCACTTAGTATTACAGTCTCCAGTTACATCTGTGTAGTTGCAGATGGCATTATTTCATTCTTTTTATGGCTGAGTAGTATTCTACTGCATATATGTGTTGTAGCTTTTTTTATCCTTTCACCTGTCAATGGACATTTGGGTTGCTTCTATGTTTTGGCTATTGTAAACAGTTCTGCTGTGAACACAGGGCTGTGTGTATCTTTTTGAATTACACTTCTGTCCAGATATAGACTTGGCATTTTATTTTAATTTGAGGATCTGTCTAAAGTGACAGCATACTCAGAGACTGGCTGTACCAAACCTGAGGTGAACCATTTTTTTTTTTCTTTAAAGACTCAGACCATCCCTTCCCATAAGAAGCCTTCCACCAAAGTCTCCGGCCAGAGTTAGACCTTGCATCAATAAGCACGTGTCAGGCACTATGCTAAGGACAAAGATAAAGTCATAGTCCCCGTCCTTTTGAGCCCTTATTTTCAGCAGATATCAAGAGATTATTCTGTGTGAGTTTAGATGGTAGGCCCTCAAGTGGTTTGATGTCTAGAGGAAAGAGCTAAGCTATCAAGCAACTACAATACAAGGTGATAAGTTTTACAGGGGGACTTTAAAGGAGAGTCATCTAACCTCGCCTAAGGTGGTCAGGACAGGCTTCTGGAGGAAATGATATCTACACCCAAACTGACAGAATGTGGTCCACTGGAGAAGGGAATGGCAAACCACTTCAGTATTCTTGCCTTGAGAACCCCATGAACAGTATGAAAAGGCAAAATGATAGGATACTGAAAGAGAAACTCCCCAGGTCAGTAGGTGCCCAATGTGCTACTGGAGATCAGTGGAGAAATAACTCCAGAAAGAATGAAGGGATGGAGCCAAAGCAAAAACAATACCCAGCTGTGGATGTGACTGGTGATAGAAGCAAGGTCTGATGCTGTAAAGAGCAGTATTGCATAGGAACCTGGAATGTCAGGTCCATGAGTCAAGGCAAATTGGAAGTGGTCAAACAAGTGATGGCAAGAGTGAATGTCAACATTCTAGGAATCAGTGAACTCAAATGGACTGGAATGGGTGAATTTAACTCAGATGACCATTATATCTACTGCGGGCAGGAATCCCTCAGAAGAAATGGAGTAGCCATCATGGTCAACAAAAGAGTCCGAAATGCAGTACTTGGATGCAATCTCAAAAATGACAGAATGATCTCTTTTCATTTCCAAAGCAAACCATTCAATATCACAGTAATACAAGTCTATGCCCCAACCAGTAACACTGAAGAAGCTGAAGTTGAACGGTTCTATGAAGACCTACAAGACCTTTTAGAACTAACACCCAAAAAAGATGTCCTTTTCATTATAGGGCACTGGAATGCAAAAGTAGGAAGTCAAGAAACACCTGGGGTAACAGGCAAATTTGGCCTTGGAATACAGAATGAAGCAGGGCAAAGACTAATAGAGTTTTGCCAAGAAAATGCACTGGTTATAACAAACACCCTCTTCCAACAACACAAGAGAAGCCTCTATACATGGACATCACCAGATGGTCAACACCGAAATCAGATTGATTATATTCTTTGCAGCCAAAGATGGAGAAGATCTATACAGTCAGCAAAAACAAGACTGGGAGCTGACTGTGGCTCAGATCATGAACTCCTTATTGCCAAATTCAGACTTAAATTGACAAAAGTAGGGAAAACCACTAGACCATTCAGGTATGACCTAAATCAAATCCCTTATGATTATACAGTGGAAGCGAGAAATAGATTTAAGGGCCTAGATCTGATAGATAGAGTGCCTGATGAAATATGGAATGAGGTTCATGACATTGTACAGGAGACAGAAATCAAGACCATTCCCATAGAAAACAAATGCAAAAAAGCAAAATGGCTGTCTGGGGAGGCCTTACAAATAGCTGTGAAAAGAAGAGAAGCGAAAAGCAAAGGAGAAAAGGAAAGATATAAGCACCTGAGTGCAGAGTTCCAAAGAATAGCAAGAAGAGATAAGAAAGCCTTCTTCAGCGATCAATGCAAAGAAACAGAGGAAAACAACAGAATGGGAAAGACTAGAGATCTCTTCAAGAAAATTAGAGATACCAAGGGAACATTTCATGCAAAGATGGGCTTGATAAAGGAGAGAAATGGTATGGACCTAACAGAAGCAGAAGATATCAAGAAGAGGTGGCAAGAATACACAGAAGAACTGTACAAAAAAGATCTTCACAACTCAGATAATTACGATGGTGTGATCACTGGCCTAGAGCCAGACATCCTGGAATGTGAAGTCCAGTGGGCCTTAGAAAGCATCACTATGAACAAAGCTAGTGGAGGTGATGGAATTCCATTGAGCTATTTCAAATCCTGAAAGATGATGCTGTGAAAGTGCTGCACTCAATATGCCAGCAAATTTGGAAAACTCAGCAGTGGCCACAGGACTGGAAAAGGTCAGTTTTCATTCCAATCCCAAAGAAAGGCAATGACAAAGAATGCTCAAACTACCACACAATTGCACTCATCTCACACACTAGTAAAGTAATGCTCAAAATTCTCCAAGCCAGGCTTCAGCAATATGTGAACCATGAACTTCCTGGTATTCAAGCTGGTTTTAGAAAAGGCAGAGGAACCAGAGATCAAATTGCCAACATCTGCTGGATCATGAAAAAGGCAAGAGAGTTCCAGAAAAACATCTATTTCTGCTTTATTGACTATGCCAAAGCCTTTGACTGCGTGGATCACAATCAACTGTGGAAAATTCTGAAAGAGATGGGAATACCAGACCACCTGACCTGCCTCTTGAGAAACTATATGCAGGTCAGGAAGCAGCAGTTAGAACTGGACATGGAACAACAGACTGGTTCCAAATAGGAAAAGGAGTGCATCAAGGCTGTATATTGTCACCCTGCTTATTTAACTTCTATGCAGAGTACATCATGAGAAACGCTGGACTGAAAGAAGCACAAGCTGGAATCAAGATTGCCGGGAGAAATATCAATAACCTCAGATATGCAGATGACACCACCCTTATGGCAGAAAGTGAAGAGGAACTCAAAAGCCTCTTGATGAAAGTGAAAGTGGAGAGTGGAAAAGTTGGCTTAAAGCTCAACATTCAGAAAACGAAGATCATGGCATCTGGTCCCATCACTTCATGGGAACTAGATGGGGAAACAGTGGAAACAGTGTCAGACTTTATTTTTCTGGGCTCCAAAATTACTGCAGATGGTGACTGCAGCCATGAAATTAAAAGACGCTTACTCCTTGGAAGGAAAGTTATGACCAACCTAGATAACATATTGAAAAGCAGAGACATTACTTTGCCAACAAAGGTTCATCTAGTCAAGGCTATGGTTTTTCCTGTGGTCATGTATGGATGTGAGAGTTGGACTGTGAAGAAGGCTGAGCGCCGACGAATTGATGCTTTTGAACTGTGGTGTTGGAGAAGACTCTTGAGAGTCCCTTGGACTGCAAGGAGATCCAACCAGTCCATTCTGAAGGAGATCAGCCCTGGGATTTTTTTGGAAGGACTGATGCTAAAGCTGAAACTCCAGTACTTTGGCCACCTCATGCGAAGGGTTGACTCATTGGAAAAGACTCTGATGCTGGGAGGGATTGGGGGCAGGAGGAGAAGGGGACGACAGAGGATGAGATGGCTGGATGGCATCACTGACTCGATGGACATGAGTCTGGGTGAACTCCGGGAGTTGGTGATGGACAGGGAGGCCTGGTGTGCTGCGATTCATGGGATCGCAAAGAGTTGGACACGACTGAGTGACTGAACTGAACTGAACTTAAAGGAGAATCATTTAACCTCGCCTAAGGTGGTCAGCATAGGCTTCTGGAGGAAATGATATCTACACCCAAACTTAAAAGACTGGGTACACAGGATAAGTAAAGGATAAGGGGTTTGGAGGAAATAAGAGTCATGTTCTGAACAGATGGGAATGCTTTGTATGCAGAGTTCCCCGTCAAACTTGAGCCTGGTGATTTGAAGGGCTTCCCTATTGATTCAGACAGTAAAGAATCTGCCTGTGATGCAGGAGACCTGGATTCAATCCCTGGGTTGGAAAGATACTCTGGAGAAGAGAATGGCTACCCACTTCATTATTCTTGCCTGGAGAATTCTATGGACAGAAGAGCCGGTTGCAGAGTCAGACAGGACAGAGTGACTAACAAACACTTTCACAAGTTTTTCAGTGTGGCTGAGTCAGGTGCTAGTGAAACATGGGGAGACAGAGGAGCTCCAAAGTGTGTTTATGGACCTTTATTCTGATGGTAATGAGGATCCATTGGCTAATGTTTTTGTATGTCAGGGGTGGGGGAACCACATTAAGTTTGAGTTTTGAAAGATATATCTGGCTGCCTTGTGGAACGTGACTTGGGAGGAGATGTGATTAAAAGTGGTGAGAAGGATCCATAGATGGAAGTAATCTAGGAGAGAGATGCTGATGACTGGAACTGAGTGAGTGGTGGCGCAGGAGAAAGGTAGAGATTCAGAAATAAGTTTCTAGAATTCATAACGCTGGTAGTTGGACAAAGAAGCTAAAGGAGTCAAGGAAAAGACCTAGCATGCAGTAAGATTTCATGCCCACCTTTGTTCTAACAGCACATGTCCTGTTGCATTTTAAGTGTTCACTTCATAGATTTTTGAGTTTGACTAGGAGCTACTCAAGGATTCACCCTTGTAGCCACAGCACCCAATATTGGAGTGCAACAGGATGTGCATGGGAAATCAAGCTTTGCGATATGAATGTGGCCCACAGGAAGGCAGCCCTGAGCAGAGGAGTGAGCTTGTGGTTGTGCTTCCTGTCCCAGGCTCTGCTGTCCTTTGCAGACTTTCAAAGCAGGCCCAAGGGAATGGGTGGGGGAGGCTGGACCTTGGCCAAAGCCCAGGAGCTTTTCAGGACTGAAGCAGGAGCTGCTCGGTGTGTGGCTTTGGGCTTTTGTGCATTCACGCTACCGTGCATGGCCTTGTATTGATAGTCTGGAGCGTGGAGACGGGGTGGGAGGAGGGACACAGGAGAGACAATAGCTCTGCCAGAAAACCGCCCATCTGACCCTTTGGGCTGCCTGGTTCCCTTGTGCTGTGTTTTGTGCCTCAGAAAGGAGGCTGGCTTAGGAAGTGGGGGTGGCGGTGGGGAATAAATAATGCACCCTGCAGGGAAGTGCTTTAGCATTCCAAAGGCCTTGAGGATTAGCCGGTGTGTCCTCTTCCGGACCAAGTAGCTCTTACAGAACTGTGAGTGACAGAAAAACAAAGGGAAGTTGCTGGCTTGTGAGAGTGTATGAAAGAGCACGCACGTCAGGAATTAGAAATCAACCAGACATTTGAGCCAGGCAGCTTCAGCACACAGTTCCCCATCCCACCCTCACCCTGTCCTGAAAAGGACCTCAGCTTGCCTGCCCTCTCTTCGATGCGAGGCTGTCAAGTCCTTAGGCAGCTTGTTGGGTGCAAGCCTGCCTGCCTTCATTAGGCTCCACGCAGTCTTCTGTCTGTGTTACTGTTCTCCATTTATAACTATATATTTTTATTAGGACATGGCTTGTTCTGAACTGCCTGAAGGGCCGTGGTGGTTATGAGCACTTACTGAAAGCATGAATATTGGGAGACCAGAAGGCTTTACATTTCACATGGCTTCTACAAATCAGATTCTATTATCTCTCCCTCCCAAGCCTCCTTGGCTCTGTGTAAGTCTCAGGGCAGTGTTCGCATTGTTATTTCATATTTTAATACCTCATGGAATATCTTATTAGCCAACTAACTTAGCTCCATGAGGACTCTGGTTATTTTCATGTTTATTCCTAGTTCCCTGAGTTAAGGAGGCGTGAGGTTGGCAGTAAGTTACAAAGACCCTAGAAAAAATGGCCAACTGCAACAGCTGTGCTCTACCATACGACAAGAGCAATTTCAGTTATAATCTTGTAGAAACAGGCTTGGTTAGATTATCCTAAAATACAGGTCAAGAAACTTTTTCACTGGCAAGAAAGTACGTCAAATTTTATAATTTTACTTCTTTCTTTAGTTTTGGCTGTGCTGGATCTTCCTTACTGCTCGGGCTATTTTTCCCCCTAGTTGCAGCAAGTGGGGGCTATTCTAGTTGCAGTGCACAGGCTTCTCTTGTTGCAGAGCACAGATTGTAGGAGCCTGGGATTCAGTAGTTGTGGTGGGTGGACTCAGTAGTTACAGCTCCAGGGCTCTGGAGCGCAAGCTCAGTAGTTGTGTCACAGGCTTAGTTACTCCTCGGTATGTGGGACCTTCAGGGATCATGTGTCTCCTGCATTGGCAGGCAGATTCTTTACCACTGAGCCACCAGGGAAGCCCAGCACATTGAATTTTAAAATACAAGAAGAACAAATACTTCCTTCCAGGAGAAAGAAGGAACACCACAAACTGAGAAGCGGTGTTTGGGAGGAGTTAGAGAGTAAAATGATTAAATCAGATGTGAAGAGACCTTAGAACTGGATGGGAAATGGAAGCCCTAGTTGAAGGGAAGGTAGATGAAAGCGATGGAACAAGGTGGTTTTGCTTTTGCCCTGTCTTTAAAAAGCAGCGGTTAGAGGGGGCCTGGCACCTTAGAAACCCTGCCATCTACTAAGGGCAAGAATGTCTCCCTGTGAGGTCCCTGTAGGCCAGAACTGCTTTTGTTGTTGTGTTCATGCCTGGCAAAATGTCTTGGCATACAATCAGTGTTGGTCCATGAATGGTAGGAGGAGCAGCCTTTGGAGTAAGGGGTTGGGAGTTGAGAGAATGAAATTATGGTGGTAATCACTGTTGCTGGAAAGATAGAGATTTGGGGGTTGAATACTGGCATTGAAAAATAAACGTGATTGTATTTAGAGGCTTACATTTTTGTTGTGCTTACGCGCATGTGTGTAACAACTGAGATGCTGACGTTATAGTAACACTGCCTGCAGTGTGGGATTTTTTTTTTTTTTGGTTTGTAAAGATGAGGCTACATGTTGAATGCTTTCTGAAAATGGCATGAAGCCTTTTCTGTGACTCCTGGAGTGGAGTCAGGTCATAGAGCTTTGTCTGACGGAGGCTATCAGCAACAAATGCCCATGTTCAGAATATCTAGGGATTGAAGATTCGTGAGAAGGAAATGTGTAGCAGGCTGCTTGGCAGAGAAAGGGGAATTGACTTTTTCTTCCCTTTTAGCATTGGATAGATGTGTATTGTCTGTATATGAATTGATAAAGATTGGTTATATGTATAATTTATATACCAACATAGTTTTATGTACTGATATGTTCTTACTGAAAGATCTAATGGGAAACTAATTATCAAATACCCATTGGTTTTTAAATGGAAGATCTTATTAAAAGGTACTTTATTAAGCTGCAAATAGGTACTTTTTCTGTAATCATTTGTAATCTTATAGCATGTTAGGGCCGTTCTCACAGAGAAGCCATGTGTTAGGCATGTGTCACATATCACTCTCACATTTTTCATGCTTCTGAAAATGTTTTTTTTAATGGGGTTTTATGCTATGTTTGTTTCAAATAAAGCATCTCCATTCAGGTGTGCTACAAACTGACCTCTAAGCCTATTCAGTTGTTTAGTTAAATGGGGTTTGGGGGCGGATGTCCACACCCACCATCAGGTAAGAGGGCTCTGTCTTCTCCCTCAACCATGTGCTCAGGTATGAGAGCAGACTCCTACAAACCCTGCTATGTAGGTAGACACTTCATTGTGTAAGTAGGCAGGAAACCAGTCACCGAGCCTGTTCTCTAAAGAGCATTGCAAATGCTCTGACAATACCTTATGTGAAAAATTGCTTTGACACACACGTGGCATGTCTGAGGTGGGATCCTGATAACCTAGTCAGCATCAGGTGACCAGAAGTCTCCAGGCTGGGGAGCTGCACACAGGATTGTTGCAGAGTCTGACTGTGGGCACCATGGCACAGGGTAAGACTGAGCTCCTGAAAATCTCCTTTGATTCCCTCGTCCTTGGATGGAGCTCCATCTTGTCCTTGGGTGGAGTGCCTGTTCCATGTTTCTGGCCAATCCACAGGTCTTCCACATCATGAATTTCCTCAGTGAGAAGTCTTGGCCCACCTTCACTGAGCTCATTTACAAAGGCTTTAATGTTGAGAAGAGGGAAGTGGAGAATCTGAAGTAGCTGCCTCTTGAAAGATGCCTTTCGATGAGCATCTTTCAGATGCTAGCCAAACAATTCAGACTATGTGTGCCTGCCTAGCCTAGATCACAGCCCCTGGAGGGTAGATAAAAACAAAACACAGATCTGCCCTCTTGTCTGCACAAGATGATTATAAAGGAAATTAGTGTTCATATGACTCTTACAGGGGAGTAATGTCCTCACTTTAGGAGATCACTGGTTTCTCCTTCCTGTGGTCACTTATATCAGGTTCCTCTTTTTGCCCGAATATGTATGCTCACATCTTTTTTGGGTGTTAATTCTAGAAGGTCTTGTAGGTCTTCATAGAACTGTTCAGCTTCACCTTCTTCAGCGTTACTGGTTGGGGCATAGAGTTGGATTATCGTGACATTGAATGGCTTGCCTTGGAAATGAACAGAGATCATTCTGTCGTTCTTGAGATTGCATCCAAGTACTGCATTTCAGACTCTTTTATTGACTATCATGGCTACTCCATTTCTTCTAAGGGATTCTTGCCCACAGTTAAATTCACCCATTCTAGTCCATTTTAGTTCACTGATTCCTAAAATGTTGACGTTCACTCTTGCCATCTCCTGTTTGACCACTTCCAAATTGCCTTGATTCATGTACCTAACATTCCAGGTTCCTATGCAGTATTGCTCTTTACAGCATCGGACCTTGCTTCCATCATCAGTCACATCCATAACTGGGTGTTGTTTTTGCTTTGACTCTGTCTCTTCATTCTTTCTGGAGTTATTTCTCCACTGGTCTCCTCAAAAAGACGTCCTTTTCATTATAGGGGACTGGAATGCAAATAGGAAGTCAAGAAACATCTGGAGTAACAGACAAATTTAGCCTTGGAGTACCGAATGAAGCAGGGCAAAGGCTAATAGAGTTCTGCCAAGAGAATGAACTGGTCATAGCAAACACCCTCTTCCAACAACACAAGAGAAGACTCTACACATGGACAAAACCAGATGGTCAACACCAAAATCAGACTGATTATATTTTTTGCAGCCAAAGATGGAGAAGCTCTATACAGTCAACAAAAACAAGACCGGGAGCTGACTGTGGCTCAGATCATGAACTCCTTAGCCAAATTCAGACAAATTGAAGAGAGCAGGGGAAACCACTATACCGTTCAAGTATGACCTAAATCAAATCCCTTACGATTATACAGTGAAAGTGGGAAATAGATTTAAGGGCCTACATCTGATAGAGTACCTGATGAACTATGGATGGAGGTTCGTGACATTGTACAGGAGACAGGGAGCAAGACCATCCCCAAGAAAAAGAAATGCAAAAAGACAAAATGGCTGTCTGAGGAGGCCTTACAAATAGCTGTGAAAAGAAGAGAAGCCAAAAGCAAAAGAGAAAAGGAAAGACATACCCATCTGATGCAGAGTTCCAAAGAATAGCAAGAAGAGACAAGAAAGCTTTCCTCAGTGATAAGTGCAAAGAAATAGAGGAAAACAATAGAATGGGAAAGACTAGAGATCTCTTCAAGAAAATCAGAGATACTAAGGGAACATTTCATGCAAAGATGGACTCAATAAATGACAGAAATGGTATGGACCTAACAGAAGCAGAAGATATTAAGAAGAGGTGGCAAGAATACACAGAAGAACTGTACAAAAAAGATCTTCACAACCCAGATAATCACGATGGTGTGATCACTCAGCTAGAGCCAGACATCCTGGACTGGGAAGTCAAGTGGGCCTTAGGAAGCATCACTACGAACAAAGCTAGTGGAGGTAATGGAATTCCAGTGGAGCTATTTCAAATCCTGAAAGATGATGCTGTGAAAGTGCTGCACTCAATATGCCAGCAAATTTGGAAAACTCAGCAGTGGCCACAGGACTGGAAAAGGTCAGTTTTCATCCAGTCCCAAAGAAAGGCAATGCCAAAGAATGCGCAAACTACCACATAATTGTACTCATCTCACACGCTAACAAGGTAATGCTCAAAATTCTCCAAGCCAGGCTTCAACAATACATAAACCGTGAACTTCTAGATGTTCCAGCTGGTTTTAGAAAAGGCAGAGGAACCAGAGATTAAATTGCCAACATCCGCTGGATTATCAAAAAAGCAAGAGAGTTCCAGAAAGACATTTACTTCAGCTTTATTGACTATGACAAAACCTTTGACTGTGTGGATCACCACAAACTGTGGAAAATTCTGAAAGAGATGGGAATACCAGACCAGCTGACCTGCCCCTTGATAAATTTGTATGCAGGTCAGGAATCAGTAGTTAGAACTGGACATGAAACAACAGACTGGTTCCAAATAGGGAAAGCAGTATGTCAAGGCTATATATTGTCACCTTGCTTATTTAACTTCTATGTAGAGTACATCATGAGAAACGCTGGGCTGGATGAGGCACAAGCTGGAATCAAGATTGCCGGGAGAAATATCAATAACCTCAGATATGCAGATGACACCACCCTTATGGCAGAAAGTGAAGAAGAGCTAAAGAGCCTCTTGATGAAACTGAAAGAGGAGAGTGAAAAAGTTGGCTTAAAACTAAGATCATGGCATCTGGTCCCATCACTTCATGGGAAATAGATGGGGAAACAGTGGAAACAGTGGCAGACTTAATTTTGGGGGGCTCCAAAATCACTGCAGATGGTGATTGCAGCCATGAAATTAAAAGACACTTATTGCTTGGAAGAAAAGTTATGACCAACCTAGACAGCATATTAAAAAGCAAAGACATTGCTTTGCCAACAAAGGTCCATCTAGTCAAACCTATGGTTTTTCCAGTAGTCATGTATGGATGGGAGAGTTGGACTATAAAGAAAGCTGAGCGCTGAAGAATTGATGCTTTTGAATTGTGGTGTTGGAGAAGACTCTTAAGAGCCACATGGACTGCAAGGATATCCAATCAATCCATCCTAAAGGAAATCACTCCTGGGTGTTCTTTGGAAGGACTGATGTTGAAGCTGAACCTCCAGTCCTTTGGCCACCTGATGCGAAGAACTGATTCATTGGAAAAGACCCTGATGCTGGGAAAGATTGAAGGTGGGCGGAGAAGGGGACAACAGAGGATGAGATGGTTGGATGGCATCACTGATTCAATGGACATGAGTTTGAGTAAACTCCAGGAGCTGGTGATGGACAGGGAGGCCTGGCGTGCTGCAGTCCATGGGGTCACGAAGAGTTGGACATGACTGAGCGACTGAACTGAACTGAACTGATGTATGCTTACATTCCCCCTTACATACTCTCACTCTTGCAAATTTCATCTTCAAATTTCTCACTGTGTTGTACTTCCTAATGCCCAGCTCCTTTCTGTATCCCACCCATATTGAGTCTGGGGACATGTATTCTTCAGATACACTGGCTGACTTATACTCAGTATTGGTTTTATGTGCATGTTGAGTCAAGGAGGAGGGATGGTAGTCTTCTATTCCAGACTAAACTATAGGATTTAAGATAAGGACCTTGGGCTTCCCCGGTGGCTCAGTGGTGAGGAATCTGCCTGCTAATGCAGGAGCCATGGGTTCAGACCCTGGTCCAGGAATATCCCACATGCCTTGAGATAAGTAAGCTTGCACACAACAACTACTGAGCCTGTGTTCTCGAGCCCGGGAGCCACCATTTCTGAGCCCACACGCCACAATTACTGAAGCCTTACCCTCCCGAAGCCCATGCTCTGCAATAAGAGAAGTCACCTGCAGTGAGAAGTCTATGTAGTGCAACTGCATAGTGACCCACATTCGTTGCAACTAGAAAAAACAAAACAAAACTCAAGCAGCAACAAAGATCCAGCACAGCCCAGAGTAAATAAATTATGTAACAACAACAAAGTGTGGGTGTGTGTGTGTGTGTGTGTGTGTGTGTGTGTATGTCACATAAGGACATTGTATGCATTTTCTAAGCTATCCCCACTCTCTGAGTTTTAGCAGAGCACAAAACTCATATTAACTGCTAAGTCACTTCAGTCGTGTCCGACTCTGTGCGACCCCAGAGACAGCAACCCACCAGGCTCCGCCGTCCCTGGGATTCTCCAGGCAAGAGTACTGGAGTGGGGTGACACTGAATGAATACAGAAGAAGGAGAGTTGGGAATATTTAAGAAGAGAAAATATGGGCAAATTATGGGAAAGTCTGTTTAGATGCCTTCTAATTCCTGATCAATTACTTGTCTAGGGGAAAAAAGTCATGTTATACTGTGGAGGTGTTAAAGATTCACTCTTGTTCGCAATGGCCTTGTCAGCACAGTTTTCTGTCCTATTCTCTTCTCTGTTAATACTAGAAAGTGTGCTGCAGGAGCCTAATGAATGCAATAGGGTAGGTCAAATTGTGGGGACTCCATAAAAAGAAACCATGACACTCAACCATGATCCATTAAGTCAGGTGGAGACTGGATCTTTCAAATGTTATCACTGCTGACATAGATGGCTATAAGCACAAAGGCAGTTTTTATAAGTAAAAATGAAAGAACACTCTGGAAAAGCCATTTATAAATTTAATAAAAACACTGTCCACTCCTCCCCACCCCCACTTATTTTTTGGGGGGCGGGGCAGACTTGGTATTTCTTTTTTATGAAGAGGAGGTAAGATAAATGTGGGACCGGAGCAAAGTGTGGTGACCTGGGAAGTAGATGATTCCCTATAAGAACGGCTGCAGAAGGAGAGTGTCCATGGGCCAGCTGACACCAGGAGCTATACAGTCTGATGTTTGAAAGAAGCTCCTTTCCTGTTACAAGTGCAGTGGTGTCCTTGAATGGGAAAAAACATAACTTGTTTTTTCCTTGACAACTTAATATAAGACTCCTTCCCAGAAGTAATTTCTGTACAGGCCTTTATAATAAAATTATTGCAGACATAAAGGCAGTCATGTCCCCAGTCTCAAATAGAGTGTGCCCATTCTGCCATCTTTCTGTTTCCTTTGCAGTCTTCATGGGCTCTGTTTGGAGAAACCCCGTGGAATTGCTGTAGGCACAAGCTGATGTTTTATGCTTTGCCTAGGCAGAGCATGACTGATTGGGCACTGCTGATATATGGCAATTGGGAGCAATAACATTTGGGGAATGAAAATAATTTTTGAAGCCTTGCTTTCTCTACCTCTGAAGCATTTTAATAAGCCTGTTCCTTATGACTTAAGGTAAACATGTCAAGCAGTCCGTAAAATCTGAATGAGATCTGTATGTGCAGAGTAATGAATTGCTCAGAACGTCAATCTTAGAGCATAAGAGCCTGTCAGGATACCTAGACTCAAGATACAGAATAGAATCTTGCCCTCTCAAATATACAGCTTCCATAAAAACCCTGGTTATAAGACATGATATTTGGGGATGGCAATTTAAGAAGCAGCCTCTATCAATCCACTTCTTGAGGTATTTTGGGATCCGTCCTTGGATGAAATTAGACCACTCTAGGAAATTGGACCATGATAGGATATTGATGTGTCCTGCATCCCTTCACCTTCTCAGAATGTCTTAGGATCTGACCTCAGTGTTAGGTCTCTGAATTTTGTAGTGAGTTGTAATATACAAGTGTTAAGAAATCTGTGTGTGGATTTTTGTGGCCATGTTCTTGGTGACATTGCCTTTGGATAATGTCTCAGGGACCTCTTATGATTTTTGAGATGAGATGTCACTTGACAGAACTGAACCTTTGCAGAAATTGGAAGTATTTTTGCTTTTTACATGATATTCTCGTTAGTTAAAGTTTCAGTGACTTCCTTTCTGTCTCAGTTTGCAGAAAACTTAAGAGGATAGTGTTACTTTCTTATAGCACTGCCGTTGTACCATCTCTTATGCTTGGAAGGTTTGCTCTTTTTCAGTTTTGTTTCACCTGACATTTCAGGTGAAAATGAAAATCGTATCCTATCTGAAAGAATCCAGTTAAAGAAACTTGTAATCATTTTTTTTCTTAATACAGGGCAGCCTGAGACAGGCGAAAGATGCCCCAGAGGTCAGCTATCAATATCAGCAGCTGCTGGGTGTTCCTGAAGGATGGTTTGAAGGATGGTAGTTTTCCCTCCACGTAAGATTAAGAAACTGTAGAAAGGAATTAGTCTTGTTTGTCAAAGGGTAAAGGACAGGTAGATACCAACTTCCTTCTCATGAAGTTTGCCATGCAAGGATTGATTCAGACTAAGTATCCAGCTTATGAATTATCATATCTGGTGACTTTTTTTCTTGTATCTTTAGTAGCAGAACTCTTTTCTTTTGTCAAAGTAAAGCTCACCAGCTGGTCCTCTGTTTCATCTACGTTTGGTCCTTTGATTACCAGAAGCAGGGGAGTTGAAGAGTTTGAAGGGAGAGGAAGTTGAAATCATAGTACCACGTGGAAACGGTGGGGTTGTTAGCTGTGCCACCTTTGGTGAGTCAGCAGATACTGCCTGTGAGCAAGCATTTGGCCCGGTACATTCTCTCCTCCAAATAGAAGTCAAACATCACAAGTCTCTAATCTCTCGGCTCCGCCTCTGCTATTGCAAAAGTAGGGCCCTCATTCAGCTCACCCCTCTCTGTAGCCTTTGGGGGAATGACTTTTTATATTGTTAACAAAAAGTCATTTTGTTGACGTTCTGTTTGTAGATGTATTTTCCTTAAGCTATTTATTACCACTGGCGAGGGTCAGAGTGGACCACAGGTTTGCCCCATTTCACCAGTGAAACGACGCTGAAAAGTCTTGTGAGTATAGCTCTCATAAATGAGTTAAGCATTCTAGGAAAACCCCTTATTTTGTAAAGTGCTGGACTCACAGTAGTCACTGGATGACTACAAGGATGGATAGATGAAAAGAAGGATCTTTTTATATGAACAGCCCTCTTATTAAAGCCTTTCTCTAAGATTCAGTTCCTCCGAAAACACTGTCTCCCAAAGCCTGGGTGTCGCCCGACCCTACTCCGCAGTGGCCTTCCTGTGTCACCATTACTGCATTGTATGAATGCTCATTAAAACAGACCATGCTTAGAGAGTGCTTACCATGAACCATGCCCTGTACCAGACACCTTTCACCTATTATGTCATTTAATTCTCGAGGCAATCCTGTGAGCCAAGGAGAGTGCAGTTTACAGATGTTTGCCCATAGCTTGCCCTGCTCGGGTGACTAGTAAACAGTGCGGTCTAGTCTCAAGAGTGAGTCTGTCTGATTCCAATGCTTCCAACTCCTGAATTCATGTCTTTGTAATGTGTGTGTGTCTCCCCACTACATGCCAGCTCCCTGAAAATTCGAGTCCTTTTTCTTTGTTTGGTGTACCACACAGCTTGTAGGCTCTCGGCTCCTTGACCAGGGATTGAACCTGAACCATGGCAATGAAAGCCCAGAATCCTAACAGGCCAGCAGGGAACTCCCACTGAGCTCTGTTTTATACAGCTTGTCCTCCTCGGTTTCAACCCCCAGGCCTGCTGTATAATATTAATTGGAATGAATGGAGAAGGAAGACCTGGAGCTCCATGCTGGTGCTGGAGCCAGGTGGACCACAGAGCCTCCCAGAGCACCACATATAGTTCACAGTAATCCTGCCCTGCCTTTACTATAGCGCCTTTGTGAGGATCGCATGAGAAAGAGCTTGTGGAAACCACAAGGGACTGTGTGAATGTTAAGAAGGATTCATAAACCAATTACCTGATGTATCCATTTTGTACATTCAAAATGGTTCAAGGCCAGGGTCCCTCAGAGCACCTGAAATATTTAAGTTTTTGGAGAATGCTTGGCCTAAGGCAAAATAGGGAACACAGATTTTTATCAAGCCAGGAGGAGAAAATTTAAAGGCTTATGGTGTTCATATACTTCCTGACAGATGGGCAAAAAAATAAAATAGGAATTCCAGTTAGATGCAAAAAAAAGCACCCCAGGCTAGTGGAATGCACACTGGGTGGGGAGTTCAGGGCCCGGTGTGTGTAACAAGGCTCGGGTGTACTGCCTTTCTTGGGGAAGTGCCTGCAGCCTGCTGCCAGGCCTCTGATCCCCCTGACTGTAAACGAGATATTCGGCCCGAATGTCTCCAGTGACCTGCCGCCCTAAACCTGTGTGTTTGGAGCCGTCCTGAGGTGCAGAGTTGTCAGTGTTCGTTCCAGATGCCAGCATAGGGGTGACTGCCAGTTTGAGGCCTGTCCCTGTGCTGGAGAGGGCTGGCAGACCCTCCTAGGCTGAAGCTGCAAAGGACCCGGCCTGTGCTGTGCTTTGGGTGTCCTGTGGAAGCTGGACTCCAAAGCTGGCGTGCGTGTGCATCAACTCCTCAGTCATGCCTTTAGTGCCAATTGTAGTCAGTCTTATTGGAGAATGTTCCATTTCCCCCATTTCACCTCTAATCTATTGTTTTCAAACTATTAGATTAGATTTCCCTTGTTTAAAGCAAATAAGATATTTTCCTACTGTACAATAGAAGAACGTTCTATAAGACTTTCTTACAACCTTGGAACTATTTATGCTTTCCATACTTGCTCTTTGGATAGAAAGCCCTCTGAGACTGATAAGAATGTGTCTTCTGATAACATCTTGTGTTTTGTAATGTTTGTTTTCGAGTGCATTGTTTAAGTGTCTTATTGACACTGGCAGGTAAACAGGGCAGAAGTGAATACTCTTCCCAGCTCCCCCCAACCTCCCCACCTGATTTGAACAGAGACTTGAATAAGCTTCAAGTATTTTAATACGAAAAGTACATTTTCAGTTGGTGCTTTTTTTTTTTTTTTTTCATTTTAATACATTTCTAAGGAAACGAGGTTGAATTTTTCAGTAGCTATCACTGCAGTTTTAGAACTAAAAACCTTTCTTTTCAAGATCACTACGTAGAGCTTTTCTGAAAAGAGAGCTGTGTGTGCAGAGGGCATCCTCTATTGAGATGGCTTCATATTGTAGCGTTTAGTGTTGGAAAAATCCTCTGTGATGATTTTATATATAGCCTAGCATTCCTATTCTTGCACATAATGCTGATGAAACTGTTCTTGCAAAACCTCGAGACCGTCTCTCCAGGCGTGTATGTCAGGTTCTTGGGGAACACCCGTTATCTCCTTGACAGTTGGTAGGCTCTGTACCTATTCCTTTTATTTATCAAATCTGCTTAGAAAGGCTGTAGAGAAAGACCAGGAATAGGGATAAAAATTGCTGAAAAAGATGGAAAGGGGAGGGAATTGGTCCATTCTGTTTGGTTCCTTGACACCTTCAAGTTTTGCTTCACTGAATTCTGTTCAGAATCAGTTTAGACTGTTTTGGTTAAGAATCAGTCATAATCGTCATTTCAGCATTCTTTAGAAACCTACCACACTTAGTCCAAATTCATCTGAGTATCAAATACCACGTTGCCTTGCCTTGCCTCTGTGGGTGGGGGCAGCGGTAGGAAATCTAATAGCAGAACCTATGCATCTGGTATTTGTGAACTCGCCTTAACCTGTCTTTAATGCAGAGCCTTTATTTGTCATCTTTTGACTTGGTGGCAGTGGTGGTGCATATAGGAATGATAACTGCCATGGTGGGTGTGTTTCAGAGAACCCAAGAGTGGTTTTTATTGCTGCGTCTATGTAAAATCCTCAGCGCCTGGTCAAGGGGTTGAATATTGGACACCAAATTGCTTTGTTAAAGCTGCACGGTTTGGACGTGAAATCATCACACCGAGCGATCGGCTTCTGTCAACTCTTCTGTAACTAGTACTCGCCAGGGGAGCATCTCTGTCCCCATGGGGAAGGTCAGCAGAGTGGTTGTGAGACAGAGTAATCTGGCCTGGGTCAGGCTGAAAGCTCTTATTGATATGGGATTAGTCTCGGTGGAGACAACGTGCTGTCACATGGGCATCACTGCGATCCAGAGGACTGAGAGGGGAGGCCTGGGGGGCGGGAGGGAAGCCGCTGAGTCACTGAGTTCATTCAAAGGCTACTGCAGGGTGGCCGACCGGCTGACAGACCACCTCTGACTGGCCGCCACCCCCGCACCTCTGGGTCATCGAGACTCCACTCCATGCTGGGCACGGAGGACAGCAGCACTTGACAAGGTAGGGATCCGCGAAGCTGCTCTGGCAGAAGGCAGCTGAGCATGTTCCCGGCGGTGGAGGAGAGGGCCCCTGGAAACGCGGGGCTGCAGTCTTTGGTCCTGCGTGTTGGCTTTTCCATACCGAGGGGAAGGGGGCTTGTCAGCCAGAGAGCTCCTCACCTGGTGGCTCAGAAATTCTGGAAGGGAAAAAGGAAATCGTCTGTGTCCTACTTGTGGCCAGCAGTGAAATACTGTCGACTCTTTTTTCTCATTTCGGCATCATTTCAAGTCATATTTAAACTCAGCAGTGAGCAAGCATCGTTGATGTGGGTGGACAAACATGCTTGAGAATTGAAATCTCTGTCGTTTCTTAGGTGCCACGCAGTCCGTTTCTTAGGTGCCACGCAGTCCGTCTGAGCTTTTGCGTTACTAGGAAAAGTACAGAAATGGATGCAGGGGAGGAAAGTAGAAGGTATTTGTGGTGGGGACAATTGGGGCAGAAGTCATAAAGTCCAGTAACTATCTCACTGTGCTAAGAAAAGGGAGTAGTTGTGTGGTCTTTGCCTTAGACACCCAGTCCTCCTTGTGTGTGTGTGAGTGTGCTGCATGCTGGGTGGAGAGTGTGTGTCCTTCTGTCCCCACCACACACACATGGGAGACACAGCTCAGTGACGGTTACCACGTGAAGGTGTCAAAAACAGAACTGCAGAGATGGGTCTGTAGATGAATTGTGTGCATGTATGTTGTCAGAAAAGATTGCTCATTGGTAGCAGATAAAGCCTTTCAAAGTAAACTGTTAACTGATGGAGCTCCCCCGGTGTAGGTTATTCATCCAGGAAAAGTGATTTTGGCCAATCTAGACTAAAAAGTGACTGCTTGAACTAAATGAGTTTTTAGTTTGTTTGTTTTTTAAGGAACTAGTAGTCACTGCCTCTTGATGTTTTCTTTGTGCATCCAGGCGGAACATAGGGGTTGCTTTATATTTTAACTTCTTCCCCACTCCCTCCCCTTTTTTCCCCTTTTGTCAAACCGAACGCTGAATTGTGTGAATTGTGTGAGTCTCAGTTTGTTCAGAGGTCTAAGGCAAGGAGCGCAGACAGTGGATGTCTGGTGGCTCCAGGAAGTGGGAGGATCAGTGATGGCGGGCAGAGGTTGTGTCGAGTCTAGAAGAAGGGAAGCCTGTTTGGTGCAAGAAGTGCTTGCCGTGTGATGGGTTGTGTTGGCAGCCAGTAAAGCCTGGATGGAGAGAAGAAAGATGAGGAGACTTTGGTGGGGAGGGACATTCCTTGATGCTGTCACCCTTTTCTGGCTGGCAGGAGCAGCAGTGGAGCCTGGTGGATAGCTGTTGCTTGGAAGGCGGTCAGGAACCACTTCATTCCTGCTCCCCTGGTCTCAGCGCAAGTGTGAAAACCTGCTTGATTTAACCTGTCCCTCTGGAAAAATGACTTTCCCCTTTAAAAAGAAAGGAATATGTGTCTTGGGCATTAATGAACTGTTGCTAAACTAACCTTCCTAAATAATTAAACTCCTGACTTTGAAGTAAAAGAGAACCTAAAAGTGAAGAGTTGAAATGTGACCCAGAATGTGGTTTAAATATTTCTTTCAAATTTTAAGAAAAGTTCAAAAAATGAGATAGAGAGTCAACCCTGAAATGCAAGAAGTTTATTTAGCAACACTCATTACAGGGGAGAAAAACAGAAGCTGGTTGGTCCTTGGGTTTTGTAAGTAACCAGCAGGGAGCCACGGGTGAGGGTTTTGTCTAACCTGGGGTCCGAGATTTATAGAGGGGTGGGAAGGCTAGATTATGGTGGGCAGGTCATTTCTAGCTCCAGAAACAAGCATGTGAAAGTGAACGTCGCTCTGTTGTGTCCAATTCTTTGTGATCCTATGGTCTATAGCCCGCCACGCTCCTCTGTCCATGGATTTTTCCAGGCAAGAATACTGGAGTGGGTAACCATTCCCTTCTCTAGGGGAGCTTCCCAACCTAGGGATCCAGCCTGAGTCTCCTGCTTTGGCAGATGGATTCTGAGTCACCAGGGAAGCCCGGATACAAGCATACGTGGTGGCAAGTCAATTTTAAAGGAATATATTGGAAGCTTTTTGCCCATTTGTAATGGTTCAACATAAGAATCTGAATTTTTACTATTAAATAAGATGGCATGTTCCCCATAACCTCCATAGTACCCAGTGTAGAATGTTAGCTCTTTCCTGCATAGTCAAGATAACTTGTGTTCAAGAAATGCAAATACATTTAAAGATTTAGCCTGACAGATGTCCTCCTTTTGGCTTTATGGAGCACAGAGGCATTTCCTTTCCAGCTAAGGGGTTTTCTAACTTTTCTCCTGGTCTCACTTAGATACTTGTGTGGGTGCCATCTATCTTCAAACCCACTGATTGCTCTAATTTGGAAATTTCTCCTTTTTTTCAGTTTTTTGCTTCTGAGGGTAGGTAGATTTTTTAAAACTTCATTAGATTGTGTCCAATATTTCTATGTATTTGAACTGAGTATGAGATATCTTGTGTCAGTTCAGTCTGCTATACCGACTAGCCTAATTAAATGGAACTGAGAAGTTCATTACGGGGGAACCTTTCTTCCAGTTGAGCCAGTGAGTCTTGGAGGGAACTTGGCTGCCACCCTCCTTTGTATCGTCTTCTTTCTCGTGGGAAGGAGGTCTGTGCATGCAGACAGCCAGTGATGTGGTCTCATGGCCACACGGGGTTCCACTCTACAGCTGTTGTCTGGTCACACGTGGTTCCACTCTAAGACTGTTATCTCGACACATGACTGTTCTCTTCCACCCGCCCCTGGATGGCTTCCGTTGGACAAGACATACCTTCCTCCTGCTCTGTCACTTCCACCAAGGCCATATTTGTATAAGATCATCTTTCCTCCAGAAGTTTAGGTCCAAAGTCTATGCATTTATGATGATATTCCAGTTCCCTTTAATTTTTCCCTGGTTGATTTGAAATCCCTTCTGTACTAACCTAGCATATTATGGCCCTCCACTGTAGCTGGGTTTTAAGTTTTACCTAAGCTGCTTTCTCCACGTCCCAAATTTCACATAAAATCTTCTTCACTGTGTCATTTTCTTGCCAACAGAATATCTTTTCACCCATGCTTGAGTGTCCTTTCTCTCGTTAGAAGTCGTCATTCTAGTGTCTTTCACATGTACCTAAGAAAATAACAATAATAAATACAGTTCCTGTTTTTCATCAGCATGTGTGTTGCTTGTCCACCTTTATCTTGAAAAATCAATGACCTTCACCTGAAAGAAACCAGGAAAATACCTCCCTCGGGTTCCAGAACTGCCCTCAGAAAGTCCAGGATGTGTTCATGCAGTCCCTGGTTCCTGTGTGAGTTAGCAGATGGGAGAGGAGAGGGCGGGCTTAGCCTTGGCGAGCTGTCACATCCTTCTTTGTCCTGTTGATCATTTTCTTCAGGAAGTCTGCAGCCCTTGGGGAGTGATGAGCTCATGCACGCAGGGCCCCACGTGTTTCCCGCCCTCCCCAGCTCCTGGAGCATCTTGGGACTCGGTTTTGCAACCCAGGCCATCGGGTCCTTGCTATAGAGCTGCCACTTCCCTTCCTGCCCTTCTCCCCCTAGACTGAACCCTTCTTGGGTAAGGAACCCTTCCCAGAATCTGAAAACTCAATGCTTCCTTCCAGAGAAGATAGACACACCTTCACGTTTGTGTCCTCTCTCAGGGGTTTCCACAGGTCCTCATCGAGGGGTGCGAATCCAGGCTGACAACCCCTGGCATAAATCATACACAGGTCGCTTTGAAACCTGGCAGTTTCTCTTACTGCAGTCTGTATTATGGGTTGTCTGTTTGTATCTTGTGTGATTCCACTTATTGTTTATTTTTGGAACCCAAGTGCCCAGAATTGGATTAGTCGCAGTCTTCAGTTCGTATCATGCTCATCTCTGGTCTATGCAGAACTCTCTTGTCACTCCGGGTTCTGTGCGATTTGCGGCCTTGGGTTGGAGGCCCAGCCTCACAATTTTTTATGACCTTGAATGGGTTACTTAGCACCCTCCCTCTTCTTTCCTCAGTTGTAAAATGAGGAAAGGAATACAGCCTCATAAAGTTGCTCAAGAGGATTACATGAAAGAGTGTGCTTTATTTATCTCTGAAACCAGTGAAATGAGATACTGAATGTGTAGTGCCCTGTGAGGAGCAGGTCCTCAATATCTGACACCATCACTATTGTCATTTTGGCCTGCTATGGTCTGGGAAAATAGAGGAGGTGAAGTTAAAGAATTTTAGCCCTGTCCCTTGCAATCTTAGGCATGAGACTTCCTTCGTACAAGGGTGTATATTGAGAACTTCTGTTAAAAAGAAAGAACCCTATCTCAATGAAGCCTGAGCCCGTGGCAACCCTTCTCACTTCAAAAGGTTGAAAGTCCTGCGTCCACACTGTCAGCAGCACGTGCTACCACTTCTTGCTCATGAGACGACCACAGGTGTGTCTCGTGTCCAGAACTAGGGTTCGGACTCTGAGGGCAGAGTCTGTCTGTGATTCTCACTGTTACGTGCAGGACAGCACCCATCATGAAGAGTTGCAGAGAACATAAGTGGAGGTTCCTAGATCACAGGCCCCAGACTCACAGCTAGAACCCACAGACATGCTTATATATACCTACACAGTATTTTTGAAAAATTAGGAAGTGGCCCTTTGCACAACAAAATCACAGCAAAATATTTCACTTAAAAAATCAGATATTTGGATTTTTTTTTCCATGCAAAATTATGTAGCATCTTGGAGCCCACCGTCCCACCTTATAACAAAAGTAGAGTTGAGAAGCAGATACCTGGTAGTAAACAGGGCCTGCACTCTCCAATTTAACCACAGTCCCCACTGCTCCCTAATGTCTGCCCAGCACTGTCCCCTCACATCTCACCCATGTGATCTCCTGGAGTTCACACCGCCCTTCTGGAGGGCACTACCTATTAAACACCTTATTTCATAGATTTCACTGGAGTTGGGGACCAATCCCCATTACGGTATGAGAGCCCTATACCAGCAAGGAGGTATTCACCCAGGTAGTGCTTCTTCTATGACCTGGCACTGGGTGCTAAGGGAGGGCAAAGGAGATGGAATGGGTCCTGTGACCAGCTCACGTTGCAGGTACAGGGATGGCCGCAGTGAGAGACCACACGTGCCAAATGAATGGTGCAAATAAAGAATTAAAAGAAGGAACATCTGCTTCTGCCTGGGTTGCTCATGGGGGTCTCCTGAATGAGACAGGGCTCTTTAAGGATGATAGGATTTCAGTATCTGGGGGAGAAAACAGCCTTCTCCCTGGGGGGAGTGACATATGCAGGAAAAGGCAGCTGTGACTTGACCTGTCTGACCCATACGTGGAGAGGGCTGGGGAGACAGACAAGGAGCCATTAAGACCAGACAGTGGCATTTGGCACACAGGCTGTGGGGAGCTGCCAGAGACTTTCTGAGAATATTGAAATCAAAAGAGTGAGAAATGAAAATGTTTTCAACTGTCAGCAAACACCCCAAGGCAGAAACGGCTGTGGCCGTGTTTTCTCCGCTGTCCCCTGCACCCTCACCCTGCTTTTTCTTGGGGCTGTCTCCTCAAGGCTGCTCGGGTGGCATCGGGAAGGCCCCCTTCCTCTGAGGTCTCCGGCCATCGGGTTGGCAGAGGCCCAGTGCTCTCAGGCCCAGAGCCCGCAGACAGGTGATGAATTTCACATGCAATTTGAAGTGCATTGAAGGGGTGTGGTGACACTTAGAAAGGAGTTTAACTTGCCTGTCAGATCCAGAGATGGAAAGCGTGTCTTGGCCAGTCTTAATTATTTCAGACGGAATCGGACACTTTGTATCTGGCTCCAACCAGATTGTACGTCTAATTAAGTGAGACTCACTGGGGTCTGCTGGTTGTCATTTGCTGCCCACCAGCGAGCAGTGGCAGAGATGCTGCCTTCCTGGTGTTTGGTGCTGAGGTCTGGGTCATGGTGAGAAACACTGCTGTCCCCTTGGGAGCACATTCTACTGCAAAAACTGCTGCTGTGCTAGTTCAGTCGCTCAGTCGGGTCCGACTTTTTGCAATCCTGTGGACTGCAGCACACCAGGCTTCACTGTCCTTCACCATCTCCCAGAGCTTGCTCAGCCTCATGTCCATTGAGTCTGTGATGCCATCCAACTATCTTATCCTCTGTCGCCCCCTTCTCCCGCCCTCAGTCTTTCCCAGCATCAGGGCCTGCTGCTGCTGCTGCTGAGTAATTACCCCTCCTCACCTTTCCAAAGTTGGCCTCTGTCCTCACACCAGAGGTGACTGACATGCCGTCTCAAAGCTGGCTTCCTTAGCTTCTCCCTTCAGTAAGCGCTCTGACCCGTCTAGTCTGCACCATGCCTTCAGAAAACCTGTGGCATAATCACCATCAGAAACGGGTACAGATGCTTCTTAGCTGGGATGACCTGGTGCCATTCCTGGCTAAAACATCCCACTCCCCGCTGTGGGACCACCAGCCTGGCTGGGATGCGGCCCCAGAGAGCAGAGATGTGAGCCCTGCCCCTGGAGCTCAGGGCTGCTTAGTCCCATGTTCATTCTGTGAGTATTTCAGGTCTGGTTTATTTCATTTTCTGTCTGCAATGCATCTAGATAGGTTTTCACAATGACGCCTCAAAAAATGACTGGTGATGGAGGGATTCAGGATTGCAGAAGCCCTGAATAGAGAGGAGTGGTCATCACACAGCAGCCATGTGGCATCAGGGGCCTTTCAGACAACCTCATGGCGTTTTCTACAGGGCAGTGCTGCACTCCTTTCCCATTCACTCTCCAGAAGTTTCTCAGTCCTGTTTTATATGCCCTGCTGCTGCTAAGTCGCTTCAGTCGTGTCTGACTCTGTGCGACCCCATAGACGGCAGCCCACCAGGCTCCCCCGTCCCTGGGATTCTCCAGGCAAGAACACTGGAGTGGGTTGCCATTTCCTTCTCCAATGCATGAAAGTGAAAAGTGAAAGTGAAGTCGTGTCCGACTCTCCACGACCCCATGGACTGCAGCCTACTGGGCTCCTCTGTCCATGAGATTTTATATGCCCTAAGAATCCTTTAAAGCTCCGGAGAAGTGAGTGACAGTAAATGACCTACGTGCACGCGTGCTGGATTCCCAGGCTTCTTTATGACAAATTTGAGGGGAATCATTCACTTATCAAATAGAACCATTTTCCTTTTTCCCCACTCATAAAGTGAGAAATGTGATGTCACTTAATGGACTTGAGTTTAAAGAATGTATCCTTTGGACGTGAGTTAATTTTACCTGAGTGTTAGTCTGTGGTTTTGTGCAACAGTTAGCAAGTGAACCGTGGTACCTCCAGAAATGAGGTGGAAGAAGCAAGGGGCTGATCCCCAGGTGTGCAGAACTGGAAAACAAAGGAATAGCCCACAAAACAGGCTTTAGAAAAGTAACACCTGTTGCCTAGGTAGTGCTTTGGTTAATCATTCTTTAGAAAAGAAACAGGTGAAAAGGAGGAGTTCTGAGGTTCCCAGCTGGACTAGAGCTTAAGTGTGTACATTGGCCCCATAAATAAATGGAAATACATGAGTATGTGAATGCAGAACATCAGCTCTGGGAGAGTGGACCACTAGCTATGAAGTGGTTTTCTATGCACAACAAAATTTAATCAGTTCAGTCTGGTCGCTCAGTCCTGTCCAACTCTTTGTGACCCCGTGGACTGCAGCATGCCAGACTTCCCTGTCCATCACCAACTCCCACAGCTTACTCACACTCAGGTGCATCAAGTCAGTGATGCCATCAAACCATCTCATCCTCTGTCGTCCCCTTCTCCCGCCTTACTCTTTCCCACCATCAGGATCTTTTCCAAAGAGTCAGTTATTCACATCAGGTGGCCAAAGGATTAGAGTTTCAGCTTCAGCATCAGTCTTTCCAATGAATATTCAGGACTGATTTCCTTTAGGACTGACTGGTTGGATCTCCTTGCAGTCCAAGGGGCTCTCAAGAGTCTTCTCCAACACCACAGTTCAAAAGCATCTGTTCTTCGGCATTCAGCTTTCTTTATAGTCCAACTCTCGCATCCATACCTGACTACTGGAAAAAACCATAGCTTGACTAGACAGAACTTTGTTGGCAAAGTAATGTCTCTGCTTTTTAATATGCTATCTAGACTGGTCATGGCTTTTCTTCCAAGGAGCAAGCGTCTTTTTATTTCATGGCTGAAGTCACCATCTGCAGTGATTTTGGAGCCCCCAAAAATAAAGTCTCTTACTGTTTCCATTGTTTCCCCACCTATTTGCCATGAAGTGATGGGACCAGATGCCATGATCTTTGTTTTCTGAGTGTTGAGTTTTAAGCCAACTTTTTCACTCTCCTCTTTCACTTTCATCAAGAGGCTCTGTAGTTCTGCACTTTCTGCCATAAGGGTGGTGTCATCTGCATATCTGGTGCTATTGATATTTCTCCCAGCAGTCTTGATTCAAGCTTGTGCTTCATCCGGCCTGGCATTTCACATGATGTACTCTGCATGTAAGTTAAATAAGCAGGGTGACAATATACAGCCTTGATGTACTTCTTTCCCTATTTGGAAGCAGTCTGTTGTTCCATGTCCAGTTCTAACTGTTGCTTCTTGACCTGCATATGGATTTCTCAGGAGGCAGTCAGGTGGTCTGGTATTCCCATCTCTTTCAAAATTTTCCAGGGTTTGTCGTGATTCACAGAGTCAAAGGCTTTGGCATAGTCAATAAAGCAGAAATAGATGTTTTTCTGGAACTCTCTTGCTTTTTTGATAATCCAACAGATGTTGGCTATTTGATCTCTGGTTCCTCTGCCTTTACTAAAACCATCTTGAACATCTGGAAGTTCGCGGTTCACATATTGCTGAAGCCGGGCTTGGAGAATTTTGAGCATTACTTTACTAGCGTGTGAGATGAGTGCAGTTGTGCGGTAGTTTGAAGATTCTTTGACATTTCCTTTCTTTGGGATTGGAATGAAAACTGACCTTTTCCAGTGCTGTGGCCACTGCTGAGTTTTCCAAATTTTCTGGCATACTGAGTGCAGCACTTTCACAGCATCATCTTTTAGGATTTGAAATAGCTCAACTGGAATTCCATCACCTCCACTAGCTTTGTTCATGGTGATGCTTTCTAAGGCCCACTTGACTTCCCATTCCAGGATGTCTGGCTCTAGGTGAGTGATCACACCATCATGGTTGTCTGGTTCATGAAGATCTTTTTTGTATAGTTCTTCTGTGTGTTTTTGCTACCTCTTCTTAATAAATATCTTCTGCTTCTGTTGGGTCCATAACATTTCTGTCCTTTATTGTGCCCATCTTTGCATGAAATGTTCCCTTGGTATCTCTAATTTTCTTAAAGAGATCTCTAGTCTTTCTCATTCTATTGTTTTCCTGTATTTCTTTGCATTGATCGCTGAGGAAGGCTTTCTTATCTCTCCTTGCTATTCTTTGAAACTCTGCATTCAAATTGGGTATATCTTTCCTTTTCTCCTTTGCCTTTAGCTTCTCTTCTTTTCACAGCTATTTGTAAGGCCTCCTCAGACAGCCATTTTGCCTTTTTGCAGTTTATTTTTCTTGGGGATGGTCTTGATCACTGCCTCCTGTACAATGTCATGAATATCCATCCATAGTTCTTCAGGCACTCTGTCTATCAGATCTAGGCCCCTGAATCTATTTCTCACCTCCACTGTATAATAATAAGGGATTGATTTAGGTCATACCTGAATGGTTTAGTTGTTTTCCCTACTTTCTTCAATTTAACTCTGAATTTTCCAATAAGGAGCGTGCCCATCAACATAAAATTGGATTAAAGATTTAGGGAGCATGGCCCCGCCCATCAGTACAAGACCCAGTTTCCCACTCAGTCTTTCCCATCAGGAAGCTTCCATAAATCTCTCATCCTTATCCATCAGAGGGCAGACAGAATGAAAACCACAGTCACAGAAAACTAATCAAGCTGATCACATGGGCCACAGCCTTGTCAATGAAACTATGATCCATGCTGTGTAGGGCCAGCCAAGACGGATGGGTCATGGTGGAGAGTTCTGATGAACGTGGTCTGTGGTCCACTGGAGAAGGGGATATCAAACCACTTCAGTATTCTTGCCTTGAGAACCCCATGAACAGTATGAAAAGGCAAAAAGATAGGACACTGAAAGATGAACGCCCCAGGTCAGTAGGCGCCCAATATGCTATTGGAGAACAGTGGAGAAGTAACTCCAGAAAGAATGAAGAGACAGAGCCAAAGCAAAAACCACCACCCTGTTGTGGATGTGACTGGTGATGGAAGCAAGGTCTGATGCTGTAAAGAGCAATACTGCATAGGAAACTGGAATGTTAGGTCCACGAATCAAGGCAAATTGAAAGTGGTCAAACAGGAGATGGCATCGACATTTAGGAATCCGCGAACTAAAACTGACTGGAATGGGTGAATTTAACTCAGATGACCATTGTATCTACTACCGTGGGCAAGAATTCCTTAGAAGAAATGGAGTAGCCCTCATTATCAGCAAGAGTCCAAAATGCAGTACTTGGATGCAATGTCAAAAACAAAAGAATGATCTCTGTTTGTTTCAAGGCAAGCCATTCAGTATCACAGTAATCCAAGTCTGTGCCCCAATCAGTAATGCTGAAGAAGCTGAAGTTGAATGGTTCTATGAAGACCTACAAGACCTTCTAGAACAAACACCCAAAAAAGATGTCCTTTTCATTATAGGGGACTGGAATGCAAATGTAGGAAGTCAAGAGATACCTGGAGTAACAGGCAAATTTAGCCTTGGAGTACAAAACAAAGCAAGGCAAAGGCTAACAGAATTTTGTCAAGAGAACGCACTGGTCATAGCAAATACCCTCTTCCAGCAACACAAGAGAAGACTCTACACATGGACATCACCAGATGGTCAACACCGAAATCAGATTGATTATATTCTTTGCAGCCAAAGATGGAGAAGCTCTATACAGTCAGCAAAAACAAGACTGGGAGTTGACTGTGGCTCAGATCATCAACTCCTTATTGCCAAATTCAGACTTAAATTGAAGAAAATAGGGAAAACCGTTAGACCATTCAGGTATAACCTAAATCAAATCCCTTACAATTATACATAATTTAATCTGACTTTATGTATTTCTGTATTTTTTGAAACTGTAAGAATTAGTCAAATACAGATCTGTGCACACAGCCACATATATGAACCTGACTGGGTATGGAAGGAATTCCTAGGCTTAAAATGAAGTGGGAGAAATGACAAAAGAATAGATCGATAGGATTTGACAACAAATATGTTACTTTTATGAAAAGAATTTAGACAAACTGGAGAAAAATAATTCCACTGTATTCATGTTACCATCTTCAAACGGCTTAGTCTCGTAAGAGCATCTGGCTGGTCAAATAATGCACCTTCCTCCCAAAGGTGTCCACATCCTAATCCCTAGGCTTTATTAATATGTTACCTTACATGATAAAAGGGACTTTGCACGTGTGATTAAGTTACTTTTGAGGTGGAAATGTTAACCGGGATTACCAAGTGGCTCCAATATAATCAAAACGGTCTTTATAAGAGGAAGGCAGAAAGAGATGTGTGGACAGAAACAGAGGGTCGGAGTCTGAGAGAGGTTGCAAGAGTGAGACTGCGGCTTGAAGGTGGAAGCAGAGGCCTTAAGCCAGGGAGTGCCAGAAGCCAGCAGAAGCTAGATGGGAGGAAATGAATTCTCCCCCAGAGCCTTTGGGAGTCTTAATTTTGGCCTAATTGAAACCATTTTAGCTTCTGACCTGCAGAGCCCTAAGATAATAAACGTGTGTTGTTTCAAGTCACGAAGTTTGTGGTAATTTGTTTCAGCAGGTATAGGAAACAAACACAGAGCCCAGATGAATGAGAAACTTTTGTAGTGATGATGTCTGCTGTCACTTAGCAAGTGCTGCCGTGTCGGGACTGAATAGTGTGCTTTGCCTGTATCATCTCTCGTAACCCTCACTGATCTGTGGGGAAAGTGGTGTAACCCTCGTTTTTACAAATAAGTAAATTATAGGGTTTAAATTGTTAAATTGTATATCACACCATTACTGTCAGAATTAGGACTCTGTATGCCCGTGTGACTCCAAAACCCATACATATGTATCTTTATGTGTCACTTATGAGTACATGCAAAGGATATATGCTAACTTGTAAATAGTGGTTGGGGTTATAAGTGATATTATCTGCTTATGGTTTTATTTTAATTTACGCACTTTCTATAGAGAGTATATAATCTCAGGTTCAGAAGAAGGGGAAAAAGTTCTTAGTGAAAGACTGGTACCTTGCTTCTCATGGTTTATCATGGTTGACAGCAAAGCCTCCCAGAGAATGTTCTTTTCTGAATGAGAAGCCCTCTAGAAAGCACTCTCAAAGGTGGTTGTCAAAGTGTGCCTTGATCTAATAGTTGGCCTTATCACAGCATCTCCAGGTATTGTCCTTGGTTATTCTCAGGGCTGAGCACATGTTCAGGGTCGGGTGATGGATGCTGTGGTGAAGGCGGGTAATGCCGTAGGAGGTGTTGGAATGTTTGCATCTGATGATCTCTGCCCCTTTAACGCTATTGACGTTTGCCAGAGGGGCAGCTGTCCTGGCCACGCCTGTTCTGAGCTGAGCAGTGACTTCCGCTTCAGGGCACCGCCATTTGGCCCTCAAGACAGTTGGCAGTGCGGGAATGGGCTTGTTTTTAGGGCATCTATTGTTTTTCTTTGCCTCTCAGCCTGAGGCAGGCCCCCAGGGAGAGAAATCGAGTATCTTAATGCCCTTCTTCTCACTCCTCCCTGTCCAGGCTTCCTCTGTAGGGCCTCTGTGCATCTCTTACCGCTGAACCAGCTCCTAGTGGATATTCTTGCAGCAGCGTCTGCCTTTCACTTAATCCCACCCTAACTTTTGCTGCTGTTGTGTCTGCGAGTCTTTACTTTTACCGGCAAAAGGGAGCATAATACTGACTAGGGCTTTACTCTTCAGCTGTGACTCAGGAGCAAATTTTCCTCCCTAAATGTGGGGCTTTGCTTTGTTTTGATACAGAGCCATGTGTTTTCTGTGTTCCAAGCCCCTCCTTTTCCTGTAGAGCACATTGTTTAAAGTTTGCTAACATTGGAGACTTCTTCTAAGTTCTTAGAAGAGCCCTTCCCCACTTAGATACACATGATCATGGAGACCACGTGGCCTGTCAAAGCCTTTGTGACGTGGAGCAGCCTTGCAAATCTGGTCACCTGACCTGTAAGCTTAGGAACTCACTAACTTTATAACAGTTTGAGCAAGAGTGTCACAGCAGCTGCCCAGGCAGGAAATCTGAGGATGTCATGGGCACTTTAACTCCTAATGGAAGAGCCCCGTGGAGGCAGGGCTGCAGGTGGCGTGGCTGGGTCGGCGCTCTCACAGGTCCTTGAGGCCGTTGAGGCCCTACTGGCCGTTGAGGCTGGGGCCCGGGAGGCGTATGTGTCTGTAGTAGCCCGTTGCTAGGAAGGAAGCCTGGAACTCCTACAGGGACATCACACAGCTGGGTTGCTGGTGGTTACAGGCTGCCTCTTTATGGGTGACTGTTTCATTAAGATTGTGGCTAATAAAAAGTGAGTGAGCAGCCTTTTAAATTAAATGTGGTAGTACCCACCCGTGTACTTGAACATAAAGTACATCTCTTTCCAAGCTTAGACAGTGATTTCACCCAGCTCTGGTTGGACCTCTTGGTTGCTTAGCTGATTTGTGTTCACTTTGATTGTTTCTCTGACTGTTGGGCAGCATGACTGTAGAGGGATGAGAGGCAGTACACCGTAGTGATAGGCCGACTATCACAGTGGGTCTTGGAGTGCCTGAGTTCTGGCTCTACTTTAGCAAGTCAGAGTGACCCTGAAGATCCATCCAGTTAACTTCTCAGTTTCACCATCTGTAAAATGGGTTTATACCCAAAAGGCAGGCTTTTACATTGACTGCTTTTTGATGGGGAAGAGGATGATAATAGAAATTAACATTTATGAACACTTGCTGTGTGCCAGTGAAGAAGGAACTGGCAACCCACCTCAGTATTCTTGCCTGGAGAATCCCAGGGACAGAGGAGCCTGGTGGGCTGCCATTTATGGAGTCACAGAGTTGGACACGACTGAAGTGACTTAGCAGCAGCAGCCGCCGTGTACCAGACATATTGAATTAGGCACTTTAAGCACATTATTTAATCATAATAATGCCTCTAGGAAGATGCTCTTATGCCCACATTTTTATATACACAAAAAGCAAAGTTTGGTGAGGCCAAGGAGCTTGACCAGTGTTACATGAACTACAGATTACAGAGCCAAGATTCTGACTCAAAAGTGCAAATTCCTCATCACATTGAAATGTGAGTGGGAATAAATATTAAAGAAAAATATTCATACCCATCCATTTATCAAAAGTTCAACTCTAATTGTGTGATTTATATGAGGATGAGAAGCAGTTACCACTCTCATATGATGTAAATTGGTACCACCATTTAGAAAAGCGTGTAGTCAGCTTCCTGGAAAACTGAAGGTAGTCTACCAGTTCTACCTCTCAGCGTGTCCTGGAGATGCCCCTTCACACATACAAGGAGACAAGAGGAGGATTCGACAGCACAGCAGTGTTTATGGTGGTAAATAAATGAAACGCAGCTGAGACTTTCACCAGCAACTGAATTGTTGGAATCCTCATATGATGGAATACTACATGGCCATTAAAAGGAGCACTTCTTAAAGATTGTAGCTCATGAAACAAAGCCATTAAAATGAAAATGGCTGTATCAGTATAGATAACCTTACAACAGTGAATGAGGGAGAAGCAACATATCAGAGATAATGCAGAAGAGAATACTATAGAATTTAAGAAAGAAACACTTTTTACATGTATGGGAGTTTAGGTTGCATGATAACCTGGCAGGGCAGGTTCACAGCAGCTTCAGTGGCTTGATTGTCTTTGATGAAGAGTATGGGGGCAAGGATGGATACAAACGGCAGCTTCAAGTATAACTGTAAGCTGAGATTTCCTTTCAAAATATCTGGACGCAACTATGAGCAAAGTTTGTCATTTATTAAATCGGGTAGGCAGTGCACAGTACAATTCTCTATTGGTCTGTGTGTTCTAAATCTTTTCTGATAAAAGCAGAAGAAGCTACAGAGATGACCTTTGGGGAGCTCTCCGTTTGGAATTTCTGGCAAAGATCGCCACACATTCTTGTGACCTTTTCTCAGTGGCCACACATCTTCATCCTTTGGGGGCAAATTAGATTTAAAAAAAATAAAAGGCAGTTGCATTGAATCTGAGTGAGGTGGATAATAAATCAGGAGAATGCTGGTTTTTAAGTGGAATTTGGCATGGCAGTCAGAGAGAGACGACGTCTTCCAGGCGTTGTGGGAGACAGTGCCTGTGCGCCCAAGCTGAGCTGGCAGGAGGACAGAGTGCATCCGCATGCGTGTGTAAGTTGGGTCCACTTTTGCTCGCAGGTTACCCTTGCGGTGGACCTGTCTCCTAACCATGTGAGTGTCTTGTGACAGACCTGCGTGGTTCATCTCTGTTGTGGTCATCTGGTCCTGCAAGCACTAAGCAGGTACATGTGCAATTAGGCTAACACATCAAACACATGAAATCAGGAGATGGTCTGCAATGGGTTCCACAGCTGAGACTCTCACACTCCAGGGGACAGTTGACTGTTAGTCACCATCCGGAACGTCAGCCTCTTCCAGAGAGGATGTCAGCGCCAGGTGGGGCCCCTTGGACAGCACAGACTCTACTGCTCCCTGAGTGCTGGTGGACGCCTTTGGAAGCAACGGGCTGCCTCGGGTGATAGAGACTCTGCTCTTCTTTGGGCCCCTGGATGCTCTGCACCACAATTGCTCTGCACCGCTCTGCTCGAGGCTCAGTGGCCACCGGCCTCCCCAGGGGAGAAGCTGGCTCTGGGCTCTGCATGCAGCAAATCTATTGTGAAAAGTTCAATTTTTTCCCACAGAGAAACAAGCGTTTCTCTTCTCACATTTGCTTTTCCTTGTTTCATATCCTGTCTTCATTTGCACTATCTAAAACTGGCTTTCAGTGTTCTCTGCTCTGCTTTTATCATTCATGGAGCTCAGCATTTACCAAGTAAAAGGCAGGGCCTTGGAGTCAAGTAGACATTTCAGTTCTTGCCTCTGCCTCTGCCTGACTAGGTGTGTGGCCTTGCACACATTGTTCAGCCACTGATACACAGTTGTCTCACACTCACATGAGCCCATTAAGGGCAGTTGTGATGATTAAATGAGGTGAGGAGTGTACAGGACCTTGCCTTTGACTTCCAGGTTAAATGTGGGTTGACATCTCCATACATACCTTCTTAAAAGTGCATTCATCCTTAGTCTTTTTTTTTTAATTAATTAACTGTTTAATTAATTGCTTTGGCTGTGCAGGGTCTTAGTTGCAGAATGTGGGTGTTTTGTTTTTTTAAAGTTGCGGTGTGCAAACTCGTAGTTGTGGCATGTGGGATCTGGTTCCCTGATGAAGAATCAAACCTGGGCCCCCTGCTTTGGGAGCACAGGCTTAGCCACTGGACCATCAGGCAGGTCCTGCACCCTCAGTCTCGATTTCCCTTTTATCTGCTGCTGTTGTATTTTACATAGTACATCTTTATGATTATGGAAACAGAAAGCCTTCGGCCTCTTAATCACATTTACTTACTAAGTAAGCAGCAGCCGAACCCCTGCAGTCACTGTAACTGTCCTTTGAAACTAAACTCAGACTATAAGGCATTCTGTGGCAGAGCACGTGAATGTCTGTTTGTTTACCTGTTTCATGAAGGTACTAGAATAATTCTATTTTGCTAGAATAATTTTAGCAAAGAGTCGGTGATAACTGAGCAACTAAGTGCACAGAATAATTAGGATCTTTTTTTACCTCCTTTTGGTAAATCACGAGATGAATTTAGTTTGTCAGCTGGGTTTTGTCTTTTCATGAAGCTTGACAACATCCCATCTTGGCTGCAATGAATTTATAAAGGAAAATGGAACATCCAGGAACAACCAAAGGCTTGTGTGTGATCCAGACAAGCTAGCTCTGATATAAACTATATCTGTTATTTCCATTTCTATCTGAGATCCCCACCTACCATAACTCGAAATAATTCGTGGCTGCTTTCACATGCCCTTTGCAAAACTCTGGGAGTGAAAGCGGCTCATTTATTGCTTGGTTTGCTTGATCCTACTTTCCCATCTCTAGAATGATAATGGGGTCACACACCAGATCTGCTTATACCCCTGTTGTTATGTCTTTGTCCCTCAGTTGGTTCTGCGTATGCAATATGGCTGTAAGGAACCTGAATTGTCATGTGGGTTCTATCTAACCTGACGGGGCTCACGTTTGTGATAACCTCTTTTTTTTTAATATATATTTTATTGATGTATAGTTGACTTATCGTGTTTCAGGTACACAGCAAGGTGATTCAGTTATACATATACACATATATTATTTTCAAAATTAATTTCCACTATAGGTTATTATAAGTTATTGACTATAGTTCCCTGTGCTATACAACAAACCTCTGTTGCTTGTTGCATATCTTTTTTTTTTTTTTAAGTAGAAACCTAGCATTCTGTTCATACTAAAACAAGTAGAGTCAAAATGTCATAAGTTTTTTAGTTAGGCAAAAATTCATAAGTTTTCTAAAATATATATACTATACATGTTATTTATATATATGTATACAAAAGGTTTTCTACTATGCTTGATAAAGTTTCAAGAAAGAACGTCAAACAAAGAGATGAGAAATTGGAAAACATCAACTAAATGGAATGGGAGCACTGAATATGAAATAGAAAAAGTGAAACAAACTAGATAAACATAAGAGAGAATCTTATAGTACATTTGTTTTTAAACACGGCTGCTATTAGAATCATCTAGAGCTCTGGAGAATAAAAAACAATGCCTGGGCATTTGTATTTTTCAAGAAATTTTGAGATAATTTGATGTGCATCTGGATTTTAAAAAATGATTACAGATTTTTCTATTAAATCATAGTTTTGGTGATGTATCATTCTTTTTTTTTTCTGTTGACCAGTCATGATGCAGTGGTATTGAGTAATAGTTATATAATAATAATAGTAAAAGATGTTTATCAGTTTTCACAATCAATAGCCAGACAAAAAATAAAAGATAATTACAATTGCAAGCCATAATGGGAACATGATTAACCTAACAATATAAAATAATTACACACAATTTGGGGGAGTCAAGCAGAGTGTTGTGGTAAGTGGAAGTGCATACACGCACATGTTTTCATCTGCTGAGCCAGTCTGTTTTTGGTTGGTGCATTTAATCCATTTATGTGTGATCCTGTTACCTTTTTCTTAATTGTTTTGGGTTTATTTTCTGTAGGTCCTTTCCTTCTCTTGTGTTTCCTGCATAGAGAAGTTCCTTTAGCATTTGTTGTACAGCTAGTTTGGTGGTGCTGAATTCTCTTAAATTATGCTTGTCTAGAATGCTTTTGATTTCTCCATCACATCTGAAGGAGACTCTTGCTGGGTAGAGTATTCTTGGTTGTAGCTTCTTCCCTTTCATCACTTTAAATATGTCATGCCATGCCCTTCTGGCTTGTAGAGTTTCTGTTGAGAAATCAGAGGATAGCCTGATGGGAGTTCCCTTGTATGATATTTTTGTTTTTCCCATGTTGCTTTTGATATTTTATGTTTGCCTTTAATTTTTGTCAGTTTGATTGCTATATGTCTCCATGTATTCTTCTTTGGGTTTATCCTGCCTGGGACTCTATGCTTCCTGGACTTGGTTGACTATTTCCTTTCCCATGTTAGGGAAGTTTTCGGCTGTCGTCTCTTCCAGTACTGTCTCAGGTCCTTTTTCTCTGTCTTCTCCTTCTGGGAATCCCTATAACGTGAATGTTGGTATATTTAATGTTGTTCCAGAGGTCTCCTAGGATGTCTTCATTTCATTTGATTCTTTTTCTACATTCTGTTCTGTGGCAATGATTTCCACCATTCTGTCCTCCAGATCATTTGTCTGTTCTGCCTCAGTCATCCTGCTACTGATGCCTTCTGCTGTATTATACATCTCTGTTTGCTCTTTAGTTCTTGTAGTTCTTTGGCAAACATTTCTTGCATCTTCTCCATTGTTTTCACAAGATCTTGGATCATCTTTACTATCATTCTGAATTCTTTTTGTGGAATATTGCCTATCTCTGCTTCATTTAGTTGTTTTTCTGGAGTTTTATTGTGTCCCTTTGTCTGGGACATAACTCTCTGCTTTTTTATCCTGATTAACCTTCTGTAATGTGGGTTTTGCTTTAGCCGTTGTGGGACTGCGGTTCTTCTTGCTTCTTCGGACTGCCCTCTAATTGAGGAGCCTAAGAGACTTACGTAAGCTTCCTGATGGGAGGAACTGGTGGTGGGAAAAACTGGGTCTTGCTCTGGTGGGCAGAGCCTTGATCAGTAAAGCTTTAATCCAATATCTGCTGATGGGTAGATATTGGATTAACTACCTCCCTGGTAGTTGTTTGGCCTGAGGTGACCCAGCCCTGGGGTCTACGGGCTCTGTGACAGGCTCAGTGGTGACCTCCAGGAGCGTTTATGCAAGGGGGACCTTCCTGGACTGCCGCCAGTGGCCCTGTCCCTGGGGAGCCCTGCCGCCCACACCTCCACAGGAGGGCTTCCAGCACTGGCAGGTAGTTCTGGTTCAGCCTTCTGTGGGCTTACTGCTCCTTTCCTCTGCGTCCTGGTGTGCACAGGATTTTGTTTGTGTCCCCCAAGACTGGAGTCTTGTTTCCCTTGGTTTCCCTCATAACTCAGTTGGTAAAGAATCCACCTGCAATGCAGGAGGCCCCAGTTTGATTCCTGGGTCAAGAAGATCTGCTGGAGAAGGGATAGGCTACCCACTAATCTTAGGCTTCCCTCGTGGCTCAGCTGGTAAAGAATCCGCCCACAGTGCGGGTGACCTGGGTTCAATCCCTGGGTTGGGAAGATACCCTGGAGAAGGGAAAGGCTACCCACTCCAGTATTCAATCTCTGTTTCCCCCAGTTCTGTGGAAGTTCTGTGGTAGTCCTATATTTCTGTGAAAATCCCGCTGCCCTTCATGGCCATGTTCCTTGTGGATTCCCAGCTCCTTTGTCAGATTCCCATATAGGGAAGCCTGATGTGGACTTCAGAACCTTCACAACAGTGGGAGAACTTCTTTGGTTTCATTGTTCTCCAGTTTGTGGGTCACCCACGCAGGTATGGGATTTGATTTTATTGTGATTTCGTCCCTCCTACCATCTCACTGTGGCTTCTTCTTTGTCTTTGGACATGGGGTATCTTTTTTTGGCGTCCTTCTGTTGATGGTTGTTCAATAGCTACCAAAAGCACCAAAAATTACAGCAAAAGCTGCAATTTTTGGTGCTTTCTCAGTGTTTGTTACCACATGGGAGATAAGGTCTACACAGTCAGCCTAGACTCTAAAGGAAGTTAGTACTGGAATGGTATTCATGGGTCACAGTAAAATGTAAAGATTTATTTTAAGAATTCTACAACAGACACATAAATGAGACTAGGCTCTTGCTGTGGACATAGGTGGGTGGGTATATGCTTAGTCGTGTCTGACTCTTTACAACCCCGTGGACTGCAGCCCACCAAGCTCCTCTGTCCATGGGGTTTTCCAGGCAGAAACAATGGAGTGGGTTGCCATTTCCCCCTCCAAGAAGGTGGGTGGGTATTTAATCTCTGTTTTAGGAATAGACACCTTCTCAGTGTCTTACTGGACTGCCAGAGAATCCCAGCTCTGGCGTCAGGCAGCACTGTTCAGTGGGGCACGAGTGCATCTCATGGCAGTGCTGTCTGTCTTCCTGTGCAAACAGGGTTCCTGCAGAGAGCCCCCGTCTGCTGTGGGATGTGGAGTGGCCCTGCCCTGGGGGCATCCCCAGGGTGCCAGAGACACCCCCCGCCTTACATCTCATCGTCCTGACAGCCCAGTCCCCTGAGGGTGCTCTCACCCCTTTTTAATAAAGAAAAGTGGGGAACCTTGCCCGTGATCACAGCACAGAAACCCAGGACCCTGTGCACCTGGGTGCAGAGCCCAGGCGCTTAACCATATCGGGAGCATCCGCTCTCACTGCCTGTCAGACAGCAGTGCTGCGAGTCCTACAGGAGGTGTATACACACAGACAGAGGGGACGATGCGAGACAGAGGCTGTCATATTTGTGATATTATCAAGGTGGTGTTTTGTTTTCTTATTGTTTTCACTTTTAAAATGAATTTTTTAATTTAATTTTTAAAAACAGAAGGAAGGAATCTCATGTTGGCAAGGGGATTTGGGGGTCAGCTTCTAGGAGAAGGTAATATTGAGAAGGTAACCTTGAAAAACAAGTAGGGTTGGAAAGGTGTGTTAATACAGTCAGGATGGGGCCAAGCTGGGTGCGTTGAGGGTAGAAGAAAGGCTGTTAATGCCCAGACAGGTGGGGAGTGGAAGAGGGGCCACAAAACAGGACATTTAGATGCCTCCAGGATGGCTGTTGCTGCTGCTGCTAAGTCACTTCAGTCGTGTCCGACTCTGTGCAACCCCATAGACGGCAGCCCACGAGGCTCCACCGACCCTGGGATTCTCCAGGCAAGAACACTGGAGTGGGTTGCCATTTCTTTCTCTAATGCGTGAAAGTGAAGTCACTCAGTCATATCCGACTCTTAGCAACCCCATGCACGGCAGCCTACCAGGCTCCTCCATCCATGGGATTCTCCAGTCAAGAGTACTGGAGTGGGGTGCCATTGCCTTCTCCACCAGGATGGCTGAGGAGCCTCCAAATACCTAAATGCTACAGACCAGCCTTTCTCAAACAGTCCCCTAAGGCAGGGTTTCTCAGCCTCTGCGCTTTCGGCTGAGCTGATTCTTGGTCTTGGGGGCTGTCCTGTGCAGTGTAGATGCTCAGCAGGGTCCCTGGCCTCCACCCACTAGTTACTAATAGCACCCCTTGTCCCGCCTTCCAATTGTGGCAACCAAAAACATTTCTGAACATTGCCTGGGAACACAGTTGCCCATGGGTGAGAACCACTGCCCTAAAACAGGCAAGATGCTTCCCCTCAGGTAGCAGAGCACAGCCTTTGGTGACCTTTGGAAGAGTGCCTACCTTAGAAGTCCTTCCACACCTCAGGGCTAGCAGAGGTTTTTCTCTTAAAAGTGCGCATGTGTTTTGTTTTGCTCCATGATATGTCCGTGTTTTAAATACCATACTTATTATGTTTAAGTCAAGTAAAAGTGTTACTCTAGGGCAGGCATTGCAAACTCAAAATGCTGAGAGAGGTAAGTTATATCAATGAAGTAGGCTAGGAGGTGTGTTTGTTTCTGTTTAAAAAGAGATGTGTGAGTTATGGAAGCTAGTGGCCCAGAGAAGTGTTGGGGAGAAGCCGCCCTCACTTCTAGACCATTGTCACCATGCCTGCTGAAAGCCCAGCTGTCGGTGGTTTAAAGAAATCTGGGAATATTTTTGCCTGTTAAATCCATCCATATTTAAAACCAACTCAGAGGAGGGAGATTGTGCAAACCACAGACCAGGTGTTTGTTTGACTAGTTTGTAAACTCCCTACCCGACCCCCACCAGAGCCATATACCTTGCTGCTTCAGGTGCCCACTATCACCCACTCTCTGGGTTCCCCAAGTTTGAGAAACGGGGCTTCTGAGCCTGTGATACTTACAGATGTGGTCAGATGTATAAAAACCTCGTGAGGATCATTTTGTAGGATACAGATGTGTATCACACCCCAGGAATCCCAGGATACCTGCTACCCTGCTTCAGCGGCTCCTGTTCAATCCTGCATGCCAGGCTGTTTACGTACCCCACTGCCCCCGTCCCCATACCAACCCTCTACCTAAAAACAACAGCAACCACCAAAAAAAAGTTTCTTGTATTACTTTTTCAAATCTCAGGGTTCTAATGCCTCTCATCTGAATGCACACTTATTTTTTGTTCTCAAAAGAAGTCCAGAAATGGTTGCATCTGACCAGGAGGTTCAGAGGGGTTATCTCCCCACCCTCACACCCACCCCCAGCCTCTGTTCCCGTGTTCTCAGACTGCAGGTGCCCCGGGCAGCCCTAGGCACGCTTAATTCACCATGAACTTAGTGTGAACTAGAATTCCTAAATCTCTTTTATGTGTTCTGCTACCAAACCGTATTTCTCTCCTACGTTTGTAATGAATTATTTTAGTGTGCTCAGAAACGGTAATGACTCAAGAGCAACTGAAGTTTGTACAGCCGTTTGTCCCTCTCAGTGGCCCCAGACTGTGGCAGAGTTTTTAAATGGGTTGCCTTTTTAAAATAATTGTCTTTCTTACCTTTTGGGTCAGCTGTCAGTTCTTGCTGTTATCTGTGTAGTTGTCTCTGGCCTTTGAATTTTAAATGGCAACCCACTCCAGTGTTCTTGCCTGGAGAATCCCAGGGACAGGGGAGCCTGGTGGGCTGCCGTCTATGGGGTCGCACAGAGTCGGACACGACTGAAGCAACTTAGCAGCAGCAGCAGCATCTCCCATGAGTTGGGCAATCACATGTCCAGGAGGTCAGAATCGTGTAACCAGAACTTTTAGGACAAGGTGGGTGGCCTGTGTGGTGGACCCTTCTTATGGGCCGAGGTTGCACTTGACGTCTCCTTCACTGTTCCGAGCCATTTATTTTTTTATTTATTTTAGTTTTGTATTAGAGTATAGTTGATCTACAGTTTTGTGTTAGTTTCAAGTGTAAAGCAAAGTGAATCAGTTATACGTATATCCATTCTTTTCTAGATTCTTTTCCCATCTAGGTTATTTACATAGTATTGAGAATAGTTCCCTGTGCTATACAGTAGATTCTTGCTGACTATCTAGTTTATGTATATACTAGTGTGTATATGTTAATCCCAAACTCCTCATTTATCCTCATTTAATCCCAAACTCCTCCCACCTTTCCCCTTAGGTAACCATAAGTTTGTTTTCCATGTTTATGGATCTCTTTCTGTTTGTAAGTTCATCTGTGTTATTTTTTTTTTTAATTTTCCACATATAAGTGATTTCATACAATACTTGTTTTTCTCCGTCTGGCTTCCTTAATATGATCTCTCAGTCCAGCCACACTGCTGCTAATGGTATGATTTCATTCTCTTATGGCTGAGTAATATTCCATTATATATATGTATCACCTCTTTTTTATCTATTCCTCTGTTGATGGATATTTAGGTTACTTCCATGTCTTAGAGCCATTGCTTTTTTTCCTCCAGTATTTCTAGCTTGTTAAGTAAAATTTTCTGGCATAGAGTAGCCCTGCTCTGTGTGTGCAGCCACTCTTCCCTCCTCTCCTCTCTCCCCTGACGGCCTGAGAACCGAGCCCTCACCTGAGACCCTGAGGATGCGGACTGCAGGGCATGCAGCCCCTCAGGCCCACTCTGTCCTCATCAAGAGGCTCTTCACACATGGAATAGTTACCAGCCGTTCATCCTGTGTTTTTAGACCCATTTTAATGTAGTAGATGCTGTTGTACACTGTCATTAGATCCCCATGGAGTCCCCTGGCTGCCTTTCCATCCTTCTCTCTTGTCCTATTCAGTTCAAAGGTGGAGGAGATGTAATGTGGGTTTGAAGACAGATGTTCTCAGAGTAATGTTTTCTTTCTTTCTCTCACTGCATTGGATGTTATTGGGTCTTGTATATAAAGTTAAGATTGTCTGTCTGTTTCAGAGTATAATTCTAGAATTGCAGCTGTGAAGGTGAAGCTCTTACCTATCTAGTACAACACTGTGGAATGTAAAGATTTTACACAGGTTATGTGTTCTACAGTTGCAGGCTTAGTTGTTTGACTTACACCTGTCCATTTCTTCTTTTGATATTTTTAATAAAAGCAGGCTGGTTGACCCCTGTTCGTCAAGAATTATAGAAACTAATCTACTATAGAGGAAACCCATGTGCTATTCCACAAGTTAGCAAAATTAAATTTTGCAAGTTACTCTGATTTTCCTTTTAACATCTTTCTAACCAGCCCAAACAAAAAGTTAAATTATACCTAATGATTAAGGAAAATTTATTGAGCTAGTGGGAAAGTGGGTGGCAGAGAATTAGAAGCTGATGTTGCAGCTTTTTCAGACTATCTTAAATAGAAGCAGAGCTTTGGTTTAAGGACCTAAACTATCCTATTATGTTCTGCCAAAGTATTTGTGTTATCCAACTTCATCTCAACAATCCATGGTGCTAATAAGTGGGAAACCACTCCTATAAGGGCAGAGTCTAATGTTAAGAGATGACAGTTCTTTGGACTATCACTAAAAATTATTAAGTGCCAGCTGTCTCCTCTCATGAGCTTTGGGGAGTGATGTGGTGTGAAATACTCATTCTACCTACCAGCTTTGTGACTTTGAATGGTTATTCTAGTCTCCATGGGCTTCAGTTTGCCCAGCTGCAAAACAGAGTTGGGAATTGTGAGATGGGGGGTGCAGGAGCGGGTAACACAGGAGGGAGTCGGTGGCAGGTGTGTGGAAGGAGCAAAGAAACTGGTAGTTCCTTACCCCCTACCCCTACTTCCCAAAGTCATTCTTCAGATAGAACCTCAGGGCATTCTGACAGTCATTCCACACTAGTCATGGCTTCCAGAGAGTTCCTGTCCCTCTTGGTGGTCTGGCCTCCCTGTGGTGCTCTGAGGATGGGCTTTTGCGCCAGCACATCCCACTAGGTGCCTGACTGCCCGGGGGTGTGGTTAGACCCCCGGCCTTCGGTGTACTGCAGACAGCAGCCTGTCAGTTCAGCGAGGTGGAGCCGTTGCTGGGGGACACTAATGCAGTGTCCCCTCCAGGCTTCCTTGGAAGTGAAGGCAGGCCGCTCCTGAGGAGAGGTGTCTGGGAGGAGGGAGGTGGCTGAGCGCAAAAGGTTGTTTTAGTCAGGGCTACACTCCTCTTTCTTCTGAGGTAAGAAAGAAAAGAATGTTTCTAAGAGTCATTTTACAGGTTTTCTCCAACTGGCACCTAAAGGAGGAGCAAAAGATATTTGATAGATTTGAAGAGTTATATATTGAAAACATTGAAACTTAGAGAAGCTTGATATACTGTAAAGGAAAATCTCTCTCTCACTCTCCCTCCCTCCCTCCCTCCCTCCCTGTCTCTCTGTCTCTCTGTCTCTCTCTCTCTCTCTCACACACACACACACACACACACACACACACACACTGCTTAAACTTTTCAAATCTCTCTAGTTGGAATCAGAGGCTTTCTCTCAGGAGTGTAAGGAACCCACATCTTGGCTACAGGAGCAGCTTCTAGCCTTGTAAATCAGTAACTGTCAGGAGCAGCTGGGACCTCTGAGAGGTCCAGGGCCCGCTGCACAAGGCCTGTCTCCTCGTAGCTGTGTGCCCAGCATCACACACGATGCTTTCATGGAAGCCGTTCTGCCCACCTGGACACTCCCTCCTGTTGAACTCCTACTTCCAGGCTTAGACCCAAAGCCCGCTCTCCAGTAAGCGCTGTGTAAATCATCTCAGGTGGGAACTGCACAGGACTGTCTCATCCTGTCTTGTGGTAAACTGTTGGGACTTCCACTCTGTCCCTGAACACAAGCTTCCCGTGACAACACGGTTATTCGGTACGCACCTCTGTCATCCGTACTGTCAACGCCTCACGGGCTGAGCACGCGCAGAGTTCTGGCCGTGTGCCGGGCGTTGTGCTGGGAAACAGGTAAATCTAGGCGCTCACTGTCACGTCTGGAGACCGCCACATACGTACAGACTTCACTGTGACATGTTGTACAGTAAAAGGAGATGTCAGGTGCTTTCATATTTTCGTGTGCATGTCTCCTTGTAGCTTTCTGAGGCCTGACCTTTTGAAGCTGAAGAGCATCTTTGATTTTATTCCTAATAGAATGCCTAACGTATTGAATGAATCACTTAACATCTGATTAGCAACAGGGTCGTGTGTCAGGTCACCACACGAGAGCAGTGGCTGTGGCTTGAGTGCCCTGGTGGAAGCTGTGCAAGGCTAGAACCCCCTCACGGGAACCGTCGGTACATGCTGAGGAAATGACGAGATTCTGTGTCGTGTGTAGGGCAGTTTCATCTTTTCCTGTGAAGAATGAAAGGCGTTTCAGCCCTGGGGAGCGCCCCTCTGTAGAAACTAAGCTGATGGATAGGAGTCACCCCAGGGAGGAGGAGCACTGTGGCTGTCCCCTGGTGAACCCATGAGGAGGCTTGAGCTGGCGTGGAGCGCAGGGCAGTTCTGCCCTGGAGCTGCTGGGGCACTGGCTGGGTTGTTGGGGAGAACGGAGAGTGAGCCACCACCGACGGGGAGGGCCTGCCGCGCTGACTGTCCCAGTAGGGGCAGGACTGTGACGGGCTGCGTCACCGGGAACAGACGCGCCTCCTCTCCTCCCTGAGCACAACGGCCAGGTTCAGTTTCGCTGTCTTCTTGGTTTCTTTTGTTTTTTTTAATTGAAATAAAATTGATGTACAATAATACTCAGGTGTACGATATGCATGCATGCATGCTAAGTCACTTCAGTCGTGTCCGACTCTGTGTGACCCCATAGATGGCAGCCCACCAGGCTCCCCCGTCTCTGGGACTCTCCAGGCAAGAATACTGTAGTGGGTTGCCATTTCCTTCTCCAGTGCATGAAAGTGAAAAGTGAAAGTGAAGTCGCTCAGTCATGTCTGACCCTTCAAGACCCCATGGACTGCAGCCTACCAGGCTCCTCGTCCATGGGATTTTCCAGGCAAGAGTACTATATAGTGACACACAATTTTTAAAGGTTATACTCCAGTTGTGGGCTTCCCTTGTGGCTCAGCTGGTAAAGAATCTGCCTGCAATGCCAGAGACCTGGGTTGGATCCCTGGGTTGGGAAGATCCCCTGGAGAAAGGAAAGGCTACCCACTCCACGGAGAAGGCAATGGCACCCCACTCCAGTACTCTTGCCTGGAAAACCCCATGGATGGAGGAGCCTGGTAGGCTGCAGTCCATGGGGTCGTGAAGAGTCGGACATGACTGAGCAACTTCACTTTCACTTTTCACTTTCATACATTGGAGAAGGAAATGGCAACCCACTCCAGTGTTCTTGCCTGGAGAATCCCAGGGACGGGGAGCCTGGTGGGCTGCTGTCTATGGGGTCACACAGAGTCGGACACGACTGAAGTGACTTAGCAGCACCCACTCCAGTGTTCTGGCCTAGAGAATTCCATGAACTGTATACTCCATGGTGTCACAAAGACACAACTAAGTGACTTTCACTCTAGTTACAGTTATTATAAAATGTTGACTGTCTACTATTGTTTGTACAGTAGATCCTTGCAGTTTATTTTATGCATAATAGTTTGTATCTCTTGTTCCCCTATGCCTATACTGCCCCTCCCGTCTCCCTCTCCCCACTGATAACCGTTGTTTATTCTCTGTATCTGTGAGTCTGTTTCTTTTTTGTTATATTCACTCATTTGTTTTATTTTTAAATTCTACATAAAAATGATATCGTATGGTATATGTCTTTCTCTTGTCTGATTTATTGCACTTAGCACAGTAACCTCCAAGTCCATCTATGTTGTTACAAAGGGCAAAATTTCTTCCTTTTTTTTTATGGCTGAGTGGTATTGTTTATACACCATGTCTTCTTTATCACATTCATCTGTTAATGGATACTTGCTAGGCTGGTGTCAAGATATTGATACATATCTTGGCTATTGTCTGCAGTGCTGCTATGAACATTGGAATGCATGTATCTTTTTGAACTAGTGTTTTCACATACCTCAGGTATATACTCAGGAGTGGAATTGCTGGGTAATTGGTTATTCTGTTTTTAGTTTTTGTCTTCCTTTTCTTTTTCTTTTTTTTTTTTGAGAAATCTTCATATTATTTTCCATAGTGGTTGCACTAATTCATATTTTCACCAAAAGTAGTACACTTTTCTCTACATCCTAGCCAACATTTGTTGCTTGTGTTCTTTTCTATGATAGCCATTCTGAAAGGTGTGAGGTGATATCTCCCTTCTTGGTTTTTTGTTTTGTTTTTTTTTTTAATGCAGTTTTGTTTTTGGTTTAGTTGCTAAGTTGTGTCCAACTCTTTGCAACCCCATGGGCTGTAGCCTGCAGGGCTCCTCTGTCCATGTGATTTTCCAGATAAGAATACTGGATTGGGTTGCCATTTCCTTCTCCAGGGGATCTTCCCGACCCAGGGATCAAACTCATGTCTGTTGCACTGGCAGGCAGATTCTTCACCACTGTACCACCTGGGAAGTCCCTGTTTGGGGAACTATGACTTTTATACAGGAAGAAAGAACTATCCAGGCAGATGATCTTCATGTTGGTTTGAGGTTTGCCTTTTATGAAGACCACTGTAAGCCCAACACCTTATACTTGTGACTCTGTTATTATTTCCATTCTTTCATGGCATCCTCTCATCACATCACCTCCAGGGAGCTGGTTATCCCATTCTGTTGCTGAGAAAACTGAGGCCCTGAGAGTAAAGTCAGATCTGACACCACTCTTCCTATAGCAGTGCACAGTCAGAATGTAACCAAGGCCACTGTGCATCCTCTCTCATTTATATTCTGTTTCATAGGGATGCAAGGTATTTTCACTGAGTGCCATCAGTTTAGTCTTTAGAGTACACATGTTCTCTTTTCTTTTCTTAAATGTTGACTTCAGCCATTACAAACAACAGAACAGCCAGGGTACATTCTTCACTTGTCAATAAAAGTGTAACTCGCTAGAATCCATTTCTAAATCCTAATCAGGACACATCAAGGCTGGTTATGGTATTCTGACAACTAATGCTGGTCTAAGTTTGCCCGATAGGATCTTAAAGAAGCCTGTGCACATCAGCCCTGATTTGTTAGCAGCAGAACCAGGAAAACTGCTTCTTGGGAATCAAAACTTCCCATCAAAATCCATCTTGTGGGATTGTCTGAATTTGGCAACTATCTAAATTGTCTGTTTCTGGTGATTTAAACTAAATTGCTCTTAATGGGTGTCATCCCTTTATATTAGCATTTCTTGGTCTCAGTATTATACTTGGAGCTCAAAAGAATACATGTAGGTTTTTAGGGTGCTACCACATTAATATAATGTAATCATTTTGGCAAGTCAGAGCTTTTGCTCTGCAAAATCATGTTATAACATAAGAATGTCTCATGTCTGTAAAAGGACTTTTTGTTAAGCAGCTGATCATAGGCCACGCCTTACCTGGAAGTTGGAGAAAAAGCCCAAATCTAGAAGAATATTCTCTTGTCTGTTCACTCCTCTCTCACCATTGCAGACTGAGCAGGTTGAAAAGCAGAGGGTGAGGGACAGGAGAAGGAAATCAGGAGTTCTGCATGTGAGGGATAGGAAGTGCATTTTGCAGGTGGGTTCTCTCTGCTCACTGTCCCACACATCTGACTCCTACCATATCTGTTTCTCTTCTTGGGATTTCTGAACTGAAAGCACTGTACTGAAAACTGGAAGTGTATAAGTTTGTTAAATTGATAGCATGGGAGACAGGATGAAATTGAAGAGGAAATAGAAATAAGAGCGATAGAGTCATTAGGAAGGAGAAAACAGCAAATACCAAACATGGGAGATAAGCAGTGAGGAGGGGCCTGTGGAGGACAGGGTGACCAGCTCCATCTGTCCTAAATTGGGGGAGGAGGGTGTCAGACCTCTGTATTCACTCTCAGAACAGGTCCTCCTCGATGGACTTCTGGCGTGAGGGTAGAAATAGCTAAGAAATATTTAGCACAGTGTATTAAGCTGCTTTTTCAGGTAATTAAAAACCAGGATGTAGGTACAGTGGCTTAAGGGGACAAAGCCAAAGCCCTTGGCTGGGAACGGTATCCGACTGGGTGTGAATGTGCTGAATCTTGTGACACTGTATCCACGGGACTGGGGGTGGCGGTGACAGATGGTGGGGCTGGGGGCTGACCCCAGGTCTGCCTATATTTAAGGCACACACCCTTGCCCACACTGGCGGGCCTGGGCTCCGACGCCACCCAGTGTGTCCTGTAAAACAGGGGGCACACCCCTTGCAAAATGCAGACAGTTCCTAGTTGGGTTAGAGAATTTCATAGAAGAATCTGATGAGATTCGGACGTATCCTTTTGTCTAAATTTTAGAGAACTTGCATAGGATTAATTAGTCCATAAGAAGACACACTAGCAATGGAAAAGAAATCAATAGAGATTGATATAATTTGTCTACATTGAATAAAAATCCTACTGTCCACTGTTTTTAAAGGATCAAAACACAAGCATAGCGGCAACGAAGAGACCTTGAACTGGTTCAGGGACCCACTCTCCCTCAGTCCAGTTCAGTCCAGTCGCTCAGTCCTGTCTGACTCTTGGCGACCCCATGGACCGCAGCCCGCCAGGCCTCTCTGTCCATCACCGACTCCAGGAGCCTGCTCACTCCCTCTGTAGGGAATGTCCAGGCCATCACTTAAGAACTCTGAGCATTGCCCCGAGGTAGCTCTCGTAGTCCTCCCAGCCAGTGTACTTGCCTCTAGCAGCATTCGAGAAGATAAATGTAGCCGGGTGCTAGGCTGCAAATGGATTAAAGCAGTGTTGATCCTCATCTGTCAGAACAATTAACATGAGTAAAATACTTGCCCTACTTAAAGCAGATGGAGGGAGGGGAGGGGTGGGTGTTTCATAGTCCTGTTCGTAAGATTAATGTTGCCGTACGGGCAGCAGAGAGCCCTGGATTTATTTCCTGAACATTACATGGATTTACAGGGATGTCATTTATTGCTGAAAGCACAGACTGTGTTTTTAAAGGGTCTCTGTAGGGTACTGAATGAGGCACAGAGGCGGCGTGGGGGTGGGGATGGTGCATGAGATATACAGCCTTCCTAACGGTAAAGTAGGACTTGTGGACCATTTTTTCCCCTCTGATTTTTAAGTTCTGCTAAATTCTAGGCTTCCTAGCACTCTGGCTTCTTAGAGGATGTATGAATGTTATATGAATGTTAAGATTTTTTGATAAGTCAGTGGAATAGGTGGAAATAGAACTGCAATGACTAGAGACCACAGCTCTGTGTTTGCAGGAAGACTACAGATCCCCTTTGCCTTCTGTGAGAGCTCGATTTGTGCTTCTAGGATAGAAGGAAAAGAAAACAGCATATTAGTTAACAGTTCTCTACCAAGGAGGATTTTAGTATTCTTTGACAGTGGAACTGGATTTGTGAAACTGTTGAGCTTATTAGCACAAGAACAATAGAAGATGAGAGTTGTGTGAGAAATAATATTTACATGAGTGCTGAATCAAATTTTCATTATAGGAAGCCTGCCAAGGGAAGAACCAGGCTGTTAGTAGAAGCTGAACTGTCCCTGCAAGGGCTCAACTTGGGTGCAAGCAGATGGCATTATTGGTGACCACTGGTCATGGCAGAGCCGGTTGAGATTCCACCATTCCTTCATACATGCTCCCCCAAATCCCTCATAGATAAATTTTTTGCCCTGGTAGCCAGAATCACTGCAGATGGTGATTGCAGCCATGAAATTAAAAGACGCTTACTCCTTGGAAAGAAAGTTATGACCAACCTCGATAGCATATTCAAAAGCAGAGACATTACTTTGCCAACAAAGGTTCGTCTAGTCAAGGCTATGGTTTTTCCAGTGGTCATGTATGGATGTGAGAATTGGACTGTGAAGAAAGCTGAGTGCCAAAGAATTGATGCTTTTGAACTGTGGTGTTGGAGAAGACTCTTGAGAGTCCCCTGGACTGCAAGGACATCCAACCAGTCCATTCTAAAGGAGATTGGTCCTGGGTATTCTTTGGAAGGACTGATGCTAAAGCTGAAACTCCAGTACTTTGGCCACCTCATGGGAAGAGTTGACTCACTGGAAAAGACCCTGATGCTGGGAGGGATTGGGGGCAGGAGGAGAAGGGGACGACAGAGGATGAGATGGCTGGATGGCATCACCGACTCGATGGACATGAGTTTGAATGAACTCCGGGAGTTGGTGATGGAGAGGGTGGCCTGGTGTACTGAGATCCATGGGGTCACAAAGAGTCAGACACAACTGAGCAACTGAACTGAACTTAACTGAGCCACTTTCCTCTTGTTTGCTCTTCCCCTTCTTGCCTTCTGGTCCCCTAGGTGTGAGAAAAAGGTCAGACTCCTCAGCTGTCAGTCATGGCTTTCTTGTTTAAATGGGGTAAATGGGATACCCAGTTGTTGTTCAGTCACTCAGTTGTGTCCGACTCTTTGTGACATCATGGACTGCAGCATGCCAGATTTCCCTGTCCTTTGCCATCTCCTGGAATTTGCTCAAACTCATTTCCATTGAGTCAGTGATGCCATCCAACCATCTCGTCCTCTGTCGTCCCCTTCTCCTCCTGCCTTCAATCTTTCCCAGCATTAGGGTCTTTTCTAATGATGCCCAGTATGTGCTAGGAAAGCTGCTGTGCTCTGAGATACCAAGATGGTCCACCTACCCCTGGGACGTCCTGATACTGAGTAGGGACCGAGGCAGGGTACACTCTTGTCTGAGAACTGAGTGTGACTCTAGAATTGCTTCTCTGTGGTCTTTCAGGAACATATTCCACTTGGAAGATATTCCTTCTGAATTCCTGCTTCTCCTGTTCTACTTCAGCAACATGTCTTACCTTCTCCTGTCTTCTCCATCACCTCTCACAGCTTCCTTTCTTACTCCTTCCTCTACCAGGCATGTGTTTTGATCTGCAAGCCCTTTCTTCCATAATTACAGTAGCCACTCTTTAGAATGTTGTGCACGTGGATGGTTTCCCAAACATGCATTCTTTTCAAGTTCCTTCCAGTGGTGCAGTAATCCTTTAAAATGAGAAAAAAAAATCTGTACCAATTTAGAAAATTTTTATGTATTTTTTATATATCTTTATAGCATGATTTACATTAGTAAAGATTAGAAACTACCTAAATGTGATTGAAAAAATTATAACGTGTTTTGATAGCATTTATTCTGTCATTAAAATTATGAATAGGAAGACTGTATACCCACTTTAAAACTGTAAAAGTAAAACTAAATTAGCGAGATATGTATGCTATGATTATAGCTATTTAATGAAAAGCACAAACATACAGATTAAAAAAACAGAAAGACCAGGGAGAAATCTAATAGCTGTTACAGTTGTGACTTTGGGGGTATAGTTTCTTTCCTTTTTTTTTTTTTTTTTACAAGCTGCTTCCTTTTATTTGTTTATTTATTTTTGTTACCATCTTTACTTTTTTAAAATTGGAGGATAATCGCTTTACAATATTGTGTTGGTTTCTGCCATAGATCAACATGAATCAGCCATAGGTATACATGTGTCCCCTGCCTCCTGAACCTCCTTCCCACCTCCCACCACATCCTACCCCGATACCATTTCTTTGTATAAAGTAAAAACAGGTTTTAAAGGTAAAATGCACTTAATGGGGACGTTGTTTATGATCATAAGCAGACTTACATGACTGGCCTGAACTCTCGCTCTGTTTTTAGATTGTGTAGCAGACGATTGTGGGATGACTTTCCAGCTGTAGGTCTTCCATCCTTTGGCACCTCAGAGATTTATGGTTTCCTCAATGGCAACCCACTCCAGTACTCTAGCCTGGAAAATCCCATGGATGGAGGAGCCTGGTAGGCTGCAGTCCATGGGGTCGCTAAGAGTCAGGCACGACTGAGCAACTTCACTTTCACTTTTTACTTTCATGCATTGGAGAAGGAAATGGTAACCCACTCCAGTATTCTTGCCTGGAGAATCCCAGGGACAGAGGAGCCTAGTGGTCTACCATCTATGGGATTGCACAGAGTCAGACATGACTGAAGTGACTTAGCAGCATCACTGGAAGTCTGTCCACACTGTGTTGTGCAAATCAGCGTTGACCTCCAAGTGCTTGGTTTGGCTTTTTCATGGTTCCCATTGCCCCGGACAGAAGAGCTGATTTGTCTTTACCAGGTATTCAGCATTTGCTTTGGGCCAAGCACTGTGCTGGGTGTTGTAGCCAGTCAGACACAATCCCACTTGTCAAGGAATTTATAGACCCAGGGGAGGAGATGCAAGCAAGGGGCCCGTTGAGCAGTGTGATAGGTGCTGTGATCAGAATGTGGAGGCATGGGGGTGCTGTGCCCACCAGGGTCTAAGAAGTCTTTGCATAGGGCACCTGAGTGTGATGTGGAGTTGAGTGGAAGCGGTCAGGGCAGGAGGGCATTAAACTTGTCTGCAGTTCTGCAGTTTCTTCTATATGACAAGAGAAGATAGCTTGGGGGAGGGGTTATTAGGCCATATTGAGGAATTTGAACCCTACCTGAGGGCAAAGTGCAGCCATTGATGTGTTGCGGTGATTTATATTTATCTTTTAGTAAGAGAAGTGATATACTCAGTATTCCTTTTTGAGTGTTGCATTTTGGTTATGGATTCGGAAAACCATTTGGAGAGAAAGCAGGAAAACCAGAGACAGCACTGTTGCCATAATCCAGGAGAGCAGCGGTGTCCTGAGCTAGACTGATGGTGGGAGGCACGGGGAGGAGTGAAGTTTCCAGAAAGATTTAGGAGGCACGCTCCACAGAAACTGATAAGAGAACGGAATAGGGAGGAAGAACTCAGAAAGGATGTCCGAGTCTCTGCCTTAGGCGAATGGGCATGTGGAACCTGGCTCCTGGAGCGCATTCGTTTAGCTGAAGTAGCACACAGGGAGCACCGTGTATGTGCGGGGTGGGCTGGCTTGAAGGCAAGAAGACAGGTTAAGTTTGGAGTATGTTAAGTTGCATCTCTCTGGGTACAGAGGTCTGGTAGACAGCTGGATGTGCAGGTCTGGGGTACAAGGGAGCTGTCCCCCATTGCCATTGGGTTTGTGATCAGTGCTTTATTTCTGAGTGTGAGGCACATGCTGGAGTTTCAAAAGTAAAGCTGAGGATTCTGCTGGTAACAGTAGTCTTTGGAAGTTCGAGTGCCCACAACCCAGCTGAAGATGTAACATTTCAGATTTGAGGGTTTACTACTGTTGCTGCTGCTGCTGCTACTGCTAAGTCTCTTCAGTTGTGTCCGACTCTGTGCAGCCCCATAGACGGCAGCCCACCAGGCTCCCCCGTCCCTGGGATTCTCCAGGCAAGAACACTGGGGTGGGTTGCCATTTCCTTCTCCAATGCATGAAAGTGAAAAGTGAAAGTGAAGTCGCTCAGTCATGTCCGACTCTAGTGACCCCATGGACTGCAGCCTACCAGGTTCCTCCGTCCATGGGATTTTCCAGGCAGGAGTACTGGAGTGGGGTGCCTTTGCCTTCTTACTGTTGCAGTTATTGTTATTACAGTAACAGTAACTTGTTATTACAAGTTCCCATTGTTCTGTAGCTTCTGGTGCCGGACTGTGAGTACAGTCCTTAGGAACCTCACTAGATTCCGGCATTCCAACTTTATTTGATGTAATCTTCCTATTTTTATATGACATTTTAATATACAAGAGAAGGGAATTTATGAATGACTTCTCAGGGAGAAGTCCAAAGGCAAAGCCTCTTAAGCATTATGACACACACTTTGTTGAGAGGTGGAGAAAATGGAATTATCTCTTGCCTTTTCTAATGGATACTTGAACTTGACTTTCTTTTTTTTCTAAATGGAAAAATTAGCTCCTTGAAAATCAGCACAGGATGTGGCCTTACAGACTGGTGGGAAAGTGATTTGCTCCTGCTGGTTGGAAGTAGGAGGTATACGGATGAGGGCAGGAAAAAAAAACAAAGAGCAGTACTTAAGGCAGTTTAAAGTTTAAGGTTTTTAAACTTTTTCGTCCTCATCTAGACCCACGCTGATTACAGTACACTAAATTTATTTCTAGATTCGTTCGTGGGTCATGACCAAAAGGTTGAAAACATGCATGAAAAGTACTCTAGGGATGGTTGACTCAGGACTGTTTTATCTCTTTCTCAGAGTTGACTATATTTTAGAGTGTATTCTAAGGGATATCACGTGGTTGACCTTTAATTTATCCCCTGAGGGCCCCACAGCAAATTTGCCATCTCACGCAAATCTCCTACAGCCCCCTAAACACTTTCCCAAGCAAGGGTTTCCAAAGTCAAATAAATCACATCAGCTGTAACATCGTCTCTACTTACCTGGCACTGCTTCCCCCTTCCGTTTGAGTGGCTAATTGAACATTAACTTCAAATATCTGATTTGCATTTTCTCTGTCAAATATGCCACTGTATAAATAGCTGAATTAACCTAGTCTTCCTGGAATATGCCCAAATATTGAGAACCATTTAGGACCTTTCAAAACCATTTGCTTTATTAGCTCTGTCTTGAGATAAACAGAATAAGTAAGTCCCTGAAATCAAAGGACAGCTAATTGTTGTACCTTGTTCCAGCTTTGAGTCATCAAAGCTTGACTATCTCAAGTGTCTTCTAATGAGGTTCATTATTTCGTTTGTTCTGCATTTGATAATTTTGAGATAATTTTATATTTGCATTATTAATATTCATTTTTGAAAATTTGTTGACATGTCTATTTATTTTTGAGAATAATAATATATTACCTTTGCCTTTCAAGGCACAAAAGAAATGAATGGCCATTGTAACAGGTCAAATGACAATAGATCAGATCAGATCAGTCGCTCAGTTGTGTCCGACTCTTTGCGACCCCATGAATCACAGCACTCCAGGCCTCCCTGTCCATCACCAACTCCCGGAGTTCACTCAGACTCACGTCCATCGAGTCAGTGATGCCATCCAGCCATCTCATCCTCTGTCATCCCCTTCTCCTCCTGTCCCCAATCCCTCCCAGCATCAGAGTCTTTTCCAGTGAGTCAACTCTTCCCATGAGGTGGCCAAAGTACTGGAGTTTCAGCTTCAGTATCATTCCTTCCAAAGAAATCCCAGGGCTGATGTCATTCAGAATGGACTGGTTGGATCTCCTTGCAGTCCAAGGGACTCTCAAGAGTCTTCTCCAACACCACAGTTCAAAAGCATCAATTCTTCAGCGCTCAGCCTTCTTCACAGTCCAACTCTCACATCCATACATGACCACAGGAAAAACCATAGCTTTGACTAGACGAACCTTTGTTGGCAAGTATACAGTTGTCCCCCCGTTTGAGGATGCTTGCAGATACCAAAGTCTGCGAATGCTCAAGTCCCTTGTGTAAAATAACATAGCACAGTGGTTCCTCAGCATCCAGCAGTTCTTTATCCCCAGATACAGAGGGCCAACTGTACCATGCAAAAGCCAGCGCAGCCCCTTTTTCTCCATATATTCCATCTGCCTCCTTAACCCATGTTACCAGCTTTGGTGTTTATTCTTCAGTACTCATCTGTGCTGACATATAATATACAAATGTGTATATATGTGAACACTTTTATAAAAGTAGATGAGACTTTATATACATCCTGAAAGTGAAAGTCAGTCAGTTGTATCCAACTCTTTGCTGCCCCATGGATTGTAGCCTGCCAGGCTCCTCTGTCCATAGAATTCTCCAGGCCAGAATACTGGAGTGGGTAGCAGTTCCTTTCTCCAGGTGATCTTCCCAACCCAGGGATCGAACCCAGGTCTCCTGCATTGCAGGCAGATTCTGCAATGAGCCACCAGAGAAGCCATATATACATTGTAGTTTAAAAAAAAAAAACAACTTTAACAGCATATCAGATTTTTATTTTTCACAGCCACAGGATGTGGATATGGATAGTTTATGCATTTACTTCCCTATTGATGAGCATTTATGTGTTTCAATTTTTAGTTTTTGTCATTAGTACAGTGCTGTAATCTTTGTAAACATACCTTAAAACTAGTAAATTGTTAAGAGGCACTCCACTGATGTTATAAATAATGCAGGAGACCCTTACCAGCAATCTGGGTGTCATTCACCATCATTCATTCCAGTCTCTACCCCAGCTGGTTGATTTTTATTATTGAGTCTCTTCGCCAAGGCATTGGGAAGAAGACAGGCCAGGAGCGCTCATTCAGGCCATCTTTTTGAGCCAAGATTCTTCACTCTCTACCTACCTCTGTCCGGGACATTGCTCTTTAAATGTCCGAGATCTCCCTTAGACTTTTAAAAAGCATTTAGCTGACCTCTACTTCTCCGTGGCAGTGATACTAAAAGGACCTCAGTCTAGTCAAGTTTCTGTAATTCTAAAGCCTGATTCCTAACCTGTTGGTTTTAGCTCACCTTTACCAAAGTGTTGCCCTCCTCTTTCTTTTGCACATTGTGGTAGCTTAGGGAGGATGCCATCTTTGGAGCTGGCTTTGCCATTGGCCAGCATTGGGTTCAGTAGCCTATAAATCCTTGCACACCTTCGTTCAGCTTTCGCACACCAGCTGTGTTCACGGTTACCTTGCTAGCGTAGCTATCTTGGGTTAGAGACACTAACCGAGATATTTAGGACGAAAACAGTTCTAGGTCACTTTGATCTCATTCAGTAATTGTGTGCTTACATTGTACTAAGTGCTGGGAGTGGAAGACACTGAGGAGTAAAGCAGACGTTGTGGTGGTCCTCAAGGAATTTGTGTCTCAGGTAAGGAGACGCACCACAATGAAAATTATAGTTGGTGGGTGGAATATCCATGTTGTAAGATGGACTTGAGTCTGACACATGACTGCACAACTGGGAAGACAGTGGACATTTAATGTTGTTCTGATCCAGAGTCCTTGAGAGGTTTTTAAATCTTCGTAGTAACTTCACCTGGAAAATAAACAAATAGCTAAATATTTTTGAAAAATAAAGGAGATATTTTACATTAATGAAAAATTAAAATTTATAATACTGTAATTTAAAATAATATAAAAAGGATAGCTATATTATAATGGCTGCAATAAGAGAAATTTTATTCAGCAATGCTAGAATACCTGCAAATATATAAACAATAGAGTTAGATTTGCGATTTATATGCACAATGAAATTCCATATGGAATGAAAGTTTTATAAAAAATGATCACATCTTTAAACATCACAATAAAGAAAATATAAGTAACTGTCTGAACAGAGTGAAGAAGAGCTTTCTAAACAAAAAGCAGAGGGGAAAATCTGTAAAGGAAAAAGATTTATGGAGGTAACATAAAAATATAAAATATACAGATGTCCAAAAATGCTGTATAAATTAAAAGGTGAATAGCCAACTGGGAAAGAATATTTGCAATACATATGGTCAAAGGTTAATATTTATAATACATATCAAATTCTGAGAAGTCAGCATCTTGCCAAAATGAGCAAAGAATGTGAACAGACAATTAAAAAACAAAGCCACGTGTCCAGTAGATATATGGAAAAGTTTAAACTTGAATAAGCGAAGAAATGGAGTTCAAAAGTCATCTTGGAACCATATTGGTAAAAAAAATATTTATTTCAATGATCTATGTAGATTTCTTGGGAGTAAAGCAAAATAGAGCTGACAGAAGTATATATTGCGATAGCTTTTGTGGGTGAGGCAATTTCACACTCAGCCATGTCCGACTCTTAGCGACCCCATGGACTGCAGCCTACCAGGCTCCTTCATCCATGGGATTTTCCAGGCAAGCGTACTGGAGTGGGGTGCCATTGCCTTCTCCATCACATGCAGAAGCTTTGGCCAAATACTGATCTCATTTCTAAGAGTTTGTCCTAATGTTCTTTACTGCAGCATTATTCACCAAGGAAAATTGGTTACACATCCAGTGATTGATGGTTAAATTATGGTACCTCCAGCCCGTAGGTATTATGTTAAGATGGACAGATTGCCATGGTGGGGGTCTTCTGTCTTCTGGGATGGTTTGTTCTGGGTTCTGTTAGTATTCGAAACGTACTATTCTTCAGTCATTCAGTTGCATCCAACTCTTCGTGACCCCATGGACTGCCACATGCCAGTCTTCCCTGTCCTTCAACATCTCCCAGAGTTTGCTCAAACTCATGTCCATTGAGTCAATGATGCCATCCACCCATCTTATCTTCTGTTGATCCCTTCTCCTCCTGCCCTCAGTCTTTCCCAGCATCAGCATCTTTTCCAATGAGGCAGCTCTGCAAATCAGGTGGCCAAAGTATTGGAGCTTCAGTTTCAGCATCAGTCCATCCAGTAAATATTCAGGATTTCCTTTAGGATTGACTGGTTTGATTTCCTTGCAGTCCAAGGGACTCTCAATTCTTCAATGCTCAGCCTTCTTTATGGTCCAACTCTCACAGTCACACATGACTATTGGAAAAACCATAGCTTTGACTAGATGGACCTTTGTTGGCAAAGTGATGTCTCTGCTTTTTAATACACTGTCTATGTTTGTCATAGCTTTTCTTCCAAGGAGCAAGTGTCTTTTAATTTCATGGCTGCAGTCACCATTTGCAGTGATTTTTGGAGCCCAAGAAAATAAAGTCTGTCATTGTTTCCATTTTTACCCCCATCTATTTGCTCTGAAGTGATGGGACTGGATGCCATGATCTTCATTTTTTGAATGTTGACTTTTACGCCAGCTTTTTCATTCTCATCAAGAGGCCCTTTAGTTTCTCTTCACTTTCTGCCATTAGGGTGGTGTCATCTGCATATCTGAGATTATTGATATTTCTCCCAGAATCTTGGTTCCAGCTTGTGCTTCAGCCAGCCCAAAATTTTGTATGATGTACTCTGTATGTAAGTTAAATAAGCAGGTTAACAATATACAGCCTTGACGTATGTACTCCTTTCCCAATTTTGAACCAGTTCGTTGTTCATGTCCAGTTCTAACTCTTGCTTCTTGACCTGCACACAGATTTCTCAGGAGGGAGGTAAGATGGTCTCGTATTCCTATCTCTTTAAGAATTTTCCACAGTTTATTGTAACCCACACAGTCAAAGGCTTTAGTCAGTGAAGCAGAAGTAGATGTTTCTCTGGAATTCTCTTGCCTTTCTATGATCCAACGGATGTTGGCAATTTTGAAGGTATGGGAAAAAGCAAAATCTTTTTATTTGTGACCTCTATCCCTTTTTATTCGAACAAAGTTATGTACGAAGGGGAAGAGATATACCTGCAAAGGAAGCATCTCTCAGCTATAAAGCTGTAAAAAAAAAAAGGTAACCACTTATAGTGCAAAACAGAAATGAAGCATCTTCTGTATCCAAATGAATTGCTGAAGAAGCTGCTGCTGCTGCTAAGTTGCTTCAGTCGTGTCCAACTCTGTGCGACCCCATAGACGTCAGCCCACCAGGCACCCCCGTCCCTGGGATTCTCCAGGCAAGAACACTGGAGTGAGTTGCCATTTCCTTCTCCAGCGCATGAAAGTGAAAAGAGAAAGTGAAGTCACTCAGTCGTGTCCAACTCGCTGAAGAAGCTAAGTAGCTGTAATAACTTCTGAAGTCTTACTTCACCTTTTAAATAACTTCCAAGAGGTGATTTGACACCTAAAGGTGCTTCCTTGTATTGTTCCAAGGTCAAATGGACAGCAGTGTGCCAGTCTTATTTTTAAATGGTATTTAGTCATTAGCATGAAGTCAGATAACTGGATTGTTTGAGCTAAATTATATTCATTTTGGTCTGTACTCTCCTTGGTATGTGTGTCTGTTGTCTTCCACTCAGATGGAGAAAAGTGCCTCTGTGTTCTCACATAGAATCCTTTCCTTAAGTAATAGTCCTTTTCTTCCCCAGTGCTCCCACAGTGCCTGAAGTTAGCCACAACTGGATAACTTCCCATTTCACTTTTTCTAGGTCAGAAAGTTTGACTGTTAATAGACGGATCATGGGGGCAGGGAAGGGCAAGCCTTTCTTTGAGAGGGTTTGCTGCCACGGTATCAATTACTGATGAGTTCTAGGACTTCCTGGTTGGAGCAGAGATCTCCGAAACTTTCAGTGCCTTGAAACTTCACAGTTTCTGGAGAATTCCTTTGCCTTAGCTGCTTCTTTTCTTGGAGGCTGCCCAGTAACCAATGTGAAATGATATGGGACACAGAGCCACCAACTGGGTTTTCTGGGTTAAAGGGGTTTCCACCTTCTGCTTGTCTGTGCATTTTTGCCCTTGTCAGCTAATTGCCAGACAGGAACTTAGTAAGTTTTGGTGCAGAAATGCAGGCTGATCTTTACAGAGTGATGAAACAGCTTTGTTGTCTGTTCTTCCTCCATTAGTCTTTACAGTCAGAAAAATGGCTCCCTTCTGATGGGAAATGATCCTGTAGCATGCTGCAGTTGTTCTCTGCAGAATCAGTCTCTGAATTCCCTTGTGATTGTATGCGTTTGTGATCAGATGTTTTTTGTGTGCTGAAGACATTTGAGTGAACTTCCTGGAACTGACCTTCTGTGATTTGATATGGTCATGGCCAAACACCCCTACAAGGCAGAAAACAGTTCTCAAGAACACCCAGTGTATCTGGAGCCAAAGCTTTAGGGACGTTCATACCCAGTCTTCCCTGATAGCTCAGTTGGTAAGGTAAGGTTGCAAAGCAGGAGACCCTGGTTCGATTCCTGGGTTGGGAAGATCTGCTGGACAAGGGATAGCTACCCACTCCAGAGTTCTTGGCTTCCCTTGTGACTCTGCTGGTGAAGACTCTGTCTGCTGTGCAGGAGACCTAGGTTTAATCCCTGGGTTGGGAAGATTCCCTGGAGGAAGGCATGGCAACCCACTCTAGTATTCCTGTCTGGAGAATCCTCATGGACAGAGGAGCCTGGCAGGCTACAGTCACCAGGACTTCAATGAAGCCTCAGTTCAGGATGAAAAATATCCCAGCATGGGAGCTAAATACCCATCTTTTACTTTAGGAGATTCCTGTTAATGTAATGATATTGAAAGTGATTTGGCAGTATATGGAGCCTGACCCTCAAATTTCAAGTCTTATCCTTAAATATCAGGGCTCCTTAAGGCTCCTTTTTGGGAACGGATCATGCTGGGGTGCTTGCTTATGCTGTCACTACTGACTCCATTAGCAGAGAGCCTATAGGCCATGACGTGACTTCTAGGCAAACTTTATAAAGTATGTTAAAGATGAAAATTAAGGACCCAAGTAAGAGGAGTTACATATAAAGGTCAGTAAATCTCATTTTGAGGTGTGTGCGTGCATCTGTTGCTGTGCATGCGCCTTGGTGCGCATACGCCTTCCTGAGCATTCTGTGAGGAGCGTTGGGCCTGAGATGGGTCTGTTTATTTAGTCCCAGTTCTTTCTCACTACTTGAGACTCACTAGGGAGAAATATGAGTGGGCAAGTGGCATCAACATTGGGACCTACAAATCAAGATTCCTCCCAGGTGGATGAACCTGTGGTTGACCAGCAGCCCAGTGTTGAGCAACCTCAACAAGAGGAACCACCAGCTGAGATTCAGGATATCACACCTAGAAAGGAGGAAATACATGGAGAGGATACAGTGAATCGTGATGAAGAGGAGGAGAAGGATACCTTTGAAGATTCTTGCCTGGAAGCTGATCTCCAGCAATTGGCTGTGAAGGTGGAGATGGTCCTGATGTCAGGGAGGAGTTTGCATCAAATATAGAGCCTGTTGAAATGCCAGAAGCAGGTGAAGGGCAACCATTTGCTTGAAAGAAGATAAACTGGAACCATCTATGCTGTTCTTATGTTGTGTATTTGACTGTTAAAGTTCTTTCATTTTCTGCTTGCAAAAAAAAAAATCTCATTTTGAGCTGAGTCATATATTATAACTAATGTTTTTGTAGTGCTTACACCATATGACACTTACATAAACATTTCCCCTTTTCCCAGTATCCCTAGGGAGTGGGTAAGGTAGATACTAGCTTCTGAAGAACAGATAAGAAAAATAGGAGTGGGTGGGGATAGAGGTTGGGCTCTGAGATACTTTAATTACAGGCATGTCTGCATACAGACACACAGACATGGCAACATTCGTGCCATTGTGGTTTATCAGAGGTTTTCAGAAATGTGACTTCCTGTCTGAGAGGTGGGGAAATGGTATATTGCTCAGTTGTGCAAGAGAAGGATGTGTCTGCCATGGCGTAGAAATAAAGTCCACCGAAGAAAAGGAAAAAAAGATGAAAGAAATAATCCTATGACTCCGTACATCCTTGTTTAAAACAAGTAGTTGCTGTAAAGAAAAAAGGAATTTAGTTTAGACCATTATGCGTGCATACTAAGTCGCTTCAGTCATGTCCAACTCTTTGCAACCCTATGCACTATAGCCCACCAGGCTCCTCTGTCCATGGGATTCTCCAAGCAAGAATACTGGAGTGGGTTTCCGTTCCCTCATCCAGGGGATCTTCCCGACCCAGGGATCAAACCTGCATCTCTTCTGTCTCCTGAATTGGCAGGTGGGTTCTTTACCAGGCACCATTAATTACTTCTTTCCATGAAAACCACATCTGCTAATGATCTTGTCCTTTAAAAAAAAAAAAAAAAAAATCTGTGCATCTTATTAAAAATCTTAAGAATTTTACATTGGAGTTGAGGTGTGTGAGGTAGATCCATCTAATTCCATTATAATAGCTATGGCCATAGTATCATATATTTTCCATCCACAGGAGAAAGTACTTTATTTAACCAAAGTGAAATTGGGCAGTGCATAAATGCTGGTGCAGAATAGAAACATATCATTTATACCTATCTCCCAATCATTGTGCTTTGCTGACCATTTCTGAATTGCCTCTTGCTGCCTGAATAGCTACTATTAAAGAAATGAGGCATTTTGTTTTCTAGACAGCCCCTGATTGTTCCCTACATTCACACAGGAGTGCCTGGCTACAAAGCTTTCTATTTTTCTCCCAGTTCATCCCCTAGCAGTTCAAAAGGTGACCTGTCACAGGGTGGAGGGTAAGTCTTTGCATTTTAAGAAACCCGCCCTTGTGTCTCCCCGGGGCCAGAATATGACCTGCAGAGTTTCTGAACTTCAATGTTAACCCCTTGGCTCTGTACCTGAACACATTGAGCGGGTCTGAATGAGAGAGTTCTTTTTTGAGAATAACCTCAAGCTGTTTCTCGGTTCACAGCTCATCTCTACCCAGTTATCTCAGCGCGCATGCTCCTCCTTGGGAGACTGGCTGGGAGGCTGTGGGGATGGCATTGTAGGTGGTGATGTGAGAGAAGACCCTGTAACGTTTAGGCGCAGGAATGTTCTGCAAAAAGAAGTCTTTCAAATGTCCTTTAAAAAAAAAATTGAGGTATGATGGACATATGCTGGTAGATTAGTTTCAAGTGGACGATGTGATGATTCGATATTTGTATATATTAATAAATGATCACCGCAATGAGTATAGTTAGAATCCATCACGACAGAATTTATTTCTTGTGATGATGACTTTTAAGATTTCTTCTCTTAGCATCATTCAAATATGCAATACAGTGTTATTAACTGTAGGCACCATGCTATACATTACCTCCCCAGGATGTATTTATTTTATAAGTGGAAGTTTGTACTTTTTGACCCCCTTCACCCATTTTACCCACCCCCCCCCAACCTCTGGCAACCACCAGTCTGTTCTCTGTATCTATGAGCTTGTTTTTTTTCCCCCAAAGGGTCCATTTTTAAAAAACCTATCCTGCTAATTCCTGTATGTAATTCAGTTCAATTCAGTTCAGTCGCTCAGTCGTGTCCGACTCTGCGACCCCATGAATCGCAGCACGCCAGGCCTCCCTGTCCATCACCAACTCCTGGAGTTCACTCAGACTCACGTCCATTGAGTCAGTGATGCCATCCAGCCATCTCATCCTCTGTCGTCCCCTTCTCCTCCTGCCCCCAATCCCTCCCAGCATCAGAGTCTTTTCCAATGAGTCAACTCTTCCCATGAGGTGGCCAAAGTATTGGAGTTTCAGCTTTAGCATCATTCCTTCCAAAGAAATCCCAGGGCTGATGTCGTTCAGAATGGACTGGTTGGATCTCCTTGCAGTCCAAGGGACTCTCAAGAGTCTTCTCCAACACCACAATTCAAAAGCATCAATTCTTTGGCGCTCAGCCTTCTTCACAGTCCAACTCTCACATCCATACATGACCACAGGAAAAACCATAGCCTTGACTAGACGGACCTTTGTTGGCAAAGTAATGTCTCTGCCTTTGAATATGCTATCTTTTCCCCTTGTTTTCCTTTCTCCTTCTGGGTTTCTTCCTTTACATTGAGCGGCTGCCTCAATGTATACGGCATATCCATTCTATGTACCTTTCGCCCCTGCCCTTTAGATTGAATCCCTTCCCTCTTTATCCTCTCCGTTTTCCTTCTTGCTCACAAAACAGCAAGAGCGCTGCAAACAGTGTCCCCTCTTCCCCTTGCCATGGCAACTGCAGAATTTCTATACAGGATGCTCTAGGGCAGCAGATTGGGAAGGGAGAGGGCACAGGGAGCTCGTCTTAAAGCTCTGTTTTCTTAGCCAGGGTCGCTTCTATGGGATGCCTGCAGGGGAGCTGTGGATATTATGGAAGCTGAAGCTGCCTAAGCTGTGGCTACTGGTCTAGCCCAAATTCTGGAGATCTTTGCTGTACTGACTTGAAGGGGAAAAAGGCAGTGCATGGTATTAGCCTTTGCCAAATCTTCTTTCCTACCCTGCTCACCCCTCCCACCTCCAATCTGTTGGCCCACTTCTCCCCTACCACCACTCACCAGGAAAGCTTAATTAAAAAAAAAAAAGTATACACATCAGGAAAGCTGTGATCTGCACCCAGTATTCAAACTTGGAGACTCAGAATTCCATAAACTGCAAGAGTTTTGTGCATATGTATTCTGGAATTTGAACTCAACCATAGGCAAGGTCTGCTTTCTATTATCTTTCATAGCACAGATTTATCATTCCATATACTCCATTAATGTATTTCTTTGGAAATCATTAAACTTATGGGGAATAACTAATTTCTTTCAGTTTAAGTTCATGAATAAGTGCATTTTTATCCAAAAAATGCAGTGGGAGAAAGAAATGCAATTACATTTTTTTTTAAGAAGGTTTTAAAGAACAGATTATGTAAAGCGCTGATCTCTAGATGGATATGAAGCTAGTCTTAACATCTGGAATTTATTAGGGAAAAACAGGGTATGTTTTCAGCCAAATTCTGACACTCCTCATTTGAGTTATCAGTTCCTTAAGGCTGTTGGGTCGCCACGTTGATGCAAGCATGTACAGCGCAGGAGCTCCGGGTAGGCTTGCCGTGGCGTGTGCATGGTCTAGTACTGCACTCGGTGTGCGGGGTGATGAAAAAAGCCGAGCTTCACCTTGCTTTATAAGGATGCTCTCAGGCTCTGTGCTCCCCCAGGAAATGATTTGATAGATTCCCACTCTTCCTTGGTGACCATAAATCTATTGTCCAAAAGAATTAACGTCTGGAATGAGATGTAGTACGTTTTTTTTTTTAGTATTAATTTATTGATTTGTCTGCACCAGGTCTTACTTGCAGCACGTGGGATCTTCAGTCTTCTGTGTAGCATGCAGGAGGGAGGGATCTTTAGTTGCGGCTCACGAACTCTTAGTTGTGGCCTGCGGGATCTAGTTCCCTGACCAGGGATTGAACCTGGGCCCCCTGCATTTGGGAGCGTGGAGTCTTCACCACTGGACCACTGGGGAAGTCCCTAAATTTTTAATATTTAATATCTTGAGACAGTAGGCAAGTTTTGAATAATCTTCCTTTCTTTTAAGATGGCAAATGAAAGGGCAATTCGGTGGCTATGGATTCGGTTTCTCTGGCCCAGCAAAGAAAGGGAGTCAAGATCTGCAAGTGTAAGGTGGTGGCTATCTTTCCCTTTTTAGCTCTGGCCTGGTGTCTGAGGGGAGGTGGAGCTGTTCCTTTGTGGATCAGTCACTTTAGATAAACATTCAGCCCCACCGCAGTCCTTTTGTGGGCAGCCCTGGCCCTGCAGGTGTGTAAATGCCACAGCTCTCAGGGCTACGTGCAGTGTGGTGGGAAGGGCCCCCTCCCGCACTTCCATAAATGTCGCTCTGTTGGCCTGAGCATGATTGCCAGGATTTTAAAAAGCTGAGGAACCAAATCAGAAAGTCCTACTCTGAGGAATCCTTGACTCCCTTGCAGCAACTTCTGTTTTTTCTCTGCCCGACGAAAAGAAACGTCTTCCATAACCACTCTTGTGTGTTGACTCACCTTTTTCACCCGACACATCTATTGGTATAAAATGAGGGAATCATCAGATTGGAATGAATTTTGAGAGGCTGTAGACTAAACTCCCAAGCAGGATTGTACCCACATTATCCCAAAGAGAGGAGGCTAGCCCCAGACTTGAAAGGTTCTCCAGGAGAGAAATTCCACAGCCGTCACTACAGCTTTGAAGACACGAAGTCCACTGTCAGGAGAGGTGTTGCGAGCAAGCCTGAGCCCTGCAGCTGAAATGTAAACCCAGGGTGATGGCGACTGCCCCCAGGGTAACAGCCCGTCATTTGCCTGTTGGCTGCTGCTAATCTGCCTTCATCCATCTTGCCTTAGAGCCAAGTAATCCTGCTTCACATTTGTGATATTTTTCTGGGAGCTCGAAGCTAAGCTCAGTTTTTGTTTTTTGGAAATGATGGCCTAGATTAAGACCGATAGGAAGACTGTCTCATGGAGTCTTTGGATTTTGTCATTCTGTCCGTTCATCTCAGATGGTGTTTGTGCTTAAAGTATATTAACACACACACTCGCATTCAGAATTTTGACAAGAGTCACTCGGCCCTCTGAGGAGATGGCCTCTGTGTATCAGGCAAAAGCTTGCTCACCGTTGTTTCCAGCCATGTGCCTGGTGATTGACAGTGTAAACTGCTTCAGCTGAAGCTTAGCTTTAACAGTTTGAGTCAATGTGGGTTTTGTGTTGTTGAAACTGCAGTGTTTCTAGTCACTGCCAGATTTAACCTTTGCTTTGGTGTTTTTATGAAGGTTAGAAATGTTTCATTCTTAAGCAGCCTTTAAGAATATTTAATACTTTCTCTGCATACTGTCTTGCCACTTGCAGGAAACAAAATTAGGCTGCCTTTGTCAATTTTTGGTTTGCATTCTAGTACTATGTGTATATGGGTTTCCCAGGTGGTGCTAGTGGTAAAGAACCCAGCTGCCAATGCAGGAGACCTGAGACTCGGGTTTGATCCCCGGGCCAGGAAGATTCCTTGGAGGAGGGCATGGCACCCCAGTCCAGGATTCTTGCCTGGAGAGTCCCGTGGACAGAGGCGCTATGGTCCATAGGGTGGGAAAGAGTCAGACATGACTGAAGCAAATAGGGGAGGTAAGAGGAAGGAGTGTTGGGGAGAGGGTGGACAGTGCAAAAACTAAGGATTAGGTGTCACCTCTTTTTCTATGGTGTGTTGGAGCTACTGGTTAAGGTTGGACTTCATGAGCTTGGGAAAATTCTGTGGTTCCTCCCTGATAAGCAGAGGAGTTCAGTTTGCAAATGAACCTAAATGATGGGAAGAAAACAGTGCCACATCAAACATGTGTGCTGAAAGAACACCTTCCTTCCAAGAGCTGTGTGCTGTTTGGTCACCCCGGGACTCCCCACCCGCCTGAGCGTCCAGCTTGTCCCTCCCTGCCTGCGTCCACACCGTGCTGGGTGTGCCGGAGACTCAAAGATGGTGTCTCCCCACTTGCAGCTCCTTCCACTCAGAGCAAAAGTCAGAAGCAACTGATCAGATCTGCATCCAAAGGAATGTGTCTCATCAGCCATCCGCGGTGGGCTCCTCTTCATCCTTCCTGCTGCTTCTCTCGAGGGTGGTTCAGCAGGCCCACAACAGCAGGAGTGGGTCAAGATGAGCACACACGTTACGGGAGGCCCTACAGTGTCCTCAGCTTCGCAGGCTGCTCCCAATGAGTTGTCACGCCCCCCCCCCCCGCTGTACTTAATCATTTCAGTTTGCCTGATGGAGGGGGCCGGGGAGGGGAATAAATCAATTTGTACGAAAGAAAATTGTGAAGGCGTATGTGATAAAAACATATTCTTTGTAGGTAGGGAGAAGAAAGGGAGGCTTTGTTTATTGAAATAGTGCTGAGCTGTGAGCCACCTTTTGAATTCACATTGTGAAGGCAGGGTGCCTCTGAGGGACTCGGAGCCCCTTATAGGAAAGGTGCCAGAATCCCGTTAGGCTGGACTCAGAAACCACAGCGCTTTGTTCTTGTCCTGGGTGCACTTGCTGGCATTACATCTTTCATCTGCAGCTCTGACATCCTCCTGATTTGACGAGGGCTTGTGAAACACTCCGCAGGTGCTGGCTGGGCAGGCGCTGACAGAGGGTGGGGGGCACACGCTTGGGTGGGTTAATGGCTCACTTGCAGGAGCAGGGTCTCTCTGGGTGTATGTGGCCCCAGAGTTCTCCCTGCCCTTCTCCTGCACTTCCCTGCTTGCCCCCCCACCCGTGCTGGGTACTGACAGAGCTAGTGCAGGGATCTCCCCGCCGCTCCCCTCTGCTGCCGGCGGTGTTTCCAGTTTGTGCAGCACGGCTATAAACCATCTGGTGCTGGGCACCATCCAAGTCCGCAGTCGTGGCGCCTCAGACTCAGATCATGTGATCGAAACCATTTGACCCTGGATACCCATGGTGAATGCGGGGCAGTAAAGGTGACTAGGATAGGTCAGCTGTGTGCTGAAGGCTCAAAGACGGTGCCGCCCCCCTTGCGGTTCCTTCCACTTAGTGAATTATTTGGAGAGTTTGAAGTATAGAAGAGAGTACTGTGTTCAGTATTGTTTCACCTCAGTTCTGTTTATAAGCTATTTCTATTTACACACAGAAAAATACCTGACATATCTGTAGGTGGTAGGGGTAAAGATAATGTGAGGCTTTTTATCCGTATCTTCTAATTTTCTAAATTTATCCATTCAACAAATCTGTGTGAAGTTCTCCGTGGGCCAGGCACAGCTCATCTTCTCCATTGGTTGTTGCCCAAGTTCCATGACATGCCTGCCTTCTTGGAGCTCATAGCCTCATGGGGGAATGAATTAATAAAAAACTCATATGATATATTGTCAGGTAATAGTAAGTATTGTAAAAAAATAAAGAGGAGTGAAAGGCTAGAGGAGCAGTAGAGGAGAAGGGAAACCAGCTCTGGGTGGTTGGTGGGGATAAGTGGAAAATAAGTGAAATGAATTGACTCAGCATCCATATGGGAAATTAAGATTACCATGCTAATCATGTGTTTCTCTGTTTTGTTAAGAATTCAATGTATCAGGCATATCATACAATTTACGCAACTACTATTTTTCCATTTTTGTTCCCATTATGAACAGATCTTTGTGCATATCCTTGCTTACAGTAAGCTCCTCTGTCTTCAGATACATTTTTCTGGAGGTTCATCTGGGGTCACTGCCTATGTCCCACCTGGGTCTTGACCCTCTCTTACCTTGTGCTATGAAGAGCCAGGAGGTCAGGGGTAGAGACCAGGTGTGAGGCGCCTCCACTTTCTAGACTGTTGAGGGTAAGCGTGTTTGCCCGCTTACCTGCAGGCCCCGCCAGGATGAAGGGAGCAGCTGATCCAGTGGCACATTTTGGAAGGCAGGCAAATTGTAGGTTACTCTGACTACTGTGACCTGGGTCTCAAGGTGATGATGAGCCATTCTGATTGCTTAATCAGTGTTTGTGTAAACAGATAGGAGAGCAACTCATCAATGCTTTCAAGGCCCAAAGTTGCCCTGATACTTTTTAGCAAGCACAAAGCATGCCATGATCACGATGATAATAAAAAGGACAGTAGTTATTGTGGCTAACCTTGTGTCAGGCACCATTATGTTAGGTGAGTTGCCTGTAGTAACGTTCATTGAAACTTTACAACTCTTGTGTGGTTGGATATCATTGCCATTTTACAAGTAAACGAAGTCTTGGAAAATGTTAACAACTTAACAAGCTTGAACTAGTACTCAGGTCTGGACTTCCTGTTTTGTTGTAAGGCCTCTGTTCTTAACCACTGATTTTCCCATCATTTTCTCCCTCTTGCACTTTCTTCCTTTTTCAGGGAACAAGTCCTAGTTGGGACTGGTATTGACTGGGTTAGGTGATCTGGAAGGGAGGGAAGGTTCAGACCTTCTCTTCTATCTAAACACACTGCTCCCTGAAGCAGTCAGCAGGGCCCCTGGTGGGGGAGAACACTGAGCTGATGGGAAATGTGTCGTCTACCTTTTTCTGGTGCTTTGGATTCGATGCAGCAGTTTGTGGTGAGACGGCCCAGCAGTTAGCAGCCGGTGGTTAGGAAGGCGAAGCCAGGGCCCCCCTGAGCTTTCCTTGAAATGGGAGCTTGTTATGACATCAAGGGTTTTAAAGGAATTTTCTTTAAAAGAAATAGTGCATGTGGAAATATCTCTCAAATTTTGGGAACACATTTGAAGATGATTGTACTGAACTATCTCAATAGTTGACATCTTGGCTGTCTTCTGTACTAGAATGAAAAGACTGGGATCGTGTGCCTTAGGTTTTGTATACATAGAAAGTCCATATGTATATACGTGTGTGTTAATATATGTATGTGTATATAAGTGTGTGTCTGTATACACACACACACACACACACACGTCTCTAAATCTTCAGTTGTTTTCCCAAAGGAAAAACATTGTCCTCTGTCCAGTTAAAAAAAATAGGGTACTTCCAAAGCGTTCAACTATTGCTGTAAAAATACCTTGGTTTTTCCTGATATGCTGAGTTTATCGAATGTTTCACCATTTAAGAGTACTTGGTTTCTTTAGAATGGGGAATTCTACTAAATTGGATCAATATAAAAATTTATGAACAATGCAGACTTTGTCAGGGAAGTCCTTTACTCACGTTCATATAATTCTCTGTGGGAGCTTCTGCAGGGATCACATCAGTATTTAGAACATACTGAAATATTCGTGTCCTCTGATTAGCAGGATTTAATTGTTACATCTCAATCTCCTTCACAATGTGTCATTAGAATGCAGCCCACCTTGAAATTTAAGTGGGTGCTGTCAGCTTATTGGAGTGTCTTTATTTTGTTTGTACTTCTTTCCAAATTTGTATTACATGTAATTTTGGTTTCCCTTGAAAATAAATAACACCACAAAAAAGTAAGAATTTATTAGTGGAAAATGCTGTGACTTATTTTTACTAGCAACTACTGTATAATAAATTTTAAAATATATACATATATATATGTAAATTTTTCTGTTTAGATATTTTAAGATCTTTCAGTTAAAGTAACTTTTCCTCCCACATACTACTTAGTTAGCATAATTAAGAGCTTTTTTTTCTCCTGCACTACAATATTTCCCTCTTTAATTTTCCCTCATAGTATGGAAATGGCTGGAGATTAACTTTTGTCTGATTCTTTCCTGGGTCTGATATCAGCTGAATGGTCTTTTGTTTCTCAAAATGTTGGATGTTTTAAAGAAACTTTTTATACCTTTCCATCATTCTAATTTTGCAGATCTGCTTTCTCCCCTCTGATAAAAAGACCTTTCTGAGACTCTATCTTCTCAGCAGTTTCACGCAAGGATCTGAAAGGATCTCAGGAGTGCTAGGATATTCTGTCGCAGAGCGCAAGGCGTGGTGATTGTGAATGGAGTCTGGGGTTAGACAGACCTGGTTTTCATTCTAGCTCTGCCACTCACTCGTTTGACAAGTTACTGAACTTCTAAACCTCAATTACTAACTTCTTAAATTGGGGTTAACAACAGTACTTATTCCAAAGGCTATATGAAGAATAACTGAGAAAGTGCATGTCACATGGTTTAAATATAGCAATAGCAATAGAACACGTCCACATAATAGCTAATGTTATTTCCAATAAAAATTGTGATTTCCTTTTTATTGAGCACCCACATAGTATTGAAGTATAGTTGATACATAATGTTATATAAGGTATACAGTGTAGTGATTGACAGTTTTTAAAGGTTGTTCTCCATTTATAGTTGTTATAAAATATTGGCTTTATTCCCTGTATCATACAATATATCCTTATAGACTATGTTATACCTAGTAGTTTGTACCTCTTAATCCTCTACTGCGATATTGCCCGTACCCCTTTTACTCTCCCCGGTGGTAATCACAGATGTTCTCCATATTTGTGAGTCTATGAGTCAGCTTCTTTTTGTTCTGTTCACTAGTTTGTTTTATTTTTTAGATTCTGTATATGTTGTATATATTTGTCTTTCTCTGTCTGACTTACTTGATTTAGCATAATCCCCTCCAAGTCCATCCACATTGTTGGCAAGTGGCAAAACTTTGTTCCTTTTCATGACTAAGTAGTATTCCATTGTGTATATATGCGTGTGTGTGTGTGTATAAGAAATGGATAAAGAAGATGATATATATATATATCATCTTCTTTATCCATTCATCTGTTGATGGACAGTTAGATTGCTTCCAAATCTTGGTTATTGTAAATAATACTGTTATAAACATTGAATTACATATATCTTTTTGGACTAGTTTTTTTTGTTTGTTTGTTTGTTTGTTTTTTCAGATGTATGCCCAGGAATGGAAGTGGTATGTCCTTTGGTAGTCCTATTCTAAGTTTTTTGAGAAACTTTTGTATTATTTTCCACAATGGCTGCACTAATTTACATTACCACCCACAGTGTATGAGGGTTCCCTTTTCTCCATGTCCTTGCCAACATTAGTGTTCTTTTTGATGATAGCCTTTCTGAAAGGCGTGAGATGATATCTCACTGGGGTTTGGATTTGCATTTCCCTGATGCTTAGTGATGTTGGATATCTTTTCATGTGCCTGTTGGCCATCTGCGTCATTCTTTGGAAAAATGTCTGTTCAGTTCTTCTGCCCATTTTTTAATTGGGTTGTTTGTTTTTTTGATGTTGAGTTGTATGAGCCATTTATATATGTTGAATATTAACCCTTTATTGGGCACATCATTTGCAAATGTTTTCTCCTGTTCCATAGGTTGTCTTTTTGTTTTGTCAATGGTTTCCTTTACTGTGAAAAAGTTTTTAAGTTTAATTCGGTCCCACTTGTTTATTTTTGCTTTTATTTCCTTTGTTTTAGGAAAGGGATAAAACAAATATATTGCTAAAATGTATGTCAAAGAGTGTTCTGCTTATGTTTTACTCTAGGAGTTTTACTGGTTTCGTCATACATTTAGGTCTTTAATCCATTTTGACTTTGTTGTTGTATATTGTGTTTAAGAAATTTCTAGTTTCACTCTTTTACATGTAGCCGCTCAGTTTTCCGAGCACTGCTCGTTGAAGGGGCTGTCTTTTCTCCATTGTATGTTCTTGCCTCCTTGTCATAGATTAATTGATCGTAAGTGTGTGCGTTTATTTCTGGACTCTCTCTTCTGCTCCATTGGTCTCTGTCCTTTTGTGCCCCTACTACACTGTTTTCATGACTGTAGCACTGTAGTGTAGCCTGACGTTAAGGAGCATGATTCCTTTAGTTCTCTTCATCTTTCTCAAGGTTGTTTTGGCTATTCAGGGTCCTCTGTGTTTCCATACAAATTTTTTAAATGTTTTCTCTAGTTGGTATGAAAGGATTTTTTAATTATCTGCAAATCAATGTGATACATCACAATAACAAATTGAAGAATAAAAACCATATGATGGTTTCAATAGACGCAGAAAAAGTCTTGGACAAAATTCAATATCATTTATGATAAAAACTCCAGAAAGTGGGATTAAAGGGAGTGTAACTCAGCATAATGAAGGCCATATTGAAGGCCACAGCTAACATCCTACTCAATGGTGATAAACTGAAAGCATTTTCTGTAAGATCAAGTACAAGTCAAGGATACCCACCCTTGACTTTTATTCAACATAGTTTTGGACATGTTCATGACATTGTACAGGAGACAGGGATCAAGACCATTCCCATGGAAAAGAAATGCAAAAAAAGCAAAATGGCTGTCTGGGGAGTCCCTACAAATAGCTGTGAAAAGAAGAGAAGCGAAAAACAAAGGAGAAAAGGAAAGATATAAACATCTGAATGCAGAGTTCCAAAGAATAGCAAGAAGAGATAAGAAAGCCTTCTTCAGCGATCAATGCTAAGAAACAGAGGAAAACAACAGAATGGGAAAGACTAGGGATCTCTTCAAGAAAATCAGAGATACCAAAGGAACATTTCATGCAAAGATGAGCTCAATAAAGGACAGAAATGGTATGGACCTAACAGAAGCAGAAGATATTAAGAAGAGGTGGCAAAAATACACAGAAGAACTGTACAAAAAAGATCTTCACGACCCAGATAATCACAATGGTGTGATCACTGACCTAGAGCCAGACATCCTGGAATGTGAAGTCAAGTGGGCCTTAGAAAGCATCACTATGAACAAAGCTAGTGGAGGTGATGGAATTCCAGTTGAGCTATTCCAAATCCTGAAAGATGATGCTGTGAAAGTGCTGCACTCAGTATGCCAGCAAATTTGGATAACTCAGCAGTGGCCACAGCACTGGAAAAGGTCAGTTTTCATTCCAATCCCAAAGAAAGGCAATGCCAAAGAATGCTCAAACTACCGCACAATTGCACTCATCTCACACACTAGTAAAGTAATGCTCAAAATTCTCCAAGCCAGGCTTCAGCAATACGTGAACCGTGAACTTCCTGATGTTTAAGCTGGTTTTAGAAAAGGCAGAGGAACCAGAGATCAAATTGCCAACATCCGCTGGATCATAGAAAAAGCAAGCGAGTTCCAGAAAAATATCTATTTCTGCTTTATTGACTATGCCAAATCCTTTGACTGTGTGGATCACAATCAACTGTGGAAAATTCTGAAAGAGATGGGAATACCAGACCACCTGACCTGCCTCTTGAGAAATGTGTATGCAGGTCAGGAAGCAACAGTTAGAACTGGACATGGAACAACAGACTGGTTCCAAATAGGAAAAGGAGTTCGTCAAGGCTGTATATTGTCACCCTGTTTATTTAATTTCTATGCAGAGTACATCATGAGAAACACTGGACTGGAAGAAACACAAGCTGGAATCAAGATTGTCAGGAGAAATATCAATAACCTCAGATATGCAGATGACACCACCCTTATGGCAGAAAGTGAAGAGGAACGAAAAAGCCTCTTGATGAAAGTGAAAGAGGAGAGTGAAAAAGTTGCCTTAAAGCTCAACATTCAGAAAACGAAGATCATGGCATCCGGTTGCACCACTTCATGGGAAATAGATGGGGAAACAGTGGAAACAGTGTCAGACTTTATTTTTCTGGGCTCCAAAATCACTGCAGATGGTGACTGCAGCCATGAAATTAAAAGACGCTCACTCCTTGGAAGGAAAGTTATGACCAACCTAGATAGCATATTCAAAAGCAGAGACATTACTTTGCCAACAAAGGTCCATCTAGTCAAGGCTATGGTTTTTCCTGTGGTCATGTATGGATGTGAGAGTTGGACTGTGAAGAAGGCTGAGCGCTGAAGAATTGATGCTTTTGAACTGTGGTGTTGGAGAAGACTCTTGAGAGTCCCTTGGACTGCAAGGAGATCCAACCAGTCCATTCTGAAGGAGATCAGCCCTGGGATTTCTTTGGAAGGAATGATGCTAAAGCTGAAACTCCAGTACTTTGGCCACCTCATGCGAAGAGTTGACTCATTGGAAAAGACTGTGATGCTGGGAGGGATTGGGGGCAGGAGGAGAAGGGGACGACAGAGGATGAGATGGCTGGATGGCATCACTGACTCGATGGACGTGAGTCTGAGTGAACTCCCGGCGTTGGTGATGGACAGGGAGGCCTGGCGTGCTGCAATTCATGGGGTCGCAAAGAGTCGGACACGATTGAGCGACTGATCTGATGTGATCTGAACAATAGCAATCAGAGAAGAAGAAGAAAGAAATCCAAACTGGAAGGGAAGAAGTAAAACTGTCACTGTAGATAACATGATACTATACATTCTGGAGAAGGAAATGGCAACCCACTCCAGTACTATTGCCTGGAAAATCCCATGGACAGAGGACCCTGGTAGGCTACAGTCCATGGGGTGGCAAAGAGTCAGACACGACTGCTAAAGATGCCACAGGAAAACCACTTCAGCTCATCAATGAATTCAGTGAAGTTGCAGGATACAAAATTAATATTCAAAAATCTGTTTTTCTATGTACTAACAACAAACTATAAGCAAGAGAAATTAAAGAAATAATCCCATTTACCATCACATCAAAAAAAAAAAAAACCTGGGAATAAACGTACCTAAGGAGGTAAAAGACCTGTATTCAGAAAACTGTAAGACACTGATGAAAGAAAATTGAAGACTAAGCAGATGGAGAAATACATTGTGTTCATGGATTGGAAGAATTAATACTGGTAAAATGAGTATACTACCCAAGGCAATCTGCAAATTCAATGTGACTTATTTTTAGAGGAGCATATTTTTGCAGATGGAGTGGGATTGAGGGTTATCTTCAAAGTTGAGAGGGTCAGTCTTGGATACCTCCTCTCTTTGACAGCCTTCTCCCCCAGCTGTTGATTTGAAGCAAGGGAAGAATTGCCTTAGGAGGATCCCAGGAATGATGATGTGGCTGTTCACAGTTAGTACTTGGTTCCTGCTTTGCGATTTGGCATCGTCACCTACATCAGGTCCTCTTGAATGTGATCAGTTTTTCTATCAGATGGTATTTTAGTGCTACCATGTTGAAGGGGACAGAGTGCTGTTTTTGACCATTGAATTTCAGTGTGGATTTATAAAGTAACTCAGAGATCACTGACCAGTGAAATCAGGTAAAATGAAAAACAAAAAGCTGATGCTCTCTGAGTTGGTCTAGGACAGCCAAAAAAGTGATGAGCACGCAGCAGGGTAATCTTGTAGATGGTGTTTAATGAGTTTTAAGCTTCAAGGCTATGAGCATTCTTTCTTGAAATATACACAGCAGGTGCCCCTAGCTGGAATTCTGGCAGTAAATAGGAATCCTCCAGTCCTGGAAGTCACTGAACAGGTCCGATTGTGTCCATCTGTCAGGGAATGCTCCCCTTTTGCGAGGGATTTTGTTCTTTCTGTATCTGAATTAGAATGTGCGGGGTGGGGGGAGTCTCGCAGAGGAGGCTGAATGAGGCTGCTTTCTCATGTACAGATGTCTCCTGCTATTTTCAAGGACAGGGCTGGGATGTAGACATAGACGTTTACCCAAGAGCTCCTGGATTGCCGTCTGATAGAGCAGGAATCCTCCGGAGAGGGAATGAGGAAATCTCAATTTGGTGAAACTTGTTTCTCTGACTCTGTTTTAATGTCTTTACAATGAAGGAATTGAACTAGACATTCTTGAATTCCCTTGCCAGCCATAAGGTTGTATGTGATTCTGAATGCTCTTTCAACTTCTGGGGAAAAGATTGTTACTGATTGGTTCTGTGTATAATGAAGCTGCCTTGGGCAGTTGCTTCAGCAAATCCATTCTGGGACCATTGGGCAAATAAAGTGTGCAAAGCCCCAGGCACAGAACTCAGGGCAGGACCCTCTGATACAGACCAAAGGATGAAAAAGCACCTGAAGTTAGAGACCCCAAATTCACAGAGTTGAGCTGACTGCCAGCCCCAAGCTTCATCACTGTTGCTACAGGGCTTGCCCTGCCACTCTGCCTGCCCTGATTCTCTGCATGACCCCACCCTGCCAATGTGCACACCTGCCCTCCCACCCACACACGTACACACATGTGTATCCTGCAAACCAGGAGAGCAGTGGCATGTTGAGTTGGAAGTGCCAGCGAGGCACACAGCAGAGACAGATCGTGAGTGTCTCTGTTATTCTCTCTTCTACTGTTTCTCAGTTTCTTGCCCCTGGGCTGATTTCCTATGTCCACTGTGTGCCTTGGTTCCTCATTTGTCAGAAGGAGGTGTAATACCTAAATGCGGTGAGGGTTAAATGAGATACCACATGAATTGTGCTTAGCCCAAGTGCCTGGTACCCAATAAACATTCAGCAAATGATAACTATTAATGTTATGACTTACTACTATCACATTGCCTGGGATTCTTAAAATATTCCCAGAGCTTGGCATTGGGGTTGTGACAGTGCCTTTTTTTTTTTTTTTTTTTTTTGCAGGACCCTGCAGCTGATTAAATTAGGTAAAAGGCAGAAATCACTTAGTGACTTAGTGTAGAACCTGTCAAAAATATGTGTTCAGGGGTACTGTTTCTGCCCCTTTCTGATGCCTATGTCAGAAGCTTTCTGTATCTCCTTTATACTTTAATAAAACTTTATTACACAAAAGCTCTGAGCGATCAAGTCTCGTCTCTGGCCCCAGATTGAATTCTTCTCCTCCGGAGGCCAAGAATCCTGGCATCTTTGTTTGGTTCAGCAACAGCCTTTCATCTTGGGGGCTTTTCCGGGATTCTTGAGGACAAGGTAAAGATGCTTGGAGCTCTAGTTCTTTGTTCTCTTAGCAAACATGTTTTCTGCTGTACTTTACTAACTCTACAGTGTGCTTGCGTAAATGAATGAAATGCCCTGCGTGAAGCAAGTGAGGAACCCTGCTCTGCGGTTTGGCAGTGACTTCAAACAGCTTATGGCAGAAACCTGTCGGGGGTTTATACCAACCTGCCAATGCCAAGAGGCACTCAGTGTCTCCTTTGGCCCAAGCAGAAATGGGCAAAGCGTGTGGACCAAACTCTCTTTTCTCAGTCAAACTTTTCAGTCTCTTTGACCATTTCATAACTCCTTGGAAATTAGAAGTACTAACCTAATCTATCAGATCATAGACTTTCAAGGGACTTGTGATCTGTGCTGTTACTGTGTCCTGTGACTTAGGTCCCAAACTTGGATTGGTAGTCAGGAAGTGCCTAGCCTCGCTAGGAGTCGAAAGTTCGGAAGTTAGATGGAGCTTTAGCTACAAGAGCATCTCTGAGGTTAAAGGTTACTCAGACTAGAACTACAATGGGTTTTTCTTTTCCCTTTGGTAACACTGGCTCTTAGTGGACCAGAGGAGGCTCTTATACTGGTGTGATGACGTTTTGAACAGTTTTATGTTCGTATTGGTCTTATTGTGGTCAGGAATATACTCAGGGTCATGCACAGGCACTCAGGTGACAAATGTTTCCCCCAGCGGCTTAGCCTGGGAGGCATTCCAGGTTACTCTGATTGCACCCTGGGTGGCATCAGAGGCAAGCAAGGTTTTAATGGTGAGGAGCTGGGCAGCAATCAGGGATGCCATCAGGTCTACCCCTGGTGCATCTCCGCCCCATCTAGTTAGTAGAACCGGGAGGGATGAGTGGGTCGCCGGCGTTGATAAGGGACAGACTAAGTCCGACCAGGGAAGGAAAGCTTTGGTGTAAAGTCTGTCTACACCCCCATCTAGAGCAGGGAGGGACGCCTCCAGTAGAAAGATGGCGCTTGTCACTTTTTTCTCTCTTACAGATGGGAGCTAACAATTCCAGCCTCACTCCTTTGAACTATATCCTGAAAACCTGGGATAGATTTGATCCCCAGGGTTTAAAGAAGACACACCTGGTCTTCCTATGTGCTACTGCATGGCCAGGGTATCCACTGGAGGATGGCGAATGGTGGCCGGTTGGAGGGTCTCTTAAGTATAATCCTGTTTTACAGTTAGACCGGTTCTGTAGAAAACAAGGGAAATGGGTAGAAGTAGCATATGTGTTGCCCTTTTTTTCTCTGCGAAATATACCAGACATGTCCTAAGGGTATAGATTTGGGTGTGACTCCTTCAGCTCCCTCCTGTCCTCCTACTTTGCTAGATGAGATGGAGGACAGGAGACAAAGCAGGTTTCTCCAATCTATCCCTGGGATCATATGTGCAGAGCAGCCAGAGAGACTGACGAATAGCCACACAGCTGTTGCCTCTTCATGAAGCACCCACTGGGAGAAATAATCAGTCTATGAGAGTTAATAAGCCTTTTTCTTATTAAGAAATACAAAGAATCAAGGAGGATCTGGGAGACTATTTAGAGGACCCAGAAAAATATACTAGAGCTTTTAAAGGTGTTACTGTGCTTTATGACCTTACTTGGAAGGATGTGATGTATATCTTGGGACAAACGCGGACTCCCAACTCAAAAACTCAAGTTTTGGGAAAAGCGGTTACTTATGGAGATGAATGGTTTGGTAATAAATCAGTAAGGAAGAGGGAGGATGAGATAACCGCCCTCCCCACTGGAAATCAGGTGGTCCCGGCTACAGAACCAGACTGGGACTACAACACAGCTAAAGGAAGATGGGATCAGAGTTGTTTTGTCAGATGTGTTCTCCGCCGCCCCCCCCCCCATCCTGAACTCCCCTCCCACCTCCCTTCCCATACTGTCCCTCTGGGTCATCCCAGTGTACCATCCGCGAGCATCCTGTATCCTGCATCGAACTTGGACTGGCGACTCATTTCATATATGATATTATACCTGTTTCAATGCCATTCTCCCAAATCATCCAACCCTCTCCCTCTCCCACAGAGTCCAAAAGACTGTTCTATACATCAGTGTCTCTTTTGCTGTCTCGCATACAGGGTTATCGTTACCATCTTTCTAAATTCCATATATATGCGTTGTTGTACTTTATTGGTGTTTTTCTTTCTGGCTTACTTCACTCTGTATAATCGGCTCCAGTTTCATCCACCTCATTAGAACTGATTCAAATATATTCTTTTTAATGGCTAATACTCCGTTGTGTATATGTACCACAGCCTTCTTGTCCATTCGTCTGCTGATGAACACTAGGTTACTTCCATGTCAGATGTATTCTTGAAGGACTCAGGCAGGCACGTGCTAAGCCTTTAAACTGTGGCAAATTGGCAAACATAGAACAGGAGGAGAAGGAAGCGCCTGGTAAATTCCTAGATAGACTGAGAGAAGCCCTTCGCAGATTCACTGAGATTGATCCCGAAAGTGAAGAGGGAAAAATGATCTTAAAGGATAGATATCTCACTCAGCTGGCTCCAGGTACCCGCCGTAAGCTATTAAAATGGCGTATGGACCAAATCAGTCTTTAGATACTCTGTTGCAACTGGCTCAGACAGTCTATTATGGTAGGGAATATGAGGAAAAGAAAGAAAGGCAGAAAAAAACAAAGGAACAGGTGGAAGCCTTCACAATGGCTATGAGAACCGTTCTTAACTAGCCTGAGAAAAATGCCCACAGGGACCCAGGGGAAAAGGGATGGGCTTGCTATTACTGTGGAAAGGAGGGGCATCTCAAGCAGAATTTCCCTCAGGCATCTAAGCCACCCCCAGCTTCATGTCTGGTCTGCAAAGGACCACACTGGAAGAGAGACTGCCCCCAGAGGCGTAGATTTCAGGGGTTGGACTCTCAAGATAATCAGGACTGAAGGTGGCTGGGAATCCCCACACAAGCTCCTGTCCTAATTTCATCTGAGGATCCCCGGGTATCAATAACTATGGGGTGCCAATCCATTGATTTAGATACTGGGGCAACGTACTCCGTGCTTACTGAAGCCCCTGGCCCACTTTCTTCCCGATCCACTTCTGTAATGTGACTGTCTGGACGAGCCAAAAGATGGGCCTGATAATCTATGTGAGCCTACTTCTGCTGACTCCAAAAATCCTGAGTCTGCCGTTTGATCCTCAAGACAATGCCCTCCTGTCCTGGGCTCACTCCTACACTGAATTCCACAATCAGTCTAACTGCTGGGTCTGTGGAGTGCTCCCCTCTTCGTCAGTGGAAGGCTTCCCTTGGTGGACATCTCCACTTCAAGGAAAAGACTTTCTCCAAGTCTGCAAATATCTTCAACAACAATCGCGTGTGATGCCTCTTCTTAAACTGATGACATCTAACAACCTTAAGATGGACTGATGTAACTATGGACATAATGTGACTTTTCATTTTGATTTTAACTTGGTTTAATGACTATTTTGCCTTATGTCTGTAACTGTATAATGGAATTTTCTGTCTAAAAGCTTTTAAGTTACAAATGGTTGTCCAAGCTCCTATGAGTGCCACAGCCTCCTCCATCTATTACTTGGGGCCCCTGGATCAGAGACCCTCAATATGAGGGTTAGGAGAATATGTTGCCTCAACAATTTAAGGACTACACCCATAAGCAGCAGGAAGTAGTTATGGAATGAAAACGATGCCCCTTTCCCTTGGCAACATAATTCTTCTGAAAGAAAAGGGGGGAATGAGAGAGTCATCTCCTAGGCAGGTTGATAAGAAGTCTAGGGGTCCCCAAGGAGAGAGGGGTCTGGAATTCTCAAGGAGGAAGAAAGGACAAATCTTTTTTTTCCTCTACATTCCTTAGGATTATATAACAATAATATATCCTGCCTGAGGGCAGTGTCTGGATTAAACCTTCTGGCTAATTCTGTTATCTTAAAATGTAAATTATGGGAGTAGGTCTGGTGTTTACAAGGATTATATAACAATAATGTGTCCTGCCTGAGGACAGTCTCTGGATTAAACCTTCTGGCTAATTCTGTTATCTTAAAATGTAAATTATAGGAGTAGGTCTGATGAGGTCTTTATAACCTCCAGACATTCTTTGGATTCATTGGAGAGTATATAACTCCATTCCTAACACTAGCAAGCAGGTACTCTTTCTGCCCCCTTCTGATGCCTATGTCAGAAGCTTTCTCTATCTCCTTTATACTTTAATAAAACTTTATTACACAAAAGCAAAAAAAAAAAAAAAAATATGTGTTCAGCATATAGTGGGTTAACTATTGTTAGTTTTAAATAAATTTTTTTAAGTCTGTTTCTTTTAAAAAGGAATGTGTGTTCAATAAAGGTCAGTTGCCCTTCTTCCCCTTTAAGGAAAAGAACAGTTCACTAAGTCAAAGAGGTTGGCACATGAACAAAAATTGTAAATGCCTTGTAGCTGGAGGGCATCTGGCCAGGGTGGATGTTCCCATCATCACTGGTGGGAAGGAAATTGATTCCCCGGCAGTGAATGGCTTACAGGAGCGTGTCACGTCAGCAGACCAAGGACGGGAGAGAGAATGAACAAGCAGTTTGCTCTGAGTGAGCTGACTGCCCATGCGGTGGGGGGAGGCCAGCCCAGCCATCTCACTGTCAGTGCTCTGAGGTCTTTGGATGGAAACTGGGGGATGAACTCATTCCTCTCTTTCAGGTGAAACTGTGGAAGCCTTTGGTCCCTTTGACGGCAGTGTCGTAAAAGAGCAGACCCAAGTCCCAGAAAGATGGATAAAATGTTCACCTGGAGTTTGACAGCCTCGATCCCCATTCTGGGACCCTTTCACCCACCGTGGTCCTTGGGAAAAATACTTGTTCCTAGCACATGGGGAATCATAGCCTTCTTGTAGGCCAGAGGTGGGATGTGATGGAGACCCAGTGGGGTAATGCATAGGAGGGTGCCAAGTGGTCAGCAAAGAGCCAGCATGTGTTCCATTGTTTTTATTGTCAGTAGTAGCAAGATGAAGAAGCACCGTATAACCATAAATACACAGCGAGGCTCCTGGGGGCTCATTAGAGTCATTGTGTTGCTGGCTTAAAAGGGCGTCTTAGGAAATGGGAAGCCCTTTGTCTCTTGGCTAATGGCTAACAGGAAGCACATCTATCCACAGAGCCCAGGAACAGCGCTAGGAGAGGCTGTCACCAAGGCGCTGCACGCTCCCCGCTCAGCCCCCGGCAGCTGGACACCTTATCTGTCAGAGGCTACACAAGCTTGTCTTTACCGCCAGCTGAACTGTGAAGTATTAGTCAAGTAATATTTCATCCAAAAATAACAACCATTTTGACAGTTGTCTTGAAGCCAGATTTCCAGGTGGTTTACTTTCATTTGGATACACTCTGTAAAATGAATGTGAAGCTGGGCTCAAAACAGCTTAGGGAATCAGAATCTTTTATCTCCAGAAATATGAAGTATGTGTGGATTTATATCCTTCACGTGCTAGACCCAAAATTGTATAAGGAAGTGTCATGATCCCATTGCAATACTGCTGAAAGGCCTTGGGTTAAAATTTCACAGAGAATTAAGACGCTTGAGAGTCAGCTCTTAAAGCCTTGGGATTTCAGCAGAATCCACAAACCAGCTGCGGCCTCTCGTTCCTGTGCTGTTAACCACGGGAAGTGAGCCTCCAAGACAGGACTGTGTTACTTCCTCGTCTGAATGTACCTCTCACTACCTAGAGTGAAGCTTAGTCTGAGAAGATAGTTGACTTGAAACTTGGTGACTTAGAAGGTGGCAGGGAAAGAGGAAGTGCATGTTCGTTGAGTGCTTACTTGGTTCCAGACACTGCTGGTCACTTGGCTTCACATGCTGTGCTGGTCATTTTATGGATGGCATCTTCTTTGCCTGTTTGACAGCCCCATCACAAACTGATGAAATCAGCTATTCAAAGACAATTCAACAAGTAACAAATGAGATGTGAATCCAAGTTTATCTGGTTCTTTGTAAATTAATCCACTTCATTTGCAAGGATATCTCCACATAATAGTGGTCTATACAGCAGAAGTTCTGTTCTTGCTATTGTGTTATGAAGTCTGGAGTTAGCCAATTCAGAGCTGGTAGGGTCTACACAGTTGTTTCGGCACCTTCCACTGCCTAGAGTATGGACCTCCTCTTTCTGAAGCAAGATGGCTGCCGGAGCTCCATCCATCATGTTAATATACCAAGCAGCAAAGCTGAAGGAAGAGAAAAACATGACCTTCCTCAAAAAGATTTTCTGAGAAATCCCGTATACCTCGGCTTCTGTCTCCTTAGCTAGCACTTTGTCCCATGGCTACACCTAGCTCCAACTGCAAAGGAGCCTGAGAACTGGGATATTTTAACTGGTCAGGAGTGTGACCAATCAAAAAGCGGGATCTTGTTCCTGAACATTAAGAGAAAGGTGTGTTGGGGAAGAGCCTAGTACAGACTCCAAACATCATATATTTTCTTGCTCTCTGACGCTAGGAACAGAACTTGGCCCATACTCAGTCATGGGGGTGAGAGAGGGGTCGGTCAGCCTGATCCTTAGCAACTCATCTTGCAACTTGTAGGCAAACTTTTCCCCACTGCACCTCCCAGCCTTTGTAGTTAGCTTCTGCTAAACGCATGTCAGTGACAGTAAGCAAAGTGTGTCCATTCTACCTGGTTTAAGTTTTGCCTTCTATCAGAATTGCTGGTGGACAGGGAGCGAAAATGCAGCAGGGAAGGAAAATAGAAAATGTCTATGGTTTTTATGCTACAACCTTCACCTGCAGAAGACACTATCATAACTCTTGTTTCTTTAACACAGAAGCCTCTATCTCCTAAAAAAGAAAAACAAAAATGTATTAGAAACTATCCCAAAAAGGTTAGAAACCACCAAGAGGCCTCCACCAAAAAGTTAGAATGCCATCTTTCTAGTTTATTTTTCTGTTATATATTCATCTGTTTTTTTCCTCAAAATATTTCTTTTTAAAAGTTTTTTTTTTATTTTGTATTGGGGCATAGCCAATTAACAATAGTGTGATAGTTTCATAGAAGGAAATGGCAACCCACTCCAGTGTTCTTGGCTGGAGAATCCTGTGGACAGAGGAACCTGGTGAGCAGCCGTCCATGGGGTCGCACAGAGTCGGACACGACTGAAGCGACTTAGCAGCAGCAGCGGCAGTGCCATACGTAGACAGCTGTCTATTCCCCTGCAAACTCCCCTCCCATTCAGGCTGCCATGTAACACTGAGAAGAAATATTTTAAATAAAGTATTAATTCAAATTAAACTGAACATACTGTCACGTACAACACTGCCAAGTGAGGAAAGGTCCCCGTGGCCTCAGTTCTCGTGCTAAGCTCTCCATGAGACTTGAGGTCAGCAATCAGTCTCTGGGTTTCAGATCCTCACCTACAGATGTGGGAGACGTCTTGTGCCAAGGACCTGCCCCACCCAGGCGTCTGTGGCCATGACACATGACACTGTCTGCACCACAGGTGGGATCACAGATCTAGCTTCTAGTCCAGATGGTTCTTAGTTTGGAGTTCATCGATAGACTTCAGAGTGCCTCATCATGTTGATGAGGGGAACACTGCATAAACACCAAGTTTATTCTCCTCTCTAGAAGAAAGGCCTATCCCATTCATGAGATTCTTAAGGAATCTTCAAGTTAAGAACCACTGATCTAGTCTCATTTCATGGATAGCATTTTCCAACCAAGGAAGCAAAGAGACTCTCCCCACAAGCACATCTGATGGATCCTCTGGCCATTTGGAGAGCTGGTGTTATTGTCTCTAAGTCCATGACTCTCCTCCTCAGCCACATCCCACTGAACCTCCTCTGCCCCTGTACTGTGGTAGAGATAACATCTCTGTTGGTCTCCCTATCTGGGCCCAGTTCATAAGGTCTCTGTGGCCTATATAGTCTCCTCTGTCAGCTTTCCCCCTCCCCCGAATCTCCCGCACAATTCCTGTGTGCAGCCCTTTGGCCCAGAAGTAAGAGGGGAGATAGATAAGAGAGGAGGTCTATCTAGGCTCACATAGTTGGGATTCTTGTTTCCACTCCCTTATTTCTTAAAGAACACATGAGCTCTTCATGTATTTCATCCTTCTTGTCAAAGGTGAGGAGGTGAGTCTTCTCCCAAGACAGGACATAATTGCGTAACAGACCACAGTGTCTGTCGCAGAAGGAACATTCTCAGATTGACAGTTCAAAGGCAGAAGGGGGAACCCAGCTATGTAAGGGATTGAATTTGCGTCCCTCTCCCCACACTGGGAGCCAAGCTGCCTCCCAAAAATTGTACAATGGGAACACTGTGGTACCTCTGCTGAGAATTCATCACACAGACCCTGTATCTGAAACATAAAGTGACCTTTTCTGAGCAGCCTTAGCCCTGCATGAGAAGACAAATAACTGCCAGATGGCCTGACATTTCCTTTTTTAAATTTCAAGGATTCTTGATTTCAACTCTGTTATTGATCTGTTGGTTTGCAGCCCCCACGCAATAAGTGAAGGTGCACTCACTGTTGTGGTCGTCTCACAAACAACTGCTATGAAACCCTAGCTCTGCCCTACATCTCCTTCTCAGCTATGCACTCTCCCCCAAGCCTCCCAAGCCACCAGATAGTGTAGAGAGACAGGCTGCAGAAAAAAAGCCTGTTTCTAAACCTGAAATTAAGATCTTTGAAGTGGAGTTGTATACCGCGGCAGTGTCCATCTTGTAAGGTCACATTTATCTACTCACTCCGTACTCTGGAGCCTCCTGGCAGAAGCTACAAAATTCCTATAAAGAGGGAGTGTTTGCTCTGATTGTCCTCACTTACCCAAGTGTCACATCGATTGAGCTCCACCCTGGATCAACAGTGAAGACAGAGAAGTAGTGACTCGGGGCAGGGAAGGTGGGCAGGTGTTGCTCGGGAGCGTGGTTGAACAGGTGTTAAAAACGAGCCCAGCCGTCTGCCTGCACAGCACAGCGGGCACGTGGGTGGCGAGCATGTGTGCATCCCAAGCTCAATGAGCAGAACCTGAAAGCTGAGCAGGTTGAAATCCTGGAAGCGCATGGTGCACTCGCTCATCTGCTGAAGAACGTTCTTTCTCACTCTGCTTATTCTGAGAGGGTTGGCTGGGAAAAAAAGGTACAGCAAGGGATTCTCAGCTTCTCTCTGTAACATGATTTATCAGAGCTCTGGTTGTGCTCTGAGAGGCCAGAAGCATCATCTAGTCTTCTAGACTGTCTGGGGGTGGGGGTCAATGAGGAAGGAGGAGCTAGCCAGAAAGTTAATGGGTCAACCTGAGGAGGAGGAGGAGAGCACTGGAAACAATGAGCTCTCGCATTTTTTTCTTACTACTCAGCCCCTTGGGCTGTCTGGATACATGGCAATATCAGTGATTGAATTTGAAAAAATTGAATTGCTCCATTCAACTTGCATACATTCCCAAAGGTAAAAGTTAATTTGATCCTGCCTTTGCCTTGCTTCTTGAGAATCAGGCAGTCCACACCAGTGCTTAATCTCGTCCTTGCTGAGTAATTCAGGGAAAGCCCATAGGACGAGCAGCTTTGCTCCCTGTTTAATTAGACCACCCCCAGTTAGGTCCTACCGCCCACACTTAATAGGGTTCTCCCTGGTACATTCAGGGTGACAGATAACCCAGCTTGGCGGTAAGACTCCTGATTTCTGTCCATTGTCCCCTGAGATTAAAATCACCCAAGGTGTCTGGCTGCAGATGACACCTTTTCTTTGTGATCACACTAATCACAGAGAATGAAGGGACGGAAGTGAGTTTCTGCCAAAGGGTCTAACCTTGTACTCCTTTCCTCTTGTCACTGCAGCTCCACTTGGCAGCCCTGGCGTCACTCAAGGGAGATATAGTGGAGCTTAATAAACGTCTGCAGCAAACGGAGCGGGAACGGGACCTTCTGGAAAAGAAGTTGGCCAAGGCACAGGTGAGGGATCTGGAAAGGGTCACTTTTTTTTTTTTAATTGTTTAAGATAAAACAGATCTAGAAATCCCCACAATACAAATATTGCTTAATGATTGAACATCCTCATAACCACTGTCCAGATAAAGAATTAAAACCTGCTGGTCATCCCAGGAGTCCGTCCTCCTGCCTCATCCCACCCTGCTTCCCCTGCTCCCAAGGTGACCACTACCATGGTGTTTACAGTCGTGTTTCCTGCTTCTTTACAGTCTGTCGCAGGAGTTTGTATGTCCCTAGATGGTCCAGTTTTGTCTGGCCCATTTGAAAACTGCATGTTTACTTTGAATCTCTCAGTCCACAGGTTTTCCCTCCATTCGTTATTGGCTTTACACTTAATCTGTTAAAAGCGTCTGACCTATGGACTTTCCCACAGTCCAGATTGCTCACCCATGGTGCAGTTCGCTGTGTTCCTCTCTCCTCTATTTCCTGCAAAATGGCCCTGCATCCCAGAAATTCAGTCAGATTCATGGTCAGTCCCTTTGGCGAGACTGTAAAAGGCATTTTTTTTCCTCTGGGAAGCACATCGTAGTAGGTTGGCCAAAAAGTCTGTTCAGGTTTTTCCACCTTAGGGAAAACCCCAAACAAACTTTCTGGCCAACCCAATATCTGGTTGTTTTGCCTTTAGAGATATTAGCAGCTATGTTGACACTCAGTGCCAAAGTTCACCGGTGCATCAGGACTTCACAAAATCATAGTATTTTATTTCTGCCATTTCTTTATCAGTTATTAATTGGAATATTTTTATAGAGACATTTCCCATCATCTATGATTTATTCATGGAGAAGGCAATGGCACCCCACTCCAGTACTCTTGCCTGGAAAATCCCGTGGATGGAGGAGCCTGGTAGGCTGCAGTCCATGGGGTCGCTAAGAGTCGGACATGACTGAGCGACTTCACTTTCACTTTTCACTTTCATGCATTGGAGAACGAAATGGCAACCCACTCCAGTGTTCTTGCCTGGGGAATCCCAGGGACAGGGGAGCCTGGTGGGCTACCATCTATGGGGTTGCACAGAGTCAGACACGACTGAAGTGACTTACCAGCATGATTTATTCAAACAATGGTGTAGTTCATAAAGGAAAAGAAGATTCAATGCTTCATTCTTTTTATTTAACATTTTTCAAGATAATGAATTGATGACCTATGATCTTCTGAAACTGCCCAATTATTTAAAAAAAAAATATGAACTTAGGGGTTTAAGCATATTTGGGTCAGTCTTTTGTAATTATTTTCCTTGTAGAAACTCAAAGTTTACTCCTTGGACAGTAAGAACCTCTTCACGTGGCTCCTGAATCTTTTGACTCTAGCCTAGTAATGATTTTAGGATTATCTAGTACATTTTTCCCCCCAAACCTGGAATTAAGGTGGTTTTTCTTTGTGGAAAATGGTATTTCAAGACTGCAGTCTGGGTGCTAAGGGTGCTTACTGCTTCCAGGCTGGTCATTGTTTTTAGGCTTCTTTTTAAACATAGCCAGGGAGTTATTTATTTATTTATCTATCTATAAATCTATTTATCTATGTAAGTATTTATAAATTTTAAGATAAAATACCTTAGGTGCTCATATTAATCTCCAATTTAAATTCAAACTACAGGGTTCTTCTACTTGGATTCCGTACTTTATTTGTATCTCCTTTCTTTCACAATCAAAATGTTAGTTCGAGAGACTTCCCTGGTGGTCCAGTGGTTAAGACTCTGTGCTCCCACTGTAGGGGGCATGTGGTTGGGGATCTAAGATCCCGTGTGCTGTGTGGTGCAGCCGAAAAATACATAAACAAAAAATAATCTTAGTTTTTAAGTTTACAGAGGATGATTGGATAAGAATATTCCATAATTACTGGTTTACTTTATTCTGTATTATATATAATCGTCTCAAAATAATAATAATTGTATTACCATAACAAATACAGTTACTGAAAAGTTTTTTGCATTATGCTTTCATCATTCCCACAGTTTTTTGCAATTGTACTATATCCACACCTTCTGACCATATGCTGGTTACATCTTTGACGTTTTCTCCTCTTAGTCCTCATTTAGTCTTCTACAAGTAAACTATATGTTTAATGTTTATGATGGTCTTAACGTCAACATCCTTCTGTTTGTTTAATGCCTGAAGCTTGCTTTCTAGTAGAGTTCCTCAGGGAGGACTCACAGGAATCATCTTCACCAGCTTCTTGCTTTTGAATAATGATTTATCTGTGCCCTTTATAATTGAAAGGCATTCCTCCTGAATATAAAACCCTTGACTCATCTTTTCTTTACCTGAGTGTATTTCTTTGCTCTATTTTGACACAGAGCATTGCTCTCAAAGTTTCCCAGTAATTCACCTCTGTTTCCCTCACAAGACACTTACTTACTGTAGACATTCATAGCATTTCTTTCTCTTTCTTTCTTTTTCTTTTCGTTTTCCTTCTTCCCTCTCTTCCTTCCTTCCTCCCTCCCTCCCTTCTAGTAATTTTACTAGAGTAACTCTTATTTTTAGTCATTCTGGTTTGGTATTCTCACATTTACTGTGTTTTCTTTGGCTTATATTTTGTAGTCTTTTCTTAATTTCAGATACTTTTTAAAAAATTATAACATTGAATATTTTGTTCCCTTGCCTTTTTTTTTTTTTTCAAGGATGTCTACTATTTATAATCTTAGATCTTCTTTGCCAGTCTTCAACATCTGGCACTGTCTCAGATTCTCTGTATCTCTATCTCCATCTTCTGTTTCCTTAGGCCTTGTCAGTTCAGTCACTCAGTCGTGTCTGACTCTTTGCGACCCCATGAATCACAGCACGCCAGGCCTCCTTGTCCATCACCAACTCCCGGAGTTCACTCAGACTCACATCCATCGAGTCAGTGATGCCATCCAGCCATCTCATCCTCTGTCGTCCCCTTCTCCTCCTGCCCGCAATCCCTCCCAGCATCACAGTCTTTTCCAATGAGTCAACTCTTCACATGAGGTGGCCAAAGTACTGGAGTTTCAGCTTTAGCATCATTCCTTCCAAAGAAATCCCAGGGCTGATCTCCTTCAGAATGGACTGGTTGGATCTCCTTGCAGTCCAAGGGATGCTCAAGAGTCTTCTCCAACACCACAGTTCAAAAGCATCAATTCTTCAGCGCTCAGCTTTCTTCACAGTCCAACTCTCACATCCATACATGACCACTGGAAAAACCATAGCCTTGACTAGACAGACCTTTGTTTGCAAAGTAACTTCTCTGCTTTTGAATATGCTATCTAGGTTGGTCATGACTTTCCTTCCAAGGAGTGAGTGTCTTTTAATTTCATGGCTGCAGTCACCATCTGCAGTGTTTTTGGAGCCCCAAAAAATAAAGTCTGACACTGTTTTCACTGTTTCCCCATCTATTTCCCATGAAGTGATGGGACCAGATGCCACTATCTTCGTTTTCTGAACATTGAGCTTTAAGCCAACTTTTTCACTCTCCACTTTGACTTTCATCAAGAGGCTTTTGAGTTCCTCTTCACTTTCTGCCATAAGGGTGGTGTCATCTGCATATCTGAGGTTATTGATACTTCTCCCAGCAATCTTGATTCCAGCTTGTGCTTCTTCTAGCTCAGAGTTTCTCATGATGTACTCTGCACAGAAGTTAAGTAAGCAGGGTGACAAGATAGAGCCTTGACGTATTCCTTTTCCTATTTGGAACCAGTCTGTTGTTCCATGTCCAGTTCTAACTGTTGCTTCCTGACCTGCATATAGGTTTCTCAAGAGGCAGGTCAGGTGGTCTGATATTCCCATCTCTTTCAGAACTTTGCACAGTTTATTGTGATGCACACAGTCAAAGGCTTTGGCATAGTCAATAAAGCAGAAATAGATGTTTTTCTGGAACTCGCTTGCTTTTTCAATGATCCAGCAGATGTTGGCAATTTGATCTCTGGTTCCTCTGCCTTTTCTAAAACCAGCTTGAACATCTGGAACTTCACAGTTCATGTACTGCTAAAGCCTGGCTTGGAGAATTTTGAGCATTACTTTACTAGCGTTTGAGATGAGTGCAATTGTGTGGTAGTTTGAGCATTCTTTGGCATTGCCTTTCTTTGGGATTGGAATGAAAACTGACCTTTTCCAGTCCTGTGCCCACTGCTGAGTTATCCAAATTTGCTGGCATATTGAGTGCAGCACTTTCACAGCATCGTCTTTCAGGATTTGAAATAGCTCAACTGGAATTCCATCACCTCCACTAGCTTTGTTCATAGTGATGCTTTCTAAGGCCCCCTTGACTTCACATTCCAGGATGTCTAGCTCTAGGTCAGTGATCACACCATCGTAATTATCTTGGTCATGAAGATCTTTTTTGTACAGTTGTTCTGTGTATTCTTGCCACCTCTTCTTGATATCTTCTGCTTCTGTTAGGTCCATACCATTTCTGTCCTTTATCGAGCCCATCTTTGCATGAAATGTTCCCTTGGTATCTCTAATTTTCTTGAAGAGATCTCTAGTCCTTCCCATTCTGTTGTTTTCCTCTATTTCTTTGCATTGGTCGCTGAGGTAGGCTTTCTTATCTCTTCTTGCTATTCTTTGGAACTCTGCATTCAGATGCTTATATCTTTCCTTTTCTCCTTTGCTTTTTGCTTCTCTTCTTTTCCCAGCTATTTGTAAGGCCTTCCCAGACAGCCATTTTGCTTTTTTGCATTTCTTTTCCATGGGGATGGTCTTCATCCCTGTCGCCTTATATGTTGTATTTATTCCCTCCTGTCTGCCTTTAGGCTTAGTGTTTTTTTCTGCATTTTTATTTTATTTCTTGTGTCTACTTTATTACTTTCTTTCTGAGTTTTTCTAATTTTGAATTACGTTATTCCGTGTTTTATGTCGTTTCATCTTTTTGAAGTCTTTTGGCGAATTTTGAGATAGTAGTCTATTGTTTGAAACTTTTTGTAACGGGAGAGGTTCTCTATTTTGTGACATGCTTTCACGGTTTATAGAGAAGTTATTCTGCTCTTTTTTTTTTCTTTCTTCTTCTTTCTAATAACTTGATGTGGAATTTGCTCTCAGTACTGTTCTGTTTTTCATTTTTATGTGAAAAATCGCTTTTTATTAACTTTTTTTTTAACTTTACAATATTGTATTGGTTTTCCCATATATTATTAACTTTTAAAAGACAGACATGAAAATGGCCTTTTTAAGTTTGTAGGGCTTAGTCTTCTGTTGTTTCCTCATCTTCACAGGTCATTCTGCTTTCTGGCACTGCCTAGCTCTATCCCATCTCCTGCTTCTTTCTAGTTCTGGCCTTTCCTTTTTCTCTGTCATGCCATCCTGTTCAATTTTGTTCCTACTCCCAGCAGTTTCTCCTCCTGGTAGGGAGTCCTGGGGCCAGTCTGAAAGTTCATAGGGTGTAGTGCTTTCGGCCCTTCAGATCTTACTGTGGGCCCCTTGCACGTTCCCACTTGGCTCAGGCAAAACCCCTGCCATTTGGCCCCCCTCACTTTCTGGTGTATCTGTTGTTGTTGAGGTACTAAGTCATGTCTGCTGCTGCTGCTGCTGCTAAGTCGCTTCAGTCGTGTCCGACTCTGTGCGACCCCATAGACGGCAGCCCACCAGGCTCCCCCGTCCCTGGGATTCTCTAGGCAAGAACACTGGAGTGGGTTGCCATTTCCTTCTCCAATGCATGAAAGTGAAAAGAGAAAGTGAAGTCGCTCAGTCATCTCCGACTCTTAGAGACCCCATGGACTGCAGCCCACCAGGCTCCTCCGTCCATGGGGTTCTCCAGGCAAGAGTACTGGAGTGGGGTGCCATTGCTGACTAACTCTTTGCAATGGACTGCAGCACACCATGTGTCCCTGTCCTCCACTATCTCCTGGAGCTTGCTCAAATTCATGTCCATTGAGTCAGTGATGCCATCCAAGCATCTCATTCTGTCACCTCCTTCTCCTTTTGCCTTCTGTCTTTCCCAGCATAAGGGTCTTTTCCAATGAGTTGGCTCTTTGCATCAGATGGCCAAAGTGCTTCAGCATCAGTCTTTATTGAGTATTCAAGGTTGACTTACTTTAGGATTGACTAATTTGATCCCCTTGAAGTCCAAGGGACTCTCAAGTGTCTTCTCCAGCACCACAATTCAAAAGCGCCAATTCTTTGGTGCTCAGCTTTTTTTACGGTCCAACTCTCACATCAATACATGGCTACTGGAAAAGCTATAGCTTTGACTATATGGACATTTGTCAGCAAAGTGATGTCTCTGCTTTTTAATATGCTGTCTAGGTTTGTCATAGCTTTTCTTCTAAGGAACAAGCGTCTTTAAATTTCATGGCTGCAGTCACTGCCCACAGTGATTTTGGAGACCAAGAAAATAAAATTTGCCACTGCTTCCACTTTTTCCCCATCTGTTTGCCATAAAGTGATGGGACTGCATTCCGTGATCTTAGTTTTTCTAATGCTGAGTTTCAAGCCACCTTTTCCACTGTCCTCTTTCACCCTCATATTTCCTGGTTATTTGGGGGGTTTCCAGTTCTCAAGTCCAGCAGTGTTGTTTCTTCTCTCAACTTCTGCCCACACAGACACCATTCAGTTCTTGTTGATGCTATTGGCTTGTCCCTACCTGCTTCTGTTTCATTGTTCAGAGGATACCGTATCTCCAAGCATTTATCTTTGATGTACAGGTTCTCTATTTTTGTGTGGGAATTCAGAGAGATTAAAAATCAGGCAGTCATCAGTCTAGAATGACCTATGGCAAGTTTTGAAAACTTATGTCTCATAATCTTAGATTATTCAAGTAAGGAGGAAAGACCCTTTGTACTTGAGATAGTCTGCTTCCACGTTTGACAGGCAACCCAGAGAGGTTAACTTGCTCACCCAAGGTCAGAGGAGCAGCCCCGCCCAGAGCCGAAACAAGGCCAGCAGTGTTCTTTTCTCAGAGAAGATGGCACAGGGACAGAAATTTTTACTTTGGCAAAAACTTTACTTTAAATATTTTCCTTCTGATTATAAAAGTAAGAAATATGTGATAGAAAAAAACAGAAAGACGGTATTATAATTTTTAATAGTGAATTCTGGTGAATTAAAACTTTTTAAAATCCTATTCCTGTTATTGTTTCTTAAGGTTTCTTCTTTTGAGCAAGTGGTGTTTTGTTTGTTTGTTTGTTTGTTTTTTGCATTAAAGAAAAAGTAGGATGATGTAACACCAGCCATTATTAATAGTCTTTATCGGTAAGAACTTTTTTTTTTGGAAAAAAGAAATGGTGAGTGCTTTTAACTGAAAGCTGGACTTTACCCAAGTCTTGAATTTTAAAAGATGACCAGGAAGGTTTTGATTAAAATTTAAGTCTCAACGACAGAGCAGCTTGTGCAGAGGATGATAAGAGAAGCCTGGGACACTTTTTGTCTGCTGTGTCAGAGATTGATTCAGCTACCTTTTGGCTTACTTATGATCAAGGCAATCCTATGTAATAGTTTTGATGGCTGGTTTTATCCCTGATAGTTACATCAAAGCACCATTAGTTGACTCGCACTTGCATTCTTGCAGTAAATATATTGAAAAGTTACTTTCTATTCCCTTCACTGGAAATGTCTTCCCAGTTCACATATTAGGACCCAGGAAAGAACATGGGGAGAAAAAGATCAAACTTGCCAGGCTCATACCTTTTTTAAAGATGAGATTTATGCAAGAAAAATGAAGAACAAGGAAATGTTTGTGCTGTGCTGTCTGTGTTACACACCTTGGCAGGTGACTCGCGTTTGAGGCTTTTTACCAGATGGTGGAAGAGTAAGTCTGTATATAAATGTCTATTCTGTGGCTTTCATTAAGTTTTACCAGCTCTAAATATTATAGAGCTATGCTTAAAATGTAAAATATAAATGGTGCTTGTGTTCACCAGACATAATCAAAGCATCATCTGTTGAGTAATTACTAATGTTGATACTAGAACTAGTTAAATAAAAGAAGGTTCATTATGGTCATAATTCAGTGAAGTTTTAAGAATATTGATGGAAAGGGAAGAGCTGATAAAAAGAGCCCAATACCAGTATGATAGAGAAGGCAAAGTGTGTCTGTATTAGTTTTATATTGCTGTCTAACAAATTGCCCTAAATTTACTGGCTTAAAATAACACACATTTATTCTCTCCTGTGCATCAGGATCCCAGGCATGGCTTAAGTGGGTCTTGTGCAAGTTTTGCAGTCAAGGTGTTGTCAGAACTGAATGCTCTGAACTCTATGAATGCTCAAGTGGGGCAGAGTTCACCTCCGAGCTCACTCATGTCACTGGCAGAATTTCTTTGCGGGTGTAGGATTCATGGCAGCTTGCTCCCTCAATGCCAGCAATGGAGAGAAGGAGCCTAGACTAAATCTTCTGGCAAGACAGTCTTATACAAAGTAATGCAATCGTGGAAGAGACATCCCATCACTTTTGCCTCAGGCACACATCCCACCCAGACTCAGTGAGATGGTATCACACAAAGGAAATGCAGGGATCATATGGGCACCTTAGTCTGTCCATCACAGCCTCTTGAGGAATCTGATTAACAACACTGCTCACTATTAATTAGCCTATACCAATGGTGATCATCACCCCACTTTAGCTCTGCTCCGTGCCAGGTGATATAGCAGGCATTCCACATGCTTTATCTCATTAAGTTCTCATAATGATCTCAGATATAGATACCTTAACACTCCCATCTACAGATGAAGAAATTGAGGTTTAAGGAATTTGAGTATCTTGCCTGAGATTATGAAGCTAGAAAGTACCAAAAGTCAGGATTTGCTCTAGGTTTTGTGGGAATCCATAACTGGACTACACAGCTTCCTGGGTGGCTCAGTGGTAAAGAATCGCTTGCCAGGCAGGAGACCCACATTCGATCCCTGGGCTGGGAATATCCCCCGGAGAAGGAAATGGCAACCCACTCCAGTATTCTTGCCTGGAGAGTCCCCATGGACAGAGGAGCCTGGCAGGCTACAGTCCATGGGATCTCAAAGAGTGGGACACGACTTAGCAACTAAACCACAACACCATAGCCACATCAATCCTGTATTGTTTTTTAAGATGCCCCAACTGCCCTGCGGATCTTAAGAAGAGTAGGGAATAGGGCACGTATTAATTAAGTTTAGATATATCTACCCTCCGAATCCAACAGGTGCTTAGAGATATTCATACATGTATACCAACATTAAACAGCATCTTGGGGACAGCCCAGTAGAAAACTGCCAAAGATCGTATATAGTACTGGTTTGATGCTTTCAGCATATTTTCTATGCATTTAGTATGCCAAAAATTAGTAACTTTTTAAAAAAGCACTACAGAAGGAGATAATAAACCAAGCTTCTGAGCCCCTTTGAAATTGGTCAGTAGTAACAGAGTCCACCTTCTATTTCTGAGCTATCTTGAGAAAGCAAGTGTTCTGAATTTTCTCCTGCCTGGTTTTAGGAAGAAAACATACATAGTTTTCATTAAATGTAACGGAGAGAGTGTTTTCTTTCATCTTTTTCTCCGTAGAAGAGCCTCATGGAGGTCAGTTGGACGCCTTCTTGCCAGGATCTCTGTCTCTCATCCCTTCCCTACTGGTCTGTACTCCTCGGTCCTCTGCTTGGCTGTTGTGTTCTATCAGTGATGTTGCCACTGGTCCTGAGTGTCTTTGTTTAGTTGGCCTGGCTCCCCACCCCACCCCTCAGGAGAACCTGGGCAAGGACTTTGAATGAGGATAGACATATCCCGAGTGGTATTACTTGCCATCAATCCAGTGTGATGTGAACCCCCTTCCCAGGATGGTAGAGAGGGTTAACAAATGAATGATAGCTTTGCGTTTTTCAAGAGTGGAGTTTATAATACCCTTAGGATTGATGACTGAGACTAATATGATGATTAAAGATCAGTGGCCTCTGCAGAGTAAGATAAAACCCAGTAAAGAACATTAAGAAAACCATAAAGCTTCTTAGCATCACTGCATTGCACAGGATTTTCCCAACAAGGGCTCAAGTTCTCAGGCCAGTCTATCTCAAAGCTGACTCACAGCTTTATCCCTGGGTTGTACCAATTGCAAAAATAAGCCTAAAGGGTTTTATTCTTGATGATTGTGATAATATTGGTTGCCTGTATTAAGCATTTTTGCATATAGACAGTTTCATGAATTTATGTGGCTAGAGGCAAGTATTTATATAGGTTTTAAATTTGCTTCATCATCATGATAGAAGAGTGGAAGCCTAGAGAAAAAGCTCAGGGGATGTAGTAAGCAGCAGTTGAAATTCAGGAAAAGCAACATTCCATCCTCTCTAATTCCAGTTTTGTTTTGTTTTGTTTTTCTTTGCCTTTCAAACTGAAAGTCTGTAGTTGCAGGAAAAATCCAGGTTCTTTATGATACTGACCTCCAGAAATGCATGGCAGACAAGATGCTTCAAGCCTAGGCTTTCTTGCTCTGCAGTAAAAATAGTTGGAAACCCCCAAATGTCCCTGTCTGTAATAATAGAAGAATAAAAAGCCATGTGTTGTGTGAAACCATTTTTTGTTTTGGTCAGCTGAAGTTGTGTGAGATGTTTCTGGACAGTAAGTAGGAGAAAGGAATCCCTCATTTGCAAGTTTTGCTAGAAGAAGCCGCCATTGCGTTCTATTCAGAGAGTTGTTGCTGGCTTGGTGGGAGCTGGAGGGATTTTGAATTCCCTGCTTTATATCCCCTTGTCTCTACTTTTCTACTGTGGTGGTCCCCAGGGATTGAGGAGAAAGCTGTGTGGGTTTCCTAGCTCGCCTCTGGAGTTGTAAGGCATAATGGTCAGGTTTCCTGGAGTCCACCAGAGGTGATTCAGGGTGGGAGACCAAGGGAGATGTCTCTGCTGCCACTTGAGATCATTTCAGTGAATGGTAAAGAGGAGATGTGCCCACAAGTCGAGGAGCTGAGAGAGGGTAGAGAGGAGAAGACTGGCTGCAACAGCCTCATCAAGATCTCCTTGATGGCATACTCAGGAACCAAGGGATTTTGCAGAGCATTTTGTTTGTTATCTGGGTTTCAGTCCCTGTGCATTTATTCCATTTTCATCTATAAAATGATTGTATCATCAGGATATGCAATGGTAACACATAACCCCAAATTGTCAGTGGCTTAAAATAGCCAAGGTTTATTTTTTGGCTTCTTTTTGGGAGCTTGCTGGGGCTGGCAGGAAACTGCAGTTTGGTCCTCACCCAGCCTCCTGAGCTGATAGCCTCTACTGTCTGGAGCGTTGTCAGCAGCCACGGCCAGGGGAAGGGAATATGGGAAAGCCTGCAGGAGTACCGAAAGGCTTCTAGGCAAAAAAAAAAAAAAGGTATATATTTACTCATATCTCATTGGACAAAACAAGTCACGTGGCCTTATCCAGCTTCAAGGGGGAGAAGAAGTATAATTCTATCACATGCATGGATAGAGGTGAACCAGAGTCTGGGTGGATGTCCTTGCCGGCTGCCACAGGGGTACTGATGCTTCTGTGATGCACATCCGGCATGGTCCTGGTGGTGCCCCACGTACGTGAGAAAATACTGGGGGAAATGAACATTATTTGAAAAAGGATTGTTTTCATGGACTATAAAAAAGTGGGTACCTTTTTATCATTCTTTAGAAGTTTCTATAGTGTACTTAAATTTGTAACTTGAAATCTAAGAATGTGTATAACCATTAAGTAGTGATAGGAGTCATTCTTTTTTCTCTATTTGGTTGTCATGGTTATATTACCTTCTTAAATGAGGCTTTACTGGGCTACCTCCCCATAGTTGACTCTTACATGGAGTTGCAGTATACAGTTTGACCTACCCTGTGTCCTTAAGAAACAGAAAAAAGAAATCAGAGGAACAGAAAAGCTGAAATCAACTCCTGGGTTTAAAAATACTCTTGAAAACTCAGGGTAGTGAGAGGCATGGGTCAGTAACAATATGGAGTGTGATATTTGAACTGGGCTTTGCTTTAACAGGCCAGTCCTGCTTGTGTGGGAGGCCGCCAGGGCAGGAAGGCACTGATTGCTCATGGAATGCCTTTGTCTGTCCTGGTGCCACCCACCTATCTTCCACTTCTGCACGAAAGTGCCCCATTCCTGGGCTTGGCCTTGTGTAGCTTAGTGGGAGCTGTTTAACAAGGATGTTTTGTTGAGTTCTTCTGGCTCCTGCAGGTGATAGCTTGTTTTGCCGTGTGCCGTTGCCCTTGTGGGAGTTGCTCCACATTTCCCCACAACGCAGCTTAGAAATGCTCGAGGGTTTGTTTTTCACTAAGCTTGGAGAGCAGCGCTTCCACATATCTTGGACTGGGGCATAAGGAATGTGCACAAAATGAGTGAAGCGTGGTTGACCAGATGCCTCAAGGAGATGTTGCTCTATAATGTCAACTATGAGTTCTGTCTTCTCAGTCATTCATTCATCTGGAGGCTAGGAGCTTTGATGATGAATTCCCAGATTCCCTTTTCACTGAGAAAAGAATCTGTAGGCTACCATCCTGCCATTGCTTCCTCCTCAAACCTTTCCACTCATTTCCCTTTCTTATTCACCAGCAGAGAAATCTGCTCGGAAGCTGCGACCACACTCTACTTCAAGAAAGACGTCACAGGGACGCTCCTATGGCACCCAGCATGGCGTCTTAGACAGTTTAGAAAATCAAGACATATCTATTACTTTTGAGGAAGTATTAAATTATAGAGGCTTTCCACCATTTTGAAAAAAACATGGAAAAATATAGGAGTGTAACCCGGATATCTTTGCCTTCAGCTGAGAAATTTTTTCCTCAAAGATGTTCTTGTTTCTACTCCCAAAGGAACCTCTGAGTTCCAAATAGACATTAGGAATCTTTTCTCTCCTTTAAGCTACGCATTCTGGTCTGACTGAATCATTGGGCTTCCTGCTGTGTCTTGTTTGTACTCATACCCTCGGGGCGGACTTTGCAGTTAGACACGGGGTGGTGGGGGAGGAGATGGTATGACACCAGCTGCTCTTGTTATCTGGGCACCAGCCATCTGGTCTCCCCACAGACTGGGCAGCCCCATGGGAGCTCACCTCTCAGGTCGCTCCTGACCGTCAATAGGGATACCACAGTGGGCTTAGTGGTTATCAGTTGATCCTCTGCCTTTTTCTTGCACATTTCAGTTTTAAGTGGATTTTGCACTTTCTTGTCCATTTTGGTGGTAGTGGTGGTGGCCTGTTGACGTGTAGAGACTGAAAGAGGAGGAGTAAGTGAGGAATTTAACAGAGTTGAGAGCTCGTGGAGTTTGTGAGGGGAAGCATTTCACAGTAGTTTACAGCCCTAGAGAACTGAATGTGGAAAACCCCAGAGCAAGGACCCGCAAGATGGCAAAGTATGAGTCATGGCATCAATGAGTTCTAGGTCAAACCAGTCATTAGTGAAGTTGCTCAGTCGTGTCCGACTCTTTGCGACACCATGGACAGTAGCCTGCACCAGGCTCCTCTGTCCATGGGATTTTCTAGGCAAGAGTACTGGAGTGGGTTGCCATTTCCTCCTCCAGGGAATCTTCCCAACCCAGGGATTGAACCCAGGTCTCCCGCATTGTAGACAGACGCTTTACCATCTGAGCCACAAGGGTTAGAGATTAGACCAGTCATTATGTCATAATTATTGTAAGATGGGGAACTGGTGACCTTCATGAGAGCATCAGATACATACACATATATGCATACTACACACATGCCAATGCAGGCATGTACATGCATGCACACACACTCACACACACAGTTTGAAGATGGGAATAAAGACCAGTCACAATCTCATAGATATTCTTCAGGAATGGAGAGACACGGTGTTCAGCTTTTAGTATGTTCCAGAGAAAGGAGAACCTTCTTCATTCACTGACAATTACAGTCTATGAGACACTGTCATGTTTTGGGACCTCCATTGTCCCTCTTAAAGTGTGATGGATCGTGGACGACGGATGGAAGGAGTATTCTTACGACTCTCAGGGCTCGGTTGTGTTTAGAAAAACATCCATAGAGATGGGATTTTCACTCGTCCTTCCTCCTGGCCTCTGGGTCCACTTACTTCCTGTGTGTTGGACCTTGAGCAGACGTTATCGGACGTTTCGGGTTGTCATTAAGAACAGGAGTTCACATCGCCGTTTCTGTGAAAGTCACCTTCTCCCTAACGTCTGCAGTGCAGGTCCCTCAACCTTGTTGCCTCCAGTCTTACTTCTGGAGCACTGAGTAGCACCCAGGCAGTTACCGCATAGTGTGGTCACAGTGATCAAGCTGTGGTTCCTAGGTGCGGCCCCTGCCATGGTTTCTGCCAACGTGTTTATCGTACTTTCCTGAGTACTTCTGTTTCAATATTGACTCGGGCTTTTGTAGCATTCTGTCTGTTTCTAAAGGCTTTGTGTCCCTGCCCAGTAGCTTCTGGTTACACCCTTTGGGAGTCTGGCAGATTTATGGAGAGCAGAGGACATTGGAGGTAGTAGGTAAGAAGTCTTACCCTTGCCCTCCTGCCACCAGCCCTGAAAGTGCAAAACTGGCAAGTACATGTGGCTCTTGGCATTATGAAAACCTTGCCAAAAATCAAATTAAAATTCCTCTGCTGAGCAGGAAATTAATCACGGCTGAACGCAGTAGACAGGGACTCCTTGTTCAGAAGTGGGACTCCTTGTTCTGTCACTGACTAGTGTTTTATTATCATGTAAATGAGATTAAATGCACAGTGACTGGTGGGGGGTTGAGGAGGAAGGAGAGAAGTGAAAGAGATGAACAGGTTCCTTAAGATTTAAACTTGAGATGCAAAAACGTTTTTATAGCATCTGCTGCTTCTTAATCCATCAACTGCTGAGCAAGGGAAGATCCTCAGCTTCCTGAAACACAGTGATTATTCATCCCATCGCCCTCCTAGGTCACCCACAGTGAGCCAGGCTGTGTGCCAGGTATGAGGGCTAAGTCATGAAAACACCCAGCCGCTGCCTTCCCGGAGTTTATAGTCTGGTAAGAAAGGATACTGTCTGCAAATAACCAGCCAGATAAGAAATGATGTCATAGAATCTAGGATTATTTGGTTGAAAAGTGGCTGAAGTGTATCCTGCCAAACTACAAAAGGAATGAATTGGTAAAAGAAAAAATGAGCAGCAGTACAGAACATGGGAAGAAATCTCTGGAATAGAGGTAGCAGGAACTGACCTACAGTCTCGCCAGGACCCTCAGTCAAGTGACTTGACTACATGCAACCTTCAATCCATTCACTCAAGATTCAGATTCCGAAGAGAAGGTTCAGTTCAGTCGCTCCATCGTATCTCACTCTTTGCAACCCCATGGACTGCAGCACACCAGGCCTCCCTGTCCATCACCAACACTCAGAGCTGGCTCAAACTCATGTCCATCGAGTTGGTGATGCCATCTAACAATCTCATCCTCTGTCATCCCTTTCTCCTCCTACCTTCAATCTTTCCCAGCATCAGGGTCTTTTCCAGTGAGTCACTTCTTCCCATCAGGTGGCCAAAGTATTGGACTTTCACCTTCAGCATCAGGCCTTCCAATGAATATTAAGGACTGACTTCCTTTAAGATGGACTGGTTTGATCTCCTTGCAGTCCAAGGGACTCTCAAGAGTCTTCTCTAACACCACAGTTCAAAAGCATCAATTCTTTGGCAGTCAGCTTTCTTTATAGTCCAACTCCCACATCCATATATGACTACTAGAAAAACCATAGCTTTGAGTAGATGGACCTTTGTTGGCAAAGTAATGTCTCTGCTTTTTAATATGCTCTCTAGGTTGGTCATAACTTTTCTTTCAAAGAGCAAGTATCTTTTAATTTCATGGCTGCAGTAACCATCTGCAGTAATTTTGGAGCCCACAAAAATAAGGTCTGTCACTGTTTCCATTGTTTCCCCATCTATTTGCCATGAAGTGATGGGACCAGATGCCATGATCATCAGTTTTTGAATATTCAGTTTTAAGCCAGCTTTTTCACTCTCCTCTTTCACTTTCATCAAGAGGCTCTTTAGTTCCTCTTCACTTTCTACCCTAAGGGTGGTGTTTTCTGCTTATCTGAGGTTATTGATATTTCTGCCGGCAATCTTGATTACAGCTTGTGCCTCATCCAGCCCCGCATTTCTCATGATGTACTCTGCATATAAGTTAAATAAGCAGGGTGACAATATACAGCCTTGACTTACTCCTTTCCCAATTTGGAACCAGTCTATTGTTCGATCTCCAGTTCTAACTGTTGCTTCTTGACCTGCATACAGATTTCTCAGGAGGCAGGTAAGGTGGTCTGGGAATTCCACTTCTTGAAGGATTTTCCACAGTTTCTTGTGATCTACACAGTCAAAGGCTTTGGTGTAGTCAATAAAGCAGAAGTAGATGTTTTTCCTGGAATTCTCTTGCTTTTTCTATGATCAAACGGACGTTGGCAATTTGATCTCTGGTTCTTCTGCCTTTTCTAAATCCAGCTTGAACATCTGGAAGTTCACGGTTCATGTATTGTTGAAGCCTGGCTTAGAGAATTTTGAGCATTACTTTGCTAGCATGTGAGATGAGTGCAATTGTGTGATAGTTTGAGCATTCTTTGGCATTGCCTTTCTTAGGGATTGGAATGAAAAGTGACCTTTTCCAGTCCTGTGGCCACTGCTGAGTTTTCCAAATTTGCTGGCACACTGAGTGCAGCTTCTGCCTGCTTTGCGGCTGGGGAGAAGCAGAAGACATGAATAGTGCAGCAGAGATCATGGACAATGGCAGAGGGACCTTTACCCAAAGAGCGAATGAGAGCTGTGTGCTGTGCTCAGTCACTCAGTCGTGTCTGACTCCCTGTGACCCCCATGGAGTGTAGCCCGCCAGGGTCCTCTGTCCTTGGGGTTTTCCAAGCAAGAATGCCAGAGTGGGTTGCCATTTCCTCTTCCAAGGGATCTTCCCAACACAGGAATTGAACCTACATCTCATCTCCTGCATTGGCAAATGGGTTCTTTACCACTAGAGCCACCTGGAAATGTAGAGCTAAAAAGGTAGAGACTTGAGTGGCCATCAGGGACTTTGTGAAGTTCAGCTGTTGATGTGTCTTCTGGGCCAACAAGCAGGTATGTGTTTATTTGGGGCATACTCTGTGTCGAGGTTGTGATGATCCGAGGCTGTAAGACTTAGCCTCTCTTGCTATTAGGTATGTCAATTCATTGGCACTTCTGTCTTGTTCTCTTGATCCCAGTGTGAGCAGTCCCACCTCATGAGAGAGCATGAGGACGTCCAGGAGCGAACGACACTTCGGTACGAGGAACGCATCACAGAACTGCACAGCATCATCGCTGAGCTCAATAAGAAGATAGACCGTTTGCAAGCCACCACCATCAGGTAGTCAGCTCCAAGTCATGGCTGTCTCTCTGCCCCTCTGGGCAGTAATCTGGGTTTTACGCTTGAAGTCACCCCTATGAATTATGGGCTTCTCTTGTGGCTCGGCTGGTATGAGGGAGACCTGAGTTCGATTCCTGGGTTGGGAAGATTCCCCTGGAGAAGGGAAAGGCTACCCACTCCAGTATTCTGGCCTAAAGAATTCCATGGACTAGTGTAGTCCATGAGGTCACAAAGAGTCAGACACAACTGAGCAGTTTTCACACTTTCTATGAGTTACAAGAGTAACTCATTTATTTATAACTAATATTCTTACAGTTGATAAATATTTTGTCTCTACTATGTCAGCTGTGTGCTTTCCCCTCCATTATTCCGTTTTGACTTTGACCCTCATGGTGACCCTGAAAGGTAGACAGAGTAGGAGTTGTGATGTTCAGTTGACTAGTAAGAAGGTGAGTGAGATGCTTTATTAACAGGTTCTGAATGCAACCCCCTCTATCTCCCTTGGGGAATTGGAGAGATTTATGAATGTTGATTTAACTAACTATTACATATGCTTCTTTGTTGTTATTCAGTCACTAAGTTGTATCCAACTCTTTGTGACCCCGTGGACTGCAGCACGCCAGGCTTCCCTGTCCTTCACTATCCCCTGGAGTTTGTTCTAACTCCGTGATTCAGTGATACCTTCGAACCATCTCGTCCTGTCGCCCCCTTCTCTTCCTGCCCTCAGTCTTCCCCATTAGCAGAGTCCTTTTCAGTAAGTTGACTCTTCACATCAGGTGGCCGAAGTATTGGAGCTTCAGCTTAAGCATCAGCTTCAGTTGATGCTAGTTAATATTCAGGATTAATTTCCTTTAGGATTGACTGGTTTGATCTCCTGCTGTCCAAGGGACTCTCAAGAGTCTTCTCCAGCACCATAGTTTGAAAGTATCAATTCTTCGGTGCTCAGCCTTCTTTATGGTCCAACTCTCACATCTGTACATGACTACTAGGAAAACTATCACTTTGACAATATGGACCTTTGTCAGCAAAGTGATATCTCTGCTTTTTGATACACTGTCTAGGTTTGTCCTAGGAGCAAATCTTTTTCCAAGGAGCAAATCTTTTAATTCACGGCTGCAGTCATCATCTGCAGTGCAGTGATTCTGAGGCCCAAGAAAATAGCATATGCTTCTAGATAATCTAAAATTTGTTTGAGCTCAGTTGACTTGCCAATGTTGGCATAGTGTCATACAAACTCCTAAGGGATGGGGCAAGATTTGATCCATCACTTGATTGGTGAAAACCCTGGGGCTTAAAAATGTTAAGCAACTACTTTTAAGTTACCCTTAGCAAAGGGGATAGGTGGAGTTAGAACCCACAGCATCTCTGCCTTTATTCAGTTTTTTTTCCATAAAAGTAATTGTTGGGGTTTCTGCCTTCCTTGCTCATCAGTCAGTTGGCCCCAAAGTCTCCTGCACAAAGCTGTGTCTGCCCGTTTTTGAGAAGAGGGTTTGCTTAAAGTGACGTACTGAGCCAAGGATAAGAATTTTTATCTTCCTGCCCATGCTCAGAGAGTAGCCCTGAGGGAAACAAATGGTTGGCATCTGCTTTTATGGAGAAGAGTGCTTTGTTCTCTGACTGTTTTTACAGGCCACAATTAAGACCGTTTTAAAGGCAGCTTCTATCCCTCTAGAAGTCCTGGGTCAGAAGACATTTTAGATGTGTTTTGTTCCAACTCTGGGAGTCACAGTAATGATGGAGCTACTTGATGAGGGTACTTGGGGGCCTCTGTTTCTGGGCAAAGTTGTGGAAAAATTTGCTGTTAATTGGAGCCACACAGTACATCTCATATTCCAGTTTAGAACCTCAAGGCCTTTAAATTGTATCCTGGTCTTCAGTGATTGTAGGTTAGAAGAGCAGAGAAGAATTTCAGTCCAAAGAAATGATTATAGCAGACTTAAAGGAGGCTGACAGAGTACATTGGCAAATTCGTAATTTCCATTAAAAACATATTGCTCTTTTAAAGTCTTGAGAAGGTGAAAGCAAATGGGCTTAGTGAGTTGTGAAAAAAAATGCATCACATGTCACCTGGAAAACTCAATTTCACGATGTTTAGATTAAATTTAATGGCCAAACTGTTTTGTATTAACATACCCTCTTATTTAAAGGAAGATTGCGTCTGTACAGATGTAACATTAAATTCTGCCTGTTTTCATTATGTAAATGAGCCAGCTCCTCCTTGAGGAGAGGACCCCCTGCATGGCTGGAAGATGAGCAGACATGTGGGCCAGGCTCTTCTTGTCCTCCGAGCTCTAGTGGCTAAGGCACCTCCCTGGCCACCGCCACTCAGGTCCAAAGATGCTATAGTTGACCCAGTACAGAGGTGCCAAATGCCTTGGACTTTTTGGTGCATCCCGGGTGTAGAGAATTGTCATGCTAATCTGGTACAATCCTGGTACCTTTGAGACTTTCTTGTCGCTTTAGTCTGGGCCTGAGTTAGGAATTTATTGGAAGAGCTGAAAAATCATTAATTAGGGAATGGTTTATGATGTATCCACATGGAACCCATACTGAATTGCATAAGAGAAAAGATGTGACAGTTTCATAGTTTAAAATATTTATCTCCAGTCACAATCAGAGAACTAGAGACCTTCTGTGACTGCCCTGGGAGACTTTCCCACCTCTTATAGCCACAGGGCTAATGTAGTCAATAATCAGACACTGCAGTTTGCTGAATTCCAATGTAAGTTGAATTCAGAGCCACAGCAGATCTCTTAGGTTAAAGATTAAGCACTGACAGGAAAAGATGAAATGGTGAGAATTTGAATGGAGACACTGGGTAGATTCAAATAAATTAAGATACCTAGAGCCTGCAAACTCCACTGAGCTTCCCCTCCTGCAGAAGCAGTCTCCCTCCCTGTCTGATCAAGTTAGTCCTTCTTTGCTTGGAGGCTCTGTAGCAGGCTGAACCCAGGTAGAGGGTACCAGATATAGTCGTACCTCACTGCTACTCCATTCTTCTTTATCTTTAGGCCCAAAAGTAGCTAAATTCAATCATGCCCCAGGGGGATAAGCAGAAAATCCAACCTTGGAAGATACAAGTAAGATTGTATTCATTTATAGTCACAGAAACTTGAGAAGAATGTGTGTAGGATTAGGACCTATGTGTCCTAGACCAGGGAAATAAGAATATAGTGTTGGGTTGATGATTATTTATTGATATCACTGTTCCTATTAGAGATTCTGGATTTAGTATGTTAGCTTCAGCAGTTTTATTAAATAAAACTAGATTCATTGGAGGATTACATTAAATAATGTTGAAATGCCTAGTGTAACATAGTCCAGAGGCCATGGCGATCAGGAATAACGTCATTAAAATGGGGTTTTTGATGCCACTTCACTACTGGAGTCAGTGCAGGCATGGCTACTGTGCTTGTCAACAGGGCTACAGTAGTAATCAAATAATTCGACCCGTAGAGATTTTTGATAATGTAGAATCGATCATGGAGTCTTTAGTTTTGATATAAATGGATTCATTGGAAAAGACTCTGATGCTGGGAGGGATTGGGAGCAGGAGGAGAAGGGGACGACAGAGGATGAGATGGCTGGATGGCATCACTGACTCGATGGACATGAGTCTGAGTGAACTCTGGGAGTTGGTGATGGACAGGGAGGCCTGGCGTGCTGCGATTCATGGGGTCACAAAGAGTCGGACGTGACTGAGTGACTGAACTGAACTGAACTGATACTAAAGTTTTACTTGATCTTTGTCATTGAAAAATCTCTGGTCTGGTGAACAGGGACTTGACCTCGCACTGTACTATATGACCTCTTATCCAGTTCCCTTACCAGACCTCCTTCACAGATCCAGAACTCTTTAATGAAGATGTTTATAATCTTGTCACAAGTGGGTACAGTCCATCTTCTTTCTACCCATTTTACAGGGGAGACTGTACAGTAGGAAAAAGAGATACCCACATTCTGGGCTAATTATTCACTCTGAGCAGATGTTAGCCCCTGGGATCCAAAAATACCTGTAGTCTTCCAGTCTAAATGAAGATTGATGAAGATACATTAGTCAGCTGAGGCTGCTGTAACAAAATACTGTAGACCGGTGGCTTAGACAATAGGAATTTATTTACCACAGTTTTGGAATCTGGAAAGTCCAAAGTCAAAGTGCCAACCAATTCATTTCTTCAGTGAGTGTTGTCTTCCTGTCCTCCTGAAGGCTTCCTTCTCACCATGTCCTCACATGGCAGGAAGAGAGGGAAAAGGCAAGCTCTGTTATTTCATAAGGGTACAAATCCCATCGTGAGGGATCCCATCAGATCTAATTATATCTCAAAGGTCCCATCCAGATACCATCACTTTGAAGGTTAGGACTGCAACATAGAATTGGGGTGGTAGTAACAATATGAACAATAACACATAATTCAGTCCATACTACATCAGGTGACAAGTGGCATCATCAATAAATCTCATAGTGGACCTAGGCTACCATTGTATCCCATCCAGGTGGTAACATTTTAAAAATCCCTGTACATGTGGTAAATGCTCCCAACTAGCAACAAGACATGGTCCTGCTTTTCTGGCTTCAGGAACCAAGAAGTGGAAATACAAGTGGCTCCTCTCATTCTTACACCTAAAAGCCCACTTAAAAAATGATTGCTTTCCCTCTTGGTAACTTTGAGCTCTGCTAGTTTTAGAAGTTTCATTCCCAAGGGAACGATTACTGGCAAACAGCAGTGATTCCATTGCTGCCACTTAGCCCTTGGGACATCTCATGTCACTGAAACAACAGGCAGTGAAGGGAGTGACTGTACTAGCGGGATCCCAACTCTCCAGGGGAATCTGGATTGTAACTGTACCATGAGGCAGGGAGGACTGTGTATGGAACTCACGGGATTCCCTAGCATACCTCCTGGATGTTGCCCAGTGATACAAGTTAGTAAATTAGAGGATTACAGTACAGGTCAGTCCACCTAGGGCCAGACCCCTAAGTGGGTCTGCATAATTTCTTGCTTGTTTATGCATATATGCAATTTCCTTTTTACTTTCTTGTTTTCTCCCATTATATATGGTGAGTTGTTATTGGTAAAACGTAGCATGTAATAGTTGGGCTACATGATTTAGGTGAATTTGCCATTAAACTAGAAGAGGAAAGGTCACCCAGCCATGGATATAAATGGGACTTTGGGTCTCCCGTTTCGATAAGAAGGTGAGTACATTTATTAATACGATTGAACAAGGGATAGTTACAGAAGCTTGATGGTATCGTTATAGCCATTTGGAACTGTATATGTGTGAGAGGATACATTTGGTTGTCAAGGAGCCAAAGACAGTAGGTTACAGTGCATGTTGCTTGTGCCTGGTTCCATTCCCACACCTCCTCTGTAGTCCCCCCAAATCAAAGAAGACTGACCCTAGGGACTACCTCCCAAACTCCCTTAACTCTGGGATAGTTTTGGATCTGCCAGGTCTGGAAGGCAGTGAGAAGGTGGGGCCGTCATTGTGGCTTTGGTGAGCATGAAGACCCTGCGCTGACCAGCCTGAGCCTGAGCTGTGGGCAGGAGTGGGGCAGCAGCAGTCTCTCCATCACAGCTCTGATGCCAAGGCTGACAGCGCCAGCTGCCCCCCACCCTGCCTTCTTTTCTCTGGTCCTTCCAACTGCCTAAATTAAATCCTGCTTGAAACATCCAAAAGCATTTGTTTTCCTAACTGAACCCTGCCTAATGCATCCTAAGTCTCATCTGCTTGGAATAAACAGTTTGTATTTATGGCCTTCTAAAAATATTTACTCATGAATATCTTAAACAAATTGGATCATATAGCACACACTGTTTTGTAATAGGTGCTTTTTCACTTAACTCTATGTTCTGAGTGGCTTTGTTTTAATGCTCATCTGAGTTGGGGGGATTGTATAATGAGATGGATAAAATGGAAAAATATGTCAGTAGCTCACTTTGCATCTGGGGGAGGGGGCAAAAAAAAAAGATGTCTAAGCAGATTGTTTCCCAAGGAGATTATTTTCTTTTCCCAAAAGCTGCTCTCATAACATCAACCTTTCACTGCCAACTCTGAGTAGTCCATGATTTCTGCTTCATTTCCCATTTGCTTGTTAGCCCACAGCTGTCTGGCTTCTGACCCCAGTGGTTTGCCAAATTCCTTTTGCTATGAACTGAACTGTGCTACGCCTCGCCTCCAGTTCGTGTGATGAAACCCTCTATGTGACAGTGTTTGGAGATGGAATGTAGTTGAGTCAAGGTCACGAAGTTGCGGTCACGTGACAGGATTACTGACCCCAGAGAGCTCACTTGCTCTCCTGCTCTTTCCCTGCCATGTGAGGGTGCACGGAGAAGGCAGCCATCTGCAGGCCAGGAAGAGAGCCCTCACCGGGACCCAGCCGTGCCGGCACCTTGATTTTGGACCACCAGCCAAAGTCTGCTGCTGCTGCTGCTGCTGCTAAGTCGCGTCAGTCGTGTCCAACTCTGTGCGACCCCATAGATGGCAGCCCACCAGGCTCCGCCATCCCCGGGATTCTCCAGGCAAGAACACTGGAATGGGTTGCCATTTCCTTCTCCAACCCAACTGAAGTCTAAAACTATGAAAAAATAGATTTCTGTCATTTAAGCTTGTCTATGGTACTTTGTTACAGCAGCATAAGCTAAGAGACTTTTTTGAAAATCACCAGTGATTTCTTAACTGAAAAATTTGGTGAGTTTTTTCTTGTTACTGGCCCTTTTCCTAAATTTAACCCTAAATCCTGCTTCCCTTCTCGAACCTCCCTAACCCTGCAGGTCCTAGATCTTCTCTTTCCCTAAGAGCCATCCTCAGCTTTGGCCCTTACCCTGGGCTCTCCCCCATCCTTTTCACCAGGATGGCTGCACCCCTAAAGCACTGACCCCTCCTGTTTATATCACTCACACATTGGCATTTAACCCTTGTGCTTCTTCGTCTGCAGAGTGCCCCTCCTCTGGTGACTGAGCGACTATCCAGAGCCTCTGTGTGCTCACATAGTCCAGTCTCTCAAATCTCGTGCCCATACGGTGTGCCTGGCCCTTCCCCTGGTCTTTAGGCCCACGCTTTGGCCTGTGTGGTGCAGCTGTCTGTCCCACTTCATGTTGCTGCATCTCAAACAGTGTAACCAAAACCTCTTTGTCTCCCAGCAAAACTTGTTGTTCTGATTAGCTTGTGGCCTAAAGAATAAAATATGAAATAAAAATAAAACCTAGAAAGATAAGGTGGGTTTTTCTCTCTCCATATCTTCTTATATGGTGTACATTCCACCCTTGTTCATTATTTGAAGTGTTTGAATATGGATCCTTTATCAGATCTTGTTAAAACTGGTACTCATGGCTGACAAGGGTGAATTATTATACACATAGGAGAGCGTTTCAGAGTCCCGTTTGTTCAGTTAGTCATCGTAAGTTTCCTAGATGAGTCTGAACTTCCTCTGTGCTGCATGGGAAAACAAGAGGTATTTACTCATCACTTATTCACTGCTATAGATCCTCTAAGAGAACTGAAAAGAATACCTGGTATCTAAAACATCTTTGTTCTTTAAAGAAATGATGGCTGTTTCAGGGCAATTCTGCCTTTAAATGCAGAGACCAAGTGTGTTCCTAAAGGAAAACCAAAAACAAAGTCAGGTAGGCTCAGTGGGCTGGCCACCGTTGACTGACAGCTCCCAAGGCATGTCCATTTGGATCTTGTTCACCAGTTACTCCAATCCAGTGACAAGGCATGAATGTGCACCCCAAAATAAGATAGGTATAGGGATTGCTTCTGAAGTAACATTTTTATCAAATGCTGCTGATTCCACAGGACTTTAGCTTGAGGTCTGGAAAGCATGGTAAGAGTTAAACTTTCATTGACTTTTATCATCATTGAAATGGTCAATTAGATCATTTCACCTCTAGCTAATAATGAGAAAGAATCTTAAAAAAAATCTTTTCCTTAAGCCATCATATTATTGTTCTGTTTGTAGTAAATTTAGGAATTAGGCTGTATTGCTAACTGGTTGGATAATCTTAGGTAAGTCGCTTAGCCTCTAGGAGTGTCCGTGGTCTTATTTGTAAAACAAAGGTATTGATCCTGGCTTAAGTGATCACCAGGATCCCTGCCAGTCTGCCACTCTGTGACTTTTCTGCCTCTGCTAGTTAAGCAGGTGTGTATACAGCCTAATTGGAGAAGGCAATGGCAACCCACTCCAGTATTCTTGCCTGGAGAATCCCAGGGACAGAGGAGCCTAGTGGGCTGCCGTCTATGGGGTCGCACAGAGTCGGACACGACTGATGCGCCGCCGCAGCAGCAGCAGCAGCAGCAGCAGCAGCAGCATACAGCCTAATGCATGCCTCAGGAGTGTTTTGTTGTTGCTGCTGCTGCTGTTATTGAGCTAGTAGCAAGCTTTAATCACTGCAACTCTAAACTGAGTGACTTGGAATCACTTCACAAATGCTTCTAAGTGAATGAAATAATGTACCATTAGAATCCTGAGATGACCCTCTATGTACCAAAAAAAAAAAAAACACCTGGTAACTTTCTAATTCCATAATTATGAAAAAGCAGAGACATCACTTTGCCAACCAAGCTATGGTTTTCCAATAGTCATGTGTGGATGTGAGAGTTGGACCATAAAGAAAACTGAGAGCCAAAGAATTGATGCTTTCAATTTGTGGTGTTGGAGAAAACTTTTGAGAGGCACTTGGACAGCAAGGAGATCAAGCCAGTCAATCCTAAAGGAAATCAGCCCTGAATATTTATCAGAAGAACTGATGCTGAAGCTACAATACTTTGGCCACCTGATACAAAGAGCCAACTCATTGGAAAAGACCCTTATGCTGAGGAAAATTGAGGGCAGGAGGAGAAGGGGGCAACAGAGGATGAGATGGTTGGATGGCATCACCGACTCAATGGACATGAGCTTGAGTAAACTCCGGGAGATAGTGGAGAACAGGGAAGCCTGGCGTGCTGCAATCCATGGGGTTGCAAAGAGTCAGACACCACCGATTGACTGAACAACAACAGTTAAGAAACTACCACAATAGCATACAATTAGCAACATTTATCAGTTTATCAAAGCTTCTGTTTTTTTAACTTAATTTGACTACTACTTGGACCTTTTCATATTTTCTTCCTTTTTATCTTCATCATTAGCAGTTAGTGTTCTGCAGATCAGGCATCTTTTTCCCCAAAGAAATAAGATAAATCACTTACCAAGAGTTAGTGTCTACACCATGAAAGGAAGCAAACAGTGAAGTCACTTTGAGATGCTAATGCTGTGTGTCATTCACACCTTGACCAGTTAGGTGAGCCTGCTGCTCAGAGGAACCTTGAAAAAACTCCTCAAATTCTTGTCTTTGTAAAACTGCCATGGACCTGCAGGGTTTTTGTTGGTTTGGTTTTTTTTTTTTAACTTTTTGTTCCCATTGCTCTGGATGGACCAATGCTTCTGACTAAAACAATAGGGAGAGCCCCCAGCATCCTTCTCCTCCATATGTTGAAGTCCCAAATTGTCCGGCAGCTTACAGAGTGCTTGGAGCGCGCTGGTTTTTGTCATTTCCCAGTTCCTGCCGGTAAGGATGTTGAGAGGGCAAAGATAGATGGCTCCATGGTTTTTTACCAAAGTCAGTAAGAGAAATGGGGCTATACGAACTTTCTTATATTTAGGTTTAACCTGTCAGCGCCTCATTTTGGGGGCACAAGACTGCACACAATCTCCTCACAAGGTTGATTTCTACCTCTGTTTCCTCTGTTTGCTCACATAGTGTTGTACTGTAACCTTCCTTATGATACCCTAAGGGGGATCCTTCACCAGGGGTGATATGTGCTCACCTCAGCCCCTCCCTGTGGGGTCGAGAACGCAGACCGTCTATACTTCCCTGCTGCCTGTTTGATCTGTTTCCATAAAAGATCTCACAACACTTACTCCTTCCCCTGAATTCCTTGACTTCACACATTATTTTACATTTATTTCCACCATTTGACCCTGATAGTTTGCCTTCTTCAATACAATAAGTTTTGCTTCTGGCCAATATTGCCCACTCAGCAAGTGGCCTGAGTGTTCCTCCAGCCTCAGGTTTCCATCCTGCACCCTGATTTGGCTTCAGCTATCCGTCCCCTCTGTCCCAAGCTCCACACACCCAAGTTCACATCCACGGGCTCCCCTGAGGCTCTGCATGTGCCCATGCACCCTCACGACCTATCTAAAATGGCTCACCTTCAGACTCTTCTGTAGTACTGCTTCATCCTGGAAGTCCTCCCTGGTCACTGCCCACCTGCAGCCCCAGAGCTGCAGTCCACCCAGAGCATCCTTCTTAGGGTAGAATTAGTTGTGAACATGTGTGTGTGCGCTACGTCGCTTTCACCGCCAGACTCCTCTGTCCATGGGATTCTCCAGGCAAGAACACTGGAGTGGGTTGCTGTGCCCTTCTCTGTGCTCTCTCTCCCTGGCCCAGGGATCAGACCTGCATCTCTTACGTCTCTGCATTGGCAGGCGGGTTCTTACCACTAGAGCCACATGAGAAGCCCAGTTGTGAACATAAAATTTGACTCCCAAAAGAGCAGCATCAACTTGGTTTTCGCTTTCCTGTCCTTGTCTTGATGCTCAAATACCTTGAAAGAGCATTCTTGGCTTGCATTTCATGACACTGAAAGTCTCTGCCTTAAGGTGACATTTCTCGTGTGGTATCATTCTTCAGTCTTTGGTCTCACCTTAGTAAGGAATGTTCCCTTCCTTACTGAATGCTTCCTTCTCCCACCCCTTCCGTTTTCACTTCTTTATAAAACCCATCCTAATAAAGTAATTTTTTTACAAAGCAGGAGATTTGGCAGGCACTAGATGTTTGGGACCTGCCAAGCCAAGACAGTTGAAGGTGGCTATAAAAGATTTTGCAAATACCATTTACACCAGCGGTACAGCAGCAGCTTTTTTGGCTGAAAACCAGTCTCAGCCAAGCTGAAGCTGATTACATTGGCCATGCCACAAAGGTAATTTATTCATTATACCCCAAATCTCCCATTAACTAAAATCAGGATTTCAATTGCTGATTGAAAGGAAGCTGACGGATCAGAGCACAATTACCCTCTAGACCAAAAAGGTGGTGACGCTTAAGAGTTCTTTCTAATTGTTTTTCTTTCCTAAGCCTAATTACTGTTGGCTGTGCAAATATCTAATAATTAACTTATTCATATAACATTAACCTATATTTTTTTCCCATAACCACTCCCATTCTAATTCACATTCTGCATGCCTGCTGGTTTTATATCTGTTTAAAGTCTTCCTAGATTTCTGTGTGGCTTTTATCAGAAATACTTTATAAAGCAAGGGCTCAGCTGAATTCTTTCCCTGAGAGGACGGGTGTTCATTTCTTGAGAAAACCAAGAACTCTGGAGAGTTCTTCCCATTTCTCTGGTATGGATGTGTCTCCTGAGCTTCAGATGGCATTTGCCTCTTCCCCAAGTCTCACCGATCACCACTCACCATCTTGGCCCACCCAAAACTGTGGACTTTCTGCCCTTACCCTCCGGTTGTCAGCAACTTAATGTGAATGCCAGGGTAAGAGAATTTCTTCCTTTCTTCACAGACACCCTCCCCCTGGGGCTGAGAAGACACCTTCGGACTTTACTCATAATTAAACCCCCTGAAAATTTTCTTTTCTGGCTCACTTGCAAAATACATCAAAGAAGATTAATTTTTGCTCTCTACTTGTCTGTATCATGTATGTGTGTAGTGATGGCGGTGGCGTGGGAAGGAGGTCTGTGTGCACTTTGAAATACATACTGCAATTGTAACTTTTCTTAGCTTGCCCATGACTAATTCAGAGCCCAAAGGTTACAAGGGATCCATGAGGGGCTGAGAAGGGAGTGGGTGTGTTTGTGCAGATGAAACACGGATGAATTTCAAAGTTATCTTCCTACTAGCAAAGGCAGAGTGAAGGAAACAGACCATTGAGTGCTGCTCACTCACTCACTGATCTTCCCCCTCACCCCATTCTCCTTTCCTGTCCCCTAACTCCACTTCTTTTAGAGAAACTAAGTGTGGTTTTTCTCAGACACGCTGACCCCTACACCTCTCAGAGCACTGGTTTCGATCTGCACAGACAGGATGCTGGTTTTCCAGTCTCTGTAACCTCAGCAGCCCTTCTGTTCTCTTCCCAGAAGGAAGCACAGCGTGGGGCTCTGGTGGTGATGCTCTGAGTCACTCCTTTTCACTAGGCCCTTGATGGTCCTGCTCACTGTAGCCTCAGTGCTAGGAACCTCAGTTCTTCTTTGCCTTGGAATTTGAGGAGGTGAAGAAGCCTACTTTCTTTAGGAAATGTTTGAAGGGGGGAGTTTTCTGGTAGGCTGATACACGAGTCTTGTCGGGTGTGTGGGTTTGGATATGGAAACTTTCAGCGTCAAACAAGGCCCATCTAGTTATCCTGAAAGGAATCCTGGTCCATGGGGCCTCGAGAGGAGAGCTGTCTGTTTGTGTTCTGAGTGTCTTTATCTTGTTATTAAAGGACATTCTCTGGGGATGTGTCTTGTGTGTCTGTCAGTGGAGTCTGAATTCCCTTTTGTTCTCAGGGAGGAAGATGAGTACTCGGAATTGCGATCAGAGCTCAGCCAGAGTCAACATGAGGCCAACGAGGACTCTCACAGCGTGGATCAGGACCAGACCTCTGTGTCTGTCCCTGAAAACCAGTCCACCATGGTCACTGCAGACATGGGTAAGTCTGCCTGCTGTTGCCGCAACGCCAGGGCTCGGTTTCTGGATTATAATCAAAACTTTAGAAGCATGAGACAGCCTGGATCGAGATTTAGCGAGTCAAGCAGCTTGTTGAGTAGATGAAGGCAGGTGAAGGCTCATTCATTTCAGTTCTCTACATATTCCTTTGTTGGTCACAGTGGAACCAAAGAGCTGCATTCCCTTTCTGCCTTGATGTGCCTTTCTGCCTGTTGTGATTCAAACGTGTCACCTTCTACGTGAAAAGTCAGGAAGTAGGGAACCAGGTAAAAAGGTGATTGCACTGTTCCAAGTTCAGTATAACTGAGCTGTGATGGCAAGAATGGAAAGGATGGGCTGGGGAGTGACTCACTGAAGGGGAGGAGGCAATAGGTTCAGCAACTCTGGGGTAAGCAGGGATCCAAAATGACTCTTCAAAATGTTCATCCTGAGTGACTCAGAATGATTGTATTCCTTACTAAGGAAGTTTGGTTGAGAAATGATTTGGGAAATAAATACATTGTGTTTGAGGTTGTGAAGAAATGTCTGTGTGGAAATACCTGGTAACAGCATGTTGGTATGGTGTGTTTTAAACTACAGGTTTATGACCCTTCCAAGTAAGTCTTGAAATTACATAAAAAATCAAAATGTTTTTAAAATGAAATCAAATAGGAAAAAAAACCAGAATGATATTATTGTTGTTTCATGACACATATATTTTGGATATGTATATGTCGTTAAGTTGCCAAGGGAAATGTTCCAACCATGGGTTGCAATTGAAGTGTTGTAAAACCTCTGGCCTACTTGAAGATGCTCAACTAGATCTCTGGAGAGATTGGGGTTGCGGATAAAGGCTTTGAAGTTACGAGGTAAAGAGCTCCCTATGGTTGAAAGGATGTGAAGTCCAAATGGGGAGAGGCACCATATCTTAGGAAATGTTCACATATAAGGGGGTGATGGGAAAGGAACAAGGAGAAGGAAGAGAAAGTATAGTACAGTTTACATTAGAACTTAAGTTTCCATTGGGGAGAGAGTGACTTTAATAAATATTAAACATTTATGCTTAATTATAAACCTATATAATAAGCAGGGCTTCCCTATATAAACTTATAATATAACCAGGGCTTAACCTGGTTATAACCCTGGTATATTATAACCCTGGTAGCTCAGCTAACCCACCTGCAACGCAGGAGACCCTGGTTCGATTCCTGGGTCAGGAAGATCTTCGGGAGAAGGGATAGGCTACCCACTCCAGTATTCTTGGGCTTCTCTGGTGGCTCAGCTGCTATAGAATCCACCTGCAATGTGGGAGACCTGGGTTCAGTCCCTCAGTTGGGAAAATCCCCTGGAGAAGGGAAAGGCTACCCACTCCAGTATTCTGGCCTGGAGAATTCCATGGACTACAGTCCATGGGGTCGCAGAGTCGGACACAACCGAATGACTTTCACAACCTGCATAAACCTATATACATGCTATAACATCAAGTACCATGGCAGTGTGTCAAAAGATTTCAATTTAAGATTTCCAGGAAAGCTTCCTCTCAGAAGTGACATCTGAGCGGAGATGTGGAGGATAACTAGGAATTGAGTGCATGAGAGAGGAAGTGACACGCAGGGGAGAGGGGATGATGCATTCAAGGCGGTGAATAAGATCATCCTTTATGAAGGGCGCAGAGGCGTGAGACAGAGGCTGGGAGAGGCAGGCCGGAGCCAGGCCGTGCAAGATCTCATAGACAGCACTAGGGAGTCTGACCATTATTCAGAGACCCAGGAGAAACTGCTGAATGATTTTAACAGCTGTGGATGGGAGGGATGAGACGATCAGATGGCATTTTGAATCAATCACTCTGTAGTGAAGAGAAAAAATCAGTGGATCAAGAGTGAATGGGGGAGGCCAGCCTGGAAACCATTGCCGAAGTCAAGATGGGCAAAACGGTTGCCAGAACTAAAGGTGGTGGCCGTTGAGACATGGAAAAGCATATGAGGACAGAAAATTGGCAAGATCTTCCAAGGAATCCATCACAGGGTGAAGAAGGAGGGAGGCATGCGTGGGTGTCCCGTAAGTGTCTGGTTTGCCCAGTGGATGGGTGGCAGGGCCAATCAGCTATATGGGAGCAAAGGAAAAAAGACTCAGTGGTTTTGCTCTGAATTTAGTTTTGTTGGGGAGGGCCATGGGTTGGGTGGAGAGGAGGGTGTGTGTTTTGTCTGGGCAGAAGTTTCAGGTGTCTGGAGCTATCTGGGTGGAGATGTTGGGAAGGCAGTAGGCACACATAAACTACAACAGGTCTGGCTGAAGAAAGCAGCCGGGAGACATCAGGCTGTTTGCAGATAGTTACGGAAGCAGTGGAAGTCGATGTGAAGAACACGGAGTGTAGAGAACTAGAGGCTAGGTGTAGGGGGGCTGCCAGCCGAGGAGGAGACGCAGGAGCAGGGATGAACCTCTTAGCGGCTCAGTCTTGGCTCAAACACGCCTCCCCAAAGCACCTCGCAAGCACCCGTCTGTGCACGTCCCCGCGCCGCCTCTCACCGCCTCACTGGTCTCCTTACATCACACTGAAAGTTTAAATGATGTGTTTGTACTTCTTTGCTTGACTGACACTCCCACTAAACCACACTGAGCAAAAGCTTGTTTATTTTCTCTACTCGTGGCTCTCCAGAGCCCACCACAGGGCCTGGCACAGAGTGCAGTGTGGGTTCAGAGATACGTGTTTGAATGAAGGGGTGGTGCAGTCAACCAGTCCATCAACCAGGCGGTCAGCCGAAGCCGTAAGAAGGAAATGCGGAGAGCCATGCCCACCAGGCAGTGGGGGGAGAAGGCTCTCATGAGGAAGGAGGGTCCCCAGCGTGGTTGGCTGCTAAGGCCACATAAGATGGGTTTAGGTACATCAACGTCCCTGAGTGCTGGGTACTGATACCAGCTTTAGCCAGATGGAAATGGGGTGAGGAGAGGGCTTGCCTTGCGGGCCTGGGGCTTGGCTTTAGGCTGAAGCTGCTTCCCTAACACTAAGCTGAACCCAGACCGCGGGCCTGCCGTTACAGCACACACATACCCTGGCGACCAGCCCACATCCTCTGGGCTCCGTTATATCAGCATCATAATCTTGAACCCTGGTGGCCTCGACCTTCTGGACTCAGGCTTCCAGCCTCAGGCGGTCAGACGTGTGCAGGCAGCCGAGAAGTTTCCGTTACTGCCCAGGCGCATTCCTGCACCCACCCCTCCATTCAGTTCTCTGAAGCTGTTTTTCATGAAATTAAGCAAGTGACCCACACTCCAACAAAATTTCTTAATCAAAGAAACTCGGGGAGTTGGGGGGCAAACCCCCTCCAGTGGATGCGGAGGGTAGTGGAGTGCATCTTCACCACGGGCATCCCAGGGCTCCCGTTGGGGGGAATCCCCTGTATCCGGGTGCCCCCACGGAAGCCAGTGTCCGCCCGTCTGCACCAGGAGCAGGCTTTGTTTTCCCAAATCATGTATTTTCGTCCTTTCCCTCAGTAAAAATGCATGTTCATTACAACTGGTGGTAGTTTCATTCCCGACAAGCCTGGGCTCCTGCAGGGAAGGGACCCTTGTCTGCCTGGGGCCTTGTGTGTTCTCTGCCCGCAGTAAGAGCCGTCAGTCATTCATGTAGCCGCTCGCTGAATGCCATGCTAGGGACGGGCATGTGAGACCCAGAACCTGCCCTCAGATCACTGTGCTCACAGGCTCACACCCTTCATCCCCAGAGTAACATCCCCACTTCTGACTCTGACCTGCAGGCCCCCGGAGCCTGGAGAGCCCCCACCTCAAGCCTTGGCCTTCCTGACTCTTCCTGCTTCCTTCCCGCTCTGGCCACACCGGCCTTCCCTGCTATCCCTCAGACCTGACCAGCTTCTCTGACCTCAGGGTCCCTGCATCCACTGATGCCCATCGTCCTTTCTCTCACAGTCAGTCTGCTCTCCCCTCGTCACAGCCTCCCCCGGCCCCTCGTGGGGTCCTGGACTGTCCCTCACGTGCACGTGCTTGGCCTCCGCTCTGCACATGTCCCTCCCTTCTCTCCCCACTTCATCGCACTTAGCCCTCCGTGATGCCACCTCCCGTGTGTCCGTCCCGTCTCGCCCGCCTCACCCCGCTTCATCGCACTTAGCCCTCCGTGATGCCACCTCCCGTGTGTCAGTCCCGTTTCGCCCGCCTCACCCCGCTTCATCGCACTTAGCCCTCTGTGACACCACCTCCCGTTTGTCTTTACTTCCTTTACTTCCGGTCTTGGTCAGTCCTTGTGCTGGAATGCCAGCTCCACGTGGGCTTTGACTCTTCGACACAGCCGTGCCCACTCACAGGAGGCTTGCAGAGAGGTGAGTGACGGGGAGCCTCTTGGAGCTTGTGGTTGTTTGGAGGATGCAAAGGGAACACGGAATGCCTGCCAGTGGAGCACACCAGAAGGTGGACGGGGGCCACAGCCTGTGGTGGGAGTGTCAGAATGTGCCAGAAGTCACATCTAGGCTGACAGCTGAGGGATGAGTGGGAACAAGCGGCCACAGAGGGGGCAGGAGGAGAGTGCCATGGGCACAGCCGCCCCCACCAGGACCCCACGGAGGTCAGGCCTGAGGACAGCAGGAGGAGCAGCTCACAAAAGCCCAGCAGAGCACAGCCCTTGCACATCCATCGGAACTGGGCGGCTGCCTCTTCTTACTCCCGTGCCATTTTCCAATTCAATTGCTTCAGCAGAGAAAAAAGCTTCCATTTATAAACACCTTTATAGGAAATCATTAAAACACATCCATTTCATTATGACTGCTGTATTTGCAAACCTCCATTAGCCACCCAGCTTGGTTAATTTTGAGCTGGATTTTATATACAGAGTTGGCTGCAGTATATTTGCCAATTTCCATTTAAGATAATAGGAGTATTCCCTTCATCAGAAATTGCTTGTCTTTTGTGTTCAAACCCACTTCGATAAGCTGGCTCCAGGGCATGGTCCTCAGAGCCTGGACAAGGAAACCCACAATGTAGAAAGTGCTTTGACCTACCTAAGCAGTCCTATATAGGAGAAAGGTCCCAGTGGTATCATGTTGCATCTTCAAGTAAATTGCATTACCTCTGTTCAAACCTAGTCACGAAGTCATTTGTAAAACAAAGATAATTAAGTAGACAAAGATAAAGTAGGAGTTATGGCTTGGGATTTCTGTTTCCTCACCTTGGCAAAGAGTTCTCGTTAAAAGGGAGGCTGCAGATCATGGCTGATGTGGTTTGTTCACTTAGTTTGTGTTGAGCATCAACAGGCATCCTCAGGTTCGGTCCTCAGCCTTGAAGGAGGAGCTGTAGAGCTCACCTGTAAAACTGAAATGACAGGAGTTCGGAGAGGGCAACTCACTTGTCCAGGCTGCACAGCTAAGCGCTTGCTTTTGTTCCTGACACCCATGTATCTATAGGTGGGTTTCCTTTCACAGGAAAACATGCCTTTGGCTGGTGTGCTCTGCTTACCACCATCCTGTGTGGTCTCTAGAGCTGGCGACAGAATTTAGGGAGCCACTGTCTGATCAGAGCTCCTGGCTTACTAGCAAAGTGTCTGCTGTTCATTGAGATGTTGCAGATCTCCAACTTAGCTCCCACACCCTTAGACCAACCCATGCTGGGTGCTGCAGCAGAGCCGAGCACAGATGTGTGAGATGGCATGTGGTCATGCTGGCTTGTGGGTGGGCGGTGGGGGTGGGGATCATTGCCTCCTGCAGGCTGTCTTCCCACCTCTGCTCATGGAACAGCAAAGCTGGTCTGGAGCAACTGTCTGTAAAACAAAATCCCTGACCCCACGGACCTTTGCACAGGCTGTGATAGGTTCTGCTCCTGTATTTTGAAATTTCTTCTGGTTTTTGGTGAGAAAGTCTTATTTTTGTGGGATTTAGAAGGAAGCATATGCCCTTGTGCTTGCTGGTGTGATCATTTAGACAGAGATTTCCTCCTTATGCGTAGTTTTTGGAAGACACCCAAGGAAGAATTTACACATGAAACCTGGCTGTTTGGCACAGCTGTGACTATGAAAATACGTTTAATGTTAAAGCCAGATTTTCCTGGCTTAATGGACCCATGAGGCTTAATGGCTTCAGGAGAAATGTTCCAAAGTGTTGAGCAGCCCCTCCCAGTGGGGAGAAAGGGGATTTGGGGCAGGGAAAGACAGTCCTGCCTTCTCCAAAAATGATTTCTGCAGAGTAGGAAGGAAGTGTTTACAAAGGCAGGGCAGCCTGTCCAGAGAAAATTCGATTTCTGTTAGGAATGAGGCACTAAGGAGGCAGTTGTCCTCTGGCAGAGCATGTTTAAAGGAGAATCAGATTCTTGGTAACCTGATTCTGAAACTTTGAGAAACCAGTCCGTAAGTTGGCAATGTTAGACAGGACAGAAACTAGCACCCTGACTTGGCAATGAAACAGGCCCAGCCCTGTGCTACTTTTTTTTTTTTTTTTTTCTTTTCTCTCCTTTAATTGGGCAACTTAATCTTTCCCAAGAAGTTCATGAAAACCCCTGAAAACCAAGCCCAGGGCAGGCTTAGAAGTTTCGCACAGTGACTCACAGAAGGCTAAGGTGACTATGTCCTTCCTTGCGAGGATCTGAGCCTGGTCATACAAGGCCTGTCTGTGAATGTGACCATGGCCATGTGGCCAAGGAGGCCACCTAAAATCATTCCAGAACTTTCCTTAGAGAGGAACCAAGCTTGAGAGCAGATAAGATTATTGCCCCACGTCATTTTGTGTTACTTTAGACTATTTCCCTCAAACTACTGTTAAGTGATTTTTCAGCCCACAAAGGAGACTTGAGATATAAGACAGATATGGAAAGCCATTGATTACGTTTGTTCAGAACGAGCTCCCTTGACTGTTAGGTTCATGAACTCCTCTTCTAAGATAATGAAGTGCAAGTCACTCAGTCGTGTCCGACTCTTTGCGACCCCATGGACTACAGAGTCCATGGAATTCTCTAGGCCAGAACACTGGAGTAGGTAGCCTTTCCTTTATCCAGGGGATCTTCCAACCCAGGGATGGAACCCAGGTCTCCCACATTGCAGGCAGACTCTTTACCAACGGAGCCACAAGGGAACCCCTTTCTAAGATAAGCAGGCTTTATTTTCTAAACAGATTGTATCTCCTTAGGTTGGATTATTCTTTCAGTTGGAACTCATAACATATTTTCCCTTAAAACCAGCAACCTAGACCTCTCACCTTTTGAGATGGACTGCTCTCCGTCTGTGGAATGTGTATCTCTCATGATAAATCTAGTTCTTACCTAGGGGGAAAATACACCAAAAACTCCCTAGCGTCACAGACGTAGAGAACGGACGTGAGCACCTAGAGGGCAAAGGAGAGGGTAGATGAATTGAGAGAGTAGCATTGAAACGTATACCTTGCTGTGTATAAAATAGATAGCTAGTGGGGACTAGCTATAGAACTCCGGGAGCTCAGCCCGGTAGAAGGGTGGGATGCTGGGGGCGGGCGGGAGAGGGGACACATATATACTTACATCAGATTCACATTGTTATGTGACAGAAACCAACACAACATTGTAAAGCAGTTATTTTCCAGATAAATTAAAAAAAAAAAAGAAAAGTCACACAGGAGTGTTAGCTTCCCAGAGCAGCCTCGGAAAGCCTATTTTATCTGTAAGGGAAATAAAGTACAGGCGCTCACTAGTGTTGATGCAGCCCCAGCCCTTGCTGTGGGCCTTGTTTTGGGAGGAGAGGTTCTGTGCATCTTCCGCTTTCTCCTACTGCTTTGGAAGTGCCCCGCCACAGGCAGAGCCGCGGGGCCCAGGATGACCCCCTGTGTGCTGGCCCCGTTCACGCCCGGGGCTGGAGCCCGCCTGCCTCTTGAGCTGAGATGGACGATCCAGCCTGGGGGAAAGGCCCACTTGGCCTGAAGGGTAGTGAGCTTTGGGGGAAATGCTCAGAGGTAGGGTCCACGAGCTGGGCAGGCAACTAGGGGGCCTTGGGGTGTAGTGAGGGGCTAGGGTTTGTCCTCTAAGTGCACTTGTAACTGTGTCTTCAGGGTAACCTCTCAGAGGCACAGGTGCAGAGCCATCTTGAAGGCTGTGCATGGAGAATGCCAAATCGCATCCCCTTTCTGCCCCTAAGGCTCCTCACCCTTTGCAATACTGGATATTTTCTTACTCTTAAAGCTGTGCCAATTCAAGTGGTTAGTCTTCACAGAAGTAGACTGATCACATGTTCAGTTGGAACTTCTCCCGGTTTGTTAGAGCCTTGGTCTCTGGAGACCCCTGTCAGAACTCTTCGGCCTCCGAGGCCGGGGTGAAGTGGGTGATGGGATTGTGTGAGGGCTGTGGCAGCTGAGAGGAGGGTCCTGAGGGGCAGGGGTGAGGCCTTCATGCCGTCGAAGGCTGCGTGTACTGCTGTAGAAAAACACACTGCGTCAAAACCGCACGGTGACAGCAGCAAGGACGGAACACACCCCCGACCGGTGAGATGTGCTACAGGGGAAGTCTGTGGGGAAAGCAGCGCTGAGGAGGCTCTGCCCGCCCGGTAAAGTCAGGACCCGCAAGGCAGGGGCTGGCTGCCTGTGCTCACACCCTGAGCGGGATCTGTGTTCTTGCGGGGGATGTGGGTGGCATCCTGTTCTTGTAGCTGGTTGAGAGATCAGTCATCACACTGGCCCCGGAGTTAATCTAGCCACCAACATTTCCAAGCTGTCAGACCTCTTTGCCTCGAGGGTTGCAGTATTTGTTTTTACCTCGACTTTTTATTTTGAAAAACTTTAAACTGACATAAAAGACACAATGAACCCCCTAAACCCTTCACCTAGACTCATCAATGGGTAACATTTTACATTTGGTATTTTTCCCTCTTGCACTTGGAGAATGTTGTTTTCTGAGCAGTTTGACGGTGAGAGGCAGACACCATGCTGCTTCACCCTAAATACATGAGCACCAGCCTCTTAAGAACACGGACCGTCTCAGCACCGTTAGCCCACCTGAGAATCTGACCACTGGTGGAACACCAGCTACCTGCGGTCCACGTATATGCTCCCCACATGCCCCATTCCTGCCTTCTGTCACTGTTGCTCAGTGTCCAGGATCAGTCAGGGCTCACACACTCTGTTTAGTTACCGTGTCTTTCTTCTCTCCTTTATCTAGAACAGGTACCCACATTTTCGTCTCTCATGACACAGACATGTTGAGCAGGCTGGGTTAATGGTGTCATAGAAAACCCCTCGGTCTTCATGGTCTGATTGTTTTCTTATTTGAGATTAACCTGTTTTTGCAAGGATATGCATAGGTGATATGCATGTGTCCTCGCTACTGAGTTGCAGCTGGAGGTACAGAATGTCCGTTCGTCCACTACTTGTGATGTTAGGATGCTTTTAGACTATAGCATCATTCTCATGAATCCTCTTCAGTAGACACCGACACTGTGTACGTGATGCAGGATGTAACCTCTGAATACTCTCTTATTCCTTTCCTCTCAGCCCCTTCTGCCTTCTCCTTGGCACTTAGACCCAAAAGTTGACTGTTCTGTCAGCTTCTGTTGTTTTGTCCTGGCTTTGTCGGTTCCTTGCTGGAGTTAGGGAGGGCTGTGCTGCATGCAGAGTGGATGGTAGGCCAATAAAGGAGGCCTAAACCCTCCTGGGTTCAGCTAGTTTCAGCGGTGGGGCCCGGCAGGACCCAGGGTCCTCCCTTCCTAGGATGTCACCTCTCGCCTCTTAGCGGAACATCTGTCTTGATGCTGGAAAAACCTGTAGCTCTTTCAGTGGCTTTACAAGGCGTGACATGTGCCTGGTCAGAACAGCAGTGGGGGCTGTGGGTCAGCCCTTGGAAGACCACATGGGTTCTCGTTACAGCCTGACGTGCCACGCTTACACCGGAGGGCTTTCGGGCATTTCCCAGCAGGCCTACAGCTGCTTCTGTTTCTCAGACCAGCTGAGATTCACTGGCTAATATCCCTGCCTTCCATGGAAGCATCCTCCTTGGGGATCCCTCTTATTACCTGAAGGCCTTCTTCCGCTTTAGCAGCGTGTGGTCTCTCATGTAATAGGTCTTTGATTTGAAGATATTTGGTCAATAAGCAGCCTCACAAAGACTTGATGCTTTTAAAAGTTGTCTTAGAACAAGTCTGTCATTTCTTCCACATGTTTAACTCATGCGGACTTTATTAAACACTCCTCCATGCCTGGTGGTGTGAGCATCTCCAAACATGAGGATGGATGAACAGAGTCCCCATTCCCCAGATCCAGGCTTTGTAGGGTCCATGTTTCAGATACCAGGTAATGACAGGGAATATGATGCCTCAAAGAAAGAAATAGGAGACTGTAGGCAATCAGGGAAGCCTTCCTGGAAGAGGAGACTTTAAGGCAAAGCTTTAAAAAGAGCCATTATGGGCTTCCCTCGTGGGTCAGTGGTCAAGAGTCTGCCTGCCAGTGCAGGAGACACGAGTTCAATCCCTGTTCTGAGAAAATCCCACATGCTGTGGAGCAACTCAGCTCAGGGGCCATAACTGTTGAGCCTGTGCTCTAGAGCCTGGGAGCCTCAACTACTGAAGCCTGCTTGCTCTAGAGCCCGGAATCCTCAACTACTGAAGCCTGCTTGCTCTAGAGCCCGGAATCCACGACCAAGAGAAACCCCTACAAGGAGAAGCCCGGTCACTGAAACTAGAGAGCTGCCCCCACTCACCACAACCAGAGAAAAGCCTATGCAGCAGTGAAGACCCAGCACAGCCAAAAATAAGTTCTGAAAGTCCAGTATCTTTAAAAAAAAAAAAACAAAAAAACATTGTGAAGAAGAGAATGAGAGGCTTCCAAACTCAGCAGATACATCACTCTGAAGAGAGTGCCGAGCCCTTGGAGTAGTTACGTTTGAAGTTGGGACAATATTTTGGAGCAGGTATCTTCTGGTAAATGCTCGCTGCTTGAATTCAGAGGAATAGGGGAATATTTCTACTTTCGAGTCTCTTCAGCTGTATTTTTATCTGGATTAGGGTTTTTGCCTGGGGTTCAGAAACAGTAGGGCCAGCTTTTAACACTGGATTCAGAATGAACCAGTTCTCCTCTAGTTTATTGTATACAACACTGGGGAGAGGCCTGGTTGATCCTGAGGGAGAAAGAGGAAAAGTAGCTTTGCCCACCAGTGTTTGCTTAACCAAGCAACGCTGCTGACGGGGCTTCATCCCCGTAGCCAAGAGTGTCCTCTGACCTCCTTCCCAGGCTTCCCAGGTACCTCGGTCTCCCTCAAACAGCAACATAAAAACCTAAGCTCTGGATTCTCCTTAGAAAAACAACCTGAGCTGTCTCTTCCAATTAGAAGTCTTACTGGGGTCCGGGGGAGGGTGCTGCTGTTTAGAAAAGACAGCAGCCGCAGCTGCGGCGAGGGCAGTGGGCAGAGCAGTGGAGAGCGTGGCCTGCTGAGTCTAAAGGGGTCACTGCTGGCCACTGCACACGTTGCTGCATGGGAGGAGCTGGGCCCATGGTTGCCCCACCTTCTAATTTTACAGAAATAGCTGTAAATTCTAATAATGTTTAAATGTTGGCAATTAAGAATCGTTTTGTTTTTGTTTTTTAAAAAAAAAGGTTGGGCCAGATATCAAACCCTAACATCCAGTCAAAACACCTTTTTGGCTACTGGAAGTTGGTTTGTGTTCTCTAGTTGAAGGGAGATGTCATTCCATTTATCCCTCTGTGTCCTGGTTTCATCTTTACAGCTAATTAGGCAACTGGAAGGCAGAGTGCCAAGACTGTGTGAGCTTAGTCCATGCCAGAATTCCCTTTCCACTGTACTTGAATGGTCTACAGCTTAAATTTAATTGAAAATTAGCATCAGAAGAAACCATATGAAATCTGCGTGTGTGAGCTGTGGCTGAAGCAACTGGCAGTCACATCACTTCGCACCATGTGTGCTGTCTCATGCACCTGAATTCTTTGAGCATCTATTTCTAAGAACACGCCATCTCCTTTGTTATGCTTCCTCTTCTCTGACAGGAGATCTCTGATTTTTGCCATGGTCACCGGGAAGCTCAGGACTAAGTAGAAGAGTCAGCTGCAGCAGCTTTGCGAGCCCCATCTGCTTCCTCAGTCTGTCTCTGAGCCCAGTCTTGTGTTTTCCGAAATGACCTCTGGGGAGGAATGTGTGTTTGATACAAAAGGCACCCTCTCTGCCCCATGGATGTGGCACCGAGCCATTGCCTTTCCTCCAGGAGGCAAGCACAGCCTGAGGTGCCACGGTGAGTCTGCCTCTGGTGACCCTTCACACCAGTGACCCTGAGAACATTCAGAGTTGTGCAGCTATCTCCACTGCCCATTCCCAGAACCTTCTTATCCTCCCAGACAGAAACTCTGTTCATTAAGCAGTATTGCCCCATTCGCCCAACCCCAGTAACCTCTCTTCTGCTTGCTGTCTCTACGAATTTGCCTGTTCCAGGTACCTCATATAAATGGAAGCATACACTTGCCCCTCTGTGACTGACTTATTTCACACAGCCTAATATTTTCAAGGGTCATCCGTGTTGTAGCAGTATAGAAATTCTGTTCCCTTTTAAGGCTGAGTCACATTAGATTGTGTGTTTATGTCACATTTTGCGTATCTGTTCATCTGTCAACAGATAACTTGGGTTATTCCATCCTTTGACTCCTGTGAATCATGCAGCTATGAACATCGGCTTAACCATCTTTAAGTGTACTGGTCCATGCCGTTACTTGTATTCACATTGGCATGCGGCAGCGCTCCAGGACGTTTGTGTTTACCTTAGAGAACTGACAGTGTACCCATCAAACAGTGCCCGCTGCCACCCCTCACCCCCAGCCTCTGGTAACCACCATCTTACTTTCTGTCTCTGTGAACTTGACCACCTTAGAGCCCCCATATAAGTGGAATCATAAAGTATTTGTCTTTTTGTACTGCTTGTTTCCCTTAGCGTAATGTCTTTAAGGTTCATCCATGTTGGAGCAGGTGTCCAAGTTTCCTTCCTTTTTAAAGCTGAATAATACCTCGTTGTATGTGTATACCACACTTTGTTTATCCATTCATCTGCCAACTGACACTTGGGGTATTTCCGTCTTTTGGCTGTTACGAACAATGCTGCTCATGGCGTGATATACGAGGATCTGTTTGAGGTCCTGCTTTCAGTTCCTCTGGACTCGTACCCAGCGTGGAGTTGTTGGATCCCGTGGGAGTTCCGCTCTTACTTTTTGAGGAACTGCCGTGCTGTTTTCCAAAGCAGTTGCGCCATTTTACTGTTCCCACCAGCAGTGCGCAAGGACCCCATTCCCACCAGCAGTGCGCAAGGGCCCCATTCCCACCAGCAGTGCGCAAGGGCCCCATTCCCCCCAGCAGTGCGCAAGGACCCCATTCCCACCAGCAGTGCGCAAGGGCCCCATTCCCACCAGCAGTGCGCAAGGGCCCCATTCCCCCCAGCAGTGCGCAAGGACCCCATTCCCACCAGCAGTGCGCAAGGGCCCCATTCCCACCAGCAGTGCGCAAGGACCCCATTCCCACCAGCAGTGCGCAAGGACCCCATTCCCACCAGCAGTGCGCAAGGGCCCCATTCCCACCAGCAATGCGCAAGGGCCCCATTCCCCCCAGCAGTGCGCAAGGACCCCATTCCCACCAGCAGTGCGCAAGGGCCCCATTCCCACCAGCAGTGCGCAAGGGCCCCATTCCCCCCAGCAGTGCGCAAGGGCCCCATTCCCACCAGCAGTGCGCAAGGGCCCCATTCCCACCAGCAATGCGCAAGGGCCCCATTCCCCCCAGCAGTGCGCAAGGACCCCATTCCCACCAGCAGTGCGCAAGGGCCCCATTCCCACCAGCAGTGCGCAAGGGCCCCATTCCCACCAGCAGTGCGCAAGGGCCCCATTCCCACCAGCAGTGCGCAAGGGCCCCATTCCCACCAGCAGTGCGCAAGGGCCCCATTCCCACCAGCAGTGCGCAAGGGCCCCATTCCCACCAGCAGTGCGCAAGGGCCCCATTCCCACCAGCAGTGCGCAAGGGCCCCATTCCCACCAGCAGTGCGCAAGGGCCCCATTCCCCCCAGCAGTGCGCAAGGGCCCCATTCCCCCCAGCAGTGCGCAAGGGCCCCATTCCCCCCAGCAGTGCGCAAGGGCCCCATTCCCACCAGCAGTGCGCAAGGGCCCCATTCCCACCAGCAGTGCGCAAGGGCCCCATTCCCACCAGCAGTGCGCAAGGGCCCCATTCCCACCAGCAGTGCGCAAGGGCCCCATTCCCCCAGCAGTGCGCAAGGGCCCCATTCCCACCAGCAGTGCGCAAGGGCCCCATTCCCACCAGCAGTGCGCAAGGGCCCCATTCCCACCAGCAGTGCGCAAGGGCCCCATTCCCACCAGCAGTGCGCAAGGGCCCCATTCCCACCAGCAGTGCGCAAGGGCCCCATTCCCACCAGCAGTGCGCAAGGGCCCCATTCCCACCAGCAGTGCGCAAGGGCCCCATTCCCACCAGCAGTGCGCAAGGGCCCCATTCCCACCAGCAGTGCGCAAGGGCCCCATTCCCACCAGCAGTGCGCAAGGGCCCCATTCCCACCAGCAGTGCGCAAGGGCCCCATTCCCACCAGCAGTGCGCAAGGGCCCCATTCCCACCAGCAGTGCGCAAGGGCCCCAGTTCCTCCACTTCCTCGCCAACACCTGTGTTGTTGTTGTTGCTAGTAGCCATCCTCTTGGGCCTAGGGTGGTGTTTCACTGTGGCTTTGATTTATAAAGGAGGCACCTTTTGTCTGTTCTGGGATACTTGTTCCCTGTCTGGGCTTGTCTTGCACCTCTGGTCCCTTAACTGACACCTTTGGTCTTTTGCAAAGACTCCAACTTCCTTGGCCTTCAATGTGGGAGCTCCAGTGCCTGGGAGGGAGCTGACTGTGCAGGGCATTGGAGGCCAAAGGAAGGAATTGAAGATGTGTTCTCAGTCTGCATTTAGAATATGCCACAGACTGAGGGATAAGGCCACTCATGTGGGGTAAGTGGTGGTGAGTGTGTGGTATAAAGCGACGGCATCGACAGGGCACCCAGAGTATCTGTCCTGTTGGCCACCCTGTCATCCTGTGAGGCCCTGAACCGGGAACACTGACAAAAGACAGCCAGGTGTCACCTGATCACCTAGTGGGGCTTGTGTAAAACCTGTGGGTAGAAGGCAGGAGCGTGTGGGGCTCATCATCAGCCTGTGTGATTCGCACTGGGCTTCCTAAGACCAAGGAAAACATCTGTCGTCCTCTGAGTGTGAACAGAAGATGCCCCTGAGCTGCAGTCTGCATGTTAACTTCGATGCCTCCCTCTGTCTTCTTGATGCCCTGTCCTATACTTGCATTGTGGTATCTGTGGTTACTTTCCCCAGCATGGTGGTGGACAGCTGGGAAAGGGGGCCATGGCTTTTGCCATGTACACCTGTGAGCTCCCAGAGTTGAGAGTCTGGTGTTCATCTCTGTACCCTGCTTCCAGCCTGAGGCCAGGGCTCAGCAGCTGGTTCAAGAATGAGAAAGACTGATCAGATCCCTACACTGTCCTTCTGTTCCCTGTAGCCCAGTGTACTCAGGGCCCAGTCTGGTGGCACCTTCTCCAGGCCTGCTGTGAAGGCCCCTCAGCAGACATGTCCAGGATGATCATTGCATCAGGTGGGGCTGTGCTAGGGAGATCCTTATGAATGGCTGAACAGAGGCATCTTCCTTCCTCGCCCCGCTCAGGAGCACGTACTCATGCAAATAATTCAGGAGTGTGTGTTAGCTCCAGCTCAGGGTGCCAGGAAACTCAGCACCTCAAGGTAAATGATCATTTGGAGAAACTTCTCTGGTTGTTAATGGAATTAACACACATTTCCACAGCATACGTGCGCACTCAGGAGTGCCACTCCTGACTCTGGACCTCTTTGTCCTGAGTTAGTGGTGGGCACCTACCCTCCATCTCCAGAGTACTTGTGCAGTGGGGATTGTCCTGCTGTCTGCAGCTCAGCACGTGATCCATATTGAGGACAGAAAAACATAAGGTGCGTGTGAAACATCTGCTGTTGACAGTCTGTGTTTCTAGTCTTGTTGGCTCTTAAATATGTAATGATGTCGTGTTTAGATTTGCTCACTTTAAAAATAGCTTGTAACGGCCTATCCTGTGTTGGAGATAAAGTGAGGAGAAAGATCAAAGTCCCTTTTTTCTTGAAGCTTACACTTGAGTAGAGGACATGACCCACACCTACATCAGAGCAGATAGTGATACTTGCCATGGAGAAGACAGGATCACAGAAAAGGGACTGAAGGGGAAGAGGTGGAGCCCCGTGCCTCAGACAGAGAAGAACTTGGTGAGGAGGTGGCATTTGAGCTGAGAGCCGAACGTAGGAGGAGATTTGGGTGGAAATCATTATCAGCGGAGGAAACAACAAAGGAAAAGGAAGCTTTAGGGCAGACGGGAGATTGGCATCTTCCGGGGTGGAGAGGAAGCAGGAGTGTGAATATAGCATAGTGATGAGGTGGAAGGTTGACAGAGGAGACAAGGACCAGTGAGACCAGTGGTTCCCACCACGAATGCATGTTAGAGTTATCTGATGAGCCTAAAAATTTTTTCCAGTGCTGAAACTCCTCCTCTGGAGATTGTGATCTAACTGGCCTGGGTGGGGCCTGGACACTGGTGTTTTATAAAGGCTCTCCCGGGAGTTCCATGGTACAGCCTGGGTTGAAACATCAACAGTGTTGATCATGCAGTCTTACAGACTCTGGTAAGGAGTTTAGACTTCAGTTGAATGAAGAAGTGAAGTCGCTCAGTCGTATCCAACTCTTTGCAACCCCATGGACTGTGGCCTACCAGGCTCCATCCATGGGATTTTCCAGGCAAGAATACTGGAGTGGGTTGCGATTTCAATTGAATGAAGGGGAAGCCATATAATGGTTTGGGCCAGGGAGTAACATGGTCTGGCTTATGTCCTTAAGAGATTCACTTTGGCTACAGTGCAGGGACTAGAAGTGGGAGGTTATTCAGGTGGTTCAATGGAGAAATGATGATGGCTTGGACCAAGAATGGTGTCAGTGAAAATGGTCCAAAGAGGTCAATTTGGGGGTGTTTTAGAGGTTGCAGTCATAAGATGGATTGGGTTCAGAGCATAAACACAAGGAAATCAAGGTGTCATGAGAGTTAACCAGAATAACTGGGTGGATGGTATTGCTACTCACAGAGCTGGGAGAGGTGGAGAATACAGTTTGGAGAAGAGGGGGAATCGTTGTGTTCATTGTTTGCAGTGAAAGCATCAGACCTTTCTTTGTCTGGATTTAGGTACTTGTAGATATATGGCTTCCCTGTAGATACCGGGGCTTCCCTGGTGACTCAGTGGTAAAGAATCTGCCTGCAAGTGCAGGAGATGCTAATTTGATCACTGGGTCAGGAAGATCCCCTGGAGGAGGAAATGGCAACCCACTCCAGTATCCTTGCCTGGGAAATTACATGAACAGAAGAGCCTGACAGGCTACAGTCCATGGGATCACGAAGAGTTGAACGCAACTTAGCTAAACAACAGATATAGGCAATCAAATAAAATTGAACAAAATATTCTGAGAAATCCTCTTATTGTACTGTTGAGAGTTTCTTGAAGCCTTCTACAGGTAAGGATCAAAGGCAACTGGCTGTTTTATTGCATGGAACCAGTGATGAGAAGGGATGAGGAGGGAAGTGTGAAGACTTGAAGCGTCTTTCATGAATGTAAGGGAGAGGTATCCTTTGGTAAATTACTATACTTAACAGCTGTCTTGCTATAGGAATTGAGTGGTGTAATGATACATAGAATCCAAAATAGGCTGAGATATCCCAGCAAATTTAGAAAACTCAGCAGTGGCCAGAGGACTGGAAAAGGTCAGTTTTCATTACAATCCCAAAGAAAGGCAATGCCAAAGAATGCTCAAACTACGGCACAATTGCACTCATCTCACACGCTAGTAAAGTAATGCTCAAAATTCTCCAAGCCAGGCTTCAGCAATACATGAACCATGAACTTCCTGATGTTCAAGCTGGTTTTAGAAAAGGCAGAGGAACCAGAGATCAAATTGCCAACATCCGCTGGATCATGGAAAAAGCAAGAGAGTTCCAGAAAAACATCTATTTCTGCTTTATTGACTATGCCAAAACCTTTGACTGTGTGGATCACAATAAACTGTAGAAAATTCTGAAAGAGATGGGAATACCAGACTACCTTACCTGCCTCTTGAGAAACCTATATGCAGGTCAGGAAGCAATGGTTAGAACTGGACATGGAACAACAGACTGGTTCTAAATAGGAAAAGGAGTACACCAAGGCCTTGTGTCACCCTGCTTATTTAACTTCTATACAGAGTACATTATGAGAAATGCTGGGCTGGAAGAAGCACAAGCTAGAATCAAGATTGAGGGCAGAAATATCAATAACCTCAGATATGCAGATGACACCACCCTTATGGCAGAAAGTGAAGAGGAACTCAAAAGCCTCTTCATGAAAGTGAAAGAGGAGAGTGAAAAAGTTGGCTTAAAGCTCAACATTCAGAAAACAAAGATCATGGCATCTGGTCCCACCACTTCATGGGAAATAGATGGGGAAACAGTGTCAGACTTAATTTTTCTGGGCTCCAAAATCACTGCAGATGGTGACTGCAGCCATGAAATTAAAAGATGCTTACTCTCCTTGGAAGAAAAGTTATGACCAACCTAGATAGCATATTGAAAAGCAGAGACATTACTTTGCCAACAAAGTTCCATCTAGTCAAGGCTGTGGTTTTTCCAGTGGTCATGTATGGATGTGAGAGTTGGACTGTGAAGAAAGCTGAGCACCAAAGAATTGATGCTTTTGAACTTTTTGAACTGTGGTGTTGGAGAAGACTCCTGAGAGTCCCTTGGACTGCAAGGAGATCCAACCAGTCCATTCTGAAGGAGATCAGCCCTGGGTGTTCATTGGAAGGACTGATGCTGAAGCTGAAACTCCAGTACTTTGGCCACCTCATGTGAAGAGTTGACTCATTGGAAAAGATTCTGATGCTGGGAGGGATTGGGGGCAGGAGGAGAAGGGGACGACAGAGGATGAGATGGCTGGATGGCATCACCGACTCGATGGACGTGAGTCTGAGTGAACTCTGGGTGTTGGTGATGGACAGGGAGGCCTGGCATGCTGTGATTCATGGGGTTGCAAAGAGTTGGACACGAATGAGCGACTGAACTGAACTGAACTGTTTGTATTACATTTGACTTTAAGGGGATTTTTCCCCCAACAAAATTATCTTTTAAAATACATCTAGTTCACATTAAGATTATAATTAATTTTCTTTTCCTAACCAGGCCTTGGGTGTCTCACAATTAAAAATAACCCAGATTTTAAAGTCAGAATCAAATTATTAGAATTGCTTACAAGGCATTCACATGGAGAACAATATGGAGTTTGTTAAAACAGTTTGTTTTTCCTCTGATGGAAGAAGGTGGTATAAATTGCAATGGTAAAGCCTGTTGATTGGTTACACCAGTCAGAAGAAAAAAATCCTGATTATAAGCTGACTGAGGGCAGAAACTGACTGTTTCTTATACAGTTTTTGTTTTTGAACAACAACAAAGCACCTAGTGTCTCTGCTCACTCTGGGGTTTGTTTTGTTCATTTAGTAGTTATCAGATCTTTTTAGCTAAAACTCTTTGTGAAATCAGTCCTTATTTGAATAACTGAGCAGGAAGGTTGACCAGAAGTCCCATAGCCCCTCCTAGGACACTTCTTTGTTCTTACTAGAGAAATTTGAGCTGTAGCTGCTTTTGAGTGAAAAGTGAGAGAATGCAGCATGGCATGGCTGTCTAGAAAATGGCCATGGTCTGAAACTCCTTAAAGCCTTTGCATTGGCCCCAGGCCTCAAACGGTGAGGCTGCATAGTGTTAAACTTTGCCATCCAGCTGCACTGCCGTCCATTGTACCTAAACAGGTTCTTCTCCATAATCAAAACAGAGAGCGCTCATGCCCACCTTCCTGCTTAACTCATGTCCACATCTGCTTGCAGACAACTGCAGTGACCTGAACTCGGAGCTGCAGAGGGTGCTGACGGGGCTGGAGAACGTGGTCTGCTGCAGGAAAAAGAGCAGCTGCAGCCTCTCGGTGGCGGAGGTGGACAGACACATCGAGCAGCTGACCACAGCCAGCGAGCGCTGTGACTTGGCCATCAAGGTAGGACCCCCCACCCCACTCCCTCTGTGTGACTCTCAGATCATATGAGGGAAATGATCAGATTCCTTTCGTCTAAAGTGCTGTTTTTCTCGAATATCTATTAGGGGGTGGGTATTTCTAAAAAGGCCATTCCAAAGTTGGGCCACCAGGGAGAAGCTGGAGCCCTGTACATTTTTGCTGGTTGAATCATATCCGAGAAAGTCATTTGATCAATACTCAAGATCACTGTCTTTGCTGCAAAAATGACCACTTCCTTGGAAGCTGTGAGACTAATAGTATTGAACGGTGTCATTTTAGTTGGTTCATCATACAGCATTCTGAGGTTGTAAGATTAACTTGGAAATTTTATTAAAGCTTTCAGGCTTCTAGAATATTATTTCTAGAGTTATCAATTCATGGTGCTAACAAAGGGTCTGAATGAGTCATCTACCCTGAGCGTACTAGATTGGGCCTCAGTCCCGCCTTTGCTGTGCACTCACCTTGGGCTTCCCTGGTGGCTCAGATGGTAAAGAATCTGCCTGCGATGATACAAGGAGGGAGACCCAGGTTCGATCCCTGGGTAGGGAAGATCCTCTGGAGAAGGTAATGGCAACCCATTCCAGTATTCGTGCTGGAGAATTCTACGGACAGAGGAGCCTGACAGACTATAGTCCATGGGGTCACAAAGAGTCGGGCACAACTGAGCGACTTTGACTCGCTGACTTATCTTACTGCTTAGGGAGCACCAGGTGAGAAGAATTTGCTGTATCTGCACAAACTCACCTTGGAACTGTGGGAACATCAAGTCCTCTTGATACAGGGCCTCTGGTATCTTTATATTACTTCCCCAGAGCTTAGTGACCTAGGCATATCAGTTCACACTGGAAAGTCTGAAAGGAGCCTGTGTCAAGTGGAAATGTGATGTTCTCTGAAAAATGTTTGAGGACTAAGGGCCCAACTTTCTATTGACAGGAATCCTGGATTTCACAGAAGAGCTGTGGTATCTCGAGGTAAACCATGATTCATGTTAATAATACATCTGGTTTCCCATCTTTATTCATCACAATTATAAATATACAGTTGATGTGGTTTGGGGAAGCAGCCACTAGCGTTTTTCTCTCTGGAATCTCCAGGCCCTGTATGTGATTGTAATGTCAGCTTGGGTACTAGCCCAAGCCTTAGCATCAAGGGGAAGAGGAAGCCACAGGTTTCTGCCAACCAGCAAGGGACAGAGCAGGCCCTGGAGCAGGACTGAATAGGGCAGAAGTCTCTGATTTGAGAGTAAGGACAAAGCACTGCATGTGGAAAGTGGCAGCAAGAGTAACTGTCCTCATCGGGGCACCAATGTGAGCATCCAAGAGCAAGCACCCTGTGCCAGCTAAGTCGCTTCAGTCATGTCTGACTCTTTGCAACCCCATGGACTGTAGCCCGCCAGTCTCCTCTGTCCATGGGATTCTCCAGTTAAGAATGCTGGAATGGGTAGCCGTTCAATTTTCCAGGGAACATGCCAACCCAGAGATTGAATCCCAGTCTCTCACATCTCTTGCATTGGCAGGCAGGTTCTTTACCGCTAGAGCCACTTGGAATGCCCTGCACCCTTAGGCCACTCATTTCTGAGACCTATTTCACGTCACATCTCTTCATTGCCTTCTACCCCGACATGGTAATTCCACCTCTTCTTTCCAAATCATTTGGGGTGTGCTTCCTTTTCCAAAGGACAATAATCACGAATGAATAGTTTCTGAAAGCAAGCAGAAGGAGTTCTTCCTTTTCTTCAAATTTATATATGTTTCTTCTTCATTAAATACTGATGTTTTCAGTGAGTTTAAAAAAAAACTCCAAGTACTATCAAGATCCTATTCTTTTCAATCTCATAGCTGTCATGTTAATTAAATCCCTGCTATCTTAGAAACCTCCACAATGAGCTCCCTCTTTTCTGTGTCACTGAGGTTTATTTTCATCTTTCGTATCTTGGGACTGAACCTTATTCACATCTTCTTGTTCAGATATGACCCTAAAACCTGGAAATGGTGATGTGACCCATCGTATCGCTAAGCTGGAACATGGGAAACCTGTGATTTAGGAAATTTCAAGTTAGATCTTGTATGCAGTCTGCAACTTCGCCTTTGCTTTATCAGGATCACTAACTGGCTCGCCATCTGGTTATGTGTATTCACCGACTCTGGAACGTGGATGGAGATAAATGTCTGTGTGGCTGTTCGCATTACAGACAGACTTAAATACCAGAAAGAGACCATGTTTTTCTCATGAGGGGAGACTGCCGGGGAACACAGACCATAACCCAGGCCATGACAGAGCCTCTTCTGAAAGTGGGGAGAGGTTGACTGGGGGGATGGCCCGTCTTGATTACTTTCTGCAGTGAAGTGACCATGGAAGCCACCCCTCTGTGGACACTTGCCCATGACTAGCCTGTGTTCTCCCCTTCCCCTTTTTCCCAGGGAACTCACTTGCCTTGTCTCCATGGCTCTGTTTTCCAGACAGTGGAGGAGATCGAGGGGGTCCTCGGCCGGGACCTGTACCCCAGCCTGGCAGAGGAGCGGTCCCGGTGGGAGAAGGAGCTGGCGGGGCTGAGGGAGGAGAATGAGAGCCTGACGGCCATGCTGTGCAGCAAGGAGGAGGAGCTGCACAGGACCAAGGCCACCATGAATGCCATCCGGGAGGAGCGCGACCGGCTGCGGAGGAGGGTGAGTGTCAGTCCCTGGTGGGGAGGCCGGCCCAGAGGCCGGCTGCTTGAGCCACGGGCACCCTGAGGGTTCGGTGGCATTTCTCCTCTTGTGAATCACCATACCTTTCTGGGTATGAAGTCATTCTTGAGAGTCATCTGAAAGTGCTGAGGCGTGCAGGTAGGATATTTTTTTAAACACTCTTCTCTGCAATCAGCAAATCTTCGTGGATGCAAAAATTTATCCTGGCACAGTGATTCTCAGCCATTCTCTGGGTACTCACGTCTTTCCTAAGCTTAGATAAAAGGTTCTAACTTTAAGGTAGGCAGATAATTCGGAGAAGGCAATGGCAACCCACTCCAGTACTCTTGCCTGGAAAATCCCATGGACAGAGGAGCCTGGTAGGCTGCAGTCCATGGGGTTGCTAAGAGTCGTACACGACTGAGCAACTTCACTTTCACTTTTCACTTTCATGCATTGGAGAAGGAAATGGCAACCCACTCCAGTGTTCTTGCCTGGAGAATCCCAGGGACGGGGGAGCCTGGTGGGCTGCCGTCTATGGGGTCGCACAGAGTCGGACATGACTGAAGCGACTTAGCAGCAGCAGCAGCAGGCAAATAATTTATAATTTGCAAAAATATAAAGAATTTCCACTTTGCAGTTTCTTCTGATCATGTTTCTTTAGATTTATAGTACCTGCTCTCATATATCCATAGTGAGTCTAATATGAAATGTCCTTTACACTCATTAGAGTTAATGTGAAAAAGTCAATCAGTCATGTCTGACTCTGTGACCCCATGGACTGTACAGTCCATGGAATTCTCCAGGGCAGAATACTGGAGTGGGTAGCCTTTCCCTTCTCCAGGGGATCTTCCTGACCCAGGAATCGAACTGGGGTCTTCTGCCTTGTAGGCAGATTCTTTACCAACTGAGCTATCAGGGAAGCCCATTAAAGTTAATAGTCCTATATATCTCTCTGTGTGTGTGTATGTTCTGAGTGTGTATATGTAATTCCTTGTAGTCACCTCTGCCTGCTTAAATGGCCCTATGACCCAAACAGGTTTGAGAACCACTTTGTTTGGTGGTTGGTTGGAAATACAACTGTTACTAAAGGAGTTGATGTTTCAGGATAAAATTGTTTGGCAGAGTTGTTAAGCACTCACTTTTCCAAAGATAGAGTTTTTTCTTAGGAACCCACAAGTATTTCTTTGTTTGGCTGTTCATTTGATTTGTCATTGGACTGGAGGTGAGGCAATGAATTCTTTGGTCAGAAACAGTTCCCTTTGAACTTCGCTTTGAATTACTAGGCCTGCTTTATTTACTCTTTCTCCATCGTGGCAGAATTAGAAGCTTGCTTTCTGTTGTGCTCTGACTGGTGATTTTGCGCAGAGGAGGAAAAAGATACACCTTGGTCTTGCCATCGCTCTTTAACCTGCTTCACCAAGAGCAGCGTGTGTACATCATTGTTTCTAATCCCCACACAGTGTTCATACTTGACATTGTGCATGAATATGAAAGAAAGCCCTATTTTTGAATGCTATCAACTCTTTTCCTCATTTGTGGCTATTGCCAGCATTTCCTAACGCTCATATCTGAGTGTTATTTTGTCTCAACTCACATGCATAAGCTTATTTTCAGAACCCAGCTGTATCGGATGCCAGTCCTGGCAACGGCAGGTGTAAATCATTGCAGTCAGCAAAGACTTTATCTGGGCAAGCTGAGGACATTTACTTAGTGCTAAGGCCCACAGCGCATGTAATTTCCTGGGTTACATTCCCTGATCATTATGACTAATGCCCTAATTAGGTGTGCTTGCTTTTAGCACACACATTCTGTTGGTGCTTGCTTTGTGAAGGAAATGTTGGTCTTAGGCCTAATTACATATTGTGGTTTAGAATAAGTTTCCTCCTCGAACTTGAGATACTGAAGCACAAGACTGCACTTGATTGTGACTAGCAAAGGAGAAAAAACCAGTTTCCCTTCATTGAGTATTCTCTCCAGCTCTGGAGGACAGTCTTAAGGACAGCATAGTCTCATGGTGTCACACTCTGTGCCAGGGCTCAGTGACTGCTTGGGGCCACAGAGTGACCCCCCAAAGCCACTGTGAGTCTCTGGGAAGTTACCTACGCTCTCTGTGCCTCAGTTTATTCTGCTATGAAATGGGGATAATAATAGTGCCCAGTGCGGGAACACTATGTAATCCTCATGAATTATCTAAGCACTTGACTAACGCATGGCACATAGAAACTGCTCAAAAACTACCCATAATTGTTTGGGGTGAAGTCCAGAGTTACCTGTTTAGTAGTCTGGAAAGATTAACACCATACCACCTTTTTTCCCTAAGAATCCATATAGATTTGAATTCATAGATGGACATTGAATAACTGCAGAGACACCCACAGATACACATACATACATTGTACTCAAAACTTTTATTCTGATTGCATTTATTATCATGTAAGTTCTGTAGTTAATACAATTTTATATCAATGTATATGTTTATATTTTAATTACCTCCAAATAAAAATATATTAGGGAACTTGTATGTCTTCTTCAACTGGCAATTCCCAGTTTGTATATGTACCCATGATTTAGATTTATTTCTCTTTATTCCAAGACAGTTGTGGGTGTCAGAATCTGCTCAAGGCCGTTGAGTGCCAGTTTGCTGGATTTTACATGCTGGATGACTTCTGCCTACCATGACCCAGTGTGTTTCATTTCCCCGAGGAGGAATCTGTCTTTTGTGGCTGGTTGTCTTCTCCTCGTGATGTACAGCTCTGAGGAGTGACTGAGGTTTGGTCAGTTCCATCCTTGTGGTTCCACGTGATGACATGGCTGGTTTGCCTTTGTTGTCTTTCTGGCCACTCGGAATCCACAGTTCATCAAAGTTGCCTGGAAAGCAGGTTGTTGGTTTTTTTCCATTGCCCACATTCACTGTATAGAATTTGAACTGATCAGATCAATAGGATTGGTGCTTACCCCCTTGCCTGTAATTAAACAGAGTGCTCTTGGTAGATTTTTTGAGCCTTGTACATGATTTAATTAAATTAGACCTTTAATGTCAGTGAGCAGATTGGGCTACTTGGCAGAGCAGTAACTAAGGAACAATAGGCAGACAATTTTTATTATTGGTCCCAGCTCATTATTAAATGAGATAATCCTTTATTTCTGCATGCTCTGTAATAGAACCACTCATTTCCTCATGCATAAAGAAATGAGTTTTATTTAGGCAAAGTAAAATTAATTACTCTAGAAAGGGGAGCACTTGGCTTTTCATTCATTTATTAATTTTGTAAACATGACTGGTCTTCTCCTCTGTGCTGGGCAGAGGGAATATACTGATGAACGGGATACAGACGCTGGCCTTGGGGATGTTTGGCAGACAGGCAAGTAAACAGGTCTTTACAATAGTTGTTGCTGAATCACTAAGTCGTGTCCAACTCTGCAGCCCCATGGACTGCAGCATGCCAGGCTTCCTTGTCCTTCACTATCTCCCGGAGTTTGCTCAAACTCAAGTCCATGAGTCAATGATACCGTCCAACCGTCTCATCCTCTGTCTCCCTTTTCTGCCCCTGCCTTCAGTCTTTCCCAGCATCAGGGTCTTTTCCAATGACTCAGCTCTTCACATCAGGTGGTCAACGTATTGAGCTTCAGCATCAGTCCTTCCAACGAGTATTCAGGGTTGATTTCCTTTAGGAATGACTGGCTTGATCTCCTTGCAGACCAGGGACTCTCAAGAGTATTCTCCAGCACCACAGTTTGAAAGCATCAGTTCTTTAGCGCTCAGCTTTCTTTATGGTCCAACTCTCACATCCATACATGACTACTGGAAAAACCATAGCTTTGACTATGTGGACCTTTGTTGGCAAAGTAACGTGTCTGCTTTTTAATACACTGTCTAGGTTGGTCATGGCTTTCCTTCCTAGGAGCAAACATCTTTGAATTTCATGGCTGCAGTCACCATCCACTGTGATTTTGGAGGCCAGGAAAATAAAGTCTGTCACTGTTTCCACTTTTCCCCCTTGTATTTGCCATGAAGTGATGGGATTGGATACCATGATATTAGTTTTTTGAATGTTAGTTTTAACCCAGCTTTTTCACTCTCCTCTTTCAACTCATAAGAGGTTCTTTACTTTCTGCCATTAGAGTGGTGTTATCTTCATATATGAAGTTATTGACATGTCAGCTGAAAGGGAGCAGGAACACAGAAGACACCCTGAGAACTCATAGAAAGGATCAGCCTCTCTCAGTTATGTATTTTTTTTACCTAATTGTTTAGGTCAACTGCCATGTAACATAAATGGTCAGTGTGTTCCTCAGATAGTTCAGTAAAGCAAACTGGATGTGACCACAGGCTCATGAATCTGTGTCCCATTGAATCATAGCCTTGAATCTGAAACAGGTGACACACATTCCTTCTTCAGAACGTCCTGCAGTCAGTTATGTTTTATTATAGCAAAAATCGATTAATATAAATCAGAACCAGCCAAACTAAGAGACACATAGGTGACGTCTGAAAGAGGTCTGAAAACAAATCGTCCCACTGTCTTCTTCCCCTGGAGTCCTAAAAGCTTTGCGCTGTGATGTGTGGCCACAGACAGAGGTTTGCCAACCAGGGAAGTTCAGCCAAACTTTGAAATCTAGGGTTCTTATTGGCTGAATTATGTAAACGTGATTGATTGAATCCTTGGCCTATGAACTCATTTCCCAGTTCCTTTTCCTGGAGGGGTATCAGGCTGATGCCTTTGGGTCGCCTTTGTGAGTCAGCAGGGGTGGCGCTGCACTGAACCCCTGTGGTCAGTCTCGTGCAGAAGGAGTCTTGTGAGTGTGGCAGTCCAGCACAGCCCTGCTCGGGCCCCTGTGCACACGCAGGTGTGGCCCTCATCCCCGTGCTGTACTCAGCGTCCTCCTGTGTGATTCCAAGACCCACGCCTAGAGCCACTGGTTCCCGATCCTCTGGCGCCTGTTTCTGACTACTGAGCTGCTTCTGAACACCCAGTCGAATCCGCCTTCAGTATTCACCCAAGTTATGTCCAAGGGCACTTGGCAATCAGTGTTCATGCTTAAGGGGGCTAGAGAGAGAGGAGTCTAAATTAAATGAAAAAGCCTGCTGAGAAAGATTAATGACCTTAAAGGTTGACCATGTGTTTTATTATATCCTTCTTTATACTAATTAATTCATTTATAATATATACTTATTATTAGGCTGCCCGCCCCTACTGGGAGATAAGATTTAAGCGTCAGGCTGAGGTGTCCAGAGCCTTGTCTGCCTCCAAAACGGCCATTCACTGCATCTCCCATTGTAGGCTACGTTGGGGCTTTCCTGGTGGCTCAGTCAGTAAAAAATTTCACCTGCAATGCAGGAGACCTGGGTTCGATCCCTGGGTTGGGAAGATCCCCTGGCAGAGGGCATGGCAACTCACTCCAATATTCTTGCCTGGAGAATCCCTGTGAACAGAGGGCCCTGCGGGCTACAGTCCATAGGGTCGCGAAGAGTCAAACACGACTGAGCAACTAAGGACAGCACAGTAGGCTACATCATTGTCGCTTTGGAATATTTAATGAAAAAATCAGTAACAGCGGAGATATTTCTGGAGGTGAAATTGTTGACACTTTTCAGAGGTTAAATAAAGATTCCTCTCCGTTTTGCCTTATTTGGCCTTAGATCTCACGTGACCTCTTCCCACTTTGTCTCCCCCTCTGTGATACTTTTTTTGTCTGGATATTGAAAATGCAGGACTGCAAAATAGTCCTTCATGTTTACTGTGAATTTTATTTAGATTATAGCAAATGCAGATCAATTTCATAATCGTTATGGGGGCAGGGGCAGGGGATAAGGACCTACCTGGATCAAAGGGAACTTGAACACTTTGACAGTGCTGTAGTTTATTTTTCTAACAGATGTATTCTTACAGTTATGTGTTGTTTAATATATATAGATACATAGAAGTAGAAGAGGAGCTAATACACTAAAATATTAAGAGGCTAAGCCTAGGCCATGAAAAGAGTCATATATTTTCTTTCTACTTTTCTTTAATTTTCAAATTGAAGAAACAAAAAGTAAAATATGAATTATGGAATGTGATCGGCATCTCCCAGCCTTAATAACTTGATATCCACACCGAAGCAGTTATTCTGTTTTGTCCTTGATGGAAATTTGTTCATATCTTACCTTTTCTATTTCCTCTTAGGAGTTTCTTTATATGAGGAAGAAGATGCCAATATTTGCTAAGTTCAAATTCATAAAATACTTATTTAAAAAAACAAAACAGCAACCCTGAGCTGAGAGGAGGCGATCTGGTCCAGTCTTCTCCTTCCACCTCAGTTTGGGGGTCCCAGCTGGTTCTTTTCTGAGTGACTGGAGAGGATAGGATACACAGTGGTAACAAAGTAGCCTCCCAAATGAGAAGCTTATTTCCTGCTTGCACTGCACATCCAGTGCAGGTCTGAAGAGGAGCACACAGCTCTGTTCTGTGTGTTCCCTCAGGAACCCAGGGTGATGGTAGCCTGTTCCCTAAAACATCACTTGAACAGACTCCTCCTCATCTGAATGCTTCTGTTCACAGCCCATGGACCAGAGCTAAACAGATGCTCCACCTCACCGGAGAGGGGCTGAGAAATAGGAAGGAGCCGTGTGTTGAGCAGTAAATGTTCCTGGTGATTGATTTGCTTCGAGTGTGATACCAGGTAGACTTGGACGGGAATGCAGGTGCCAGAGAATCAGGCGGTTTCATGCATCCATCCTGGAGTGGCTCAGAACATGTGTGACAGCATCACTGGGAAACTCTTCCAAAGGATTGATGCTCGGGCCCTTCCATGAGCTATGAATCAATGAATGGGCTGTAGGACCCTCACACACTTCCCCGCTGTGATCCTAGCAGAACCCAGACAGTAAGCGGAAGGCAGTATCCTTCAGTCACCCGCTGTGTATGTTCCGAAAGCCTCTCCAGACATCTTTACCCGCTCCCCATAGGTGGAGTGAAAAGAGAGAGGACACCCCACAGCCTTTCTGGCACTTTCTATTCATGCCTCACCCGCTTCTCCAAGGGCCACAGTGTGGTGGTGAGGAGCCCTGCATCTGAGACAGGAATGGTTCCCACCCCTGTCTTCCACTCATCAAGGTCACATGAGTGTAAGAGGGGCTGCAGAGAGGGCTGTGCGTGTTCTAGAATCTGGGAGGACACAGGATCCCTGGGAATGCAGAGGCAAGGAGGCATTGCCCGGGGTTGAGGAGAACTTCCCGTGCTCATCTGTTGAAGAAAAATAGTTTTACAAGGTGCCACCTACCAATGCATTTTTTTTTTTTTCAGTGCAATTTTGATTGTTTATCTTTAAGAACCTGTTAATAATACTGATAGTACTAACATTCTTTGACCGCTTTTAGACTAAACATACCCCTCTTGTACTAAAAATAGATACCTTTGAAGCAAAGCAGGATGGTAGAGCCTGAATTATAATGCTGAATATGTTGTGAGCATTTACTAGTGATGAGTGATGATGTATGCACATCTCATTTAACCTGCACCATAATTCTAGGAGAGGTACTATTATACCCTTCTTAGACATGAGAGGCCCGCGGAAGTTTAATGATCCTGGTCTATGCTGACATTAACTCTCAGCATCAAAACTTAGGCTCTGGTAGCCTTGCAGTGGGGTGAAGCGTTCACTTTTCTATTGTTTGGACTCCTTTCCTATGTTCTGTCTGCTTTTCCCCATATCATCTCCTGCTTCTACCCAGACTGGAAGTAAAGCAGCCTCTCTTACATAACGTGGGTGGCAGACTCCTTAGGGTACGACACATCAGTGTCCCTGGTATCCCAAAACAAAACCAAGTGAAGACAAAACAAGTTTGTCTCATAGACAAGAAGCTGTCTGTGCACATATTTATCTTGATGTGAGCCTGACAGAACATTTTTGGCAAAACTTGTCTCCCCTCTTTTCTGTCCTTAGAGGAAGTTTTAAGAGAGATCCATGGCAGAGAACCCACAAAACTCTGATTTTCTCATGTCTTCTTTGAAAACAGTTTCTAAATGGGCTCTGTGCACACCTGGAAATTGTGCCATGGAAACTGTGCCATGGAAATTGTGAAGCAGTTTTTTTAGTTGTGGGTACCAGTGTTGACTTATCCCTCCCTGTCTCCCTCCTTCAGCCTCCACTCCAGTGAGGAAGTCCAGCTGTGTAAAGGCAAGCTCTTGGCTGTAAAGCAAGTAGCTGACAACATTTGTTTGAAAGCTGGTCAGAAATTAGGAAGACAGCCAAAGCACTGACCTTTTTCCCCAATGCAGCCACTTAGATAATCCGGTCCAGGTTCCTTCGTGGGCTTTCAGACAAAAGAAGAACGAGGTACACCCATCACCCTTCAGAGAACAGAAATGCAGCTGAGTTTACTTTCCTCCTTATGTTCTATAATTTCTTCCTCTTCTGATTCAGCTGACTCAAAATTGCCCTGAACGATAAAATACTATTTTGCTGAAACAAATCACATTTGTAGGAATAAGTGTATATTTTCTATAAGTAAAGTCTGCTTTCTCATTTGCTTGAGGGCTCCAAAAAAGAAAAGTCTTATAACATCTCCAGTGGGAGACAGTGGTTCTCTGCCAACACAGCCCCAAGCCCAGCCTCGAAGGGGCTGCTTTCTGAGGCCCCCCGTGCTCACCACCTCAAGTTCATTCAGTAGAACTTTTCCGGCTCAGCGGTTCTCAGCCATCTCCAGTGTACAAATCATCTGTCTCCACCAGCTCCATTACACAGCAAAATTATGAATTACAACCTAATTGCCTGAAATTACAGCTTCCCAGTGACCAGTGCTCCATACCATCAGCGGAACACAGACTTGTTCCTTTATGGCTAATAGCGATGCTTCTCCTCCTACTCAGGAGTCCAGTGCCACCTCTCCTTCCTGCCTGTCACTCATCTGTGCCCCACGTTCTCAGCTGACTCCGTCAGAGGGCTTGGGCGTCTCTCTGAGCCCCTGCAGTCGTCCTGGGGGTGCACAGGCCCAGCAGCTGGCCCTGCTTGCAGCTGCCCTCACCTCCCTGTCGGCGACCTGCACCCTTTCAGGAAACCCACCACTGTGACGCCTCAACAGCTCCAGCCCGACTCTCCGTCCTCACCAACATCTGGCTGCTACAATCTCTTATGCCCCTGAGCGCCTAGCTTTATATTTACTTCCTTTCATTTGTTTGTTTTCATCTGGCCTGCAGGGCCCAGAGATAAGCTAATTACATCCCTCTGTTAAAGCAGACACATGGATCCTGAAAAGGCTCGCTTTTATTTACTGCTTTTCTCCCCAACTCTCTTTCCCTCATTTTACGTGCGTCCTTATACACAGTGTTGTGTTTTTCATTTACATCCACTGTGTTGTGCTGTAGATTTCTTTCTTTGTTTCTGACTTTAAGGTCTGCCCATGGTACCACGTATGCATGAGGTCTAATGGCCTCCTGACATTTTGTAGTGTCCCCACCACATTTACCATGCCCAACGTCCAGACCTCCCTCTACCACAAACAGTGCCCCGGGGCATAGGCCACGCATGTGTCCTCTTTGGTCCTGTGTGGGAATTTCTCTGGATACATGTCCAAGAGTGAGGTTGCAGAGTCCCCACACGCACCTCATGGCATGTGCGTGTGCTTGAAAGTGAACGTGTTAGTCACTCAGCCATGTCCCACTCTTTCTGACCCCGTGGGCTGTAGCCCCCCAGGCTCCTCTGTCCATGGGGTTCTCCAGGCAAGAACACTGGGGTGGGTTGCCAGTTCCTACTCCAGGGGATCTTCCTGACCCAGGAATCAAACCCCCGTCTCTTGTGTCTCCTGCTTTGGCAGGCGCGTTCTTTACCACTGCACCACTGGGAAAGCCCTTATATCCCTGACAGTTTTTGTGCTTATCATTTTTCCCTTTATCACATTCTTTTTTGCAATTTAGTTTTCTTGTTCCTGAAAAGCTTGTGTGTCCTTGGGAAGTTCTTTCAGCAAAGGTCTATAGGGGCTTAATTCTTAATCTTTGAGATTGTCTTTCTTTTTGCCCACACTCTTGACGATAGGTGTACAGTTTCCTGTTGTCGCTGAGACAGATTACCACAGTCAGTGACCTAAGATGACACGGATATATTATCTTCCGGTTCTGGAGGTCAAACGTCTGAAATGTGTCTTGCTCACTAAAATCAGTGAGGCATCAGGGCTGTGTTCCTTCTTGGTTCAGTTTCCTTGCCTTTTTCTATGATTCCTGCAAATTCCCTTCTGCCATGTGAGGTAATTTATTCACAGATTTCCAGGATTTAGGTGTGGACATCTTTCGGGGCCATTACTCAGGCTGCTATAGTAGTCTAGCTACGTCTTGGGTTTTCAGGTGACAGTTTTATTTGGCAATATCCGAGATTGTATTGAGGCTGACACTGTGTCAGACACTGTTCCACGTGTTGAATATAGTAGTGAGTGAAGCAGACCAACATCCCCGCCCTCAGAGCTTAAGGTGTCTCTCCCACCAGGCAGCTTCAAGATTCCCTCTTTACCCTTTCCCTTCCACCTACATTTGCAGTGCTGTGTTTCTAGATATGCAGTTTTGTCCTCCTCTTCTTCCGGTTAGCACCAGCTGCGTAACAAACCACCCCAAATATGGAGCCCCCAAAGAACAATCGTTTATGACTATCTGCATGTTTCTGGGGATGACTGGCCTCCAGTGGACAGTTCGCTCTTGGGCTCAGATGTGCTTGCAGTCAGAGGGTGGCCGTGGCCAGTCATCTTGAAGGCATGCTTCCTTTGTCTGGTGGGGAGGCTGACCATTGTCTGGACCTCAGCAGGGACTGTTGGTCAGAACACCCACAAGCATCCTCTCTGTGTGCCCTGGGCTTCCTCACAGCAGCATGTTTGGCTAGTAAGGGCCAGCACCCGGAGAGAGAGGTAGGCGAATTGTATTGCCTTTTCTAACCTACCCTTGGAAGTTACGTGGCATCACTGGCACAACTATCTGTTGATCAGATGCAGGCTCAGGCCAGGTGTGTGCAAGGAGAGGGGAACTGCAGTTGTTTTTCGTTGCCCTGGGTCTTTGTTGCTGCACTTGGGCTTCGTCTGGCTGTGGCAAGTGGGAGCTGCTCTTCGTTCCAGAGCGCGGGCTCTCATTTGTGGGCTCAGCAGTTGTGGCCCGCGGGCTTAGTTGCTCCCGCATGTAGAATCTTCCCAGACCAGGGATCAAACCCATATTCCCGCCACTGGCAGGCAGATTCGCATCTACTGTACCACAAGGGAAATCCTGGAGTCCACTTTTTGATGGAGGGACGATCAAAGCATTTGCAGACATATCTAAAAACTTCCACAGCTATCTAGCACCTGACATGATACTAAAGTCTCAGGACTACATCTGGAAAACTTACTTCTTTTCTTTTCGAATATTGTTTCTCTGTCATTTCCTGTGTTCCTGTCCTCTGGAACTCTTTTGGAAGTGGGTTGGAGCCTCTCAATGACACTTGCATTTTTATGTCTATTTAGCTGCCCATGGTATGTTCTGAATTCTTTGTGCTGTGTTCCTGTTCACTATTTCTCTTTCCAATTTTATTGAAAAACACTCTTTTCCACTCTTCCCAGTCTAGAGCTTAACCTGATTTCACTTCATTGACTATATTTTCCATGGGTTTTTCTTTTTCATCTGCCTATTCTTGCTTGATATCTGCCTATTTTTATTTCACAATTTCCTATTCTGTACAAAAATTACTCCTTTTATCTCTTTACAGGCCCTAAGCGTGTTTATTGTGCTGTGGTTTACAGGTTGCTTTATTCTGATCTTGTCTCTGTTGGGTCCGTCTCCTGGTTTAGCCTGTCTTGTCTCATCCTCCTGTCCCTGACGCCATTCTTCCATGTCAGTCAGCTCCACGGTCCTGGGCACCGTTGTGGGAGGCTTACGTCTCTCCCAGTTCCCTGATGATATCGGGGAGTTTACCAGTTAGATTTCTGGGGAGGAGAGTGGTCTGGCAAAATCCAGACCAGTTTCCACTGTCAAGATTTGTTGTTGTTGTTTAGTCACTAAGTCGTGTCCAGCTCTTTTGTGACCCTATGGACGGTCGCTCACCCAGCTCCTCTGTCCATGGGATTCTCCAGGCAAGGATACTGGAGTGGGTTGCCATTTCCTTCTCCAGGGGATCTTCCCAACCCAGGGATGGAAGCTTCGTCTCCTTCTTTGTTGATGGGACCTTCACCACCGAGCCACCAGGGAGCAGTTCCCAGGATCAGGGGGCGGTGCACACAATGTGGAGCCAGAATAAGCCTGGACCCCACACTCTTGGGTCCCGAGGCTGAGGTGCTGGTTTCTCTGGTTTGACTCCCGCACAGCCTGGACTGCCTTCCAGCTTCCTGGGCAGTGCCCTCGGTCCGCTGTTCACAGAGGGACCTGGCAGGGAGCCTCCCAGCTGGATGCAGGAGCGTCCGCTCCAGCGGCCTAACCTGCCGCGGTCCTGGGTCCTCTCCCCAGATCCTGGCACATTCACTCCACGCCCTGCTCACCCATCCCCAGCTGCCTGAAGCACCAGCTCCCTCCTACCTCTCTAACCTTATTTTTCACTTCATTTCTGGCACCTGGAGATTTTACTGTCTGTCTTTGAACCCTGGCAGTGAATTTCTTTCTCACTGTTCCTTTTTATGCCGCATTTCTATACACTCTTAATAGGAAGCCTGCCTGTTTACTTTAGCCACAGATGTCATACACTGGAAATTTTCATTGGTTCTGTATACAGTCACACCCCCCATCCCCTGTTTGCAGCCCTGCTTCTCATTCTTGTCCTTTTAGTACCTGCCAAGACCACATCTAAGCTACCAACCTTGTGTGCAACAGCTCCCCTTGTGCAGTTGATGGAATTGGGCTTTTTCCAGTCTGTCTTTCATCAGTGCTCTTCCTTGCACTCTGCCCTTAAGGAATGCACCCAAGTCTTCTTTCTGCTAATGCCCCAAGCACATTCTCTTCACTGTTACAGCTTTTATTCCTTGCTGACATTTTCATGAAGTCTCCAGGGTTTGAAGAAAACAATGCATTGACTCAGTCTCCTGTCTAAAATCAAAGAGCTGAGTCTGCAGTGTGCTGTGTAAGCGTTTCTCCTTGCCTTCTCTTTCTCGCTCTTTGGGTTATAGGTCACCTTCTTTTCTCTTTTTTGACAGCTACTATCCCCTCCCTCTCTCCTATCAGAGCACCTTAACTCTAAGACAGACAAAAGCCATCAGATGGAAGCCGCCTCTTTTTTCATCCTCAACTGCAGTTCGCAAACACACCTTTCTTAGTACCTTCGTGTCCACAGTTGAGCCTTCAATCCAACCAGCTGTGTGGCCTCTCTCCGCCCACCTCCACACTTATACCTTATCCACACGCAGAAGCCCAGTTCTGATCCCTTTCTCTCAGATCACATTTCTACCATTGACTGAAATCCTTCACACGCCTGATGGTTTCCTCAAATGCAGTATGTCCAAAGTTGGCATCTTGTTTATCTCTGAAAACTCAGCTTCTTCTTATGTTTTCACCATTTTGCCAAGTACCGTGATACGCAGAGTCATTCCAGCCACAAGTTTGTCTATCTTTATCCTTTCTTAAATTGTTCTAGAACTGCATTGACCAATACAGTAACTACTCACCACGCACGACTATTTAACTTGGAGTTTAACTAAAATAGAATACAATTAAAAATAAAGTTCCTTGGGAACAGTAGGCACATTTCATGTGGCTTATGGCCACCGTAGCAGACAGTGAGGCTAGAGAACACACCCATTACTACGGGAAAGGAAGTTCTGTTGGATGGTGCTCTGGGGAGTGCTAGCCATTTTTGCTCCCGCTTCACTGACAGTGTTTGAGCCCTCATCATTGATCTCACATGCAGCTTTGACTCACTTCCTTTCTCTTCCTCATTCCAGTCCATTCTCTTCTCTCATCAGATGATCTTATGAAGCCCTTTTCGCTCTTCGGGAAGTCATTGAGCGTTAAGAGAAGCGGAGGGCTGGCATTTTATTGTCATTTCCTTCCTTGAGCCTGTCAGAGCTGTTTTCCTCTTTATTCGCTTGTTAAACAGCTCCTCAACCTTCAAGATTGAAGGCCAGTGTTTCCCACTCCGGGAGGCAGAGTAATGCTTCTTTCACGTGCTGACACTTCTTGTCGGTGTCCCTTCTCGGAGCCCACGTCACGAGAAGTCTGGCTAGACTCTGAGCCCCTGAGACACAAGACTGTCCCCTTCACACTCCATCAGGATTCCAGGGGACGTGACAGACACACTCCTCTTCTGGGCCTCTAGAAGCAACCTGGCTACATACTCACTCTAGAAGAAGCGAGGAAATGGCCACTGAAATCATGTTCCATTGTCTGATGTTGAAGAACTCCAGTGGGAAAGGCTATAAGGGTATGGGCACATCTATCAGTTCCTAGCTTAGATGTGCTTTGATTTCTGGCTATCCCCAACTGCAAGGCACGTATTTCGTTGAGAGAAATATATTTTCTTTAATGAAATATCTTCAGTGAAAGATGAGTATATTAGGTGATGACCTCAAACTTGGTGACATAAAACAACAACAACGCATTCTCTCACCATTCTGGAGTCTGCAAAATCACGGTGTTGGCGAGGCTGCACTTCCTCCATGGGCTGTGGAGGAGAATCCTGTCTCACCTCTTCCGGCTTCTAGTAGCTCCCCCGGTGTCCTCTAATTTGTGGCCACTCTGCCTCCATCTGTACACGGCCTTCTCTGTGTTTCTGTGTCTCAAATCTCCCTCTCTTTTTTCTTATAAGTAGACTTAGGGCCTGCCCCAATTCCAGGAGGGTCTCATTTTGAGATCCTTGATGAAATTACATCTACAGAGACCATATTTCAAAATAAGGTCCCATTCATAGACTGGGGGTTTAGAACTTGGATGTGTCTTTTGGGTAAGGTACACAATTCAACTTACTGCAGTGGGTGAGAACCAAAGCAAGGATGCTAATAGCTGTGTCTCTCCCCTCTCCCAAGCCTTACCTAAGCTCACAGTCAGCAGATTGGTTTTAACCTTCATTTCTGTTCAGTTCAGTTTAGTTCAGTCGCTCAGTCATGTCCGGCTCTTTGTGACCCCATGAATCGCAGCACTCCAGGCCTCCCTGTCCATCACCATCTCCCGGAGTTCACTCAAACTCATGTCCATCGAGTCAGTGATGCCATCCAGCCATCTTATCCTCTGTCATCCCCTTCTCCTCCTGCCCCCAATCCCTCCCAGCATCAGAGTCTTTTCCAATGAGTCAACTCTTCGCATGAGGTGGCCAAAGTACTGGAGTTTCAGCTTCAGCATCATTCCTTCCAAAGAAACATGTATTCATCTAAATTAAGATCCCACTTCCCAAGCAAGAAAGGAAAAAGGGCTTTTTAACTCAACTAACTTCCATGAAGGCTCACTCCACTCCCTTCAGCTGGATATTTTTCACTGCCTAACAATTATCATTAAGTAATAAAGCATAAGCCAAAATAAACATGTTTATCATCCTTTAGTTTTCAAAGACATTCTCTTAGCCCAAAGCTTTTAATATGAAAATAAGTATTTAGACTCAGAATTTGAGGTGTGCATGCCCACGCACAAACACACCATGGAAAATGACCAGACGCTATGGTCTCTGTAGAGTGAGAAAGAACATGGGTACTTTTTTTGTCTTCATTTTCCACTGTCATTTAAATTTTCCACAATAGACATGTTGACTTTAGTGATTAGAAGAAGAAACATTTTTTATAACTTGAGTCGTTTTAATGATGTTTTTATAAAATGCCCAGGGCCATGCTTTACGTTTTAAGAAGAGAGATAAGTGGACCAGTTGGGATTCCTGGAACCCCAGACCACTGATTGTTTGGGGAGGGATTCAGACACTCTTAGGGCTTCCCTGATAGTTCAGTTAGTAAAGAATCCGCCTGCAATGCAGGAGACCCCAGTTCGATTCCTGGATCAGGAAGATCCCCTGGGGAAAGGGATAGGCTACCCACTCCAGAATTCTTGGGATTCCTTTGTGGCTCAGCTGGTAAAGAATCCGCCTGCAATGAGGAAGACCTGGGTTCAGTCCCTGGGTTGGGAAGATCCCCTGGAGAAGGGAAAGGCTACCCACTCCAGTATTCTGGCCTGGAGAATTAATTCCATGGACTGTATAGTCCATGGGGTCACAAAAAGTTGGACACAGCTGACCAACTTTCACTTCACTCCAGATACTCTTTAGATTCAGCAGTGGTGGTAACACTGTTGCTTATTCAGGACCTCATCAGACTTTCACAGCGGTAGAACCTGAAACCCGCCGGTGGTTTTCCCGGTGCCAGGAAGCTGGCCTGATGGAGAAACGCGTCCTGCCCTCGGCCGCGGGCACAGAGAGGCACAGTTGATCAGGACCATCCCACAATGAGCCCTGTAATCTCTCAGCAGCAGTCCCACTTGACTTTGACAGCGTGTGTTTTTCTGGTGTTTAGACGGCTTTGAGGGTAGCCCTGGGTGTGGTTCTTTATGGGGACGATGCACATTTCTGTTAACCCGCAGTTATTGGACGCCACCACAGAGCCAGCTATTGGGCACTTTTCAGCTGTTTCACCATTGAATGCAATTTGCTCCGAGGGAGTTTTCCTATCTTGGCTTCTCGTATGCTGATGAATTATTGAAATTTCAATTACTTTTGGTTCCCAATTTAGCAGGGTGGAGACATCCAAGATATTAAAGATGAAAAGCTCTCCAGTCGCTTTTAGACAACGGTTTGCCTGGAAGGCCTCTGGGCTGGCAGCCGGGCGGCTCTGCTCCGTGGTCTCTCAGATGTCAAGTGCCGTGAGGCCTTGGCCGCCCACAGGTCACTGCCGTCAGCCGGGTGCACCGGCGTTGCCTGGGCGCTTGTTGGACACGCAGACTCCTAGGTGTGGTCTCCACCTGCTGATCAGAATCTGCGGCGGGGCCTGGGCTCTGTGTCTTAACAAACCCTCTGGAACATTCTGGTGCACTGATAGGTTGGGAAACCCAGGTTTAGATGTCCTGGTGCTGATTCTTCCCATTAGGGTCTGGTGCCCACGTGTAAGGGCCCTTGGGTGCTGCGGTCAGTGTGCCCTTTAAGACTGACACCGTATACAGTGATCAAACTGTGATCCAGGTCATCGGAAAGACCAGTTTCTAATAATCATCTTCACTTGCTTGGAGCATTTCTCCCTTTGGATGTCAGTGAGCCATAACCATAGAGAAACAGAGTTGGGACATTTAAATTCTGTGCAGGTAGATGTGTGTTCTAAATGTAATTGAGGGGGCTCTGGGTCGCTCCACACTGAAGGGCTAATTAGGTATTCCTTCCTTCTGTCCCCGGGATAATCCCATCTCGAAGTCCCTTGGGAAAAAGCCATGGGTACCAACTCCCTCTCATCGCCATAGCCTCTCCTCCTTCCCAGAGCAGGTCTCTCTCCTACCCTGTGCATATTAATAATTTGCCGTTCTTCAGACACAGCCTGTCATCCAAGCCGGTCTCCCCACTCCAGCCGCTCAGCCACTGCCTCACTCATCTCGTCCATTACAGCCCTGTCCACCTGGGAGGCTGTGCTCAAAGACAGTTCCGCAGTGACTTCAGGTGGAGTCACCTTCTTCCTCTTTCCTGCTTCCTGCACACCCACCCTGGATTGATGTTTATAGCATGAGCATGTGCTTGAAATGATCTCTGTCCTCTGAACTCCATGCAAGTACAAATTTCATCCTGGGTTCCATTTCTTGTGCCATGTGTACTGAGTGAGCGAACATCCCTTAAAGATGGCCCTTCTCCTTGTGCTGGAAGCTTCCAGCACCATAGAAAACATGTCCCCCTCCAGCTTGTGAAGCGCAGATGCTGGCCAGCCCGTGGCAGATCCAGTTAAGAACATCAGTGCCCTTTGTGCGGACTCAGCTGACTTCGGTTTTCAGGGAAGCTGGTTTCTTCGTGTAAATGAAAGCTTTGTCCTCCCCCACACTGGCCCTTCTGCTCTTTGGGCCGGGGGAGCCTGCCGCCATGTCTGAAGGTGTTGTCATTTCAGGTTCGAGAGCTTCAAACTCGCCTGCAGAGCGTGCAGGCCACGGGCCCCTCCAGCCCTGGCCGCCTCACTTCCGCCAACCGCCCCGTTAACCCCAGCACCGGAGAACTGAGCACGAGCAGCAGCAGCAATGACATCCCCATCGCCAAGGTGAGCTCCGGGGACATGGCCGTTATCGGGCAGCCCCAGCCTTTGTGCAGCAGGGCCGCTGTGCCAGCATGCAATCAGCTCAGCGGGCCCTGAGGGGCCTCCCAGGGTCCTGCGTAGGCCTCCCGTGCTGGAGCTGCAGGAAGAGATAACCCACTAATAGTTTTAAGTCTCTCTCGGCTGCAACCTAGATGCCAGCTCTCATTAATCAGCGGGCCAGAGCCTGTCCCAGCTGACAGGTCATTGTGGAGAGTGAGATGTTTTGTCACAAGGTGGGTAGAGAGTTGTTCTTGAGGATCATGGTTCAGCCCAGGAGGGGAACCCTGAGTAATGAACCAATGATCTACCTGCTCCCAGAACCGACAGCCCTGCCAGCAGACAAATAGATGACAATGATGGGCAGGCCTAGCAGCTGTGAGAAGTAGCCCCTCCAATCTCAGCCACAGCCCCCGACCCCCTTCCTATGCTGAGTCCACCCCAGAGAGACTGTTGACACGATTACATATCCTCTTCCTGGTAGCCCCACCAGTCTCTGCAACAAGGTTGGTTGTCAGCCGTCAAGTTTATGAAGTCTCACCAGTGCTCCTCAGCCAGAAGTGATTTTTGTCCCAAGGGCTATTTGGCTATGTGGACACCTTTTCGATGGTCACACCTGGAGTACTGTGGCTAGAAGCCAAGGTGCTCATAGTGCACAGAACAGTCCCCTACAGCAAAGAATGTCCAACTCAAAATGTCAGTGGTACTAACGCTGAAAAACCATGAGTTAATAAGCAAGTGGCAGAAAAATCAGACACGTGAGTCGTTTTTAAGAACTGATGGCTTAGTTGCCAAGGTTCAAGAGTAGCCCTGTATAAACACAGTCGCAGTAGTTTATATGGGGAATGGCGTGTGTTGTTTTTCGATCATTTGTTTTGTTTTGTTCGTTAAGATCGCCGAGAGGGTGAAGCTCTCCAAGACCAGGTCTGAATCTTCGTCATCTGATCGGCCAGTCCTAGGCTCAGAGATCAGCAGCATCGGGGTGAGTGTTTATGAGTTGCAAAGGGACATGTCACATAGGAGAACTACACAATGGCTCGTCCATGACAGAAGCACTGCCCAGGGGCCCTCCAATAAACCGGGTGATTGTAATAGGAAATCATACTTGATTTCCTTCCAAAGGGTCAGGTTAAAATGCTTAGTGGTTCGCCGGTAGTGAATTACCCCTTCAGCTTTAAAGGGAGCTTTTTGTTTCTCTAGTTGAAACCATTCAGAAAGAAATGATTGAGGTCTTGTTACTGGCAATACAGATCAAAGTCTTGAAATACTTGCTTTATATCACCCTGCTTCCCCAGAGACCAAGTGAGTCAGGAAGCTCTAAGAGAACTTGATTATTCGCACGTCCCTCTTGAAAGGGAAGGTGCTCTCCACTGAGCAGGATCGCTGCCTTTGAAGTACAGCCGATGCTGGGACAGACCGGAACCTTCCAGCTCAGTTCTGGAGTTTTCTTATGTAGAATGCCGAATACCCTGGGGCTGTGAACTGATGTATAGTGAAAAGAGAATAATTTCAGTTCCCTGGGGATGTCTTTGAGGATTTGGGCGTGAGGCTGGAAAATCCAGTTATTTGATCCTTGTTAATGTTGCTCAGTCGCCCAGTCGTGTCCGACTGTTGCAACCCCATGGACTTCAGCAGCCAGGCCTCCCTGTCCCTCACCATCTCCCAAAGTTTGCCCGAGTTCATGTCCATTGCATCAGTGATGCCATCCAGCTATCTCATCCTCTGATGCCCTCTTCTCCTCCTGCCCTCAATCTTTCCCAGTATCAGGGACTTTTCCAATGAGTCGCCTTTTTGCCTCAGATGACCAAAATATTGGAGCTTCAGCATCAGTCCTTCCAACAACTGTTCAGGGTTGATTTTCCTTAAGATTGACTGGTTTGACCCTCAGGGATGGGGAAAAACAGAAACAGAACTTTTAAGGCCCTATTTTAGAATTTTGCACTGGGCAGAAATTGCAGGCACCCAGCTTCCATGCCAAAGCTGAATTATGAAAGTGAAGGAATGGGATGTTCACCTTAGCTACAGGAGACAAGTGTTGAGGGTGGCAGGGGGTTTAGGAAGGAGAAAGGATGTCCAAACTCTATTTAATATACAAAATTTTAGGTCCCAAGGCTCAGGATCTTTCATGCCTGCTGCTGAGGATACAGCTTAGAGGATGCAGTTGCATTTTGACCCTGTTTTGTGTACTGCGTTCACAGTAGTTAACTTTTTATACTAGGATTATATTATACAAACTGAAAAATATCTGGGTAGCTATGTCATTGGGTGCCCAATTCTCAAGGAACATCAGCTTTAAACTGTTTAAAACTGAACGGTTTAAATTGGGAAGCAAGGGCCCGGGGCCCAGCATCCCAGAAGTGGCTTTGTCCAGAGAGGAATTAATGCTCACCTGTTCAGGTGTCCAGCAGCGTGGCAGAGCACCTGGCCCACTCTCTTCAGGACTGCTCCAACATTCAGGAAATCTTCCAGACTCTCTACTCCCATGGATCTGCCATCTCGGAAAGCAAGATTAGAGAGTTTGAGGTGGAAACGGAGCGGCTGAACAGGTAAGGAGGAATCCTGTGTATTCGGTGGTGGTGTTGAGGGGAAACCCCAGTCCCATCCCAAAGATCCGTTGAGGCTGGCTGATGCATTAGGGCTTAAGGTGATGCTGTCGAGCTGGCAGGTGTGAGTTTCCACCACCCTGCTCATCACAGGAGGGCCGGCTCTGTGGGCCCCTGTGACCTGTCATCAAATGCACAGGGCCTCATGCTTAGAAGGATCCCACACTTGCTTTACTGCTCTGCTGTCACTGTTTTAAGTGTTAGTTGCACTGTTTTAAATTCTTTAAATAATTTATGAACCAGGGGCTCTGTCTTCTTTCTGTTTTAACATGCTGCTATATTTGTTTATCTACTTATTTCTGGCTGTGCTGGGTCTTCGTACTACCCTCAGGCTTTCTCTAGTTGCAACCCCTAGTTTCGGTGCCCAAGCCTCTTATTACGGTGGCTTTTCTGGGCTTCAGTAGCCACAGTACACGAGCTCAGGAGTTATGACATGCGGACTTCACTGCCCTGCAGCATGTGGAATCTTCCGAGACCAAGGATCGACCCCATGTCCCCTGCATTGGCGGGTGGGTTCTTACCCACTGTGCCACCAGGGAATTCCCCCTCCCGCTTTTCCTTGTGCACTGGCCCTAACAAACTAAGGAGCAGTCCATATGGAATGACAAGTAGGTCAGGATGGCAAGATGGCTCCCTAGCATGCAGGCCAGAGCTACTGAGACATTCCTGGGGTGGACCAGGCATGCTAGTCTAACCCTCCCTGCTCCATTCAAGGGTTGCCTCATCGTATTTATGCTTTTCACAAATGTGTACATCCTCCCATCCCTATATCCTATCCTACTTAGTTCAGATTTTCTAAGTAGGTCTAACTGTCCTGATTAGAATAATTTAACTGTGTGCCCAGTTTTATGGGTTCTTTCCAGATCTTATGACGGAGGTGATTTGAGTTTGTCCTCCTGCCTCTTTGGCAAAGACTGGCTTGTATGTCATCCCAGCAATGAAATTGGGTTGTTAAAAAAGCAGAAGAGAAGGAGCAGGGCCAAGCTGTGGTGACTGCTGTGACTCAGACCTGGCCCCACAGTGGCTGAATGGTGGCCGAGCATGCGGCGGCTGCCCTCACCCAGCCGTCTTCAGGGGTTACCTACTAAGAACTGGAGAGGCTTGTGAGCCAACCCGTAAGAAACATGGATGCCGTTCCCCGCCAACCATTGCTTCATGCCATTCCCCTTGTGTATGGCAAACCTGAATAAATTGAATTATCCTGTTAGTCCTCCCTGATTTGAAGCTGTTTAATATAGTACTTGAGAACCAAGGAAATGTGGCAATCTAGGTCATTTAAATCTTGAAATTAAATGGTTTCCTTATTAAATCCAAAATAGTTAAGAGTGACAATCCTGCTGATTACCTTGCAGCAGTAAACAAGCAGTGCTCTCAGTGTCACAGGCAGGGGAGTGCTTAAAAATTGAATCAGATATGCCCTTTGCAATTTAGTGAAGTCAGATGCCTTCAGGGGCCCTCTGTGTAGGAGGATCTCCTCTCAGCAGATTCTGGGATTTAACAAGCCTGCTCTGTGGTTGAATTGGAGGGGGGGGGGGGGGGGGGTGGTCCTTTCTCTTCAGTTATATGCACCTAAGAGAGACCAAAGAAGGGGGAACTATTTGGTGCCTGTAGCTCACACTGTCATGGAGTGTAACAGCTTTCCAAAGACTCACAGACAACCCTAAATCCTCAACTTGGGAGGGCAGAATAGTCCCATTTTGCAAATTAGAAAGCAAATGTTTTGACATTGAATGACTTGCCTCAAGTCCAGAGCTATTAAATAGCCCAGCTGGTCAACCCCTGTCTGTCCACCTCTTCTCCATTGTTTTCTGTATTATCACAGCTACTGCTAGAACATGGGAGTGCTTGTAAATTATCTACCAGTATGTTCTGATATCTTTTATTTAACTACCTATCTCAAAGTTGTAGTCCTGTCACACTCTGAAAGTATGACAGCCTTTAACTTGTGTTTGTGTGTGTGTGACAGAGGCATGGGGTGGGTCATGCCTCTGCCACTACTCAAAATACTACTCAAAAGTATTGTTGCTTTTTGGGCTTCTCAGGTGGCGCTAGTGGTAAAGAACCTGGCTGCCAATGCAGGAGACTTAAGACACGCAGGTTCGATCCCTGGCTCGGGAAGGTCCCCTGGAGGAAGAAATGGCAACCCACTCCAGTATTCTTGCCTGGAAAATCCCATGGACAGAGGAGCCTGGGGGGCTACAGTCCACAGAGTTGTGCAGAGTCAGACACGACTGAAGCAGCTTAGCACGCAGCATGCAGATATTAAGCACCTACTATATAATGGGCTATTTGGATGCCAAAGAAAGTAAAACAGACAAGATTTCATGGAGTTATATCCTGTTAAGGAAGTTAAGCAAAAACAGACCAATTAGAACATGAGAAAGCTCCAAGTAAATATGACACTGTGACGAAATAAAAGGTAGCCTTGATTTTAAGTACGAAGACAGGGAAGGCATCTCTGAAGGGGGAAATAGCAATTGAGATTTTTCAGGCGGGAAAGGAACAGCCATGTGCCAAACCAGGAAGAGTCTTAAGGGCCAACTCAGCAACTTCAAGGCTGGGAAGTGGCTGGTATGAAGTCTGAACTCCCCCAATCCCGATGGAACTGAGACAGAATGAGTGAAAGGATGCGCCCCGTGAGACAAGGTGCTGAAGTAGTCAGGGCTGGGCAGGCTATGGAATTTGAGGTAATAGACCAAGTGCCGTTGGAAGTTGTTAAGGTGCTTTATGTAGGGGAAGAACAGATTTGATTTAAATTTTATTTTATTTATTTATTTTTTTAATGTCTTTGTATCACTTTACAAATCTTTTTTTTTTTTTTTTTTTTTAATTTTAAGTTCACTCAGATGTGCAGAATGGCAAGGGGTGGGCAGGGGTGGAAACTGAGCCAGTTCTGCAGTGAACGAGCACAGCCAAGTAGAGGCAGTTTGAAGGGGTCACTGTATGTGTGGTGATAAAAATCCACAGATGTATAAAATAAGGGGCGGTCTCAAGACTCGCAGATATCTTACCTCTGTTGTCGGGTGTATGGTGGTGGCATTTACTGAGATGGGGAAGATGGAGGAGGTTATGGTTAGAGGAAAGTCAAGAATCCCATGTTAAACTTGAAGTGTCTGTGTGAAACCCTGGATATGTGAGACTGGCACTTACAAGAGAGGTATGAGCTAAGAATCTGGGAGCCATGGGAACATAAATGCCTGTGAAAGTCTTGGGATAAAATCACCCTCAGAAGAGAGCATTGATAGAGGAATGGACCTAGGACTGAGTCCTAAGGGAATGTCAACTGCCACAGATTATATAGAGAAGAGGGAGCCAGCAGAGGAGACAGGAGAAATAATGACCTTTCGGCAGGGAGAAAACCAGTAGACACCTGTCGTGACCCAAATGAAGGAGAATGTTTTAAAAGGTAGGAGCCATCGATACAGGGGTGCTGTCTGAGATAGAATTGACCACATGGAGGTTTGGTTTCATCTAATTAGTAGGGACTGAATGTAACTGGAGCAAGTCAAGAAGTAAATGAGAGGGTGGGAAGTCTCTGAAGAGGCCGTCATGTGAACAGAGACAGAAAACTGTATCCTGTAACACCTTACATTGAATCGACCTTGTTGTTGCCAAAGCCACGCAATGGTCTTAGTTATATGTGCTAAGATGCGTGGTCCTAAGATTGATCCTCAAAGCAGATGGCTTCCAAGCTCTTAACATTTTGTGTGTGTGAAACCTTATGTCTCTTTAAGACTTGGTGATCTGAGTACTGCAGATGGCCATGTCCTCTGGGGAATGAATCATTGCATCCACAGCATCAGCGTCCTGGGACAGAAAACAGGGGCTGAAGGCTTTGGCTTTCCTAATCTGCTTTCTGACTTTGCCATAAACTCTTTGGCCTTGAGTTTACAGTTCTGATTTTTATAAAACTTATTCTTATCCACTGATTATCCTGCCAGTAGTAGGCAGTTAGGGGACTGTCCAAGCTGGAAAGAGCTTTGGATACACTCTGCAGTTGCCACTCAGGTACCCCTTAAGTGCAGTTTCTTTTTCACTCATTGATTCATCCTTTGCTCCTGCTCTGTAGTGAGCATTCTGAGTCAAGGATCTGGGGTCAAACTGCCTGGTTCAGAGCCCAAGGATTAACATTTCTGTGCCTCCTCTGAGAAATGGAGATAATACTACTTAATTCAAAGGGCTATTGGGAGAGTTACTGAGCAAGGGTTTAACAAATAGTAGCTCTTATTGTAAGGGTTGCTTTTCATTTGTCCCTGTGGAGGGTGGAGGGTGGTTCATTGGAGCATCTGAGTCTTAACTCTCATGAAGGTTAGGGCTCCTTACCATGGTGTATCTCCCAAGCCTAGCACTTTACCTGGCAAATGGCTCATCCATGACTGGTTGGGAAATAACCAGGGAGCAATTTTTATTTCTAATTCACACAGAATTTAATGATTCTTCAGCTTTGAGTTGCTTGCTTTATTACTTCTCATCAGTTGCATTTGCTAAAACATCTAATGAGCTCATATCCTAACGTGCATTTTGGCCAGAATCTAGAGTGGATGACTAAAATCTTGGCAACGCATTATAATCCTAGTGTAAAACTGTGAACGTGATTTTCCTTCCTTTGTAGCCGTATCGAACACCTCAAATCCCAAAATGACCTTCTGACCATAACCCTGGAAGAGTGCAAGAGCAATGCCGAGAGGATGAGCATGCTGGTGGGGAAGTACGAATCCAATGCCACCGCGTTGAGGCTGGCCCTGCAGTACAGGTGGGAAGTTGGGCAGGCGGGCGGGCAGGCGAGGGGCCACTTTCATTGAGAAGGGCATCCATAGCAAGCTTCTGCATGAAAGTAGAAAACCGCGTTTTAGAAAATGTGACTAGAGAACTGGACCAGCAAATGCTAGGGTGTGATAAATATTAAAAATCAGTTAGCAGCCTGGGAGCAATTAAGAAAATAAGGATAATGAGTGTGGTATTAGTAAAACAGGTATGTTTCTGTTAGCAATGTTCAACTGAAATATTATTTCATGTAAGTAATATCACTCCAAGTCTTCCCTTTGGCAGTGGTAAAGAATCCGCCTGCCGATGCAGGAGATGGGGGCTCGATCCCTGGGTTGGAAAGATCCCTTGGAGGAGGAAATGGCAACCCACTCCAGTATTCTTCCTGGGAAATCCCATGCACAGAGGAGCCTGGTGGGCTACAGAATCAGACACGACTTAGTGATTAAACAACAACATCACTCAAAACATCAATTTTTGTGTTACAAGTTCACTTCTTGTTCTTCCAGTCTTTTTTTCCCAGACTTTATTTATATTCATATTATATTCTACATTGTGGTAAATCTAATTCATTCTCTTCCTTCCTTTGTTAAACTGTAATATTATTGCTTAAAAGTCTCCATTTATTTTGACTGACTGTATCCCTTCCATCAAGTTTATATGGTATTATTACTCATTTCTCTAAAAGATATTTAGACTCTTGCAGACTCTTGATACTGAAAATAATTCTATGGTGAATAAATTAATACAAAAACTGTCATTCTTGTATTTTCCTTGAGATAAAATCCCTGGAGCAGGAATTATAGATCAAAGGATATGAATATTTTCATGTCTCTTCAGGCATGCTGCCAGTTTTTTTCCCATTAAAAAAAACCAGTTTAAATGAATGTGATTCATTCATTGATGAGCAAGTAGTACCACTTTTTTTCAGCTTTGGAATTTATCTATTTTTAAATTACTACTTGTTTAATAGCTACAAAACTCAGCTTTATTATTGTTTTCATAGACTTATCAGTGTCACCACTTAGGCATATTTACCAAAGTCCCAGAGTAGTGATTGTATCTTACTCTTGGCATCCTCTCAGAGAATTCAGTATTGTTTTAAGAAACATTGCTTCTTCTTCAAAAAAAAAAAAATATATGTATATCAAACCAAAATACAGGAGACCAAAGCTAGAGAGCAATCCTGTTAGTTTACAGACACACCAAAGCAAACAGATGATCGTCTGTGACTACTCTTGAAACAGGCTCTCCTGCACCCTCAGTCTCCCTTTCATCTGTACAGAAGAAGCAACGTCCCAGCATCTCTAACTTGAAAGATCAACTGCCCTTGAGAAGGGGAGCTGCCAGCACCCACAGGCAGTCATTGGACTCTCTTTCCTGTCTCTTAGTAAAGGAACTTGAAAGTAAAGACAAGAAAAAAAAAAGTCTGTTGACTAAGTGTTGAGTAAAGCCACATTTCCCCTGCTCAGCTTGGAGAAGCTCATCAATTCTTTGCTTGGGGGTGATTCTCACTACTGCAGGCATTTGGCCAGGATGACTCAAGCATGATACACACACTCCATCCAGTGCAGACATGGGTCCCTATGGGGCCACGGGCAGCAGTGGCTTTCCAGAGGTCACTGTTTGATCCTCTGTCTGGTGTACCCGAAGAGAGCGCTCCACACTCCAGCTCTTGTCAGAGATTTTGTGAGTGTTTCATGACGCAGCTTTACAAGCCTCTGGCAAAACTTTCTATGATGATGGAGCTGTTCTCTGTGTTATCCAGTGCAGCAACTGCTAGCCGCACATGGCTGTTTAAACGTATGAAATATGCCCACTGCTGCAGAGAGACTGAATGTTCATTTATTTACCTTAAGTTCTTTTTCATTTAAATATCCACATGTGGCTAGCGGCCACTCTATTGAATAGGCAGGTCTCAGTTAAAACAGTCCCCTTTCTGGGCTGCTATATGAATTCCCTATTATCGTATAACTGTTTATTATGTCAAAGCTTCTGGGGTCAGGAATCTGGGAGTGATTTGTCTAGGAGGTTCTGGCTCTGGGTCTCTTGAGTTTTTGGTCAAGCTCTCAGCCAGAGCTGCGTCAGCTTAATTGGGGCTGGCAGATCTGCTTCGAAAGGCTTCGGGTAGAATCCTCGGTCCTTCACTGGAGATGGGCTGGCGCCTTAGTTCCTAACCACACGGGCTGCTCCATAGGGCTGCTCAAGGGTCTTCAAGACGTGGCAGCTGGCCTCCTCTGCAAAGGATGATCCAAGAGGAAAAGGGAAAGGAGGAAAGAGAGAGAAAGACCAAGATGGAAATCATCCGTTCTTTTATAACCAACCTCGGATGTGATAACCCATCACTTTTGCCTTACTCTCTTAGTCACACAAACCAGCGGGAACAGGCGGAAGGGGATTACAGGAGGTGTGGCGATCCAGGGGGGCGGGGCGCACCCAGAGGCTGGTCGCTGTGAGCGCTTCACCTTTCCCTTCAAGCTGATCATCAAAGGAGCAGCAGACTTGCCTCTCTCATCTTCATTGCTTCCCTTGTATTTTTCTAGATCATAGTCTAAAGTTTTGTTTTGTTTTTTTTAAAGCAGGGCAGGGAGGGGGGCTCAAAGCAGAGCGAGCCCCTGACTCTGTCCATGAGTGCCTGTGGGCGTGTCCTTGCCGACCTGGGCAGGGAGGCTGAGAGGCAGGGCTCGCACTGCACCGCAGGGGACTCGCAGTTCTCAGCCCTAGCTGATGACGCCATGTGCTTCTCTTTCAGCGAGCAGTGCATCGAAGCCTATGAACTCCTCCTGGCTCTGGCCGAGAGCGAGCAGAGCCTCATCCTGGGGCAGTTCCGGGCGGCCGGTGTGGGGTCGTCCCCTGGTAAGTGTGGCCGGGTTCCTGCAGCCCCTGCTCCTCGTCCCCCCACCTCTTCTGGTCTCCTACCCCTCGTCTCGGCTGTTGGCATTGGCACGCCTCCCAACAACATGAAATTCACTTGTCAAGTGTGTTTTTCATTTTTTCCTCATGACTGAGCGAGTAAATTGTTTATGTTGAATGCAGCAGGAACTGAAGTGGAAACAGCATTACAGACAAGTTAAAACAAACAGGCCGTCTCGGGAAACATACTCTCCCAGGCCGACTCTAGGACCAGATGGGGCAGGAGGCCCAGATTCGCCCTGAAAGGGACCAGCTCTCCCACAGCCTCCCTGCAGTGCTGGTGCCTGAGGGTCCCTGTGCTGCCCACAAGGCCTTTGCCTCATCTGGCACTGCATTTTCTCCAGGTTTGTTCCTTTGGATTCAAAGGAACATGGGTTCCCCCTACCTGCTCTCCAGGTGACATAGAAATGCAGAGGAACATTTCACACCTTGTCATCTTCAGCTTCACCAATGCCAACCCCGGGGGCCTGCTGCCCACCTGCCCTCCCTGCCCGTCCTCCACTGCAGGGGTCATGCATCCCCCAGGGTCGGCATCATTTGTCCCTCCAGACCCACACCGCCCCCGACTACTGTGCCCCAGTGCTGAGTAACTAGAAGGGCTATGAACTGAAAAAAACACATGCAGGGCATCCTAGTTACCATCATTTGCCAAAACTTCACCCTTGACTATGACTGTGGGCCTTGACATAACATGGGGACAATAACAGTGGAAACAGTGTTTGGAAGGAAACAGAGGTTCAGTGACAGAGGCCCCCAGTCCTGGGGCCTCCTGGCTCCCTCAGCCTACACTTGACCACAGCAACTTCTCCCGAGAAACCACAGCAAGTGAACAAAAAACTGACCAGATGACTCGAGAGTCAAAGGTGGGCACTCTGCACAGGCTGGCGAGCAGGCCACCCGTCATCCTTTTCCTCCTAGGCTGTGAGCCCATATTAAGGCTGTCCTTCCAGGACACACCTTGCAAAGAAGCTCGCATCAGGGTACCTCCTGAGTGCATCTCCCATCCTCCTTGCCAGCTCCTCCCTCCCTGCCCAGGCTTTAGCTTTTCTTTTTTTTCTTTTAATAAGACCTGATGGAATCCCAGTTGAGCTATTTCAAACCCTAAAAGATGATGCTGTGAAAGTGCTGCACTCAATATGCCAGCAAATTTGGAAAACTCAGCAGTGGCCACAGGACTGAAAAGGTCAGTTTTCATTCCAATCCCTAAGAAAGGCAATGCCAAAGAATGCTCAAACTACCGCACAATTGCATTCATTTCATATGCTAGTAAAGTAATGCTCAAAATTCTCCAAGCCAGGCTTCAGCAATACGTGAATCGTGAACTTCTAGATGTTCCAGCTGGTTTTAGGAAAGGCAGAGGAACCAGAGATCAAATTGCCAACATCCACTGGATCATCAAAAAAGCAAGAGAGTTCCAGAAAAACATCTACTACTGCTTTATTGACTATGCCAAAGCCTTTGACTGTGTGGATCACAATAAACTGTGGAAAATTCTTCAAGAGATGGGAACCAGACCACCTGACTTGCCTCTTGAGAAATCTGTATGCAGGTCAGGAAGCAACAGTTAAAACTGGACATGGAACAACAGACTGGTTCCAAATAGGAAAAGGAGTATGTCAAGGCTGTATCTTGTCTCCCTGTTTATTTAATTTATATGCAGAGTACTTCATGAGAAACACTGGTCTGGATGAAGCACAAGCTGAAATCAAGATTGCCGGGAGAAAGATCAATAACCTGAGATATGCAGATGACACCACCCTTATGGCAGAAAGTGAAGAAGAGCTAAAGAGCCTCTTGATGAAGGTGAAAGAGGAGAGTGAAAAAAGTTGGCTTAAAGCTCAACATTCAGAAAACGAAGATTATGGCATCCGGTCCCAGTGGAAACAGTGGCTGACTTTATTTTGGGGGGCTCCAAAATCATTGCAGATGGTGACTGCAGCCATGGAATTAACAGACGCTTACTCCTTGGAAGAAAAGTTATGCCCAGCCTAGACAGCATCTTAAAAAGCAGAGACATCACTTTGCCAACAAAGTTCCTTCTAGTCAAGGCTATGGTTTTTCTAGTAGTCATGTATGGATGTGAGAGTTGGACTATAAAGAATGCCGAGCACCAAAAATTGATGGTTTTGAACTGTGGTGTTGGAGAAGACTCTTGAGAGTCCCTTGGACTGCAAGGAGATCCAACCAGTCCATCCTAAAGGAGATCAGTCCTGGGTGTTCATTGGAAGGACTGATGCTGAAGCTGAAACTCCACTACTTTGGCCACCTGATGCGAAGAGCTGTCTCATTTGAAAAGACCCTGATGCTGGCAAATATTGAAGGCGGGAGACAGGGACGACAGAGGATGGATGGTTGGATGGCATCACTGACACAATGGGCATGAGTTTGAGTAAACTCTGGGAGTTGGTGATGGACAGGGAGGCCTGGCATGCTGTGGTCCATGGGATTGCAAAGAGTTGAACATGACTGAGCAACTGAACTGAACTGAATTTCCAAGGTCTTTTTTTTTTTATTATTTATCTATTTATTGCCTGTGCTGGGTCTTCGTTGCTGCACTTGGGCTCTCTCTAGTTGTGGAGAACAGGGGTACTGTTCGTTGCAGTGAGTCAGCTTCTCTTTGTGGTTTCTCTTCTTGCGGAGCACAATCTCTAGGCGTGCAGGCTTCAGCAGTTGCAGCTCCCGGGGTCCAGAGCGCAGGCTCAGTAGTGGTGGTGCACGGATTTAGTTACCACGTGGCATGTGGGATCTTCCAGACCAGGGATTGAACCTGTGTCTCCTCCATTGGCAGGTGGATTCTTGACCATTCTGAGCCACAAGGAGCCCAGGCTGTAGCTTTTGCACTGAACAAACACTCGCCTGCTTTTCCTCCTTCCCTCCTTTCCTCAGTTTTGACATGGACAGGAATCTGAAATAAAGGAGTACCCTGGGTATTAATTTCCTGTTTCATATCCAAGTCACCCAGTGAGGAAGCAGGCCTCCATTTGTATGTGTGACCATCCTCCACCTCTCTCTCTGAGTTTTCTTGTTTTTTTGTTGTTGTTTTTTAAATAGTATTACCCTCCCAGCCCAACAGTAGAAACTCTGCCAGCATTTCCATTAGGAAGCTCATTTTTCAGGGTCTTTTAACCAAACCATAAAACTTTATTCTTCCTATTAAGCAGAATCCTAAAATGATCTTGGCTTGCTGTCAAGTTCTTTTTTTTTTAATAAATGTATTAAGGAAAATTATCAATTAAAGGCAAAAAATCAATCATTTTATTTCTACTTTTTCTCAGAGGACTGTCTTAGTCTGTGCTATCCTCGAAAGGCACCTCATATGAAGCTTGTCCCTACTCAGCAGTGACTTGGATAGGAGCTAAAAGGACTTAAATCTGCATTTTACATATTTAAAATCAATAATAAAATGCCTTGTATTCACATAATCCTGGTTGGCTCATGGGTCTATTTATAAAATGGAGCAGTCAGTTAATATGCCTCTTCAGAATTCAGAGAGCCGTCAGTTGTGGATGTCTGTAAAGTATCTTATTTAGCAGCTTTTTAAGCTTGCTTTTTAGCAGCTCCCTATTAAACCGGACTCTTCCATTCTGCCCAGTTGCAGTGATATGTCATCCTGCCCTAACGTGCCATGGAGCCGCACAGCAAGAATGAGTTGTAACATTCACCCACAGTGTAGTTATGGGGATTTCTCCTTTGTTTCTTCTTGACTGCACAACCATTCATCCTGGATGATTTAGACAGTGGTTTTCAAACTGTGCCTGGGAATCTGGAGGAGTTTCTTTGGGCCCCAGTGTTGGGCTTGGAGAGTGGGAAAGCTGAGTGTATCCCCCTCCCCATACCCCCTGCCCACTTAAGCCAGTTTCATATTTACCATTTTTGTATCTTAGACTTTGGCATTAGATTTCATTTATAAATATTGGAAGATTGAGGGTCTGGGCTGTAGAGGTAACAAACCAATGACTTATTTGGCCTGCAAAGTTTTTGAAAACGCAGCTAGAACATGGCCACCTTGGGCAGGGGATCCCCAACCCGGCTGCGTGCTGGTGGCCACCACCCTGAGTGTTGCTGCGGACATTAGCTGGCTGTGAGAGGCATGGAGCTTGCCCCTGGACATGACTCACTCAGGGAGAGCATCCATGCAGGACATCAGAGCCAATCCCAAGGTTTTCGTTTTAACCCTTAGTTCTGTGTCTCATGCCTACATGAAGTTCTAAGCGAAGCTGCAGACGTGTGGAAACATGGCGAGGTTGGGCCTCATTTCCCCTTGGTCTCGCTCCCAAGGAAGCGCTGAGCAGCTGAGGGAGACGGGCCGCACAGGAGTCTTGGGGTTGCGTGCCGGGAGCAGCCAGGAGCCTCAGGAGTTAGGAAATCAGAGCAGGTTACCGCTGGACACAGAGCTGGAAGCTCACACGGGCCAGCCCTCCGTCTGTGGGGGAAGAGAAAGCCTTCCTCATCGCAGCTTCTAGGTGAAGGACCGGCCCCAGGACACACGCTCCACCCGTGTCTCCACCAAGCCACCTCCACCCTGAGTGCCTGCCCCATCACCCAGCCTTGTTTATCTAGACCATTGCTGATTAATTAACCCCTTGGTTTCTTGCAGGAGACCAGTCAGGGGATGAAAACATTACTCAGATGCTCAAGCGAGCCCACGACTGCCGGAAGACGGCTGAGAACGCCGCCAAGGCCTTGCTCATGAAGCTGGACGGCAGCTGCGGGGGCGCCTTCGCGGTGGCCGGCTGCAGCGGGCAGCCCTGGGAGAGCCTGTCCTCCAACAGCCATACCAGGTAGTCCGCGCTCCTGCCGCGCCGGGTGGGCGTCCACCGGCTCCACTGGCCAAGCTCAAGGACTGCGAGGCTCAAGGGTGGCAGGCTGCGCCCTCCCGAGAGTTGGGATCTGAGTGGGAGAGCTGGAAAGTGCCTTCTCATGTTGCCGCCCAGAGGGAAGGGGGGGGAACCATGTTGCTTTCTGTCCTGTGCCCTTTCCCACTTTGTTCTGCCCTGCATTTCCTAACAGTCCTTGATTTTCAAGAAGCATCTGGGGTGGTGAAGGCCCATGTGCTGCAAATGGTCCTGAAGCATCCAAGCCCCAGACCGCCTCCTAGTTCCAGGCTGCGTTCTCTCCCTTCCTCCTGTGCCTGTGTCCTTCGTAAACCCTTCTCAGGCAACAGGCTTCCCTTCTCCCACCTTTTGCCCTGTAGAGTGAGGCCATATTCATAGCATGTGTTTAGCAGATGCTTAGCATGAACTGGGGTTCAAGTTCAGTATCTGTGAATCTAGAAAACTGAAGCGGGTGCTTGAACAAGATGGGGAGAGAAACAGTGAACACCTTGCTAAGCATAATTTGCTGAAGCGGTTGGATTCCACTGGGTGTGTGTGGAGAGTCATAATGAAACGTTTTCCAATGATCTTCTCATGTCTTGTCACCAAAATCCCTAAAAACATGAATGCCTTCCCTTTTTCTTTCTTTTTTTTTAATTGATTTACAATATTGTGTTAGTTTCTGGTATACAGCTAGTGATTCATATATATCAGATCAGATCAGATCAGTCGCTCAGTCGTGTCCAACTCTTTGCGACCCCCATGAATCGCAGCACGCCAGGCCTCCCTGTCCATCACCAACTCCCGGAGTTCACTGAGACTCACGTCCATCGAGTCAGTGATGCCATCCAGCCATGTGTATATATATATTTCTTCATATTCTTTTCCATTTTAGTTTAATATATAATATTGAATATAGTTTTCTGTGCTATACAGTAGGACCTTATTATTTGTTTATGTGATATATAGTGATTTGTATCTACTAACCCCAAACTCCTAATTTATGTCTCCCACCTCCTTCCCACTTTGGTAGGCATAAGTTTGCTTTCTATGTCTGTGAGTCTATTTCTGTTTCATAAATAAGTTCATTTGTATCATATTTTAGATTCTGCATAGAAGTGATAGCATATATTTGTCTTTCTCTGTCTTACTTCACTTAGTGTGATAATCCCTAGGTCCATCTATGTTGCTGCAAATAGAATGCCTTCCCTTTATGTTCCAGTTCTGTCTAGAAAGTACTTTGTTAGAGATTCTCATGTAATAACCACATCACAAAAGATAGGAAGAGTAATGACCCCATTTTTACAGGTGAGAGAGACTTGGCTCAGAGATGTGTGAGTGGCCTGCGGACATAAAGTCACATAACTGACAGCTCAGAGGGGTGTTCAGACCCAAGCCCAGGCTGTGGCACCAAGCGTATTCTTTTCACTAGGCCAGGTTGGAGCTTATGACTTAAAAAATGCTGTTTGCTTACAGATCAAGCAACCAAAACCACATAAGGGTGTATTCAATCTCAAGGGCAAAAGAAGAAATACTGATGTTTTGTTCGGTACCTGAAGGGAACATAATGATCCCAGCTGTCTCTCCTGCTGGCAGGACCCCGGCTATCCACCCAAGTACAGACTTACCTGTTCTGGACCTGGTGCCTCAGGAAAGGCGACATTCCCAGTAACACACTTGGCCAGGTGCCCACAGACACAAGGGAGTTATTTCCTTTTGACTCCAGCAACAGTTGTCTTATTCAAGGAAGCAAAGCACAGATGATCATTTATTTATTTTCTTTTTTTAAATTTAAATTTATTCATCTTAATTGGAGGCTAATTACTTTACAATATTGTATTGGTTTTGTCATACATCAGCATGAATCTGCCACGGGTGTACCCGTGTTCCCCATCCTGACCCCTCCTCCCACCTCCCTCCCCGTACCATCCCTCTGGGTCGTCCCAGTACACCAGCCCCAAGCATTCTGTATCCTGCATCGAACCTGGACTGGCAATTCATTTCTTGTATGATATTATACATGTTTCAGTGCCATTCTCCCAAATCATCCCAGCCTCTCCCTCTCCAACAGAGTCCAAAAGACTGTTCTATACATCTGTGTCTCTTTTGCTGTCTCATATACAGGGTTATTGTTACCATCTTTCTAAATTCCATATATATGCATTAGTGTACTGTATTGGTGTTTTTCTTTCTGGCTTACTTCACTCTGTATAATAGGCTCCAGTTTCATCCACCTCATTAGAACTGATTCAAATATATTCTTTTTAATGGCTGAGTAATACTCCATTGTGTATATGTACCACAGCTTTCTTATCCATTCATCTGCTGATGGACAAAACCAGATTATTTTGTTTAAACTCATAAAGCAGATGCTCTTCTTAATGACTTTTCCAGATGTAGATAATCTGTAATTTCCACATTCATTTAGAATAGAAATGCAGTTCTCACGTTGTCAGTAAATTCTGTCCTGTTGAATTAGTGAGCACAAGAGTTGGGTTGACAGGAATAGTGTGCTGTTTCAATAGCTTATAAGGGGTTTCTTACAGGTTTTTAGCTCACGCCTCCCCACCCACAAAATAATTATTACCTGCAAAATATATAAATAAAAATAATACTTTAATCTAAGTCAGATTCAAATGTAGAGCCAGGCAGGAGTGGGAACATTTTCTCTCCAGCCCTTCAGTGGAGACTGTAAGGGTGAATATTGCTTAGAAATATTTTAATGTATAGATGAGCCTTGATTTTGAGACAGTCTTCTTCAGTTCAGTTCAGTCACTCAGTCGTGTCCAACTCTTTGCGACCCCATGAATTGCAGCACGCCAGGCCTCCCTGTCCATCACCAACTCCCGGAGTTCACTCAAACTCACTTCCATCGAGTTGGTGATGCCATCCAGCCATCTCATCCTCTGTCGTCCCCTTCTCCTCCTGCCCCCAATCCCTCCCAGCATCAGAGTCTTTTCCAATGAGTCAACTCTTCGCATGAGGTGGCCAAAGTACTGGAGTTTCAGCTTTAGCATCATTCCTTCCAAAGAACACCCAGGACTGATCTCCTTCAGAATGGACCGGTTGGATCTCCTTGCAGTCCAAGGGACTCTCAAGAGTCTTCTCCAATGCCACAGGTCAAAAGCATCAATTCTTCGGTGCTCAGCTTTCTTCACAGTCCAACTCTCACATTCATACATGACCACTGTAAAAACCACAGTCTTGACTAGATGGATCTTTGTTGGCAAAGTAATGTCTCTGCTTTTCAATATGCTATCTAGGTTGGTCATAACTTTCCAAGGAGTAAGCGTCTTTTAATTTCATAGCTGCAATCACCATCTGCAGTAATTTTGGAGCCCAGAAAAATAAAGCCTGACACTGTTTCCCCATCTATTTGCCACGAGGTGATGGGACCAGATGCTATGATCTTCGTTTTCTGAATGTTGCACTTTAAGCCAATTTTTTCACTCTCCTCTTTCACTTTCATCAAGAGGCTTTTCAGTTCCTCTTCACTTTCTGCCATAAGGGTGGTGTCATCTGCATATCTGAGTTTATATTTCTCCCGGCATTCTTGATTCCAGCTTGTGCTTCTTCCAGCCCAGCATTTCTCATGATGTATTCTGCATAGAAGTTAAATAAGCAGGGTGACAATATACAGCCTTGACGTACTCCTTTTCCTCTTTGGAACCAGTCTGTTGTTCCATGTTCAGTTCTAACTGTTGATTCCTGACCTAAGAAGCTTAATTTGAGGTGATGTATTTCTGTAGATTGAGATTGCTCAGAACATAGTTTCTATTTGCAAGGATGACCTCGTTAAAGATTGCCCGTATGAATTAAATTCAGTCTTAAACAGATCTTCCCATCAAAGTACAGAGGGCTTACAGAGGTCAGATTTCACTCAATTCTCCTTAAAAATTCCCTTTCACATTCCCACCCAAATCAGAGCTGCTCATTGGGTACAAAGGAACCACACGCCAGGCATTCATGTGGCAGCACACATTCCTGGGACCTGACACAAGCAGCTTGCTGATTATGTTCAGTGCGGCTCAGGAAAAAAAGTACCCCCAAAAAAGAAAAGTCCCAAACCACCAGACGCTTTCATAATTATAAGTGATTTTGTTTGTAAATCTTGGCGTTCCACCCAGCCTTCCCAGCTTGTCAAGATTACGGACGAAAGACAGACTGGAGGCCTCCGAGGTGGAGCTGTATGTGGCTCCGCCAGTCCCCTCCCCTCCCGCTGTAGCCAGCTGGCAGAGAGACTTCTAATCAGAGTGCCAGCCATTGGTCCCCCAGGTCTCAGGAAAGGAATGCTGAGTGCCAGGCTTCAGACTGGTAGTACACAGCAGCTCCCGATAGCTGAAAAGTCGTGGTTTTGGAACCGAGCAGCGGAGGGGCGGTTGCCAGGGAGGACAATGCACATGTAACCAGCCCAACGGCTGACTCCGTGGTCAGGAGCCCAGAGATGCTGCTCTCGCAGTTTTGAAACACTTTTTTTTTTTTTTTTTTCTTGTAAAACTACAGCTGCGGCCTCATTAGAAAATATAATTGTCTTAACAGAGTAACCAGGTAATGTGGGTTGCCTGGAAAGCTTTATCAGTGTATCACAGCAGTGAGGCAAGTGGACTAAACTGCTAAGAAATGAGAATGGGAATTCTTAGTCAGACCTGCTCTTTTTGTCAAGCATTACACTTTCAGCTCATTGGTTAGAAGCACGATCATTGATCTAAATCTACAATAGGACAAGGGGCCAAGACAGCATCAGCCACAGCAAGTCTGCCCTTTTGGAGGCTGGGGTCCCTTCTCTCCTGCCAGCAGGTGCTGATCCTGTGAGGCTGTGATTGCAGCCTTGCATTTAGCTTGGGAAACACCCAGGGAACTGGGGTTCCACCTGGCTGACCACTCACACTGAGGCCTGCTCCCTCGGTTCAAATGGAGAGTAGTGGAGCAGCAGAGGTGCCCAGCCCTCACCTTCCAAGATCTAAGATGAAGTTTCCCTGGAACAGAAAGAAAGACTGAGCAGAGTGGAATTGTGTCCACTGAAAGGGAGAATGGACTTGAAGCAGCCGTCCAGTTAGGATAAGCCTGTGCACCCCCTGCAAATCAGCTACCTTCCAGGAATGAGAGACTCGATCTGACTGTCAGAGTAGGCACGTCTACTTCCCTCTGAAAAAAGAGGTGCTTTCCCCACCCAAGTACCAGGAGAGTCTATCTGGAGTCTTTGGGACTTAGGCTTAGGAGTGCTCATCAGTTCTAAAGTCCAGCTCAGACACAGTCCTCCACATGATAGCGTGGTGTGCAGGCCTCCTGCAGAAATGTCCTGTCACTTATCATTTAGCTTCTGTGGGAACTAGAGAGTTGAAACGCTTTCCCTTTCCTTAAGACTTGCTGATTCCCAAAAAATGATATGCTCATTGTATTCAAAGTAAGCTTAACAACTGAAATCCAAGCATTACATAAAATTCCCCATGTGAGGACCCTCACTGAAAACAATATGGCGCACAGGCTGGAGAGTGTCTTCACAGATTCAGCCGCCCATTTTTTAATTACCTGCTAGCCCCTCGGTTGCCAGTGGCAGACGCATACTCAAATCTGGGGGTGGATATCGGGTCTCCCACACAGGAGCCGTGGACCCAGGCTGAGGGCAGAGGGCTCGGATGAGCAGGAGAACTAGACTTCACCTGGGTCCTGTGGCCCCCACACCTCCCTGCTGCAGGCCACTCCCCAGACGACAGAAAACCCGCACACCACCTCCATCAGTACACTGGGCTGACTGGTTTCACTGGCGTCAAGTAAGAAAATCCTAGTAAGGAACATCTTGCCCAGCTGGGCTCAAGTACCTCCCCAGTTATCTGTGGTCATGGCGGTTTCCACAGGAGCCTCGGGGGCAAAGAGAAGGGGAGGGTCCCAGGAGAAGGGGCAGGGTTGTGTCATCAGCAGACCGACACATGGCATCTTTAAAAATGTGACTCCATCTCATTTTACCCCGAAAAGGATCCTGTTTATTGGACTCTCGTGAATCTTGCCCTTTCCCTTCCCTTTCCCCTTAGTGTTGTTATATGTTTAGGCATCTCTGTGTGTGCCATTCTTCTCAGTAGTAGCTTCCCTGGTGGCTCAGCTGGTAAAGAATCCGCCTGCAATGCAGGAGACCCCGGTTCAATTCCTGGGTCAGGAAGATCCACTGGAGAAGGGATAGGCTACCCACTCCAGTATTCTTGAGCTTCCCTGGTGGCTCAGATGGTAAAGAATCCACCTGCAATGCAGGAGACCTGGGTTTGATCCCTGGGTTGGGAAGATCCCCAGGAGAAGGTATAGGCTACCCACTCCAGTGTTCCAGCCTGGAGAATTCCATGGACAGAGGAGCCTGGCAGGCTGCAGAATGGGGTTGCAAAGAGACAGACACGACTGAATGATTTTCACTTGTTGGATGTTCTTACTTGTTGACTTCCCTGGTGGCTCAGATGGTAAAGCATCTGTCTACAATGCGGGAGACCCGGATTCGATCCCTGGGTTGGGAAGATCCCCTGGAGAAGGAAATGGCAATCCACTCCAGGACTATTGCCTGGAAAATCCCATGGACAGAGGAGCCTGGTAGGCTACAGCCCATGGGGTCGCAGAGAGTCAGACACGACTGCGCGACTTCACTTTCACTTTCACTATTATAATACTGCTGCGGTCTCCACCCTGTCCTTGTATCTGTGCCCCTGATGCAGTTTCTATGGGATCAAGTCTGAGAAGTAGAAGGTGCTGGCTCAAAAATGACTATTATTTCAAATGTCAACTAGTGCCACACACCTCCCCATACACGATCCAGCAACTGTGTGAGCACCTCTGCCTCCTTTGCTGAAACTGGATAATATACATTTTAAAAATTTGGTCAATCTCTAAGCAAAAAAAAAAATACCCTTAATATTTTACTTTGTACCTCTTAATTATTAATGACGTTGGAAATCATTTACAGTCATCCCTCGATATCCTCGAGGGATTGGTTCTGGACCTCTGTGGATACCAAAGTTCAAAGATGCTCAAGTCCCTTGTGTAAAACATTGTAATACTTGCATTAGAACCTACACACATCCTCTCATATATTTTAAATCATGTCTAAGTTACTTATATAATACCAAATATAATGTAAAAGCTATGTAAATAATTGTAAATAAAATGTAAATGCTATGTAAATAGTTGCCAGCACATGGCAAATTGAAGTTTTGCTCTTTGGAACTTCCTGGATTTTTTTTCTTTTTTTTTTTTTCTTTTATTCTCAAAAATTTTACACCTGAGGTTGGCTAACTCCGCAGATGCAGAATTCATAGATAGGGAGTGCTGACTGTAAAGTGTTTAATTTTTTTAATGTCAGAGAAATTATTAGCAGCAGTGGAAGTATCAGATCTATGTGGTGGTTATCTCCGTATGTTATCAGCAACCAAATCAGGAGCAGGTTAATATTTGTTTTAGAGATGCCTGGTTTCCAACACTATCATAACAGCACCTTATAAATAGCTGCAGAAATATCATCTGTCTCCTAACTGTGTCGCTCATTTTGCCTTCCACTGTCAGCTAAGTTTCTGAAAGCAGAAAGTGCTTGAGGACTGTAGTTATCTGCTGGCAGGTTTTACGTACCCGTATAATCTCAGAGGATCCGTTCCAGGACTCACCACGGATTCCTCCAACCCCCATCATAAATGTAATACTATATATATATATATATATATTTTTTTTTTTTTTAATTCCCGGCTGCGCTGAGTCTTTGTTGCTTTGCTCGGGCTTTCTCTAGTTGCAGCAATCAGGAGCTACTTTTCATTGCCTTGCGCGGGCTTCTCATTGCAGTGGCTTCTCTTGTTGCAGAGCACAAGCTGTATGTGTATGGGCTTCAGTATTTGCATCTCACAAGCTCTGGAGCGTAGGCTCTGTACTTGGGGCGTGCAGAATTAGTTGCTTCATGGCATGTGAGATTTTCCGGGACCAGGGATCAAACCTGTGACTCCTACATTGGCAGGCGGATTCTTACCCACTATGCCAGGCAAGTCCTATAGAACTATATTTATTTTTAAAAGATCCAGGTATGAGTGGTCTGCACAGTTTAAACTTGGTGTTTGAGCATCAGCTCTATTTTTTTTTTTGGAAAATTTTTCCTGCCTGAACCACTTCTAGAGAATTCTTATAATCATGTGAGAGCATCCGGACCTAGGAAGTTTGGGCTGTGTTGAGTATTTTTACTCCTTTGTGACAAAGAATTGTCAGAAAGGGGGTAGGGCATAGGTGGATACCCAGCACAACATTGAAAGGTTCAAGCAGTTGTTGACAGGCTCAAGTTTCTGCTCAGAGAAGTGGGGCCCAATGTCACCTGGCCTGACCCCTGCCACCCTTCAAATAAATTGTAAATGCTCAGCAGCTAGAAGGCCCCCCGGTGGCACGTGGTGAAAGTGAGATTGTAACTGGGAGCCATGTAAGACATTGAGAAAAACTTTAGGAGGAATCCATCTCTGGTTTTCAAGACAAAAGAAATGTTCTTTTCTGCCAAGACAAGATGAGGAAGCTGGAAAAAAAAGATGGGGTTTTTTTCCCTATAAAGCAAGAGGGGAAGTTGTCTTGAGGACAAGCAGCAGACACAGTGCAGAGGGACAGAAAAGAGGCCATCTGAACTCCACTCTTGTATCCAGTCCCACCGCGATCAGGCAGGCAGGGGGTGGGGGCCCCAGGCCGGCCAGCAAGCGCTCCCCTCGCTGGAGGCCCCCATGCGGGCAGCGAGCGGACGTCCCGCAGGCCACTAATGGACTCGGAACCGAGCCAGCCGAGGGGAGCACAAGCAGAGCATCAGGGAAAGGAGAAACCCACGCAACCTGGCCTGGCTCCTGGAGAAACCAGAGCAAAACACCGGGCTTTCCTTCATCTGCCCCTCTCGCACCATCCGTCTCACCCTGGAGAGGAGGAGCCCAGCTCCCTCGGACAGTGACGTATCCCCCCTTGACAGCTGTGCTCATCCTGCGGTCCTCCTGCATTCCCAGCCCGAGGGTTAATGGCTGACTTGCCCCCCGCCCGGCAGTGGCAGCCAGCTCTCTGGAGACGGCGCCTTTGTCTAAAGGAGGCTGAGAAAGGGCCGTGGCCTCCCCTCCACCCAGCGCTGTCAGAGCCATATTCCGGGTAGGGCCGTGAAAGCACAGAGCAGAACTGTAATGAGCCTCGCCTGATCCGTTGCCCGCTGGGGTGTCCTGGAAGGAGAGGGAAGCCGCCCGGAGGGGCTGCCGGGCTGGGTGCTTATCTGGAATTAAACTTTCCCCTGGAAAAGCATTACAGCCCTGAGCTTTCCACAGGGGTAGAGACTGGAGGGGAGACCTTTTGCCCTTCTTTTCTGTTTCTTTCTCTTACTGGGGAGCACCAGTCCTGCTAAACAGAAAATATGCCAACATACTAACCTTTCAGGGCCTGCAGAATATTTGGAGAACTCTCTAGGTTCTACTGTCCTTTGAGTATTGAAGTAGTTTTTTAAATTTTTACTGAGGTATATTTGATTTATCATGCTGTGTTAATTACTGCTGTAGAGCAGAGTGACTCAGTTATACATACATATCCATTGTTTTCCACTACTGTTTATCACAGGATATTGAATATAGTCCCCTGGGCTATATAGTAGCACCTTGCTGTTTATCCATCCTATATACACCAGTTTTATATATCTGTATGTATTATGTATAATATATATATAAACCATACAGTTTATCCATTCTGTATACACCAAACGCACAGTGCTTCCCTCTCCCACCCCTCCTCCTTGGCAACCACCAGTCCATTCTCTATGTCCCTGTTTCCATTTCATCAGTTCAATTCAGTCACTCAGTTGTGTCTGACTCTGCGACCCCATGGAAGCCTATCTGTTTCATAGGTGGGTTCATTGGTGTCCCACTTCAGATGCCACATATAAGTGATATGGTATTTGTCTTTCTGATTTGCTTCACTTAGTATGATAATCTCTAGTTGCGTCCACATTGCTGCAAATGGCATTATTTTGTACTTTTTGATGGCTAATATTTCATTTTATACACACACACCCCATATCTTCTTTATCCATTCGTCTGTTGCTTCCATCTCTTGGCTATTGTAAACAGTACTGCTATGAACATAGGGGTGCGTGTATCTTTGTGAATTATAGTTTTGTCCAGATACGTGTCCAAGACTAGGATTGCTGAATCATATGGTAATTCTGCTTTTAGGTTTCTGAGGCATCCCTGTACTGTTTACCACTGTGGCTGCACCAACTTACGGTCCCACCACTTAGGTAGGGGAGTTCCCTTTTCTCCACACACTCACCAGCATTTACTATTTGTAAACTTTTTGATGATGGCCATGCTGACCGGTGTACGTTACCTTCAGTTTGTAGGAAATATCTTTTTTTAAGTGACAGGAATCAGGGGGTACCTCCAGGATGTTCTGTGTCTTTTTTTAAATTATGTATTTATTATACATGGTTGCACTGGTTCTTCACTGCTGTGAGTGGGCATTCTCTAGTTGTGGAGAGAGGGGCTGCTCTCCAGTTGCAGCACACGGGCTTCTCCTGGTGGTGGCGTCTCTTGTTACGGAGCACAGGCTCTAGGTTCGTGGGCTTCCGCAGTTGCAGCCCGTGGGCCCCGGCGTTGCGGCAGGGGGGCTTAGCTGCTGTGCGGCATGTGCAGGCCTCCCAGACCAGGAGTGGAAGCTGTGTCCCCTGCGCTGGCAGGAAGCCTCCCGTCTGCTGCACCACCAGGGAAGCCCAAGTGTGTTGCATTTCTAAAAAGGCATTTCAAAGAAGACATGAAAAAAAGCCACCCAGGTATTAGTTTATCTCTGGGTTTTCTGTATATTTAAAATTTTCCAAAGTGACTTTTCATAAAAAGAAGTTGTAAAGTGAACTTCTTGTGGCGAGTCTCAGCTTCATGGGAGAGGATTTTCCTACCTGAAGCCTTCTCCCCACTCACTGGAAAAAAAGTGTTGCTATTTCCCAGCACCGTGCTGTCTAAACATGCCGTGTCTGGGAGGACATCTCCTCCCTCAGTCATGTGGAATGCGCTGTGAACACTGCCACCACTTCAGTTCACTCTAATTTTGCTCACGTGTGGAACCTTAGGCCATAGGCATCTGTCCCTCCACACTGTGTTGACAATCCACGCAGGCGAGCTCTGAGTCCTCCTGGGTGATTCTTTGTGAGGCATGCCTGTCACCGAGCTTTACTGAAGAAGGCTGAGGTGCTGAGGGGGGGACCCTGTCTCCTCAAGACGAGTCACTCTTGGACAGCTGTCATCCACAGACACCCCGCTGGCTCCCCGCGCCCTCTGCTGGCAGTACTGGTTGCTGTTTCATGCTTCCCTTGCTCTGCTTTGTTTATGACGTCGCACCTGAAGCGTTCCAACTGGAGGGCGTTGCTGCTTGTCCCGTCTCATCCTTTTTAAAATACAGCTTGAGAACACAGCATTGATTGATGAATAATTTTTAACCTCCTTCCTGTCTTCTCAGCTTCCACCTTCTCTCCAGAGCTTGTTACAATAGCCCCCAAAGGGGTTCCCTGTCTCTGACCTTGCCTCCCTGCATCCCACCTCAGCACAGCAGACAAAGGGAGCCTGTTAAAATGTAAGGTGAATCCTGTCACTGCTCTAGTACAGACCCTCCGGGGGCTTCTAAATCTAATTCTGGAGAGAAAACACAACCCTATGAGGCCCTATGAGACCTGGCATTCTGCCCCACACTCTCTGACCAGCTCTCCCCCCTCACCTCCAATGGACACGTGTAAGTAACCATCACCACCTCTAACGAGGTGTTGTGTGTTGGTCAGACTGATCTCGCTCCGTCCTGATGGAGTCAGGGGTGGTAGGGGGCCCCAGAGAGTCTGTGGTAATCGGGAGCTTTTATGCTGGCCGGAGTTCTCTGACTTGAAGACTACCAGAGCCCTAGGGAATCCTCTTCCTCATGTGTGTGGACTACCATCCCTTCCACCCTTCCCTCCCTGGAAGCCTCAACTTCTTGATAATGTGTCACAGACAAGAATGGGACGTTCTTGTCACATCGAGGTTGTGAGGAGATTTCATCTGCTGACTGGGGGCCTGTTAGCCCTGTTGCTGTGAGGTGAGGAGGGCAGGCCTGGGCTCGGAGCAGTGGAACAGCCTGCGGATACCAGTCCCTGCTCCTGGCTCAGCACCTCACAATGGAAATCTTGGGGAGAGGCGACGTCAGCCTAGGCCCAGCTGCACCAGGTTCCAGCCACGAAATGTCTCAGAACCTCCACTTCAAGTTCTGTAACGGCAGAGATGATGATGCCAAGCTGGCCTGTTTGATGACAGCTAAATAGGCCGCTTGTTTATCTGCCATCTTTCCAAAGCCAGTTCCATGCGGGCTATGTCCAGTGCAGGGGCGTCCAGAGAAACCCCTGTAGGTCTTGAGAGCCAGGCTGCAGTTTTCTTGTGCTGCTCACCCTGCCGTGGGACTCTGGAACCCACAGAAACATGCCTGTCACATTCCCGGGGCTCGGGCCTAGGTGCTCCTTAGGACAGCCAGCCCCTGCTTAGCATTCCCACAGTGTGGGTGGCCAAGGGCCCCTCAGACCAGCCTGTGTCCCTGTGAAGGATTTATATTCATCCATGATGGGGGAGGAACTGCCGCGGAGGCCTGGGGGCGCCCTGCTTTCCGAGCTGTGGCAATACTACCCACAGAAGTTGCCCCCACTGCCCTTCTTTCCCACAGAAGGTGCCCCCACTGCCCTTCTTTCCGGCTCCCGCCCCCTGGGGCGCCGTCAGCGGCCTGGGGCGTGTGTATGCACAGTGCGTGTGCGCGCACAGTCTGCAGGTCATACTACAGATACTTTGTTCTTCACCTCGCTCTGTTCCTTTACCGTATCCCTTTTGTTAAGTCTTGTCTAAAAGCACCCTATTTTGTTTCATTTTTAATTTAAACTTTTTATTTTTTATTGGGGTATAGCTGATTAATATTATGATAGTTTCAGGTGAACAGCGAAAGGACTCAGTCATACATATATGTGTATCTATTCTCCCCCAAACTGCCGTCCCTTCCAGGCTGCCACATAACATTGAGCAGAGTTCCCTGTGCTATACAGGAGGTCCTTGTTGGTTATCCATTTTTAATATAGCAGTGTGTACAACTATTCTTATGACATATTTTTCATCCTGTTTCCTCAAACTCTCTCCACCATTGTCATAATTATTTCCATAATGTCTACGTAATTTTCTTCTTTTTGATATATACTGTAATTCACTAAACCTTATATTCCACGAAACATCTTTGTATGTGTGTATCTTTTTGCTTCTGTGGAATTGTTTCCTTAGAATTCATTTCTAGAGTCCACATATTGTCTTAAAGGGTGTAGACATTTCCGATATTCTTCACATCGTTTCTTTCCCAAAAGGTGGTATCGATGTCCAGTGCTAGGAAGAATGCTTTTTGGTGTTGATGTTTTGGCATACCAGCCAGGTGCTATTGGGAGAGGAGGGTGTGGAGAAGAATGAGGAGGAAAAGAACTGTTAGCAGTCACTGGAGATGCAGTGAGGTGGTTTGTTTTGTCTTCTCAGCACGACCAGCTCCACAGCCAGCAGCTGTGACACGGAGTTCACTAAAGAAGACGAGCAAAGGCTGAAGGACTATATCCAGCAGCTCAGGAACGACAGGGCAGCGGTCAAGCTGACCATGCTGGAGCTGGAGAGCATCCACATCGACCCTCTCAGCTACGACGTCAAGCCCCGGGGAGACAGCCAGCGACTAGACCTGGAAAATGCGGTGCTGATGCAGGAGCTCATGGCCATGAAGGTATCCGTGGCAGGGGGCGGGGAGGCCTTTTCTCAAACCCTCATCCCCTGCACTCCACTATCATCAGGAGGAAACATAAAAAGGCCCCTCGAAGGCTGGTCAGCCATCCGTGTTCAGTTGCCTCTCCACAGGAGGACAGCCAGAACCTCGTGTGTAGACAGGAGTGGTTTCAGTATGTCCGGGGTCCCTCGAGCTGGAAGTGCTCCAAGAGAGGTGCCCTGAGCTCTAGAGAAGCCTCAGGGGGTCCCAGGCCAGAATGGAGCACCTAGTCCCCAGGAGAAGCCAGAAGAGGCCTCTGCGGGGTGAAACAGCCTCTGATCGGTCTCCAGAATGCTTGCGGGTGCTTCCCGGGTGGATGCTGATGTTAAGGTGAGGCGGGGAGAACAGGGAGAGGCCAGGGCAGCGTTTGGACAGGAGCCCTGGTTTCCTGACCTGCTTGTCCGTTTGGTGCTGTGTGGGGCACCAACAGCCACCTTCCCCATCACACCCCAGGCGCCAGTTCGCCCTCGGTGGAGTTCTTGTCTTCTGGGTGGTCCTGGGTCGTCCTGGGTAGAGATATCCCTGTAGATACTTGTGGCCTTAGACCTGCTCGGACCTGCAGGTTTCAGAGGTTTAGGACTGGTCTTTGTTATATTCTTGGCTGAGAGTTCCTGTTGTTCATTTATGCATCCTTCAGGTTTGTCATCTGATTCCTCAAAGGAGGCTTTTCTTTGCTTTTCTCACCCAAAACCTGAGTGAGGACACACGTGGCCTGGCCGCCCCTCCAGGAGGCAGCCTTCAAGTCTCCTCTGCGAGCTAGTGCTCCCGTCGGGCTCCCCCGCCCGGCTGCCCGCCCCGCCCTTGTGCAGGTGCTGAAAGCCCAGGTCCTGGGCCCCCTCCCCACCCGAGGCCTCAGGGACCGGCACTGTGGCTGCCTCATCTTTCCTCTTGGGCGAACGCCCGCTTCATCTCCGGCACCCACGCATTCATCTCTCCTTCTCTCAAGCTTGCGTCTGTGTGTTGTTCTGGGCGTGACTGTCCACATTAGCTCAGGAAACAGTGTTGCCAGCACCTTAAGAATCCTGTTTCTAGTGGCAAAAGATGAGACGGTTCAGTGTGTGGAAACACCTTTCATCCTGGTTTTATGTCATCGTCAGGAAAGGTTTGCATCGTCTTTTGAGCAGTTACTTGGCACATTGCCTTCTCCATGGCTAATACTGTCCCTGAGTATAACTAGCCGTGCTGGGTGCCCTCCAGGTGTTTCCCCACACTGGAGCTGAGACCATCTCCTCCCGGGTCTGGCTTACCCAAGACAGCACAGCAGGCCTGTGGCTTGTTAGCTCAGAAGAGGGTCACTTCAGGGGTGACCGCAGTCAGTGAGTGACTTGGTGAATCCCTCCTGAGGGATTCAGTGTATGAAGTGACTCAGCGTATGAAGAATCCTTTTAAGTAGGATCACAGAAAGACCTGGGGAGACTGACCAGGTGTTCATGGGGTGGGGGACTGTAGCTTGGTGCTTACCTGGCCTCTGAGCTGGATGTCGTGGGTTCAAACTCAGGCTCCATAATTTACGCAGTATGGGGGCTGAAAAGAGATTGTGGGCTCTGCTCACCTCAGTGTCCCATCCATGAATGGAGATATTCATAGTACCTAGCTCAGGGTGAGAGGACTTAATGAGCTGCTTAGTATAACCATTTAAAGCGGGGTTACATGCTCAGTAAATGCGAGTGCTTCTCACTGTCCAGGAGAGCACTGTCCCATTTTGGGGTCACTTCTTACTCTTCACAGCAAACTCTCCTTTGACTTCTCCAAGGTACGTCAAGAAGTGACCTGATGAATAGTCACCTGAGGAGGGCTCTGCTTCCATGGATTTTATTTGGGCCCTGAAGCTGATAGGACCTGGGGCCAGTGTCACTGCTGTGGGTGCTTCCGAGCTGCCCAGCGTGGCTGCAGGACCCAACTGCCATGAGGGTGATGATATTCATGGATTGGTGTCATGGAAAATGGGAAAGGAAACGGAATTTAGAAGGGACCTAGTCAGAGGCTTCAACCTCTTTGATGCGGGTTAGCCTCTGCCTACCAGAAAACTGGCCTCCAGTAAGGCGAGTATGACCACTGGGGAAGAGGAGGTGGAATCTCCTGGTTGTTCGAAAGATGCTCCTTAGTGTGAGCCAAAGCCTGCAGGCCTATCCCTTCTACCTGTTGATCTCGGTTCTGGTGCACAGTGGCAAGCCCGTGGCGTGGTGCGGGAGTGTGGAGACAGCCGTCCAGTCTCCCCTGGGGCTTGGCCCCCCCACAACAGCTGCCAAGTGACACCTCCCGCGGGGCCTCGCGGGGCGGTCAGCGGCCCTGCTGTCACCCCACCAGCCCCTCATACGCTCTGTGCCCCGCAGGAGGAGATGGCCGAGCTGAAGGCCCAGCTCTACCTCCTGGAGAAGGAGAAGAAAGCCCTGGAGCTGAAGCTGAGCACACGAGAAGCCCAGGAGCAGGCCTACCTGGTCCACATCGAGCACCTCAAGTCTGAGGTGGAGGAGCAGAAGGAGCAGCGCACGCGGTCCCTCAGCTCCACCAGCAGCGGAGGCAAGGACGCGGCCGGCAAGGTAGGGCGGCCCGGGCTCAGCCTCCCCTCCTGCAGAGCCACACTCACTGCCCTCAGCTTCCTTATCTCCAGAGGAACTGCAGCCATTCTAGAGATCTGAAAGACAGGGACGTTTTGAGTGCAAAGAAACCAAGTCCACATTTTTTCAAACCTCACTTTATAAAGCAGGTAAAGCATCTCATAGATCACGGTCTCATCTGGGCAGTGGCCTGTGCAGTGGTCCAGGAGGCCGGTACTCATCCCACCTCCTCCTCTTGGCCCGTGTGATCATCGGTGTTGATCACGTGGTACTGATCGCCACACGTGTCATCTCCCCTGAGTCTCATGACTCTCGGGAAGCAAGAGTTATCCCCATTTACATGAGAAAAATGAGGTTTAAAAGATGGGGGTGTGGCTCACAGCTGGTAAATGGCAGAATCAGGATTTAACTCCAGTCTGGCCCACTCTGGTCCTCTTCCTCTCGTGTGTTTCCTCCTCAGCTTCCTTCAGGTGGAAGGCAGGAGGTGGCCTGAGGCAGAGGAGGAGGAAGGCGAGCCCTGAGTTACCCCGAGGAGCGCAGAGTGTGGGCTGCCGGTGGCATCATCTTGCAAACTCACACTTTCATTAGCCCTCAAGTCTTTTTTTCTAGAATTCAAGCTCATTCCATCATCCTCTATCGCAGAATAATTCCAAACACTGCCTTGGAGAAAAAAAATAGTCTAGACCCTAAAGAAAGACATCCTTCGCTGCAGGGTCCTGGAATTGCGTGCATGCTGATTTCTGTTCCTGATGAACGTCAGCTTCTTCTGACCCATTGTCTCTGGCCCAGGACTGCGGGTGTGCAGTGACTTGCTGCTCTGTGAGTGGCCCCTCATGGCCCAGGCGCAGGGGCATCTTCACTAGAGAAGTGTCCCTAAGAAGAAAGCCCCTTGCCGATGATGTGTGGCAGAGAATGGTTCCCCTAGACAGCTAAGAACTGTGCTGCCTGCTCCAGAGACCATAGCTTCCCTCTGCCCACTCTCACCTACAAGGTGCCAAGGGAGCTGGGGTTGCAGCACCCAGTGGGGCTGCTCTCCCAAGGCCCTGCTGCTTCTCAGTCATCCATTCCTGTGATGGATGTGGTGTGGTCCAGGCAAGATGCTGGAGATAGTTCCAGGATTTTAGCTTCCAGTGTGGGACACCAGTGGGCAAATAGATGATCACAACAGAGGACACAACATCCAGAGTGCAAAGATCAATGCCCAGTGCGAGGGGAGGCCACAGGCCAGGCCCGCGATCCAGATTTGGAGCTTAGGGGCAGGTTTCCTGAACACAGACCCAGTGGAGAGTGGGTGCAAGCCCGATAAAGAGGCCAGGAAGGACGCGGAAGTCTGCCGTGGACCGATGGAGCAGCACAGGCCAAGCCCAGGGGGAGGAGGGGTTGATGTGTTGGCTGGAGAGACCTACCTGCTGCGCCGTCCTGGGCACGGGGAGGGATCGCAGAGGGCCTTTTGCAGGGAGTGACGTGACAGTCTGAGCTTGGGAAAGGTCACCATGGGGTGCACCCTGAGACCACATGCCAGTGCCTGAGGGCTCTGACCATGGGGTGGGCAGCAGTGCTTCTTCACACGGGAGAATCTGGGGCTCACAGACACGGCTTGTCCATTCTGTGGCAACGGCTTCAGAATCTACGCACAGCCCTTTGAGTTTGTGAGCCGTCACTCTGGGACAGAGCTCCTGTGTTTGCGTATGTACTCTTAGGGTGGGGTGGAAGTGGACTTACCGAGCTCTTGCCAGGAGGCCCATGACCTGAGCATTTTCCCCTGGTTCTTAGTATTTATTTTGACTGGGAGAAGCACTGTATTCTGTGGAACAGCTCCAGAAAACAGAAATCTCTTTGACGTAGAACACCAGATGATTTATTTTTATTTTTTTACATTAGAGTACAGAGCTTTTATAAAAGTACCCTGTGTTGTTCAGGTAATGAAATTAGAGTAAGCTGATTATTTTGTCTTTCAAAAATTAGACTCATTTACTCTATCAATAACATCTCCCTTCTGGGCTATTCATTTGGTCTTATCTGTTGGTAGATGAAGCAAACAGTCGAGCAGAGGCTGGAGCCAGATAGTCAATATTTTAGGATTTTGGGGTCATACAGATTCTGCCACACCTATGTAACTCTACCATTGCAAAATTGTCTCTTCCTTACTGCGAAGGAAGAGACAATACAGAGGCACATGGCTAGGTTCTAACAATGCTTTATTTATAGACACTGAAATTTGAATTTCATGATTCCTACATATCATAAAATAGTCCTTTGATTTCTTTCCCTTGATTTTAAAAATAGAAGCATAATTCTTACTCTGTGGGCCTTAATAAAAACAGGTGGCCAGCCAGACTGGAGTTTAGAACACCTATTCTTGCTTCGAGGTAGGGAGGTGGTTGGGTGTCATGCTTGGTTTAAAACTTGCCTTCAGCCAACAGGCTGGGTCCCACAACTTGACCAAATCACATTAGGTTTTTTCAGTTCTTGTCTGTGTGCAGCAGAGATTACTAGACACGCTCGGTGAGCAGCACTGGGTAAAACAAAGCTGGCCCTGTCTTTAAGAAGACACGTCAGCCCCGCAGGGGAGTCGATGTACTCACAGAGGGTGTTGGACTCTGGAGAGATTGCAGAGCTGGTCAGTGGCGGCTCGGGGCTGCAAGACACCAGGTGGAGCGGAGGGAAGAGAGCAGAGCTGGGGGCTGGAGGAGGGCTCAGACGCGGTGCTGTCCTCCTGAGCCCCGGGGGGTGTGGCGCATCTATGCGGGCAGGCGGAGGCCCCCCCCCCCCGCCTCCTGTCACCTGGGCTTCCAGCCCTGGGCCCCTGACCTCTTGGAGCGCTCACCCATTGAGATGCAGCCTTCTGTCTACATTCTGTCTCGAGTAACAGGTCACAAGCTTTTTCTTCTGGAGCCTGGGTTGTAGTAAATCCTCAGGAAGTATCTGCTGAACACATTATTAGATGAGCACTGTCCCCCTCTGCTTATTCCACAGCAGAGCAACTGCTCTCCGTCTGTATGCAGACAGCGGCCGCTCAAATGGGCACAGTCACGGTGTTATGAATGGACTGTGCTCCATGCCGGATTTAGGCCTTCTCTAAAGGCTCTTACGAGTCCTGATCTGTAAAACAGGAGGAGTTGGGTTAGGTGATGTCAAAGTTCCTGTCTCATGCCAAGATGCACTTCCATTTTCCTCCCCTTCTCCCAGGTTTTCTAGATGATTACCTGGACCCAGTGAAGCCCCTCAATCCAGAGGAGACTGGATTTCTCCCCGGAGGGTGTGGGATGGGGGCAGGGACCACACAAACATGTGTTTCCCACGTGTCTTTCGTGAGTGACAGGAGTGCTGACCTGAGTGGGCGTCCTGGTTCCGCGGAGTCCTCGCAGTGACTCAGGACAGCATCACTTCCCTGTGCGTTGGGTCCTCCTTGGCCAGGAGGGGATACTGACAGTGTCTGCTGCAGAGGGCCGTCATGGTGGTCAGACAAGGGAACTCGTGTGTGTAACCTGGGCGCCCGCGAGTGCTCGGGACGTGGGGCAGCCTAGGTGCGCTGCAGGCGCTCGGCCGGGGCGCCCTGCAGCTCTGCTCACCTCCCGCTCTTCCGTTGGCGCCCTCAGCTCAGCCGCATGCCTGACCCGGTGCTTTGCGTCCTCAGGAGTGTCCAGATGCCGCCTCCCCTGCCCTGTCCCTGGCCGAACTGCGGACGGCGTGCGGTGACAGCGAGCTGGCCACAGAGTTTGCGAACGCCATCCGTCGGTAAGCACACTCAGCCCACCACCCGGAGGGGCAGTTTCTTCCAGTGGTGACAGTGTACACCAGGGGTGACGGTGTATGCAGGGATGACAGTGTAGGCCAGGGGTGACAGTGTACGCCAGTGGTGACAGTGTACGTGAGTGGTGACGGTGTACACCAGGGATGACGGTGTATGCAGGGGTGACAGTGTAGGCCACAGGTGACGGTGTACGCCAGGGGTGACGGTGTACGCCAGGGGTGACGGTGTATGCAGGGGTGACATTGTAGGCCAGGGGTGATGGTGTACGCCAGGGGTGACGGTATACACCAGGGGTGATGGTGTACACTGGGGTGACAGTGTATGCAGGGGTGATGGTGTATGCAGGGGTGACGGTGTAGGCCAGGGGTGACGGTGTATGCCAGGGTTGACGGTTTATGCAGAGGTGACACTGTACAGCAGGGGTGACGGTGTACACCAGGGGTGATGGTGTATGCCAGAGGTGATGGTGTATGCAGGGATGACTGTGTAGGCCAGGGGTGACGGTGTATGCAGGGGTGACAGTGTACACCAGGGGTGACAGCGTAGGCCAGGGGTGACGGTGTACGCCAGGGGTGATGGCTGGGGTCGGTTCTCCCAGCTGCTGACGCCACTCGCCGGGAGTATCACAGCTGCCTGGGAGAGAGGAGGCCCGTACCGCCTTCTTGTACAGGCCTGCAGGCCAGAAAGGTGAGTGCAAGAGGAAAGCATATACAGTGATCCCACCTGCAGATGGAAAAAGGTCTGCTTCTTCACCTTTCTGCTGTGGTATGGCACTGGCTAGACTCTCAGGACTGTGTTAAAAGGTGACAGTCAAAACAGGTGTCTTTTGGTATCACTGGGATGGAATATTGTAGGTAAATTCTGTTGGCTCTTTAGGGAACTTTTAACAGTTTCTTTGGCTGCTTTATATACATAGCATATATCTCAACTATAAAGATAATTAAGTTGACTGAAGAGAAAACAAACAGATGTCTTTACCTTGTTTCCACCTTCAGTGAGAATGCCTACCTCACCATCTCGGTCTCTTTCCACTCAAACAGCCTCAGTTTATTTACCTCCGGGCATTTTCCTCTATTGTGGCTGTTTCTCTGTCCTTTCTAGATCTGTCTTCCATATCCTGACTTTTCATCCTCTCCCCACCCTTTTGCACTCGGTTCTAGAGCAAGGCTGTCCAGCAGAAAAGTAATGCAAATCACACCGTAATGTTAAATGTTCTAGGATCCATGTTTTTTAAAAAAAGAAGAAACAGATATAGTCCACCTTAATAACGGATTGTATTTCACTCAGTGCATCCAAAATATTTCAAAATATAAATCCATATCTCTAAAAGATATTTTCTTCTAATTTTTCTAATTCTTTTTTATTAAATTTTCTTCTAAATTTTTTTTTTACTAAATTTTCAAAATCTACTGTGAATTTAGTACATTTATACTTATTATACTCTGATGTTGGGGGGGATTGGGGGCAGGAGGACAATGAGACGACAGAGGATGAGACGGCTGGATGGCATCACTGACTCGATGGACGTGAGTCTGGGTGAACTCCGGGAGTTGGTGATGGACAGGGAGGCCTGATGTGCTGCGATCCATGGGGTCGCAAAGAGTCGGACACAACTGAGCAACTGAACTGAACTGAGGAGGTTCTTAAGGTCTACTTTCCAACCCACTCCAGTCTTCTTACCTGGAGAATCCCTATGGACAGAGGAGCCTGGCGGGCTACAGTCCACAGGGTCACAAGAGCTAGACATGACAGAAACTAAACAACAACAAATGTATTCCCTAGCTGGAGCCACCATGGTGTTTGACTGATGCGCTGAGTTTATTTTGTTGATTAAATCTGTCATCTCTCTTGTAATGATGGTATCTTCTTGCGTCTCTCTGAGGACACTTGTACTTAATATCTTGTCTGCTGTACTGACTGTTTCCTCACAGGTGAGCTTTACAGTTGAGTTCGGTGACTTGGCTCTGGTTCCGCGCTTTCTGTCCCTCCCTGCTGACGGCAGGTCTAGGCCGCGTGTCTGACCCAGGTGTCTGGTCCCCGCCTGTTCCTCTGGCTAGAGCACCCCTGAATCCCCTTCTTCCCTTTGTAGCAGCTTTCTTCAGTGTGCATTTTGAGTTGTGGTTTCCTTTTTCAAGAAGAATAAAACCTGCCTTTCCTTTTTTACGATTGCTCACGGTTTCTGGCAGACAAAGAACGCTCTTTAGTTTCCATCATTCTTTAGGATTTTTTTTTAAAACTACGTTTGCCATCACTTGGGAGGATTTGGAATGGAGGAAGGCTACAGTGCATGCTCAGGCTGCTGTCTTGATCCAGCCGGGGCTGTCGATTTTATAGTGGAGCCTCCAGCTGAGGTGGAGCGAATGCTGCCTTGTAGGGAACCTCACTACCCTCCTGACTGACTCACTGCCACTTTTGCTCTTTCCTTCCAAGTTGTAGTAGCTCAGTTTTTACACTGCCAGCACTTCTGGCCATGTGGTTAAATGGTAATCGCTTTGCTTGAGGAGGGAAGAGAGAAGCTGTGCAGAAAATGCCCTCACCTAATCCTAATGACGTGATTGCTCCAGAAACTAGGGGCGCAAACCACCCCCCGCTTCCAAGTGGGAGCCATTTGGATATTGTGTCTGTAAGCGAAGCCCCTGCATTTTTCAAGATCCCCGAACCTCAGAGGCCCTCGCTGGCACAAGCAGGTTGCAGATTCTGCTGACTAAACATAAAGAGACCTCATTTGTTCTGTCAGTCACAATGGATTTCCAATAGCCAGCCCTGAGTTGGTTAGCATGGATTTCTAATCAAGCCCCAGATATATGGAGCCAAGAAAGAACCCACAGGGCTACAGGAAAAAAGGAAAATAACATAATTATACTGTATACATAGCTTAGAAATGGGAATCATTATTTCATGAGGGTTTATATCACAGATGCCCAAGCACTGAGGTTTGGGGTGTTTTTCTTTTTAAAAGTCAAGTGGAAACTCCCACCTTCCTTGAAGGTGTTAAATCACCGCCAAGCTAGTGGCTGAGTCAGTCGAGGGTTTCCTCACAGAATTTTCAGACATATTCCTTTTTTGGAAAATGATGCTTCCAAACACCAAAGTTGTGGGCCCCAGGAACAGGACTGAAGAGAGCAGGTGTGTAGAGGGGCGGGCAGAGGCTGAGCGTGCTAAGATACTATCCATGTCCGACTCTTGTGACTCCATGGACTGCAGCCCACCAGCCTCCTCTGTCTGTGACTCTCCAGGCAAGAAGACGGGAGGGGTTGCCACGCCCTCCTCCAGGGGATCTTCCCGACCCAGGGATTGAACCTGCATCTCTTACATCTCCTGTGTTGGCAGGTGGGTTCTTTACCACTGGCACCACCTGGGGTGGAAGCTTGGCATGGCCTTTTCTGGCAGGAGCCCCGGGAAGGGCCTTGCGACGCTCCAGTCGCTGCCTGGTCCCTGTCCTGCCCCAGCAGCTGCAGCCCCACAACCCTGCTCTCGGTGTGTCTGCGCCCAACCTTCTTATGTCTGGAACAAAACCAGGCCTTCAGGCAGTCGCACATTTACCATCTAACTTCCATCTGGTCTGATTTCATTCCCTCCACTTCCGTGAGCGCTTATTGTGGGAATATTGGCTCCAGGCTTGCCATAAAACCCCATCTGGATGACCAGGTTTCCTGTCTTGCACATGAGTTTTCGTATCGGGGCACCTTGTCTCCACTGTTGTCTGCACAGGTTGTGTGCTGCAAAGCCCTTCTCCACCCCAGATCCCTGTCTTGCTCACGTTCCTAGTAAAATCTAGCTGAACAGCCTTCCCGCCGGAGAAGTGAGCTGTGATATGCAGCTCAGGAGGCAGTTTTCAGGAAGGAGTCTTCTTGTGCTTCTGTGCTATTCGTGTAGCCTACCTTGAGGACCCGGGCACAGCTGAGAGGAGCAGGCTGTTTCTCCGTCATGCTTAGGAGGCGGCAAGGAGGAGGTGGTATCCCCTGTATGAGGTGGAGGAGGCAGGGGCGGGCAGACCGGACAGCAAGGCTGAGTGGTCACTCAGGGTCACACGGCAAGGCCGCGAGGAAATCGCACGCCACTGCTTTCTCCGCTGGAGGAGGCAGGGGCGGGCAGACCGGACAGCAAGGCTGAGTGGTCACTCAAGGTCACACGGCAAGGCCGCGAGGAAATCGCACGCCACTGCTTTCTCCGCTGGACTCCGTGTGCTGGCAGGGGGATGCTTACCCGTTGAGTGTGAGCCGAGCCTGCTCGTGTGGGCCTCTTCCCTGTCTATAAAATTTATTTATTGATTCTTGTGTGCCCTGAAAGTGAGAGTCGCTCAGTCATGTCTGACTCTTTGTGACCCCATGGACTATATAGTCCATGGAATTCTTCAGGCCAGATACTGAGAAATATCAATAACCTCAGATATGCAGATAACACCACCCTTACGGTAGAAAGTGAAGAAAAACTAAAGAGCCTCTTGATGAAAGTGAAAGAGGAGAGTGAAAAAGTTGGCTTAAAACTCTAACATTCAGAAAACGAAGATCATGGCATCAGGTCCCATCACTTCATGGCCAATAGATCGGGGAACAATGGAAACAATGAGGGACCTTATTTTTGGGGGCTCCAAGATCACTGCAGATGGTGACTGCAACCATGAAACGAAAAGACGGTTGCTCTTTGGAAGAAAAGCTATGACCAACCTAGACAGCATATTAAAAAGCAGGGACGTTACTTTGCCAACAAAGGTCCGTCTAGTCAAGGCTGTGGTTTTTCCAGTGGTCATGTATGGATGTTGGACCATAAAAAGGCTGAGCACCGAAGATTGATGCTTTTGAACTGTGGTGTTGGAGAAGACTCTTGAGAGTCCCTTGGACTGCAAGGAGATCCAACCAGTCCATTCTAAAGGAAATGAATCCTGAATATTCATTGGAAGGACTGACGTTGAAGCTGAAACTCCAGTACTTTGGCCACATAATGCGAAGAACTGACTCATTGGAAAAGACCCTGATGCTGGGAAAGATTGAAGGTAGGAGGAAAAGGGGACAACAGAGGATGAGATGATTGAATGGAATCACCAACTCAGTGGACATGAGTTTGGGTAAGCTCCCGGAGTTGGTGATGGACAGGGAAGCCTGGCGTGCTGCAGTCCATGGGGTCGTGAAGAGTCGAACAAGACTGAGTGACTGAACTGAGCCTTTCCCTTCTCCAGGGGATCTTCCTAAACCAGGGATCAAACCCAGGTCTCCCACATTGCAGGCGGATTCTTTACCAGCTGAGCCACAAGGGAAGCCCAAGAATACTGGAGTGGGCAGCCTATCCCTGTTACAGCGAATCTTCCAGACCCAGAAATCGAACCCAGGTCTGCTGAATTGCAGGCAGACTCTTTGAATACATCATTGCTCTGTTTCTTATGACCCTGCCTCTCCTTCCCTCAATTCCCTGGTAGCTCAGAGAGTACAGAACCCACCTGCAATGCAGGAGACCCGGGTTCAGTCCCTCAGTCAGGAAGATCCCCTGGAGGAAGGCACAGCAACCCACTCCAATATTCTTGCCTGGCAGGCTACAGTCCATAGGGTCATAAAGATTCAGACATGACTGAGCGACTACCATGACTTTCACTTTCTCCTTCCCTCCTCCACTCCCTGCAGGAGAGGTGGGAGGTGGGGGATGGCGGGTAAGGGGTGCAGGAATCATGGCTTACTCACCCAGCTGTATGACTGGTGACTCTGTCCCTTCTAAGTGATCCCTAAACCATCTCAGCCTCATTTCTCTCTGCCCACTGGACATCTCCCCTGAATAGACTAGAGCCTTAAAACACAGGACGTCCAAAACAGAAATTATCTTGTTTCCTCCTGCCCTTTGAAATTGGCCTCTTTTTCAGAATTCCTATTTATATGTAAAAACTTCAAAGTCTGCCTCTCATTAGCAGACAGTATTGTTTTTTCCTCTTAAAACCCCATCTGTCCCATGCAGTTTCCGTTGCCTTCTCCTGAATTTAGCCCTCAACCCCTCCGAAATCAGAGTAGCATCTCAGTGGGTTAGTCTGCCATTAGTCCCATCCTGTGTTCCCCCACAAAAAAAAAAGAAAGAAAGAAAAAAAAAAACCACCTTAAATCATACTTCTGATCACGTGGCTCTGCAAATAGATCTTCCATGGTGTGACCTTCGACACCATGTGTAGGTCCCTAACTTCTTAGCCTGTATTTCAAATGTTTCCCTACACGTTATCTGTGGTCCAGATTCATCCAGACGGTTCATCTTTCCATGAGCATGCCCTTTGCTTTATCCCCCAACCCCACCCCACCTCTCTCAAGCTGTGAACCCCTCCTTCTTATCCCCTCCAGCTGGACACTCATCTTCCTGAGGTTCCTCAGGCACCTATTCTCTGTGCCCCTGATGGTACAGACCACTCATCACCGTCAGCGCCCACAGAGCCCGTGGTTGTCAGAGAGCCTTAGAGCAAACCACAGGGAGCCTCTTGGAGTTCAAAGCCACGACTGAGTTCCAAAAAATATCTGCCCAGCTCTAGAAATCTTCCAGACTTGATGGCACCCACTGACCCCTGTTCCAGCAGCTATGGATTAATACTGTTCCTGAGCCACACACACACACTGGATTGAAATGAAAAGGGAATGGATTGAAGTCCTTTTAAAGAGGGAGCCCCGCTGAGGCCACAGGCAGTAGGATCATCACCATTTCATTAGTGGGACCGTTATTTTTAAAGGTATTGTTTTCTTAAACTTGCACTTGCTGGTGCTTCCTATGTGGCTGATTTACAATAGCCATCAGGCAGTAGAGGTTGTGCTTAGAATTCCATAAATGCACAGGGGTCTGCTGTTGTTGCTAAGTCTCTTCAGTCGTGTCCGACTCTGTGCGACCCCATAGACGGCAGCCCACCAGGCTCCCCCGTCCCTGGGATTCTCCAGGCAAGAAAACTGGAGTGGGTTGCCATTTCCTGCTCCAATGGATGAAAGTGAAAAGTGAAAGTGAAGTCGCTCAGTCGTGTCCGACTCTCAGCGACCCCATGGAGTGCAGCCTACCACGGCCCTCTATCCATGGGATTTTCCAGGCAAGAGTACTGGAGTGGGGTGCCATTGCCTTAGGATGTTAATGGAATACACAGTGTGCCTGTAAGTTCATTACCTTGTAAATAAATGGCTGAGCTCCAGAGCTGGCCTCACAGGGCCAAGGGAAACATCAGTTCTCATCCCAGGGGTTGAGGTGAGTCAGTGAGATTTCTTCATCTTTCCGTCATTCCCCCATGTTCCAAAAGCTGAGAGAGAAGGCCTTCCCCTTAGATCTCATAAAGGCAGTGATGGAGACATCAAAGGACCCTGTAGCATGGACAAGACAGCGGCGAGATGTGCAGGAAACGTGGTCTGGGCCGCCATCTTGCTGCTATTCTAGGCAGATGCACCCCAAGTCAACACCTGCAGGGCATCCTTATCCGGGACACCCCCTTCTTAGTTCCACGGCCCTGGGCTTTTCACCAGTCTCCTGCTCTACTGTCTGCTCTCTGTGACTCGGCACACTGCAGCGACATGCTGACTCACAGACAGAGCCCCAGTGCGTCCTAGCTCCACAGGCGTCACTGGCAAATCTCTTCAACTGCACTTCAAGCGCCTCATCTAGAAAACTAGAATAACAACAGGACTGACCTCCAAGGTTTGTGGTGAGAATTAAATAACTTCAAGCTTGTAAAGGAGTTAGGATAGCTACTACTGCTGGCTGGATTTTCTTTAAAAAGATGAGTTTAGACTATACACACATTTTGTTGTTGTTCAGTCACTCAGTTGTGTCTGACTGTTTGCAACCCCATGGACTGCAGCATGCCAGACTTCCCTGTCCATCACCAACTCCCAGAGTTTGCTCCAGTGAGTCAGTGATGCCATCCAACTGTCTCATCCTCTGTAGCCCTCTTCTCCTCCCACCTTCAGTCTTTCCTAGCATCAGGGTCTTTTCCCGTGAGTCAGTTCTTCACATCAGGTGGCCGAAGTATTGGAGCTTCAGCTTCAGCATCAGTCCCTCCAATGAGTATCCAGGGTTGATTTCCTTTAGGGATGACTGGTTTGATCTCCTTGCTGTCCAACGAACTCTCAAGAGTCTTCTCCAGCACCACAATTTCAAATTCTTCAGTGCTCAGCATGCCCTATGATCCAACTCTCACATCCGTGCACACTACTGGAAAAACCATAGCTTTGACTACATGGACATTTGTCAACAAAGTGATGTCTTTGCTTTTCAATAAGCTGTCTAGGTTGGTCATAGCTTTTCTTCCAAGGAGCAAGCATCTTTTAATTCCATCACTGTAGTCACCATCCGTAGTGATTTTGGAGACCAAGAAAATAGTCTATCACTGTTTCCATTGTTACCCATCTATTTGCCATGAAGTGATGGGACTGGATGCCGATCTTCGTTTTTTGAATGTTGAGTTTTAAGCCAGCTTTTTCACTCTCCTGTTTCACCTTCATCAAGGGGGTCTTTAGTTCATCTTCACTTTCTACCATTAGAGTAGTGTCATCTGCATATCTGAGGTTATTGATATTTCTCCTGGCAATCTACCATGAAGGAAATAAATAAAATCATAGTCACTGAAGAGATTTTCTCTCAAAAAAATATAGAGAGATTGCAATAAGTAATGGGAGAAATAATAATATGCTGGGGATGTTATAACTCTGGGACATTTGTTTAGATGGGTGGTCAGGGTAGGCTTCTCTGAGGAGGTGACATTTAAGCTGAAACAGGGAGGAGGAAACATAGCGTAGTGGAGGAAGTTCATCCCAAAGAGAGGGGACTGACTGCACAGTTCTGTTCTGGGAAAAAACGCTTGGTGTGGGCTGATAAGGGATAGGATTCCAGGGTACAAGTGGGAGGGTGATACCAAAGCCTGGGTCAAGCAGGGCTTTAGGCAAAGTAAGACCGTAGACTTCTCAGTGCAGTGCAATAATATGATCTGACGTATTAGGAAAGTCCTCTGGCCGCTCCATGGAAACTTGACTATGGGGTACAAAGGCGAAGCAGAGAGACCAAGCAGGAGGCTCCAGTGTGGCTGAGATGACAAAGGCGAAGCAGAGAGACCAAGCAGGAGGCTCCAGTGTGGCTGAGATGAGAAACAGCGGCAGCTTGAACCTGCTGGTGGCCACAGGCACAGCCCCCGTGTGGGGGTCTGCTGCCGAGTGGACACACAGGACAAGGGAGAGGGGGGTCAGGGCTGCCTTGAGACTGGTGTCAGCCACTGGGCAAGAGGTACTGCCGCACACCTTACAGGGCAGAGGCGTGCATGGGGCAGACCGTCCAGTTCTCCTTTGCACTTGCTGAATTGAAGATGCCCGTGAGAGACAGTTTTTAGCATGTAGTTTTTAGGAAAATAAATGGGAATGGAGAGAAGCAAGAAAGGGTGGGCTATAAAACAGAGTCCAGGCCCAAGTCCCAGATACTCTCAGCAGGCAGAGGTGCAGAGAACAGGCAGCCGGGACAGGAGATGCCGGGAATGACCGGCGAAGTGGGATGGAAGCCAGGCTTGAGGGCAGAGGGGGAAGGTGCTTCAGGTCAGATCGGGACAGACTGTGACACCCAGGGCCCTGGTGACCTCGGGACAGTTACCAGTGGAGACAGAAGCCTGGCTGGGGGTTAACCAGTAAATGGAAGGTGAGGCAGAGAAACCCCCGAAGGAGACAATTCTCACAATTACCAAGAAACTCCAGGCCCCGTGGCCACGACTCCTGAGGCTGGGTCTGATGGGCACTCCTCTGGAAGGCGTCCTGGTTAGTGCCGGCCCCTGCCCTATCCCCGGCTGTGGTGGCAGCCCTGCTTCCAGACTCCCAGCCACGGACAGCCTCACCACACGGCCTGCAAGGCCGTCCCCTGCCCGGCTGCCCGCCTGGCTTTGCTCAGTGCCTGCAAACGTCCACCACGAGTCCGCCCCTCAGATCCCCTGAGTATATGCCTCTGCCAACAACTCTGTGCTTCCATTAAAACAGATAAAAAAGCACCTGTGCTAGAGTAAGATTCAGAAGACCTTTCATGACCAAATTCAACCTTTTAGGGGTGAGGGGGTGGGAAGACCTTTAACTGAAACCTGTAAGTGTGCTGACACGTGGGTTTTGGTGGTACTAGCGGAGAAGGCAATGGCACCCCACTCCAGTACTCTTGCCTGGAAAATCCCATGGATGGAAGAGCCTGGTAGGCTGCAGTTCATGGGGTTGCTAGTCGGACATGACTGACTTCACTTTCACTTTTCACTTGCATGCATTGGAGAAGGAAATGGCAACCCACTCCAGTGTTCTTGCCTGGAGAATCCTAGGGATGGGGGAGCCTGGTGGGCTGCCGTCTGTGGGGTCACACAGAGTCAGACACGACTGAAGTGACTTAGCAGCAGCAGCAGCAGCAGCAGCAGCGGGAGCCAGCAATAAAGGTTCATAATTGTGAGGGCTTATACTAGGGGCCAGAGAACAAGGCAAGGATGGCACAGTTCTGGGCATCCCGGGAAACTCTGTGTGAACGCACTGCCACTCAAGGGGCAAAAGGAACATGTAGTGTTTATGTTGTACTTTCTCATCTGCGTGGAGCCTATGAAAGTGCTCCTTTTAGCCTTATTAACCTAGACAAACCATATAAATTCTTTCTTAACTGAAAGCCAAGCAGATGTGAATTAGAAACTACAAGGAACAGGGCATGAATGGTTGAGGTGTACGGCTTGTAGCATTTTTGAAGTCATCCTTGGAAAATCTGAGTAAAACTGTATAGTCGTCAGTACAGCTGTGCATGTAATTCTGCATAAAAATTCGGAGTTCAAGACAACATTAAATTCATCTGCAGACCCAGGTAGAGCCCTGCTGCCTTACCAGTTTTCAAAATCTGCACAAGAAGAAATCGCCTGAGGCATTCTTTTGTTACTGAGGTATAATGGACTTGCAACATTATATTAGTTTCTGGTGTACAGTGTGATGATTCAGTATTTGCATATATTGCAAAATGATCACAATAAGTCTGGTTAACATCTGTCACCATAGTTACCAAAAAATTTCTTTTAAGATCTCTCTTAGCCACTTTCAAGTATGAAATACAGTAATAAGTATAATCACTGTATTATACACTACACCCTCAGGACTTATTTTACAACTGGCAGTGTATACCCTTTAATCCCCTGCACCCACTTTGCCCACCTCCAACTCTCACTTCTGGCAACCAGTCTGTTCTGTGTGAGCTTTTTTGGTTTGGGGTTTGGTTTTTTTTTTGGTTTTTTAGATTCCACATACACGTGAGATGATACAGTGTCAGTCTTTCTCTGTCTTATTTCTACATAGCATAATACCCTCAAGGTCCATCCATGTTGTTGCAGATGGCAAAATTTCACTTTTTTGTGGCTGAGTAATATTGCATTTTCTATATGTACCACATCCTTATCCATTTATCCACTGATGAGCACTTAGGTTGTGCTCGTATCTTGGCTGTTGTAAATAATGCTGCAGTGACGTGAGGGTGCAGGTATCTTTCCAAGATGGTGATCTCTCGGGTACATACCCAGAGGTGGAGTTGCTGGATCATGTTAGTTTTATTTTTAATTTGGGGGGAAACTTTCATTCTCTGTTTCTCAGGGGCTGCACCAGTTTACATTCCCGCCAACAGTACACAGGGTTTCCCTTTTCTCTGTATCCTTACCAAAACTTGTCATTTCTTGTCCTTCTGTTTTTTTAATAGTAACCATTCTGACTGGTGTGATGGCATCTCATTGTGGTCAGTGATGATCAGTGATGTTGAGCATCTTTTTCACATTGCCTGTTAGCCATCTATATGTCTTTGAGAAAATGGACATTTGAGAAATAACCTTATGCTTATTTTTTTTTTCTCTTCCATTCAAACCCCAGCTTCTGCTCACTTTTTAATCTGGGTTTTTGTTGGGGGTTTTTTTTGCTATTGAGTTGTATGGATTCTTTGTGTATTATGGGTACTAACTAACCCTTTAGAGACATGATTTGTAACCATTTTCTCCCATTCAGTAGCTTTCTTTGCATTTTGTTGGTCTCCTTTGATGTACAGAAGAATCTAGTACAGCCCCATTTCTCTAGATTTGCTATTTGCTATTGTTGCCTCTGCTTTTGCTATCATATTCAAAAAACCATCGCTGGGATTGGTATCAAGGTGCTTATGTTTTCTTCTAGGAGTCTGATGGCTTCCGGCCTTACGCGTTAATCTAACCCTTGAGTTACTTTGTTTTGTACGGTGTAAGACAAGTGATCCAGTTTCATTCTCTTGCATCCAGTTCTCCTGTGACCATTTATCTAAGAAACTGTCCTTTCCCTGCTGGATTCCATTTTTGGTTCCTTTGTCATAAACTGACCATATATGCATGGGTTTATTTCTGGGCTCTCTATTCTATTCCACTGACCACATGTCTATTTTTATGCCAATACCATGCTGTTTTGATCACATGGAGCACTTCTTAAAACTGTAATTCCTGGGTCTCAACCCAAACCTACTGACCAGAATCCAGGGATACCCCTGGCACTGTTACTACAGACACATGCTTTAGAGCAATCCTGTCCACATCACATGTGTAATGTGTGTTTTCTAGTAGCTGAGAACTATTAAAACCAGGGACATTCTAAAATATCAATAATATCATTTTAATGTATATTCAGTAATTTTACATTCTTTTTTATGTTGAGCCTATTCTTGGCTGCACTGGGTCTTCGTGTGGGCTTTCTCTCGTTGTTGAAAGCAGGGGCTACTCTGTGTGCGGCCTGCTCATTGTGCGGGCTTCTTACTGTGGAGCACAGGTCCAGGGCGTGTGGGCTTCAGGAGCGGAGCTTCGTAGCTGAGGCTCCTGGGCTCTAGTGCACACGCTCAGGAGCTGCGGCACATGGGCCTATTTGCTCCGAGGCTTATCAGGGATTGAACCCGCGTCCTCTGCACTGGCAGGTGGATTCTTTGCCACTTAGCCACCAGGAAAGCCCCAGTGGGTACTGCACATTTACAGCACATCTCAGTTCAGACTGGCTGTGTCTCAAGGACTCAAAGGGCTCCTGACCCTTGGAGGCGGGCGTGAGGTGGCTCTGTAATTGTTCCCTCACAGGGCTGTGTTTCAATCCAGACGAGCAACCCTGGAAGCACGGCTCTTACTGGAGGCAGCTGCCTGATTCAAACAAAAACAAGTAGGAAGTATCTCGTGTTTTAGGTTTGAGTTTCAGCCTGTCTTTGTGGCTTTAAATAAATCAGCATCGCGGTTCTAGAGTCTGAACAGCAGTTCACTCCTGTCTGCCTTCCTGAGGCCTGAGGGGTCTCAGCTTCCAGATGTGGCTTCCTACCCTCAGCCTTGACCATCTCCCCCAGTCCCCAGGATTGGGGAGGGTCTGTGAAGGCTTCTCTTGCTTCCCTGGGTCCCGTCCTCATTGGCACTGGCCGCAGGCCCCAGGGCAGGAAGCCCTTTGCTGTGCGGAGGCTGGGAGATCCTCACTCTTCCTCCAGAGCTGGGCAGGTGTGAGCATGACCAGTGGTGGGGAGTGGTACTGCTCCGGGCAGTTTTATGTTATCAATTTGAGTTCACGGTTAGATGTTAAATTCTCTTCATGATTTTCTTCTTTCCTTTTGCACTATCAATCAACTTTAGAATAAAAGAAGAATCAAAACAGTAACAAAATGTAGAACAAATAATTCTTCTCTCTTTATAGTCAGAGGGCTGAGGGGACAGATCGTCCATGCTCTCCTAACTTTCCCCGGGCTGACAGAGGGCCCTGCAAGGCTGAGGCGGTGGTTTGGGCAGCGAGGCAGGAGCCGCGCTCCCCAGATGCGTCTCATCCTGGTGGGAGACGGTGCCACTCTAGGACCCCAGTGGGAACTGCAGCCAGATCTGAGGAATTCCTGGTAGCTGCCAGGACCCAGAAGCCTCAACAAACAGGAGGCACTAACCAGAAGGCTCTGCAGGAGGCTCCTGCTCTCTTTAGGGCCGGTGGGAGGAAGTTACTGGGTATGATGCTCACTTTTTCAAATATCTTTCTCCCACTATCCTCATAAAAGTAGGCCTGGATTTTTGTGTTGCAACACCTTTCTTCATTAATGAATTGGGGAAGTTGGAATTGCACTTACAGTAGCTGGGGGCAGACATGTAAAAGATCAGATATTTGAAAAGCCAAGAGGGGTGAACCATGGCTGAACCCCAGAGCTCCTCACAGCCCATCCCCTCGAGGTGACCCCCACACACCCATCCTCATCCAGAATTAGGAACATTTCAAACAACTTGAGAAGAAGATGAAAGCGTCCCATGCCCTCTTTGCACGAGTTCAGCACTGTTGAGCATTTAGCCTTTTGGTCCGCCATCAGTGTATCAGATATTCACGTTTTTGCAAACTTGTGGCATCCAACTTTCGCTTGACAGTGTTCAGATACCTTTCCATTCCAGGGCACGGCAGCCTGCATTTTTGATTAACAGTGCAGAGCATTTCAACAGAACCGAAAGCAGATCATAACTTAACCAGCTCCCTGGTTGTTTCCCACTCATATCTATTCTAATTAGTGCTGAAGTAAATCCAACTGTAATCTCATGCTTCTCTAAGATCCCTGGAAGTTACTTAGTCAAGGGATGTGTTCATGTTTTATTTTGCTAGATGCTGCCAAACTGCCTTCCAGACTCATGGTGCTCACCTGCATTCCTCATACACCGTGAGTTTTTCTTAGAGGAATGTCTTCCGTAAATCCTGGTTACCTGATATGCTCCAAGGTACCAGATACCTTCAGTGATTTGTTTTCACTTTTGCTGCTGTGAAACTCTCTCAGGCATGGCACTGGGGATACACTGCGGAACAAGGCAAATAAGGTCCTTGCCACCCTGGAGCCTACGGGCCAGTGGGGAGCTTGCTGAACCATCATGCAGGCTGTGCTGATCTGTGCCAAGCATGCTGCACACAGAGTGACACTGTGCCAGAGACGGGGGCCTCAGGGGGAGGACGGTGGTCAGTCCCATCGCCCTGCCCATGTCCTCCTCTCGTAGGAGGGAGAGGAAGGCAATAAGCCAATGGGACACCCCAAACCTCCCAAGTCAGTTAGCTCAGGTCACTGTAGGAATAAAGACCCACCAGACTTGAAGCCGAGGAGTAGGGGGAGTCGAATGAAAGTGCAAATTTAATTTCCATCCTTTTTAAATGTGGAAAATGAGATCAAGGACTTTCACAGAGAACCACCTTTTTCTATTCTGCAAGGTAGGCTCGTGTTGGTTTCACTGACTGGGGACCTGGCCCAGGTAGTGCCCAGACCAGCTGTGTACTCTCGAGCCCCCAGTGGTTCGGGAGATGCTGAGCAGCTTGGAAAAGGGCCTGAGCGCAGGCCCGGGTTCTGCGGGCAGGCTGCACTCTGCTGGCCCGCTGGCTCAGGTCTGCCCAGAGGAACTTCTGCAGGAGCTTGTCTCCCCACGTGTAAGATAAGAAACAACTTCCTGTATTGTTCCCTTACAACACACACATCTCTGAAGGTCTCTGTCATCAAAAAGAGCCGACCGCAGCCTTCAGGAACCTTTCTGAAGGGCCTTCAGGAACACAGCAGTGAGGTGCTGGGCTCCTGTGCCCTCTCCCCTTTGCTCAGGACTCCAGCCCTTGGACTGGGCCGGCTAAGTCATATTCCACTCTGCCCCCATCAGGGCAGCGGCCCGATCCATCATCTCCGTTGCTAAATGGCGTGCTTCGTCTCTCCTTGATACAGAGAGAAGAAGTTAAAGGCCAGAGTTCAAGAGTTGGTGAGTGCCCTGGAAAGACTCACAAAGAGCAGTGAAATCCGACACCAGCAATCGGCAGAGTTTGTCAATGACCTAAAGCGAGCCAACAGGTACAACCTCACTGCTATAATCCAAGCGGTTCTTGGACTTACGCACCATAATTGCTGGGAATTGACTGTGGACAATGGTGTGTCCACCGCCACCACCTCCTTAGAGCACAGTCCTCCCTAGGGCTTCACCTCCCGGTGTTCCACAGAAACCTGAGGAATGCTTTTTAAGGATGGCAGATGCAGCCAACTGTGGTCCCCTCTTAGCCCTTCATATAGGAGAGGTTCTGAGAAGTCAAACAATTAAAAACAAAAATCAGCCTAGGTTTAAGCCAGCATTTTCCAAACAAAACTGGCTACAGAACGTTTTATTTGAGCAGCATTCAAGAATCAGGTGGGGTACTTCAGGAAGCAATGCTCTAAGATGGGAGCCTCAAACCTTTCAGGCTCATGATACCTTTACACTAAAAAAAAAAAAAAGAAAAAAAAAGAGGACCTCAAAGTTTTGTTCTTTCAAATTAACTTATCAATAAAATTTGTCTATTAGTTTCTCAAATGAGATTTTTAAAGATTTTATTCATTTACCAAATTAAAAAAACAAACCCAACTCACTAAATGTAACACAAATGACATTTATTTTAAAAATCACAGTTTTCCAGAAAGTAATTAGAAGAGGGGCACTGTTGTCACAATTTTGCACATGTTTTTACTGTCTGCTTTAATAGAAGACAGCTGGATTCTCCCATCTGCTTCCACAGGCAGTAAGAACACCCAGCTTCCCGTAGAAATAAAGGAGCTCACATTCCCTTCAGAAGGCTTCGGGAGTCCTGGGCTTTGAGAAGCTGACAGTACACAGAAGGGAGGTGGGGTGCTGTTTTGGACCAGAGAGGATGAGGGGGGGGGGCCTCTCGGATAGCTCAGCTGGTAAAGACTCCGCCTGCAATGCAGGAGATCCAGGTTCTATTCCTGGGGTCGAGAAGATCCGCTGAAGAAGGGAACAGCTACCCATTCCAGTGTTCTTGCCTGGAGAATCCCCAAGGGCAGAGGAGCCTGGTGGGTCCCTGGGGTGACAGAGAGTCAGACATGACTAAGCACAAAACAGGGTACGGGGACTTACCTAGCTCTGGGCTTAGCCCCTGCCCTCATCCCCCAGAGACCTGGGTTTGGCTGGCAGTGTTAGTTCATGGCCTGTGAGCACCGAGTCCAGCATCAAGGACAGCTGCTGGGGCCTGTCTGTCTGCGAGCTATGGAGGTGACTTAAGATTGGAACAGCAACAGACCTACTACTTGTATTTCCATGACAGATTTTTACAATTCAGCTACCATTTCTGCTTATCTATTTTGGATGTGGTTAGTTTGGATTGTTGGTTTTAAACCCCTCTTAATGTTAGTGACAAGCCTCTAGCAGTCAGGCTAAATTAACTGTGGTTAAGTCAAGACATGAGTGACCATGAGTGCCGTGACCCTTCTTGCTTAGTTGCTAAGTTGTGTCGGACTTTTTTGACCTCATGGACTGCAGCCCACCAGGCTCCTCTGTCCATGGGATTTCCAAGGCAAGAAAGCTGGGCTGGGTAGCCATTTCCTTCTCCAGGAGATCTTCCCAACCCAGGGATTGAACTTGTGTCTCCTGCATTGGCAGGTGGATTCTTTGCCACTGAGCCACCAGGAGAGCCCAAGTGTTGAAATACTAACCACCTGATTTCAAATTCTTATTTCGGAGGCCCAGTGGCCTGTTCTTTCAGAGTGGTACTCACCAGACCCGGTCAGCCAGTGGACAGCACAGTGTGTGTGAGTGTCTCAGTGCTACTTGAGATAAGCCTTCATTCTCATTTCCCTCTGTGCCCACATAGCAACCTGGTGGCTGCCTATGAGAAAGCAAAGAAGAAGCATCAAAACAAACTCAAGAAGTTGGAGTCTCAGATGATGGCCATGGTGGAGAGACACGAGACCCAAGTGAGGATGCTCAAGCAAAGAATAGCTTTGCTGGAGGAGGAGAATTCCAGACCTCACACCAACGAAACGTCACTGTAGTCAGCACCTGAGCTCCACGGTTCTATCCATGGAGCTAGGGTCTAGCAGTCACTGAGGAGGGGGCCTCAGAGGACAAGACCTGTCGGGAGGAGGAGAGGGAAGGTTGGCAGGTGGGCTGGCACTCTTGGCAGGGAGGCGCCCTGGACTCAGGCTCAGGGCAGGTGGCCCCGGTGAGGCGGTGTAGACTGTCCCCCGAGGGTCCCCCCTGCCCTCCTGGGCTGTGGGCAGCATGGGGACTCCTGCCCCGCACACCGGCTCCGCAGGGCTTCCTGCCGCTTTCAGCACTGGCTCTATCCCTCGCCTATATTTTCTGTATCTGTGGTATACTCCAGGCATCATGTTTGATTTTCCAGTCTTTGCAGCCTTACCTCAGGCATTCCACATTTCTCCTTTCTCCTTCTAGGGAAAACTGGTGGGGGTGGTGGGGGCAGAGGGGAGGCAGTGCTCCGCATCAAGAAGAGCTGCTGCTTCCTTTCCTGCAACCAGGCTTTGGTTTTCAAGTCCCAGGTATCAACTCTTTAGGAGGCGGCTATCACTCAGAGGTGTCCCGGGAGGTTGATCACAGGCGGACGGCACGTAGGTGTTCCTTCCAGTCCCAGGTTTGAGGCTACAGGTAGAGCAGTGGGGTCCGACCTCACAGTAGTGGCAGGGATGGGCAGGGAACGCTCTTTAGACAGGAATCTCCCTGTCCCAGTGCTGCCTTACTAACAGCTGAGAGTCCTGTTGATCCGTGTCGGGGACCTAAACTGTCAGGAGCAGAGGCGCATTAGTGCTTCCTGACTCGGGCACCGCAGAACTGCTGTTCTCCACGAATCAAAGCTCCCCGCCTCTCTCTCGAGGGAAATGCTCTGCAGCTGATCCACCTATTTAAGAGACTGCTTCTGTGGCACCAGTTCAGGAGTGCGCCCCTGCTGTTCCAGAGGGCAGAGGACAAGGGAAGGCTGAGGAGGCCTCCTCTTAGCCCCCAGAAACATGGCAATGGGTGGCAGATGGTGATTCCATGGGTGTCAGTTACAGCAAAATGGTGACAGGACTGGGCAGGACCAAAGTACCTGAATTCTTTCAGGAAGGTCTTCCATTTGAAAATCAGCTCTTCATCCCTTTTCTACTGTAATGTTCCCTGTTGCAGTTTTTCAGTTCTCACCGCCCTAGGCTGACGTAACATTTTAAAGGACCACTTGCCATTTTTCCTGAAGACCCACTCAAAGTCACTTAGAAGAAAAACGCCCAACGCTACAGTTCAAAGATCTGCTTACGACCAGATCACTGCATTCACGTCTCGGTGTCACTGAGCTGTTCTGAGAGGCAGGACACAGATTCCGCAGCCTTCAGTCTGACAGGGAAGGACACCCCAGCCACCGTCTGCAAAGGCAGAGCACGTCCATCCCCCAAGGAAGGGCCGTCCTGTCTCAGGCCAGCAGCGAGGCCACCCCATCTTCAAACAGTCATCATCAGCTGGCCTCAGGCCCAGCTCTCGGGTGCTATGGTCATGGCGAAGGCCCCCACCAGCTTCTGGTTCTGTTATAGATAACGTAAACTTTGTTCTTGTAACAATAAGTCAGTTTTTACTCTTTGGATGGTTTCATTACAAGGAAAATGTAATGACCCAAAAGTGTGTTTTTAGAAAAAAGTGTAGCAGATGAAATCATGGTTTTCCCCATTTTTCCAACTTGCCCAGGGGACACATGTTCCCGAAGCAAACCGGGCTGTGCAGGGTGGGGAACGGGCGTCAGAGATGGGAGGCTCTGAGACCACCACTGCAAAAGGTGCCGGCGCAGAACCTCTGTCTACCATTCTCGCTCAAAGGGAGAGTCCTGGAACCCATCCCAGACCTGGGAAGCCTCAGTTCCTACGTTAAGAGCCCCAGCATTACTGCCCCTACTTAGCTCATTTTGAGTTTATATTTCCACATAATACTGGTTGGGTGAACACTTTCCCTGGCAAAACTGTTACTTTTATAAATGTGTAGAATAAAAACTATTAAATAGTTGATTACCTTTCCTTGTATTCTTCACATACTCCCCAAGATTCTTGCTGAAGGTGAACTGACAGGCACTTGGTTATTATGCTAATTGCAAGGCTTACTAAAATTGCATAGATGAGATAAATGATTGCAGGTGCCTGGATCGTTTTCTTTTACAACCTGAATTCTTCTTTCTAAATAGGAGCACATTTATATTAACATCTCCATCAGACGTAAACAATGATCCTCATTATCTAACTTGAACGAGCCATTCATTTTTAATTGTTTGAATCCAGAGTTCGATCTCTGGCTCCTAAGAGAAATGGGCATGAGAAGAAAAAACCCATTTCCCAGTCCCGCTGGAGTAGTTTCCCACTACCACACTGAGGCAGAATCTCAAGTAAGAGAGACTTCTGCCTGGAGCAGGAGTGCCATCAACACGTGCGCCCATCAGATGCAGCTGATGTTCTGCCAGACCCCTCGTGCACCAGCTACCTAAACTGCCATGGGCTGGCAGGCAGTAAGACCCCCTTTTGTGATGAAACCAAAAGTTACTTATGATTGTATCTTAAGGTTGGGATTTCTCACACTCGCCCTACCTCACAGACATTTTATCATTGCCCATGGAGGTAACTGTTGTATATTCACTCCCATCTGCTGGCATGCCACAATAAAAAAAAAAAAAAAAAAAAAAAACTAAGTGCCAGTTAAAACACAGTTGGTTAATTCTCTTGTGAGGCTATGTGTAACTTAGGAAGTCTTCCTCTGAGCCTCTGCAGCCAAGCTTTACAGGGACCCCGGAGACTGGACGCTCTCCTACTCTGGGAGGCAGTGTGCATTAGAGCCGAGGAGACTTTCTTTTTAGGATGAAGACAGCAAAGAGTCTACTGTTTCAAGAAAATCTTGAAATCACCGGTAAGTGGCCTAGTTCCCACCTGCATACAGATTACTATTTTAAGTGAAAAAAAGCCTCATAGTTACCCATGGCATGAATTGTTTCCTATGGCCCACAGAAATTATCCTGCAATTATTTTTAAATTCTATTAAATATCTTAAAGCTCTCATGAGTTGGGAGTGCCATGCTTGTGTTTTGAGTGAAGTAAAGACTATAGAAGTTACCCACTTGTATTACTGACTTCTAATTTAAAGTCATAAGCTTTTTCCATAAATTACTTGCAAATGCATAGCTGGAAATGTGTCTCATCCATGAAAGTATGAAGTAAAAAGATCATGTTTCCCAAGTTTACAGCTGCACCTATTTCTAAGTACAGCAAACAGCTTTTAATTAGACAGTTTTTAGAGGTCAAAAGGGGAAAGAATTCTGATGACTGCAGTTTCCGAACTGAATTTAATTAGGATGCATCCCATAGAGTTGCCAAAGATTCTGTGGGAGGGAAAGAAGCATGAGAAACATTATTTTTTCTGCACCAAGGGGCCGCTTGGTAACACCATAAAAAATTATGAAAAAAAAAATCACTTAACAATTATTTTTCTATTTCTCCAACGGAAAGGCCTATTTGACAGCAAAGATACTATTATAACCTTTCACCAAGGCTTATTGGGCACCACTCTGTAGAGGTATCACTTGTTTCAAAACACAAATTATGTCTTCTCACTTAAGTCTACCCAAATCCTATTCTAGTTAACTCAGATCTCATGTTCACACAGGCCAGACTGTAGTTAGCACTGAACCTGTCACCTTCTAAGTTCCTGTTTCTCATACCTGAAGTTAACTTTCTGAAGTTTGTATTCACTTAGGCTGCCATATGGTAATTTTCCAGAACTGGCACCAAAATTATCAATTAATGTAAGCACTCAGTGGCTGTTAAAATATTAAGGAACTGGAAAAGGATACAAGTTGAATAGCAGCTGTTCACACATTCTTGTTTTCCTAATTCTTGTGTAGAGAAAGATACATTTGCATACAGACAACTATTCTTGGTGAAGGGTTACACTGCATAAACTCTCACCCTGCATCTGAGGGAGATTTTGCATGTGACCAAGAAATCCTTCCATCCCAGTAACAGCAACTGCTACTGGATAATCACACCATTGGCCCAGTAGCACTGGTTTTTTTCCCGTCAAGGTTGGTACAAAAATCACTCATCCACTAATCATCAGAAACATCAGCTCAGCAGTACAGAGCAAGCTAGAGATAAAAATCCCCTCATATTCATGACCTGCTTATTCATTCTACTGCTCACTTCTGCAGCGTTCTGCAAACCTAATCCATGTGGAAAACGTTCTGTGGGGTACTCACTCACAGGGCCCATGGACGGCCAGGTGAAGGGGAGCCCCAGTATTACCTGCTTCTGTTTGAACCCGATGCAAAGAGGATGAGACATGTTCACTTTTCTACTTCTAATCAGTTTTTAGACATTGTCGAGACTGACTTCCTTTGCATGTGATTTTAGTTTCCTATTAATTGAAAATGTGCTTTTAAGCCGCTTGAATGTACTGTCAGTTACTGAAGCACATGTGACTAAGTCTGCATTTGTCAGTATTGTTCTACTGTATTACAATCTCATTTTAAGGTTGACACTTAACACTGTACCATACCTTGTAATTTTTTAGATTCTTCACTTGTATGCTTTAAATGTTTCCAGATGCCTTTAGTTTTAGCTGCTGTAAAATAGCTTTGTGTTATTTGATATAAAATTGTTCTTTAAATAAAAACTCCATTTATTTATACAGAGACATTTATAATATTTTACAAACATTCTTATATTCTGAATAAATATTTCTAATTCCATAATATGCTTTTACCTGTATTCATTGAAGGGTATGACTCTCCTTCTGCAATACTAACATTTAATGTCAAACATCACAGGTTCGGTAGTTACATCGAGAGCCCTCATCAAAGTGGGGAACTAGACAGACTGTATTGGTCAAGACGGCCAAGAGCCAAAGAAATCATCACCATCTGTCACTGATTTCTATGGGCCACCTTTCCAAATTTGGATTGAATAGGGAGTTAGTTATCTATCGAAGGATCTAGATCTTTTTTCCTTTTTAAAAAAATGACTGAAAGAGGAAATGTAACTGTGAGCTGGAAGGTCATCCATGACTATAAAGAAGGATGGTGAGCAGCTCTGCGTGGTGGTTGTCAGATGTCAGTTCTCATCATCAAAGCAAAGTACCTTTGACAGTAAGAGTAGACACACCTTGATAACCTTCCCCTTTTATTTCCTTTGGCTGCAGCATGCAGAACGTCCCTGACCAGGGATAGAATCTACCCCCGCTGCACAACAGGAAGTCCTTTCTTAAAAATTTTTTTTAAAAACTGCTATCATATATCTGAGGTCTTTAGCAGAGAAGAATGGTATTTCTTTGACCTCTGAGATCCAAGGACTGGAAAGCATTACATTCAGAAAACCTGACTCTAATACAAATTTAAGAAATGTTGGATTTTATGTATTTAGCTCACAATATAACCTTGCTTTGAAAGTGAACAACCAAAACATAAATTGAGATGGAGAATACATACCAGTTACTTTCATTTTTTGCAGAGACATTCTACCTTTTAATATTTCTTCCTATCATATCAACATCTCACATTTGTCATTTTTATTGGTCCAAAGAGATGCAGCCAAAATATCAGCAACTTGCAACCTACAAGTATCAGCAGCAGAAACCAGGTTAAGGTAGTAATTAAAACTGCCCAAGCAGGCAAAATTTATTGATATTGCACTACAAAGGCTCTAAATTTAACATAATGTTTTTACAGAAAGTCAATATTTGAACAATCAACTGTAAAAATGTTTTAAAATACAAAGGAAACCTTCCATCACTCAAACTGCATTTTTTAAGATAAAAGGTTTCTCACTTCTCAACTGGTGTTATTTACATCAAAAGCTTTCAAAAGAGCACAAGTGTAAAGACAGAGGACTTAGTTCATTTTCTCAGTGGAGAGTACAGCTGGCATTTTTAGTCGATTATTAAAGTGCAGTAATCCTGCAAACATTTAAACTTCTGATTCATAAACATGAGTCATTGAAAATCCTTTACTTATGATAGATATACTCAAGGTAAATGAAAATCAGTCCTTATCCTTTCACTGAAACTGAGGGGAAAAGAGGAAAACTACTATTCAGTCAGAAAGTAAGACTACATGGTGTACAACAGTGTTTTGGGGTTCCTTTTCTGCTTTTCCTAAATGTTTGACAATTAATCAAACCAAGCACCAAGAACTTCTTTACTATTAATAGAATTACTCCAATGGTTTACCTACATAGCCTGTCTAAACAGTAAAATGCTCTAGAAGCTAAAGTAATAAAAACAGTTTTAAGGTAAAAACTAAGTGTTGCATCAATTTTTTCTACCAAATTTTGTAGCTTCCAATTTGATTAACATAACTTAGTCTGCTAAAACCGACTCCCAAGGGAACTATTTGAAGACTCCCTATCTTCCATGAACATTACCTAGTCTCCACAGCACCAAAGACACTCAAATCTTGTTTTGGAACTAGATGGGGAACATGAAGAAATCAATTCTTATTCCCTTTCCCATCCAAACTAATTTTGATGGTCACTTAGTTAGTTAATACATGAACCATAATTTCATTTGATTCATCGTTTTATTCTGAAAGAAGACTCTTAAATTTTCAATGACATCAACAGGTATAATTAAAAAAACCGAGTTGTGCGAATCAATACTCAGCAAACATGAATTTTTAAGTATAAGCTAATAAGCAAACTTTAAAAACAATTAGAAAAAATATCTATATTGTGTGTATATATACACACAAATATATGTATATGCAAAATAGTTCATTCTCCTTCCCTCTTACTGAAGAAAAAATATCACTGACTCAGACAACAACAGCAAACTCTGGGAGATGGTGAAGGACAAGGAAGCCTGGTGTGCTGTAGTCCATGGGGTCACAAAGAGTCAGACACGACTGAGTGACTGAACAACAATGTCTATAAAACGAGAGTCAAGGTTAGCTGTCTCCCGTCCTAAATTTGAAATAAAATGAACAAAAAAGTGAAAGAATCAGTTCTTTGGGCTCTTGCATTTGAAATTAAAAGGTAAGATCCAAACACAAACCTAAAATGACCAGTAGAGACAGCAGTGCCCTAGGACAGTAGCAAAATGCACAAAGAAACTCTGCAGATATGTTTTTGTGCTTTTGTATCAGTGCACATCGTATGTGTAAGACATGAAGAGTACAAGTCCACTGCTGATCATCTGCTGCAAAGGGATCAAAAGCATCGAACTAACCAAACTGCTGAGGAGGAGTTACTACCTTTCTCAATTTCAGTAACAACGGATTGTGCTTTCATTTCCTATCATCCAGTCTATTCCTAAATATCACAAAAAACATATAAGCAATCATTTTACAAAGATCTAGCTAATCCCGTCAAGTGTGAGAAATGACTAACCATGAAGATTTGTGCCCCACGTTCCACACCATAGCTATAGATTGTTTTAGAACGTCAGATTCAATGAATTATAAGCACATTACATGAAAAGGTTACATCTTACCTCAAAAAGCCCACAACTTAAGAATGTTAACTAAGACCAGTCAAAGACCAGAACACTGCTTGCTCAGTTTGCCCTAGAACTACACAGAAGTTTCCTTTGTTCCCAAACCAATTTAACAGCTATGAAACTAAAATAAACAAGCCAAGGTGTCCACAGCCCCTCCTAACTGCTCATGGCCCAAGGGTCAAAGTTAAGATACAATTATTACCTATAAATTCCCACAGTGGCAGACTGATGATAGAGATGCATCACAAAGAAAAAAAAATTGTTACAGAAAGAAAAAAAACTGACACAAAGGGACAGACTCAATGGTCTCTTTAAGGACTCAGGAACAACAGGTCTTCAAAGAACACTCACCAGATAGAGGCCCATCACCACAATAACACCCAAACACCAACAAGCAGCCAGTGAATGTTCAGAGCCGCCTTCTTCCACTGGACGAATGGATCAGAGGCTAACACAAGGGTCCACATGAAACAAAACACACAGGCACCTGCCCTCTGCATCCCATCCCTCTCCCCAGAAGACACGCCCAGCGACTACAGAGCCAACATGAGCACCCTGTTAAGGCCGATTCCTCTCAGACTGTGCCGCCAAGCTGCCACCCTAACTCGGCCACCCCCACTGCTAACCACAGGAGACCCAAGACAAGTGTGATTTCTTTGCCAGTGATTTCCTAAGGAACCCAGATTAAAGGGTCAGTTATGAACATGTTTCTCAAGATAAAACTTGAATACTTCATCAGTTTTTCGTTTACACTTCTCTGTACTTTTATGATAAAGTCTGAGCAACAAAACTGGTGGAAGCCAGCCCTTCACGTCCACTCCCAGGCAGGGGAGGTAGCTGTACTCTGCTCCCTGGCTACAGACCACCATTTCAGTAACAAACACTGTCACGGGAACCTAGGTGGGAAGGACCCCCGTCTGGGACAAGCATACTTTGTCCCGTGGGTCACCGTGAGCAGCGACTGTGGCACGCGGCCAAGGGTGGCTGGGCGTGCTCCAGGCTGTGTCCCTGGAAGAAAGCAGCGCGTCAGCACTGCAGTGCGGCTGGAGTCCCAAAGCAGCGCCAGCAGGGGAAGGACCAGAGTCTCAAACACTGACTATGAAAGTGAGAAAAATCACTGCAGATTTTCTGGACCCCGTGGCAACCATACTTAGAAAAAAATTAAACCCCGAGCCAGAAAATGCTTGGTAATGGCCACACATGAGACTCTGCTTGGGCTAGGCAATGGTCACATTTCCAGCCTCATGCATCATACAGCACTTGAGAATTGATTTTATCTTCTAAAATCTCTGCCTTCTGTTTTCCTTGCCTAGTAACTATAGCTATCTTCTTCCTTCGGGGCACTTTTTACCCTATAATAATAAACCTATCATATTTTTTTAAACTGATATCCAGAACTTGCTTCAAAAGCACGAGACAGAGCTGTACTGTCCATTTGTGATCTGCCTTCTTCAAGACAGAGGTGCACAAACTTCAAAAACAACTCAATTCTAAGAAGAAAAAGATGCTCAGAAAGCCCATCATGATCTCATTTTTACAATTTTTAGCAACTGTACAAACTGATTTTACAGTCTAGTACAAAATGAGGAACTCAAGGCTTCACCAGACTACCAAGAATAAAGTTTAACAAAACTTACTTTACTAACACCCATTTACCTAGAGACAGCTACTTAAAACATAAAGTAGATTGATACCTTCAGACAGAATGAGTTTGTCTTGTTTATCTTTAATGTTACAGGAATACATGCAAGCCCCTTCCCCAGGCTAGAAAATACCTAATTCAATATTGCTAGGTAACACCTAATTTTTCTTCAATCAAAAAATGTTAATGAATCTGACCTTTTAACTATGATTAATATGCAAAGAAAATACTGTACTGCCTCAGAGAATACAAAGACACAGTAGATGTCAATCAAAACAAAAATCTCTGAGCACACAGCTCAGAGGGCCACTGGTACAAAAATAAAGATAAAAAGCCAAGAGATATTATCAGAGTAAGAAAAATAACTCTGCAAAAAGTCTAATTTTTTAACTGACTTTGCTCCTTACTGTTCAAGTTAACTGTTGGAAACAAACAAACAAAAAAAAATAGCAAGGGAAAAGGTAATGAAATGTTAATTTTTTTTAATGCATACATGCACTCAGACCTGAAATTTTCTAAGACTACCACAATGTATTAAGTTTTATAGAAGAATTTAATCCTCCTTGTGGAAGGATGCCATTCACTTAGACTTGAGGAGTATTTTTATATTAACACACAAATCACTAAAGATTTAAAAGACAATACCAACCCAATCTCATAGCATAAAATTAATATTGCTATACATCTTCATTTGTACTTACTAATTGATACTTAATGGAAAATACTCCAAGTTCAAAGCAGCGAGCAGTGACCACCATTCCTTTACAGCATAGGAAACTCACCTTTTCATACCCATGAAAATCCAACTTCACTTTCAAACATCTTCAACCAAATTTTACCCATGCTACAAAAGCTCTAGTAGGTTCTCAGATGTCTCCAAATGCTCATGTCTCAGGAGACCACCACTTTGAAATAAAACCATTCATTTGCTAGTTCTGAACAAAAACATGTGAAAGCATATAAAACCATACCCCTATCTTCTAGATTATAATGGTTAAGTACAAAAACAATTTATTGAACATCTTACAAATCATTAGTTATACATAAAAGCACCTAGGAAATTTAAAAAAAATAAAAAGATTCACAGTACACTGAACCTTGGAACTAAGAATACTGAAAAAATGGATTCCAAAGACCTATTTCTCTCAAAGACATAATCTGTAATTGAAGCCAACACAACTGCTGTTCTCATCTAGCTTCTTAAAATGCAGCACACAGAAGTAAAGTATTGCATATTCAGCACACTCCCTTATCACTTGATTTCTTCAAACCATGCTAAATTTTCTCAATCAAGAAATCTAGTTCTGTGCTAAGCATGGCCCTTTTCAAGGTAACCTGAACACTGAGAATCTAACACACAGGTTCGAGGGAAGAAGTATAGCAGATGTACATAAAATAGGTACATCCAACTTATACATTTTCTGCATAGTTAAGTCACATCACACACATAAATTTTAACTCATCTTTTAACATTTTTTAAATCTCAAACTGTTAAGAGAGCTAAAAGCCTTAATACCAAAATTACCATCCCAACAATACCCTTATTTTGTCCCACCCACAGTGCATTAAGTGAAGCAGCCCAATAGCAATATTTAACCAGTCAAACTACCATAATTGAAAAGAGATAATCTGTTGGTTCTTGAAAAGGCTCAACGCCGTCAGAGGCCGTATTTCTAGTAACTAATCTCTTCTGCTTTAGTGTCGAGAGCTGAAAATTTCAACTCGAGGCACCAGAAAGACTGACCAAAGCACTCACTTAAACAGAAAAAAACACATTCAAAATCATGAAAAATTAAATGGTTTCCAGACGGCAATAAATGAGTGAAAACGACTCACCTGCCAGACAAACTAAGTTTTCACTCCATTAAGAACAGAAACCTGGAATGCTGGGACCAACTATAAATATGGCTCAAGGAGACCCAAGCAAAGCTGCTGTCCTCTTAGAAAGAACAGTGAAGAGCTTCCAAAGCAATCTTACAATGCATTTTTAAAAGGTCACAGAAGGATTCACCAATTTGTCACATTAAAAGATGCAGGACAGTGGATAACCTAATTCTAACACACTGCTATAACTGAATTATCCTGCTTAGCACCAAGGGGGTGACACTTTTATTAATAAATAGACTTTCTCCTTTAAAATCAAGCCATTGAAAATCTAAAGCAAAGAAATACCAAGTGAACTCCTTACAATAGCACTTCTTTTCAAAGTCCCACAGGGTTAAATAGAAACCCTATTAAATAGACTATCTATACAGAATCAAGATTTCCACAATAAAATTTACAAGCAGAGATATATTTTGTGGATACCACATGTAAAATAGATTTTTAAAACCCATATGACAGACGCATACACACGCATATGCTAACACTCTCCCCCCACCCCCAAAGAAACCCCTTCAATGAGGTCAGAAGCAGCCCAAACACTAAAGCCCCCTTAAAGCCCTGGTGATTGTCCATAGCTTTACATAGCTAAACTCCTTCTCTAAAAGGGCACTGCCATCCTTATTTGGATTTAAGAATCCTAAAGGAGCAAAATACATTCCTACGAGTGAATTACTCATGTTGCTTCCATGTTCTGCTCCTCCCCTAGTGAGATGCTGTATCAGTAAGTACTTGGGTAAACTGCACACCCTTCCCTTTTCACTCCATCGTCCAGAGGCTTCAATATGCTACTAAGTGTGTCAGTCTCTGCTACTGCTGCAAATGGGGACCTAATATAGATAGCATCAGTTTCCAGAGATCAACACTGACATGCAAAGTGAAACCTAGTAATGTCAGTATTCCATACATATTTACACAGCTGTAACACAGAATCAAGATGCACGAGAACAAAATCATACGATCACCAGGGGCTAGCGGTGGGCTGCTGCAGTTGTGACAGCACAGTCTCGGGGTCCTGGCCCTGTGCTCTCCCCCGCTGTCTCCCCACAACCTCCCAGGCCCACTGAGAGTACACGGTGCAACTGGAAACTGGAGCCACAGCTCTCTACTACCAGCTCAAGCCCCTCTCCAGGCTGAGGGCTTTGTCCTTTAACGACGTGCCATGGGTTCATTTTGAACATGAACATTATATAGCAGATTCTGACTCTAAGTAATACCTTTCAACAAAACTCCTAGCAAGGAGGGTAAGAGAACCTAAGCAGTTAGAAGCAGAGAAATGTGCAAAATGCCACTAGAGCAGATGACCTGCAATCTTGACTTCTGTGACATTTTGGGTCTTGTATTCATTTAATAGTTGTGTATTTTAAGTTTCTTTTAGAATTTTCAGTATAAGGAAACTAGTATTACAATCACTGTAGTGGGAAGATGGTGCATTCCCATCAACCTGGCTACTTAATGACGACTCAAACACTATTTCTGTGACCAGAATACAAGATAAAACCACAATCACAGAAAAAAATGCCCTCATAAAAAGCAACTTAAATTCATTAGCCAAACACTGAAAAGGTACATGTGTATAAAAAAGTTATAACCACATTTACAGTGCAAATTCATGTTTCTTTCCACTCTCTCTTCTGCACAGAGAACATCTCTTCAGAAACATCATCGTCTCCCTGCATTTCTTTAAAACACCTGAGAAAGGTAAGGCTCAAAGAGACACCCACTCAAATGCAACAAGTCTCTGATTTGGGGACTTCCACATTTGCTGCTATCAAAGGTCCAAGATTTTCATTATAGCATTATGGTCAAACTTGAAACTCAAAAAAGCTCGGGATGAAAAGGGCAACTTGCAGTGTCCATTACATGCCACAGCCTGGCCCTCGGCATGTTCAAGCAACTGGTCTTCACCGGAGTAAGGCGAGTCATACACAGCATCTGCTTAGAAAGCAAAACAAATAAGCTCAGTTTAGAAATCAAGTCCTGCCCTTCACCTTTTGTTATGAAGGAATTCACATGCAGTATATATTCGCCTCCCCACACCCTAAATCTAACCTACGGAGAACCACCAAAATATTTTCCTTTCCCTAAACTGATATTCAAAGTGAATTTCCAATCTATTCTTATTCCACATAAACATTCAACATCTTAATCTGTCTTTAAGTTCCTTAATATTCACCTGCTTTCAAAAATGGGCGTAACTTTATTCACCACCTATATTTTGTCAACATGGGAGCTTCTTGACAGAGATCAAAATGTAAACATTATACAGATTATAATTACAATATAAGATTTATACAGATTCCAATTCTAGAAAAATAAAGCTGAAGGTTACCACATCTTCAGAGAATAAATCAACCTAAAGAAAAATCCAGATTTTCAAACTCACTGTGCAACAAAACTCCAACTTATCAGGGCTTGCCACCCCTACCCGCCCCCACCCCGACCCTGACCCCCGTAGAAGAGGACCCTGAGGAGCAAAGCAGGGTTTGGAATAGACACCAAAAGATTGAGGTAGAAATAAAGTCTGATGTGAGGTTTCCTAAGACAATAACTCCTTTTATACTTCTTTCTCAAGACAACTCAAAATTTTTGTATCATGCCCAACTGAGTTGGGTACACATTATAGTGTGCCTTCTTTAATGTTCCTAAACATATGGCTTTTTAAAGATTTTGTGAAATAATTGGTTTCTGAAGTTATATTAATTCAACTATCAGCCTATCATGTCCATACCACCTATGGTGGCCAGAGAAGTCCTACCAAGAGGACAACCAATTAATTTCCCAAAACAGGGTTAAAGCATCTCGTTTTTAAGTAGCTTCCATCTTGCTTAAATCATAAACAGTAATGCAAGGAAGAGAGTATGATTATAAGGCTTCTCAATTATTAAAGAGCTTTCTAGATGAAATCCTTAAATCTAGATGGTAAATAAATGCTTATCTACTGCATGAGGAATTTCATACCACACAAAATAGCGCCTAAGAAAAAAAGAGTCTACTGTACTTCCGAATGACACCTATGAAATCAGAATTTACAAAGAGCTTTCTACATTCCTCACTGTTACTTTTCAAATCAAATCACACACCTCCTTTTCGTAACTGAGGATGGAGAAGAGCCAAATGTCATCTTAGTGAAGACTATCCTTGGCACCACCGTAACACGTGGGTCAGTACCTCCAACGAGGGGGAAACCGTTCCCTTCTGAAGTGAGCTCTCCCCTCACATACGTGTGAGGGTGAGGTCTCCTCACTATTACTTGGGTCTACTCACCGTCTAACCATTGAGCAACTATTTATTTATTTACAATATTCACACACAGCATCAACACCTGACATTCACTACAGTAACAGTATACTGAAAGGGCAAATAATTTCATCTTGATCATTTAAATAAATTTACTTTTATTTTTAGCCAGTTTCCCATTTAGAGAACTTGACCACATATATGAACTCTCTATAGATCATGTGCAACTCTTTCAGCTTATCTATCACAGTTCATCACACACTACTTAAATCAAGTTAACTTCAAAACCAGGCTGAATCCCAACTGGAAGAAATTTAAAAAACAAAATGACTTGCCTGTTTCAAAAGTATCCTGAAGTTTTCGTGGATGAAGTTTTTTTTCACATTTCTATTAAAAAACACAAACATACAACATACCATATCCAGTTATTTCACTTATTGTTGATATAAATAAGGAGATACATTATCAAATTTCTCAGGAAGAAAATTAAATCAGGAATATAATCACCATCCCCACTCGGCATTGGCATTTTTAAGTAATTTTTTTAAGCCTAAAACTGTTTTTAGTTCTTGATTATATGTACAATATAGAAACACCAGGGAAAAAAGAAAATTATTTATTAAATTTCTCAACTTGGAGATCATTATTATTAACATTACAGTACATCTTTCCAGCTTTTTTTCTACGAAGATATGTGTGAATGTACTTTCATATAATTATGTAACAGAATTATCCAGTATATGCTATTCTGTAACTCCCTTTTTAAATGTAATACACTATGAACACACCCCTTTTTCTATAAACACAAATCAAAAAATTAATAAAAATCTACACCAACACTTTTAATGACTACATGGTAGTCTCTGGCACATATCTATGATATTACAGTTAATAGCTTCTTAGATATTTAGATTGTTCCCAGGGACGGGGAAGCCTGGTGGGCTGCTGTCTATGGGGTCATCCAGAGTCGGACACAACTGAAGCGACTTAGCAGCAGCAGCAGCGGCGGCGGCGGCGGCATGTTTTCATAATGTAAAACAATGGGGTGAACACTCTTATCTTCTATGGAAACGTGGTAAGGAAGTCACACTTTCAATACCGCCAAACTACTCTCTAGAACGTTGTACCGATTATTAACTTTTGAGTGTTCTCAATATATTCAGCAATACATAACTGGATATCTTTTCATCTTTGCCAATCTAATGGGGAAACGTGGCATCCCATTTTAATTCACTTTCTTGAACTGCATATTTATATGTTAATCAATCACTTTTAGCTTTCCCTTTTAAGTTGTTCATATACTTGTCCTCATCATTAACTTTAAGAACTTTTTAAAAACTTATTCAAGTTCTTCCAGACAAATGTGAGTCATTTGTGAAGTTCCCCCAAAAAAATCCAAAAGGATTTTGATTGGTACTGAATTAAATCTATATATTAATTTGAGGAGAATTAACTTTTATACAATACTATCATTTTAATCTGTCCAGCTTTTGTTAGGGACAGATGTTGAATTAGATTAAAAGCTTTCTGACCATCTATTAAGACTGTCTTCTTTGTTCTTGTCACTATTTCTACTGGAGTGGAGTGCAATAATAGAGAGCAAGTAGTCCAACATTAAACATTTAATTTGTGCTTGCTTGTGGAATCAAAACACTTCAGGTTAAGTAAACGGCACCCAAGAATTCAGGGAAAATACTCTTGTTAAATATCTGAAATTACTATTATTACACACTGTTAAAGAAGGAAAAACAGGTGAAGCTACAACATAAAAAAATTCAACATAGAAATACCAGGACTTATGGAAAAGATAAGCAAGGAAGCTTATTAGTTATGAATTACTTTCTGGAACACAGACTAAAAGAATGGAAATAAATGTCTTAAAACGCTCACAGGTATCTGTCCTTCAGCCTAGTCTAATGACTATGGCATTGGCTGTGAGTGTTTTGTTTTCATTTTCTGAATTCTATCAATTTGAAGAAAAATAAAATACACTGTGAGGCTATTCCAAACTTTTAACTTCATTAAAATAATACAGACACTATTTAGAAAAATAGAATACCTAGGACTTATCTAGGAGAGTTGACTAACACTGTTTCCAAAGTATTAAAGTAAGTCTAAATACCCACATATCGATAATTAATAAGAATCTACAGAACAGCACAGGGAACTCTCCTCAGTGCTCTGTAATGACCTATACAGAAACAGAACCTAGAGTGGATATATGTATAAACTGATCCACTTTTTCACTTGAAACTAACACAACTTTGTAAATCAACTATACTCCAATAAAAATTAATGTTAAAAATCATAAACAAACAGATAAACAAATACCCACATAAAAAAGTAAAGATCAGATGCACAACTGAATCAAAACGACAAATCTATAATCGAGAGTAGGCAGAGATTTCTTAGTGGTGAACAGCACACACACACAGATTCATAAAAATCCTGTCAATAAAGCAATTCAAAATGCCTTGACAATGCCCTTGCCCCATCCTAAAAAGCATGAACTGCCTCAGCATGATGTTAACTCTTACCACCAAGGGATTCTGTTGCTTGGCTGGCTGGCTGTGGACCCCATTTGGTTTTTTCTTTGGATTAGGTGAATCTTGATACTGTTTTCTGCCATTTCCCCTTATACTTTGATTCTGTTTTTCCAATAAGAAATAAAATGTAAACATACAGCACAATGTAACAGGATAAAACAATATACCCCTATGATACATTTAGCTGGTTCGATCAGAGTTCAGCAAAGCCCCCCAAAATCTTCCTAAAACACTGAAGAACCACTATCAACATCTTTCATTATAGAGAGCTTCACAGAGCAAGAATCCTCCAAAGATACAAAATAAAATAGCAAATACAATGTTCCCGAGAAACAACTTTGAAAACCTTATGACTATCAATAGAGGACACTGAGGCACGTTGACTTCAGTCCTTAGATCAGGAAACAAGCACCAGATGTGATCACTGTTACCCTAAAACCTGCTTTAAACTATTAATAAAAGGGAATTTTTAATAATCTTTTTATATAAAATAATAAATAAGACTGGTTTGGCTCAGATGGTAAAGAATCTGCTTGCAATGTGGGAGACCTGGGTTCAATCCCTGGGTTGGGAAGATTGCTTGGAGAAGGGAACAGCTACCCACTCCAGGATTCTGGCCTGGAGAATCCCCATGGACAGTCCATGGGGTCACAAAGAGTTGGACATGACTGAGAGAATTTCACTTTCACTTTTAATCCCTAAATTTAGACCTAAAACCTAAACATGCAGTAGTCGACATCTTGCTATTATATTGCTTAAACATGAGTTAGATTAAGTTTAACTTAAAACAGTTTTTAAACATTAATTTGGCCTTAAAGGTCTTAAGAACAGTTATTTAAAAGAACTAGCTAAAACAGTGCAAAGAACAATTTTATTATTATTTTACAATAAATACACTTGTGTACATCCTATCTACCTACAAAAAAAATTTAGTTCTTAAAATAGCTTGAAAACAGTAACTTAAAGAAAGGAAGGGAAATAGCTTTCAGAAGCTCATGTTAGCACATACCTTTAACTCCATTTCATTTTATTCTTTTCGATATTTACTTTTTTACTGTGTACCATATACATAAAACTTACCACCTGAACCACTTGTAAATGGGCAGCTCAGTGGCGGTAAGTGCAGCCACAAAGCTGTGCAACCACCACCAGTATCCATCCAGAACTTTTCCATCACTGAAGCAGAGACTTTGTCTATTAAATACTTCTGTTTTTTCCTGTCTCTCAGCTCTGATAATCTCATATTAATTAGTGGAATCATATAGCATTTGTCCTTTTGTGTGTGAGGTTCATCCATGTTGTAGCACCTATGTATAATTTCATTCCTTTTAAAGGCCAAATAATATTCACTGTATGTTTACTTTGTTTATCGAGTAACCTTTTGACACACATGTAGGTTGTTTCCACCTTCCGGCTATCATGAACAACACTACTATGAACACTGCTAAGTTATCTCTGAGTCCCTGCTTTCAATTCTTTTGAATATGAACCGCGGAGTGGAACCACTGGGTCACATGGTAATTCTATGTGTACCTTTCTGAGGAACCACCAAGCTGCCCCATGGCAGCTGTACCATTTTACATTCCCACCTGCAATACACAAGGGTTCCAACTTTTTTACATTCTTGTCAACTCATTATTTTCCATTTTTTACTACATTTTTATTACTTCTAAACTGAGCATCTTTTCATGTGCTTACTGACCATGTAAATGTCTTCTTTCAATAAATGTCTATTCAAGTTGTTGTGCACTCATTTTTGTTTAACTGTTTCTTCTTTGCTGTTGTTGAGCTATAGGAGGTCTCCATATATCCTGGATATAAACCCAGTAGATATGTGATTTGCAAACTCTCCCATTTCATGGGTGTTTTTTCTCTTTTGACAGTGACCATTCAAGCACAGAAAGTTTTAAATTCTGATGTACCCAGTATATTTGTAAAAGAAGAAAAGTAAAGACTGGTACCCAAATAGATGGTTAAAATAACAGACAGGTAATACCAAAGATCAGTAAGGATATGGAACAAATGGAACTCTCAAATATTTTGCAGGGGATACAAATTATTTAGAACATTTTTTGCAGTATATACTTAAGAACTTAGGCATATCCACTGCTCCAACAAATCTATATACTCAAAAGAACTGTATATGTTCATCAAAATACATGTACAGAAATATTCCTAGCAGTATGATTTGTAAAAGCCCCCAAGTGGAAACAACAAACACGTCCACTAAGAGTAAAATGGATAAACAAACTGTGATATAATCATACACTGAAGAACAACACGGTGTGAACCTTTCACTGGTAGCACATTTACCAAAATCAGATGTTATTGATACTTCATATTCCTTACTACATTGGATTAATACCAAAGCTGTAAAGGTTAGGAGTCTCATCCCAGCTTCAAATCACAAATCAGGAAGACAGGCGCCTTGGATGAACGACTAAGAGCTCTACAACTGTTAATCTGCAAGGCCTCAACTCAGATGCATTTCTAAGTCAAAGGATCTTAAGTTATGAAAATCTTTAAATGTACTATCACTCACCTTTGCTTTTAAAAGATCAGACACTTCAGCGTGATGATTACTGTATGGTTTATGCTGCAGTGGTTGCCGGTGCTTTACCCACTGGTCACCAGGAGAACCTTCAGGAAATAACTGCTGGCTGTGGCGGAACTTGGTTCGACTACAACAAGATTTAAAAATAAAAATAAAATCAGAAAATTTTTACTGATACTTCTTCCCAAACCTTTAGAGTTTATCTAACGGACTATAAATGTTACTTTATTCACTATCTATCTCCCCTCATTGGAGTTTAAATTCCACAAGGGCAGAGGATTCATGTCAACTTTGTCTACTGCTTTACTGCCAGAACCCAGAAGAATGCCTATCACTCCACATTTCTTGAATGGGGTGATAATCTATTATTTTTAGTCCCAAACTTTTCTAAATTATTGATACCACCTTCTCCTAAAATGACTGTACTTTTAAAAATCTGGGGAATTTCCTGGCAGCCCAGTGATTAGAACTCTGCATTTCCGCTGCAGGGGACACAGGTTCAAGCCAAGGATGAAGAACTAAGATCCCGCAAGCCTTGCAGCCTGGCCGAACAACAAAAATGAATCTGAAGGAAATACTTCTTTCACAAATTTAATAAATTTAGTAACGAAGCCAATAAATAAAGCCACTCTGAATACACATATATCAGTGGATTTTTATAATAGGACAGACAATTCAATTCTTTACTAGGATGCTTCCATATGGAATTTGATCCTGCACAGGTCAGTATGGACCCTCCGTGCTAAGATCTGACAAACTGAGCTATGTTGTTGTTGCTGTTCAGTCGCTAAGCCATGTCCAACTCAGTGATGCCATCTGACCATCTCATCCTCTGTCGCTTCCTTCTCCTCTTGCTCTAGATCTTTCCCAGCAGCAGGGTATTTTCCAATGAGTCAGCTCCACACATTAGGTGACCAAAGTATTGAAGCTTCAGCATCAGTCCATCCAATGAATATTCCTGGTTGATTTCCTTTAGGATTGACTGGTTGGATCTCTGTGCTGTCCAAGTGATTCTCAAGAGTCTTCTCCAACGCCACAGTTCAAAAGCATCAATTCTTCAGCACTCAGCCTTCTTTACGGTCCAACTCTCATATCCATACATGACTACTGGAAAAACCATAGCTCTGACTATACAGACCTTTGTCTGCAAAGTGATGTCTCTGCTTTTTAATACTGTTTAGAGTTGTCACAGCTTTTCTTCCAAGGAAATTAAGGAGTTCAAAATGATAGATAAGCATATTAAATAAAGATCCAGTCTCAAATACTTACACCAAAGAAATCAACTGTAATAGTTTGTAGTAAAGATAAATTGTATTCGATAGTACCACTTACATATATTAATACAGTCCAGAGTCACTGATCCCAAGATCCATATTATAGTAAGATTGTTTCTGAATATTTCAGAATCTGTCCCCTTTTCCATTTAAAAATTGTGATTAAATTGCAGGCTCTCAAAAAAAAAAAAAAATTGCAGGCTCTCTTTCTTTAGACAAAATTCAAGTAATTCCTCCAAAATGTCATAAGAGTTAGTCTATATGTTAAAAAGAGACATCACCCTGCCTGAGAAACCTGGAATTTGTTTGAGAAGTTGTTTCATTATCTCCTTATTCCATTCTCTAGGATCACAAACCCTAATACCGACTGAAAGATGTGGGAATGGTATCATACCACTGTGGGTGACAGATTCTTAAACAGTGACACAATTTCTTTTCAAACCCTATCACTATTTCATAACTTTAGTAGTAACTGGGTTTTTTAAATCATGACTACATTCCTGTTTTTTCTTTTTTCTTCTTCAGTTATATTTAGCAGTATATACTTTGGTGATTATAGTGACCGATTCTGAAAGGCACAAATGACTTTCAAGGCATTTAGTCCAATCTTCTGTCCTCATAAAATCCAACTAAAATGGAATATTCCCTATGTATTTAAAAAATATTGACTGTAGGTGTGATTTACTCCTATTGTTTACTTTTAAAGCTCTAGGATAAAAACAAAGCATCTAACTTAGAGAAAATTTAGAAAGCAACTCTCTCTGAACCTAACAAGGCAAAGCTCTACAAGTTGATTACAAATACATATACTTATTTCACAAAATTATATTGGAAGGACGGATGTTGAAGGTGAAACTCCAATACTTTGGCCACCTGACGCGAAGAGCTGACTCATTTGAAAAGCCCCTGATGCTGGGAAAGATTGAGGGCAGGAGATGAAGGGGATAACAGAGGATGAGATGGGTGGATGGCATCACCGACTCCATGCACACGAGTTTGAGTGAACTCTGGGAGTTGGTGATGGACAGGGAGGCCTGGCGTGCTGCAGTCCATGGGGTCACAAAGAGTCAGACAGGACTGAGCGACTGAACAGAACTGAATTTCAGAAAATTACTTAGCCTACTCTATAACTGTGATTTGGATACAATTAAGTCCCAAACAAGAAAATGCTCTTTGCAGTTCTTATCCATGTAATACTCACTCCTTATAATATACAGTCTAGACTAGGGAAAGGAAAGGTGCAAGCCCAAGTCTTCACAGTGCTATCTTTCTGAACAAATTATACGTCAGCACCCCTCATCTCCTTCTCACAAAAACAGACATTCAACCACATACAGAAACCCAATTATTTCTAAAGTAAAGATATGAGAACACAGAACAAGTACTATGAATACATACAAAGAGAGAAAAAAATTTTCTTTTCCTCATACTCTAGCTATCCATCTAAAAAGCTGACATTCTCTTGTGTATACTATTTTAAAATATGCCTGAAGCTCCTTTATGACTTCAATTAACCTCTCATCCAAAAACCACCCCTCTAAAATGTCTATTATCTGTGAGACTAGTAAGAAACTAGTATCTATAAAAGGAAGCCAATACCTCTGCAAACTTTTTAAGCAAAATGCTACTAATGTATTAAAAAAGACCAAAAAGTCAAAATCCAACACATCTGTTTCTTTACCTCAATTTTTCCACAGTGGGCTTAGCTGGTGTGCTACCAGCGGAGGAAAATCCATTGTCACTATCTGAGGAATCTCCAAATCTTCGAGAAAGCCAGTCCCTTAATGGTCTATGGAGATATTAAGAATTTGCTTTTAAAACTTGGCTATGTAAAGAAACTATCAGAATTGTGAAGTCTAATATTTTAAAAAATACAAACATACCTGATAAAAGGAATGGCCATAAAAAATTTGTTTGGTGCCAAACCAAGTTTGGATTTTGGGGTCATATCATTTCTATGGCAAGGCAATTTCTCAATGGAGAACCACTCAATATTCTGAAACACAAGAAAATTAGTTATTATCAAGGAGTTTCTAAAAGCAATTTAATTAGATACCATCCAGCAACCTGAAAATTCTTCTCAATTACATACCCGGATTTCTCTTCTGGTTTTCGGGTTAAATTTTGTATCTTTTGGAATTCCTGGAATGATGTACAAACGAGCAAGCTGATCATTGATCCGAAGTTCAATGTAATCATCCTTACAAATATAATCTTTAATATCAAAACCAGTTTCTTCAAAGACCTGGAAATAATAAATCTGGATGATGATTTTCAAGTTTGGCTGTTAGACCTTCAGTTCATTAATATTTGCTTATTTCAAAGTCACAAATTCAGAAATATCCAGGAAATTAAATGCATAAAAACACTACATAAAAAAAAAAAAAAAAATCACAGTATTTCAGGGTCTAGTTCTTGCTGTGTCTCTATGAAAAAACCTCCTCACACATTTAAGCCTAAGTTTTTTCAGCTATTCATAAAAAGGAAACATATGATACTGCAATTTACAATAATATGTATTTGGCCACTGTCCCCTCTTCTGGTATAAGAGCTCTTAAAACGGTTGGACGGATAAGGCAGTGGACCCCACTTCAGCACTCTTGCCTGGAAAATCCCATGGACAGAGGAGCCTGGGTCGCTGAGCTGGACACGACTGAGCGACTTCACTTTCACTTTTCACTTTCATGCATTGGAGAAGGAAATGGCAACCCACTCCAGTGTTCTTGCCTGGAGAATCCCAGGGACGGCGGAGCCTGGTGGGCTGCCGTCTATGGAGTCGCACAGAGTCGGGCACGACTGAAGCGACTTGGCAGTAGCAGCAGCAAAACGGTTGGAATGTCTTAAATTATAAAAGCAAAAGTATCTTTGCTTTTTATCTAGGTCTCCCACATTGCAGGCAGATTCTTTACCAGCTGAGCCACAAGGGAAGCCCAGAAGTATCTTTACATCCTGTTAATTATGTGACTTCTGGAGTCTACTTCGGGAATTAACTTGGTTGCCAGGTGATCAACAGGGTTAAAACTTTCAATGGGCCCCTCCTCCCCCACCTCCAGGAAATAAACTCAGTCAACCCCATAAAAACCAAAAAGGAATGTTTCTGGCTTGAAAAACACATGAAGATTTGGGGATAGTGGTGCCAGAGAAGACAGAAAGTTCTTTGCTTTTTTCTGTACCTTGCATCCTAAGTATTTATGTCTTCCATCTAGTTATTCCTGAGTTATATCCTTTTATTGTAATAAACTGGAAAACTTAATAAGAAAAATGTTTCTCAATTCTATGAATCACTCTAGCAAAAACTAATCAAACCCAAAGAGGGGGATCAAAAGGCACAAGTGACAACCTGGACTTTGCAACTGGCATCTGAAGCCAAGCATGGTCTTATAGGACTGAACCCTTCACCTCTGGAATGTGACGCTACCTCAAGGCAGACAGTGTCAGAATTGAGCTGAATTGTAAGTCATTCAGTTCATATCCAAAACCTGCTTATTGATGTGGGGGAAAAAAGCCCCTGCGCGTGTGCGTACATGTATACGCATGCGCGTGCACACACACACTCTAAAATTGGGTCCAAAACCCTTATTATGTGAGAATACATCAGTGGTTCCCACTCCAAGGGAATATAAACCTCATATGGATTTGATTCAGTAACCACAAAAGTACATGTATAACCAAGCTACAGAATGAAAAATGTCTTATACAAAGAAAACCATTCTTCAAACACGAAAATTGAATTGGGATTAATACTAATATTTCAATGGACAGATTCCAAGAAAACAGCTACAACCACCTTTGTACCCAGGGTGGAGTTAGCTGCAGTCACGATCTGCAGTGATTTTGGAGCCCCAAAAATAAAGTCTGATTGTGTTTCCACTGTTTCTCCATCTATTTGCCATGAAGTGATGGGACTGGATGCCATGATCTTAAGTTTTCTGAATGTTGAGCTTTAAGCCATCTTTTCCACTCTCCTCTTTTACTTTCATGGAGAGGCTCTTTAGTTCTTCACTTTCTGCCATAAGGGTGGTGTCATCTGCATATATGAGGTTATTGATATTTCTCCCGGCAATCTTGATTCCAGCTTATATTTCTTCCAGTCCAGCGTTTCTCACGATGTACCCTGCATATAAGTTAAATAATCAGTGTGACAAGATACAGCCTTGAAGTACTCTTTTTCCTATTTGGAACCAGTCTATTGTTTCATGTCCAGTTCTAACTGTTGCTTCCTGACGTGCATACAGATTTCTCAAGAGGCAGGTCAGGTGGTCTGGTATTCCTATCTTTTTCAGAATTTTCCACAATTTTCCACAATAAACAAAAGTTTATTGTGATCCACTATGCTTTGGCATAATCTACACATATGTGATCTACACATATGCTTTGGCATACTCAATAAAAGCAGAAATAGATGTTTTTCTGGAACTCTCTTGCTTTTTTGATGATCCAGCGGATGTTGACAATTTGATCTCTGGTTCCTCTGCCTTTTCTAAAACAAGCTGGAACATCTGGAAATTCACAGTTCACGTATTGCTGAAGCCCGGCTTGGAGAATTTTGAGCATTATTTTACTAGCGTGTGAGATGAGTGCAATTGTGCAGTAGTTTGAGCATTCTTTGGCATTGCCTTTCTCGGGGATTGAAATGAAAACTGATCTTTTCGGTCCTATGGCCACTGCTGAGTTTTCCAAATTTGCTGGCATGTTGAGTGTAGCACTTTCACAGCATCATCTTTCAGCATTTGAAATAGCTCAACTGGAATTCCATCACCTCCACTAGCTTTGTTCGTAGTGATGCTTCCTAAGGCCCACTTGAATTCACATTCCAGCATGACTGGCTCTAGGTGAGTGATCACACCATCGTGATTATCTGGGTCGTGAAGATCTTTTTTGTACAGTTCTGTGTATTCTTGCCACCTCTTCTTAATATCTTCTGCTTGTGTTAGGTCCATACCATTTCTGTCCTTTATCGAGCCCATCTTTGCATGAAATGTTCCCTTGGTAGCTCCAATTTTCTTGAAGAGATCTCTAGTCTTTCCCATTCTGTTGTTTTCCTCTATTTCTTTGCTCTGATGGATGAGGGAGGCTTTCTTATCTCTCCTTGCTATTCTCTGGAATTCTGTACTCAAATGGGTATATTTTTCCTTTTCTCCTTTGCTTTTCGCTTCTCTTCTTTTCACAGCTATTTGTAAGCCTCCTCAGACAGCCATTTTGCTTTTTTGCATTTCTTTTCCATGGGGATGGTCTTGATCCCTGTCTCCTATACAATGTCAGGAACCTCCGTCCATAGTTCATCAGGCACTCTATCTATCAGATCTAGTCCCTTAAATCTATTTCTCACTTCCACTGTATAATCGTAAGGCATTTGATTTAGGTCATACCTGAATGGTCTAGTGGTTTTCCCCACTTTCTTCAATTTAAGTCTGAATTTGGCAATAAGGAGTTCATGATCTGAGCCATAGTCAACTCCCGGTCTTGTTTTTGTTGACTGTATAGAGCTTCTCCATCACTGGATGCAAAGAGTATAATCATTCTGATTTCGGTGTTGGCCATCTCTTGATGTCCATGTGTAGAGTCTTCTCTTGTGCTGTTGGAAGAGGGTGTCTGCTATAACCAGTGTGTTCTCTTGGCAAAACTCTATTAGCCTTTGCCCTGCTTCATTCTGTATTCCAAGGCCAAATCTGCCTGTTACTTCAGGTGTTTCTTGACTTCCTACTTTTGCATTCCAGTCCCCTATAATGAAAAAGACATCTTTTTTGGGTGTTAGTTTAAAAGGTCTTGTAGGTCTTCATAGAACCATTCAACTTCAACTTCTTCAGCATTACTGGTCAGGGCACAGACTTGGATTTCTGTGATACTGAATAACAGAGATCATTCTGAATTGCTTAGTGGATCTAAAACTGCCCCTCCTCATAGTGCCTCAAGGAACTCCAAGACATGGAACCCCAGTTCCTGGGAATAAAGTGTTACCGCTAACCCCCACAGCTAACCCTCACCTTCTCCTTCAACCAGAAAAGCCATGCTTATTAATCTATTAAAATCCTGGGCCTCTGCTTAAAAAACCACTGGTGAGGGGGGAGGGATTCACTGCAAGATTGGATTGACACAGACACACTGCTATACATAAGACAAGTAATAAGGACCTACTACAGAGCACAGTGAACTCTACTCAGTACTCTCTAATGGCTCATATGGGAAAAGGACCTAAAGAAGACTGGCTAGGCATTCATATAGCAGATTCACTTTGCTATATAATACAAGCAAATGTGATCTGACTGCAAATCAATTATACCCCAATAAAAAGTAAAACCATGAGTCTCTTCTAGCCTTAAACGTTCTCCTTCAGATAACATTTATGGTCTCTGGCAAGGTCCTTTCCCACTTCACCCTCAAATGAAAAAGGCTTTGGTTCTTTACTGACTAGAAACCAGTGTGCACCTTTTACGCTGGAATTCCTTCTTCCCTCTAGTTTCAGCACCTACCCAATCAATGGCACAGAAGACGATAAAACATGCACAGGCCTGAACCTCTTACAAGGTAAGGGTGTGGAGGAGTTATTTGTGTCCATTCCTTTTGTCTCTTCCCTCGTTCTCTTGTTGGTTTAGGTACGTCTTTCTACCTCCTTCGATAAGGGCACATCTATATTTCTCTCAGATATGTGTAGGCCGTAACTCACAATTTAAGCTCCTCCACAACACATCTAACTCATTTCTGTATACTGCCAATCATGTTAAACCTTTTTCTAATTTTAAGTACTAGCTGAATATACTCACTTGAAACTGTTCCATGGTACACAGAAAAGAGACATTATTTGTATTTCCTACTTCCAGAAATGACAGAGTGGGAACAGAAATACCTATGTTTTACCAAAAAAGAGCTTTCTTGTCCTAAACCAAAACTATACATCTTATCCAGAATAAAAACCCGAAGGCTCAGTAATAGACACTTTGTAGTTTCACACTTCCCCAGATCTTAATTTATTTATATACATGCGGTGTGTGCTCAGTCACTCAGGGCTGTCCGACTCTTTTATAACCCCATGGACTTTAGCCCTTCAGGCTCCTCTAGCTGTGGGGATTCTCCAGGCTGGAGTGAGTCGCCCTGCCCTCCTCCAGGGGATATTCTCGACCCAGGGATTAAACCCACGTCTCCCACATTGCAGACAAATTCTTTACCATCTGAGCCATCAGGGAAGTCCATTTGTATACATAATACAATATAATTAAACTAACAATTGTGGATTTATTTCACAACTCATGTATGTTATCTGAATGTTCCCATTAAAGTCCAGTTATTAATACTTTGGTTTTCTTTTTCTTTGAAAGTAAGGTCTACCCTACTCTACTGCTTGAGACATAACTTAAAAATGGTTTTTGTTATAAATCAATCTGGTTGGATATTAGAATTATAACTTTAGAAATTAGAACTGGTTTACCTAAAAGTTTACCTATCAGTGACATAAAATTGTTTTTCTTCATCAAAGTCTCCATTAAGAAAGTCAAAATGGAATATATAAACCAGAAGCCATTCACAATATACTCAAATCCATATTGCATTAAGAAGTCCTATATATCCACAAGACTAGTAAACCAACTTAAAAAAAAAAAAGGTAACATGTAACTGGGTACTTAATAATAGAGGACATTCAAATGGCCAATAAGAATATGACAATGTGGCCAACATCATTAAACTTCAGGGAAATATGAAAAACACAATGATAGACCATTACATTCCCCTAATAACGGCTAAAATTTTTTGAAAATGAGATGTAATTAATATATTACATTATATTAGCTTCAGGTACGCAACATAATAATGTTTTGCATATATTGAGAAATGACCATAAATTTTTTCCCCAGTGTTACTGAGATATAATGGTTTGAACATAATGGTTTGACTTATACATACTGTGAAATGGTTACTCTAAGTTTAGCTGATATGGATCATCTCATATAAGTACAATAAAAAGAATAAGAAAAAAATACGTTTTTTTTCTTGTAATGAGAACCCTTAAGCTCTAGTCTCTGAACTTCTCATACGTATCACACAGCAGTGTTAACTGTAGTCATCATGCTGTACATTACGTCCTAGTGCTTATTTATCTTCCAACTCTTGAGCACATTCCTCTAATTCTCTTTTAGACACACACATACCCTCTGAGAACCATAAATCTGATCTGTCCTTCTGAGTTTTGCTTTTCAGATTCCACATAAAAGGGAGACCATACAAAATCTGTCTTTATCTGACTTATCCATTCTGTACAATGCCTTCAATGCCCATAACAGTACAAATTGTAGGATTCTTTTTTTAACAACTGAAATGTATTCCATTGTGTACATACATACCACATCTTCACTAGCCATTCATTTCTCAATGAACACTTAGGTTGTTTCCTTGTCTTGGCTATTATAAACAATGCTATTATGAACATAAGACTGTAGTTATCTTTTCAAGGTAGCATTTTCATTTCCTCTGGATATATTCTCAGAAGTGGAATTGCTGAATCATACGGTTGTTCTATTTTAATTTTTTGACGATCCTCCATAGAATTTTCCGTAGTGGCTGTATCAGTTTACAGTCCTACCAACAGTGAACAAGGGACCCCTTTTCTCCACATTTATCTGTCTTTCTGAAGGCATCCATTCTAAGAGGCATGAGAGATATCTCATTATGGTTTTGATTTGTATTTGCCTAATAATCACCAGATGGTCAACACTGAAATAACACTGATTATACTCTTGGCAGCCAAAGATGGAGAAGCTCTATACAGTCAGCAAAAACAAGACCAGGAGCTGACTGTGGCTCAGATCATGAACTCCTTATTGCCAAATTCAGACTTAAATTGAAGAAAGTGGGGAAAACTACTAGAACATTCAGGTATGACCTAAATCAAATCCCTTACAATTATACAGTAGAAGTGAGAAATAGATTTAAGGGACTAGATCTGATAGATAGAGTGCCTGATGAACTATGGACGGAGGCTCGTGACACTGTACAGGAGACAGGGATCAAGACCATCCCCATGGAAAAGAAATGCAAAAAAGCAAAATGGCTGTCTGAGGAGGCCTTACAAATAGCTGGGAAAAGAAGAGAAGTGAAAAGCAAAGGAGAAAAGGAAAGATATACCCATTTGAATACAGAGTTCCAAAGAATAGCAAGGAGAAATAAGAAAGCCTTCCTCAGCAATCAATGCAAAGAAATAGAGGAAAACAACAGAATGAGAAAGACGAGAGATCTCTTCAAGAAAATTAGAGCTACCAAGGGAACATTTCATGCAAAGATGGGCTCGATAAAGGACAGAAATGGTATGGACCTAACACAAGCAGAAGATATTAAGAAGAGGTGGCAAGAATACACAGAACTGTACAAAAAAGATCTTCACGACCCAGATAATCACGATGGTGTGATCACTCACCTACAGCCAGTCATGCTGGAATGTGAAGTCAAGTGGGTCTTAGAAAGCATCAATACAAACAAAGCTAGTGGAGGTGATGGAATTCCAGTTGAGCCATTTCAAATGCTGAAAGATGATGCTGTGAAAGCGCTGCACTCAATATGCCAGCAAATTTGGAAAACTCAGCAGTGGCCACAGGACTGTAAACATCAGTTTTCATTCTAATCCCTGAGAAAGGCAATGCCAAAGAATGCTCAAACTACTGCACAATTGCACTCATCTCACATGCTAGTAAAGGAATGCTCAAAATTCTTCAAGTCAGGCTTCAGCAATACGTGAACTGTGAACTTCCAGATGTTCAAGCTGGTTTTAGAAAAGGCAAAGGAATCAGAGATCAAATTGCCAACATCCACTGCATCATCAAAAAAGCAAGCGAGCTCCAGAAAACATCTATTTCTGCTTTATTGACTAGGCCAAAGCCCTTGGACTGTGTGGATCACAATAAACTGCGGAAAATTCTGAAAGAGATGGGAATACCAGACCACCTGACCTGCCTCTTGAGAAACCTGTATGCAGGTTAGGAAGCAACAGTTAGAACTGGACATGGAACAACAGACTGGTTCCAAATAGAAAAAGGAGTACGTCAAAGCTGCATATTGTCACCGTGCTTATTTAACTTATATGCAGATTACATAATGAGAAACCCTGGGCTGGAAGAAGCACAAGCTGGAATCAAGACTGCCGGGAGAAAATATCAATAACCTCAGATATCCAGATGGTACCACCCTTATGGCAGAAAGTGAAGAGGAACTCAAAAGCCTCTTGATGAAAGTGAAAGAGGAGAGTGAAAAAGTGGGCTTAAAGCTCAACATTCAGAAAACAAAGATCACGGCATCTGCTCCCATCACTTCATGGGAAATAGATGGGGAAACAGTGGAAACAGTGTCAGACTTTATTTTTCTGGGCTCCAAAATCACTGCAGATGGTGACTGCAGCCATGAAATTAAAAGACGCTTACTCCTTGGAAAGAAAGTTATTACCAACCTAGATAGCATATTGAAAAGCACAGACATCACTTTGCCAACAAAGGTCTGTCTAGTCAAGGCTATGGTTTTTCCAGTGGTCGTGTATGGATGCGAGAGTTGGACTGTGAAGAAAGCTGAGCGCCAAAGAATTGATGCTTTTGAACTATGGTGTTGGAGACGACTCCAGAGTCCCTTGGACTGCAAGGAGATGCAACCAGTCCATCCTAAAGGAGATCAGTCCTGGGTGTTCTTTGGAAGGACTGATGCTGAAGCTGAAACTCCAATACTTTGGCCACCTCATGAGAAAAGTTGACTCATTGGAAAAGATCCTGATCCTGGGAGGGACTGGGGGCAGGAGGAGGAGATAACAGAGGATGAGATGGCTGGATGGCATCACCGACTCGATGGACATGAGTTTGAGTGAACTCCGGGAGTTGGTGATGGACAGGGAGGCCTGGCGTGCTGTGATTTATGGGGTCCCAAAGAGTCGGACACAACTGAGCGACTGAACTGAATTGAATATCTAGTGATGCGGAGCATCTTTTCACATTTTTATTAACTATTTATCTTCTTTGGAAAAATGTATATTCAGGTCTTTTTCCCATTTTTTAATTGAATTATTTGCTACTGAGTTGTATAAGTTCTTATTAGACATTAACTCCTTATCAACTATATGGTTTGCTTGTTATACATTTTTAGACATTAACTCTTTATTGACTATATGGTTTGCAGGTATTCTCTCCCGTTCCACAGGCTTCTACTTTGTTGACTGTTTCTCGTTTTGGGTCGATGTCGTCTTGCTTATTTTGGTGCTTGTGCTTTTGGAGTCATATTCAGAAAGTCATTGCCAAGAGCCACATTAAGGAGTTTTTATCCTGTTTTCTTCTAGAAGTTTCATGGTTTCAAGTCTTACATTTAAGTCATGTACCCACTTCAAGCTAACTTCTGTGAGTGGTGTAAGAGAGTGGTCTAGTTTCATTCTTTTTCATGGGAATATTCAATTTCCTCAGCATCATTAACTGAAGAGACTCTCTTTTTTCCATTGAGTTTTCTTGGCTCCCTCCTCAAATATTAGTTGACCATATATGTGTGACTTTGTTTCTGGGATCTCAATTCTTTGATCTGTTTCATTGATCATTGATCTGTTTATGTTTCAGATCTGTTTCATTCATCTGTTTTTGCACCACTGCCATACCATTTAATGACTACAGCTTTACAGTACAGCATGAAAGCAGGAAGTGTGATACCTTCCACTTTGTTCTTCTTTCAGGATTGCTCTGGTTATTCAGAGTATTCTGTGGTTCTGTACACATTTTAAGATTTTTTTTTTTCTAATTCTGTAAAAATAAGGCCACTGAAATTTTGATAGGGATCACACTGAATCTAGAGATGATTTTTGGCAGTAATGGCATTTTAACAATATTAATTCTCATAATCCATGAACATGGGATAAAGATTTTAAAGTCGGTAATTCTACATGTAGGCAAGGACAACAAGAACTCTCATATGCAGGTGGTCGGAATATAAATGGGTTCAACCAACTGGAAAACCACTGGCAACTTCCCTATGACTCAGTAATTCCATTCCTAGAGAAACGAAGGCTTATTTTCCTCAAAGGACATGTACCACCATATTTATACCAGTTTTATCCTTAATAGCCAAAAGCTGGATACAATCCAATACATAAAAGAATGGATAAACAACTGTGGTATATTTGTACACTGCAATATTACAAAGAGCGATTAAAAAGAACCAGCTGCTAATATACACGATAACACAGATGAATCTCACAAGCATTACACTGAGAGAGAGATATAGACATTTCTCCAAAAAAGACATACAGATGGCTAACAAACACATGAAAAGATGCTCAACATCACTCATTATCAGAGAAATGCAAATCAAAACCACTATGAGGTACCATTTCACACCAGTCAGAATGGCTGCGATCCAAAAGTCTACAAATAATAAATGCTGGAGAGGGTGTGGAGAAAAGGGAACCCTCTTACACTGTTGGTGGGAATGCAAACTAGTACAGCCACTATGGAGAACAGTGTGGAGATTCCTTAAAAAACTGGAAATAGAACTGCCTTATGATCCAGCAACCCCACTGCTGGGCATACACACTGAGAAAACCAGAAGGGAAAGAGACACGTGTACCCCAATGTTCATTGCAGCACTGTTTATAATAGCCAAGACATGGAAGCAACCTAGATGTCCATCAGCAGATGAATGGATAAGAAAGCTGTGGTACATATACACAATGGAGTATTACTCAGCCATTAAAAAGAATACATTTGAGGAGTATTACTCAGCCATTAAAAAGAATACATTTGAATCAGTTCTAATGAGGTGGATGAAACTGGAGCCTATTATACAGAGTGAAGTAAGCCAGAAGGAAAAACATAAATACAGTATACTAACGCATATATATGGAATTTAGAAAGATGGTAACAATAACCCGGTGTACGAGACAGCAAAAGAGACACTGATGTATAGAACAGTCTTATGGACTCTGTGGGAGAGGGAGAGGGTGGGAAGATTTGGGAGAATGGCAATGAAACATGTAAAATATCATGTAGGAAACGAGTTGCCAGTCCAGGTTCGATGCATGATGCTGGATGCTTGGGGCTGGTGCACTGGGACGGCCCAGAGGGATGGTATGGGGAGGGAGGAGGGAGGAGGGTTCGGGATGGGGAACACATGTATACCTGTGGCGGATTCATTTTGATATTTGGCAAAACTAATACAATTATGTAAAGTTTAAAAATAAAATAAAATTAGAGAAAGAAAAAAAAAAACACAAAGAATAGCTATTTCGAAATCCTAATTATATGAAGCTCAGAACAGGCAAAAATAATCGATGGTAACAGAAAAGTCAAAACAGTGGTTCCTTCCAGGAAATGTGGGAAAAGTAGGTGCTGATCCGAAAGGGCAGGAGGACTTTCCTGGTGGGCCAGTGGTTGGGAGTCTGCCCACCAATGCAGGGGATGCAGGTTGGATCCCTGGTCAGGGAAGGTTCCACATGACATGCAGCAGCTGGGCCCATGTGCCACAACTTCCGAGCTGGCACTGCAGAGCCCAGGAGCTGCAATCACCGAAGCCCGAAAGCCCCAGAGCTCCACAACAGAAGAAAGCCCTCGCACAGCAACAAGGAGCCCACGCCACAGCCAAGCCCCAGTGCAGCCAAAATTAAAAAAAGAAGGGGCAGCAAAGACTCTTCTGAGCTGCTGAAAATATTCTTTGACCTGGATGGTGGTTTCACAGGCATGTACATACATAAAAATTAATAACCTGCTAAGTTTATTTTATGCTTTTATCCGTCAACAAAAAAAGCTTAAAAAATAATTTTTACATGGTTCTTAATTCTATTTTTACAGTTATTCTCTTTAACTCTCTTCTTTGAATATCTTATAATCAGAAATTAGAATACCTACCCGTCACATATGTCTGTAAAATAATTAAAAGCTATGCTAAAAGTAAATTGTATAATCTAAGTTCTTTGTAAGCAGACCCTATTTGTTACAAACAGAATCTAAATGAATACATGCTTAACAAAACAAGCACTGAAGGACTAAGAGCCTGTTTCAGATTAAAGACTGCAAAACAACAATTAAATGCAAACACAGGGCAGGAGCCTGGGATAGGATCCTGTATGGGAGAAGGGGTGGAAACTGCAGAAAAGGACTATAATGGATCAACTAGTAAATCTGAATACTCAATTATCCGTTAGATAAAAGAACCTTTCAAACCCATTCCTGAATTTGATAATTACACCGTGATTATGTAACAGAACTTTCTAGTTCTTTAAACTTATTGATACATGCAGTAATAGTGGTTAAGAGACATTATGTCTACAATTTACTCCTAAATTATCTAGCAATAATAATAAAAACCATACACCCATATGTATCAAAAGTAATAAAGCAAACATGGCAAAATATTAACAGGTGGGTCTATTCTTTTTATTATTCTTACTATAACATTAACACAATTTTAAAGACTAACATGTAATTAATGGTAAGGTTGTTTTAGTGTATTCATTCAAATATATCTGTGTGCTTAGTGACAGGTACTATCCTATCCTACGCACTGATTTCAGAAATGAATAAAGCAAGCACTGCTCTTTCAAGAGCTCCATCTTAAAAAGAAATGATAACTGTGGTATGATATACATGCCAGAAAGTAGGTGGGTGCCATGGGAATACAGAATCAGGATGCTTACCTCAGCCTTGAGGGGCTTCCCAACTGCCCATGCAGGAGAGGCCCATTTGATCCCTAGTCCAGGAAGATGCCTGCAGAAGGAAATGGCAACCCATTCCAGTATTCTTGCCTGGAAAAATCCCAAGGACAGAGGAGCCTAGTGGGCTTCAGTCCACGGGCTCACAAAAAGTTGGGACACGAGTGAGCGACTGAACATCAACTCAGCCCTGGGCACAGGTGAGGTGTGAGGTGTGAGCTGGGGTAGTCACCTGGAAGGCTGTCATAAGCAGGGTCCTATCCTGTGGATAAACCTGGGCTAGGACTTGAAAGATGACTAGAAGTTTATAAGACTGACAAGAAGAAAAAGATACTCCAGATAGCTGAGAATGACTATAGCTGAAGGATTATAAAGAGAAGAAATGGTACAACATGAGGCCATTAGTGTAATGTAACAAAGGCAGCTTTGAAACCCTGTACAACCATACTTCAGTTCAGTTCAGTCGCTCAGTCGTGTCCGACTCTTCGCGACCCCATGAATTGCAGCACGCCAGGCCTCCCTGTCCATCACCAATTCCCGAAGCTCACTCAGACTCATGTCCATCGAGTCAGTGATGCCATCCCAGCCATCTCATCCTCTGTCGTCCCCTTTTCCTCCTGCCCCCAATCCTTCCCAGCATCAGTCTTTTCCAATGAGTCAACTCTTTACATGAGGTGGCCAAAGTACTGGAGTTTCAGCTTCAGCATCGTTCCCTCCAAAGAAATCCCAGGACTGATCTCCTTCAGAATGGACTGGTTGCATCTCCTTGCAGTCCAAGGGACTCTGGAGTCTTCTCCAACACCACAGTTCAAAAGCATCAATTCTTCGGTGCTCAGCTTTCTTCACAGTCCAACTCTCACATCCATACATGACCACTGGAAAAACCATAGCCTTGACTAGATGGACCTTGGTTGGCAAAGTAATGTCTCTGCTTTTGAATATGCTATCTAGGTTGGTCATAACTTTCCTTCCAAGCAGTAAGCGTCTTTTAATTTCATGGCTGCAGTCACCATCTGCAGTGATTTTGGAGCCCAGAAAAATAAAGTCTGACACTGTTTCCACTGTTTCCCCATCTATTTCCCATGAAGTGATGGGACCGGATGCCATGATCTTCGTTTTCTGAATGTTGAACTTTAAGCCAACTTTTTCACTCTCCTCTTTCCCTTTCATCAAGAAGCTTTTGAGTTCCTCTTCACTTTCTGCCATAAGGGTGGTGTCATCTGCATATCTGAGGTTATTGATATTTCTCCCATACTTAGAATAAACATAATACAATGCTGCTGCTGCTAAGTCGCTTCAGTCGTCTCCGACTCTGCGCGACCTCATGGACTGCAGCCTACCAGGCTCCTCCGTCCATGGGATTTTCCAGGCAAGAGTACTGGAGTGGGTTGCCATTGCCCTTTCCAATAATACAGGGCAAGACTTCTTAATTCTAAAAGTGATAAAGATTGGTTCACCTCTAAAATAAGGTACTCATTCTCAACAAGCATTTACCAGGAAAAAATTTTAATAGCTCACTTTTATGTACAGATAACAAATCTACAGCCAACAAAGGGTTAATATCCAAAATATATAAACAGCTCGTACAGTTCAAGATCAAAAAATCAAAAAAAAAAAAAAAAAAGGAACAGTCAAAAAATGGGCAGAACCCAAACAGCCATTTCTCCAAAGATGTACAGATGGCCAGTAAACACTTGAAGAGAGGCTCAATATCACACATTATTAGAGAAATGCATATCAAAACTATGAGATTATCGCCTCACACCAGTCAGAATGCCCATCATCAAAAAAAATCTACCAAGAGTAAATGCTGCAGAGTGTGGAGAAAGGGAACCCTCCCGCACTGGTGGGAATATAAACCGATACAGCCACTGTGCAAAACAGCACGGAGGTTCCTTAAAACACTAGGAATAAAATCACCGTATGACCCAGCAACCCCACTACTGGGCCACTACTCCCGCCCTGAGAAAACCACAGTGCCAGAATACACACGTGGCCCTCGTTCACTGCAGCACTACTGGCAACGGCCAGGACGCGGAAGCAACCTAGATGCCTACCAACACGTGAATGGATAAGAAGCTGCGGTGCACTTCCACAGTGGAGTACTGCTCAACCAGAAAGCAATGAACTTGAGTCAACTGTAGTGAGGTGGATGAACCTAGACTGTGCTGGAGAGCCAAGTAAGTCAGAAAGAGAAAAACGAGTGTCGTATGTTAACGCATATATACGCAATCTAGAAAAATGGTACTAATGAACATAGCAGAGACGGGACTGTGGACACAGTTGGGGAAGGCGAGGGTGGGGCAAATTACATACAACAGTGCAGTGTCAGTCGCTCAGTTGTGCCCGACTCTGTGCCACCCTGTGGACTGCAGCCCACCAGGCTCCTCTGTCCATGGGATTCTCCAGGCAAGAATACTGGAGTGGACTGCCATTTCCTTCTCCAGGGGATCTTCCCGACCCAGGCAGGCATCAAACCTGGGCCTCCTGCACTGCAGGCAGATTCTTTACCGTCTGAGCTACCAGGGAAATCCTATATACACAATATCACACATAAAACAGGTAGAAGGAAGCTACTAAATAACACAGGAAGCCCCGCCTAGTGCTCTGTGATGACCTGGAGGGGTCATCTCATGGCTGGGGATGGGTGGGGAGGCTCAGGAGGAAAATTATATATATACACACACATACACAAATACACACACACATAACTGATCTGCATTACTGTACAGCAGAAACCAATTCAAAATTATAATGCAATTTCCCACCAATTAAAAAAATAAAATTTAAAACCAATTTTTAATACCAAACCTTCTGTGAATCAAATCCCTTCCTGTATGATAATTCAGAGTTAACGTTCCTGGCGCATGGAATAGGATTAACGTCTCAAACGATATCAGATAAAAATCTCTATGTAAGAGTAAAAAAATGTGCTACCCAAAGAACACCAGCATAGACAATCAAATCCTCTGCCTAAAATCTATGTCCTATAAGCCTACAAGTGGTAGAATAAACCAGTAATTCCTCTGTACAAATTCTATCAAGATTAAATCACATAAGGGCACATTAAAGTAAGTGTCATTATAATAAAATGCTGTTCTACCAAATAATAAGCAGCAACATGAAATCTCGAAACCACATATGAACTGCCAAGTATTCCATGTTCTCAAAAACAGGTGTTGTTTCACCACAATTGGTAACAAAAATATACCAAGATTATCTTAATACAGCCTTTCAATAAAACCTAGAGAACATTTTTCACATCTCTATCGTACATCTACTTGACTACTGAATAAGTGTTCAGAAATAACCCAATTAACAAAGGTGAACCAAGTGATCAAAGAGAAGATTGGAAACTACTCATTAGGACGGCCATTAGCTTTCAACTGAAGATTATTCACAGCTTCTCCCTGAGCGGCCTGCTTGCCACTGATTCTTCAGCCCAGTCCACACACACAGCCCTTACAGAAGGTGTCAGATTCTGCTGTAGCAAAATAAACACTTCTACACACTCATACACGATGAAATAACACTGATACAATTACAATAAAGAAAATTTAAAAGTTATTAAGCAACCTAAAATAAAACCCATGGTAGAAACCAGAGGGAAAAAACACATGGTAAAAACAAGAGAAAAAGTGCTTAACACATCAGCCTAAGCCTAATGATAGCTAAAAATTAAGACAAAACTTCTCCATATGTATTCATACAAGTGAAAATGAAAAGTGTAATATTAACTCCTATAAATGGAATAACAATCTGGTTTTCAGCTAAGACTGATGGCGCTCCCCCTCCCTCAGTGTTGCTTCTATTGTGCTGCAGCACCACCAAGTGGCAGAAGGATACACTGCAACTCTAGGACGGCTGGTTGAATACTTCAACACTCAAAAATAGCAATTACTATGGACTGAACCTTCCAAAATTCTTAGGAAGGCCTAACTCCCAAAATGACTGTACTTGGAGACGGGGCCTGTGAGGAGGTGGTGCAGGTTACATGAGGTCATGCAGGTGGGTCTCCAATCCGACAGGACTAGTGCCCTTTAAGAGGAGGAGACACCGGTAAACTAGCGCCCTGGGCTCTCAGTCACCCAGGGAAGACCACGCGGGCACACAGAGACAAGGCAGCTGACTGCAGGCCGGAGGGAGAGCCTTCACCAGGAAGTCCACCAACAGGCAGCTTGCTCTTAGGCTTCCCAGCCTCCAGGAGTCGAAAATAAACGTCTACTGCTTATGCCACCCAGTCTGCAGTATTTTGTTATGGCAGCCTGAATGGATTAATACAGCAATGCTACACCTTAATTCCACAATCTGTTCTTTATGAGAAAAGCATTCACTTAAAAGGAACAAAAATCAAAAGATTTGCCTTTAAAAATTCTAGCCCTTAAAATAACAGAAATTAAAAAAAGTCTTTTCTAAAAAGTTCCTTTATCGGCTAAAAGAGGCTATTATTTAGTTCAGAAAAGTTAGAAGTTAGGATTAATTCTTATTATCAAAGGGAACATTTTTTCCCCGAAATTAATCAACTGTGGTTCCTAAGTACACCTGTGGTTTCCTCAGAGCAAGACAAAATCTTTAAAACACGGGAGGCGGGGGGAGATTCATATTGGTCCAAATAAGAGAGCTAAGTGTTATCAGGAAATAGATATATGTACTTAAAATCAAGTTTCTTCTGTTTACATCTGTGTATGTATTTAGAAATTCTCACCAATTTACAAACATTCCTGACTGTCTATATATTAAATAGCAGCCAAGAACATGAACTCCAGAACCCAAATACTAGGGTTTGCATCTCTGTTTTGTGCTTACTGAGTACTCAACAGCTCTGTTTCAGTTACCCACCTGTAAAAATAGAGATAACTTCCCATAAAGGCTGCATCTTCCCCTACAGGATTCTCCATTCTCCCACTCCCCCGGCCCCAAGAATAAACTTTATTTACTTTCTTACAAATTATGGTGATCCACTGGAATCAGCACCAGACAGACAGGATAACTTTTTATCTCAGTATCCCAGAGCAGAGAACAAAGAAGAGAAACCAAGGTGAAAACTGTCCTGGTTCACAGGTTAACTTTCTCTTTTTATCCCAAATACCCCACTTCTGCATCATCCCGACTCTGTATAATATCGTGTATAAAATTCATGAGATGGAGCATTCCAGCAGTAGATGCAGGCAGAGCCCTTGGATCTAGGGTCCTTCTTCAGTTTTCCAAGATTAGGCATTTGATTCCTCGGGAAAGATCCAATTATGAAGATAGCCCATACCACCTAATTTAGCCGAAATTTCTGTTACTGCAGTTAATATTTCTTTCTGGACCTGGACAACTATCTCACTACTGTAGGAGAAGTCTACTCCATGTATAAGACGTATGGATTAACTCCACCAGGTAGGACAGTATGGCTCCCATTTTGCCTTTCTTTATAAGCAAGACAACTACAAAAACTGAAGACACAAAAGGGAAGACTTTTTAACTACTCCATTTCATCTCCTGCCATCTGCAGAAAATAAAGGAAAAGCTCTTAAGAGGATGTGGCATTTCCTCACCTGCTCCCTAAATAGTTATCAATTTTAAAGGGTGGGCATAAAATGTCTTTGCTATAAGCTGTTGCAAAATACTTGCTCAGATAAGCTGTTCCACACTCAATTTAAAATGCAGCATTTTCAGTCATTTTAAAAATCTTACTCCAAAGTAAATAAGCATTGATACTTTTTCTACAGTAAATGACCACTAGTGGTTTTTAAGAATTTTAACTATTATCCCTCACTAACAAATAGACTCGAACCAGGCGGTGAACACTGCTCTAGAAAAACATGGAGCAAAAAAAAAAGAGATTCAAATAAAATATGCTACAAAATCCATACTGCCATCTCGAAAAAAAAAATCTCAAAATTCAATCACTACCAGCTTAGACTCTAGGAAGATACCACTTCTAGTTATGAATATCTTGCTTTTAGAAACAAGTCCTTGAGTTAGACTCCTAATAATTTTATATCTTACAGAGAGATTTGTCCAGTTTCTCTAGGCTATTGAGCAACATATACTAAAACTATAATGGAACAAACCCCTTTCAACTCCTAGTCCAGTTCTCTTTCCATTTTATCATATTTCCTCATAGCTCAACTCCTCAAATGTCAAGGACAAGGTGTACTGGTGTAAATTGATAAATAAGAATACCGTATACAATGTATCACAATGTATTACTGTGGGCTACAGCCAACTGGTTACATGTGATAAACAATTTAAGTAAGAGTGAACATCCTCCTTTTACAAATAAGAAAATAAGGCCCCATACAGACAGCTAGTCTGTGGCAGTCTTTTGGGGAAAAAGTGACCTCCATCTACAAACATACCCAGTTATGATTTGAATGGGCAGAAGAGAGGCGTTTCCAGGTAGGAAAATCACATAAGCAAAAGCTTAGTGGATAAAACAAATCAATCAATTCAGAGGACAAAGAATAAATTATTTGACTAAGAATGCTATGCTAAGTCGCTTCAGTCGTGTCTGACCCTGTGCGACCCCATAGATGGCAGCCCACCAGGCTCCCCATCCCTGAGATTCTCCAGGCAAGAACACTGGAGTGGGTTGCCATTTCCTTCATTTTCTTCTTGACTAAGAATAAAGACAGACAAATTTAGGAATGGCTAAGTTTTGTGTTGGGGGTAGGAAACGGAGTTTCAATTCTTAAAGAATTAAACTTCATCCTACAGGCAGAGGGAAGCTAGAGTGGGTTTTTACCAATAAATGTAAATGTCTCAGAAATTGTGCGTTTGTCTAGACGTCCAGACTATAAACATAAAACAAAGGTTATAAGAGCCAAAATATTTAACTAATCTATTTATTTAATCCAATTAAATATTTAATCCAATTCTAAAAGGAAAAGTGGAAAGGATATTACAAAAAAGGTTAAATAATAAAATAAAATATGTACAATGAAAGAAAATGAAACAAATGAGAGAAGAACAAATGACAGAGGTAGACAAACAAATTAACAGTTACATAACAAAAGATATTACTCCATGCAGGCATTCAAGTTCTGGAAAGAGGACTAAATGATCCAAACAAGTCCAGTCTCCAAAGCTAAAACAACACTCAAAGCACAGCCACCCAACGCATCAAACTGCAGTAGCTCACCTCTCTAGCAGCACAATCATGAGGAGCTTCTTCTTTATTTACTTTTCCTTTTGGAAATCCCCAGCCTGATTTTGCGAGGTACCCCTGAACCAGTAGGACCTGCAAAACAATCAAGAGGTAAAAATAAAACTTGCTCTCCTTTCCCATATTCCTTTCTAAAAGCCAGAAGTGCTTTTCTCCTTACTTCAGATAACTCTTATCGCCAACAATTTTACTTGGTTAACTATCTTCCAGGAGGCTAGATATAATATTACTTTTCCTATGAAGAAAGGCATTCTGCCCATTTTAAAGTATTTCTTCAGCAATCAAGTTCCTTTACAATATGCCATACTGCAATAGGTATGATTATTAAGACCCAGAATGCAGACAAAATATGCAAATTTTGGCCTTGTAGCACTAAAAATCTAAGTATACGTTTAAAACCTCAGTTCAGAACATTATAGATATAACATTAGGATGAAAACAGCTGATTACCATTTCACTTAAAAATTCTGTATTACTCTCACTCACATTTTCAAGTGTCTCATCAAGAATAATTGCACCATATGTTGGCACTCCCATTTTATATTCCTTCCATTCATCCAAAATTTTTTCCACATCTTCACCTTGAGGCAGCAAAAATGGACAATGATTGAAGAGTACACCATGTGTTAAGGAAGCCATTTACTTTCTCCCTTACAATTTAAGCACATATATACAGAAAGAGATCTTTTAAAATGAATTTTGTATTTTATTATTTTTTATTAAAAATATTTTTATTTAAATTAATAAAAAACATTTTTTATTTAAATTAATATTATTTATTATTATTGTATACAATTACTCACATCTTCACCTCAGTTAAGTGTATCCTTCTTGTCTTTTCACATTTTTTTTCTCCTGAACAAAACATTTCTAACTTCTGCATTTAGCCTAGGCACAAATCAAGTAAACTTTGAATACACATACTCTGACACCCTAAGTTAACAACAAAAAACTCAGGGCCACGTTAGCACTTACAATCACTAAGTGTGTCGAATTTATCATATTAAGAGTCAACAGATACTGAAACTGACAGCAAGAAATATAAGCACAGTACCCACAGCAAGAGGTAGGAGCCATCAGAGTAACCAGAAGTGGGAATTCCCTGGCTGAACAATAGTTAGGACTCTGCTTCCACTGCAGGGGGTACAGATTCAATCCCTGGTTGAGGAACTAAGATCCCACAAGCCTCTCAGCCGCCCTTCTCCCCCAAAAAAGAAGCAGCAGAAGTAGCTAACTCTAACTCTGGGAAGCAGAACTAGAAATGAATGAAGCATGCCACTCTACAGGGCTGAATATTTTTCTTTACCATGTGTATGTATTGTTTTCATAATTTAAAACATTTTAAAGATGAAGATTAAGGATTATAGAGAAATGTAAATATGAGTATTAAGGAAAGTATGGCCTGTTTCAAAAGAAACTGGTATGTCTCTCCAAAACTGAGCAGAGTAAAATAATTTTTTTCTAAAGTAAATAAAACCTAAACCTGTAAAGTATATGCTCAGGCTTCCAATACTCATATGCTACCAAATGCCTCATTACAACACTGTTAATTATGAAAACTGTGGGCAAATTATAATTTATAAGTGTTTCTCAAACGGAGGACATTCTCAAGGGTTTTCAAGTGCTGTGAATGCTTACATATTCTCTTTTCATTTTTATATTAATGTAAGAAAGGAAGGTTTTGTAACAGATAAGGCAAAGAAAGGTGCAGGGAAAACTTGTAGCACACACACGTCAACATCCTCAAAGAAGTCAGCATTATATTCACATTAACTACTGAGTTAAACAAAAACATCACGATAAATTCATTTTATGAAAACGAATTTTATGAGCTGTACCTTTTTCTGTTTAAAAATATGCTTTGGTTTTATAGTGCAGTAAGAAATAAGGTTCTCAAAGAGCTCAAAAAAGGCAACCATCTATAACAACACTGTATTAAATAGGCAAGCACTAGGTTAAAAATAGTCTTTGCTTTCATTTGGGGAGTGGGGAAATCATGTGGATATAATATTAACTATTCCATAAAGCTCTATAGAAGAATTTTGGAAGATTCCAGCTTCCTATAATTCTGAAAGCTATTTCTCATTAAAAGTCTAAGATATTTAGTAAAAATTCCTTATGTGTTTTAGGTCACCACAGATTTTATTTTTTAATCTAACTATATCTTTTAAATAAACGGATATTTTTCCATTAAAAATTAACCACAGGGGGAAAATATGAAAATAACCCAGAAATAGAAGTAACTTCCAATAGTGTCAAAGAGGAAGTGTCAAAGAGGAAGACACTTATCTCGTCTTTTTCCTTTCTCTTCCTTCTCCCTACAACATTCCTAATAATTTCACAGTGCATTAGTGTCTCTATAATGAAGTTTTAGCTCATCTTTCTACCCATTAAACAACTTATTCAAAAATAACAAATTAAAATCAACAGACATAATCTTGAAAATTATCTATACTCTTCATTTACCCATTTTTTTTCCTACCCCAAAATCACCATAAAAAGAGTAAGTTGATGAACCAATCAACTGCAGACCAAGATATATTTGGAATTAATGATGAAAAGTACTTGCTCAAGTCCACACAATTAGCAAATAACAGAACCCAATCCAAAAATGACATCAATTTCTTCAATGAAGACAACTCTTCAATCTTCCTCCAAATTCAACAGTCCATAAAGTAATTCATTCCAACAATGGAGTGGAAAGTTTTTTGTTTTTTGGTTTTTTTGGAGTGGAGAGTTTTTAAACACCACTTTTATTTAATGAGACAATGTACTTAACTCAAAAAACCCTATGATATGCTCTGAGTAATGATAATTATTTTCTAATTTTTACTAAAATTATTATTTGACTACTGCCTTATTTTCTTAACCATCAAACCAAATTATTTTCCATCTTCAATCTTGGCTTACTGGGCCTTACCAACATTTCTAAGAGAAAGACTGAAGATCACACTGATTACATAAAGAATGGAAGAAGCTTTAAGCACATACATCTACTTGTATTACACATATCCCCTTTCTTAACAATTCAGTGATTCTTCAGCAGACTCTTTTCAACATTTCTGCAAAAACATGAAAAATATACTCTAACTGTAGATAATCATTTCACTGTAACTGCCATCCAAAATCCTTCTGTTATCACAGACATCAATTTCCTCTCGGGACAACTCGTCAAGCTGTAGCCCCAGTTCCCTGTATTCCTTGTCCTTCACATCCACGCCCACTTCTGGGACCAACTCCCACAGCAACAATCTGCACCTTGCCATCAACAAGGTGTTGTTGATGGCAACACAACAGAACTGTAATAGTTCTATTACAGTACTCTGATTAGAATAAAACATCTTGGCCATAATTTTCTACAGCAGTCTTTTAAGTAGTCACAATATATGGTTATTCTACATCTATTTTTGACTGTTCTCCTGTCTCCATATTAGCACCCTCTGGCTTTTATTTTCTTCTCTCCACAATACGGTCCATCACTTTAATTAATGTCTTAGCAATATTCAAAATTCTTTTGCCACAGTTATGAATATAGCTCCCCAGCAAAACCTCAACCCAGAAGCAAGTCCAGGACAGTCAAGCTATACCCATACTGGGGTATGTAGTATATACTCAGGCAAGTACTACTGGCACATACTCAGTTAAGTGCTATACCTGAGTAGCCACTAGAGAAAAGTCACAGGACTATGCACAATTAACACAAGAAAACAGAGTCAGAGAAAAGCCCTACTATTTGTCCAAGGCTGCACGACTGGTAAATGGCAAAGATGGGATGGTAACGCGAGGAATGTGACTCCAGAATTCATACTATTAACTTTTACTCTAGTCTCACAGGTACCACAGATCAGTGCGTCCGTCATGCCCCCACAAAATTTCTCCTTTATTTCTCTACAAATGGAACGGCACACCCATCCACTCAATCGCTCAGATCAGAAACCTGGATACCATCCTTGACTCCTTCCTCTACCTCTCCTCAGACATTCAAGTTAAGACAAAGTTTACCTCCTAAATATCACTGAAATTTAGTATCTTCTATTCACTTCTATCAGAAGTTTCCATTTCTCTCTCATAAATTAATGAAACAGCATCTTAACTAGGCTTTCAATCTGATGTTCCTCCAATTCACTGCCTGCACTGTCTCAGGAATGTTTTTCAAAACGTCCCTAGAGAGAAGTAAAGAAATGTGGCAAAACGTTAACAACGGGCAAATACACAGAAAGGGCATGATGGCACTTGATTTAACATTCTTTCCACTTCTCTGCAAGTTACACTTTTTTCCTGAAGTCTTTTTTTAATCTCCTACATTCTTTTATTACCCTTATGGGTAAAGTCCAGACAAATACAGCCCACTAGACTCTGCCTCCAAAGAAGATTTTTATCTATTTTCAAATTGGAGTGGGATTACTCGCTTCACTATTTCTAATGAACCCTAGGCTACCTTATCAAAACCTATCAGACTTTAGTGTAATCACGTCCTTTCCTGCCTGTCATCTTAAAGACAGCAACCAAATATACCTTGTTCAATGCCTGGCACAGAGGAAGCACTCAATTATTTAATGGAGTCTACCACATTAGAAGAAGCTTTTTCTTCCACGTAGTGAATTAGAAGAAACTTAACTAAAACAGGGGCACTTTTTTTTTAATAATATGGAAAGTTTTAAAAATTCATATATATAAGCACAATTGCAATTGTGTTTCAGGAAAAACTGCAATTCAGGAGACTCTGGGTTAGGAAGATCCCCTGGAGAAGGAAATGCCAACCCACTCCAGTATTCTTGCCTGGAGAATTCCAACCTCTTGCCTGGGGTCAGAAGAGTCGGACATAACTTAGTGACTAAACCACCACAAAATCTTATCCAGATTATCCAGATAAGCACAAAATCTTATCCAGAACCCCAAAATATGTACAGTTGCTCTTGTAAGACCCCCAAGTCCATGCAAAACAGACCAAAACCAAAGAAGACAGCCTTCTTATTTTATCCATGTTTCTCCAATTAGATTATAGCTCCTTAAAAACAGTGGTCTATGATTTCCTCATAAAATCGGCTACCAAGACTCTAACAAAGATAGTGCTCCACAATACTTCTATTCCTCCTTTTTTCATTTACTTCTCCATACTTGCTGAAAAAGTTTCAAAGGTTAACAGCTATATAGAATAAACAGTTTCATTCATTTTCTGCAGGGGTTCCTTATTTCATGCAGCTAAGAAAAAGCACAGGGAGTTGAGTATGAGGGTTATTTTAAATCACCTCTTCCCACTCCCTCTAGTGTACTACAGTGCACTTACGGGTATAGTTCCACGTCAACACATGGTTTATGCTGAAAAACAATGACCAAGAGAATAAAAATCAAAGCATTTTGGCTCTAAAACTCACAAATTCCCCTACATAACTTCCGTCCCTATCTCCTCTTAGACCCCTGTAAGAATCTTAGTAAAAATTTACTTTCCAAGGTATTGCTTATCATTTCCAACTCCCCAATTTTGCTCCATCCCTTTTCTTTATCTGCAATGTATTTCCCACTCCAGCCTGCTTATGAAAATTCTACATTCCCTTTAAAACACAGCCTTGCTTAAACTTGCATAAAACTTTCCACCTTCTGCCAAATTCTAAAAACAGTATCAAGAGCATTAGCAATTTACCAGGTTTTTGGCCTTGTGACACAGCTTCCTTTTATAATCTTAAATATTCGTGTGAATCTTTTATGACAAGTTTCTATCTTATTTGTAAATAGGGAGGAACAAAAGCTTCTCAGAAGGCAAGCAATCTGCCATAAAACCAAAAACTGTTTTGAACACAGGAAGTATTCAATAATTACTTACGAATATCTATACCAGAAAGGCAGTAATCTCAATAAAGATCATTCAGTTAAGTGGAACAGCAAGAGGAATGTAAAAAAAAAAAAAAAAACAGATCAGTTCTAGAAACAGTCTAGCTATATCTGAAAGAAAAGAAAATCAAATTTATTTCTAATTATCACTGTACATTTTAGGGGGTCCTCAACATAAATAAAAATACAGTTGTCACTCCAGTATCGACAGGTGTTACCAAGTCCAAGCTCACTCTGCTCACTACATGACAGGCCAATGAGTCCAAGACACAAGGCTGAGGCAAGGAATCTGATTTATTCAGAGGCTAACCAAAATGGCCAACTAATGTCTCAAAATAATCATTTTACCGGGGTCTAGATGCCAGGTTCTTTTATAGAGAGAGATGGGGGGAGGTGAGGAAACAAAGTAAAAAGACTATTAATCTTGCAAGTTATCTCCTAGAATGGCCAGCCTCAGGCGGGTGTTCATTTCTTCCTTCCTGCCAACTACAGGTGGCAGGGAGAGGGGCTGGTTCTGAACAAAGGCACTTTAACAGTCAGGCAGAGAGGCAGGTTTCTCCGAGGCAGGCCATTATGTATGACTGTAGTAATAACAAAGGCAATGTAAAGCAAGTCAAAGACACAGTTTCAACATGGAGTCAGAACTGACTTCTCCCTGCAACAATGTGTGACCCACAGATAGCGGGGCTGACTCTACCATGCCATTCTACACCATCAAAGAAACTTGAGCGGGCTTCCCTGGTGGCTCAGCGGTAAAGAACCCTCCTGCCGATGCGGGAGACGTGGGTTTGATCCCTGAGTCAGGAAGATCTCCTGGAGAAGGAAATGGCAACCCACTCCAATATTCTCACGTAGGAAATCCAATGGCAAAGGAGCCTGATGGGCTACATAATCCATGGGGTCACAGAAAACTGGACACGACTTAGTGACTAAACAAGGGACATCTATGGATTCTGGTATCCTGGAGAGAAGGGGAGGTCCTGGAGCCACCCCCAGGAATACCAAGGTACAGCCCTGCTATCAAATTGTGCCTACCACCATCAGGCACAAACCGTATGTATATGCTTTATGTATTTGACAAATTTTAGAAATCATTATGTTTTATTTAAAAGATTATAAATCTCAAAGATAGGCAAAAGAAAATTTGTGCTAAAACATCTTATTAACAAGAATGAAAGACAGTCATTATAGTAATAAAAAGGATATCAGCTTTAGCAAAGTCTCTTATCCCACACTGAGGTAATCCTGGTGTGTTCTGCATGTAGAAATCCAAGTAAAACCAATGGGCAAGTTCAATCTGAAAACACACTCGGATAGCATTGTCTCTTTCCTCGCTGGGAATATGCAAAATAAATCGGCTGTCAAAAACAAAAAACATACAAAAATTACATTTACAAACCATAACAATTCATTTTAACCTTTTTAATTGCTTCATTCCTGACCCACCAACACAAAAACAGACCAAAAGCAGTACTGATCAAGGAAGCAAAATTGGCAGGAAAGTGAAAGTGTTTGTTAGTCGCTCAGTCTGTCCAACTCTTTGCGACCCCATGGGCTGTAGCCTCTGTCCATGGAATTCTCCGGGCAAGAAGGCTGGAGTGGGTTGCCATTCCTTTCTCCAGGGGATCTTCCCGACCCAGGGATCAAACCCAGGTCTCCTGCACTGCAGGCAGATTCTTTACCATCTGAGCCATCAGGGAAACCAGGGAAAATGAGTTATGAATCATAACACAGTTTTTTTAAGAGGCCATCTATCCTCTGTTCACAAGTAGAGATTAAGAGCTCACTAACAATAAATTACAGGTGAGCAAGAAAACAAACTTGTGGGACTTCCCTGAGGTCCAGTGGTTAAGACTCCATGCTTCCACTGAAACAGGCACAGATTTCATCCATGGCTGGGGAGCTAACATTCCACAAGCCATGTGGTGTGGACAAAAAAAAAAGAAAGAAAAAAAAAAAAAAAACACTAGGATTCCCTCCCATGTCTGGTAACATTTTCAAAGAATATATGCAAATAAATTCATACACTCAAACAGAAAAGATATTAACTGTTTAATCTTTATATTTACAGTACTACAAAGAAATGTAAAAGCAACCATTAATAGACCAGACTTCCCAAAGAGCTCATCTGAAGAAACTGAGTTCAAAATAACTTTCAAACACACTCACTTTAAAAAAAAAAAATCTAAACTGTCTTTTCTAAGTACATTCAGAGGGAGGAAGAAACAGTTAACTATATTATATATAATTATAGTACACTATATTATATATACAATATACACCATATTATATATACAAATGTTTATGTATGATTAAGATAATGAACCCCTTTTTTGTGCAACAAACCAAAATTTATGTGATTTATAGCACACATTAAGCAACCACCATTAACATTCTTCCATGCTTAACTTAGCATTTTCTGTAACCTTTTTCTAGTGACTTTTAGAGACAGAATGAATTACATAAAAGAAACCCACTGGTGTCTACAGTTATTTTTTAAAATTAAAAATAGCATCACCCAATTTGATCACTCACACGACCAGTCCACAACCTCTCTGGCACTAGCTTCGTGGAAGACAATTTTTCCATGGACTGGGACAAGGGGGATGGTTTGGGGACGATTCAAGTGCGTTACATTTACTGTGCCTTTTATTTCTATCATTATTATGACATCCGCTCCACCTCAGATCACCAGGCACAGATCCCAGCCTCTGGGGCCTCTGACCTACACTATTCACTAGTTGTAACATTAGTGATAAATGTTCTTTGCTGTTTTCAAGTTTCAAATCAAATCTCAAAACAATGCTGTAAAAATTATAAAAATATATCATTCCAATAGGGAACTGGATAAGTGGAAGTTAAGACAAATGTATGTACAATAATCTAGAAAAACAATGGGGAAATGAGCCTAAACCACATCTATATTAAGAACAAGACAGGTAACACGCAACCCTGATGGCATTATCTAAAACATAAAAATCTCTTCCACATGGCATTTAAGATCCAGTGCCTGCTCACCTGCACAGCCTCTGTCCCTCTGTAAAGTTCTTTATACCCAGTGACACCTGATTCTTAGAAATGTACTAAATCACCATCCACATACTATCTCTCTCCTCTCCTTTTCTTATAATTCATTCCTCATGACTTACTTATAGGTCATGAGGAATGACTTATGAATTACCTACTTCATTCATTTCTTCTAATTCATTCCTCATGACTTACAAACACTGCGTCTCCTACAGTGGTAGGTATATCAGACTCCTCTGAATAGATTTATATACTCTTTCAGTTCCTACTCCATTAAAGCAACTATCTGATTTTTATTACTGCGTGCATGCTCAATCGCCAAGTCATGTCCAAGACTTTGCACCCCATGGACTGCAGTCCGCCAGGCTCCTCTGTCCATAGGATTTTTCAGGCAAGAGTACTAGAGTGGTTTGCCATTTCCTTCTCCAGGGGATCTTTCCGACCCAGACATCAAACCCACGTCTCCTGCATTGCAGGCCAATTCTTTACCACCATTACTGTCCATAAACTGTTTCAAGTTAGTTCACTGAGATAAGGTGCTGAAATCAGTCCTGAATATTCATTGGAATATCGATGCTGAAGCTGAAACTCCAATATTTTGGCACCTGATGCAAAGAATTGACTCACTAGAAAAGACCCTGACGCTGGGAAAGATTGAAGGCGGGAGGAGAAGGGGACAACAGAGGATGAGATGGTTGGATGGCATCACTTGACAGACATGAGTCTGAATAAACTCTAGGAGTTGGTGATGGACAGGGAGGCCTGGCGTGCTGCAGTCCATGCGGTCCCAGAGTCGGACACAACTGAGCGAATGAACTAACTGATCTTTGCGTATTTTTATTCCTATAGTCTAGCAAATTGTCTGACACATACTAGAGTAACATACTGGCAGTTACACTTTATCTTTGAAATATAAGATGGAGTAAGCATGTTCCACTCTGTCCTTCCCACAAAATGCAGCTATAAACCCTGAATGAAATACACAGACCAGCTGTTTGAGGACTGTGAAAAGTGAACAGCAGCAGGAAGATTGAGGAGGATGACAAATATCTGAATTTACCATTTTTCCACCCTCCAGTATCCCTAAGGTGAACTGGGGGTTAGAAGTGAGCTCCAGGAGCCCTCAAGTTCTGCCTCAAGGATCAAGATAGGAATCTAAAGGAATCTCTCCACGCTTAGAGACAGTGAGGGAAATTCCCCCTCTCCTCCATTCTCTCATGCCACAGCACCAAGCAATGCCATACTGGTTAGAGCTGGCAGCAAGTGACTACAACAGGGATCCACAGAAGTTAAAACTTTGTTGGACAAGAACCTTCCTCTCCGATCACAAGAACTGTGCAGTCCCAACAGAGTAGGGTCAACATCCATTGCTTATTTTTCTTCTAATCTCCAGCCATGTGGTCCCAGGCATGAGAGAGTCACAAGAAACATGGTAAAGTGGCTTTCGGTTTCTGCCATTTTTCAATATTCTACACACCATTCTCCTCTCTCCATCGTCCCAACAAATGGTATCTTAGATTACTTTTTCAGCACTACTGACATCTGGAGCACATAACTCTATGTTGAGAGGAGCTATGCTGTATGCTCTCGATGTTCAGCAGCATCCATAGCCTTTGCTTATTAGGTATCAACAGCCCTCTCCACAAAGCTGCAACAACCAAAAGGATCTCCAGTCACTGCCAAACGTCCCTCGAGAGGAGCAAAACTCAGTCCCAGTCTATAACCACAGCGTTAGATCAGCATTCAAGTCTTCACACTGTGATTCTATAAATACAATTCACAACTAAGCCGCATGATAAGCCACAGTTTTTTCCCATTTTAAAAATTACTTAATTTAGCTGCGTGGGGTCTCAGTTGTGGCACATGGGATCTTTCAGCTGTAGCATGCAAACTCTCAGCAGGAGCATGCAGGAGTCTAGTTCCCTGACCAGAGCTCGAACCTGGGCCCCCTGCGTTGGCAGCAGAGTCTTAGCTGCTAGACCACCAGGGAAGTCCTTGTTTTCCCTCTGAAGCACAATCAAAAGTTCTCCCACTAATTAATAAATGTCTTGTCATTGCTTTACTTCCTCTGCATCTGTCAGTAACTCAATCTTTCACTAGTTTTCTAAGCTCTTTTCTCGAGGTGTTCATTCAGACACACCAGTTCCATCTTAAAGACTATCCCTGAGCCTTGTGACCTGCTCCAATCTGGAGTGACTGTCCCTGCATCTGCTACACATCTGTCATCCTACGCTGTCCGCTCACTAGCATCCTATGGTTCCCACGTTTCTGGCCTACACTAGACCTCATGTTCTTACACCCTGTCTTCCTCCTGATTAAGGTACTTCCTTATTTTCACTTAGTACCACCTTCCACGCCTTCTGGACAAAGAATGCAGGAGAGATAAATATGAAGACATAGTGAATTTGAAAATATCTTTATCCTCACACTTGACAATTTGGCTAGGTAAAGAATTCCAGGTTGGAAATCATTTTCCTTCGGAATCCTGAAGACAGTGCTCTTTCCTGCCAGCCTCCAATTTTGATGTGTTAGACTGAAGCCACCTCAATTCCTTTGTCCAACCTTTTTTCTCACTGGAAGCTTCCAGCTTCTTCCTTCTGTCCTTCATGTTCTAAAATTCCCTAGCTGTCTCTTTTCCATCCACTGTATCACTCACTCAATGGACTTCATCTACTTGGAAGCTCACCTCCTTCAGTACTGTAAGACTTGTGCAATGATCCTTTGAGTCTCCAATTTTCTCTGTTATGTCCTACCTCTAGCTTCTAAAACCCTTACTTTCTGGGAAACAGTCTCTTGCAAGCCACCTACTGGGCTTTTTGTTTCTACTCTCATATTTAAAATTCCAAAGGCTATTTTTAATTGCTTAAATTATGTTTTCATAGATTATTCTATTACATGACTATAAAAACCTCTCTCTCTAAGGAGTAGTTTTGGGTTTTTTTTCTTCTCCTACCTGCACAGTTTGATTCTTTCCAGTTGTTTTTCCTTCTCATTGCTAGTTTTAAGGTCTACATTCTGCGTTGAGGCCTATTTCAGATATTCATACTTAATGCAACAGACCACAAAGCTTTCTTAGGAGGCTTCTCAAACATGAGGGACCATTAAAGGGGATTAGGCTGAGCCATTTGATAGAGTAACTTCCAATGTCAGTATCTTCAGGTGTTTCCTCATGGGCTAGTCAGATCACCTAGACAAAAACCTTCCGATCCGTCAGGAGGCAAAGGCCAGGCTGCCACTTTCTGGGAGCCGAGCAGGGGAAGAGGGACGGCTTCCAGGATGTGCACAGTACTCGCCACCTCATCTCTGCCGCCTTCCAACATCCTCTCATTCTGAGCAGAGTGACCACTACAATATTCGCTCTGTCACAAGTCTGTCGGGTCTGCTAAGCCACACGCCACTTTCACTTCTGCTGTAGAGCTTCCAAATTTTGTGGCTCATCTCTTCATCCATTCTTCCCTTTCTTGTGGGGTTATACATTTGAAATTTTTTACCTTTTAGTGGAGCAGATGCTTGTGCACAATCTACTATCTTTAACTAGAAATCCATATGACAACACATTTCGGGAGGATACTCACCACGATCTAAAATGGGTACAAAAACACCCAAAACAGAGAAATGCAATCCCAGTCCCATCCCAGTCCAGAGAAGTCCTGCAGATACACTGCAAGATGAGAATAAAACTTTTAAAAAGGCTAACATAACAGCAAAGTCTATTAGTAGGAGACCATCCACACTTCGTTCATTCCTGACAGTCAGGAGTTTTCCTACAAAAGGTATGGGAGGGAGAACAACACCCAAGACTCTTGCCTAACTTTAGAAAACAGGTTTGAGTGTTGGCACACCAAAACAAAACTCCTGCACACTGGTATTCAAAGGTTCCCCACCGTTTATGAGCCAGCTCCCTATCTATTCTCATAAAGAAGCCTCTACAGCCCCATCTTAAACATCTTAAAAAACCACCCAACGTTTCAGGAAAACCTAATTCAAGACAAAGAAAAAATTAAACTCATTTTAAAAAACTGGCTCTGAAGAAAAGTGTTGTCAAGGATATCTCCTGGAACCTGATACTGCAAGTGTGGGCCCTGGGCCACCTGGAAACCTAACTGTGAGAAGAGAAACATTTCAGTCAGACATTTCAGTCCCATACAGGCTCAGAAAGCTTGCTCCCTAATGATCCTCTCAAAGAAACAACTTTAGAATGTAAATCAGCAAAACAAGAATGAAAATAAAGCATAAACAGGATTCAGAGAGAAGAGACACAACCTGGGAGAGCTGGGAAAAGGAATTCTAGTTCAGCGCAGATTGGACTAGACGGTGAAGATCTCCAAGACAGCATTCCCTAGGAAAAAAGGATTCAGCAGAAGAGCAGATGGTACAACTGAGAGCAAGACCAAGGATATCTAAGGAGCAAATAAGGGTGTGATGGTGGAAGGCAGCTAGAAACTACGGGCATTTTCAGGGAGAAGGGTAAATGTACAAGAGAATCACAGTCCACACATGAAGCAAAGTTAGAACAAAAGGGGGAAAAATATTAAAGAACAGTTAGAAGGAACCAGGGGATAATGAACAAAGCATATGCGTCTTTATCCAAAAGAAAAAAAAAAGAAATTCTCTCTCAAGATTCTTAAAAAAGGATCTTGACTATGTTCAGAATCCTAGCCATTGTAGACTTGCCTCTACTATGAAAAGTATTTACAGTCATGACGTATAACAAATGCCTTTATTATTGTTCACCCCCTACAATCAACCAGTAGCAGAATGTTTAAGATTTCATAATGTTACAAAATGTAACATAAATACTATCGATCTTAATTTGTAAGTCACCTGGATAGAAGCTGAGGGAGTAGGTAAGAAAAGAAACGGAAGAAATGATGGGGCACTAACTGCCTCACCCTACCAAATACAGACTCAAGAGACACTGATGTTCACAGAACAGAAATAAAACGTTTAAGCATAGTAAAGTCACAAAGATAACCAGTGGAACGATTTAAAGTAGTAATATAACTGCACTGGAAGTAGGACAAGAGCAACAGTAAGTGTAAACTACAGTCCCACCTAATAGTCTACCAAGAGACACTAAATCCTCAATCTAAAGTTGATAGAAAGGGGTACAAGTAAACTTTAAAATACTGAAATAGCCATTAGAAAACTTCACAAAACAGGTAAAGTCTGCAGAGCAGAACTAGGATGTAAGGGGTAGGGCGAGAGATTGTTGCTTTTCAGTTCACAAAGTCATCTGTACTGTTTGATTTAAAAACAAAAATACCTTACAGATGAGTACATTTTAAAAGTTAAAGGCAAACTTTTTAGAAACTTTTAAGAAAAAAAATTTTACACAGGAAAATTAAACTTCAATGCTTTCATTCTGTGAACGTTTGTGATGTGTTTTATATATTTAAAAGTGTGTGTATATACATACATGTGTATATTTTAAAAGCTAAAGTAAAATGCTTTTCACAATATTTTGTTATGGGAAAAATTTCTCCACCTCACAAAAAAGTCATCTTTTCAATGTTTCCACATATAGAAAAAGCATTAGCTCAGGGACTGAAATTAACACAAAAATGTTTCAGGTGAAATGAACACTTAAATGGTTATTTCATTAACCTATGTGATCACCAAAATAGCAATATTAGCTGCCAGAATATACCTTTCTCCTTTTAACACAGGAGTGACCTTACCATTTAATTCTTAAAGGGACTTAAATAAATAACTTCAAACTCTTCTTTAAGAGGAACAACTTACCAAACTGCAGTTTTCAGTTTTTACTTTAAAATCATGCTTTCCAAATCTTTAATAAGATTATTTAAATGATACTGAAAAATATTTTTAACTTTTAACGTTAGAAACCATGGTGCAGTTTACACCCGTGGCGGATTCATGTTGATGTGTGGCAGAACCAATACGATATGGTAAAGTAAAAAAAAATTTTTAATTAAAAAAAAAAAAAAAGAAACCATGGTGCACCAAAGACGAATATCACCCACCATACAATGGTGCTGATTTACTTTTACATTCGCAAACATACTGTATTATAAAGCAGTTTTGGTTCACCAAAGCATTTTAGACAAGTCTTCCTTGCTGTCCTCCAATTCCACTTCACCCAGAAGTTACCAGTTTCGTCAGTTTGGTGTATATACTTTCAGAATTCTGTGCATGCACACAAACATGTATTCACAAAAACATTTAAAAATTTAACACAGAGCACCAAATGACTAGTTATTACACTCAGTAGTATATTGTGTACATTTTCAAGACACAAATACCCTCCTTCAGTTTACTGTTTGCTAACTGCCTTAGGAATTTCTAATGGCTGCACAATATTCCTGTAAATGAAATACCCCATACTCAACTACCTGAAAAATAACATTCCATTTCTTAGGTAAGCTGTCTAATGGTCACAAAGTCATATCTTGAAAATTTAAGTCTCTTGCTCTAATTTCTCATGTAAAAATCACTCTCAAATTTTACATTTCCCCAAAACATATGGTCAATAACTAAACTAGACACGATTAGCAGGACTATGTTTTATCAAAGATCAAAATAATAAAAGGAAAAAACCTTAAAGATACCAAAAAAGAAGAACTAAAACTGGAGAAAATACAAAGGGAGTGAAAACAAGAGTCAAAACCAAACTTGTAAATCAAGAGGCACTTTAAAAAGTACAAAAAAAATAGAAAAAAAGATGTTAAAAAAGTACAAAAAACTAAACTTTTTCAATTTAAGCTTTATTTTCATAGAAAATAAGTGTGAAATTTTCTGATAGAGCCCATAAGCAAAAGCCAGAAGTGTTAATATTAAAAATCTTTAAATTAATCAAAGATATTGTGAACATTAACTTGAAAATGGTATTACTTTTAAAACCTGAAGTTTTAAGAAATGGTTATTTGGTTCTGAAATGGAGCAGGAGTCATCAAGGACATCCCCACCCTCTCTCTCTCACCTCTTATTTAAAGGAAAGTTTTAGCCTCCTAAGCTAAATTTGATTCAGAGAAGCAAGAAAATGCAGAAGACTAAGGAACGCAGTTAAGCAAGACAAGATAATACTAGCTTAACCATAAAACAAAGTCAAGGACCTTTAGTTCCTGCGCAAGGCCTGTACGTAGTATCCTGAGCCATATCCTTCAGTTGTTTTGTAAAAACTAAAACCCTCACCAGGTGGAAGAAGCCAACTACATGCTAACCACCACCAAGCAGACCTCAGACCCTTAAAACCAGGCTGATAATTTGAAATTCTATAATGCCACCCTGTTACCTCACCACCACCTAATCAGAAAGAGGTCCATGAGCTGATGACTCACGACCCTGTCCCTCATCTTCCCCTTAAGTCTGCCTTTTAAGCATGAACTGCCATTCTTCCTTGCAAGGCCCAGCAGTGAAAGCACCAGTACTTCCCTGTACCACAATTCTGTATCAGTACAGGCTTTGCTGAATGTCAAGCAAGTAGACCCAAGTTTGGTTGGATAACCGTTTCCTATTAGTTTATCAAGTAGCTAGCCCTAATTTTTAAACACATCAACCACGTGGGTCCAAAAAACAGTAACTACCAAAAATTTCCTTAAAGGAAAAAAAGAAAGTTTTCTCTATTCCAAAAGATCTGTATAAAATAGTTTTAATATACACTAACTAGAAAATCAAGTAAGAATCTTTAACACTTAACAGATGTTTAACATGAAGTCTACAAAACACCATTATTTTTAAGTAGGATTACACACATCAAATCACCTTCATAAGGGTCGATGTGACTTCTTTAAATGATGCAGTCTTCCGTAATATACAATATAAACCCAATACTAATGGAACAATTGGGCTTCCCTCACAGCTTAGTTGGTAAATCATCTGCCTGCAATGCAGGAGACCCAGGTTCGATTCCTGGGTCAGAAAGATCCCCTGGAGAAGGAAATGGCAACCTACACCAGTATTTTTGCCCGGAGAATCCCATGGACAGAGGAGCCTGACAGGCTGAAGTCCATGGGATCACAAGAGTCGGAGACGACTTAGCGACTAAACCACCACCAATGGGACAATTAGTTTAGATGCCTGTAAAAAGTATAAATTACCTATCTTTTCTAAACCACCTGTATCCCTATTAATTCATACATAACTATTGCTCATCTTTCCTAATACTACTCATATTTAATTTTTCTGACTATAAAATGTACATCCTCTAAAAAAAATTTGGAAAGATGAATCAGAAAAACCATAATTCCACTTTTGACATGTTCTCCCAGTCATTTATCTAACAAACATCAAACCTCTTTTTTTCTTAAGTTATAACCGTATCATCACTAAAGTACAGTGACGTTAATTCTTAGTGGTTGCAGAATTAGTCTTACTTACCTACATGTACTTTTGTGAAGTAATAACATTAGAGAGGACTTTCTATTTCATCCACCAATGTTAAGAAAAAAAGGCACAGGCATTAGAAAGAAAAAGGCAAATCCTGATTTTCTAAATTAAGATGAAAATGACCTTGTATAAATTACAATGTGAGTCTGACAGATGAAAATGGAAAAAACTCCATCTACCAAACAGGGTTATTTTGAGGATTAAATGATACACGTGAAGAGAGCAGCCAGTGTCTGGTTGGCACCCAGTAGTAACTCCACACGGAGAAGGCGATGGCACCCCACTTCAGTATTCTTGCCTGGAAAATCCCATGGACAGAGGAGCCTGGTAGGCTTCAGTCCACGGGGTCGCGACGAGTCCGACACGACTGAGCGACTTCACTTTCACTTTTCACTTTCACTTTCACGCACTGGAGAAGGAAATGGAAACCCACTCCAGTGTTCTTGCCTGGAGAATCCCAGGGTCGGGGGAGCCTGGTGGGCTGCCGTCTATGGGGTCGCACAGAGTCGGACACGACTGAGGTGACTTAGCAGCGGTAACTCCACTAGTATCAGTTCTTCCTTTCCCCTTAAAGTCGTGAATGCAACACAACTACTAAAAGCCAGACTTCAAGACATAAATACAGTGAAAAGTGGTCGTTTTAATCAAAACTTGTATTCATTTGTAATTTAAATTATTTCACAACCCACTTACACCAGCGACAACTCAGGTTATTACTACACCAAAAACATTTCCTTTTCCTGAAGTAAAAATTTAAGTCTATTTTACACATGCTTGAAAGTGAAAGTACACTTGCTTGGCTATCTGAAATTATAGCCAACAAGAGAGAAGAACGCAGAAAATTTCTCTTGTAAAATTATACCATCCGTTAAAACCCAGCAGCTGAGAATACCGTTCAAGAAAGACAATGAAGAGATGGAGGGAAAAAGCAACCCTAGACTTCTTTTCTTCCCCTCACTCCCAAGGATAAGTTTGGGAATGAACAAGAGAGTAATTTTTCACAGCAATTTACAGAGAACGCCACGGACGTATAAGAATACCCCCCCGGGGCGGGGAGTAAATTTGAAAACTTCTCTACGTAGGTCCGAAAAGCTGGGACTCCAAGTAAAAACCTTGGGATCTTTCAACACAACTAGGGAATGAGATGGAGGGAAGAGAGACTAAGACGGTCTGCAGAAGTCAGTCAGAAAAAGCAACGGGAGGGGGAGGGGCAGCCCCCAAAATGCCTAAGACCCAGGCTTTAGCGAAGCTGCTTCGCTTGCGGGAAAGCAAACTAGTTGAGTAACTAAGAAAATGAGGAAATCCCAGCGCTGCGAGAGGAGGAATGGAGAAGAGTGCGTGAGAAACAGGGAGGCAGCAGCGGAAAAAGAAGGTTGGTGTCGTCGGAGATAAAAGTCGACAGGGAAAGGGAGCAGAGGCGGGACGGGAAAGCCGGGACAAGGATGTGGACCGGGAGAGGAGACGCGGAGGTCTCCGGGGTCGCCGAAACTGAGAGGGGGCAAAAAGAAAAGCAGCGGACGACAGGGGGCCGAAGCAGCGCGGGGTGCCACGGTACCTGCAGAGATCGTCCAGGACGCTGCCGGGAATCTCCACCCGTTTGGTCTCCATGATGAGGACCCACAGCAGGAGCAGTGCATCCCGGCTCCGCGCGGCCGGGGACCGAGGGTACTGCAGGAAGACTCCGGAGAACACGCAGCGGCGGCGGTAGCAGCGGCCGTGGCTCCTACGGAAACGAGAAGGGGAAAGGGGCGGGACCCGCTCACTTCCTTCCGGCTCCCTCAGCCCGGGACCCCGAGGCTGGGCCGAGGCGGGGGGCGGAGTCCCGAGAGCCACGCCCCTGCTCTGCTTGAAAGACCCAATGGGAAGGTGGAGAACTGGGACCTTGAGCAAGCTAAGCAAATGGGAAGGTAGAGTACTGGGACCCTGAGCAAGCTAAGCCAATGAGGCGTTTGTTTATTGGTCCGTCGGCTCCAATCCGTCTTCAAGCTGCTCAGATACCACTCAGTAAACCAACTTCCCGCCGCTGGTCCTGGGCCTTGGGTGGATAGGCGCATGCGCATCATCGCTCTTTGACTCTACTAGGAAGTCTGGTGGGTACTGGTATTCCCTCTCGGTGGTCTTCCGCACAGTCTCTCCGTGACTGAGCAGGCGCTCCGAACCTTGGCAGTGCAGAGCCTGTGGGCGCATTCAGCACTAGTGTGCGTGCATGGTTTCTGTCACCAGATACCCCGCACACACTCTCACCACCGCCCCCACCACCTCCAAGGGGTGTATCCTTTCACTACAACCCCCCGAAGAGAGTTGTCATTTTTGTGGTGTCTCATCTCGTTCACTCTGCAGGCGCCCAGTCCTAACTGTGAAGACAGGGGGTTTTATCCCAGTATTTCACACCCTGTGAAATATGAATTGATTAAACCTGAACTCGGGAATCTTCATTCCACCTGCTGCAAGCTCACATCACTCCAACCAGCTGCTGCTGCTGCTAAGTCGCTTCAGTCGTGTCCGACTCTCTGCAACCCCAGAGACGGCAGCCCACCAGGCTCCCCCGTCCCTGGGATTCTCCAGGCAAGAGTACTAGTCATCATTATTTCACAATCATGTTTAATGGAGTCTTAATGGATCCTTGGAGAAACTCTGGATCCATCCATTTTTCAACTTGCTCCTTTTATATCAGACTCATTAGCCCACACACACCTGCTCAGCAGTGAGTTTAGTTCTTTCTACCATTTGATATGCAGATGACACCACCCTTATGGCAGAAAGTGAAGAGGAACTAAAGAGTCTCTTGATGAAAGTGAAAGAGGAGAGTGAAAAAGTTGGCCTAATGCTCAACATTCAGAAAACTAAGATCATGGCATCTGGTCCCATCACTTCATGGGAAATAGATGGGGAAACAGTGGAAACAGTGTCAGACTTTATCTTTGGGGGCTCCAAAATCACTGCAGATGGTGATTGCAGCCATGAAATTAAAAGATGCTTACTCTTTGGAAGAAAAGTTATAACCAACCTAGATAGCATATTAAAAAGCAGAGACATTACTTTGCCAACAAAGTTCCGTCTATGGTTTTTCCAGTGGTCATGTATGGATGTGAGAGTTGGACTGTGAAGAAAGCTGAGCACCAACGAATTGATGCTTTTGAACTGTGGTGTTGGAGAAGACTCTTGAGAGTCCCTTGGACTGCAAGGAGATCCAACCAGTCCATTCTGAAGGAGATCAGTCCTGGGTGTTCATTGGAAGGACTGATGCTAAAGCTGAAACTCCAATACTTTGGCCACCTCATGAGAAGAGTTGACTCATTGGAAAAGACTCTGATGCTGGGAGGGATTGAGGGCAGGAGGAGGAGGGGATGACAGAGGATGAGATGGTTGGATGGCATCACCGACTCGATGGACATGAGTTTGGGTGAACTCTGGGAGTTGGTGATGAACAGGGAGGCCTGGCATGCTGCAATTCGTGGGGTCGCAAAGAGTCAGACACGACTGAGCGACTGAACTGAACTATTTAATCTCCCATCTTTTCTCTTAATAAAATACACACTGCCTTTATATCAAGTTCATATTAATTCTCCACACTAGTCCAAGAGCTGCCTAATCAGTACTACCTCTACCTCCATTCTAAGCCTATATAACTGCCCAAGTTTTGTTTTGTCCAGATATGAACAGATGACTATCTTTTCAGCTTCTGATGCATGTCAAGCCCAAATCTGATATAGGGGCCATCTTACCATCTATTTTACTCTGTTTTCCATCTTTATCTTTTTGCTTTTTATTGGAATATTCCTCAAGTTTGTTTTCCAGCCATCTGTAGTTTTTATTTTTCTAGAATTTTCTTTCATTCTTCAAATGTCTCTTAGTCATGGTGTCATAGCCATGATTCATAAATCCCATATTATTATGAGGATATTAATACATTTAAAAGCTTTCTTCTTCCTGAATAGCCTTTTATTCATCTCAGTTGCTTTTTTCTATTAATTTGGTCACCACCTATCATATCAGAAGTTTGCTGATGATGCTCAATTATTCACTCATACTTAAGTATGAAACTAAAAAACTGAAGTCAAGTGCTATAAAAGCTAATTGGAGTGGAGTTTGGGGGAAGGGAATTCTGGGGAGAATGGATACATTTATATATATGGCTGAGTCCCTTCGCTGTTCACATGGAACTACCACAACATTGAATCGTCTGTGTGTGTGTGTGTGTGTGTGTGTGTGTGTGTAAAGTCACTCAGTCGTGTCCAACTCTTTGCAACCCCATGGACTGTAGCCCCCCAGGTCCCTCTGTCCATGGGATTTCCCAGACAAGAATACTGGAGTGGGTAGCCATTTCCTTTGCCAGGGTATCCTCCCAACCCAGGGATCAAACCCGAGTCTCTTATGTCTCCTGTATTGGCAGGCCGCTATTTACCGCTGCAGCCACCTGGGAAGCTATGCCCCGAATACAAAATTAAAAGTTAAAAAAGAGCTGACTGGAAGCTCCCAGCGTGTGGGTGGGACTTTCGAGCTTCACAATAGGATGATCTGACTGGGCTGCTGGTTGGGAAAACATGGCATTGGAATCTGTAGGTCATTCTTTCTAGCTGGTCAGAGTCCCTAAAGAGAAAATCCTTTCAGGTCAAACTGAAGTATTCTGGGAGTCAAGTAGGGAAGCACAAGCTGGAATATTCTGTTTGCTCTCTTCAGTCCTCCCTGCCACAGTACTAGTCTATTTTGGGTTTACTAAGAAATAGGCCCTGAGGCCGGAGAAGGCAATGGCACCCCACTCTGGTACTCTTGCCTGGAAAATCCCATGGATGGAGGAGCCTGGTGGGCTGCAGTCCATGGGATCACTCAGAGTCGGACACGTCTGAGCGACTTCACTTTCACTTTTCACTTTCATGCATTGGAGAAGGAAATGGCAACCCACTCCAGTGTTCTTGCCTGGAGAATCCTAGGGATGGGGGAGCCTGGTGAGCTGCCATCTATGGGGTCGCACAGAGTTGGACACAACTGATTCGACTTAGCAGCAGCAGCAGCAGCGGGCCCTGAGGCAAGGATTTGAGTGCAAGTAGTTTATCTGGAAGATGATCCTGGGCAAGACTTGTGGCAGAGAAGGGAGGTGAGTCAAGAAAGGGAAGAAAGCCAATGAAAGGATTTTTATCAACATAGTACTGTGGGTTGATTGGAGCTAATCCTACCAGAGAACCTTGAAGGCCAGCATGAAGCACACTTCAAGGGTTATCCTACTCAAGGGATGAGAAAGATGATACTGATACTAACTTCCATCAGATATTTGTTCAGGACTGCCCTGGGGGTCATCACCCCAGCTTGCCACATGGTCAACAAGGAAGGCTCTGGTGACCAGAAAAAGCCCTCATCAGGTGGAAAAAGTTAATTGCATGATGACCAGATGCTAGTCTTGTGGTTGCTCAGCCTCGAGACCAAAAGATGACCCTGGAGACAGCAACAGAAGCATCAGTGGTATTTTGGACAGGAGGATCTTACACAAGTGACCCTGAAATGACCCTACCACGTGCAGCAGATGGTAGGTAGGACATGACAGGAGGCAAAGGACGCTACCATTTGTAGGTAGAATTGACATCAGGTGGGCTCAGTGACTAATTAAGGTCTATATTTAAGAGGATTGGACTGTCGTGTGAGTGAAACAGAAACTGGACAAGCATGGGATGTACAAGAAGCAAGAGAAGAGCCATCTTAAACAGCCTGACGATGGAGGCATGCAGGCAGCTTGGGTAGCAGATTAATGAGGATGTTGGAGAGCCCCATCAGCAGTTCCGTCTTGCTGGGTGTGCATTCTCTCTACTCTACTGTCACAAGAAGGACCCCAGGGGCCTTCCTGAGATAGACGCCACTCCCCATGTCCTCTACTTGCCTCTTTGTGAAGAAAAACTTTAGCCAAAGATTAAATTTAATCAGAGAAGAAAACACGAAAGCAAAGGAAAACAAACAGACAAGATAATAATTTAGCCATTGAACAAAGTTAAAGACTTTTAGTTTCTCTTCAAGGGCTACAGATAATATTCTGAGCTATATCCTTTGAGCTGTTTGTAGATACTGAAACTCTGATCAGGTGGAAAAAGCTAACTACACAACGACCAGACTAGTAATGACATAAACTTCTCCATCTTACACAATTCTGAGAACTGACTTCAAAGAGGTGGGAACAGTCAACCCTGGAACTGAAGATTAACTGTACTTAAAACAATCAAGATGACACTGATCAAACCACTGCATGACCAATTTCAAGGTGACTGTCAGAGCTGACTATGCTGTTCTGCACATGGCCTCCTCTCTGCCTATACACCCCTAAAAACTCCCCTTTGGAAGCTCAGCAGTTAGTAATTGGCTTTTAGACACACATCTGCATTCTCCCCAGATTTCTGGCCTCCTAAATAAAATTGTCTTTCCTTTCCTACCAACACTTGTCTCTCAAGTACTGGCTTTCAAGCACCAAGAAGATAAACCTGAGTTCAGAAACACTAACTGAACTTCTTTTCTCTGTCTGGGGAGCATCTTGGTGGCTATTTTTCCTAGTTGTCCACTTGTAATTCAAGTCTGGCTTTTAGAGTACTCTAAATGACAAATGGCATCAGTCAAACCATGGTGGAAGGCAAAGAGGTGTTTATCCCCAAGTGGCCAATGGTACAAAAGCACTCAGGTTCCCAGCCCCACTGAGGAATCTAGAGGAACTCTTCCTGCTCCCCTACTTCTTTACAGTCTCCCAACTCAGAGGCAGCTACACGACTCCTTTTTTGACTTTCAGGGGCCAAGAAGTCCCCAAACTCTCACAATGCTAAGTTGATCTTCCCCACAAAGAATTCTAGCAGTGTCTGAAGGCACACATCTTCCAAGTTACTTTCCTGCCCATTCTCCAGCTCATCCCTGCTTCCTCTCCACACACTTCTCAGAGCTGGGCTCCTAAACAGTGCAGCAGCCCTCTGAGCTGTGACTTCCAAAGAACCCAAGGCCTCATTCAAACCCAACTGTCCACAGCAGTCTGTGGCTTGAGAGTGGAAAATAAACTGGAGTTTGCAGTTAAGGGAAAGGAAGCTGCTAACGTTCTTAACTTATAATACTAATGTGAGAACTTCCCTGGTGGTCCCAGTTGCTAAGACTATGCGTTCCCCATGCAGGAGGGCCTGGTTTCAATCCCTGATCAGGGAACTAGATCCCACATGCTGCAACTAAGAGTTCACATGCCACAAGTAAAAGATCCAAGTACCACAACTAAAAAAAGATCTCACATGCTGCAAAGATCAAAGATCCCACATATTGCAACTAAGACCTGGTACAGCCAAATAAATAATTAAAATATTTTTTAAATACTGATATGATGTTTAAATAGTTGACTTGATCAAATATTTATGGTTTTAAAATATGCTATCTCATTTAGTCTTTATAATGACATGGGATAGGCAGATAGCAATTAACGAGGCTTATAAAGGTTAAGTGACCTATAAAGATTAAATAAAGTATGTAATGGAGGCAGGGCTAGAATTCAGATGTTCAGAACTAATTAGCAGGAACTCTGCTTCAAGGAGAATAACACAATAATAATTACTGATGTCTGTACAGCATACTATCATAGAAAATTATTTCCAGGTACAATAATCCTCATAAGAAAAAAAAGCTTGTTTGTGGAATTCTAAAAATAAAACTGAACAAGCTTACTGGCCTCTCTCAAGTCAGCCGAGCTCCTGACAGCCCTGTAGGTCTTCCAGCTCTGCCCCACTCCATGTGTTAACTCAGGACATTGGTGAGTTGACCCTGGTAGTCCCAGACATCATATCCTGATCTGATGACACACAACAAAAAGAGGACAGAGTGAGAGCTGCCAGGTGTCAAAGTAGCCAATTAAACCAGCAAGAAAAAATGCGGAGTTAAACCTTTAACCACTTCCTGTGACAGTGTGACAAAAAGGTTAAAACCAGACCTTCCCAATTTTCCATGGAACAGAGCAATGGTCAAGGTCAGGTGGATTAGCTCAGATTCATCTATGCTGGGGGTGAATTCACTGAACAGAAAGCTCCAGCTCTTCTATGGACCCTGGGGAAAAAAGACTAGAAGGAAAGAGTTAGGAGTGAAAAAGTATTCCCCCTTCCTGGACAAGGAAGTGTCAGCAGAGGTGCCTTAAAGATGTCTCAGTTCAGTTCAGTCGCTCAGTCATGTCTGACTCTTTGCGACCCCATGAATCGCAGCACGCCAGGCCTCCCTGTCCATCACCAACTCCCGGAGTTCACTCAAACTCACGTCCATCAAGTCGGTGATGCCATTCAGCCATCTCATCCTTTGTCGTCCCCTTCTCCTCCTGCCCCCAATCCCTCCCAGCATCAGAGTCTTTTCCAGTGAGTCAACTCTTCGCATGAGGTGGCCAAAGTACTGGAGTTTCAGCTTCAGCATAATTCTTTCCAAAGAACACCCAGGGTGTTCTAAAGGTGATCTCCTTTAGAATGGACTGGTTGGATCTCCTTGCAGTCCAAGGGACTCTCAAGAGTCTTCTCCAACACCACAGTTCAAAAGCATCAATTCTTTGGTGCTCAACTTTCTTCACAGTCCAACTCTCACATCCATACATGACCACTGGAAAAACCATAACCTTGACTGGACGGACCTTTGTTGGCAAAGTAATGTCTCTGCTTTTTAATATGCTATCTGCTGCTGCTGCTGCTAAGTTGCTTCAGTCCGACTCTGTGCGACCCCATAGACAGAAGCCCACCAGGCTCCCCCGTCCCTGAGATTCTCCAGGCAAGAACACTGGAGTGGGTTGCCATTTCCTTCTCCAATGCATGAAAGCGAAAAGTGAAAATGAAGTTGCTCAAGTCGTATCTGACTCCTAGCGACCCCATGGACTACAGCCCACCAGGTTCCTCCATCCATGGGATTTTCCAGGCAAGAGTTCTGGAGTGGGGTGCCATTGCCTTCTCCAAATATGTTATCTAGGTTGGTCATAACTTTTCTTCCAAGGAGTAAGTGTCTTTTAATTTCATGGCTGCAGTCACCATCTGCAGTGATTTTGGAGCCCAAAAAAATAAAGTCTGACACTGTTTCCACTGTTTCCCCATCTATTTTCCATGAAGTGATGAGACCAGATGCCATGATCTTCGTTTCCTGAATGTTAAGCTTTAAGCCAACTTTTTCACTCTCCACTTTCACTTTCATCAAGAGGCTTTTTAGTTCCTCTTCACTTTCTGCCATAAGGGTGGTGTCATCTGCATATCTGAGGTGATCGATATTTCTCCCGGCAATCTTGATTCCAGCTTGCGCTTTTTCCAGCCCAGCGTTTCTCATGATGTACTCTGTATAGAAGTTAAATAAGCAGGGTGACAATATACAGCCTTGACGTACTCCTTTTCCTATTTGGAACCAGTCTGTTGTTCCATGTCCAGTTCTAACTGTTGCTTCCTGACCTGCATATAGGTTTCTCAAGAGGCAGGTCAGGTAGTCTGGTCCCATCTCTTTCAGAATTTTCCAGTTTATTGTGATCCTCACAGTCAAAGGCTTTGGCATAATCAATAAAGCAGAAATAGATGTTTTCTGGAACTCTCTTGCTTTTTCGATGATCCAGCAGATGTTGGCAATTGATCTCTGATTCCTCTGCCTTTTCTAAAACCAGCTTGAACATCTGGAAATTCACGGTTCATGTATTGCTGAAGCCTGGCTTGGAGAATTTTGAGCATTCCTTTACTAGCGTGTGAGATGAGTGCAATTGTGCAGTAGTTTGAGCATTCTTTGGCATTGCCTTTCTTTGGGATTGGAATGAAAACCGACCTTTTCCAGTCCTGTGGCCACTGCTGAGTAAAGAGACCTCGCATGGAAGGCCTTGGAGCTAGGAATGCACAGACAGAAGCACAGGAGTCTGAGGCCTGAGGCCTTGACAGCAGCCCCCCTCCCAGACTGCAGGGCACTGGTTGGGCACCAAGGCTGTGGAGGGAAAGCGGACATTCCCCATGAGGCCTTCCAGGCTAGGCAACAGGCCTGAAAAATCCCACATGGTCTTTAACTGTAAGCCAGACTCCTCAAGAACTGCAGAATTCCGTGAACCCTGAAACCTGTGCTACCTCCGAACCTACCTGAACCCACACATTTCTTTTTATTTCAGCAAGGCTTTCTATTACATGGACCCAAATCATTTCAACTGATATGTTCCACTAGCCAGCCAGAGGCTCAGACCAGAAACCCAAGAGTGAATCTCAATTCCTGTCTTTCTCACCATTTCCGGTCTATCAGTGAGTCCTGTCCAATCTACCTCCCAAACCTATCCCAAACCCACCCTCTTTATATACATGTAACTGAGCCACTTTACTGTACACTTGACACTACACAACATTTTAAAGCAAGTATATTTCAATACAAATTATCAATAAATAAAACCCATCCCCTTCTCTCCAACCTCAGCTTTCCCCACCTCAGTCCAAGCCACCTCATCTCTCACTTGGACAACTTTGATGGGTTCCTAACTGCTCTCCTGTCTTCCACTCTTGCCATCTTTTAATTTGGCCTCCACAGAGCAGCAAGAGTGATCCTCTTAAAACACAAATTTGACCAAATTGCTCTTCTGCTTGACCCTCAGAGGAAAATCAAATTTTCGTGGCATAGTCTAAGAGACTTTATAAGGTGGTGCACCTGCTTATCACTCTCACTTCCTCGTATGTCCCATTTTCATCTCATTACACTCCAGCCTCCCTAGTCTTCTTCCAATTCATAAAAAACTCCAAACTCTTGGGCATTCCGTGGCAGTGCAGTGGTTAGGATATCATGCTCTCACTGCTGAGGGCGTAGGTTCAATCCCTGGTCAGGGAGTTAAGATCTCACAAGCTATGCAGTCAAAAAAACACAAAACTCGAAACTCTTTCTGCATACCATTCCCTCTACCTGGAATGTTGTCCACTCCATCTATAATTTCCTCCTTTTCATCCTTTACGTACAACTTAACCGTCACCTCTTCAGAAATCCTTCCCTGCCCGTCGTAACGAGTCTCTACTGCTATTATCAGTCGCCTTCCTCTCTTTCCTTTTATACTATGCTCCTCAATGTGATTTTTTTCAACTCGTTTTTTCCCCTCCCCAACTATATCATAAGTTACAGGAAAGCAGGGATCTTTTCCATGTTATTCATTGAATTCTCAGTGCTTAGAATGCTTTCGTTACACGGCAGGCACTCTGTAAACAGTTGCTAGTCAAGAATAGGCAAATGAGTAAGTTATCACCAAATGTATGCTGAGATTACTAAGGAAGAAGTGATGAGATGCAAAATCTTAACATGAGTAAGTGTGAATCTCCTTAAAAAAGTACATCTCCGCCTAGAAATCTGTTGGAACAGATGAACAGATGGGTTTTTGATACTTGTACCAAAGAGTTCTAATCAATGCAGAGTTCACTTGCTCCCTCTTCCTCTATGTATCTGTATATCTATATTATATATATGTATATATTATATATAATATAAATATATGTAATAGATATGAAATATAATATACAACATAATATATAATACATACCTATGTGTGTTAAACATAAATATATGTATGTTGCTGCTAAGACACTTCAGTCGTGTCCGACTCTGTGTGACCCCATAGACGGCAGCCCACCAGGCTCCCCCGTCCCTGGGATTCTCTAGGCAAGAACACTGGAGTGGGTTGCCATTTCCTTCTCCAATGCATGAAAGTGAAAATGAAGTTGCTCAAGTCGTGTCCGACCCTCAGCGACCCCATGGATTGCAGCCTACCAGGCTCCTCCATCCATGGGATTTTCCAGGCAGAAGTACTGGAGTGGGGTGCCATTGCCTTCTCTGAAATATATGTATAAATACATATAAAAACAACTTTTGATGCTAGAACTCTAATGTATCTCCCTTTACTTTTACCCTTCCCCTTCCTGCTCCTCTGTCATGTCTAACTTCCATGCCCTAATAAGTTTGCCCAGAATTGTAGGAGGCAGTTCAAAAAGAGAAAGTAAACTTACCAGATTCAAATAAAAGAAGCTCTACTCTGTTGGCAAACAAACTTCTTTTTGTATGAGGATAGCTCAGGAAAAAGAAAACTGTTTCAGGATTTTCCAGTTTTAGAAATAGTTTCTTAATATTTTAAAATCAGAAATATAATCTCTGTAAGAGTTCTTAAGAATTTTCTTATTAATTCCCTATCACTGATGAAGGGCTGTTTTTTTTACTAAAATTTCAGAAACTAAATTACTAATAGGCCCTAATTATGGTGTTGATTCTTTGAATAAATTTTGTTGTTGAGTAAGCGGGCTGGAGTCTGTTTTGTTTTTCTTTCGTTAATTGACCTTGTAAGCATCTTAACTGGGAAAAGCTGTTAGTCTCAAAACATCTCACATTGAATTTAAAATAAATTTTGGTTGAAACAACAGCAGGCAAGTCCTAAGTACTCCTCCAATCACTCATTATCAAAATAATCAGCTCAGTTGGGTTCCATCTCTGTTCCACATGGTCAACATGGAGCTCATGGTCCAGAGTTGGTCCATTAATCTCCCCAACAGAGGCCCCATCTGGAATAAGCCTGGGAAGCCCTAACTGTTCCCAGAAAACACAAGGAAAGCAGAATCCAAAACACCAGAAGTCTGTTTTATCTCTACCACCAGTGAGTGTCCATTCCTTTTTCCCATTTCTAAAATATATCATACTGCCTTCTCATCTTTTTAGCACAAGAGCTGGACTTGAAAACTGAACCTCCACTCTAACAACTTCAGATAATTATATTATTATCTGGTTAAATGATTCAGATATCTAAAAAAGCCCTTTCCCACATAATAAAACTCCACTCTTAAAGTTAGGCCTCTCTTCTCCATTCTATAGTCATGGCAGCCCTTTAGCAGGGTGATACAATCTCACTCTCTGCTGTAGTTTTATATTATTTTGCTGCCCTAACAAATTACCGGACTTGGCTTAAACAATACAAATTTATTAACTTATGAAGTACAAGTCCCTCAGTCATGTCTGACACTTTGCAACCCTCTGGACTATACAGTCCATGAAATTCTCCAGGCCAGAATACTGGGATCTTCCCAACCCAGGGATTGAACCCAAGTCTCCCACATGGCAGGCAGATTCTTTCCAGCTGAGCCACAAGGGAAGTCCAAGAATACTGGAGTGGGTAGCCCATCCCTTCTCCAGGGGATCTTCCGGACTGAGGAATCAAACCCCGGTCTCCTGCATTGCAAGTGGATCCTTTACCGAGTTGGCAGTGAAGCCCATATTATTATCTTATAGTTCTGTAGATTAGAAGCCCAATACAGATCCCACCGGGCTAAAATCAAGGTGTTGACAAGGCTGTGTTCCCTACTGGCAGTCCTAAGGGAGTGTAAGTTTCCTTGCCTTTTCCAGCCTCTAGAGACCACCAGCTTTCTTTGGTTCATGCTTCTCTTCCTCCCCTCTCATGCCAGCAATGTTTGGTCAATTCCTTCTCACATCACATTACTCTGACCTTCTTTCACAGTCCTATTTCCCAGTGACTGACTCCTTCTACTTCCTCCTCCATTTTTAAAGAGTCCAGTGATTGCAATGCGCTCACCCAGATAATCTAGAACACTCTCCCTATATTAAAACCAGCTGATCAGCAATCTTAATCGCCCCTTTCCATTAACAACATAGTCACAGATTCCAGGGATTAAAATGGACATCTTGGGGGCATTAGTCTGCTTCTCACACTCTCTAGGTGTCCTTGCTTTATAGCTTTTCGCTATGGCTACCCACCCCCTTACTTCCATTTCTAGGAACCATTGACAAATGTCATGATGCCTGAAAATTGATAGTTTTAGTGAATTGAAATTATGGAGCTTTAGCTCCTTTATTCTATGGTTTTTCCAGTAGTCATGTATGAATGTGAGAGTTGGACCATAAAGAAAGCTGAGCACTGAAGAATCGATGCTTTTATACTGTGGTGTTGGAGAAGACTCTTGAGAGTCCCTTGGACTGCAAGGAGATCCAACCAGTCCATCCTAAAGGAAATCAGTCCTGAATATTCACTGGAAGAACTGACGCTGAAGCTGAAACTCCAATACTTTGACCACCTGATGCAAAGAACTGACTCATTGGGAAAGACCCTGATGCTGGGAAAGATTGAAGGCAGGAAGAGAAGGGGACAACAGAGGATGAGATGGTTGGGTGACATCACTGACTCAATGGACATGAGTTTGAGCAAGCTCCGGGAGTTGGTGATAGACAAGGAAGCCTGGCATGCTGCAGTCCATGAAGTCACAAAGAGTTGGACACAACTGAGTGACTGAACTGAACTGATTTATTGCGTGTGGGATCACCTAGCTTTAAAAAAGTTGTTATTTAAGGGTAAAATAATGTCTGGGATTTGCTTTAAAATAATCCACCAGGGGAAAAAGTTGCAAGGCAAACATAAAATATGGTAAGCAAAAGGGTGATAATTTTTGAAGTTGGGTGGTAAGTACATGGAGTTTCTTTATATTCTTTTCTTTTGTATATACTTTCAAATGTTCATAATTTAAAAATTGAACATTTGAATTCAGTTGACCTCCTGATTTTTTTTTTTTAATATTTGTGGAAACAAATTGATAAGAATAGCCCAAATTGCATACTAGGGACTTCTCTCGTGGTCCAGTGGCTAAGACTCCACACTCCCAAGGCAGGGCGCCCAAGTTCAGTCCCTGGTCAGGGAATTAGATCCCACATGCTGCAACTAAGAGTGCATATGCCTCAAAAATATCCCACATGCTGCAAATAAAGTCCCTCATGCTTCAACTAAGACCAGCACAGCCACACCAGTCAATCAATCAATATTTTTTTTAATTGTATGCTAAACATATCCTTTTTAGTGCACAAATTGGAAATGCAGCTAACTTAAAATTTTTATTGAGATATAATATACGAGATGCAACTTTTGTAAAATTAAACCTTTTATTTTGAGAAAACTGGAGACGCATGTGTAGTTTTAAGAAGAGACCTCTGATATGCCCTTTACCCAGTTTCTGACAATGGTAATATCTTATAAAACTGTAGCAGGATATCACAACCAGGAGGCTGAATCAACAGTCAAGGCACATGTTTTCATAACCTTAAGGATCCTTCATGATGCCCTTTTACAATCAGCAGTTTCTGTGCAGGCAACAGGTGTTTATTGTGTATTACAAATGAAGACCCTCTCATCGATTTTACTCACCTTCCTTTCAACTTTGCTTAGGGACTTAACTGCTGCTGCTGCTGCTAAGTCGTTTCAGTCATGTCTGACTCTGTGTGACCCCATAGACAGAAGTCCACCAGGCTCCCCTGACCCTGGGATTCTCCAGGCAAGAACACTGGAGTAAGTTGTCATTTCCTTCTCCAATGCATGAAAGTGAAAAGTGAAAGTGAAGTCGCTCAGTTGTGTCCGACTCTGAGTGACCCCATGGACTGCAGCCCACCAGGCTCCTCTGTCCATGGGATTTTCCAGGCGAGAACACTGGAGTGGGGTACCATTGCCCTCTCTGGGGACTTAACTGGCAGTTGCTTAAAATTACCAAAACCTATTTTTCAGAGCTGTTAAACATGCTGCCTGGTATAACCCTAAAATTGAACTGGCCAAATTTTAGGAACCATAAACAGATCGCAAAATATGAGCTCAAATAAGGGACTGAGAGCAGTGCACAGCATAGTGGAGAGGCACCCTGGAACTCCAGTATCAGAGCAGCGTGGTGGGGCTGCAGAGCAGCTGTGGTCACCACCGGGATGGCCAGGAGGCATCAGCTGTGTGATAAGCACTGCTACTGCCAGTGGCCTCTGCCAACATCCAGGCTCCCCTTTCCCTTCAGTTAAAGCACCCACTTAGGTGTTGGGGGCCAGCGTGAGGTACTCCACCCATGGCAAAGGTCATGAGGAAGGAGGCTCCACATACGCAAAGGCGGGATCGAGCCTCAGGAGTCCCCCTGGAAATCCTCGAGCATCTACCCCCATAACCAGAGCCTGCCTACTTTACTACTTTGTGCTCTCCCCTACACCTCTGACTTTACGGGGGGCTGTCCCCCACCACCTCTTTCGGAGAAGGAGTTAACTTAGAGCTCCAGTTAATAATAATTCCTGGGCGTGATAGGAGTGTTTCAACCTACAAACTCCTCTGAAGGTTCTCTAGCCTGCCTGACAGGCTCGTCTGGCCACATGTGATTGCTCACAGCCTCCCAACTGTGAGAGGCACGAGATGCTTTAAACCTTCTAAACACAGGTTCCTTAGAAAAGTTAGAAAACTATTAGTATAAGTATAATGGGCTGATTAAAAACTGTATTGGTGAAGGGTTTTTCATTTGTTGAGCCAATGTTTGTTGCTAAGACTCCACATCCCCTGCCCTTATACACATTAATGAATATATAGAAGAAATAAGTATTAACCTTTGATATTAATCACATTAGACCTTAGGCTAAGTAAATTCTTTCCTTAACTAAAACCCACTACACCCTCACCCTATAGGAATGTAACTTTATTTGGGTGGCGTCTGTTTTAAGAATAATCACCCTTGGAGAAAAAAGTGTTCTGGTTGACTGACCACTGTCACAAGGAGAGGGTCATAAATTGTCAGCAGGCCCGCCTGGCCAGAAGATGATGTAACACCCCTAAGACCTCTGTATACATTTGTATGAAGCACCTGACTTTAATAAAAGTCAGGACTGCTGTCCCCATGTGACTTTTGTATAACATCTCAGTGTATAAAAACAGACTCTGGAAAATAAAGAATTGGGATCAGTTCCTCGAAACACTGGTCTCCCCATGTCTCTCTCTCTCTCACTCTGGCTGAGTCTCCATCTGGAGCGCGGAACCCGCCATGCTTACTAATTATGCCTGGGCTTCTAAGATCCGACCGGGGAGGCCTCAGTGTCTCCTCTCCTTCGGGAGAACGGAAGGACGCCTGCGGCCTACGTAAGTGGTGCAAGCTTCTTGTCTTGAAGTTTTATTGGTCTCCCGCGTAAACCAAGCTACTCAGCCTCTTTTCTCCACTGAATTTTCCTACTGAGCTATCCTCATTCTATTACTCTTTATATCTTTGATGAATATTTAAATAGTCGCCTAAGCCGTCTCCCCTTCGAACACCCTGGATCAGCAGGGGCTGGACCCCGGCACTTAGGAATATGTGTTGGTGCAGCCACTACAGAAAACAGTATGGAGGTTCCTCAAAAAACTAAAAATAAAGTTACTGTGTGATCCAGCAATCCCACTCCTGGGTATATATCTGGACAAAACTATAATTCAAAAAGATACATGCCACCCCTATGTTCATAGTGGCCCTATTCGCAATAGACAAGACATGGACGCAACCTAAATGCTCAATGACAGATGAAAGGATAAGGAAGATGTAGTACATATATGCAACGGAATTATAAAAAAGAATGAGATAATGCAGCAACATGGATGGGCCTAGAGGTTATTATACTAAATGAAGTAAGAAAGAGGAAGACAAATATCACGTGATATCACTTATACGTGGGGTCTAAAATATGACACAAATGAACTTATCTACAAAACAGACATGGGCTCATAGACGTAGGGAATTGAATCATTTTGCGGTACCGCAGAAATTGACCCAACATTGTAAATCAACTATACTTTGATTTTTAAAAATTAATAAAAAATTAAGGACTCATTTAAGAACCGTCATTTCCTGGCTCCTCTCACAACTCTATGTGATTTGATAGAGCAACTACTTTTGGCCAAGAAGATGTATGCATAGGGTAGTCTAGGATTTCAATAAATTTTCTTTAAAAAGTGGCAAGCCCTTCTTTACACCTTCCTGTGGCCAACAACTGACCCTGTGTCAGAGAAGTAAAATAGAAGATGCTATGGACTCTGATGCATTGAAGCAACCAAATCAGACCTGGAGTACCTTCCTGTAGTACTTTACTGAGAGACAGAGAGAGGAGAGAAGAGGTGAACTTATCTTGTTAAGCCAAGATATTGGGCTTTATTCTCTAACATGCAGACAGTAATCCAAACTTACATAAGCAAGCTTCTCCTTATCTAGAGGCAAAGGTTGTTCTCATTTGAGTCTGGAGACTGCTGTTTTGATTTGGAGGAAAAAAAATACTTCAATAGACTTTTGATCATATAAAATTAAAGGCCTGAAATGATCATAGACTGAAAAGTTTGAAACAGTCGGAAGGTAACCAGCTCCGTGGAATGATGCAAAATTTTCTCTTCCTTTGAGCAGAATTGAGCCTCTACGGAAAGAGGGTTACAAAGTTGGTGGAAAGGATAAGAAGCAGAAAAGAAAGATTTCTTCTCATTTTAGAAGAGGGAAAAAAAAAAAAAGCGTATAGTTGAGGGCCTGACCCTGGGCTGAATTTAAGTTCAAGATTCCCAAATCTATCATCTATTCTCTCAAAGATGCTTCTGCCACCCAAGGGTCTGAGGAGAGTGACAGCTGGTGGGACAGCCTCCTGCAGAGATGGATCTGGGAACCAGGATATCAGTATGCACTGATTTTAAGGTAGATTTCTTTTTTTATTCCCTGCGGGGAATTCTCTCTGCTGATGTCCAAGTGTAGTGATCATCTGTCTTATCTTTTCTTTTTTTTTTCTTTTCAGAATCCATTTTCTGTCTGGTAACATGAAGCTATGTTTTCTTCAGGAGCACCCCCTCCCCCATCTTCACCCTTGTGTTTTGGGAAGGGTTGATTCTTTATCCCCAACCCCTTCATCCTAGTCCCCAATATCCAAGAACATCTGTCACAGTGATTATTCAAGGGTTAAGCTAGGAACCAAGTCATGCTCAGTAGACCCAGTGCTATGACATTTGGGGGACTTTGTTGGAAAGGGAAGCCTTTTTTCTGCTCTGCTTGCTAAAGGGCTCAGAACATAAGCCTGGAAATTCAGTGCCTTCTCTGCTATCACTTAGGAGGGCCTGCCAGAGAATGAAGCCAAAACAGAGGAAACGAGGATATGAGACGGAAAAAAAACAAATTTCTGGTCACATTGTTTGAACCCTGGAATACAACCGAGCCTTGAAATACGTGTACCCCCTGGATTTTTCATTACCTTAGCCAATACATTCTCTAATATTTATGGAGGTGCTGTTACTCTTTAAAACCAGTTTGAGATTGAAAGGTTGTTGCTGAGCTGTGAAAGACACGGGGATCCTTGGCCTCCAGAGGACAGGAATTCAACCCAGGGCCAGTGACGAGGCTTGATCACTTAGAGCTTTTGTGTAATTAAGTTTTATTAAAGTACAAAAGACATTGAGAAAGCTTCTTACATAGACATCAGAAGGAAGTGCTCCCCTCCTAGTCTTTAGCTGGATGTTATATAGCTACTAGCTGGCTGCTAATTGGAGAAAGAAAATGTCTCAAAACTCAGAGACTGGCACCAGGCCTCCCACCCACAACATGCATTTTGAGATAACATTGGCACAAGGTGAGTTGTCCCCCATAAGAAAAACTCATTCATTGGCTCAAGGTTTGAGAAAAGACAAGTTCAGGTGGAACCAGGTGTCATCACGGCAACACAGAATTTTAAGAGAAACCTCCTCTTTAATTTGTATAGAGATGGGAAAAGAATCTGACACTTGTAGCTTGTTTCCTCCTGCCGCTTAAGAGAGAGAGAAAACATCTGACACTTGCAGCCTATTTCCTGTTTGGAGACCCCTAGCCTTCCTGCCTGTTACCCTCTCAAGATGAGTGTGTCTGTCTCTTACAACCCTGAGTCCTGACTGACATACACAGCAAGTCTGGTCCTCCTGTATTTGGGGGAATCAAGGAAGAAGTGTGTGCCTACATGTGGAGTATATGTTTATTAGGGGAGCAAAGCAGCGTAAAAAGAAGCTTATGAGAGCAAGAGAAGATTGGCAGGAATGGAACACCAATCCAAAAGCAAGTGATGGAGATGAGAGCTTAAAACCTCTACTCTGACACTCAACAAGAATGACCTCTGAAACCTGGAGAACTTGAGAGCACTCTCATTACACCAGTAAAGTCAATATATCCTAAATGAAATATGATATATGCGGAAAACTGTCTCATATGTCCAAGCGGGAAGAGCTGAATCAGATTGTTGGCTAATATTATTCACATCTCCAAAAAAAACAGTGAGTCAACAAAAGGCATAGAGAGGAAAGCCTGAAAGAAATTTGAGATGCAGAATTTGACACTGCCTCCACGACTGAGCGACCTCACTTTCACTTTTCATTTTAATGCATTGGAGGAGGAAATGGGAACCCACTCCAGCATTTTTGCCTGGAGAATCCCAGGGATGGGGGAGCCTGGTGGGCTGCCGTCTATGGGGTCACACAGAGTCAGACACGACTGAAGCGACTTAGCAGCAGCAGCAGCTCCAAGTCCCATAGATTGGATACATGCTGAGTATCCAACTTGACCATCTGCTTGGCAGTACTTCCACATAATGGCTGTGATGGGACCTTCAACCTTAAAAAATTACTCAACTTAGGTGCTATTTCAATTCAGCATTCTTCCAGCCATTTAAGATTACAATTTTATATCACTTGTAGCCTTCCATCAGCAGTGTCAAGGGTGACGCAAGGCCCTGCAAAGGAGAGGGAGCAAGTTCGTATTAAAACCTTTTGAGAGCAGGCAATGTCAAACTGTGTCAGAAGCCAGGGCCCAAGGCCAGGTCTGGAGGGTCCTATACAGAACCAGAGTTTGGGAACGGGGTATGGAATTGGAAGGGTGAGGGCGCTACAGTCTCTGAGTCAGCAAAACTTTTATTACTGGCACCCCACTCCAGTACTCTTGCCTGGAAAATCCCATGGATGGAGGAGCCTCGTAGGCTGCAGTCCATGGGGTCGCTAGGAGTTGGACACGACTGAGAGACTTCCCTTTCACTTTTCACTTTCATCCATTGGAGAAGGAAATGGCAACCCACTCCAGTGTTCTTGTCTGGAGAATCCCAGGGACGGGGGAGCCTGGTGGGCTGCCGTCTATGGGGTCGCACAGAGTAGGACACGAATGAAGCGACTTAGCAGCAGCAATAAAAGTAATAACAGTAATAAAAGATTCGTAATTAAAAATTGCTCATTGTAAATGAACAAAGAGATTTTGGTAATTGTTCTAATCAAACTGTGACGTCTGCGTATGGCCTTTGTTGTCTTGGGCTCTGAGGGGTGGGGCTGGTTGAAGGGTGGGCCCACAGCACTTGGTCCTAATTTTGCGTGGGCCTCCCTGCACACGAAGGGCCAAATCCACATTTTCATTAGTGTTGGAAATGCCATTTTAGAAACTTGAACCTTTGTCCTAACACTTTTTCCCCTCTAAAAATGCAAATGTCCACAAAGAGCATTACTACATTAAACTCGACTACACATAGACACTGTTAGTGAGAATTTTCTTTTTTTAAGCAGAAATTAAGTGCTTTCCATTTTACTTCTTGCTAAGTCACTTCAGTCATGTCCGACTCTGTGTGACCCCATAGACAGCAGCCCACCAGGCTCCCCCATCCCTGGGATTCTCCAGGCAAGAACACGGGAGTGGGTTTCCATTTCCTTCTCCAATGCATGAAAGTGAAAAGTGAAAGGGAAGTCGCTCAGTCGTGTCCGACTCTTTGTGACCCCATGGAATGCAGCCCACTAGGCTCCTCCGTCCATGGGATTTTCCAGGCAAGAGTACTGGAGTGGGGTGCCATCGCCTTCTCCATTTTACTTTTTAAAAGAGCTTTATTGTTTTTACTAGTAAGCAACTTTCTGAAAGTTAATTTTCCTAACTTTGAATATGAAAAATTCATGCAAATCAATGGAGAACTCATTCTGGGATTAAATAATGTATGGAGTTTTATGCTGAAAAAGTACAAACTGTGGTACCATTAATATGCAAAAATAGATTGTTAATTTCTGTACATTTGCCCATACATATTATTATTTTCATGACAGTGGAGTATGCGAACCATAAATTTATAGTTTCCAGAATTTCGTGTTTTAAAGTTTATCTACTCCAGCTTTTGAGTGCCATTTCTTCAGAAGTATTTGTTTAGGAAAGAATGGCAAATAACACCCAGCAGGTAGATTGCCAGGTTTCAAAGAACTGGTTTGCCCTTGCATCAGTACCTACGTTAAAGTCTGTTTGTTTAATTTTCTACAGAAGAGAATTTGCATTGCTAAACTTGGCGTGTACAGCATGCATCTCTAATTTAGGTAAAACACCCATTCTGCCAGAAATCCATAGTTAGAAAACAACCATAAAAGCTATACAAAAGCATATGTTAGTTTTTACAAATTTAAAGTTTTATTTGCAAACCATCAGCCCACTTGATACAGGTGTTACGAGTAGCCTGAATTATTGAATGAATTATTGCTCATTTCCCCTGTCCCGCTTTTATCCCTAGTCTGGTTTACCTCCTCTCTCCCCTTCCCCGCAACAATCCATTTTCCCTACTCTGAGCAAGTTAACAACCTTTACATGTCCTTGCATGCCTTCTCCCTACTCTTTTTTTTTTTCTTTCTTTTGGCCACACTATGTGGGGTGCAGATTCCTAACCACTGGATTGCCAGGGAATTCCCTCCCTACTCTTTTAATTAGACAAACATATATACATGAGGATTTCCTCCTCATTGTCTTACAAAATAAATGATGGTTATAAAATTTTTTAAATTTTCTTTCTTTAGTAAAAGTATGTGGAAATCTCTCCAGGTCAACTGATAAAGAACCCACTCATTCTTTAAATTTATAATATTCTGTGTTTCTTAACATTCTATGAGGTGGCTATAGCACAGTTTAGTCCATTGTTTCCCCACTGATGTCATACACATTGTTTTCTGTCTTTTGTCCTTGCAAAAAGTTCTGCAATAAAAGTCCTTTAGGCAAGTCCTTAAGTACAGGTGCCTTTATTTCTAGCAGAAGTGAGAGAACTTGGTCAAGGGTGTGTATATTTTAAATTTTAATAGGTATTCCCAGACTGCTTTCCCAATGCACAGTATTGAATTCACAGTTTTAAATGAAATGTATGAGTGTGCCTTCCCCTGCACTCATCTCCATTGCCACCAGTCATAGGCATTACTATTCTTTTCAATTATTGCATCTTGATAAAAGGCGTTCGCATGCTCTCTGACTTCAGACTATACTACAAAGCTACAGTAATCAAAATAGTATGGTACAGGCACAGAAACAGAAATGTAAATTAATGGAACAGAATAGAAAACCCCAAAATAAACCCCCAAACTTATGGTCAATTAATCTACCACAACGGAGGCAAGAATATACAATGGAGAAAAGACAGTTTCTTCAATAAGTGGTGCTGGGGAAACTAGACATCTATGTGTAAAAGAACGAACTTAGATTATTCTCTAACACCATATACATATATAATCTTAAATGGATTAAAGATCAAAAAATAAGACCAAATACTATAACATTCCTAGAGGAAAACACAGATAAAACACTCTTTGACATAAATTGCAGCAATGTTTTTTTTGGATCCATCTCTTAGCATAATGGAAATAAAAACAAAAATAAGCAAATGGGACATAATTAAACTAAAATACTTTTTCACAGCAAAGGAAACCATAAACGAAATGAAAAGACAACCTATGGACTGGGAGAAAATATTTTCAAATAATGCTACTAATGAGATTAATTTCTAAAATATACAAACAGCTCATACAGCTGAATATCAAAAAACAAACAACCTGATTGAAAAATTGGTAGAAGGGCTTCCCTGGTGGTCTAGTGCTAAGACTCTGCAGTCTTAATGCAGGGGTTTCAGGTTCAAACTCTGGTCAGGAAACTAGATCACACATACCACAAGTAAAAGAGCCCATATGCTGCAACTGAGACCTGGTGCAGCCAAATCAATTTTAAAAAGGAGCTAAAAAAAAAAAAGGAAAGAAAACCTAAATATGCATTTCTCCAAAGAAAATATACCAACAGCCAACAGGTACCTGAAAAGATGTTCAACATTGTTAATTCTTAGAGAAATGCTAATCAAAACCACAATGGGGTATCATCTCACACCCGTCAGAATGGCCTTTTTTTTTTCTGGCCTCACCAGGCAGCATGCAGGATCTTAGTTCCCCAAACAGGGATCAAAGCCAGGCCCCCTGCATTGGGAGTGCAGAATCTTAGCCACTGGACTATCAGAGAAGTCCCCAGAAGGGCCATTATTTAAAAAGTCTACAAATAATAAATGCTGGAGAAAAGGGAACCCTCCTACACTGTTGGTGGAAATGCAAATCAGTGCAGCCACTATGGAGAACAGTATGAAATAGTTCCTCAAAAAACAAAAATAGAGTTACCATTTGATCCTGCAGTCTCACTCCTGGGCATATATCTGGAGAAAACTATAATCCAGAAAGTACATTCACCTCAGTGTTCATAGCAACACTAATTATAATAGCCAAGAAATGGAAGCAATTGAAGTGTTCATCAACAGAGGAATGGATAAAGAAGATGTGGTATATATTAATCTATACAATGGAATATTACTCAGTCATAAAAAAGAATGAAATTGGGACTTCCATGGTGCTTCAGTGGTTAAGAATCAGTCTTCAAATGCAGAAGATGCAAGTCTGATCCCTGGTCCGGGGACTAAGATCCCACATGCTTTGGGGCAACTAAGCCCTCATGCAGCAACAACTGAGCCCATGCAACACGACAGAGAGCCCGAGGGCTGCAATTAAGACCTGATGAAGGCCTTAAATATGTATTAAATAAATGCATTTTTTAAAAGATCATACTTAATGGTGAAAGTCTGAATGTTTTCTCCCTAGGATCAGGAACAAAGGAGGATGTTCACTCTCATTTCTCCTATTCAACACTATACTGCAAGCCCATAATCAGTGCAGTAAGAAAAGAAAATGAAATAAAAGGAATAAAAATTGGAAAGGAAGAAATAAAAATATTCTTTAAAAGCAACAATAAAATAATGCCATTTGCAGCAACATGGATGGACCCATATCAAGTGAAGTAGGTCAAAGACAAATATCATATGATATCACTTATAGGTAGAATCTAAAAGAAATGATACACTCTTGCTGAGATTTATTGAAAGTCAGCACACAAGAGTTTGTAAAAAGAAAAAGAAGACTGAAAAAAAGAAAAAGTGATATACAAAGAAACTTATTTACAAAACAGAAATAGACTCATAGACATAGAAAATAAAGTTATGGTTACTAAAGGGGAAAAGGAGGGGAAGAATAAATTGGAGATTAATGTATATTTATATTCTGTATATACTATCTATATATGGAATAGATAAACAGCAAGGACCTGCTGTACAGCACAGGGAACTATATTCAATATCTTGTAACAATCTATAATAGAAAAGAATCTGAAAAAGAATAAATAAATAAATATATACACACACATATATATGGGTTACTTGAATACTTTGAATCACTTAGTTGTATACCTAAAACTAACACAACAATGTAAACTAACTATACTTCAATTTTGAAAAAACAGAAGTGACAGTTGGGTATTTATTCATTTTTGTTAATTTTATCTTGAATGCACACACAGCAGTTCTGGATCAGATTTCTCACTCAGTCTTGTGTGACTCTCTGTGACCCCATAGACTGTGTAGCCCACAGGGCTCCTCTCTCCATGGGATTCTCCAGGAAGGAATAATGGAATGGGTAGCTATTCCCTCTCCAGGGGATCTTCTCAACTCAGGGACCGAACCTGGGTATCTCACACTGCAGGCAGATTCTTTACTGTCTGACCCTAGATTTCTTAACACCTCATGGTAAACAGTCTGCGGGTCCCCTTGCCCCTGTTCTGATTTGCTTGTCTGTGTCGTAGGGAACTTCTGTGGAGTGCTCTCTGAATCCTCGTGGATCCACACAGACTTTTTTCCATCTTAAATGAATGCTATCTAAGATGGGTAAAGGTCCTTGGGTAGGATTTTTGTTTTTGTTTTTTCAGTATTCTGTAGACTTTATTTCATCCTCTCTAGCTTAAGACTTTTAATGGGGAACCTGGTGCCAACCTGATAGTTTTCTTTTTTGAGTAACTTTTTCTTTCTACCCAGCAGATTCTAAGATGAGCACTGCTGGACTTCCTTGGTGGTACAGTGGATAGGAATCACACAGCAACTACAGAAAGCCCATGTACAGCATCGGAGACCCAGTGCAATAAAAAAATACATAAATTAATTAATTAAAAAAAGATTTTGAAGTTTAGGAATTTTACTAGAACATACTTGTGTGTAAATATATGTTTGTTTTTTTGTTACTACCATGTTTTAATCAATCTGATTGGAACTCAGGAAGACCTTTCCATTTTCAGATTCAAATTGTTCTTTACCTCATATAAAATTTCTCCCTTTATTGGTTCAGTTATTGCCTCGTCTCCATGTGTTCCTTTCTCTCTCCCTGGTAATATTATTTACACACTGCATTTCTGGTATCTGTCTTCCACGTCTTTATTTATTTATTTATTTTTCCATTTCTACTGCTGTTTTCCTTCTGTGTTTTGAAATCTTTCTTCCCTTTGTGCTCAGTCACTCAGTCATGTATGCTTTGTTTTGACCCTATGGACTATACCCAGACTATAGCCTGCAAGGCTCCTCTGTCCATGAAATTTTCCAGGCAAGAATACTGGAGTGGTTCCTACTCCATTTTTTCCTTTTCCAGACCACTAATTCAGGTTTCTACATTACCATCCTTTATTTAAATTTATCTAATAAATTTTAAATCTAGAAAATTATCCTTAATATTCCCAGGAATTCTCTTTCATGCTATAATTGAATCACATTAAATTCTCTGGCTTTTGGGGTTGTGGTTCAGGTTGTCATCATCCTCCTGCAATTATTTCTATTTTGCTAGGAGGCACCAGATACATTAGCTATCTTTTGCTGCAAGCCAAATTACCCCAAATCTCTGTATCTGAAAACAACAACAAATATGTATTTTCTCTGGAGAATTCAAGTAGAATCAAAGTACTCCAAGAAAAGTAAAAGTCCAGTCAAGATTTTTTAACAAAAGCCGCCTGTCCTCTTTGCTTGGACCTGTAATAAACTTTTCTCTCCTACAAAAAAGAAAGGTCTTCCTTCTACCCCAGGACTTTGCATCCATCTATTCATTCATATACCCAGAGATAGTGAGTTTTAATAGTTTTGAAACATGTCTAAGAATATAAAAACTGATATAAATATATGTAAAGATATATTTTTGGCTCTTTGCTTTGAAATAATTTCAGACTTATAGAAAATTTACAAAATGGCACAGAAAATAAATACCTGTCACCTAGACTCCTCGAATATTAGCATTTTGCCATACTTTGTTTTATTATCCTCTCTATATACACTTTTTCTGAAAAATTTGAAATTGGGTTGCAAATATGATGCCCCCTTACCACTAAATCCATCAGTATGTATTTCCTGAGAACACAGACATTTTTCTCTATTGGAAAAGACTCTGATGCTGGGAGGGATTGAGGGCAGGAGGAGAAGGGGACAACAGAGGATGAGATGCCTGGATGGCATCACTGACTCGATGGACGTGAGTCTGGGTGAACTCCGGGAGTTGGTGATGGACAGGGAGGCCTGGTGTGCTGCGATTCATGGGGTCGCAAACAGTCGGACACGACTGAGCGACTGAACTGAACTGAACTGAATAGTATAATTATAAAGATCAAGAAATGGGCATCAATGGGAAAACAGTATGGACGTTTCTCAAAAAAGTAAAAATAGAGTTGCCATATGATTCTGCAATCCCTCTCCTGGGCATATATCCAACCAAAACTATAATTCAAAAAGATACATACACCCCTGTGTTCATAGCAGCGCTATAGCCAAGACATGGAAATAACTTAAATGTTCATCGACAGATGGATAAAGAAGATGTTGTATACATACACACACACACACACACACACACACACACACACACACACACACACAATGGAACACTACTCATCATAAAAAAGAATGCAAAAATGCCATTTGCAGCAACATGGGTGGGCCTAGAGATTATCAAATCAAGTGAAGTAAGTCAGACAGAGAAAGACAAATATCATGACATCACTTACAGGTGGAATCTAAAATATGATACAAATAAATCTGTCTATGGAACAGAAACAGACTCAGGGACAAAGAGAACAGACTTGTGGTTACCAAGGAGGAGGGATTGATTAGGAGTTTGGGGTTAATAGACGTAAATTGTTATATATAGAATGAAAAAACTACAAGGTCCTACTCTATAGCATAGGGAACTATACTCAGTATTCCTTGATAAACCATAATGGAAAAGAATATAACAAAGAATGGATATATATGTATAACTGAATCACTTTGCTGTACAGCAGAAATTAACAGAACATTGTAAATCAACCATATTTCAATTTTAAAAAATGGGCATCAACAGAAACGGTATGGATCTAACAGAAGCAGCAGATATTACGAAGCGGTGGGAAGAATACACAGAAGAACTGTACAAAAAAGGTCTTAATGATCCAGATAACCATGATGGTGTGATCACTCACCTAGAGCCAGATATCCTGGAGTGCAAAGTCAAATAGGCCTTAGGAGGCATCATTATAAATAAAGCTAGTGGAAGTGATGGAATTTCAACCAAGTTATTTCAAATCCTAAAAGATGATGCTGTTGAAGTGCTGCACTCAATATGACAGCAAATTTGGAAAACTCAGCAGTGGCCATAGGACTGGAAAAGGTCAGCTTTCGTTCCAGTCCCAAAGAAGGACAAAGAATATTCAAACTACTGCACAGTTGTGCTCATTTCACATGCTAGCAAGGTAATGCTCAAAATCCATCAAGCTAGGCTTCAACAGCATGTGAACCGAGAACTTCCAGATATACAAGCTGGATTTAGAAAAGGCGGAGGAACCAGAGAATTTCCAACATCCGTTGGATCACAGAAAAAGCAAGGGAATTCCAGAAAAACATTTACTCCTGCTTCATTAACTATGGTAAAGGCTTTGTGTGGATTGCAACAGCTGTGGAAAATTCTTAAAGAGACAGGAATACCAGACTACTTTACCTCCTTCCTGAGAAACTTGTATAAGAATCAAGAAGCAACAGTTAGAATCAGACAGGGAACAACAGATTGGTTCCAAATTAGGAAAGGCGTATGTAGAAGCTGTATATTGTCACCCTGCTTATTTAACTTATATGCAGAGTATATCACACGAAATGCTGGACTGGATGAAGCACAAGCTGGAATCAAGATTGCCAGAAGTTTTAATAGCCTCAGATATGGAGATGATACCACCCTAATGGCAGAAAGAAGTGAAGAGGAACTAAAGAGCCTCTTGATGAAGGTGAAAGAGGAGAGTGAAAAAGCTGGCATAAAATCTGATGTTCAAAAACCTAAGATCATGGCACTCAGTCCCGTCACTTCATGGAAGATGAGAGTGAGTGAATGTGTGAAATCGTTCAGTCATGTCCGAGTCTTTGCAACCCCGTGGACTGGAGCTTACCAGGCTCCTCTGTCCATGGGATTATCCAGGCAAGAGTATTGGAGTGGGTTGCCATTTCCTTCTGAAAGGTTGTTGCTGAACCACGAAAGACGCCGGGATTCTTGGCCTCCAGAAGAGAAGAATTCAATCCGGGGCCAGAGACAAGGCTTAATCGCTCAGAGCTTTTGTGTAATACAGTTTTATTAAAGTATAAAAGATATAGAGAAAGCTTCTGACGTAGACATCAGAAGGGGGCAAAAAGAATACCCCCCTGCTAGTCTTTAGCTGGATGTTGTATAGCTACTGCTGCTGCTAAGTCACTTCAGTTGTGTCCGACTCTATGGGATGCTATAGTTGGCAGCCCACCAGTTCCCCCATCCCTGGGATTCTCCAGGCAAGAACACTGGAGTGGGTTGCCATTTCCTTCTCCAATGCATGAAAGTGAAAAGTGAAAGTGAAGTCACCCAGTCGTATCTGACTCCCAGCGACCCCATGGACTGGAGCTTACCAGGCTCCTCTGTCCATGGGATTTTCCAGGCGAGAGTACTGGAGTGGGGTGCCACTACTAGCAGTCTGCTAATTTTAGAAAGGAAACGTCTCAAAACTCAGAGAATGGCACCAGGCCCCTCACCCACAAGATGCATTTTGAGATAATCTTGGCACCAGGTGAGTCATCTCTGGCCATAAAATGATTGACATGAATCTTAAAGAAAGGCAGTTTCATTAACATAGATTAGGAGAACAATGTATTAGTATAACATTCTGGTTTGTCAAGTTGGTTCTGAGCCTTTAGGCAGAACTGACTTGAAGACAGAGTGTGGGGTAAATGCATAGTATATTAACATAGCTTAAGACAAATATTTCCATGAGAAAAAAAATGCATTGGTTAGCTCAAGGTTTGAGAAAAGTTCAGGAGGAACCAGGTGTCATTATGGAAACACAGAGTTTTAAGAGAAACCTCTTTTTAAATTTGTATAGAGAAGGGGAAAAAAATGTAACACTAGTTTGTTTCTTCCTGCCACTTAAGAGAGAGAGAGAAAAAAAAAAAATGTCTGACACTTGCAGCCTATTTCCTATTTTGGAGACCCCTGGCCTTCCTGACTGTTACCCTCTCACTTCTCCAGGGGATCTTCCCAACCCAGGGATCGAGCCAGGGTCTCCCACATTGTAGGCAGATGCTTTACCATCTGAGCAACCAGGGAAGTCCTTTCATGGCAAATAGATGGGGGAAAAATGGAAACAGTGACAGAGCTTATTTTCTTGGGCTCTGAAATCACTGTGGATGGTGATTGCAGTTATGAAATTAAAAGACATGTGTGCCTTGGAAGAAAAGCTATGACAAACTTAGACAGCACATTAAAAAGCAGAGACAATACTTTGCCAACAGAGGTCCGTCTAGTCAAAGTTATGGTTTTTCCAGTAGTCACTTACGATGTGATAGTTGGACTATAAAGAAGACTGAGCACCAAAAATTGATGCTTTTGAACTGTGGTGTTGGAGAAGACTCTTGAGAGTCCCTTAGACAACAAGGAGATCCAACCAGTCAATCCTAAAGGAAATCAGTCCTGAATATTCATTGGAAGGACTGATGCTAAAGTTGAAGCTCCCAACACTTTGGCCACTGATGCAAAGAGCTGACTCATTAGAAAAGACCCTGATGCTGGAAAAGATTGAAGGTGGGAGGAGAAGGGGAAGACAGAAGATAGTTGGATGGTATCACTGACTCAATGGACATGAGTTTGAGTAACCTCCAGGAGTTGGTGATGGACAGGGAAGCCCGGCATGCTGCAGTCCATGGGGTCACAAAGAGTTGGGCATGACTGAGTAACTGAATTGAACTGAAGCTACAGATCTTATTCAAGTGTAACTAATTATCTTACTAATGTCTTTTATAGCAAAAGAAAAACCAACTGATGATCCAGTGGTTGAGATTCCAAGCTCCCAATGCAGGGGACCTGGATTTGATCCCTTGTCAAGGAACTAGATCCCACAAGCCACAACTAAGAGTCCAAGTGCTACAACTAAGACTCGGTGAAATCAAATTAAAAAAAAAAGAAAGGTATTTTTCTGTGGTCCAATATCCAATACTAGGTCATACACTGCATTTAGTTGGCATGCGTCTTTCATTGCCTTCATTTGGAAGAGTTCCTCAGTCTGTCTTTTTCTACAGATATGTTTTCATAAAACCGTACGTAGTTCAGTCAGTTCAGTTGCTCAGTCGTGTCCGACTCTGCGACCCCGTGGACTGCAGTACACCAGGCTTCCCTGTCCATCACCAACTCCCGGAGTCCACCCAAACTCATGTCCATTGAGTCAGTGATGCCATCCAACCATCTCACCCTCTGTCATCCCCTTTTCCTCCTGCCTTCAATCCTTCCCAGCATCAGGGTCTTTTCAAATGAGTCAGTTCTTTGCATCAGGTGGCCAAAGTACTGGAGTTTCAGTTTCAACATCAGTCTTTCCAATGAATATTCAGGACTGATTTCCTTTAGGATGGACTGGTTGGATCTCCTTGCAGTCCAAGGGACTCTCAAGAGTCTTCTCCAACACCACAGTTCAAAAGCATCAATTTAGAATAATTCTGTATAAATCTATGTCCCTTGTGTTTTTCACTTAGTCTATCTTGGATGTTTTCCATTTCAACTCATTTTTATCTGCCTCATTCACTTTACTGGCGCTTAGTAGACAGTATCAGTCAGGATAATCTCTCTTATGCTATCATAACAACACCAGAATTCAGTGGCCTAACACAAAAGCTGATTTCCTGTGCATGTGAAGTTTGCTGACGTGGCTGTCAAGGCTCAGTCTAGCTGCTTCTGTCTCATGACTCTCCCTCCCAATGTGTGTTTCTGCAAATGCCACACTAGAAGGGAGCATGGAGGATCAGCCACGGGCTCTTAAAATGCTTGTCTAATCTCAGGGGCCAAGTCAAATCACATCAGTGTGCTCGACTTCAAAGGGGCAGGAAAGTGTATTCGCTTCATGGACTCAGGAGAAGAGACTAAGAAATATTGGTGAACACCAGGTTCACCTACCAAACATATCACTGAATTGTTATACCATAATTTTATTTAAATAGTCTCTTATTGATGGACATTTAGATTACTTCTGTTTTTTTTTTTCCAGAGATTTTTATACATTTATTTTTGTGCATTTGTGTGAGTATATTTGCAGCATATATTCCAAGAAATGAATTTGCAAAAGCAAAAGTAATGTCCAGCTGAAGTTTTGACAGATCAAGTCTGCTGTTCTGAGCTATGCGCAACGTGAGTGAACAGAAGAAGGCAGATAACAATGAAGGAGGCAGAAAGAGGAAAGTCAAGAGAAGAAGAGATGGAAGAGACAGAGTAGATTTCAAAGCCCAACTTTCCAATTCACAGGCCCTTTGAATGCAAGCATTCACATCTACTAAACCTCAGTATGCATTCAATAAGCCCCTGTTTTTCACTTTTGCATGTTTGTATGTGTTTCTGCTCCTTGCCATAAATTATACCAGACTTCAAGGGGGACAGAAAGAGGCATGGCATAATCCTTACTCTCTTGTCAATTTTCAACCTAGTGAACAGTTGAGGCAGGAAAAGACATGAGCACTGAATTATCCAACCAGAAGCTTCCCCACTGAACAAGTGTTTATGATTTGACCTGTTTTTAAATCCAGGGCCAATAGTTGATGGGATGAATTTTCCTCACATCTGGAAAAAGAACACAGTCCAAAAAAATTCTTGTTTTTCCATCTCTGCACCAGAGTATATTTTTCTCATTTTTAAAAGCCCAACTCACATTTCACTTATTTCATGAAGCTTCATCTGCTGCTATCAGATTTCATCTGATCTCCAACTTTTCTAAATTCTTATGACACATGACATACAAGTTAGCCTAAATTTGGTTTCATACTGTCCTCAGTTTGTCTTATTTCTAGAATTAGATTTTAAGTTCTTTGAGTATAGGGAAAATATTTTATATTTTTAAAATTTCCTATAGAAACTTGTAGATACACTACTTAATAAATGTATAATTGTTGACTGATTAATTCTACCTAAGCCATGAAAACCAGACTTAACATGGGTATATTTAAAGCCACAAATTAAGGAAGGACAACTTGGCTGAAACCATGTGGTTCACATTTGCCAGGATTCCCAAGGAATAAAGATTACTGCCTTATTGATATAACTGCAGCAATTCTGAAAGCCTATGTATGCCCCTTCCAGTGACTACAATTTTCTTAGACTTGTATAAACTTGGCTTAAGTAAGCTTACACACATTTTATAAGCAGATTTATAAAATACAGTATTCACTCTATAAATAATCATTCTATGCATATGCATGCATGCTTAGTCATGTCCGACTTTTTGTGACACCATTATTTTAAGTATTGGAAGCTTCTTTCTCCATTTCTTGGAAAATCTTTCTATAAATGTCATTGAATATCATTCCTGAACTTCCCAGGCAGTCCAGTGGTTAATTGTACTTCACCTTAAGGGGGCACAGGTCTGATCCCTGATTGGGAACTAAGATTCCGTATGCCATGTGACAGGGCCAAAAAATAAACACACAAACAAAACAAAAAAGACATTCAAAATTATGAATATCATTCCTGCAAATGTTTGCATATTAGTATGTATCCATAAATAACATATTCTATTACTGTCATGTATATTTTAAGTGTTATCATATTCTACTCATTATTCTGCAACCTCTTCTTTCTCTCTTCACAATATATATTTGTAATTTATCTCATGTTAATATAACTGTGAATAATTCAAGTATCTAGAATTTTATTTTTGTAAAGCCGTTTTCTTGTTGATGCGCATTTAAACTACTTCCAGTTTTACCCAGGTTCAAAAAAAAGGCTGCAAAGAATGTTTTTGTTCATATCCAATTACAAACATACAGAAGACTTTCTCTTTGGTGTATGCCTACAAGTAGATTTCTGGGTACTGATACTTTCAATTTTGAGGAAGAAACTGTTAGGTAGTTAGAATGGGAAACAGGAGTCCAAAATGGTGGTGGCTAAAAGACAAGGAAGGGAAAAGCCCACGAAAATAGAACAAAGGAAGGTCAAAGGAAGGTCTGAGGACCGGAGTATGGACCTCAGGTAGAACAAACAGCACTCCTGGCTAGCCCAAATTACACAGGGCAGGCCCGAGGGGAGGAAAAAACATATAAAAAGAGGAGCCAAGCGCTCTGTCTCTCCTGCACACTGGCGCGCTCCCCTATTCTCTTCTCTTCGCATCTTTGGGTCCGCATGCCCTCACGCCTGGAGGATGGATTCTCTTGCTATTTTCTAAATCAAATAGAGCTGTAACACTGATTTGTCTAAAAGCTATAACACAGTCTGTCCAAGACCCGAGAGCTGTGATGTGCCGAGGGCTTTAATGTCTGTCACTCCAAATCTTTGTTATGAAGAGACAGAACCGAGGAGCATACACTCGCCTGACAGAACCATCAACAAAATGTAAAGATAACCTACTGAATGGGAGAAGATATTTGCATATGATATGACCAATTAGGGATTAATACCCAAAATATATAAACAGCTCATACAACTCAGTATCAGAAAAACAAATAACCCAATCAAAAAACGGGCAGAAGAACTGATCAGACATTTTTCCAAAGAAGATACACAGATGGACAATAAGCACATGAAAAGATGCTTATCACTGCTAATCATCAAAGAAATGCAAATAAAAAACACAGTGAGAGGACTTCCTTGGTGATACAGTGGATAAGAATCCACCTGCCAATGTCGAGGACACGGGTTTGGGATTCCATGGACAGAGCAGCCTAGCAAGCTACAGTCCGTGGGGTCGCAGAGTCAGACACGACTGAGCGACTGAACCACAAAGAGAAAAGGCTACCCTGGTACACTGTTGGTGGAAATGTAAACTGGTACAGACACTGTAGAAAAGAGTATAGCAGTTTCTTGAAAAATCTAAAACTACCATATGATCCAACAATTTTGCTCCTAGGTATATACGCAAAGAAAACAAAAATTCAAAAACATAAATGTACCCTATCGTTCATAGTTTACCTGGAGGGTGTTATGTTTAGTGAAACAACTCAGATGAAAAAAGACAAACACTGTATGTTATCATTTATTTGTGGAATCTAAAATATAAACAAATGAATAGAACAAAACAGAAACAGGTTCATAGATACAGAGAAAATACTAGTGGTTACCAGATGGGAGAGGGCAGCAGGGAGTGGCAAGATAGGGATATGAGTAGGGAATGAAGAGGTACAAGCTACTAAGTATAAAATAAGCCACAAGGATACATTGTGCAGCACAGGGAACACAACCTGTATTTCAGAATACCTTTAAATGGAATACAATCTATCATTTTAATCATGCTTTACACCTGAAACTAGTATAATGCTGTAAATCAACTGTGTCAATAAAAAGTAATTAATTTCTGTGCTCACTATTTTTTTCTTGCAACTAATTTCTCTTCTGTGGGTTTATTATTCTTCTTTTGAAATAACACCTTTTACTAGGTCTCTTCCTGTAGGTCTATGGGTAGCATATTTTCTTCCTTTTGTATATCTATTTTCTGTATTTCACATATTTATAGAAATAGAGAAGTTTCTCATTACCGAAGTATTTCTCCAACTAAAAAGAGTGATTAAATTTGAATATCACCATTTTGCAAAGCCTAATCAACTAATTAATTGCTGCCACTACACAAAGAAAGACAATTGGCTATTACACGTCTCCTCCATGCCACCTACAATGGAGTCTGTAACAAAATTGTACCTGAATCTGATCAAGTTCATAATCTCATTCCAAATTTGTAGAAAATACAAGAGACAGAATAACAGGAAATGCAGTTATTAATAACAAAATCCAGTTGTGGGAAACTCTGCAAGCAAATCAAACAACCCAGATTCCTCCAGAACTAAGTTGGAAGGAAAAAGGTGAGACAAAGGAAGATTGGAATGTACTTGGAGAATTGGAAGAGACTTAATAGATGTACATTTTTTTAAAACTATAGGGATTAGAGATGTATCTTGGGTGAGAGTTTATAAAGAAAGCAAGGAGATGACCATACAAGTCAAGATGTGGTTATTTTTAGGTGAAAGGGGAAAGATTGGGATTGATACATAAAGCACCGCTGGGGTGCCTGGCATGTGGACCCACTTCAGATAAAGCTGAAAACAAAATGAAATTCTGGCTCTCAGGGAGACTGTATTCTGTAGGTAGAAATATATCAATAATGCACAATACAATGACAGTGATAAGTGCCATAAAGAAGTGTAATGGATGATTGATCCCAAACCTCCAAATAAGCAACAGCCGAGTTTCACTCCTAACATAAAATATGTAGAAAATGTAATTAACTGATAAAGTCAATAAGTAACACAATATTTCTGAATATCTCATGGCAAAACCAAAGACTGATACATAGAGAAGAGAGACATCCAAAAAGGCATAAACACCCACATCGAGTATGTAATGGAGTAAAATCTTACTACTGCTACAAATTCACCACTCTATGTAGAAATAGGAGACAGTATATTCTTTGCATTTTCCCTTTCAGCTGATAAATCAAGGTCTGGAGACTGTCTCAGACTTGGTCCTTCTAGTTCTTGCTGTGCCTTAAGGTTTGTTCCCAGTCTGGATACAAATACTCTGGGCTGAAGTGACAGGAAATGGCAACCCACTCTAGTATTCTTGCCTGGAAAATTCTATGGACAGAGGAGCCTGGCAGGCTGCAGTCCACGGGTTCGTGGAGTGTCAGTCACGACTGAGCAACTGAGCACGCACACACGAAGTGACACTTTACAACTAAATTTCTGAAAACAGTTTTTAAAAAGAAAATGAGAGTGAGAGTGGATGAGTATCGGACCCCAGAGCAGAAAGGGCTTGAAGGGATTGTGGAGGTGACTCAGCAAACCCCTCAATGCAGGCAGTTTTACAAGAATATACCAAGCCCTTCTCCTTGCACCCATTCAGGGCAATGAAATGGATGCCACAGAATGCAGAAGGCCACGTGGAGAGAAGTTCTCCTCTGTTCACCTTGGAAAGTTCATTTATAGCTCACTTAACTGGATGCAGAAAGGAAATCAATCTCACCATCTACAGTTCTAACAAAAATGGCAACAAAATGATTATGGTTTTTAATTTCTTCCCCTTATGGCAGCTGCAGTTTGTCCCATGATTGCTAGTTTTATTAGAAATAGCCATTCAAGTCAACAAACTCCCCAAAAGTTAAGATCTGTCTGATCTTGAAACAGGAATCCTACTTTCAGTCACAACTCAGTTCAAAAATGCAGTATAATTTATGTTATATACATACTAATTATAGACTATAGTACAGATCATACTTTGACTTACTAAGACACAGAATATGAATTTTAGTTTTCAGACTGTGAGAAGACAGGTCATAAAAGTACTACTCCATCTTTTCAAAATAAGACCTCAAAGAAATGTTACCTCACATGTTTTCCAGGTGTACTTTTTTTTTTTAATTTTGTGATGAAAACAGATTTTATTTTGGCTATAAAAGTAACATTAAAGTACTTCAAATTCATTATTTTAAAAAGTCAGTGGAACAAGCATATAGATTAAAAATATATATATATATCTAAAAATTACTTCACTCTCTCCACCAAGAAATCTCTCTGCCTAGACTCTTCTCTTGGCCTAAAAACACACTTGCAGGTGCACATACACACTTTACAAAAGCAGGATCATTCTAAATAAGCTGTTTATAACCTTATTTTTAAACTTAGTGTATCACAGATATTCTTTCTGTGTTATAGAAGGAAAAAATAAGTTACTAAGCAATACATATATGTTCATCAGTTCAGTTGCTCAGTCGTGTCAGACTCTGCAACCTCATGGACTGCAGCATGCCAGGCTTCCCTGTCCCTCACCAACTCCCAGAGCTTGCTCATGTCCATCGACTCATGTCCATCAAGTCGGTGATGCCATCCAACTGTCTCATCCTCTGTCATCCCCTTCTCCTCTCGCCTTCAATCTTTCCCAGCATCAGGGTCTTTTCAAATGAGTCAGTTCTTTGCACCAGGTGGCCAAAGTATTGGTTCTTCAGCTTCAGCATCAGTCCTTCCAATGAATACTCAGGACTGCTCTCCTTTGGGATGGACGGGTTGGATCTCCTTGCAGTCCAAGGGGCTCTCAAGAGTCTTCTCCAACACCACAGTTCAAAAGCATCAATTCTTCGGCGCTCAGTTTTCTTTATGGTACAACTCATATCCATACACGACTACTGGAAAAACCATAGCCTTGACTAGACGGACCTTTGTTGGCAAAGTAATGTCTCTGCTGTTTAATATGCTGTCTGGGTTGGTCATAGCTTTTCTTCCAAGGAGCAAGCATCTTTTAATTTTCATGGCTGCAGTCACCATCTGCAGTGATTTTGGAGCCCAAGAAAATAAAGTCTCTCACTGTTTCCCCATCTATTTGCCATGAAGCGATGGGACCGGATGCCATGATGTTCATTTTTTGAATATTGAGTTTTAAGCCAGTTTTTTCACTCTCCTCTTTCACTGTCATCAAGAGGCTCTTTAGTTCCTCTTCACTTTCTGCCATAAGGGTGGTGTCATCTGCATATCTGAGGTGATTGATATTTCTCCCGGCAACATTGATTCCAGTTGTGCTTCACCCAGCCTGGCATTTCGCATGATAGACTCTGCATATAAGTTAAATAAGCGGCATGACAATATACAGCCATGACGTATTCCTTTCCCAGTTGGGAACCAGTCCTTTGTTCCATGTCTGGTTCTAACTGTTATTTCTTGATCTGCATACAGATTTCTCAGGAGTCATAGTCTGAACATATTTTGCTTTAAAATTCTATATGCTTATATCTAAATATAAATCTAGATTTACAGATATATTATTTTATTTGTACAGAAGATGATCTGGCAGGGTACAAACCAAACTTTTAAGATCAAGGAAGAGCATGGAAGTGTGGAGGGGTGGGTAAGTGGAGGAAGCTTAAATTTTTTACATTATATATATATGGCTTCCCAGGTGGTTCAGTGGTGAATAATCCACCCACCAATGCAGGAGATATGAGTTCAATCCCCAGGTCAGGAAGATCCCCTGGAGAAGAAAATGGCAACCCACTTCAGTATTCTTGCCTGGGAAATCCTGTGGACAGAGGAGCCTGGTGGGCTACAGTCCATGGGGTTGCAAAAGAGTTGAACACAACTGAATGACAAAGTGCATAACACAGAAAAGTGCTTTTAAAAGTCATTAAAATTTTAATTATAAAGGAGAAATGTACTCTAATATCTAAAAGATATTGGTTTGATTATATCAACTCACCAAAAATTGTAGCCAGCTTGGTTTACTAGGACTCACGTTGAAAAGTGAACGGAATATTCAGGACTCAAAGTCAAATGTAGCCTTATTCATACTTGGTGGACCTTGGGAAATTATATACATTTGGGAGAAAAAGTCTCTGTTATTGCTTCACTGATGTCTACAGCTCTACCATTAATTCCACTGCTTCAGGTTCAAGGATTCCTTTCTCTGAACACACATGCACCTCTGAGAAAGATAGTAGAATACAATGAATTAAGCCATTATAGTCTTTTACATTATAGTACGAATTAATGGTCAATTTCTTCCCAACTTGTAGTTAATTAAGAAGAGCTTTTCACAATAGATGAGAAGAAGAAGAGAGGATATTGGACATGTAGGGGGTGTAGAGGAAAATAATATTTAGGGGAAGGAAGATAAAATTTAGAAGTTTCTTCAGACAGGAAATGCATCTTGCTCCTCTTTAAGCACGATGCTGAGCGCCATCACACCCACCATAGAGAGATGCATAGAAACAGATGAGCCCATGAATAGACAACTCTGCTCAGCTCAGCTCTGACTGTGGGTTGTTGTGCCCAAAGCTGCAGTCTCAGGCTATTTGGGGGTGACTGCTACTCTGCTATTCTGGGTTCTTTCCTCAGAATTACTCATGTGGGATGGGATGCCAGAATCTCATTGTTAACAGATGTTGGTTCACTGGTATAACAAACAATTGCTAATTGCTAACACATTTTGCATTAAGGTAAAACAATGATACGTCTTTTTATACAATTGAATATATCTCCCTAAAGGATAAAAAGAGATTATTAAAATCAGCTGCTCGGGCAGGTCAATGATGAGCTCTCCCTCCCACTCCTCAGAGGTCTGATCATTTCACAACTGACCCCACTAGGGAAGTATTTGGATAAACAGCGGATCTTTCCCATTGTTTAGTTTTTTCCACTGTCGGCACGTATAAATTTATTATATAAAGTGGCACAATTGTTAGGGGAAGCACACTGACTGAAACCACCCACCCTGGCCAAGAACCATAGTAACCATTCGCAAGAGTTATTTTATGACAGGAGGTCCTGGTAAGGAACACAGCACTAACAAGCCACCACCAACCAGAAGCACTTAGGAAAGGTCAAAAGCAGACACCACGTGTCCGACCATCTCCCAGAGTCCTTCTTGCTGGTATCCATCTTGACTGAGCAATGCATGCACCACCAGGAAGGACCCTGAGTCATAAGGATTGGCCAAAGACAACCCAGAAGCTAATCTCATCACCATAAAACTGCAGATTGCAAGCCATGTGGCAGAGCAGTTCTCCTGGGTTCCTCAGCTGGGAGCCCCTTCCTAATAAAGCCTCTTGCTTTGTCAGCACATGTGTCTCCTCAGACAGTTCACTGCCAAGGGTTAGACAAGAGCCCATTCTCAGCCATGGAAGGGGCCCTCCTTCCTGCAACACAGTGCTGGTTCAAGCATGAGGTCAGCACTCCCCTAACTCCCGCCGAATCTGGGGCAAGGGGAAAGACAGACAGTAGAAGGTGACTGGTGAAGAGCAAACAAACGGTACCATAAGATAGTCAAGTTGAGATGTTTTTAAAATTAACAATGGTTTTCTCTTAAGTGATGAAAAAAGTAAGTTTTGGGTTAAGATATAAAGTTTCAAATTCTCACTGATAGACCTCAAATATTATGAGAACCAGAAGGCAGATAAAGAAGACAGAATGCCAAAGAGTTGATGCCTTAGAACTGTGGTGCTGGAGACTCCTGAAGGTCCTTTGGACAGCAAGGAGATCAAACCAATTAATCTTAAGGGAAATCAACCCTGAATATTCAGTCCACTGGAAGGACTGATGCTGAAGCTGAAGCTCCGGTATTTTGGTAATCGGATGTGAACAGATGACTCATTGGAAAAGTCCCTGACGCTAGAAAAGATTGAGGGCAGAAGGAGAAGGGGATATCAGAGGATGAGATGGCTGGACGGCATCACTGATGCAATGAACATGAACTTGGGTAGACTCCAGGAGATGGTGAGGGACAGGAGGCCTGGCATGCTACAGTCCATGGAGTCTCCAAGAATCGACACAACTGGGTGACTGAAAAACAGCAACAACAAATGTGAGATCCAGAAAGGATGGGCCTCATCTATCTTGGCTTCTGGTGTATATTCAGGGCCTAGCAGACAGGAGGGCTCAGTAAACAACTGTTGAATGAGTGAATATTAAGTACTGATGATTCAGTAGCCTTCTGAAAAGAGTCTACAGCCTTTAGCAAATTAAATCTAAATAGGTCTAATACTAACGGAAAGTGAATTTAAGGGCAGAAGACTTTATTCTAGAATCTTTTTTATACTTGACAAAAACAGCACTCACCATTCTCTGGTTTCACACTAAGTCATCCTGAAAAATCTACCCACGTCCAGTTGTTTTCTGTTAAAAAGTCATAGCGTGGGACTGTCTACACTAAATTATTATTCATATAGTTGTTACTGGTAAAATCCAAAGAGCATTGCTTAACTCTCTACATTCCTCTGTCAATGTGGATGTAATCTAAGGCAAATGAAATCATACTCTATAAAATAATGCAGATCTTCAGGCTAAGTTGAACAGAATAAAATATTATAATAAAAATGTGAATAAAAATTGTAAAAAGTTATTTGAGGTAACTATAAAAATTATTTTAAAATGATTTAAAACAGAGACTTTATTTTAATTTATTAAAGAGACTTCCCCGGTGGTCCAGTGATTAAGAGTCTGCCTGCCAGTGCAGGGGACACGTGTTCGATCCCTGGTCCAGGAAGGTTCCACACGCCACAACTACCAAAGCCTCTGCACCCTAAAGCCTGTGCTCTGCAACAGAAAAAGCCGCTACAATGAGAAGTCCATGCACCTCGACTAGAGAGCAGGCCCCACTCACTGCGACGAGGAAAACCCCAGGGCAGCAACAAAGACCCAGCACAGCCGTAAATAAATAAATAAAAGAGCACTCTGAAATTGAGCCAATGTTTTCCTCTTTTAGCTTATCAAGATAATGGTCTATCCTCTAGGTAATGTTGCAGTCTTTTGTAGCTTAAGATGTTTATGTCTAATCCGAATCATGGCATCCTTTAACATTAAAGTTGTGAAGCTGCTATCAAGCAATCTAAGTTCCTCCTACATGTTAAAGACATACACTGTAAGTAACCACAGTCCCACAAAATCCGGAAATGGAAGCTCCTCCTTTAATCCATCTCCTATACCATTGTGTTATAAACACACCAAATATGCATGTGATGTAGACTTGGTATACTGTGTCAAACCTAAATTTAGTGACAATTGTATAAAACTAGAGGTTACAGCTGAATGATTAATGTTTCCAAGTTCAAACTGTTTGCATAAGAATGGTCATCAAAAGTCTCAGCACTGACTTTCAGTAAATTGTGTAAAGCTGGTTAAGATGATAATCATTTCATACACACATCATGATTTTTTTATACTAATACTCTCTCACTTTCAGCAGAGAGTTTTTGCTATGGTGACCAATAGGTAAGAGTTATCAGAAACAAAGGGAACTAAAAAAATCCAGCCTGTACCCCTAAATCTTATTCCAAATCCTTCAATACCAGCTAGTCATAAATCTACATCAGTGTCAGTTTTACAGAGACCACGCTGGATAGTAAGCAAAAGGCTACATGGTCAAATCATTCTCTCCTAAGTTCATGGCAAAGTGCATAATAAAGCAAAAGTTATTTATGTATTTTAAGGAAGAGGCACGCTCTTGAGTCAATGAGTGTGGTCACAGTATGACTGATGTCCAAGAGCTGGAGGATCTTGGGCCAAAACTTGTCCAGAAAAGGCTGACAGAGCCGGAGGAGAGAGAGGAAGCATCTGGGGACTGCTAAGTGATTAAGAGCTACATACAGCAGCTTGCCTGCCACATGTCAGAGGACAGTTTGATTTGACCAGGCACACGTTGTTAGGTCAGTTCCTTGCTCCCATCTGTGCAGGCCTGGAGAGTTCATTTCCTTTGGCCATTGACTAGTCAAAGGATCCTAAGTGTAATAGGAAATTAGCAATTTGATTTCACTATTGTGTACCTGTGAAAGGCTGCTTTCTAATCCCTTACAGACCTGGTGCCTCCACCTTATTAAGATATGTTTTCAGGGACTTCCCTGGTGGTCCAGTGGTTAAGAATCCTCCTGCCAATACAGGGAACACAGGTTCAATCCCTGGTCTTTGAAGATTTCACAGGCCACAGGGCGAAGAAGCCCATTTGCCACAACGACTGAGTTTGTGCACCAAACTACCTGAGTCACTCAGGCTCTAGACCCCGTGCTCCGCAACAAGGGAGTGGCCTCTGTTGGCCGCAACTAGAGAAAGGCTTCACGTAGCAAAGAAGACCCATCACAGCAAAAAAAAAAAAGCGCTCATATCCTTCATAGACACAAATTGCTAAAACAAAATAGGTGACTGATAAAATTTCTTGTTTTCCTCCCTCTTCCCCATAATTGCTTATGAAAATGTACTCTTACTTCTTTTAGAGAATTTTCATTTTCACAGATACCAAATACTGAAATCGAAAGGATGAGGCAAGAGAGGAATTTTTGACATTACTTCTTATGGCTACTTCATGTATATATGAATCTCTCAGATGAGCTAAAATTTTATCAGCATTCATGAGGCAAGGCACTCTAAGAAATGCTTGAGATGGAGTGTGCAAATTTTTTTTTTTTGGAGTGTGCAATTTATCTTGACAACCCTATGAGGTAGTATATTAGTCCATTTAGGCTGCCATAAAAAAATCAACTGGGTGACTTCAACAACAACATTTCTTTCTCACAGTTCTGGAGGCTAGAAAATCCAAGGTCAAGGAGCCGCTAGATCTGATATCTGGTGAGAACTGGCTTCCTGGTTCAAGGACAGCCATCTCTTCTCTGTGTCCTCATATGATGGAAGGATCAGGAGAGCTCTCTGGGGAATCTTTTACAAGGGTGCTAGATCCACTCAGGAGAGCTCCACCCACGTGACCTTATTACTTCCCAAAAGATCCCATCTCCAAATACCATCATGCTGGGAATTGGGTTTCAACACATGGATTTTGGGTGGACACAACATTCAGCCTATAGCAGGTAGACACTAACATAATCTTCACTTTATACATTGAAGAAAGTGGGGTTTTTGGAGTTGGAGAAGTTTCGTACGATTATGCAGCTAGTAAGCCAGGGCATCTACTCCAGGGCCGGAACTAAGCCTTTGCTATATCCTGGGCAGGCCTTCAATGTGAATGAAAGGGCTACACCAGCTCACTGAGCTTAACGTATTCGTTCTTTCCGGGACCTTGAAGTTGGTTTTGGCTCCTCCGTGTATGTTGTTATGGCATGCAGAATAATGACCACCCCCTCCAAAATGTTCTTGTCCTAATATCCAGAACTTGTGATTATGTCCCCTTACATGGCAAAAGGGATGTTTTTATGTTTATGGAACTTAAAATAGGCAGATTATCCTAGATTATGTGGGTAGGATCAACATAATCACATGACCCTAAAAATGGAAGTGAAAGGCAGATGTGTCTGAGAGATGAGACGGAAGAAAAAGGAAGAGAAGTTTGAAGTATGAGAGGATTCAACGGACAGCTGCTGGCTTTGAAGATGAGGAAGGAAATGGCAACCTCAGTCCTACAACCACAAGACTCTACACGTTGCCAAAAATCCAAAATGAACCAAAGGTCAAATCTTCCTCTGAGCCTACAGAAAGGAAAGTAGCCTTGCTGAGGACATGTTGATTTTAGCCCAGTGAGGCGTCTGTCAGATTTCTGATACAGAGAACTATGAGACAGTAAAGTTGTGCTATTATAAGTCACCATGGTAATTTGTCAAGGCAGCCAAAGGAAATTAATACAACTGCTCAATTCCTTCATTCAAGTTAAGTGCATTTTCCTGATGCACTTAAGAGAAGTGCACAAAAGTGTATCTTTCTCATCCTTCTCCTACATGGAGAGAAGAGTGAAAAAATGCACACCACCCTGCAGGCTATGAGGTAAATCTGGATTGCTCTCTATGGTTGGAAACAGACCCCAGGGTCAGTGGACAATCTCAGTATGGAATCCAAATGCTATGGTTTGTCCAGAACTGGCCTAACTGGTCTTGAACATAGAGAAACAACTTACCAGTGACTTATTTTCTATTTGTCTCCTGTGCAGGCATTATGAGAGAACTGGAAGGGTGAAATGGACTGCACATTTTATACCTGGTGAAAATCTCTAGATTTATATGCAATACCAATGACACATGATATTCAATTTCAGACTACAAATGTTTTGAAGAACAAAAGGATATGCCTAGGTTGACTTATTTTCATTTGTGAGAAGTTATTTTCTAGAATTCAACTTTTTGTATATTGTCGCTCTGCTTATTTAATGTATATGCAGAGTACATTATGCAAAATTCTGAACTGGATGAAGCACAAGCTGGAATCAAGATTGCCAGGAGAAATATCAACAACCTCAGATACGCAGATGACACCACCCTTATGGCAGAAAGTGAAGAGGAACTAAAGAGCCTCTTGATGAAAGTGAAAGAGGAGAGTGAAAAAGTTGGCTTAAAACTCAACATTCAGAAAACGAAGATCATGGCATCCAGTCCCATCACTCCATGTCAAATAGATGGAGAAACAATGGAAACAGTGAGAGATTTTATCTTTTGGGGCACCAAAATCACTGCAGATGGTGACTGCAGCCAAGAAATTAAAAGATGCTTACTTCTTGGAAGAAAAGCTATGACCAACCCAGACAGCATATTAAACAGCAGAGACATTACTTTGCCAACAAAGGTCCGTCTAGTTAAGGCTATGGTTTTTCCAGTAGTCATATATGGATGTGAAAGTTGGACTATAAAGAAAGCTAAGTGCCGAAGAATTGATGCTTTTGAACTGTGGTGTTGGAGAAGACTCTTGAGAGTCCCTTGGACTGCAAGGAGATCCAACCAGTCCATCCTAAAGGAAACCAGACCTAAATATTCATTGGAAGGACTGATGCTGAAGCCAAAACTCCAATACTTTGGCCACCTGATGTGAAGAACCGACTCATTGGCAAAGACCCTGATGCTGGGAAAGATTAAAGACGGGAGGAGAAGGGGACAACAGAGGATTAGATGGTTGGATGACATTACCGACTCAAGTTTGAGCAAACTCTGGGAGTTGGTGATGGACAGGGAAGCCTGGCATGCTGCAGTCCATGGGGCTGCAAAGAGTTGGACACAACTTAAAGACCGAACCTACTGAATTTCTTGTTTGATAAATGGGAACACATAATATAATGCTTTGTCCATACTTTCAGTAGAAAATGTTGAAGACTAAGACAAATGGATTTCTTTGGAAGGAATGATGCTAAAGCTGAAACTCCAGTACTTTGGCCACCTCATGCCAAGAGTTGACTTGTCAAGAGTTGACTCATTGGAAAAGACTCTGATGCTGGGAGGGCTTGGGGGCAGGAGGAGAAGGGGACGACAGAGGATGAGATGGCTGGATGGCATCACTGACTCGATGGACGTGAGTCTGAGTGAACTCCGGGAGTTGGTGATGGACAGGGAGGCCTGGCGTGCTGCGATTCATGGGGTCGCAAAGAGTCAGACACGACTGAGCGACTGAACTAAACTGAACTGAACTGAAGACAAATGAAGCAAATAAAATGTAATTCCAATGTATTCAATGAAGCACAATAATCTTCACATTTTATTTCTTTCAATAATCTTTCTTAAATTCTATTAAGCCTCTGCATTTTCCTCCTGTCATCTGGAAAGTCTGTGCCTCAGGTTTTGTTTCCTTTGTCTTTTGCTCTTTTTATTTTGATGATGTCACCACTAACCTCCTCCAGCAGAGGGATGGGGGTTGTGCGCCAACAGGGCTGTGTCCACAGGGTCGGAGGGTCTCCTGACTGGGAAGGCTAGCCACCGCCTGGGTGGCAGGATCCAGGAACATGCAGGGTTCCGCCTCCATATTTGGGGTGGAGGGAGGGTAACAAAGAGATTACAAGGCAAACTATGCAGTGCAACTTCTTCCTAACATATATGAGAGGTAGAACAGAAATATATTAATAACTTCAAGCAGTTAAGAAGTTATCTTAACCTGAAGATACAGCTTGTGGACAACTAAAGTGACCTGATCATAGGTCTCTGGCAGAATTTTGTTCTGTAGCTCAGAAAAGGCTGGAGTAACATCATTTGCATCATCCCAGGTTAGCCTGACTTCCTTCTTAGGAACTGCCAAAGTCAACCTGCTTCAGGCCAGCCTGCTCCATGGCCTTCCAGACAGAGACCTGGTCTGTCTGGTTCTCAGGTCTGTCAGCATGGGGCACCCAGGATATACTCCATGAATATGAGTAGGTGAATGGTCTGAGACCTAAGGCTGAGTTCTTATCTTCTGCATCTCTTTTCTTATTTCTGAAAGAGTCTAAGCTTTGTGGTGATGACTGAAAGAGCTAAGGGTCCCACATTGCCTAACTTGACTGTAACTTCCTAAAGGCAAGAACTATGTACTCCTTTAGCTCAATTTTAGCATCTGGTTATGTTTGTCCTTCTTTCTTTCTTAAATTACTTAAGAAGGACTACCAGTGGTCCAGTGGTCAAGACTCCATACTTCCCCTGCAGGGGGTATGGGTTCGATCCCTGGTCAGGGAACTAGAGACCCTGCATGCCATGTGGTGCAGCCAAAACGTATTTATATATATTTAAGAAACACTTATTTTGCATCAGGAACTCTTCCCAAAACTCTAGAAATAGCAGCTCATTCAATCATCATGACAACCCTGTGAAATAGATTCTAATGTCACCCCTAGAGGCACTGAAAGCTTATGTAACTTGCCCAAAGTCACAGAGCTAAATGATACACTGGGATTTCACCCATATAGGCCGCGTCCAGAGGCTGTGCTACACACACACACACACACACACACACACACACACTATGCCTTACTATGCTGCCTCATCTTGCCAGTATTATAATGAAAGAGAGAAAAACTTGCAATCTAACTTCACAGAAAATTGGGGAAAATTTCAGAATTTTAGAAAATTGTAGAAAAATTTCTACAAAAGAATTCTAAATGAATAGTATGCTTCTAGATACTTCATGCATAGCTGATATTATACAAATGTTGACACAATATGAAAAGTTGAGATAAAAATATAGGTTGATTTGAACACTTAAAGGACATTGCTCCTTGGCTTAAAAAATAATAATACTATCAAATTGTGAATCATTTGAAGTTCTCAAAAACATGACCTTGACTTCCAGACAAATGAGTAATTACTGTATTTACTTAGGAAATTAAATTCACAACTGGCTAAAAACTTAAAATTCAGTTATTCTGGTAGCCAGTTATATCAGTTAGGGCTGCTGTAACATGTAAAATTTTAATGTAAAATGTAAAATTTCTGCATGGCATTTCTCCCTTTATCTTTTCCTTCTGTACATGACTAAACTATAAATTGCCTGTCTTCGGTGAAAGATATGTATTGTCTCACAGTTCCGGAAGCCAGATGGCCAGGATCAGGTGTTGGTAGAGCTGGTTTCCTTCAAGATCTATGAGGGCAGGTCTCTCTTTGTGGCTTGTAGAAGTCTGGCTTCGCCCCATGTGTCTTCACCTTGTCTTTCCTCTGTCCATGTCTGTCTCTATCTCATCCAAATTTCCTCATTTTATAAGTACACTAGTCATACTGGATTAGAGCTCACCCAGATAAACTCATCTTAATTTACTACCTTTATAAAGATCTTACCTCCAAATGAGAAGGAGATTATCACTCCAGCTTATCTTTTTTGAAGACACTATCTGACCCATATCAGCAGTACATTGGATGAATCACAAGCTGGAATCAAGGGAGAAATATCAACAACCTCAGATATGCAGATGATACTACTCTAATAATGGCAGGAAGTGAAGAGAAACTAATGAGTCTCTTAAAGAGGGTGAAAGAGGAGAGTGATAAAGCTGGCTTAAAACTCATAAAACTAAGATTATGGCATCTGGTCCCATCACTTTATGGCAAATAAAAGGGGAAGAAATGGAAGTAGCAACAGAGTTTATTTTCTTGAGCTCCAAATCACTTCTGATGGTGACTGCAGCCATGAAATTGAAAGCTGCTTGTTCCTTGGAAGCAAAACTGACAAACCTAGACAGTGCATTAAAAAGCAGGGACGTCAATTTGCTGACAAAGGTCTGTATAGTCAAAGCTATGGTTTTTCCAGTAGTCATGCACTGTTATGAGAATTGGTCCATAAAGAAAGCTGATGGCTGAAGAACTGATGTTCTAGAATTGGGGTGCTGGAGAAGACTCTTGAGAGTCCCTTGCACTGCAAGGAGATCAAACCAGGCAATGCTAAAGGAAATCAACCCTGAATATTCATTGGAAGGACTGATGCTGAAGCTCCAATACTTTGGCCACCTGATGCAAAGAGCTGACTCATTAGAAAAGACCCTGATGTTAGGAAAGATCTAAGGCAAAAGGAGAAGAGGGCATCAGAGGATGAGATGATTAGATGGCATGGACATGAGTTTGAGCAAAGTCCAGGAGATAGCAAAGGACAGGGAAGCCTGGTGTGCTACAGTTCATGGAGTCCCAGAGTCAGACACGCTTTAGGGACTGAACTACTACAGCAGCAGTGCATTGAGGGGTAAGAGTCCTGTCTGAATTCTAGCTCTGACGTTTATCAATTTTGAGACCTTGGTATGCCTCATTTCCCTCCTTTAAATGAGGATAAAACAGTATCTACCCCATGCTGTCATGAGAATTACATGAATCCATGCATGAAACACTTAGAATACTTAGTAGCACAATGCATGTTAGATATTCATTAATTCAACAAATTGTTACTGAACACCTATTAAGTATCAAGCACTATTCTAGGTGTTTGAGATACAGACATAAAGAAAACAGCCAAAGATACCCCCTTTTGTGGATCTCATAATTTATTGGGGGAAGAAAAAAATACAAAAAGTAGAACATATAGAATGTCAGAGAGTAGTCAGTGTTGTAGAACAAAAAAACAAAAGCAAGACATAGGTTAGAGAGTGTTAGGATTGCAATTCTGGATCAGAGGGGACCTTATAGATTCGTCATTTGAGCAAGGACCTGATGAATGGGAGAAGACAGTTAAGTGCTTATCTGGAGGTTTTAGATAGAGAAGGGCTTCCCCACTTCAGCACTACTGACATTTGGGGCTGGATTTTTCTTTTTGGGGGGCCTGACCTGTGCATTGCAGGATGTTTAGCGGCATGCCTGCTAGATGCTTTTTGCAACTGAGTAGCATCTGCCACCCTAGTTGTGACCACCTTTCTTACAAGCAAAGATGTCTCCAGACATTGTCACATGTCCTGGGGGGACAGAATCACTGCTGGTTGAGGACCACTGAGGTAGAAGGAAAGTGAGAGCTCCGGGGCAGGAGTGTGCTCAGCTTGTTTGAGGCACAGCTAGGAAGCACACAATACAAGATGAGATCAGAGGGGAGAAGGATAAACCATACACATACCACCTGTAACTTTGAGGCCATTCTTTCCATCAACGGAAACTACTGGAGGGTTAAGAGCAAAAAGACAGCACACCTTGACCCACAATTTAGAAAGACCCAAGTAGCTGCCACACTGAGAATTGTCCATAGGTAGAAAGACAGAAATGGACACCTCAGCAGGGTGGTAATCACAGTAATCTTATTATATATTTGCTTTTTGTTTGTTTAATTTGGTCACTGATTTGGCTGGGTAGTGATGGGACTAGTGAGAGAACTGAGCTAAAATCTGGGGAAGAAAAGAGGAAGGAGAATTAGCATAAAAGGAAAAGCCTAAGAGTGGGCAAGGGAGCTTTTCGTGGAAGTGGAAGGCAGTCAGTTTGAAAGAGGGTAAAGAGAGAATGTTGGGGGCCGGTGAATGCTTTCCTAAGGAATCATAGCTCTGGTCTGTAAGGGATGGGGAGACGTTGAAGCTTAAGTAACAAGGAAAACTCTGCAGCAGGGTACAGATCACAGGAGTCAGAAAGACTACTTTCAAAGGGAGTTTCCTGAATTAACATGCTACTGCTGCTGTTAAGTCGCTTCAGTTGTGTCCGACTCTGTGCGACTCCATAGACGGCAGCCCACCAGGCTCCTCTGTCCCTGGGATTCTCCAGGCAAGAACACTGGAGTGGGTTGCCATTTCCTCTCCAATGCATGAAAGTGAAAGGTGAAAGTGAAGTCGCTCAGTCGTGTCGGACCCTTAGCGACCCCATGGACTGCAGCCTACCAGGCTCCTCCTTGCATGGGATTTTCCAGGCAAGAGTACTGGAGTGGGGTGCCATTGCCTCCTTGTCACCATTCCTAGGGGTGCGATAGGAGCCATAAAAAGAGCTTATATTTAGGTGGATGAAGAGCAGGAGCCGGACCTTCTGAAGGAAGAAAAGCGAAGTCCTGCCCTAAGACTTGGACCTATTTTCTCCAGAGTAATTTTGCTTCTAGGCAAGAACGGGGCTTCCCTGATGGCTCAAGAGTTTAATCCTTGAGTCAGGAAGATCCCTTGGAGTAGGAAATCACAACTCACTCTGGTATTCTTGCCTGGCAAATTCCTGTGGACAGAGTAGCCTGGCGGGCTACAGTCCATAGGGTCGCAAAGAGTTGGACAATGACTGAGCGACTAGACAACCACAAGGCAAGCAAACGGTACTGTCTCTGAGGCTAGAAACATTTCCGTGGTATCAGAGATCAAGCAAATGCCAAGCCCACCATGAAATGGTTTAAGTTGTGCAGTACTTTTGTTGGAAATGGTGTCCCCAGAGGAGGGTGTCTTGTTTCTTTAAGGGTTTTTTCAAAAAGACTGTTATCTATAAGTAAGAAAAGCTATGCCGAGTACCGGCCATGAAAGAAAAAGCAGGTCTGCAATCAAACAGTTCTTGGGGATTGGTCGTGCATTTCAATATTTAAGTGGAAAATGTGTTAGTAGATATAACACAGCAGTGTAGGTCCATCAAACCAGTCCTCCTACTTTGTAGGTGGCAGCAACAAGGCCGCCTGCCTCCACTTTCCTTCTGTCCTTCTGTCCAGTCCGATTTCTGAAAGGGGCTCACTCAGTTAACAGAGGTGGGGGCGGAGGGGCGGCCGCCGGGCAGGGAGCCGTGGGCGCAGGGCCGCCGCCCAGGGTGTGGCGCCGGGCGCGGCGCCCGGGCGCGAGAGGGGCGGGCGGCGGGCGGGCGGGGCCGGAGCGGGGCTGCGCAGAACCGCCGGGGACGCGTCAGTCGCCCGCCCCGCCGCCCCGGCGCAGTCACCTCGCTCTGCGGCCACCGGCACCAGGAACAGCACCAGGCGGAGCGCGACGGTCCCCGCCATGTCTGCAGCCATGAGGCAGAGGTTCGACCAGTTCCTGCACCAGAAGAACTGCATGACTGACCTCCTGGCCAAGATCGAGGCCAAGACCGGCGTGAACCGGAGCTTCATCGCGCTCGGTGAGTGCAGGGCCGGTGCCCGCGGGGTCCTGCCCCGCCTGGCCCGGGGGCAGCTGTCTCATCCGCTGCCGGGCAGGCCCACGGGGACCGCGGGGTCGGCGACAGATGGGGGCGAGCGGCGGGCACCTTCAGGGCCGGGACTGGCTGCCTGGACAGGCCAGAGCCGCCCGGCGAAGGGGCGCCCAGGGCGCCGGGCGCGGGGACCGCTGACGCTGACGTGTCTGCCCCGCGGCCGGACGCCAAGCGCAGTGGCGGAGCGCAGGGCTGGCGCGGAGCGGCGCGGCCCCTGCGGGAGGGTGCGCGGTGCCCGTGGCGGAACACCGGGTACCCGCCAGGCTCGGGGCCGGGAAGGGGTGTCCCCGCGGGAGCGGAGGGGCTGCGGGCCGGCCAGGGAATCCCGACTTCTCTAGACCCTCGGAGAAGGAAAGAAACGGCTCCTCCAGCTGGTGTGCCCCTTGAGGGGAGGATGGTGGAAGGAAGGGCACAAATAGGAGGCCTGCCGGGTATCCTCAGACCCGAGGCAAAGCTCCGCGAAGGCGCAGGCTCTGCCGTGGTGCGGTTTGTTTTTCTCCATCGCCTAGAACGAGCCAAGCCGTGCGCTGTGGGTGGGGGCTGAGGCTGCAGCGTACCACCCGACCCACTTCTGTCCTCGCGTCTCCAGGTGTCATCGGGCTGCTGGCGTTGTACCTGGTGTTTGGTTATGGAGCCTCTCTCCTCTGCAACCTGATAGGATTTGGTTACCCAGCCTACGTCTCGTAAGTGACTCCCCCTGCAACTGTCCCTTCCTCCCCTTCCCCCATCCAGAGCGGTCCTAGTTACATCACATCCCCCATTTTCCTGGGAGAGTGGTCAAAGGACCAGAGAGGAGTAACTCACCGCTTAAGGTTACACATTTTAGAGCCTTAACATCTGATCTCCTGATGACTAGCCAAAATGTATGTTTCATCAGCTTATAGTGGCAGGGTGTGTGCCTTCTAACAGCTCCACAAGTGAAAGGTAGAACAAAGTGGACCTTTACTTTTGAGGAGATCTCACCAAGATCAGAGAGTGGATTATTGTTGTATTAGTTGCGAAGTCATGTCTGCTTCTTTGCAACCCCATGGACTGTAACCCACCACCCTTTTCTGTCTTTGGGGTTCTCCAGGCAAGAATACTGGAGTGGGTTGCCATTTCCTTCTCCAGGGGATCTTCCCCTCCCAGGGATGGAACCCACCTCTCCTACACTGGCAGGCAAATTCTTTACCATTGAGCCTCCAGGGAAACTCACACAGAGAGTAGATTCCTTCTCCCTAATAATTATTTAAATGTGCATTTCACCTTATATTTATGTACATAGTAAAGCTGGAGAAGGAAATGGCAACCCACTCCAGTATTCTTGCCTGGAGAATCCCACGGACGGAGGAGCTTGGTGGGCTACAGTCCACGGGTCGCAAAGAGTCCGACACAACTGAGCGACTTCACTTTCACTTAATTCAGATTTACTCTACAGTGTGTTTAATTTAAAAATATTGTCCGATTTCATTTTTCCCCATTCATTGAACTAGGAATTATTCTTTCCCTTAAATGAATTTTGTTTTACTCTACAGCTGTTCCTGAGAACTCTGATGGGTTTTACTTTCATTGAGTTGGTCTCTACAACTTTCCTCAACCATAAGGATAAAAATAAAGGAAAAAAATGTCAGCTGGAAGACTAAGACACCAGTAATACATGATTACACCTTGTCTATCATAGACCTGGCTAGAATTTAATATGTGACTAGAAAGTGGAAATGTGTTTTAGGAAAATGTTAGTTCTGACCTGAACAGTTAAATCGAAAGTACCTAAGTAGTAGTTACTGAATTAGTCAGGTACAGACATTTAGTGGCTCCAGAAAATCTAGCTACAGATAGGCTACTACTTGGTTTTGAATTTGGAGATCCCCCCCAGCATTGGAGAAGGAAATGGCAACCCACTCAAGTGTTCTTGCCTGGAGAATCCCAGGGTCGGGGGAGCCTGGTAGGCTGCCGTCTATGGGGTTGCACAGAGTCGGACACGACTGAAATGACTTAGCAGCAGCAGCAGCAGCCCCAGCATTATCTGCTAAAATACCATACATATTGTTTGTGTATGCCAAATGGTGAAGACCGACCAGAAAAACTGGATTGACTTTCAGATCAATGAAAAAGTTATCTCCTGTGCATGCTCAGTCGAGTCCTGCTCTTTGTGACCCCATGGACCGTAGCCTGCCAGCCTCCTCTATCCATGGAATTTTTCCAGGCAAGAATACTGGAAACATTTGCCATTTCTTCCTCCAGGGGATCTTCCCGATTCAGGGACCAAACGCTTTTCTCTGGGGAACACTTTTGTAAGGTTTATAAAAGTTGCTTCAATTGTTTTAAACTAGCAGAGACTATGGCTCTTGAAAAATACTGCAGAGCTTAAAAAATGTTTTCTCCACATCAGTGCCATTTGATGTATAATCTTGTGAGAACCATAACCTTGTCTGTTGGTGCGATTAGATCATTGGTATAGGCTTTAGAAAAGTAGAAGTCCGTTTCTCGGTAGGGTGTGTAGACCTGTGTATCTGGAAGTGGATGTGACTAAAGGCAGACGGAGCTTGGACAAGCTTTTCCGTGGCCTATTGGATTAATTCCAGCCATTTTAAAAGTCATATTTTAAAGTAATTTCAAGTGAGTCAATTTAAGTTTTATCATTTGTTTAAAGTCATTTTTTTATTCATTTTCTACATAGTCCATTGAATATTATTGGCTGTTTTTATTTAGAAGAAGCTAAATGTTCCTGTTTATTGCTAGGAATTATTTAAAATGGTAGACATGATCATATTTCTGAGGTAAATGGGCTTTATATATTTTAGAATTTCTCTATTCATCAAGTAGACACACTTTATTTTCTTTTCTGAGTACTCTGAGGCAAAGTGACATTTGTAGTACAATTTAACAGGAGTGATGAGTATTAGAAATCTAATAAAGGGGTTTTAATGACTTAAATAAAAATTCAGGGGATAATTGATGAGTACCTACGTCTATTAGTATTTATTCATAGGGTGTTTCCTTTTGGTAGACCGAATTCTTACTTTTAAAATGAATATGGTTGTTCAGTCACTAAATCAGTATATGACTCTTTGTGACCCGGTGGACTACAGCACGTCTGGCCTCCCTGTCCTTCACTATCTCACAGAATTCGATCAAAGTCATGTTCATTGAGTTGGTGATGCCATCCAACCATCTCATCCTCTGTCACCCCCTTCTCTTCCTGCCTTCAATCTTTCCTGGCTCCAGGGTCTTTTCCAATGAGTCAGCTCTTTGCATCAGGTGGCCAAAGTATTGGAGCTTCAGCATCAGTCCTTCCAGTGAATATTCAGGGTTGATTTCCTTTAGGATTGACTGATTTGATCTTGCTGTCTAAGGGACTCTCATTTAAAATGAATACAGGATTCTGTATCATTAAGTGAAGGCTGGTCTCTGTGGGTGCTTAGATTTTTCCCTAAAACACTGCTTCTCAGCCTTGACTGCCCACTGGAAGTATCTGAGGAGCCTTAAAAATTACTGATTCCTGGGCCCTGCCCCTGAAGATTATGATGAATTGCTCTCGGGTGCAACCTAGGTTTTGGAATTTTTAAAGGAGTCTCATTTTTAAAGGTCATGCTGAGAAGCCCCAGCATAAAGCAGCAGCATAGCTTGTGCTTAATATACTTGAAGAGGGGGATTGAAGGGGTGGAAGAATGGCCTGCAGACCCTGGGGAGGGTCTAGAGGCCCACCTGGCCTCTGCTTTGTGAAAGAGATTCAAGGAGACTGTAAGCACAATAAAGCATACAGACCCCCAGTTAGGAAACATTTGAGGCAATCACTGTTACATTAGCCTAATAAGGCTATTCATTGCTTAACCAATTGATGGTGTAATTGTCAGAAAGAAAGTCCTTGAAAATGGTGCTATTAGTAGCACCTAAATCAGCGTTACTCAAGATGTGATCTGTCATCCCTCTAATCGCTCTCGTCTGTTGGAATTCTTGCCAGCCAGAGTGGTTTTTTTTTTTTAAATACTGGTTCATCTAGTAATATTAAGCAAACACCAAATGCTGTCCATGCACCGTGGCAGCATCTCAGATACACAGGGACTAAGGCGGACATAGTCCCCATCTGTGCGCGGATAGACCACATAGTAAACTGCAGGAAATAATGAAATAGTGACCGTGTGGTGAGTCCTCCACAGAGCACTCACAGGGAGCTGTGGGAGAGGCTAACAGCAGGGACCCCCTGCAGATTACTCATCTGAGCTACTGTTGGAGTTAAGACTTGATGGAGGGGAAGGTGCCAGCTGAGAGCAGACCCTGGAGGAGGAAGCAATGTGCACCAGGCCCTGGAGGCACTGGTGCACTGGGAGCTCTGAGAGGGGAGAGGGGCGAAGGAGGGCCCGTGAGGGCAGGCGTCAGCCAGCCACGGCTACTGGCTGGCACGTCCAGTGTGCAGTTTATTTCGGGTAGTTGTGGGGAATTTGCATGTTTTCTGACTGCCTTGGATGGGTTCGAAATAAGAGGTGACGTGAAGATTTACATTCTTAAGGTCATTCTGGCTGCTGTGATCCCGCCAAACTATTGCTAATCCCTTTCTTTCTCACCTTTCTGTGTTCACTTCTGCCGCTTCATCTCCTTGGGCCATCAGATTGTGCTATTTAATGGTCCCTGTTGGGTGGCCAACAATGGTCAAGCTTGGTTGACCAAGAGGCTGCAGGGTGCAGAAATAAAATTTGGAAAAGCTTGTCTGTCTTCCCAGCTTTTCTCATGGCTCACTACCTTGGGAAATCTGTGGGTGGGGCTGAGGTGCTCCTGGCTTCCTGCCAGGTCTTGGCGGCGTGTTGGAGCCAAAGACAGCTAGAGGCCTGGCCAGGCTTCCAGGCAGTGGAACCAGCTTGTTATCAGGAGGCCCCTTCCTACTGGTTACTCTTATTTTCTGTGCAGATAATTTCCCTTTGAGAGCAGGACCTTTATCCTCTTCCTCTATGTTTCCAGACTTTTTGGCCACCCTGTATAGGCAGTTTGAAATGTCATCCCAGCCTTCTCATTATCAAGAGCTGTTGACAGAAAGACTTTAATCTCCCTACTTCCTTCTATTACTGATAAGAGAAAGCAGACTACTGGATAGTCATAGGAAACTTTATTACCACAGTGGACCTGGCCCTCCCCCATTTTTTGCTGAGATAGAAGTCTCATGCAACCCTTTTAAAGTATACAAATTTAGCAGTTAATATATTTATAAAGTTTTGCAACCATCACTGCTGCCTATTTCTAGAACGGGTTCATCACCCCAAAAGGAAACCCTGTACCTCTTAGCAGTCATCCCTCATTTCTTCTACACTCCAGTCCTCAGCAATCACCAGCCTGCTTTCTGTCTGTACGGATTTGCCTGTTCTGGACATTTCATACAAACCGAATCATATTTTATGTGGCTGTTTGTTTCTGGGGTAGCCCTGCATTTATTAACAAGTCTGTCTGAGAGACCTCTCAGGAGTGTATACTATATGACGCATCAAAGTTGGAGCTGAGACCCAAGATAACCTCCTCCCGATGGTCCTGGAATGTGGTGGCTGTTCTTGACTCTGCTTTTCTGTTCAAATATAATAGGAGGGAAAGGCCAATGGCTTTCTGTTTTTGTCTTTGTCCTGAAGATAAGGGAAAGGAGGAGGGCTTGCTTTCTGTACAACCCAGCAACCTTTTTGTTTGAAATTCTATTAAAACATCTATTGCTTTTCCTCTTTTTTATTTCATTTTTTTGTTAAGGATCAGGTGGCCACCTTCCTGGGACTATCAGAGTTGGGCCTTAGCTTTCAAACGGGTAGTCTGATCATCAACGCTTTTCAAAAGATCCAGAGAGAGTTTAGAAGGTTTTCCAAGGTCACACAGAGGCTAGGCTTGGTCTGGAGCCTCAGTTAAGTGCGCAGGAATATGAAAGCACGTTCAGGCGTATTTTAGCACCAAGCTTGAGAAGATACTAGATGCTCTGAGTCCAGCATTTTAATGTCTATATTTAATCTAATGTTTGGCAGCATTTTTCAGATCTCATACCCTCTTGGGTGATGTGTCATTTTATCTTCTGTGTGTCCTCACCAGCCCGATTTAAGCTTTTACTATCAGTACAAGGAGTGTGACTGCTTTTGGCTCCTTGTGGGGCTGTTGAATAATTTAATAAACACTTAAATATCTCTGTTTAAGTGCTTTACAAATATAGCTCATTTAATCCTCATGACAGCCCTGTGATGTAAGTATTACGATTATTCCTGTTTTACAGATGAGGAAACAGAGAAACAGAAGGAATTTGATTATGGTCTCACAACAGTGGATGATTAAACTGATATTTTAGCCTTAGGGAGTCTGGCCACAGAGTCCATGTTTTAAACTTCTGTTAAACTGCTTCCCATATGGCTCTTTAAGTGTCCCACAGAGGCCAAAACTTTCCATAGGGATGAAAATTAATTGTTGATTTAACTTTTTCTTTATCCATTTGACACTGTCAATGCGAATACATCAACTTCAGGCAGTATGTTTCTCAAGGTACCGCCATTCCAAATCATATCTGCACACACAATAATTTGCAGTGTGTTATAACTGTGGATTAGAGTATATTACTAACAAGTTCTTTCTCTTGTCCGATGTGATGTAGCATTGATTTATGATGGCAGCACTATACATCGTTATATGCAGAAACCTCTTTTTTAACTGTGCACAGCCAGATGGCACACTGCATTGGGTCTTCTGAGCAAATGCGCTTGCCTTCAGTTCTTTGTCAGGAGGCAGCACATCTCAGGGAGGCGAGATGTTTGGGGATGATCTGTATGAAGTCTTATACTTCTCCATCAGAGGGCAGACAAACTGAAAAACACAGTCACAGAAAACTCACCAATCTAATCACATTGACCACAGCCTTGTCTAACTCCATGAAACTATGAGCCATGCCCATGGGGCCACCCAAGACGGGTGGGTCATGGTGGAGAGTTCTGACAGAATATGGTCCACTGGAGAAGGGAATGGCAAACCACTTCAGTATTCTTTCCTTGAGAACCCCAGGAACAGTATGAAAAGGCAAAAAGATAGGACACTGAAAGATGAACTCCCCAGGTCGGTAGGTGCCCAATATACTACTGGAGATAAGAGGAGAAATAACTTCAGAAAGAATGAAGGGATGGAGCCAAAGTAAAAACAACACCCAGTTGTGGATGTGACTGGTGATGGAAGCAAGGTCTGATGCTATAAAGAGCAATATTGCATAGGAACCTGGAATGTTAGGTCCATGAATCAAGGCAAATTGGAAGTGGTCAAAAAGGAGATAGCAAGAGTGAACGTCAACATTTTAGGAATCAGCGAACTAAAATGGACTGGAATGGGTGAATTTAACTCAGATGACCATGATATCTACTACTGTGGGCAAGAATCCCTTAGAAGAAATGTCATAGTCAACAGAAGAGTCCAAAGTGCAGTACTTCGGTGCAGTCTCAAAAACAAAGGCATGGTCTCTGTTCATTTCCATGGCAAACCATTCAAATTCACGGTAATCCAAATCTATGCCCCAACCAGTAATGCTGAAGAAGCTGAAGTTGAACGATTCTATGAAGACCTACAAGACCTTCTAGAATTGACACGCCAAAAAACTGTCCATTTCACTATAAGGGACTGGAATGCAAAAGTAGGAAGTCAAGAAACACCCAGAGGAACAGGCAAATTTGGCCTTGGAGTACAGAACGAAGCAGGGTGAAGGCTAATAGAGTTTTGCCAAGAGAACGCACTGATCATTGCAAACACCCTCTTCCAGCAACACAAGAGACGACTCTATGCATGGACATCACCAGATGGTCAATACCAAAATCAGATTGATTATATTCTTTTATCAGCAAAAACAAGACTGGGAGCTGACTTTGGCTCAGATCATCAACTCTTTATTGCTAAATTCAGACTTAAATTGAAGAAAGTAGGGAAGACCACTAGATCATTCAAGTATGACCTAAATCAAATCCCTAATGGTTATACAGTGGAAGTGAGAAATAGATTTAAGGGACTAGATCTGATAGACAGAGTGCCTGATGAACTATGGACAGAGGTTTGTGACATTGTACAGAAGACAGGGATCAAGACTATACCCAAGAAAAAGAAATGCAAAAAAGCAAAATAGCTGTCTGAGGAGGCTTACAAATAGCTGTGAAAAGAAGAGAAGCAAAAATCAAAGGAGAAAAGGAAAGATATACCCATTTGAATGCAGAGTTCCAAAGAATAGCAAGGAGAAATAAGAAATCCTTCCTCAGCGATCAGTGCAAAGAAACAGAGGAAAGCAATAGACTGGGAAAAACTAGAGATCTCTTCAAGAAATTAGAGATACCAAGGGAACATTTCATGCAAAGATGGGCTCAATAAAGGACACAAATGGTATGGACCTAACAGAGGCAGAAGATCTTAAGAACAGGTGGCAAGAAGACACAGAAGAACTGTACAAAAAAGATCTTCACGACCCAGATAATTATGATGTGATCACTCACCTAGAGCCAGACATCCTGGAATGTGAAGTCAAGTGGGCCTTAGTAAGCATCACTATGAACAAAGTTAGTGGATGTGATGGAATTCCAGTTGAGCTATTTCAAATCCTAAAAAGATGATGCTGTGAAAGTGTTGCACTCAATATACCAGCAACTTTGGAAAACTCAGCGGTGGCCACAGGACTGGAAAAGGTCTGTTTTCATTTCAGTCCCTAAGAAAGGCAATACCACAGAATTCTCAAACTACCGCACAACTGCACTCATCTCACATGCTAGTAAAGTAATGCTCAAAATTCTCCAAGTGAGTCTTCAACAGTATGTAAACCATAAACTTCCAGATGTTCAAGCTGGATTTAGAAAAGGCAGAGGAACCAGAGATCAAATTGCCAACATCTGCTGGATCATGGAAAAAGCAAGAGAGTTCCAGAAAAACATCTATTTCTGCTTTATTGACTATGCTAAAGCTTTCAACTGTGTGGATCACAACAAACTGTGGAAAATTCTGAAAGAGATGGGAATACCAGACCACCTGACCTGCCTCTTGAGAAATCTGTATGCAGGTCAGGAAGCAACAGTTAGAACTGGACATGGAACAACAGACTGGTTCCAAATAGGGAAAGGAGTATGTCAAGGCTGTATCTTGTCACCCTGCTTATTTAACTTAAATGAAGAGTACATCATGAGAAACACTGGGCTGGATGATGCACAAGCTGGAATCAAGATTGCCGGGAGAAATATCAATAACCTCCAATATCCAGATGATACCACCCTTATGGTAGAAAGTGAAGAAGAACTAAAGAACCTCTTGATGAATATGAAAGAGGAGAGTGAAAAAGTTGGCTTAAAGCTCAACATTCAGAAAACGAAGATCATGGCATCCGGTCCCATCACTTAATGGCAAATAGTTGGGGAAACAGTGGAAACAGTGTCAGACTTTATTTTGGGGGGCTCCAAAATCACTGCAGATGGTGACTGCAGCCATGAAATTAAAAGACGCTTACTCCTTGGGAGAAAAATTATGACCAACCTAGACAGCATATTAAAAAGCAAAGACATTACTTTGCCAACAAAGGTCTGTCTAGTCGAAGCTATGGTTTTTCCAGTGGTCATGTAGGGATGTGAGAGTTGGACTATAAAAAAAGCTGAGCACCGAAGAATTGATGCTTTTGAACTGTGGTGTTGGAGAAGACTCTTGAGAGTCCCTTGGACTGCAAGGAGATCCAACCAGTCCATCCTAAAGGAGAGCAGTCCTGAATATTCATTGGAAGGACTGGTGTTGAAACTGAAACTCCAATCCTTTGGCCACCTCATGCGAAGAGCTGACTCATTTGAAGAGACCCTGATGCTGGGAAAGATTGAAGGCGGGAGGAAAAGGGGACGACAGAGGATGAGATGGTTGGATGGCATCACTGACTCAATGGACATGAGTTTGAGTGAACTCTGGGAGTTGTTGATGGACAGGGAGGCCTGGTGTGCTGCAGTCTGTGGGGTCACAAAGAGTTGGCACGGCTGAGGGACTGAACTGAATTGAACTGTATGAAGTCAGATTGGAAAAGGGGATGGTGAAGGGGAATACAGTCAGAATAACTACAAGGGTTGTACTACAGTCAATCACAAGTGAAAGCTATAGCATTTTAGCAGACAGTACACAGCAGATAACACGAGGAGAGGTAGGCTAAAAAGGGTTGAAATCTAGCTAGTTACAGTCTGCAGTGGCAGACCCCTGAACAGAGGTTCACCACCCAGAGGGGAGTTTAGGAAGGTCGCCGTGGTGTGACTGACAGTTCTGAATCACTTCCCGTCTCACGAGAGCAAGTCTTGTGAACCAGAGCTAGGCTTCCCTAATGGTGCTGAAGGATGTGTATTTGTGTTTCTCTCATAGACTTATTAGTAAGGAATGTGTTTGTTTTCTTGTGTTTTTTATATAACTTGTAATTATCTTTTTTCTTTTACATTCATGAGCACTTGGGAGCAGATATATTTTCCACTCAGCTGCTTATGTCCCCATTACACCCGCTTTTCTCTCTGCAACTGTGTGTTCCTTGTTAGGAGAGCTGTAGGGCAGGGCGATGCATGCCCACACTTTCCTTCTCTGGCCTACTGGGTACTTGGACCAAAAATACAACTGACAGTCTGTAAATGTTGCCTTAAGCACCACTGAGGTCGTAAAATTTACGTTTGTCAGCTGTTTGCTGGTTGTTTTCACTTTGTATTATGGTTAGTATTACTGAACTATTTTAAGATGAAGGAGTTATGGAGAAAACTGTAATACTAAAAAATTATCCTTATAGGCACCCGTGACTATTTTGTAGATAATTACAGCCAGTACTTTGGTTATGTTTTTGCTTTTTTCCTTTTGCCTGTGTCATAGAGAAAAGAAAGTTTTGAGGAGCAAATAAGATGAATGATTTGAATGATTTATTCATAATGTAGTTTCTGGGCTCTGAAGCAGTTGTGGAGGGAGACTTCATTCCAGACTCTGTTCTGGAGTGTTCCCTGTGAACTTTAATGAACTGTTTTTTTGTTCTCTTCATGGAGGCCCTGGAGATAAGATCTATTTGTTCTTCTGAGCTGCCTTCCTCTTCCCCCTGTCCCAGAGCTTTCTTTTTTTAGGACTTTGAATGAGGACTCCATTTTTCAAGTTAATATCCTTGAATAGTATTTAAAACAAGTATAGAGACTTTGCTGATGGTCCAGAGGCTGACTCCACACTCCCAATTCGGGGAGCCCAGATGCATTTCCTAGACAGGGAAGTAGATGCCACATGCCATGACTAAAAGACCCTGCATGCTATAACTAAAGATCGAAGCTCCCCATGCCACACTAAGAGCCAGGACAGCCAAATAGATACAAAAAAATATTAAAAAATAAAATTAAACAAATATAAATATTTATGGGACACGTTAAGATATTTAATATCTTAATATTAATATTTAATATTAATATTTAATACCTATATTACCAAGTTTTGAGAATAAATCAGTATAGCAGAAGTTTAAAAATAGTTTCAAAAATTGCTAATGAAATTACTTTTCTAGCAGTTGAAATCTAAGCAGGGGCTGCAGAAACCTATGTTGACTTCATACTAACACTTCCTGGTTCTTGGGAGTGGAGCTGTCATCTGTCCCTCTCACAAGGCCACTATATATATCCTACAACTTCTGCTGGTGTGGCCAGGTGACCTAGTGAGGGGATCACTTACATGGCAGAGGTAACTCTAGATTGCTCTCTACATCTTGATGTGGCCCTCTTTCATCTGGGAAAGGTCAGTTCAGGTTGTTCCTGCAGAGGTTGTAAGGGTGCATGAGTGTAAGTTAAATTTTCCAATACATACCTAGATATTATATTTACAGAGCCATCAGTTTTATCAGCAGAGGGTTGTCCCAGTAGAATCTGCATCTGCTGGTGTTTCCTGTTCGTTTATTGAAGTATAGTTGGTTTACATTGCTATGTTAGCTTCTAGTTTACAGAAGGTGATTCAGTTTTACATGTATATATTTTTTCCATTATGGATTATTACAAAATACTGAATATAATTCCCTGTGCCGTATAGTAGGTCCTGGTTGTTTGCATCTGCTGTTTTATTGCTTCGGGCATTCACCTTTTAATATTGCCTAGTGAATAGTCTAATGCTTTCTGTTTTGAATTATAAAATGTGGTCCATGGGGTTGCTAGGAGTCGGACACGACTGAGCGACTTCACTTTCACTTTTCACTTTCATGCATTGGAGAAGGAAATGGCAACCCACTCCAGTGTTCTTGCCTGGAGAATCCCAGGGACGGGGGAGCCTGGTGGGCTGCCATCTCTGGGGTCGCATAGAGTCGGACACGACTGAAGCAACTTAGAAGCAGCAGCAGCAGCTAGAAGAGGTCTTAGAGATCAAGCTGCTCGAACTGTAGCTACCTTTAACATATTTGGAAACTAAGGTGACAAAATCAAGTTTTACGACTTACTTGACAAGTCTGTTGAGACAAAATCAGGTGTAGGGAAAGGGTATCTGACTCCCCTGGCCTGCCCACTGCCAACATTCCTTATGCTTTATATTCAACCATTTTGCATTAAAAAAAAAGCAAACAGTTGGCAGATATGATCACCATAATTAAACACCAAAATATTTGACCACTAAAAGACTGTTTTTGGCTTTTTTGTATTTCAACTTCCATTAGAGTTGTTTTATAGAGTCATCTTGATATACATTTGCCTGCAAATTTAGCTTGTATTATATTAAGCATTTCATTAAGTCGGTCATTTTGTACTATAGGGGAACACTATTAAAAATTAAAGGAGCATAGTATATTTTTTCATTGTTCTTGTATAGTCATCTTAGAAGATGGTTTCTACATATTTAAGAAGCAGATTTGCTATAGTGATTGTATCCTTCTTTGGGGTAGGGAGGAGGATTGGGTACCATGTAAACAGTAAAGAAGCAAATTGCTCCTTTACTTCTTTACTTGTTTAGTTTTTTCTTTATTTATCTCTTTCTCTGTTGGTGTTCTCTCTTGTTTTGAAAGTGCACCTACTCTGCAGCAAAAAAAACAAGTACTTTTCTGAGTGTCCATAGTTTCTGATCTTCATTTCCATGAAGAAAAATCTCTTCTTTCAGTTCACTTCAATTCAGTTCAGTCGCTCAGTCGTGTCCGACTCTTTGGGACCCCATGAATTGCAGCACGCCAGGCCTCCCCGTCCATCACCAACTCCCAGAGTTCACTCAGACTCACGTCCATTGAGTTAGTGATGCCATCCAGCCATCTCATCCTCTGTCGTCCCCTTCTCCTCCTGCTCCCAATACCTCCCAGCGTCAGAGTCTTTTCCAATGAGTCAACTCTTTGCATGAGGTAGCCAAAGTACTGGAGTTTCAGCTTCAGCATCATTCTATCCAAAGAAATCCCAGGGCTGATCTCCTTTAGAATGGACTGGTTGGATCTCCTTGCAGTCCAAGAGACTCTCAAGAGTCTTCTCCAATACCACAGTTCAAAAGCATCAATTCGTTGGTGCTCAGCCTTCTTCACAGTCCAACTCTCACATCCATATGTGACCACTGGAAAAACCATAGCATTGACTAGACAGACCTTTGTTGGCAAAGTAGCCTCTGCTTTTGAATATGCCATCTAGGTTGGTCATAAATTTCCTTCCAAGGAGTAAGCGTCTTTTAATTTCATGGCTGCAATCACCATCTGCAGTGACTTTGGAGCCCCCCAAAATAAAGTCTGACACTGTTTCCACTGTTTCCCCATCTATTTGCCATGAAGTGATGGGACCAGATGCCATGATCTTCGTTTTCTGAATGTTGAGCTTTAAGCCAACATTTTCACTCTCCTCTTTCACTTTCATCAAGAGGCTTTTTGGTTCCTCTTCACTTTCTGCCATAAGGGTGGTGTCATCTGCATATCTGAGATTATTGACATTTCTCCCGGCAATCTTGATTCCAGCTTGTGCTTCTTCCAGCCCAGCGTTTCTCATGATGTACTCTGCATATAAGTTAAATAAGCAGGGTGACAATATACAGCCTTGACGTACTCCTTTTCCTATTTGGAACCAGTCTGTTGTTCCATGTCCAGTTCTAACTGTTGCTTCCTGACCTGCATATAGGTTTGTCAAGAGGCAGGTCAGGTGGTCTGGTATTCCCATCTCTTTCAGAATTTTCCACAGTTTATTGTGATCCACACAGTCAAAGGCTTTGGCATAGTCAATAAAGCAGAAGTAGATGGTTTTCTGGAACTCTTTTGTTTTTTCGATGATCCAGAGGATGTTGGCAATTTGATCTCTGGTTCCTCTGCCTTTTCTAAAACCAGCTTGAACATCTGGAAGTTCACAGTTCACGTATTGCTGAAGCCTGGCTTGGAGAATTTTGAACATTCCTTTACTAGCATGTGAGATGAGTGCAATTGTGCCATAGTTTGAGCATTCTTTGGCATTGCCTTTCTTTGGGATTGGAATGAAAACTGACCTTTTCCAGTCCTGTGGCCACTGCTGAGTTTTCCAAATTTGCTGGCATATTGAGTGCAGCACTTTCACAGCATCATCTTTCAGGATTTGAAATAGTTCGACTGGAATTCCATCACCTCCACTAGCTTTTTTCATCCTGATGCTTTCTAAGGCCCATTTGACTTGACATTCCAGGATATCTGGCTCTAGGTGAGTGATCACACCATCGTGATTATCTTGGTTGGGAAGATCTTTTTTGTATAGTTCTTCTGTGTATTCTTGCTACCTCTTCTTAATATCTTCTGCTTCTGTTAGGTCCATACCATTTGTGTCCTGTATTGAGCCCATCTTTGCATGAAATGTTCCCTTGGTATTCCTAATTTACTGGCATGTAATTTAATCTCTTCTTTACTGGCATGGAAATAAATACTGTTCATGTCTTAAAATGTGTGTTTTTTTCCTTCTAATTTGACACACTGTATGTGTGAAATAATATTTGAAATGACAGACTCCGAAACAGAGGTAATAGGAAATAGGAAAAACATTTTGAGCTGTCAGGAATTCCTACTTCACATTCTCCGAGAAATTCTGGCAAAGGACTGCCGGAAGCAGTGCTGTGCATAGTGCTCACAGCGTGTGTCCGCTGTATCAGAAAGGGTTATTAACATTCTGGTCCATATTCTTCATATTCATGCTTCAAATAATATACCTCAAACTCTGGAATATTTGTTTTTAAATGTAACTTACCACATTTGAAATAGAACAAAGCAAATGGACCAGAAGCAGATTCCTTTCTGTTCCTTACAAACAACACATCTCAAAGCTTTTTATTGTTATAGGCCTTTTTCATGAATGGTTTTTTTTTTTTGGTGTCGTGTCAGTCTGGAAATATAATAACTTATTAAAATCAAAATCCTATTGATGAGCACAACTAGTTTCAGTAGTAAAGCCAGTGCTCTGAAGACATTTAATATTAATACTTAATTTTACATCATTTGGCTAGTTTGAACTATAGTGACTAAGTTACATGTGAACCACATAGAGTCTGGGGAATGTATACCCAGGTTTCTTTCGTGTGAGTGATCAGAAGCATATATAATGCACCTGATAATTACTAGCTGAATTAACCCTTGGGCAAATAGATTAACTTTTATAATATTCAATTTTCTCTATGTAAAAGGAGGGGATAATTTAAGTTAAACACTAACAGAATCAACATTTTAGGAACTGCTTAATTAAGGGTGGTTACTTTTAATTAACCACCCTTATGGCAGAAAGTGAAGAGGAACTAAAAAGCCTCATGATGAAAGTGAAAGAGGAGAGTGAAAAAGGTGGCTTAACGCTCAACATTCAGAAAACGAAGATCATGGCATCTGGTCCCATCACTTCATGGCAAATAGATGGGGAAACAGTGGAAACAGTGTCAGGCTTTATTTTGGGGGGCTCCAAAATCACTGCAGATGGTGACTGCAGCCAAGAAATTAAAAGACACTTACTCCTTGGAAGGAAAGATATGACCCACCTAGACAGCATATTCAAAAGCAGAGACGTTACTTTGCCAACAAAGGTCCATCTAGTCAAGGCTATAGTTTTTCCAGTGGTCATGTATGGATGTGAGAGTTGGACTGTGAAGAAAGCTGAGCGCCAAAGAATTGATGCTTTTGAACTGTGGTGTTGGAGAAGACTCTTGAGAGTCCCTTGGACTGCAAGGAAATCCAAGCAGTCCATCCTAAAGGAGATTAGTCCTGGGTGTTCATTGGAAGGACTGATGCTGAGCCTGAAACTCCAGTAATACTTTGGCCCCCTCATGCTAAGAGTTGACTCATTAGAAAAGACCATGATGCTGGGAGGGATTGGGGGCAGGAGGAGGAGGGGATGACAGAGGATGAGATGGTTGGATGGCATCACCGACTCAATGGATACGAGTTTGAGTAAACTCCGGGATTTGGTGATGGACAGGAAGGCGTGGTGTACTGCAATTCATGGGGTCGCAAAGAGTCGGACACGACTGAGCGACTGAACTGAACTCAACTGAACTTTTAATTAACATACAGGGGAAAACTGACTTAATCATAGTCATGGTTCTCTTACTCATATCATTGAACTTAAATGATTAAGGAAAAACCTCTCAAGTCATATTTTAACTTATTTTTTCTGCTTATTGTTTTTTGTTCCTTGTGTTATTTTTTCCTGTACTTAGATATCAGCAGCTTAAGACATCATTGTTTAAGGAGCAATAAGGTACAATAAGGTTTTGTTTTTCCAAGTTATAAATACGTGTTATGGCTAGTGGTTTTCTTGTTCTGGTACAGTAGTATGCTTGTTCCAAAGCACTGGGCATAATTGTTACTAACAGTTTTTAAATATTAAATCTATTTTTTTACTTTGTTTTGCTTCCATTGACGTTTCTAGTTTGTCTTAACTCATTCATTGGACCTTTCCCCAAGCACAACTGTGCTGCTTACTTAAGAATGGAAGTATCACTTGACTGTTTTTGATTTTCAGCCCTGGAGCGTCACTGTTTTGGCCTCAGAACTCAGTACAGCGTCATGCATGGTCAGTGCTCCACATATGCGTGCATTTGAACAGGTCTGTCACTGAGAGTCATGGTGGATTACCTAGACAGGGCCTCTGGCCATTTTACCACCAAGAATTGAGTGGAGAAAAGTAACGCTGGTTTGGTTTGTACCGATGGTAAAGAATCTTATCTATTTTTTCATTGCCTTTTTATCTTAAGAAAAATTACAACAAAGAAGATTAAACCAGACAGTCTTATTCCCTCTTAGAAGTTACTTTTAAAGTAGCTCATTTAAAATATAGGACATAGGAATAAATAATTGCAAAATGGCTTACCTAGCTTTTTGTATTTATCATCTTTATTATGCTTCCCCTTCATTGTAGACATACGCATATATAATACTAAATATAATGTACACACAGCTTATACTCCATACTATTGTAGAAAATGGACATTTTTAACTTAATGACTTGAATGTATTGAAATACTCATTAACCAGGAATAAACTTTGAGTCTGAAAAAGTTATTATAGTGTAAAAAATGCTTAACTTGCAGGGGCTACCTGGATAGCTCAAAAGGTGAAGAATCTGCCTGCAGTGCGGGAGACCTGGGTTCGACCCCTGGGTCGGGGAGATCCCCGGGAGAAGGGCATGGCAACCCACTCCAGTATTCTTGCCTGGAGAATTCCATGGACAGAGGAGCCTGGTGGGCTACAGTCCATGTGGTCTCAAAGAGTTGGGCACAACTGAGTGACTTTCAATTTCACATCAACTGTCTTTAGTTTACATGATTTCTTTCTAATGAAGTACTTAGGGAATTTACAGTTTACTCATGTCTGTGGGTCACAGAATACTTATATTCTCTGAATGTAAGTATTTGGAGGGAGACTCTTAATTTGGAGGGAGAAAATGCTGATAGACCGTATCTACTTGAACTTTGGTTTTTTTACATCTGTTTAATGCTATGCTTTGGCTGGTTTTGGTTCATGATCTTACTTTTAGAAAGCAGCAGCAAAGAAACAGATGATTCAACAAGGTGGAGGCAGCCAGTACAGTCACTGGGGCTGGGTAGTCTGGATGAGGGCTGGCCAGTGGTTACATCTCTGTCAGTGCCAGTTCAATACCAGTGTCAAGACTTTTGGCCAGTCTCCATGTAGACCTGAAAAATGTTTTAAGCAGCGTTCAGGTTTATTACATTGACCTGCAAATAGGATTTTGGGATTTTACCCAACCCTTTACTTTCTGTAGCATTTTGGATTTGGAGAGTGAAGTACAATTAAAATTCCTGAGTAATTCTCTAATCTCCTCTTTCCTGTATTAACAATGCTATTAATCCTTTATGCTCTGCTTAGGCAGAAGGACTGGAGTGTTCTTATTGCTTTCTTTTCTTTTTAATCCTTTGCCTCCTATGATAATAATAAATTATCACCATATTGTAATTACTACCTAATAAAGTAATATTTCTGAGTGCTTACCCTGTTTACGTGCTTAACATGTATTAACTAAGTTAATCTTCATAGCAACACAGTGAGGTTTGTCATCCCTACTTAACAGATGAGCTCACTAAGGCCCAGAAAAACTCGCCCAAGGTCATGTATCTAGTAAGTGGTAACTCCAGGATACAAAACTATAAGCCAAGAATAGTAAAATAATGTAAAGACAGATGAGCATTGGGAAGAAATGAAGGGGAAAGCCTGGCTATTTCATAATTCAATGAAATTAATCATCTTTTACTAGTTTTCTTTTTATAGTAGGAAATTCAGTTCAGTTTAGTTTGGTTGCGCAATTGTGTCTGACTCTTTGCCATCCCATGGACAGCAGCACACCAGGCCTCCCTACCCATCACCAACTCCTGGAGTTTATTCAAACTCATGTCCATTGAGTTGGTGATCCCATCCAACTATCTCATCCTCTGTCGTCCCCTTCTCCTCCTGCCTTCAATCTTTCCCAGCATCAGGGTCTTTTCCAATGAGTCAGTTCTTCACATCAGGTAGTCAAAGTATTGGAGATTCAGCATCAGTCTTTCCAATGAATATTCAGGATTGATTTCTTTTAGGATGGACTGGTTGGATCTCCTTGGAGTCCAAGGGACTCTCAAGAGTCTTCAACACCACAGTTCAAAAGCATCAATTCTTTGGTGCTCAGCTTTCTTTATAGTCCAACTCTCACATCCATACATGACCACTGGAAAAACCATAGCCTTGATTAGATGGACCTTTGTTGGCAAAGTAATGTTTTTGCTTTTTAATATGTTGTCTAGGGTGTTCATAACTTTTCTTCCAAGAAGCAAGCATCTTTTAATTACATGGCTGCAATCACCATCTGCAGTGACTTTGGAGCCCCCAAAAATAAAGTCTTTCACTGTTTCCATTGTTTCCCCACCTATTTGCCATGAAGTGATGGGACCGGATGCCATGATCTTAGTTTTCTGAATGTTAAGCTTTAAGCCAACTATTTCACTCTCCTCTTTCACTTTCATCAAGAGGCTCTTTAGCTCTTCTTCGCTTTCTACCATAAGGGTGGTGTCATCTGCATATCTAAGGTGATTGATATTTCTTCCAGCAATCTTGATTCCAGCTTGTGCTTCTTCCAGCCCACCATTTCTCATCATGTACTCTGCATATAAGTTAAACAAGCAGGGTGACAATATACAGCCTTGACGTACTCCTTTTCCTATTTGGAACCAGTCTGTTGTTCCATGTCCAGTTCTAACTGTTGCTTTCTGACCTGCATACAGATTTCTCAGGAGGCAGGTCAGGTGGTCTGGTATTCCCATCTCTTTCAGAATTTTCCACAGTTTTTTGTGATACACATAGTCAAAGGCTTTGGCATAGTCAATAAAGCAGAAATAGATGTTTTTCTGGAACTCTCTTGCTTTTTCAATGATCCAGAGGATGTTGACAATTTGATTCTGGTTCCTCTGCCTTTTCTAAATCCAGCTTGAACATCTGGAAGTTCATGGTTAACGTACCACTGAAGCCTGTGTTGGAGAATTTTGAGCATTACTTTACTAGGGTTTGAGATGAGTGCAATTATGCAGCAGTTTGAGCATTGTTTGGCATTGTCTTTCTTAGGGATTGGAATGAAAACTGACCTTTTGCAGTCCTGTGGTCACTGCTGAGTGTTCCATATTTGCTGGCATACTGAGTGCAGCACTTTCACAGCATCATCTTTTAGGATTTGAAATAGCTCAACTGGAATTCCATCACATCCACTAGCTTTGTTTGTAGTGATGCTTCCTAAGGCCCACTTGACTTCACATTCCAGGATGGCTGGCTCTAGGTGAGTGATCAGACCATCGTGATTATCTGGGTCATGAAGATCTTTAGTGTATAATTCTTCTGTGTATTCTTGCCACCTCTCCTTAATATCTTATGCTTTTGTTAGGTCCATACCATTTATGTCCTTTATTGAGCCCATCTTTTCATGAAATGTTCCCTTGGTATCTCTGATTTTCTTGAAGAGATCTCTAGTCTTTCCCATTCTATTATTTTCCTCTATTTCTTTGCACTGATCACTGAGGTAGGCTTTCTTATCTCTCTGTGCTATTCTTTGGAACTCTGCATTCAAATGTAATCCATATATCTTTCCTTTTCTCCTTTGCCTTTTGCTTCTCTTCTTTTCACAGCTATTTTTAAGGCCTCCTCAGACAACCATTTTGCCATTTAGCATTTCTTTTTCTAGGAAATTAGAATGAGGAGGAAATTCAGTTCATTTCAGTCGCTCAATCATGTCTGACTCTTTGCAACCCATGAATTGCATCACGCCAGGCCTCCCTGTCCATCACCAACTCCTGGAGTTCACTCAAACTCACATCCATTGAGTCGGTGATGCCATCTAGCCATCTCATCCTCTGTTGTCCCCTTCTCCTTCTGCCTCCAATTCCTTTTCCAATGAGTCAACTCTTCGCATGAGGTGGCCAAAGTACTGGAGTTACAGCCTCAGCATCATTCCTTCCAAAGAACACGCAGGACTGATCTCCTTTAGAATGGACTTGTTGGATCTCCTTGCAGTCCAAGGGACTCTCAAGAGTCTTCTCCAACACCACAGTTCAAAAGCATCAATTCTTTGGCGCTCAGCTTTCTTCACAGTCCAAGTCTCACATCCATACATGACCACTGGAAAAACCATAGCCTTGACTAGATGGACCTTTGTTGGCAAAGTCATGTCTCTGCTTTTGAATATGCTATCTAGGTTGGTCATGAGGAGGAAATTAGAATGAGTCAATTCATATGATGGGTGGTGTGACTTCTTTTCTCCCTCTATGTCATTCTATGTATTGTGAAAAAAAGTGTCTTTTCGCTCAGTTGTGTCCGCTCTTTTGTGACCCCACAGACTATAGTCCACCAGACTCCTCTGTCCATGGAATTCTCCAGGGAAGAATACTGAAGTGGGTAGTCATTCCCTTCTCCAGTGGATCTTCCTGACTCAGGAATCAAGCCTGTGTCTCCTTCAAGAAGGCAGATTCTTAACTGTCTGAACCATCTGTGTGGAGTGAAGTACTTTAAATGCCCTAAAACACAATAGATTGTGTCTGATCATTGTTAGGGAAGTTTGTTAGAAAATCATGAGCAGTTTTCTCAAGAGAGAAATTATATGAATGTGTCTGCTGTTCACTTCAGCGTTTCTTTTAACAAGGCCCTAAAGAGACCTACTCTCATAGGAGACCGTAGTTATATAAAGTCTGGTGCTCCTGTTTTTCCCCTCAAATAGAAATATTTGTCCTCACTTTTGTTATTAAAAGTAGTACATGCTGTATATGTATAATTGATGCTCTTTACTCTACAACTGAAACTAACATTGTAAGTCAGTTATAGAAAAATTTTTAAAAGATGCTAGTATGTTCTCACAAATATAGAGAATAAAGTCATTGTTACCAGTGAGGAGAGGGGAGGGGGTAGGGGCAATATAGGGCTAGGCGATTAAGAGGTGTAACTGTTAAGTATAAAATAAGCTACAAGAATATATTGTACAATGCCAACTATAGCCAATATTTTGTAATAACTATAAATGGAGTATAACCTTTAAAAATTGTAATTATACTGTACACCTGTAACATATAATATTGTACACCAGTCGTGCTTCAATTTACAAAAGATGGTACATGCTCATTGAAAGATCTTAAAAAAACAAAATTCTACAATCCCAATACTGAGGCTTAACTGTATTCAACTTGAAAAAAGTATTTCTGAATGCCATTCTTGGTCTATAAACACAGGTCGTTTTCTTTTTTCTTTTAAAAACAAAATTAGTAATCTCTTTTTGACACTCAGCCTTGTATCTTGGACATCTCTCCCTGTTAAGGAATATCCTTTTAAAGGCTTCAGAAATATTTCACTGTATGGATATACCCAAATATATTTAAACAATCCATCCTTCCCTTAAAAAATAAGTATAAACACATGCTTCTATAATTTCTTCTTCTATAATCTTTGAGTTGAAAGTCATTTTAATATCACTCTTTCCTCTCTGAAGTTCATTTTATTTTGTGTCTATAAAATGTAGAACTTGAACTAGAACTTTAAGACATCTTCAATTCAACAGTCTACAATTTCTAATTCTGCTCAGTGAATTTTTAGAACTGCTTGCCAACCATCTTCCACACCGCAGGCCCGTCTCCTGATCACCCAGGCCTTGCTTCCTTTTGCTGCCTGCGTGACGGAGGTGAAACTCTGCCCCTGACCAGTGCCCCTGGAGCAGGAGGCACAGCACTGAGTTTAGGTGGCCGTGACCGTGGGCAGAGAGTGGTGCAGGACTGTGCTGCCCCGGCAGTAGTTCTGAGCCCACGGTCGCTGCTGGCGTCTGCCGTTCGAGGGTGACGTGGCACTGGAGAGAGCGTGGCCCAGGGCTCTGAGAGCACAGGGGAACTGTTGCCAACCGCTGGGGCGACAATCCCCGAGTCCCTCTAGGATCGAGCTTTTCTCCTCTCTTGGCTGGAAAGGGGTCGCCTACCCTCTGGCCATAGCTTTTTGGAATTGATTCAGTCATTTTGCTTTTCTGTCTTAGAAATGATATGACCAAGTGGTACTGAAACTGGATCTTGGAGCTGGTGGTTCTGAAACTTAGCTGTGTGTTAGAATCACCTGCATACGTTTCTAAAAGCACATACCTGTGCATGCTGGAGAGCTTGAGCCACTAGGTCTGAAGGACCTGGTGTATATAGTTTTTACATATTTATACACTATCTTTTATATATTTATCACTATAAAAATATAGTGTATATATTTTTTAACCGTTCCTGAGGTGAATGTGGATCATCATCTAAGTCTGAGAACTGGTGGACTAGGGCACCAACTTGGAACACCAACTTGAACATCCCGTTCACTTCTAATGGTCCTCCACCTCAAGGAAGCAGGATGCATGGCCCTTCAGGAATCTGGATGTTGAGACCATGACCTTTCCCCCTGTTAGTCTGCTCTGTGCCCAAGTTGACCTCTCCAAGCCTTGATTTTCTCCAATAGAGGACTCTTGTCCCTTCCAAAAGTCAGATTATGAACTTTTCTGTATCTGTATGAATGAAACAAACATTTACTAACTGCCCACTTAGTACCAGACACTTTGCTAAGTACTGTGCAACAGGGTGGTGAGTAGTTCTCCCAACTAGGAAAACAACTTGGGATAGAGAGACAGACACAGGCTTTGTGGGAGTACACTTCTGGCTCCCCTGCCGATGGGGTTTTCCTTCCCTAAGCCGCAGTTTCTTTCTCTCAAAAATGAGAATAACATTACCTGTTACATAGGCTATTCTGAAGGCTAAATTAAATAATTATTAAGTTCCTGTCCTTCCCATTCCTTATCTTTGCCTCTTTAGCTGAAGACCAAAAACTACAAAGGCCTAAGGATAGAGTTGCATCTTAGGATTCCTGAATCCTGTATGTTGCCTGAAAGTTTGATGTATCTTCATTCTGATACAAGTTAAAATACTGTTTAGCAAATGTAAATAAAAGGCAGCAGAGTGGTCAAAGATGCAAAGGACCCAATTCCAAAGGCTTCTCCATGTCCGCCAGCGATCCTCAGATAATAGCAGAGGATCCAAGTGTGTGTCCTCAGTCACGCCCAACTCTTTGCAGTCCTGGACTGTAGCCCGCTGAGCTGCCCTGTCCGTGAACTTTTCCAGGTAAGAGTACTGCAATGGGTTGCCATGTCCTACTGCAGGGAATCTTCCTCCCCCAGGGATCCAACTTGCATCTCTTGCATCTCCTGTATTGGCAGGCGGATTCTTTACCACTGTACCTGGGAAGCCCAAGAGTCCAAGAGCTCAACTCAGTTCTGACACTGTCTACCCAGAGACAGAATCAAATTACAAGGCTAAAAGGCTCAGTCCAAACAGACCTCCTCACACCTGAAGCACCTGTAACAAGCCCCGGTTGTTAGTTTGTGCTTCTGACCAACTGGCTGTCAACTAGAGGTTCCCACATCCCCTCCTTAGGTTTAATTAGAATGAAGCACAGAACTCACTAGATGACCAATGTATTATAAAAGGATTAAAGGAAACGAATCAATCACCAGATGAAGAGATACATAGGTACTGTTTATTTTTTGGTTTCTGAATCTGTGGAACTAACATTTTAAAAATAATTGTAGTCTTTCCAAGGCAATAGAAGCAAAAATAAACAAGTGGGACTAATCAAACTTATAAGCTTTTTCACAGCAAAGGAAAACATAACCAAAATGAAAAGATAGCCTACAGAATAGGAGAAAATATTTGTAAACAATATGACTGATAAGGAATTAATTTCCAAAATACACAAACAGCCCATAAAACTCAGTAATAAAAAAAACTAAATAACCCAATCAAAAAATCGGCAGAAGACCTAAACAGACATTTCTCCAAAGAAGACATACAGATGGCCAATAGGCACATGAAAAGATGCTCAGCATGCTAATATTAGAGAAATGCAAATCAAAACTACAATGAGGTACCAGCTCACTCTGGTCAGAATGGCCATTATTAAAAAGTCTAGAGGGCTTCCCTGGCAGTCCAGTAGTTAAGAATCTGCTTGCAATGCAAGGGACACTGGTTTGATTCCTGGTCCGGGAAGATCGAACGTGCCACAGAGCAACAAAGCCCATGTGCCATAACTACTGAGCCTGTGCTCTAGAGCCCGTGAGCTGCGGCTGCTGAGCCCACGCACTGCAACTGCTGAGGCCTAGAGCCTGCTCTGCAACAAGAGAAACCGCTGCAATGAGAAGCCCGTGCACCACAATGAAGAGTAGAGCCTGCCGGTTGCAGCTAGAGAAAGCCCGGGTGAAGCAAGGGAGACCCACCACAGCCTAACTAAGCAAATCAGCATACGAATCTGATAAAAGACAGTCCTACAGTGTCGGTGGGAATGGAAGTTGGTGCAGCCACAGTCTAAAACAGTGTGGAGATCCTTCAAAAACTAAAAATGGAGTTGCCGTGTGATCCAGTAATCCCACTTTTAGGCATTTATCTAGATAAAACTCTAACTGGAAAAGATATACGTGTCCAGTATTTATAGCAGCATTATTTACAATAGCCAAGGCATGGAAGCAGCCTAAATGTCCATCAACAGATGAATGGATAAAGAAGATGTGACCCATATATGCAATAGAATATTGCTCAGCCATAAAATAAAAGAATGAAACGATGCCTTTTGCAGCAACATAGATGGACTTAGAGATGATCATACTAAGTGAAGTCAGACAGAGAAAGACAAATACCATACGGTAACACTCTATGTGGAGTTTAAAATATAACACGAATGAACTTAGACTCACAGAGAACAGACTTGTGGTTGCCAAGGGTGGGGTAATCAGATTAAATTAGGAATTTGGGATTAGCAAATGCGAACTGTTATACATGAAATAGATAAACAGCAAGGTCCTACTGTATTACACAAAGGACTATATTCAATATCTTATAATAAACTACCTATATAATGGGGCTTCCCTCATAGCTCAGTTGGTAAAGAATCCACCTGCAATGCAGGAGACCCAGATTCAATTCCTGGGTCGGGAAGATCTCCTGGAGGAGGGATACACTACCCACTCCAGTATTCTTGGGCTTCCCTTGTGGCTCAGCTGGTAAAGAATCTGCCCACAATGAGGGAGACCTGGGTTCAGTCCCTTGGTTGGGAAGATCCTCTGGAGAAGGGAAAGGCTACCCACTGCAGTATTCTGGCCTGGAATATTCTGTGGATTGTATAGTCCATGGGGTTGCAAAGAGTCGGACATGACTGTCAATCTGTCAATATAATATCTATCATATCTATCAATGTAATAGAAAAATACACACACACACACATAAATAACTGAGTCACTTTACTGTACACCAGAAAGTAACACAACATTGTAAATCAACTATACTTCAGTAAAAAAAGTAATAATGACATAGAATGGAACTAAAAATATCAGTGGTTTCGTAAATGTTTGTTGGCCCTTTGTCCAGGGTAAGATGTATAAGAAACAAATTTTTATCATACTTTGTAATTGTTAAAAATTAACTTAAATGTAAATAGATAAACCATGCAAGCTTGTGCTACATCGCTTCGGTCCTATCTGACTCTTGCAACCCTATGGACTATAGCCTGTCAGGGTCCTCTGTCTATGGGATCCTCCAGGCAAGAATACTGGAGTGGCTTGCCATGCCTTCCCCCAGGGGATCTTCCCCAGATAAACTATATTCTATACCAAATAAAGCATCAGATCAGATCAGATCAGATCAGTCGCTCAGTTGTGTCCGGCTCTTTGCAACCCCATGAATCGCAGCACACCAGGCCTCCTTGTCCATCACCAACTCCTGGAGTTCACTCAGACTCACGTCCATCGAGTCAGTGATGCCATCCAGCCATCTCATCCTCTGTCGTCCCCTTCTCCTCCTGCCCCCAATCCCTCCCAGCATCAGAGTCTTTTCCAGTGAGTCAACTCTTCACATGAGGTGGCCAAAGTACTGGAGTTTCAGCTTTAGTATCATTCCTTCCAAAGAAATCCCAGGGCTGATCTCCTTCAGAATGGACTGGTTGGATCTCCTTGCAGTCCAAGGGACTCTCAAGAGTCTTCTCCAACATCACAGTTCAAAAGCATCAATTCTTCGGCGCTCAGCCTTCTTCACAGTCCAACTCTCACATCCATACATGACCACAGGAAAAACCATAGCCTTGCCTAGACGGACCTTTGTTGGCAAAGTAATGTCTCTGCTTTTGAATATGCTGTCTAGGTTGCTCATAACTTTCCTTCCAAGGAGTAAGCGTCTTTTAATTTCATGGTTGCAGTCACCATCTGCAGTGATTTTGGAGCCCAGAAAAATAAAGTCTGGCACTGTTTCCACTGTTTCCCCATCTATTTCCCATGAAGTGGTGGGACCGGATGCCATGATCTTCGTTTTCTAAATGTTGAGCTTTAAAGCATAGCAGGAATAAAAAACCTCCCATGTAACGGATGTACATTTGTTAGCTCTTTGGTTCATGTGCTTGCCTACTTTTTCCTTTGACTTCCTATTACATCAGCTAGTTTCTGAGGAAAGCTAAAACACAGACACAGTCTACATGTGACAAGCCATTATTTTATAATTAGCTCTCTTCAATTTATTTTGTGGTTCTGTATTTACTCTTGATGTTCAAAACACATTCACTTCATCACCCTCTCCTCGCCTTTTCCTCATGTCATTAACAGTCATTGCAGTCAGCTATAATTTCCCCCACTTGGTCATTTTCTTAAAACACACATGTAGGCAGGCACACATACACCCATGGCTGCTTCTGATTAATTCAGAGGGTTTCTTAGGGGATGATTCAGCATGATTCATCAGACTGTTTCTTTGGCGAACCCCTGTTACCAAGTAGCCAATGTATTTTCAGTAGTTAACCCATTGCATAGGCTAAACAAGACTCATATTTCTTCTAGTTTACTGATGCAGTACAGCTCAGTTATAAGTATCCAGACATGTCAGGATAGGATAAAAAATTATGGAATCAGGTCTTAGAATGAAGGGATTTTTAGGACTAGAAGAAATTCCTCTGATTCAGAAGTAAAAGAAGGTTATTCTAAATTTAGTTCTATTTATTTACAGAATGAATTTTGTTTAAGAAGTAGTTGATTCTGAGAAGGTCCTAGTGTTAACTGATAAGGGGAGGAAAGTTCACCGCCTGGGGATCACGTGACGACAGTCAGAACTAATGTTAGTTTTCACCTGTTTGTTACGAAGTATGTTATGAACTCTGGAAAGCGTTCTGGAACTGTGTTTCCCAAGATATTGTTTATCGAAATGCCTACTCACTCATGATGTACTTCAGTTAAAGTGCATAAGAACTGAAGTACATGAGTGAATTCTTAATATGTCCCTAGCGGCAGGACCCCACTTGAAAATGGGGATCACTCTAGTTTCCAGTCATTAGTGCTATTTCCTGGAGCTGTGGTGGAGGCTCAGGCAAGGTGGAGACTCGTGGACAACTGGTGCTGGTGTCTCTGGTGACCAGAGGACTGGTAACAAGTGGTTATAAAGCTTGTCTTGATATTTCTGCTTTGCTGTCTGTTTTCGTGTTGAATTCACGCATCTAGTGTCATGGTACATATATTGCCTGAGTTTTTCAGTTGGTATTGGAGGGCAGCGTGAAAGTATAATGATGAAAATTGTCTCATTGAGATCTTACTACATAATACACTTGCTTTTGTATTGCCTTTCAGAATTAAAGCCATAGAAAGCCCCAACAAAGAAGATGATACCCAGTGGCTGACCTACTGGGTAGTATATGGTGTGTTCAGCATTGTCGAATTCTTCTCTGACCTCTTCCTGTCCTGGTTCCCCTTCTACTACATGCTGAAGGTACGTTGGCTTTTCCTGCACTGCCGTGTTTTCTTTCATCTGTTTTAGTTTTGCTCCCTACCACTAGAATAAACTCAATCTCAGGACCTATATACAATGAATAGGAACAGATGTTTGAATGTTAGACATCTCTGGCTCTGCCTCAGATTATGTGAACAGGAAGAAAGAACTCAATATAGCTAACTATTTTGTGTATGACCTTGGAAATAGCCAAAGCAATTATGTCTGTAACATGTGTTTGATAATAGTGAAAGATGGAAATACTGTGAACTAGCACAAGCGTTGCTCTTTGCCAAAATCCTATCTTCATGCGCTGTTGTCTGTGTTTGATGCATGAACATTGCAAATTTTATCAATCCTTCAATTATTCACAGTTGTGTGCTGGAGTCTTTATATCTGGACAGAAAATACTCATTTCTTATATAGGTTTGGAAAAAGAAGATGTGAAATCAGCTGAGGAAGTCATTTTAATAACTCTGGCAGGTCCATTAGTCTGGCATCAGCCCCGCCACACCTTGTGTTTGGCAGAGGACTCACTTTCGTTACAACTATGTGAGGAAAGGCAGTAGGAAGTTGAACTTTTTCCTAATGGGCCTGTGTCAACTCTGGACTTGCATCAGAGGCAAATGACAATGAAGAAGTTCATACCTTTTAATAGAGTGGTTGCTTCTTTCTCTCTAAATGGTGAGTCCTCGAATGTCTTCTGTGGAAGAGGCCCTGCTTCCCATGAACGTCATAGGATGCAAAGTGCCTCGGGCTCACTGAGCCAGGCTGCCAAGCTGCAGGGGGTTTAAGTCCAGCTCTTACGAATTATGGGTTCTCTTCTTTCCCTTCATACTCTTTAAGTATTTGTTTTAGTAAGAGTTACAAGTGAAAAAGTTTAAAGACTCAAGTAAGAATACACGTGAAGTTACACAAGAAGTAGTTTGAGTTACATATGAAATAGTTTAAAGACTCAAGTAATTCTCTAAGAATTTTGAAGATCTGCATTCCTGCCCCCTGTATTGCCTCTCTTAAAAGTTATTTTAGTTTCCCTCAAATCTAATTGTTTCCTTTGTATATTTAGACCTGTTTTGAGTGTCCTTGTTATTTTAACTTGTCCTAAATGTCTACACTTTTGTTTACTTTCTTTTTAGATTTTTTTTTCCTTCCTACAATTTTTTCTTTTATATATATTTAATTAATTTATTAATTAAATTAATTAATTTATTTTTTATTGAAAGATAATTGCTTTACAGAATATTGCTGTTTTCTGTCAAACCTCAAAATTAATCAGACCTAGGTATACATATATCCCCTCCCTTTTGCGACTCCCACCCCTCTAGGTTGATACAGAGCCCCTGTTTGAGTTTCTTGAGCCATACAGCAAATCCCCGTTGGCAGTCTATTTTACACATGGTAATGTAAGTTTCCATGTTACTCTTTCCATACATCTCACCCTCTCCTCCCCTCTCCCCATGTCCATAAGTCTATTCTCCATGTCTGTTTCTCCGTTGTTGCCCTGTAAATAAAATCTTCAGTACCATTTTTCTAGATTCTGTATATATGTATTCAGTTAAGATCAGTTCAGTTGTTCAGTCGTGTCCGACATTTGCGACCCCATGAATGCAGCACATCAGGTCTCCCTGTCTGTCACCAATTCCCGGAGTTTACCCAGACTCATGTCCATTGAGTCGGTGATGCCATCCAACCATCTCATCATCTGTCATCCCCTTCTCCTCCTGCCCTCAATCTTTCTCAGCATCAGGGTCTTTTCAAATGAGTCAGCTCTTCATATCAGTTGGCTAAAGGATTGGAGTTTCAGCTTCAACATCAGTCTTTCCAGTGAATATTCAGGACTGATCTTCTTTAGGATGGATGGTTGGATCTCCTTGCAACCCCTCAAGGGACTCTGAAGAGTCTTCTCCAACACCACAGTTCAAAAGCATCAATTCTTTGGCGTTAAGCCTTCTTTATAGTCCAACTCTCACATATACATGACCACTATACATACCATAAACCATAGCCTTGACTAGATGGACCTTTGGTGACAAAGTAATGTCTCTGCTTTTGAATATGCTGTCTAGGTTGGTCATGATTTCCCTGGTGGCTCAGATGGTAAAGTGTGTGCCTACAATGCAGAAGACCCGGGTTTAATCCCTGGGTCGGGAAAATCCTCTGGAGAAGGAAATGGCAACCCACTCCAGTACTCTTGCCTGGAAAATCCCATGGATGGAGGAGGTTGGTCATAGCTTTTCTTCCAAGGAGTAAGTGTCTTTTAATTTCATGGCTGCAATCACCATCTGCAATGATTTTGGAGCCCCCCAAAATAAAGTCTGCCACTGTTTCCACTGTTTCCCCATCTATTTCCCATGAAATATTGGGACCAGATGCCATGATCTTCGTTTTCTGAATATTAAGCTTTAAGCCAACCTTTTCACTTTCCTCTTTCACTTTCATCAAGGAGCTCTTTAGTTCTTCACTTTCTGCCATAAAGGTGGTGTCATCTGCATATCTGAGGCTATTGATATTTCTCCCAGCAATCTTGATTCCAGCTTGTGCTTCATCCAGCCCAGCGTTTCTCATGATGTACTCTGCATTTAAGTTAAATAAGCAGGGTGACAATATACAGCCTTGACATACTCCTTTTCCTATTTGGAACCAGTCTGTTGTTCCATGTCCAGTTCTAACTGTTGCTTCCTGACCTGCATACAGATTTCTGAAGAGGCAGGTCAGGTGGTCTGGTATTCCCATCTCTTTCAGAGTTTTCCACAGTTTATTGTGATCCACACAGTCACAGGCTTTGACATAGTCAATGAAGTAGAAGTAGATGGTTTTCTGGAGCTCTCTTGCTTTTTCAATGATCCAGCAGATGTTGGCAATTTGATCTCTGGTTCCTCTGCCTTTCCTAAAACCAGCTTGAACATTTGGAAGTTCACAGTTCACGTGTTGCTGAAGGCTGGCTTGGAGAATTTTGAGCATTACTTTATTAATGTGTGAGATGAGTGCAATTGTGTGGTAGTTCGAGCATTCTTTGGCATCACCTTTCTTAGGGATTGGAATGAAAACGGACCTTTTGCAGTCCTGCAGCCACTGCTGAGTTTTCTAAATTTGCTGGCATATTGAGTGCAGCATTTTCACAGCATCATCTTTTAGGATTTGAAATAATTTAACTGGAATTCCATCACCTCCACTAGCTTTGTTTGTAGTGATGCTTCCTAAAGCCCACTTGACTTATTCCAGGATGTCTGGCTCTAGGTGAGTGATCACACCGTGATTATCTGGGTCATGAAGATCTTTTTTGTACAGTTCTTCTGTGTATTCTTGCTACCTCTTCTTAATGTCTTCTGCTTCTGTTAGGTCCATACCATATCTGTCCTTTATTGAGCCCATCTTTGCTTGAAATGTTCCCTTAGTATCTCTAATTTTCTTGAAGAGATCTCTAGTCTTTCCCTTTCTATTGTTTTCTTCTGTTTCTTTGCACTGATTGCTGAGGAAGACTGTCTTATCTCTCCTTGCTATTCTTTGGAACTCTGTATTCACATGAGTGTATCTTTCCTTTTCTCCTTTGCTTTTTGCTTCTCTTCTTTTCACAGCTGTTTGTAAGGCCTCCTCAGACAGCCATTTTGCTTTTTTGCATTTCTTTTTCTTGGGGATGGTCTTTCTCCCTGTCTCCTGTACAATGTCACAAATCTCCATCCATAGTTCATCAGGCACTCTATCAGATCTAGTCCCTTAAATCTATTTCTCACTTCCACTGTATAATCATAAGGGATTTGATTTAGGTCATACAAAGGCTTTGACTGTGTGGATCACAATAAACTGTGGAATTCTGAAAGAGATGGGAATACCAGACCACCTGACCTGCCTCTTGACAAACCTATATGCAGGTCAGGAAGCAACAGTTAGAACTAGACATGGAACAACAGACTGGTTCCAAATAGAAAAAAGGAGTACGTCAAGGCTGTATATTGTCACCCTGCTTATTTAACTTATATGCAGAGTACATCATGGGAAACGCTGGGCTGGAAGAAGCACAAGCTGGAATCAAGATTGCCGGGAGAAATATCAGTAACCTCAGATATACAGATGACACCACCCTCATGGCAGAAAGTGAAGAGGAACTAACAAGTGTCTTGATGAAAGTGAAAGAGGAGAGTGAAAAAGTTGGCTTAAAGCTCAACATTCAGAAAACTAAGATCATGGCATCTGGTCCCATCACTTTATGGGAAATAGATGGGGAAACAGTGGAAACAGTGTCAGGCTTTATTTTGGGGGGCTCCAAAATCACTGCAGATGGTGATTGCAGCCAAGAAATTAAAAGACACTTAGTCCTTGCAAGGAAAGTTATGACCAACCTAGATAGCATATTGAAAAGCAGAGACATTACCCTGCCAACAAAGGTCTGTCTAGTCAAGGCTATGGTTTTTCCAGTGGTCACGTATGGATGTGAGAGTTGGACTGTGAAGAAAGCTGAGCGCCAAAGAATTGATGCTTTTGAACTGTGGTGTTGGAGAAGACTCTTGAGAGTCCCTTGGACTGCAAGGAGATCTAACCAGTCCATTCTAACGAGATCAGTCCTGGGTGTTCATTGGAAGGACTGATGCTAAAGCTGAAACTCCAATACTTTGGCCACCTCATGCGAAGAGTTGACTCATTGGAAAAGACTCTGATGCTGGGAGGGATTGGGGGCAGGAGGAGAAGGGGACGACAGAGGATGAGATGGCTGGATGGCATCACCAACTCGATGGACATGAGTCTGAGTGAACTCCTGGAGTTGGTGATGGACAGGGAGGCCTGGCGTGCTGCAATTCATGGGGTTGTAAAGAGTCAGACATGACTAAGCAACTGAACTGACTGAATGGTAGTGGTTTTCCCCACTTTCTTCAATTTAAGTCTGAATTTGACAATAAGGAATTCATGATCTGAGGCACAGTCAGCTCCCAGTCTTGTTTTTGGTGACTGTATAGAGCTTCTCCATCTTTGGATGCAAAGAATATAATCAGCCTGATTTTGGTGTTGGCCATCTGGTTATGTCCATGATAGAGTCTTCTCTTGTGTTGTTGGAAGAGAGTGTGTGCTATGACTAGTGAGTTCTCTTGGCAAAACTTTATTAGCCTTTGCCCTGCTTCATTCTGTACTCCAAGGCCAAATTTACCTGTTACTCCAGGTGTTTCTTGACCTCCTACTTTTGCATTCCAGTCCCCTAAAATGAAATGGACATCTTTTTTGAGGTGTTAGTTCTAAAAGTTCTTGTAGGTCTTCATAGACGCTTTCAACTTCAGCTTCCTTGTCGTTACTGGTTGGGGAATAGACTTGGATTACCATGATATTGAATGGTTTGCCTTGGAAATGAACAGAGATCATTTTGTCATTTTTGAGATTGCATCCAAGTATTGCATTTTGGACTCTTTTGTTGACTATTATGGCTACTCCCATTTCTTCTAAGGGATTCTTGCCCACAGTAGTAGATATAATGGTCATCTGAGTTAAATTCACCCGTCCCAGTCCATTTGAGTTCACTGATTCTTAGAATGTCGATGTTCACTCTTGCCATCTCCTGTTTGACCGCTTCCCATTTGCCTTGATTCATGGACCTAACATTCCAGATTCCCATGCAATATATGTGTTAGAATATGGTATTTATCCTTCTCGTTCTGACTTACTTCACTCTGTATAATAGGTTCTAGGTTCATTCCCCTCATTAGGACTGACTCCAATGCATTCCTTTGTATGGCTGAGTAATATTCTATTGTGTTTATATACCACAACTTCTTTATCCATTCATCTGTCGAATGACATCTAGGTTTCTTCCATGTTCTATCTTCTGTAAACAGTGCTGCAGTAAGCAATGGGATACATGTGTCTTTTTCAGTTTTGGTTTTCTCAGGGTATATGTGTAGGAGTGGAGTTGCTGGGTCATAAGGAATCTCCATACCGTCTTCCATAGTGGCTGTATCAGTTTACATTCCCACCAACTGTGCAAGAGCGTTCCCTTTTCTCCACACCCTCTCCAGCATTTATTGTTTGTAGACTTTTTGATGAGGGCCATTCTTGCTGGTGTGAGGTGATATCTCATTGTAGTTTTGATTTACATTTCTCTAATAATGAGTGATGTTGAGCATCTTTTCATGTGTTTGCTAGCCATCTGTATGTCTTCTTTGGAGAAATGTCTTTTTAGGTCTTTTTTCCACTTTCTGATTGGGTTGTTTGTTTTTCTGGCATTGAGTTGTATGAGTTGCTTGTATATCTTGGAAATTAATCCTTTGTCAGTTGTTTCATTTGCTATTATTTTCTCCCATTCTGAGGGTTGTCTTTTCACCTTGCTTATAGTTTCCTTTGCTGTGCAAAAGCTTTTAAGTTTAATCAGGTTCTACTTGTTTACTTTTGGTTTTACTTACATTACTCTAGGTGGTGGGTCATCCAATTGGGGAATAAAGCAATAATAAAACTAACAAATATTTTGAGAGGAAAGGAGATTAAGAAAAGAAAGAATAGATATGGCAAGTTAAATAGAAGTAGATAAAGAAGATTTACATATGTTAAAGATTAACAGCAAGGGGGAAAGAACAGTAGGAAAAGCAAACAAAGGAATAAATATAGAAAAAATAACAATAGGTTTAAAAAATTAAAATTAAAAAGAAAAGAAATAAAAGAGGAAAACTCCACAGAACTGTAAAAGGCCAACATAGAGGCAGCAGTTTATGACAACAATAAAAATGTGACTGAGGAAATAAAAAAAGCCTCAAAAGCTTAATTGGATTTCTCAGTGTCAATAAAATCGAGAACTACAACAGAGGAGGAAAAAAAGGAAAAAAGAAAAAAAATCCAAGTGAATGTACAGAACAAGTCAAAAACTGAAAATAATAAAGGTTTATCTTGAGTCACTGCTGTCAGAGTCCTTTCTCTCACTGGGAATCCCAGTCCACCTTGCCTCCCTAGGATGCCCTCCTGTGCTGATCATGGACCTGCTGTGGGGCAGCTCAGATTCTCATCTGGTCCTACTCCTGTGTGTTCTTGCCTCCAGTGTCCACAGCTATCAGAGCTAGTGCATTTTCTTCTATGGGAGCTCTCAGTGGCCTTTTATATATTCCATAGACACAGAGTCTGCCTAGTTGATTGTGTGGATGTAATCTGCAGCTTGTACAGCTGGTGGGAAGGTTTTGGGTCTTCTTCCTAGCCACACTGCCCCTGGGTTTCACCTGTGGTGTTATTTCTACCTCTGCATGGGGTTTAGGTCCTGAGGCTGCCCTGGAGGACTTGGGTTTGCCCCTGTGAGGGCCAGGTGCGGAGGTGGTGCAGCTGCACTGGTCGCAGGGGTTCTGGTTGCAGGGGGGTTGGCAGCTAGGGCAGCAGGAAATATAGCGCTCTAGAAGGGTATGGCACCCAGTATTGGCCAATACGCTCCAGTATTCCTGCCTGGAGAACCCCCTCTCTGACAGAGGAGCCTGGCAGGCCGCAGTCTACAAGGTCGCAAAGAGTCGAACAGGACCCTGCGCACATGAACACATGACATTTTTTTTGCCTGTGGCAGCTCTGCCCCAGTGAGGGTTGAGCGTGAAGGTGGTGCAGCTGCTTGTCTTGGGAGGACCCTGGTGGCGCCAAGTGTGCAGGGACACGGACTGCCTCTGCGGCAGGAGTTATGGCCCAATCAGAGGCTTTTTTCCAGCCTCTCGTAGCTGGTGCTCAGGGGGCCTCTTTGGCCAGTCTTTCTTCGTATCTCCACCCGTTCAGGCACTTAGAGGGATCCCTTGCCTGGGGTCCTTCTCTGTTGTTCGGGCTTCAGGCACTTAGAAGGCCACCCTGGGTGGGGTCCTGCTCTGTAGTTTGGTACATCAGTCACTGAAGGGGGCACCCTGGGTGGGGTCCTGCTCGGTGAAAGTGAAGTCGCTCGGTCGTGTCCGACTCTTTGTGACCCTGTGGACTGTAGCCTACCAGGCTTCTCCATCCATGGGGATTCTCCAGGCAAGAATACTGGAGTCGGTTACCATTTCCTTCTCCAGGGGATCTTCCTGACCCAGGGATCGAACCCGGATCGAACCTTCCAGTAGATCTCCATTCCTGCCTGGCATATGTATGGTTGCGGCAAGGACTGTCTGATTCTCATTCCATTTAGGCTGCCACAGATCAGCTGTTTCACTCTCAGCCTTAAATGCTTTTCCTCTGACTCAGACAGTTGCCCCGCTGTGGGGATCGGACCCCCGCTTCAGTCCCCCACCCGCCCAGGGCAGGTCCAGCCCTGCTAACACTCCTGTTTTTCCCCCGAGTTCCTTTGTCCTACCGAGTTTTGCGTGGTTCTGTGTGTGCTTTTCCGCTGGTCAGGTCCTCCTGTCCGCTCTCCGCTGGTGTGCTGCATGCACTTCTGTGTCTGAAGGTGTATTCCTGGTGTATCCGTGGAGAAGAGATGGACTCCATGTCCACCTACTCCTCCGGCATCTTGTTCTCTCTCTCTTTTTAGATTTTTTATCTAAAAAACATAGATACAGGAAATTGGATACCAGAAACTCTCTCATTCTTTGATTTCCCTCGCTGTAACCACCACTACATTGATATTATCTTGATTTTTAATTCTGGGTAATTTGGATGTATTTTTTCTTTTCCTCTGGCCTTACCTATTTTTCAAATATATTTATTTGTGTTTTCCTGCTTTCTGGGAGTTTTTCTCAATATGATCTTCCAGTTTCAATTTTGTTCCATTTGATCTTTATGCTATACATTGTGTTTACTTCAACTATTTTATTTTTCATTCCTAGTAATTTGGCTTGGTTCTTTCCTGTGTTTTTTTGTTCTTTCATGTCACTGTATTTCTTTTAGTATAGTTAATTTAAAATTCTTGGTCAGTCACTTCTAAAATTTCTGCTGCTGATAGGTCTGTAGTTGACTGTGCTGTCTGTGTTTTGAACTGGTTGTACTCTCAAATACCTTGTTACTTTGGCCTGTAAGTTCATTCTTCTCGAGGCATATCAGCTGTTCCATCGGGTGCTGGAATGGAGGTGGCCACACCCAGATCCATGCTAGTTCTGGTAAACTCAGGATAGGGGGGCAGGTGGGGGGCTTGCCCACCCTAAACTAGGGTGGGGAGCCCCAGGCAGCAGAGGAGCCACAGTTAATCACCCTTCCCTCCCCAGAATAGCTCCTCGGGTGCAGGCATCAGCCTTTGCCTGCCCCAGCAGCACTCGAAGCAGGTGCTCCTGGGCGGCCACTCCCAGCTCTAGGGCTTGGAGCAGGGGCGTGAGGAGAAACCGCCCTGGCTACTCAGTCCGCGGCTGTTTTCCTCAATCCCTCCCAAGGCAGGACTTCTACGCCAAAACCTCTGCTTTAGAAAAAGTATAGGAGAATGTTTTCTAACTTGGAGGAATAGAAATTAGACAAACATTTCTATATAACTGTGGGCAAATAAACAAAGGAAAAATAATGGCAGGCAAGGAGGATGTATTTCCATTCCTACCAGATATGGAATTAATATCCAGAATATATAGAAAAACTTACAGGGAAGAAAAAGAGAAAAATTAAACAAGTCATATAGAGATATTTCACATAAGACAAAAAAATATGAGTAGTCAGCAATCTGGGAAGTGTGAGTTAAAATACTCAAATAGTGTAGCTTCCTCATTAAATTGGCAGTTATTTAAAATGTCTACCTAAAGAAATGTAGATACAGGAAATTAGATACCAGAAGCTCTCTCATTCTGGTAATTACAAAAAAACCCTGAAGGGTCCATCAACAGGTAAATGGTTAAATGAATTAATAGTATTGTACATCCATACTGTTAAAAGAAATACTTCATTTATTGAGATACAGAAGTTTTGCATAATTCATTATTTATAAAAATTATAGATTATATACAGTATGAAACCATTTATGGTTAAAAAAAAAAAGCTAGATAGTTAAAAATTTAAATGATGGAGAAGGAAATGGCAACCCACTCCAGTGTTCTTGCCTGGAGAATCCCAGGGATGGGGGAGCCTGGTGGGCTGCCGTCTCTGGGGTCACACAGAGTCGGACACGACTGAAGTGACTTAGCAGCAGCAGCGATAGGAAAGTAAGTGATATGAAACAGCATTTCTATCCTGTATGTTGACCTGGCTGTAGGTGTGTTCTGTTATTTGAGGAAAGATAAATCTTAGGAACCCTTACCTCAGGCTTTTTAAAACACAGGGTACCACTTAGCCACCAGGAAGCCCATTAAAAGACAGGGAGGTCCAGTAATCAGTCTTTTAGGAAATTGGTAATGATGTCACCTAAACTTGAAACATTAAAAAAAAAAAAGTGTTCTCAACTGTGTAAAATCTTTCTCCTCGTACCTTCTCAAATGTAATCCTAGGAATTTTGCCTGTAAACAAAGCATTTCTGGGCCAGAAATACTTTCTCTCTTTATAGCAAGGCTTCACATTATATTGAGTGCCACAGGTTCCATCATTTTTAAAGGACACAGACATAAATGATAAATAATGGATATAAAAATATTACAATCTACCACCTCAAAAAATATTGTTTATGGAGCTTGGAGATTCAAGTATTGATTGCAGTTTTATTTTGAAAAGAATGCTACAACTTAAGTGGTTTTTCTTCCTCATGTTTATATTAAAAGAAAAGCAAATAAACTCTATTTTAATTAAAAAATATAAATGAAAACATGAATATTCTTTTTAAAAAGCAATTCTTTGTTTATTTGGCTGCAGTGGGTCTTAGGTGCGACCCGTGGGATATAGTTCCCTAACCAGGGATTGAACCCAGGCTCCCTGCATTGGGCGCACAGAGTCTTAGCCACTAGACCACCAGGGAAGTCCCTGGATATTCTTTTAAGTTTGAATGATGTTACCACAGAATGCCTTGTAACACAGCTGAAAATTTTTCCTTTCAAAAGAAATGGGAAAAAAATTGGTCTATCGGAAGATTTAGATTTCATAGGCTGCTGGATTTTTCATGGTTTTGTTATCCAAAGATATTTAGCATTTATAATAATAGCTTTATAGTCTTTGATGTGGATGTCCATACTTTAAACTTCAAACACTTCTGAATCCTTTAAGACCCGTCTAATGGCAGTGATGTCACACTGCAGCCTCTAACAGCAAGCAGCCGGGCTTTTGCCGGGCCCACTGCTTGCCCCCAGCAGTCTGCTGCCAGTAGAACCACTACACCAGCACCTGACCTCAGACTTCTGAAATGTGAGTGGTCTGACGGCAGCCTGCTCGTGATCACCTCTGCTAATGGAGGCCCCTTGAGTCAGAAAGGCTCCAAAATACAAGATAATCAGCAAGTCATTTATATTTGAAGTACATTACAGAAATTGCTGTGCAGCAAGTTTTCCTCCCTAATAGTGAAATGAATGTGCATCCATTAGTAGTGAGTGCCCAGCTGTATGATGGCATTGCATCCAGAAAGAGGGAATTTATCCCGTATGTTCCAGATAGATAATATACTTGAGATGATTAAAAATTGATCACGCTGTCAATAAAAATGTTTTCTTTCTGTATTAGTGGTGTATTCTGGGTGGCTTCAGTGAAGGTCTCTGAATTGCAGAGAATTGTATGTGAGAGTATTCCATTTTAAGGACTCGTTGGGTCCTACCTGTGCTACTGCTACAATCACAAGGTAATTGTTTGGGAGGATGAAGAAAAGACCTGCAACTAAGGCCAGGTTTACTATTTTATCTTTTGCAGAGTTAATATTGTTGACCTGTTCCCCCCATTTTTCTAAAGTAGCCTCTTGGATTTAAGGAATGTAAGAGGATCCAATGATTAGGCGTCGAAGGTTGGTTGAGAAGATACTGTTCCATGTATTGAGCTAGAAAAAGTGGATCCTGCCTGTTTAGAGCTTTGATCTGAGCTCTGCCTTGGAACAGGAAGGTTTAAAAATAAATGCATTTATTTAAAAATAATTTCTCTGTTTGTGAAAGTAGTATATCTTCTTTCCTCGGCAGATATTTATTTAGAACCTCTGTGTGCCAGAATGTGTTTTAGGTCAGGGGGATTTTGGTGAATTAATCCTTGCTGTTATACTCTTTGCATCTGTGGTTGTGTGCATGTGTGCCTGTGTGTTGGGGCATGTTTTATGTAGAAAATAAAATAGTATTTTAAGACTCCCACTGTTATCATCTTAGGGTAGTGTTCCTATTTTTTAATGTGCAAATAAATTTCTTGATACAGTGTATACACACAGAGAATTGTGTATGTTGTTGCTTTACTATATATGGTTGAGACCATATATATCATATATGATTCTATATCTCACTTTTTTGATTAATACAATACTATGAGTATTTTCTCATGTTACTCACTATTCTTTGACCTAGATGTCTAATCCATTATAGATAAGAATTCATTCATTCCTCAGTTAATAGACATTTAGGACATTTATCTTGCTGTTATAACTAATGCTGCAATGAATACCTTTGCACCTCATCTTTATTCTCATTTAAATAAGTTTCTAGATTTTTCAAACAAGGTTGAATAAACTTTGGCAAGTTTAAGTCCTGATCCAGACTGTTACCTGTATGGTGGGACCCACTGATAGAGAGCATAACATTTTTCTTCTTAACTTTGTAGGAGGCAAAGAAGATAGAAAAGTCTTGCCCTTCACAAGTTTGCTTTTAGCTTTTATTTGTGCATGCTGAGCATTACTGTTTTTGTGGCTGTGTCGCAAAGGCTTCCCAAGACTTGTTTCTGATCAAGTGATTGCAGCACACCAGAAGCTAGTGTTGAAATGCATTTTTTTCAGACATTAACTCTCAGGTCTCACCAGGCTAGTGCCAAACTGTGCATATTAAATATATCCCTACCTTGGAAGCATTTCTACAGGGAAATTGAATAGTGGCAGCATTAGAATCACAGACACAACTCTCTGGCCTGTTGTAATTTAAGGATTTAGTATGTCAGTGCTGCTAGCGCTGAGAGTTAAATTGAAATAGCACAGACTCTTTATCTGCACTGCGGGTAAGAGTGGGCTTATGTTTGTTCTTGGGAACACCGTGAGCTGCCCTGATTAAAAGGTTGGTCAGATCTGTGTATTTCTGAGCTCTTGAGTAGGTAGGTACATAGGTTAAGAAAAGGGAGTTGTAAAAGCTGGCAGCTGAATATCACCCTTGAGAGTTGAACTGTAATTAACTTTATTTTTAATATGAGAAAGTTATTTCATTTGAGAACTGGAAAATGCTCAGGATGTAGGTAAAGAGCAGTAATGACTTTACAGTCTCAAGACAATACCTAGAGGGAACTGGGAGGAACTAAATGAACAGTCTGGAGTTTAGCATATAAACTTAATCCCATTGGAGAGGTGCAAAAGTGCAGGCTCTTGGCTCTGGTCCTGTTTGGTAGCCATGCTTAAGTCATCCAGAAAAGGTGAACAAGTCAGCTTTTCTGGGTTGCTTAGGGTTGTTAGATGTAAAGGCAGATAACATTTCAGAGATTTTCAACAACAGTAAGCACTGTAGGACTCGGCAATATTAGCTGTATCTTGTGTACTTTCTTCAGGTATATTTTTTAATTTCTGAGTTTCCTAAAAAATCCTGAAGAGAAAATTGACTCTTTGAGAGGTTGTTTGATTTACTTACAGTCATGAAATAGATACTAACTCTCCTCTGATTCTTTTTTTTTTTTTTTTTAATATTTGGAATACCCAGTTTAGTTGCTAATTCGTGTCTGACTCTCACAACCCCATGGACTGTAGCCAGCCAGGCTCCTCTGTCCAGTCGATTCTCTAGGCAAGAATACTGGAGTGGGCTGCCATTTCCTTCTCCCCAACTCTCCTGATTCTTAACCCAGTGAGTCCTTTCCACTTCACTTTGAGGCTTTGTCTACATCAGTAATATTCCTGACAATCAGATATTCTACATAGGAATACCAGCCAGGAGACTATTTTCTACAGTTTTAAATAGTAAAAATTAAAATGTATCACATGCCAATTTAAAACTTTATGCCAATTTCCTAAATATTAATTGTGTCTGACTCTTTGCGACCCCATGGACTGCAGCACGCCAGGCTTCCTTGTCCTCCACTATTTCCTGGAGCTTGCTCAAACTCAACCATCTCATCCTCTGTCGCCCCTTCTCCTCCTAAATAATAAATACAGCAAAATGCCTGGATATAAATAACAAGTATATTGGATGTTAGATGCTAAAAACTAAATCCAAATAGTTCTTCTCTTTGAATAGTTAATATAGTTGGTAGGAAACTTGCTTTGTATGCAGTAGTACATGGCACATTCCCTTGGCTGCCACACTGCATTCAATTCAAAATGTTCACATAGAATTCTGATGTTCTGTCAAGAATGTAACTTTCCTAAATCGCTCTATTGACTTTTAGGTGTGTGTGTGGCTGTATTAGCATTATCTTTATAAGCAACTGATGGAAAATATGAATGTTTGGGCATCAAAAAAGCATAGGCTCTAGGCGCCGGGCCTCGGTAGTTGCAGCTCGCGGGCCCTAGCGTGTGGGCTCAGTCGCTGTGGTGCGTGGGCTTAGCTACTCCACGGCAGGTGGAATTTTCCCAGACCAGGGATCGAACCAGTGGCCCCTGCAATGGCAGGAAGATTCTTATTCTCTGAAGCACCAGGGAAGTCCAAAATATATTTTTTAAATAAAACACTTTTACTTTATTCTTTCTTCATATTCCAGTTAGAAACCTTTTTTTCCCATAATTGTATGTGTAAGCGTCTCATGACTTTGAATTTCATTTCAGGCAGTGAAAGGAGAGGTAAGAACAAAATAATTGTTTAAAAAGGGTGTATGTTGGTCCTGAGATCTGATTTTACCTGACTTAAAACTCTAATAGGCAGCCTGCTTCTGTCTCATGGGTGTTGGTAGAAGACACCATATTCTTGGGACAGGGACAGAGCCCCTGCTAGGCTAGATGCTCCAGATGTTTCTTATTTTCTTACAAAACCTATATGAAATAGATTTAAAATTTTTTTCTATTTATACTTTTTTTTATAGAGTCAGAACAGACTTAAGCAAATAAGTAACTTGCATAAGTTTTGCCCAGCCAGTAAGTGGCAGAGCCAAGACTGGAACCAGCGTCTCTGAGCTCCGTTCTTTTACCTCTATGTTTTGTAGTATACAATTCTCTTAGGTCTCAGGTTTTTGGGTGAAGAGATCTGTATATATCTTTAGATTAAGATTTTAAATTTTGTGTATTTTCCTATGTATTCTTATTGATTTCTAGTTTTTTTAATATATCAGTTTCTGATGAAATATTAAAAAGCAATTGATCATGGATTTTGTCCATTGATCTATATAATTCTGACTTTCAAGTTTATACAGTTCAAAACTATTATGTATTTAGAAACTACATATAATTATAAATTACATAATTATAAAAACTAAAATTATATAAGTATCAAAACAAAAAGAAAGTGAAGTCGCTCATTCATGTCCTACTCTGCGACCCCATGGACTATAGCCTGTCAGACTCCTCCGTCCATGGCAATACTGGAGTGGGTTGCCATTTCTTCCTCTAGGGGATCTTCCTGACCCAAGAATCGAACCTGGGTCTCCTGTACTGCAGTTAGACTCTACCATTTAAGCCACCAGGGAAGACAAAAACAAAAGTATATATAATTTACATAGCTCAAAGATACATAGGTTCGGGCCAGTTATTCTTCCTAACAAGTTGTTTTCCTTCCTTATCATTTTGTTCACTTATTTTTCCTTGTGTTTATGTACTATTATTATATGAGCTACTTTGAGACTTGGTATCTGTCAGATACATCTTTTTTTTTCATCTTATTTTCAGTGTTCCTGATTGGTTTTGTCTTAGGTGTGTTTCTTGCAAGAACTATATAGCCATAGTTTGGGATTTTCTTTTTTTTTTAAATCCAGCCTCGTTCAGTTCAGTTCAGTTCAGTCGCTCAGTCGTGTCCGACTCTTTGCGACCCCATGAACTGCAGCACGCCAGGCCTCCCTGTCCATCACCAACTCCCGGAGTTCACTCAGACTCACGTCCATCAAGTCAGTGACGCCATCCAGCCATCTCATCCTCTGTCGTCCCCTTCTCCTCCTGCCCTCAATCCCTCCCCACATCAGAGTCTTTTCCAATGCCTGGTAACTCCTGTCTTTTAAAAACTGGCCCCCTATAATGTGTTTAGAACCTGCATTTCGTTCTGTATTTTGACTGTCACAGAAGGGCGCTCAGTAGCGGTGCTCTGTGTGCGTTTTAACTCAAGCTCTGTCGTTAGTAGTAGCCGCTTTGCAGGTTTGCATTTCTAGAGCTCTCGTGACTCACAACTAAAAAGTGGTCCAAGTTAGCAAGGAAGTTAAGCGCTGGACCTGGTGTGTTTTGCCTTTGTCAGTCTGTTTTTCCTTCTGTGCTTAGTTGCTCAGTCATATCCGACTCTTTGCGACCCCATGGACCGTAGCCCACCAGGCTTCTCTGTCCATGGGGATTCTCTAGGCAAGAACACTGCAGTGGGTTGCCATGCCCTCCTCCAGGGGATCTTTGCAACTCAGGGATTGAACCCAAGTCTCCTCCATTGCAGGTGGATTCTTTACCAGCTGAGCCAGCAGGGAAGCCCAAGAATACTGGAATGGGTAGCCTATCCCTTCTCCAGGGGAACTTCCCGACCCAGGAATCGAAGTGGGGTCTCCTGCCTTGCAGGCAGAGTCTTTGCCAGCTGAGCCACCAGGGACGCCCTGGCAGCCTTTCCTTACTAGGTCATTATTTGTCATGTTTTCTCCACCAAGAAAAGTGCGCCTAACATCCTGCAGAAACACCAGCGATGCTGGTGGAGCAAGCAGCAGAGGCGGCAGTGCGTGTGGTCCGTGTCACCCCCTCTGTAACCGTGCTGCTTGTCCTCCGTGCAGTGTGGCTTCCTGCTGTGGTGCATGGCTCCCAGCCCCGCCAACGGAGCAGACCTGCTCTACAAGCGCATCATCCGGCCTTTCTTCCTGAAGCACGAGTCCCAAGTAGACAATGTGGTGAACGACCTGAAGGACAAAGCCAAAGAGACTGCAGACACCATCTCCAAGGAAGGTATGGCTTGGGGGCAGCCTGGCTCAGTGTGCGAGGGGCCGGGGTCATACTGGCCCAGACAGCGGGCTTCCTCACTTCACGTCCTGTTGGCTTTCCTCAGCCACGTGCCAAGGCTGTTCTGGGATTTCTCCACCAAGGCTTTGCCTGTTGCCTTTACTGTTCCCAACATTCTTCTGCCATGCCACGAATAACACACCATTCACTCAGCACATTAGGAAAAGTGACTTTCCTGTGGTGGGTGGAGATTTTAGGGGTCATCTGTATTTATATACAAGTCCAGTCTCCCTAATTCATTGCAGGTTGAGCTGCTTGTTATGCTGCTGTTCAAATGGCTTTTGTGAGAAGTGCAAGAGAATGCCCCCTCTCTCGGCCTTTCTCATCCATTCATTCAACAAATACTTATTTATTGAGGTGACTTAATTATGTGCCAAGCATGTTCATAGCACTGGGTATGAGCCAGGGAACCAAACAGACCAGCAGACCATACTGCATGAACCCATGAAGCTTACAGTCTTGTTGAGAGAGAGAGAGAATACAATGAAAAAGCAAGTTACGTGGTGTAGTTAGCACATGATACAGAGAAAAATAAAATAGATCCAAAGATAGGGAGTGCGCAGGGGCTGAAGGGAAGGTGACAGTTTTAAAGAGTGATTTAGGAAATCCTCACAAAGGAGGCAATACTGCGTCACATTTGAAAGTGTTAAGGGAAGGAACCATGGGGAAGAAAGCCCCCATGGGAGAACTAGCATGTGCGAAAGCTGAGAGCAGGGAACGTATGACTGGAAGGGAGTGGCCCAGAGGGAGAGCTGAAGGAGACCAGGCTGCAGAGCAGCTAGAATGGAACATCCCGGTTACTGGAGAGGAGGACCCAAGTGCCCAGGATACTGGGAGAATACTGAAATCAGTGATAATTCAAGTAACAGCAGTGCTCAAAAGTGATTGTAAGTTTGGAGCTAAAATCTTAAAGAAATGAGGCAGCACAGCCCAAGGGTCAGAGAGAATTGGAAAAAAGATGGGCGGCTGGGAAAGGTCATCTGATGCCATGAGATTCTGAACACAGCCATGAAGATCAAAGACAATGCTTCCTGGACCTCCAGACCCAGAAGTACCAGGGTCATGGAAGGAAATGCATAGGACACTTGAGAAGGCAGTATCCTGGGGAGCAGGCAGGTCTCTGTAAGAGCAACAGGAAGCAGGATCCATTTGGAGAAACGGGTGAGGACAGAGGTCTTCCTGATGATGGGTCGGAAGTTCCAGAGGGCACAGTAAGGGTTTTAGCCAATGGACAGTGGGCATAGAACTAGGGAATTAAAATACAAAAAGGGTTCTACGCTCCTGAGAAAGTGGGAGACGAGAGGTGAGCTGGCCTCTGGGGAAGGAAGACCCCCAGATGGCCCGCTGCAGCCCTGATGCCCCAGCTGATGTGTGTTCTCCTCCTCCTCGCAGACTGTGTCCTCCCCAAGCCCTGCTCCCGCACGCAGCTCCAGTCTCCTTCAGTGCGTTCCTACGTTTCTTCACATCCTCCCACTCTAGGATCGCCAGTTCCTTTTGAAGAGGTTTCTTAACTGTTCTTCTCTGTTCTTAACCAAACCAGCAGCCTCTGGTGATGTCATTTCTGTCTAGTTCACCCACATTTCTCGGCCTTTGATTCTCTTAGATCTCAGTCCTCTAAAATCCTGTTTTACTTTGATAGGATACATTCATAAACTGAGGTTAAGAGTGAAAATAAGAGGGATTTTGAGGCTGACACATTACAGACTCTGAGTTTCTGGATTCTCCAGGAAGTACATTTTTGCAAAGAGCTAGTTGAGAGCCTGCAGTGTCTTTGTAAACTTTAGTCCACAATTTTAAGTGAATGAAGGGAGAGCCGCTGTCGGGCAGCTGGTGCATAAGGAGGGCAACCTTGCCTGGCACCCGCTCAGGGCTCTGAGAACAGCTGCAGTCTGGACTCTCAGGGGGCCTCAAGGCTCTCAGAACCCTCCCCGCGGCCCGCAGACACATCACACGAGTTCTTAGAGCACATTCCAAGCCAAGTGGTAATTAGGAAGGCCAGGGAGGACCTGGAATTTCTTGACTGTACACAGGACACTATACACTCAAGGAGCCTCTGCTTCTTGCGATACTCGGGGGGCCAGGACACAGTGGCACAGGCGACACGGTCACTCGAAGGGGCCGGGTCCTCAGTAACTTGGCTGCAGTGCTCAGGAGCTGCGTTTGAAGAGTTCTCAGGTCCATTTCCTGGAAACTCTGCTAGCCCTGCCCACAGACCTCCGTGTGTCCTCATCTGAGCGTGAGTCACCCACGGCGTCACCCACAATAGGAGCCACATCGGCACACAGCTGGGTTACACACAGCTCTGATACAGTTTTCTCTCCTTCTAACAGCCAGGAAAGCCGCCGTGAGTTTACTGGGCGAGGAGAAGAAGAGCACCTAGACCGCTGACTGGCCGGAGCCTCCCTGGCGCCTCTGCGCCTCCCACTGGAGCGCGATACCGTATTAGGGGCTGTGGTGTATGATCGTTTTAATAATGTTGCCTTGGAAACATTTTTGATATATTAAACAAAGGAATGTGTTGTAAGGTTTTTTGCTTACTTTTACTGTTTATATACTTAGGGAGCATTTACATTTAATGCAATGGGCAGTGTCCAGGTTTTCAGAAAATATATTATGCCTCTGGGTAGGAAAAGACCTATGTTACCATCCTGTAGGAAATATAAACTTAAAATTATATATCCCACAGGCTTTGTACTGCAGTGGGCTCTCTCTGCATGCATTTTCTCTGTACTTACCCTGTACTTACATTTTAGGATACTCTTTAAGAAAATGTTTCAATGTTTTTAATGTATCTGTGCATACACACATGTAGGGACATGTTACTGTCTATAGCCTGCATATTGCTTATGGGGAGCACCAGCCAGAGGCTGAAGGTTCCATTGTGTTGGTGTGATCTGCTGAATAATACTTCAGAAAATTAATACAAATGAGCAGTGTTTCAAAGGAACAGTTAAGTGATGAATGAGGCAGAAGGGAGGTTGGCATGGTGGTTTCCTAACATTGTAGCAGCTGAATACCAGAACAGCTTTGTGAAGCAGTCAGCTAAGTGATAAATGGGGAAATGTACACACATCACAGTTTCCAGTTCTGTAGAACTAGCAATATTGTCTTGTAGCTTTTAAAAAACTGGCTGATACACTTTGTTGTGGAAACCATCCCTGGTTTCACTTTCATAGCTGAGTAACATGTTGGTTTAGTCTTGTTTCTTTTCCAGTCTTTTGAAAAGCCTCTACTTTAAGGACCCTCCAGAGACTTGCCCACCTCTCATTACATGTACGTTCTTGTTTGTATCATTAGCACCTACATGCTCATGGTGACACCAGGCTCGAAGAGCAGTTCTCAGAGAAGTACGACATGCTGCACAGCCTAGCTGCTAGTGCTTAAGACAAACACCTTTCCCTTCTTTCCCTGGACTTGAGGGTCAAACAACAGAGGCTTCCCTAGGTTACAAGTCAGAATCATTTGCAGTCCATTTACATGCTTTCATCTATATGCTTTGTTTTGATGATAAACTATGAGGTTATATGCAGTTTAAGTACAAAACAAAAAGTTAATATTACTAGCTTGATTAGCCAAATGGCTTATAGGGACCTTGACAACTTGTCCATACTAAAGAATCTAAGCTTTGCACTGACCATACTGCTAGGATCCTTCTCAGACTAAACTGACTAAAACAAAAGCATTGCAAAACTAACAACCAGGCCTATAAAATATTTTAAGGCAAATAAAGATGATTAGTTCCCTTTTAGAAAACAATTAGGTAAAGTCATAATGATGTGTCACAATGCAATACAAAAGTATGTCAAAGGTATCAAAAATAAGGAACAATATCACCCCAATATAACAATATGGATCAGGGCCTTTTTGGGGAGAGAGGAATGTGACGATAATAAAGCATCTTATTAAGCTTATGTTAAAACATAAAATCTTTCAGAAAGCAAACAGCTACTTGTTATTGGAAGAAAATCAAGCCTTAAGTTAAAAAGTTTTAGAAGTACCTCTAGGAGTATTTAAATCCCTTTCCCTATAAATCAAGTATGCTTTCTTGGTGGTAAAAGAATGAAAATTAGCAACTTCTAGCATTCAGACTATATAATCAGACTGTTAGTATACAGAATATGTAACTTTTAGTGTAGAAAATATCAGGCAAGATGGTGAAGCATGAAAGTTACTATTGCTTATAACTACTTACAGGCTAATATCAATTTAGACAGAAATTTCTGAATGCAATTTTTTTTTTTTGTTACCATAGGTTTCTCTTGCAGTACATTCTGTAAGAAATTTTAGTTACTCTTTTTGGCAGTCAGCATGTACATATTAATGACAGGAGAAGCTATGAGTTGAGCAATTTTTGTCTCAGTTTAGATTTCCAAAAAAAACATACTGCTGTGGCTAGAGTATTTGAAAAACTAATTGAGCCTGTGTTCAGCTATAAGACAAGTATTTATTTGTACATGAATGGTATTTTGGGGATATGTGAAGGCAAAGAATTCCTACAACAAGACAGTTACTGCTACCCTGGGGAGTCTTCTACCCACAGCCTGAAGAATATGAGCATAACCTTCAAATAAGTTACCACCTGTCCTGAAGATGTGATATATTAAATGGAAATAGATGTAAATAAAATTTTGTTATCTCATTGAGCTTTTGTTATCTCATTGAGCTTTTATAGTCCATTTTCTTTTATGGGGCTTAAAATAAAATGTAAGAAGAATCTTAACACAGATAAATAACCCTTTAACACTGCTGTTCATGGACCGTGTTTCTCACCTGGCCTGTGATTTTCCCCGTGGTGGTGACTACCTGTCAGAGCAAAGACTTTCCCTAAAAACAAGCGAGGGGGTATATGTGTACATATGGCTGATTCATGTTGTTGTACAGCAGAAACTAACACAACATTGTAAAGTAATTATACTTCATAAAAAAATATAAAATATTTAAAAGCCAGGAAAAAAAAATACCAGTCAAAAAGAGTTTCTACTAATTAGCAATAAATGGAGAGGAAACCCAAACTCTTCTTGACCTTTGCATAACACAGGTTTGAAGTGCATGGGCTCACTTACAGATTTTTTCAATAAACACACACTGCAGTACTACACAATCTGCGGCTGATTGAATACCCGGGCGCTGCAAAGTTATCACCGAGCGGTTGCCTGAGAGGAGTCAGCTCTAATGCTGGCATAATGCATTACACACAGTCTCACACGGTTACTAGTTGGTGCTACTATTTCATGTAAGTGTATCTTAATATAGTAAACACACATATGCCTCCAAATCACTCTGTATTTTTAGACTAAGAAAAGAAGAACTGGGGATTTTATTCGAAACGCCTGCCTTTGGAGAGTGCACTTCGGTCAGCATCCGCTCCTGCGTCTGCCTTTGCATGTCTGTATGTCTAGAATCATGGTGTTTAATTAGAAAGTAAGAGATACAGTTCACATCCTTAACCAAATATTAGTTCTGTATGATACAGCAGGAGAAAGTACATATATCTGAGAATGACCTTAAGTTTTTCAGGCTGCTTACTACAGTATTAGCTTATAAAATCTGTAACATACATGCCTCAGAGAATTAAGAGCAATAAAGAGGTTCTTTGGTCAAATCAGAGGTTCTCAAGTATTAGTGTGCATCAGGATTTCCTTGGGGAGGGGAGGAATTGGTAAAAGATTGCTGGTCCCATCCCCGATTCAGGAAGTCTGGGGTGGGGCTGAAACATTTGTATTTGGAACAAGATCCCAGGTGATGCTAATGATACAGAAACCACACTTTGACAAGAAATCACTGAGTTAGGTTAATGGTGTCTTTATACTCAGTATAGAGGTTTTCAGGCCTGGCTGTACATCACCATCATCTGAGCAGCTTTCAGAAAATACTAGTGTCTGCCTCCACTACCAGAAATTTTAACAATCAACTATATACCCAGGTGCCAGTATTTTAAAACTCTTCCAATGTATAACCAGGATTAAGAAAGTGAAATGAAATTCATGTTTTGGCAAGAAAAATTTAAACATAAAAATTCTTTGCTGTTTGGCCTCCCCTCTCCCTCCAACTTCAGCTTCCCTGATAGCTCAGTTGGTAAAGAATCCGCCTACAATGCAGGAGACCCTGGTTCGATCCCTGGCTCAAGAAGATCCACTGGAGAAGGGATAGGCTGCCTACTCCAATATTGTTGGGCTTCCCATGTGGCTCAGCTGGTAAAGAATCCGCCTGCAATGTGGGAGACCTGGGTTCGATCCCTGGGTTGGGAAGATGCCCTGGAGAAGGGAAGAGCTACCCACTCCAGTATTCTAGCCTGGAGAATTCCATGGACTGCATAGTCCATGGGGTTGCAAAGAGCTGAACATGACTGAGCAACTTGCACTCCCCCAATTGTGCATTGTATATCTACATTATGCATTGACCAAACCTCCCCTGACAGCAGGAATACCTGCTCACCATAACCAGCAACATTCTCTCAGCATGAAGACAACTCTTTAAAAGACAACATTCCTTTTTGAGCTTGTAAAAAGTCACATGACCCACCATGATGGTGCTTACATCTGGATTATGAAAACTCAAATATGAATACATCATTTAACGTACTGCCCTCTGTCTCAAAAAACGTATATAAATTGTCTTGACTTTTAATGGGCAGAACAACTCTCTGAGCTTTCTGAGGTGCTCTTCCCAGGCTATAATCTTCAAATTTGGCTCGAATAAAATCTTCCAATTTTTCTTAAGTTGACTAATTTTTTGACGACAGCTACTATTAGAGACTACTGCTAAGGTCAAGAATGCCAAGGTCTGGACAGTTTCTCTTAGCTAATTAGTTCAGCTCATGTGTTAGTTTCCTGTTATTGCTGTAACCAGCACAAATGTATCAGCTTATAGTTCTGAAAGACAGACATCCGAAAGAGGTGGGCAGGGCTGCATTATTTCTGGAGATACAGGAGAACCCATTTTCTTGCTGCTTTCAGCTTCCACACTCTGCCTGTATCCCCGTTTGTGGCCCGCTAGTACACTGACCCCTGCTTCCCTTTTATAAGCTTCTCTGTGATTACATTGGGCCCACTTGGATAACCCAGGATACTCTCTCCAGCTCAAGATTCTTAATCTCACATGCAAAGCTTTTTGCCATGAAAGCAACATATTTACTGGTTTTTTTGCGAGGGTGGATGATGGTCAGGCGAACAGCATATTCTGCCTACCCCACTAGTCTCTCTCTTTGGGTACAGAAATTTCGTTATTGTTACCCCCAATATCAAAATAACTGCAAAGAGTATATTAATGTTGGGAGGGAACTAAAAAAAGAGGAGGATTTAATGAAGAACTACCTTATTCACAACCATGTAGCCTGGAGGTTTATCCTCTGGAAAGAGTGGGGGATCCTTGGAGAGGGGGCACGGGCAGAGTTAAGGGAGGGAAGTTGCATTAAAAGCATGACTGAGTGACCAAATGCTGAGACCCATTTGCCCACGCTGCCTTCTCCCACTAGGCGCCCAGATCTTTATCCTGGGAGCTTGTCAGCCTTCTCTCCGGGGAAGCAGATCAACCTTAGAGAAAACATCTACCTGATATGGACAAGCTTTTTGAAAGGACATTTTGACAATTGATAATTCATCAAATAGTCATAAAACTAAGCAAATAAAATTAGCTCCAAGGAAAACAAAAATAACCATAGCATACTCCAGAGTGTTTCCGGAGATAAGCTAAATCTTCAAAATGCATCTGAATTCCAGGCTGGGGCCAGTGAGTGTGAAATTTTCACAAGCTCCCTGGGGAGTCCAGTACTGCTGCACACCGATCACACTATTTAGCAGCAAAGGTACTGCATAATTCAGCTATGAATGAAACACAGAACAACAATGTACACTTTAAATTGTTGTTGTTCAGTTGCTAAGTTGTGTCCGACTCTGTGACCCTATGGACTGCAGCACCCCAGGCTTCCCTGTCCTTCACTATCTCCCGGAGCTTGCTGAAACTCATGTCCATTGAGTCAGTGATGCCATCCAACTAACTCGTCCTCTGTTGCCACCTTCTCCTCCCACCTTCAATCTTTCCCTGCATCGGGGTCTTTTCCAATGAGTTGGCTCTTCGCATCACATGGCCCAAACTATTGGAGCTTCAGCTTCAACATCAGTCCTTCCAATGAATATTCAGGGTTGATTTCCTTTAGGACTGACTGTGGTACTGACTCCAGCACCACAGTTCAAAAGCATCAATTGTTTAGCGCTCAGCTTTCTTTATGGTCCAGCTTTCACATCCATACATGACTACTAGAAAAACCATAGCCTTCACTAGACAGACCTTTGTTGGCAAAGTGATGTCTCTGCTTTTTAATATGCTGTCTATGTTTGTCATAGATTTTTCTTCCAAGGAGCAAGCATCTTTTGAATTCATGGCCACAGTCACCATTTGCAATGATTTTGGAGCCCAAGAAAATAGTCTCTATTTCTATTGCTTCCCCATCTATTTGACATGAAGTGAAGGGACCAGATACCATGATCTTTGCTTTTTCAATGTTGAGTTTTAAGCCAGTTTTTTTTCACGTTCCTCTTTCACCTTCATCAAGAGGCTCTTTAGTTACTCTTTGCTCTCTGCCTTTAGGGTGGTGTCATCTGCATACCTGAGATTATTGCTATTTCTGCCAGTACTCTTAATCCAGCTTGTTATTCATCCAGCCCACCATTTTGCATGGTATACTCTGCATGTAAGTTAAATAAGCAGGGTAACATTATACTACAGCCTTGTCATACTCCTTTCCTAATTATGAGCCAGTCCATTATTCCATGTCTGGTTCTAACTGTTGCTTCTTGAGCTGTATACAAGTTTCTCAGGAGTCAGGTAAGATGTGATTACAATGATGAAATACAGTGGTAGGAGGGAAGATGGGAAAGATGCATGCATGTCTTGGGAATAAAGAAAGGAAAATGAAATCATCCTCTTCTACAGATGAAGTTAATGCCTAAATGGAATGCCAATTAAAATTGGCTGCTGCTGCTGCTGCTAAGTTGCTTCAGTCGTGTCCGACTCTGTGTGACCCCATAGACGGCAGCCCATCAGGCTCCCCCGTCCCTGGGATTCTCCAGGCAAGAACACTGGAGTGGGTTGCCATTGCCTTCTCCAATGCATGAACGTGAAAAAAAAAAAAGAAAGTGAAAAAATAAAGTGAAGTCGCTCAGTCGTGTCCGACTCCTAGTGACCTCATGGACTGCATCCCACCAGGCCCCTCCGTCCATGGGATTTTCCAGGCAAGAGTACTGGATTGGGTTGCCATTGCCTTCTCCGATTAAAATTGGCTAGCTCTTTCAATTATGTACAAGTATAAAACTGATAATAATAAAGTCCTTTAAAAAAAGGGCAAAGAAGGTGAACATAATTCACTGAAATGACTCTGTTTTTCACTTGGCTGGCAAAGAAGTAAAGATAACTATTCACTGACTGCAACATGAACAAACAGCAACACGTACAGCAATAGTTGTGAAACCTTTCCTGGCAATCCTATTGCCCTATCTCTAAAACAATTTTAGGTTCTAGGCATCTTTCTGTGACAAATCTTTTACACTGACTGCCCAGTATCCACTCTCAACTACTCACTTTCTTGTCTGCCACTCTATCAGGACTGAGAAGGTTGTATTTCACTTTGTGCCGGAGTTCTTGACAATGAAACAAGTTGGCCAGGACAGGTTTTGAGAAATCCCTGCCTTTCCTTTGACACACTTTCCAGGAAATTTTTGCAGAGACTAACACCTGTGGTCGGCAGTTTTTATTGTGATCGACCAAAAATTTTTAACAATTAAACCTCAACATTCAGAAAACTTAGATCATGACATCCAGTCCCATCACTTCATGGCAAATAGATGGGGAAACAGTGGAAACAGTGGCAGACTTTATTTTGGGGGCTCCAAAGTCACTGCAGATGGTGACTGCAGCCATGAAATTAAAAGACACTTGCTCCTTGGAAGAAAAGCTATGACCAACCTAGATGGCGTATTAAAAAGCAGAGACATTACTTTGCTGACAAAGGTCCGTCTAGTCAAGGCTATGGTTTTTCCCGTGGTCATGTATGGATGCGAGAGCTGGACTATAAAGAAAGCTGAGTGCTGAAGAATTGATGCTTTTGAACTGTGGTGTTGGAGAAGACTCTTGAGAGTCCCTTCGACTGCAAGGGGATCCAAGGAGTCTAAAGGATATGGGTCCTAACTATTCATTGGAAGGACTGATGTTGAAGCTGAAACTCTTACTTTGGCCACCTGATGCGAAGAACTGACTCATTTGAAAAGACCCTGATGCTGGGTAAGATTGAAGGTGGGAGAAGGGGACGACAGAGGATGAGATGATTGGATGGCATCACCGACTCAGTGGACATGAGTTTGAGTAAACTCTGGAAGTTGGTGATGGACAGGGAAGCCTGGTGCAGTCCATGGGGTTGCAGAGTCAGACATGGAGTGACTGAAGTGAACACCTGTGGCCGGCAATTTTTACTGTTGCTGGCCAAAAATTGTTATTTCACTAATACTTTGTGGGTTATTATATTCAACAATTATACCTCACACACCTGTAAAGTCATTTTCGTGAAACACTATATTAAATACACTCTTCTTTGGAAGCAAAGGAGCATTCTCCAGCATTTCATTTCATTTTCACTTCCCATTGCAGAATCAATCACTAAGGATTTTTGTCTTTTTGTTGGTCTGACATCATCATTTACACCATCTGAATCAGAACTATATTCTGAAGAACTATGATCTTCTGAGACACTAGTATTAATACATATGTCACTCAGCCAGAGGAAGTATCTACTTAAGATTCACTGAAAAATTCTTCACTCAAAAATTTTGTGATGCTTCTTTCTTGAAAGTTTTACAGTAATAAAGGTGTGTTTATAATATACACAATGTTGCAACAAAACCTGACCCAGCGAAATGAGGATGATAACGACAATCTAAGTTGTCTGATGAACGCTTGATCACTCTGTGAACTTCACACGGTGATGTCAGGGGGACAGATGTGGAACTCTGACGTGGTGTCGGGTCTGCCACCAGTCCCCTTACAAGTCTGTAACAACTTAAGGACGCTGGAAACATGCCACAGATAGTGGAGTACAGAGGTAGGAGGGCATCACTGAGCAACTGGATCAACACCTACAATAGCCTTTGAGTTTCACGTTATTTAAAAATTTAATTCCTGTTTAAGTCCCTCATTCTTTTCTGTTGTACAGCCATATTCGTAAGTGATACGTTTTTCCAAAGAGGGCTTTTCTGAATCATGTTTTGCACCCCTGTATTTATTTGTCAGTCTGATATATAAACTACTTTACAATTATGCTCACTATAGGACATAGTAAAAATAGAAACTGTTGGAGAGAAAACCTAAGTAGCAGTTCTAATACTTCCCCCTACACACCAGTGGGTCATCTCATACAGCCTGGGTTATAATCCCTTTTAGAGTTCTGAAACTCTGGCTACGTTTATTCTGTAATCACTTGGAATTGTTCGATCTCTAGCAATAAAACAGGAATTGGGATTTAAAGAAGGCTATGAGTTCACTCACAGGATTCACAGAAGAGCGGCACTAGGCCTCAGGAAGATGTGAATCACATCTTAGCTCCTTTCACCATCTGTACTTGTGTTTCTACTCCATACATAAAATTGAACTGGCCTGGCCTTGGCCACATCCTGCGGTCAGGGTGCAGTCCTGTGATTGACAGCTCTTCCAGAAGCACACTGAGTCAGAGAAGGCAGTCCCCCAGGAGATGCTCAGTAGACAAAAACAAAAGGCCAAAGAAGGAGTCTCTTAAGTTTTACACAAAGTCACCACTTTTAGAACAGTGCTTTGGAATAAAGTCAGAATTATCAATCCACTTTAGTTTCTTGGAAAAAAGTTTATCTCAAGGTGCTAAAGCATAGACAATTTTAGAACTCCAATCTACAGAATAAGCAAATCTAAAGCTTAAACTTCCACATGTCAACAAACTAGTAATTGATGAAACAACTCAATTACAAAGACTGATTAAAAGAATATGATCCACAGACTGCCTGTTCATAGACCTCCAAAAGGATTTAACCACTTTCTGGTTTTAGGTTCACACAATGGCACCCCACTCCAGTACTCTTGCTTGGAAAATCCCATGGACAGAGGAGCCTGGTAGGCTGCAGTCCATGGGGTCACTAAGAGTCGGACACGACTAGGCAACTTCACTTTCACTTTTCACTTTCATGCATTGGAGAAGGAAATGGCAACCCACTCCAGTGTTCTTGCCTGGAGAATCCCAGGGATGGGGGAGCCTAGTAGGCTACCGTCTATTGGGTCACACAGAGTTGGACACGACTGAAGTGACTTAGCATAGCATAGCATGAGCTTCCACTCCCCATTTTATTCCCTTTATCTCCTCTACTGGCATTAACCAGTTCATAAGCAAAAGCTACAAAAAGTTTCAAATTTTATTTCACTAAAATTAAAAAGATAAACAAAATGTGTATTTCAAATCTTATTAAACTCATTTATTTGAAACATGTTTACATAGAGGACAAACAGATACAGGATTTCAAGTAACTTATGGTAGAGCCCACTGTCCATTTAAGAATATGCTTCTTTCACAAAAACTGTATTAAGAGGCAAAAAAGAAAAATTTCTCTTATACTGCATAAGAGCTGGATGCAAACTTCTGATGTATCTTTATTTCATTATCAACTCTGATGTTGAAGCTGGGAGGCACAAATGTTCACAGCTCAGTTAAATGAAGCAAAGAAAAAGCTTCTGTTTCTCTCAGATACAAGTGAGAAGCCTCCATTCATGTCTCTTACAGTAGTATCACATCCTTGATTCTCAGACCAGATCATTTCTTCTTCTTTCCTTTCCCTTTCTTACTTCCCTCTCCTTGCTGAAGACTTTGGTCCCCACCTCCTGTTTTTTGTGTCCGTGTTTTCAGTTTAGGTATCATTTCTGCAGCATACAACATTACTGACTTACCTAGGAACCAGAAGTTAGGCTTAGTACATAAACTGAGAAACATGATGTAAAAGGTCATCATACTTGAAAATCATAAAGTTCATGAAGTCATCACCACATCAAGAAAATAAGAATTTAAAAAGAAAAAATTAAATAATTAGGAAGACAATGATTTGCAGAAGTGGGGACCTTTCCGGGAGAAAATGTATTAAGAACAATGCTGAAATTAAATTTAAATGAACAAAACAAAAATTTAGAACACTTTATTTGAAATAAAAATTTTTACCTTGATCCTAGTAATTGACTTGAAGATCAAAGAAAGTATCTAAACATAACAAGCTGGCAACAGAATCAGGCTGTTATTGTATCTTAAGCTAGGAAGCACAGGCTTCTTAATCTTCTAACAAAAACTCAATGTCATTAAGCTGTAAAAGATTTTTTTAAGGAATAAAATGCTAGAGATAATGCAACAGTCTTCCTCACCGCCTGCTTGCATTAGGGTAAGCAGGTGTTAAAACTTGGTGTTTTCTTCCAGTCCATTTCAAATATACACACATGGAGAAGGCAATGGCACCCCACTCCAGTCCTCTTGCCTGGAAAATCCCATGGATGGGGGAGCCTGGTAGGCTGCAGTCCATGGGGTGGCTAAGAGTCAGACACGACTGAGCGACTTCACTTTTACTTATCACTTTCATGCATTGGAGAAGGACACGGCAACCCACTCCAGTGTTCTTGCCTGGAGAAGCCCAGGAACAGGAGAGCCTGGTGGGCTGCCATCTATGGGGTCGCACAGAGTCGGACATGACTGAAGCGACTTAGCAGCAGCAGCATATACACACACGGAGCCAAAGCAAAAACAACACCCAGTTGTCAATGTGACTGGTGATGGAAGCAAGGTCCGATGCTGTAAAGAGCAATACTGCATAGGAGCCTGGAATGTTAGGTCCACGAATCAAGGCAAATTGGAAGTGGTCAAACAGGAGATGGCAAGAGTGAAGGTCAACATTCTAGGAATCAGCGAACTAAAATGGACTGGAATGGGTGAATTTAACTCAGATGACCATTATATCTATTACTGTGGGCAAGAATCCCTTAAAAGAAATGGAGTAGCCATCAGAGTCAACAAAAGAGTCCAAAATGCAGTACCTGGATGCAATCTCAAAAACAACAGAATGATCTCTATTCGTTTCCAAGGCAAACAATTCAGTATCACGGTAAGCCAAGTCTATGCCCCAAGTAATGCTGAAGAAGCTGAAGTTGAACGGTTCTATGAAGACCTACAAGACCTTTTAGAACTAAAACCCCAAAACGATGTCCTTTTCATTATAAGGGACTGGAATGCAAAAGTAGGAAGTCAAGAGACACCTGGAGTAACAGGCAAATTTGGCCTTGGAGTGCAGAATGAAGCAGGGCAAAGGCTAATAGAGTTCTGCCAAGAGAAAGCACTCGTCAGAGCAAACACCCTCTTCTCATGGACATCGCCAGATAGTCAACACTGAAATCAGGTTGATTATATTCTTTGCATCCAAAGATGGAGAAGCTCTATACAGTCAGCAAAAACAAGACCAGGAGGTGACTGTGGCTCAGATCCTTATTGCCAAATTCAGACTTAAGTTGAAGAAAGTAGGGAAAACCACTAGACCATTCAAGTATGACCTAAATCAAATCCCTAACGGTTATACAGTAGAAGTGAGAAACAGATATAAAGTACTAGATCTGATAGACAGAGTGCCTGATGAACTATGGACATAGGTTTGTGACACTGTACAGGAGACAGGGAACAAGACCATCCCCAAGAAAAAGAAATGCAAAAAAGCAGAATGGCTGTCTGAGGAGGCTTTACAAATAGCTATGAAAAGAAGACAAGCAAAAAGCAAAGGAGAAAAGGAAAGATATACTCATTTGAATGCAGAGTTCCAAAGAACAGCAAGGAGAGATAAGAAAGCCTTCTTCAGTGATCAATGCAAAGAAATAGAGGAAAACAATAGACTGGGCAAGACTAGAGATCTCAAGAAAATTAGAGATACCAAGGGAACATTTCATGCAAAGATGGGCACAACAAAGGACAGAGACAGTATGGACCTAACAGAAGCACAAGATATTAAGACGAGATGGCAAGAAAACACAGAAGAACTGTACAAAAAAGATCTTCACAATGCAGATAACCATGATGGTGTGATCACTGACCTAGAGCCAGACATCCTGGAATGTGAAGTCAAGTGGGCCTTAAGAAGCATCACTATGAACAAAGCTAGTGGATGTGATGGAATTCCAGTTGAGCTATTTCAAATCCTAGAAGATGATGCTGTGAAAGTGCTGCACTATGCATGCCTGCAAATTTGGAAAACTCAGCAGTGGCTGCAGGACTGGAAAAGGTCCCTTTTCATTCCAATCCCTAAGAAAGGTAATGCCAAAGAATGCTCAAACTACCACACAACTGCACTCATCTCACATGCTAGTAAAGTAATGCTCAAATTTTCTCCAAGCCAGGCTTCAGCAATACGTGAACTGTGAACTTCCAGATGTTTAAGCTGGTTTTAGAAAAGACAGAGGAACCAGAGATCAAATTGCCAATATCTGCTTGATCATTGAAAAGGCAAGAGGGTTCCAGAAAATCATCTATTTCTGCTTTATTGACTATGCCAGAGCCTTTGACTGTGTAGATCACAATAAACTGTGGAAAATTCTGAAAGAGATGGAAATAGCAGACCACCTGACCTGCTTCTTGAAAAACCTGTACGCAGGTCAGGAAGCAACAGTTAGAACTGGACATGGAACAACAGACTGGTTCCAAATAGGAAAAGGAGTATGTCAAGGCTGTATATTGTCACCCTGCTTATTTAACTTATATGCAGAGTACATCATGAGAAACACCTGGCTGGATGAAGCACAAGCTGGAATCAAGATTGCCGGGAGAAATATCAATAACCTCAGATATGCAGATGACGGCACCCTTATGGCAGAAAGTGAAGAAGAAATAAAGAGCCTCTTGATGAAAGTGAAAGAGGAGAGTGAAAAAGTTGGCTTAAAGCTCAACATTCAGAAAACAAAGATCATGGCATCCGGTCCCATCACTTCATGGCAAACATATGGAGAAACAGTGGCACACTTTATTTTTTGGGGCTCCAAAAATCACTGCTGATGGTTACTGCAGACATGAAATTAAAAGACGTTTACTCCTTAGGAGAAAAGTTATGACCAACCTAGAAAGCATATTAAAAAGCTGAGACGTTACTTTGTCAACAAAGACCTATCTAGTCATGGCTATGTTTTTTTCCAGTAGTCATGTATGGATGTGAAAGTTGGAGTATAAAGAAAGCTGAGCACCAAAGATTGATGCTTTTAACTTTTAACTATGGTGTTGGAGAAGACTCTTGAGAGCCCCTTGGACTGCAAGGAGATCCAACTAGTCCATCCTAAAGGAAATCAGTCCTGAATATTCATTGAAAGGACTGATGTTGAAACTGAAACTCCAAAACTTTGGCCACCTGATGCAAAGAGCTGACTCATTTGAAAAGACCTTGATGCTGGGAAAGATTGAAGGCAGGACAGAAGGGGACGACAGAGGATGAGATGGCTGGATGTCATCTCCTGTTCAATGGAGATGAGTTTGAGTAAACTCTGGGAGTTGGTGATAGACAGGGAGGCCTGGCGTGCTGTGGTCCATGGGGTCGCAAAGAGCAGATACGACTGAGCGACTGAACTGATACACACACACATATATATAAAATCAATAAATAACATTGCACCCATATCTATCAATAAATAGTAATAGTCTATATTTAAATTTACACCTTAGTAGCACCACACTGCATACTTCTTGCTTTTTTTCACTCAATACAGTTTTTTAGATTTATCAGTATTAGAAATTAGTAACAGATCCCAAGTGTTTCTACATGTGAAATAGCAATAATAGCTGACAATTTCATAATTTCTCATTCTTAACCTGGGAACAACAATGGACTTCCATAGGTTCATAAAATGTTCATTGAACAATTTTTTTTTTTTGGAGAAATGATTACTAGGTTTCATCAAATTCTCAAATGTCCTAACATAAAAGAAATTAAAAGCACTGTTTCTCTCTCTCCATCAGCAGTAGTCCTTTTTCTAAATTAATTCACAGAATGCAAATTACTTTTCTGACTTGTCAATATGTCAGTTTTAGAATATTTTTGGCAATGTAGAGGAATGCTGCTGCTGCTGCCAAGTCACTTCAGTCGTGTCCGACTCTGTGCGACCCCATAGACGGCAGCCCATCAGGCTCCCCCGTCCCTGGGATTCTCCAGGCAAGAACACTGGAGCGGGTTGCCACTTCCTTCTCCAGTGCATGAAAGTGAAAAGTCAAAGTGAAGTTGCTTAGTCATTCCCGAGTCTTAGCAACCCCGTGGACTGGAGCCTACCAGGTTCCTCCGTCTATGGGATTTTCCAGGCAAGAGTACTGGAGTGGGGTGCCATTGCCTTCTCCGATGTAGAGGAATAACCTATCCCAAAATTCATTCTTTCATTAAAAAAAGCTTACGTGATGGAAACTGTACAAGACAGAGGCTGCCATCTTCCTGTTTGAGCTGGACCCGGACTCTGCCCCTGTACTGAAGATCACGATTCCATTCTCTAGAGTACATTTTATTTTTCTTAACAGAAAGAAATAAAAACAAGATTTATGAAAGTTATCACATCAATGAAATGAGTATGGAAGTTAGTGAATGAAGAACTATATCATACCTCAAGAAATACATTAAGTCCAACTGCTGCACATACATCTTGAATCTCTGTAGCTGTAGGATTTTCAACAGCCTGAAAAGTTAATTAAAGATGAAAACAGTAAATAGCTCAGCTTTAAGTGGATACTGCTACACTGTTGCATAAATCATTTCAAACACTATGAATAAAACACATACCAAGACCCTTGGTTTCCTTTAAAAAAAAAAAAAACCAAAGAACCAACTAGGTACAGTTGTTTCAACTGTAATTTTTAAACTTGGGACTCACATATTCAGACTTTTGTGTCGATTTCCCTTCCATGAGAACATAAACTTCACAAGGTTAAGGACTGCTTTGTTCACCAATATATTCATCTGGCATAATGCTTGGAATATAGTAGTGTTCAATGAATATTGGTTAAACAACTATTACAGATACAACAACTTTAGAAAATTGTTTGGCAGAATCTATGGAAGTAAAATAAAATAAATGCATTCTTTATGGCCATGCAGTTCCACTGCAAGGTATATACCGCTCCCCCTCCCAAAATACAAAACAGACGATCTCAAGAAGCACTATTTATCACAGCCTCAAACTAGAAACAACCCAACTATCTGTCAATAGTAAAATGGACTGTGGTACATTCACACAATGCCGTACTACAGAGCAGTAGTTTTCAGCAAGGTAATCTTGCACCCTGACACTCATCAGTGCTTGGAGACATTTTTGATCATCACAACTAGGGTGGGGTAGGGCACTGGCTTCCAGTGGGTAGATGCCAAGGAAGCTGCTAAGCGATCCAGACAGCACCGGACAGCACTCACAACCATGAACTATCTGGCTCAAAATGTCAACAGTGCTGCTGTTGGGAAACCCTACAACAGAGAGATGAGATTTAACAAACTATATTCAAAAGTTCAGGTAAACCTCATAAGCTTAACATTCATTAAAATAAGACAGACATAAAAGCACATAGTGTGTGATGCCATTTAAATAAAACTAAAAAACAAGCAATAGTAATCTATGGTATTCGAAGTCAGGACAGTGGTCATCCTTTGTTATGACTATATGTGCAGGGGACACTGGTGGGTGGCGGGGACATACAGGAATCTTTCTGGGTGCTAGTAATGTTTTTTTTTTTATTGGATACTTGGTTAACCATGTGTACTCACTTCATGGAAATTAATCAAGAAAAACACTTAAGATTTATGCTTGTTTCTGTATGAAAGCTATCAATAAAGTTAAAAGTAATTCAATCATTCTCCAAATTATCTAAGAGCCTGCTACCAGAGGCCTCTGTCAAAGTGGCTTGATGTTAGGCATTTTTCTGAATTAGTGCTTTGGCATCTTCTCCTTTACACTGTAGCAGCAAAGCAGACTTCACATATTTAAGCAGCAAAATGGGAGATATTAAACAACTCAAAAATAATGTACTGCTTCAGGCCAAGTTCCTTAAATCCATTAGATTACAAAATGTAAATCAGCCTTAAAAAATAGGATATAACATTAATTGTGGAAATACAAAACTACAAAAATCCCTTCACTTGGCTCTAGGCTCTTTCTAAACTTAAGCCACTAGACCAACTAAGAACTTAGGTTTTTCTATTGAAACAGCACAAGGGAGAAATCATTTCTTTTAAGACTATAAACACCTACTTTAAAAAAGTGCTAATTTTAAAGTAATTTAATCCAAGTCAAAAGGATGATGATGATAAGGGGCCTAAAACTGTAAAATTCAACACATCTGAATTTTCTGCAAGTCTTATTTAAAATAAAAAACTCAACTACATTCTGGACATGATATTGTACAGTGCCATAATTTGGGTTTCCTTTATTAAGGAGAAGATTGTCATAACATTGGTTTAAAAAAAGAAAAAATGTGCAAACCCTACAACACCCCACCCCCAAACTGTTTCAAACAAAGGCTCATGAAGAATCACTTAAAAAGCAGCCTAGTCGTTGGCTGCTCGTTCTCCTCGGGCCTCAAACAATGCAGTAGAGTAAAAGAAGCCTTTGTGGCCTAACAGGACAACCTGCCCAGGTCGTCGTTGCAAAACACGCTTACCTTACTTATGGGGATTCGCCGTCCCTCCGCGATGGTCTTCTTGTTATTTAAATAAGCAGGATAAATACAAATGAACCTGCCACAGGAAAAGCCCAGCTGGTATCATTAGAGCAATATTTCCCCAAATTCATTCATTCTTTCACCATCATCAAGATTGCCGGTGCACCTATACAATTATTCAGTTCAGTTCAGTCGCTCAGTCGTGTCCGACTCTGCGACCCCATGGACCGCAGCACGCTAGGCTTCCCCGTCTATTACCAACTCCCGAAGCCTGCTCAAACTCATGTCCATCGAGTCGGTGATGCTCCCCTCTATTTAAAAACCGAACTTTAACTTATTACCTTAGATGAAAAAAAAATCACTTGCTAGACAAAGCTTTTTTTTAAAAAAAGAAAAGAAAACAGTACTGGAACTGTTCATTTACATACAACAGCCTGTCAAAAGCTTTGAGGGCGGGCTCTGCTCTCACACGCCAACGATCGAAAGAAGAGTTGTCACTTAACGACTCCTTTCCGTCACCCACGGAGCTCCCAATATCCTCTGTCTCAAGTACAGGTAAACATCGAGCTGCGTAAAGTTGGAATCTAGGGTCCTGCGAACAGCGGCCTCCGGGAGGTACAGACGCCCGAGAACAGGGCCACGGCCTAGCTCCCTCGGAGGAGCCTTCCTTAGGGTTGGGGAAGGAGGCGCAGAGCCGGCGGGCTTGCCCCAAGTCGCTTCCTCTTTCCGGACTCACCTGTCCTGGTCGGCCGGGGACCGCGCCGCGGCGCAAGCCATCTTCAACCCGGGTCCAGACAGCTTCCACGCCCAGAGAGCACCCGGGCTCGGTCTGCAGGTAAAAAAGCCGGCCGGAGACCTCTCAGAGGGCCCAGACTACCCCGTTTCCGGCGGAAGTCCCGCCCATTGGAACGTCTGCTTGTCTGGGCTCTCTGGTTCCTGATGTGGCGTTGAAATCTTTCCTCTCGCGAGAGGGTACACGAACGTGACTAATTCCTTCCTGGCTGTGAGCTCGCAGAAACCAGCCTTTGGAACGCTTGCGCCGTCGCTACCATTGGCTTACGCTTTCACGCCCCGCCCCCGCCCCTTTTTTTAGCTACTTTCGGGTTGAGTGTGGATGATGCATATTTAGAGTACGGCTCAACACCGTGGGTTATCAGTTGTTAGAGTAGGCAAGGAAATGCCCTGTTTGTTTAATCTTTAACCGCTCCTGGGCCCTGCAGCTTGCTTTCAACTTGGCAAAAATGGATTTTTATAGTGGTGGAACTAGCAAAATTACTGGCACTGTTTCAGTGTTCTGTGTAAATGTTAGGAATTCGACTATACACTTTTCAGAATCTCTCCCTAAAATTAAACTCAGTGGTAAAAAAATCTCCTTGCACATGGCTTGGATCCGTGGGTTAGGATGATTGATCCCCAGGAGTAGGAAATAGCAACCCACTTCAGTATTCTTCAAGACTTCCCTGGTGGCTCAGACCCGTAAAGTGTCTGTCTAAAATCCGGGAGACCCGGGTTCGTTCCCGGGTCGGGAAGATCCGCTGAAAAAGCAAAAGGCAATCCATTCCAGTACTATATTGCCTGGAAAGTCCCATGGACAGAGGAGGTCGCAAAGAGTCGGACACGACTGAGCGACTCCAGTATTCTTCAGATCTTTTTGGTGTGGGAGGGTGGACTGTAAGTAAAATTTCTTTTAGTGAAACTGTTTCACTACAAATCCTTTAAGGCATTTGAACACAAGCAGTTCTGCTTTGGTACTCTGAGGGGAAGTGTTACACTAAATCCCAAAGTGGAGGACAAGTGTTCTTCCCACTTCTATAGGGACAGAGTGCAGCTTTTGGACACCAAGAACTGACAAGATGGCACCCGCCACCAAGCTTCTGGCTGGTGTCTAATGGAGAGCAGTGTTTTGGTAGATCCGGTTGGTTTATAAAGAGTAAGGCGAGAACGTTCAATGAACTTGGACTCAAGATGGAAAAGACTCAGTATTAAAAGGGCTGTGGAAAAAAAAAGACACACAGCTGGGTTTATGCTAGTAAAATTGCTTTATTTCAAGGATTAAAAACAAAACCCTAAGAACACCAGGCAGGAAATAAGTTTTCTATAGGGGAAACAGAACTCAGCCTGATATCTGAACTATTTAGCCACAGTAAACATTAGAGTTTTGCAGAAAATGAATTGTGACTGAAGTTGTGAATCAAATTATCCTTTGTGTGAGGGCAAAAGAAAAACAATTTTAAGCAAGCAAGGGTTGAGAAAGTATATTTCCAACCTAGCTTTTCTGGAAAACAAACAAACACTATTTAAGGACATATTCCAGCCAAACCAAATTATATTAACATAAAGAAGAAAGTATTTCCGCTATGCAATATACAGGAAACAGTGAACACTTACATGTAATATAAGTAAATTCAAATAATTTAATAATTTATATAAAGTGATGGTGAAGATAACTGCGATTGTTAAAAAGATTCTGAAAATTAAGTGAATACATTATTACTGAACAAAGATTTTATAAAGAACTTAGATTTCAACTGAGATAGTGTATGTCTCTATTTCTAAAACCATTGCCTGTCGCATCAGCAGGGTTTTCATAGGACCCTGGCTTCCTGCCATTTTTTCTGTCCTGTCTCTCCTCTTGTGCTCACATCTCTGCTCCTCAACCCCCCATTCCTGGGTACCCCCTGAACCCTGAGTTCTTGCCTCTCTTAAGCACACCTATGTGATTTTCTCTAATCCTCCTCCCACTAAACTCCAGGCTTGGCTTTACTGATCCCAAACCCATCAAGGTCCTCAGCTAAAGAAAAGGACTTTTCAAGAATTTAATCTTAGCAAGAGTCACCCTTTCTGGAAGGAGTGATTTTAAGTAAGAAGTTGTGGTTTCAAGTAATAACCGTCCTTTGGTTGTGTGTAGACTATCATCTGTGAAACACTGACCCTGTCACTAGCTGCACAGTTTTTATCAATCTCTTTGTGTTTGTAATATTGTTTCATACACCTGATGCTTTATCATTTGATGTTCAAATACAGTCATAACTGTTGTTCATTCTCTTTTCATTGTTTGATGCCTTTCATCCAGAATTATACTTTGACATAAATTTACCTATACTCTTTCTTTGCATTTGCCTGTGTGTAGTTGAGCTTTTAGTTTTGTCCAGTCTGGATCATTTTAGGTGTATCTTTTACTAATGGCATATAGGTAAAGGATTTTTTTTTTAACTTGACTCCAACTTTACCATATGTGCTTAATCCACTCATTATTTATTACTGTCATTTTATGCTTTTTTGTGGCTAATTCTCCCTCTCCCCTTTTCCCTATTCTTTGATATCCTGTTCAAGTGTTCTTGTATTCATATTTATTTTGACTAATGACTTGGATGGAAAGCTTCCTTTTTAACATTGGTGTTAGCACTAAATAGAAAAGTTGAACTTGTATTTTTCCAAGTTAAAAGTAAAATAGTATCTTTTGACACTGGCTACTTAAAAGAGGAGAAATTTAGCATGCTTTTATGTCTTCTCTCCCTCATTTCCCAGTTTGGCGTGGAATAATGTGGAATTTAAGCATTTCATCTTTTCAGTTCTGAGTTACGTGCACATTCCCATTGAGATTCATTATCAGATTAATCACAATTACTTACACGTTTATTTAGTTTAAAGGTTTTATGCTCAAACTGTTTCCTTAATACGTTCCCATTTAATTGCTCAGGCAGCAGGAGCACTATGGTAGGAGGTACGTCATGGATTCTGGTTTCCCAATGGTGCCTTTGAAACGCCCCTTGTAGGTTTGGAGAATTCATGTCCTAGGCATCCAGCTTCCTCAATGGAGAAACCAAACCACTGAGCTTTCCCTGGCTCTACAGGCATATGACAACAGCTTCTGCCAAGTGTCCATTCAGCAAGACTGCAGTCCAGAATTGAGCGGTGTGATGAGGCAAGTGCTGAATATATTCTTAATTTATGGGGAGGGTGGTGTCAGAGGGCTCCAGAGTTGACAGGTAACAACCGGGTCTTTTTGAAGCAGCCTCACAGTATGGTTTGGGTATTGTTTCTGTGGTGGTTTCCAAGCCTGATTTTCTGGCCCTCATACAACTCCTGTGAGCTATCTGATTCCTTAAATGAGTGTCTCCTCTTTTAGAGAAAGTCTTATTGTTAACAACTGTAACAAGAATCCTGAATAATACAAGTGTTTCAGATAAATTAAGTGCTAGTTTGGCAAGTTTCAGAATTTGTAGGTAATATTTCCATTTGCTTCCAAATGGTATATATATTGTCCTACTGCTTTTTTTTGGGGGGGGGGGCATTCAGTATTTCAGAGAAATCTGATGCCAATCTATTTTTTTTCTTTGTAGGCAGCCTATTCCTCTTTCCCCACAGATGATTTCAAGAAAGATTTAAAGATTTAAAGAAAGAAAGCTTTATATTAAAAAAAAAAAAAACTCACTAAACTGTCTAAATAGTTTTCTGTTTGAAGTTACTTCAGGAACAAAGTGGGTTTGAAACTTCACAAATGTTCCAAACACAAGGAAAAGTAGAACTAGCCCCCAGAATCAGCAAGAACTGTGGTAAGGCCAGGAGCTAGCCATTCTCGTATGTCTCGCACTTGCTTTCTATGCCTCCCTCTCATACCTGTTCCTTCTCTCTCTAGCGACCGACTTTCCCTTATTTTAGCTTCATGATGCCAATCAGAGCACCTTCAGTCTTAACTCTACAAGATCTTTCAGTTCTAGCACTCCATCTCCAACTAGAAATTTCATGACTTTTTTATTTAAAATTGACCTAATCTTTTTTTTTTTTTTTAAGACAAGCCATACAAGTCTTTGGTAACTAGTCTCCTCTAGGTCAGGTACCCCCTCTGGTGGAAACAGCCATGGCCGGGGCTAACGCTGAGTGAGTACAAGGTTCAGTGATCAACAGTGAGACTAATGTCAGGATTCCAGAAGGTTGTGTGGTGAGGCAGGTAATGTCTGCAACAAGAGCTATTAACAATAGCTAATTTTTACAACATTCACTAATGTTGCTTTATATTCAGTGGTCACCTTCACTAGCAAAAGGTTGAGTACTTTTAATTAAAAAAAAAGGAACAATCTCATAATGTCAAGAAAATAAGCAAATAGTCACAATTGTAGAGAGTTATCCTGAATATCAGAAGTGTATTTAGCACCGAGAACAATATTATACACACACAAAACATACAGGTTGAAAGAAGGATCGATGGTCTAACAAAAACCAGAATATAGTTTTATAGACCACAGAAGAGAGGAGAAGGGCAGAAAAAAGACCTGGAGTTTGTAGGAGTCAAAGTCCTAGGTTTCAACACTATGAAGTAGTATTTGAAAGTCAGCATTAATATGAAGGAATTAGAAACTAAAATATAATTTATATACTCCATTTCAATCCTTGTGACTCTTGAAAAATTATTTTTGTTTGGTTAAGTGTGAATGATATGACTACTCAAGTATTCTTCTGCTCTTGGCAATTTTCTTTTTGCATTTCTGGCACTCAGTTTTTTTCTATTTAGATACAAGGAAACATGTATTCATGTTTCACAGAATACATGAATACATTTCACAGAAACAAGTTTTCTGTGAAAACATGAATTCAGAAACAGTGCAACTGGCTTCCATCTTCAGCAAGACTCATCCCTTCAGTTCATTAACCTTGTGAGAACAATCCATAGTTTATGGGGAAAAAAGTTTTTTGACTCTTCTTACAATGAAGTTGGATTCTTTGGGGCTTATTTTTTATTTCATTATTTCCCTCTCATTAACTTTGCTGTCAGTGCAAAGAAACTTGTAAAGTTTATTCTCAAATACCGCATTTGCCATTGTTTGTATACCAACTGCGCACATTTTCTTTCATCTGAAGTCCATTTTCCCTCTCTTCAAAGTTCTCTTTGCCCTGTTCTTGGTGTGTCTCTTTTGATATTATTGCAAATCCAAATTAGGTATTTGCTGAAATTTTGCCTTTTTGATAACTGTTCCAAAGGGAACATGAGTCAATCCCTCAGATACAGAATTACCTGTTCATTCATGTCTGGTAAACTTGTGGGCTATTGGGAGTTGAGATGGGCTGTGTCAGATTGTAACTCAATAACATCTTTTCATGCCTAAAGGAGAGGGCAGCTTGGTGTACTTTCTCAAATGCTGAGTCCAGTGGTTGAGAAGAATAGCTGGAACTGAAGGCAGTCCCTCGAGGAGCTTTACTGCAGTCACGCATGGCAGTAACTCTGAGTGGTCCCAGACCAGCAGCATCAGCATCGCCTGCTAGTTCCCAGGCCTGACTCAGAATCAGGAAGGATGGGGATGTGTTTTAACAAACATTTTTGGTGATCTGCATGCACTCAAGTTCGAAAACCACTGCCTCGGTTCTGTCTGCTGCAGTCCAAAGGTAACAGGGCACTACCCTACTTAACAGGAGTTGCAACTCAACTAACCCCCAATGTTGGCTCAGTGTGCCATTTGTAACATACAAGTGTAAACTGGGGACTATTTGGGTTATCAGTTATGGGAGCACTCCCTGAACTTCTAAAATTAGAACTGAGATTTTCTCCTTTACTAATTCAGAGCCATTGTCTCTAACTAGAGGGTCTCATACAGAACCTTTTCCTCAATGGGCAATATATACTGTACCTTCTCCCAGCAGGCACTGCTTACTGGAATTCCTGAGTTTCCTGGGATATGGAGGGCATCCTTTTTTCATTTTCAGCACTGTTTTTTTTTTCCCTTCCTTGAGAAAGGCAATTTTATTCTAATTGACTTATATCCCATTTTTTTCTATAAAAGTATTTGAAGTGGTTTATAAAAATTGTCATGCAATAGTAACTAAAAAAAAAAAAAAAAAATAGAAAATCAGGACTAAACAGGAAAGAAATATAACCTCTATTCATATATCCCTGCTGGATAAGGCATCCTTTGAGAAAAACAGAATAGTCTTACGACTTACCAATGATTTCACTCAGATAAAACTTGATCAAAGTTTAAATGTAGGTATATTCCAAAGGTGAGCAGTAGAAAGAGTATGGGCTTTGGAGTCAGGCCTTTCTTCAAATCACAGCACTTATTTACTGGCATTTTAGTAAATGACTTAAAAAAAAAAAGTCCCTACCTGTAAATAATAAACACAGGTAAGTGGTAGATAACTAACTCTATGATGTGATTTCAAAGACAGCAGGTAGATATGCTTACTCCTCACCACCTTTCCCCAGTGTCCTGCCATATTTAAATATCTTTTCCCTTCCCCAAATGCAGAGTGCATGAATTTATCATTAAAAAATAAAATTTCATTTATTCAACAAATACGTGAACATTTATCATCATCCTTACTCTCTGATCATTTAGAACAAATTCTGGAAAGATATATTAGCTTTTTAAATAAATCTTATCAGTCTACCTTCCTTCATGAAGGAGGATCCTCTCCTTGCTGTGTGAGGAAGGGGGCATTTGAACACACACCCCACAACCCTACTCATCAAAAACAAAGTTTTCATTAACAGGCAGTGGTTTCTTAAGAGTCTCTTGAATGTCTTAACATTTTCTGAACATAGCAAGGTACTGATTGTATTTGGCTGCTGAAATTTTGCTGTAACACAAAAGGTGATGAAAGGTGTTCATTTCAGACCCAGGAGCAACAGGAGGGACAAGACAGTGACATTCCAAGACGGGCTTGGAAGAGACTACTTCTACCTCAGAAGAATTAATTTCTCAAGGACAGAATTCTATTAAGAAAAAAGAAATGTTCTTTGTGGGCCTATTGTGTTCAATGCCCATATGCAAGGCAGTTCACATTGCTATTATATGAATTTAAAAAATCAACTCCAGCGGAGTAAGAAAAAAAAGTAAACAGAAAAATACTAAACAGGAAGTCCTAATCACACATTCAAAAAATTTTCAGGAACGGTTAAGTGCCAATGCATGGAATGGTTAAATGCCAACAATCAGCTTCAATTGTTTTTTATTACAGTAAGAGGAAGTTTACTCTTAAATGCATAGAATTTGAAGAAAAAATTTATATAAGCTTTTAAAAGAGGCCCTTTTTGACAGTTATTAATACAAATGTGAAATAAGACCCTTCAAACAAATATTTCAGTAACAGTTTACATACAGCAATAATTTATTCTGAAATGTTCATTTAGTTTCTGTTGAGACACGATTCATGTCTCAATAATAAAAGAGCAGCCATCTCACCTCAAATACCAGAATATACAACAAGTTACAGCATAGCAAAAATTCTACCTACTTTCAGATGTTCAGGTAAAATAGTATCATTCAATGTTTTACAGTTACACAGATTTTTTTGTTTTGCGCACAAAATAGTGTAAGTTGTTACACTATAGCTATCTATATGCACATCATGTGACCACAGAACTGTTAATCATTACTTCTGAAATTGAACCATCATTTTCATTCATGCAGTAAAGCAAAGCAGGCTGGGTAAACTTGTTCATTGGGAACCATATTACTGTGAATTTCACAGCCACATGATTAATAATGATGTTAGATGGACTCTCAAAGACTAGAACAGAATGTTTTTTTGCATAAATACCAATTTCTCCCTGATGTAAGTTTAGTCAGTTTATTATCTAGAAATGATTGATAACAGCAATATATCATATCTTCTATCTGTAGTGTTATTTTAAGACAAGCAATAATTAAAGGATGCTGGGATGGGATGCTACTTAAATACATGAAAAACATACTGTACAAATATACTTGGCTTTACCATTTTCTTCCTAACTATCAAGAGTGCCTCCCAAAATATGACCAGTGAAGACGAAGTATACTATCAAATATGGCTTCCAGAACAAAAACCCTCTAACAAGAATCAAACCTATTTACAAAATTTTTCAGTCTTTTACAGTTTCACTTGAAACAAAATTTCTACATAGCAGTTGTAAAGAACACGTATCACATTCTCGGTTTTATCCTTCCAGCTCTTTTCACACAGATGTCACAAGGTAAGACCCAGAATGGCGTTTAGGACTTTGAGTCCCGCTGGGTTCTGTGCTGTCGGGTTTTGAGTCGCGTTTCTTTGTGTTGTTGCTCACTGGCGTTGGGATCTGAGACGGTCGGGCTGAAGTGCCATCTGTGCTGCTCTTCCTTGGGCTTGGGTTGTAATTAAAAGGACTCACCCTGGCGGCGACAGTCCCACTTGGTGAACTGTGCTTGCTTGAGCTGCTAGAACTAAACGGGGTACGCTCGGCTATAGAACTTTCACTAGTCTCGGATGCAGGGACAGGGTTATTACTGTGTCCCGGTTTTGTCTCAGTTCCTTTTTGGTCTGGAGGATCTACCTGAATAAAGGAATTCAGGCGGTTTTCCAGACCCATGGTGCGTGTAGGGGCACTACCATTGCTCACATTTTGTTTTCCCTGATTATCTTTTGAATCTTTAGGGTTCGGGTTTCCCTTTTCTGAAACAGTGTCAATCACGGGGGGAGTATTTCCTGTTGGAGATCTTCCAGATCTAGGGTTGTTAATGGGGCAATCCTCAATTCTCACCCAAACATCCTCTGTTTTAGAAACAGCAGGTGCCATTTGATAAATCAGAGTCTTTGATTCAGCACCATTTGCAGCACCTGAAGAAGTGGTCTGAGAAGTACTATTTGTGGGAGAAATTTCACTTTCTTTTATTTTTCTCCATGTTCCTTTTGTGGATACCTGGTTTTCTTTAGTTTGTTTGCTTCCTGAAATAGAGTTCACTTGTTTTTCGTCCTCACTTTTTGCCTTTTCACTAGATTCTGATGAAGCAGAAAGAATTGAGGATGAACTTCCAGTTCTTCTCCAAGTGCTTACTCGAGGAAGTGATGATGAGTGTTTGCTGTGCTCACGTTTCCAGGTCCCTGACCTATTGATGGGAAGTCTGGAAGGACTTTCGGAATGAGAGCGTGCTATATCATGGCGCTTTACTGGTCTTCCATCATTATACTCTATGGTGGGACTGAGGTTAGGTGGGAGTTTTCGCCATCCACCAGACTGAACAGACGAATGTGTAGATAGAGACATATCAGGAAGGGAAGGACTTAAAACTGGAGTATGAGCCTGGGACCGTGTGGGAGAATCGGGTCTGGAAGATGGAGAAAGAGATTCAAATGAAGCAGATTCCTCCAGTTTTCTCCTTAGGGTTGGGCTTGGAGCTTCTTTGATGAAAGTTGATTGGCGTACTAATACAGGTCTCTCTGACCTATCGGATTCACTTCCACTTGACTTTGTTGAAGACATTCTAGAAAGTTCTACTTTTTTATTGGATCCATTACTATTACTCATTTGATTTAGCCCTTTGGAGGCAGATTCACTTCTTGGGATACCACTGCCATTCTTGGATAAGCCTGTTTGTTTGGTGAGGTTCTGCTGGCTCATCTGTCTGCCAGGAGATGTGTAAGACATTTTCCCAGAACCTGAGGACTTAGTGGAAGCAGTACTAGGGGATGACGTCCTTGGTAGTTGAGATAATTTGTTAGGGGGACTTATTCCATTTCTACCAGGAGAGATTGAGTTTCGCCCTGGAGACTGCATTGGTCTACTTAATGGTTGCTGGGCAGGTCTTGAAGGAGTGGAATCTCTAGATCCTGATCTAGAAGGTCCTTTGTTTGATCCTGCTGTCTGGGATGCCTGCCTTGTAACAGGGCTTAATTCTGACTTCACTGATGGCTTGGTTCCTCTGGGAGAGGTGGTAGCCGGCTGACCTTCACTAGGGCTTTTGGAGGCTGGAGTCTTGAGGGGCGGGCCTTTTTTAGAAACTGGGCTTGTACTTGAAGAGCTATTCCGAACTCCTGGAATATGAATCATTGTCCTACCTCGAGAGATTGAAGGCATGTTTGTTTGAAGGGGTTGTTTCATTTGGCTCGAAATTTCCGAATTAGATCGAACTTTTCCAGTAATCAAACTTTTATAAACCTTTTTGCCTCCTTTTATTCCTTTATTTTCAGATTCTATTTTTTTAGTTTCCAATGTACTTTTCTCCCCAGGTTTTAGAATTCGTGGACCTTTATTACTCGTAAAGGGTTTTTCTTCTTGATCAGGTGTAAGGTGAAATGGTGATCCCAGAGAGATACCCGATTTCAATGAAAGGATAGAATCTGAATCAGATGAAGCTTGTCGAGATAAACATGCAGCGGCAGCAGCTTGATGTAAACTACTTACTATGGAATTTGCACCTTCCTGAATAGCTTTCCAATCAAAATTTTCTGAATCTGGGGATAAACCATGTTCTGAATCTGGTCTCTGTATATCTTTCAAATCGAGTGTCAAATCTTCTGCTAATATGCCACCCATATTTCTGGGACTATGCTTTTCATTATCGGGCTTGAGCCTTGAAGGCTTTTTCTTTTTTGGCATTGCAGAACTTATACATTCCTGCAGCAGGTCATCTTCAGAATCAATACTAAGAGAACTGAGAGAACTGTTTCTTGAGAAACAAACAGGGGTGTCTTCCACGTGAAACGATTTAGGAGCATAACCTGAGGCCTGGGGTTTACCTGGTTCTCCCTGTGAGGCAGGGGGCTCTGTCTCTTTGACAGGTTCATTTTCCTTGTTGTTGTTGTTTTCTTGATCAATGTCACTAAGAGAGCTTAGAGAGGAATTTCGAGAAAAGCAAACTGGAGTATTTTCAATAGCGAAATTCTGTAATTTCTCATCTGTTGCTGCCCCTCTGTCTGGTATATCTTTGGAAGACTGGGGAAAAGTGGACTGCTTCTGCAGCACGGGTTTAGACTGACCTCTATTTATTGGCTGCTTTGTAACAGCTGGTGTCTTACTAGCTGATTGTTGGTTTGAGGTTAGTTCTGTGTGGTTGGTCACTTTAGCTTCTGATTCTTTATTTTCCTTCCCCTTTCTTAATTCAGCCTTTTCCCTGGAAAGGTCAACATCATCATCATCAAAATCTAGAGAACTCAAAGAGTCATTTCGTGAAAAACAGTATGGAGTGCCTTCAATGGGCGTGTAATGATGGGGTGAATCAAAAGTAAAACTTCCTCTGACTCTGTCTTCATTATTTGGCAGTTTATCATTGAAGTCCTTGGAATTATTTTTCAAGTGCTGTTTCTTTGAGTCTTTGTTTTCTGAGAAATTTCTTTCTGCATTTAGATTATTTTTTGAGTCTGTATTTTTTCTTACACGTGTCCTGTATTCAGTATTTTGTGGTATAGGTTTTACTGGTGAAGTAGGTTTCTTCGTCTTACCATCTAATTGATTTTTGTTAGTTCCAGATGAAGACATAGATGCTTGCTGGACCTGGTCCATAATCTTTTTCACACGGAAAGGCTTGTGACTTTTTCCTTTGGGCATGGCAGAATTAATGCATTCTGCAAGAATATCACCTTCTTCTGTTTTGCTGTCATCCAGCTCAGGCACAGTGACAGATGAGGCTTTCCCTCGTTGAGCCTCATCTGTACTTCTGCCTTCAGTAGGAATGGTATCTCGTTTTTCAAATTCACTTGACTGTGCCCCTGCTCTAACCCCTTCTCCAGCAGCTAACTCATTTGGAGGGGATTCTATCGTTAGATCACTCAGAGATGTAGCTGTGGAAAAGTTTATAGGTGTCCCTTCTACACAATACACCCGTGGCATATCATCTCCTGGTGTAAAACTAACATGCTTTTGTGCCTGTAACCTGTTTTGCGATGGCAGAAGTTTGTATACAGGGAGCTGACTTGGTTTCCTTGCCACAGGTGGAGGTAATTTTGAAGTAGTCTGGGCTGGTTTTTTGGCTTTGCGTGAAGATTTTGTTGGCATGGCAGAAATTATACACTCTTCTAGTATTTCAATATCATCATCATCTGACTCATCTAAAAGATCTTTTTCAGAATCAGTGGGTTTTTCTGCCTCTTTTTCCTGGTTTTCATTTGATTCTTCAGGCTGCTCACTTTCTGTTTCATTCCCGTTGTCATTTTCCTGAACTGGAGGCATTATTCTTAGTTCCACATCTTTCTGAATAAATGGCTCATCAAGGCTCAGAGCGCTCAGGCTAGATGAACAAGAAAATCCATCAGGAGTACTCTCTGTGGCAAAATGTAACAGAGTATCAGCCTCTGGAAGAACCTGGACCCTTTGTACTGCAGCATTTACAGCAGCTTGCTTGGGTCCACTTTCTCTCTTTTCAGCACTAGGTGCTTTATTTTTAGGTACTTCCTGCTTCGTTTGAACTGTCTGAGGAGGAGGCGGAGGCGGTGGCGGAGGGGTTTTGCTTCTGCTTGGTGGCATGGTTTGTCCAGGGCTATCTGGGAGGTCACTGGGGCTTATGATGCCACTTACCATTCCACTGCAGGGTTCACTCTGAACAGAGCTGGCAATCGAGCGACTCTCAAAACTGTCGAGTGAACTGACTGAAGTACATCTGCTAAACATGAGTGGGGTCTCCTGAACGTAGTGCTCTGGTGGACTTTTGGGTGTCTGAGCACCGCTCTTGGAAGGAGATTTGGCCCCTGAAGAAAATTCAACAGCTTTGTGCCTGGCTGACTCTGAAGACAGACCAGAAGCCTGGAGTCTGCTGGATTTGGTTCTAATGTGCTGTGACCCTGCTGGAACTTTACTCACAGAATCTTCATTTGACCTAGGTCCGCTGTTGTCCTTGATTTCAGCTATTTGCAGAGTGTTAGCAGACTCTGCTTCTTGTGTTGTCTGATCACACCCTACTTCATCTTCAGCAGATGACAGAGATGATAATGAACTGCATCTTGAAAAACATATTGGGGTATCTTCTACACAGTAAGTCTGTATTGTTTCTTGGTTGATAGAGGGGACTTTGCAAGAGGAAGAGGTGGCTTTTGGGGTCTGACCACTTCTGCTCTGTGCTGAGCTTGGATGCAGCTGATTCTGCCTCTTGGCATTAGATGAAGTTGTGGATGTATTCTCGCTGCTTGAAGAGATGTGTTCAGTTTTTGTGCTCTGTCCAGATGAATTCTTTGAGAATGAAAATGCTGGTTTCTGTGAAGAAGGAATGTCTGTGGTGTATTTTAAACTATAATCAATAGGCTGATCCACGTGATGTTTTTCTTCACTGTATTTTATGCTATAATTGGTTGGCCTCTCTTCTTCCTCATGCTGCCCTTCCTCAGAGTAACGTTCGCTATAGTTGGTTGGTTTATCGTCTTCATAGTCATCTTCTTGACACAAAGACTGGTTCACATTTTGACTAATTCCATGATTAGAGCCTACTCGATTTGTTTCAGATCCATTGGCTGCTCTTGACCTGTATGGGGAAACACATTCTTGCTGCCCAAAGTGTGGTTGGAACTTGAGGTGTTTATCATCAGTGCTCTCAGGATACACGGGATAAGCTGTGCTTTGACTCCTTGATTGTCTCTGCTCATTCGGTTTTATTTCATCTTCTAGTATATGTTTGGGTCTTGCCCATCTTTCATTCTGTGAAGGGCTCTGCCTCCCAGAGTTCAACTGTTCATCGGAATATTTGAGACTGTAATTTATTGGTGTATCTAGTTCTCCATCATTATCATCCATATGATTTGCACTATGTATTTTATGGGCTAGGTCAGCTGGATACTGACCATAGCTGCAAAATTTACTTTCATCATCTTCAGAATAGGATTCAATTGAAGGTTTCATCTGACCTCTTTTACCATAACCATCACTACTGCTGACACTATTTAAACTATCATTTGAAGATCTCTTATATTCTACTTTGGCATATGGTATTGGACATGTTCTGTTTGAGTTTTCTGACTTGGTAAAGTTGTACGTGTTTGCATGTGTGTGGGTGGTAGAGCTTCTTCTTAGTGCATTCCTCTCATCTGTCCCACAGTGTAGTTCTGTGGTAGACCCAGAACTTCTGTCTTCCTGAGAGGTATGAATAGCTGATACTTCTTCCATGACTTTGGCAATCTGGGCTGCAGTGGTAGAAATCTGCAAACCTCGCTTTGAAGAGGTTCCTGGGTTTTCTGTTGCTGGGTGATAGTTGCCTAGGCTAATACCTCGTTCTCTCTCCAGACTTCTATCTTTCTCAGAACGAGAGCTATCTAAACTTCCCCTTGATGAAGAAGAGCTGGGCAATACTGTAGTGTTTAAGTACGGTGATAGGACAGTCATGTTTCCAGTATTAAAATTGTCTGACCTGTTATCATCATGTCGATTGGTGTCAAAAACATAGTCACCATAGAGATTTTGCTTGTGTCTCTGCTTGCTACGATGAGATGCCTTGGGACTTAAATTGTCAATATTGTCAAAAGTTTCTGATAAATGCTGAGCATCTAATTCTGCTTCCAGGGCCTTTTGTTTCCTGACATGTAGAGAAGGCAAACTTGAACCAGGAGACATGATATTGGCATCTTTATACTTTGCAGGTCTATTTGCCATGAGATTCCTTAAAGCTGCAGCACTTCCCATAGCAATCATCTTGTGCTTTGAATGAATGAGGTTCTTGAGCATGCTGACTGCTCCCATGTCCCACAATGCTTCCTGGTCTTTAGGGTTTCTTGCTGAGAGATTCCACAAGGTTCCGCATGCATTGCTGACTATTGTCAAACTGTGAGATTTCAAGTGTTGTAATAAGGTCTGTAAGCAATTATTCTCTCTTAGGATTTGCCTGAAATAAAAACAAGATATTACAAAAGTAAGGTAAAAATCTGTTTGCAGTGACAAATAAAAGGAAAGAGAACAAATTTAAATCTAAAGGTAACCGCTAAAACTGGTAACAACAGGCATAATAAAACTACACCGAATTATATTATAAATTTCAAGCACTGCCCATCTCCTTTTGTTCTACCTTAGTTCATTTAATGTTTCTTGTTTTATAGGACTCATCTGTCAGACTAAAAGGTAAAAATGTTCAGTTTCATCAATTCTGCATTTCCTATTCTGACCTAACAGCTTTAAAGATTTTTCTTGAGCAAATATATATTTACTTTACATAGTGACAGAATTCCTCAGTTTACTGAGTATAAATATATTATGAAAGCTGAACAGGGACTCTGTGGTAATTTAACATCTGGGTGGGTTCCATAATGTTGACAACAGAGACATCTCAGAAGAGGTAGAGAGAATGAATTAATAGATCTTTACAAAGTCAGGGAACACACTGTAAGCTCAGGTCAACAAAATGACTTTTAGATAATCTCTCTCTGGTTTGAATTTGTAATACTGATACTTCCCCTTATAAGTGGTCTTGGGAAAATTCTGTGTGTAGTTTTTCTAAAACTAAAGTGAAAGTTTTCAAAACATTTAAAAGTAACTATAAAAACAAGAGTTGAGAGCGTAATGAATGTTAGGATCTGAAGAGCTATGGCTTATTTAATGCATGGTAAAATGAAGTTTAACGAGAGCATAGTCAGCTCTGCTGCTAAGTCATGTCAGTCGTATCCGACTCTGTGCGACCCCATAGGCGGCAGCCCAGCAGGCTCCCCCGTCCCTGGGATTCTCCAGGAAAGAACACTGGAGTGGGTATAGTCAGCTCTAGTGGGCTTTAAAACTGATAGGCAAAAAGGTACAATAAGCTTTAGCAATGGTAGCTCTCTCAGCAGTCCAGTAGACACCTGAATGCTTACTGAGTTTAAGAGTTCTTCCATGAGAAGAGGAAAGGGCGGTAAGGCTTGTAGTTTGTGCATCAAAAACTTACAGAAAAGATGTTTACATTCTTTACAAAGCCCTTTTACTACAAGTACCCCATAGTCTTTTTTTGAAAATGAGAGAGGAATAATACAGGATAAAATAAATAAATACACTGTGAAAGATACTATATTTTTGTTGAGATAATGCAAAGCCCAAGTTGTGAAAATGTATGCCTTGCATCTGAGGTGCTCTGTTAGGTTTCACAGTTCTAATAAATTGGATGAATGGCTGTTGGCTGAAAAACATTTTGATTGCTGATGTTATGGCTCCACTAGAAAAATGTGAATCACTGTACTTTCTGGATCATAACCACAGTTTTTTTTTTTTTATAACCTCATATTCCCTTAATCCATACTACATATAGGAAAGGATTTTGTTCTCTGTAATATTTATGGCTTTCATTTTTTATTCTACACATGGGTTATATCTCTCAAGTCTCACTGGTTTATTTTTAGACATCTTTGTGATACTATGAACTTTTATTAGCATAAATGTTAATGAATAAATCAGGTATTAACAGTTAATAGTTTCATTGTCATAAGTGTAATTTGGGTCAGAACTTGCATAATTACACAAAACACTGCTCAGTTAAGTCTTTCTGAAGATATGAATCTTACAAATTCATTTAAAAGTAACAATAAACTCTGTATTTACCTGTGGTCCTCATTTGTAGCTATCAAGCTGGATACATTCCGTAATATCCCACCTCCACTTTCAATAATGGCTAAAGTATTGGTCTGGCTGCGATAAGTGAGAGTGCCAACCAAAAATGCAAGCGCACCATCCACAGCACATATGTCAGCTTTATTCTCAGTGCAGTGTGCTGACAAGTTCCATAAGGCACTCAATACACTTTTGAGGGTTGATTCCTATCAAGAAACAGAATATGTCATCTAGTTAAGAGTTGTAACATCTTAGAACGTCTATGCTTACTTCTATAGAGAAAGCTCTCTCTCTTTTTTAAAAATATCCCCTTGCTGCCCATCCTTTACTGGTAAAGCATTAGGAATGCCTCACTTAAAAAAACTTTCATAAAATACCAAACAGAACTTAAGACAGTGATACCCCATGAAACAAGCAGAACACAACATTAAAACAATGACCATCACATTCATCTAAACAATGAACGTGAAGTGTTAGAGGGCTCACACTTATCTCACAGAAGCTTATACTAGAAAATGAAACAACTGATGTGCATTCTGAAAAGATAATATTTTCAGGATAATATAAACTAGAAAAGACCCTCTAAATGGTGATTTGAAAAGATATCCAGACCTATCATTAAATGAAAAGAGCAAGTTGCAGAGAAGTATGTACAATATTCTGTTTGTATAAAAATACACATCCATATTTATGTGTGGTTGATGCAAAAGTAACAATTTATTAAAATGGAAGCAGACTGGAAATACTCCAATTTCTTAAAATCCTCGAAGAAACAAAGTCATTATAAAAATGAGAACTCCCTGATGTACAGTATCATAGTAAACTGTCAAATTATAACTGCCAGAGAAACACTTTGAGTATGCAATTAAGGATGTTTGGTTAAAACTTGCCATGCTCCTGACAACAGTCTTCTTACTAAAAATCAATCAGGGAACAAACAAACATTCATTAGAAACCTACTCTGTGCCTATCACAGTTACAGGTACTCTAGAGGATACAAACAGAGCAACTGACACTTGCTTTGAAGGTGCTGTTTACTTTGGGGAAAAAAGACAGTAACACTATACTTAAAACCAAGGGCTCTAATGAAAAGACTACTGCCATGGGAACTTAAGTCAAATAAATGAAATAATTTTTGGAGGAGAGCACCTCTGCAGATAAAAAGACATGTACATTCAGAGGAGGCAGGGGAAGTAGAATGAGTAAAGGCATGGAAGTGGGAATAAGCAAGGGAGGACTAAATAACAGAAAGAAGACACAGGAGAAGTCAAAGTCCACGTTGGGAATTTGTGGGAAGTAAGGTCAGACAGGGAAAAGAGGGCCCTGAAAGTCACGGCAAACCTTTTGGGCTCAACCCAATCAAGAGCCATTGTATTCTCTTCTTCAGGATATTAAATGAATAAAATAGATACTATTTACCTTGAGGCAGAGAAGAAATGCTTTCACCACTGAAGAAGTGAAAAGGACAATAGCTCAATTTTAATTATAATGTGATTGAGGAAATGGGACAAAGTATCTTGAGATCAGAAAAAATGGGAACAGTTTAGAGGAGTGAGCTAAACTTACAACTGACCTAGAGATGAGAGTTGAAGGTAGGAAAACAGAAGTTGCTCTCTTTGGGACTACATGTAGGGGGCCAAGGGTTTTGTTTCAAAGAAGCTTTATAGTTAGAGGAGACAAGATGAAACGATTAGATGTGGGAGGTATAGGTAGTCAAAACAAAGGGAGGAGATTCAGTGAGGTATGTGATCAAAGGTATCAAACACAGGTACAGGTAGAAAAGTGATGTCCTAGTTAAGCTATAAATCTAGATTTTTTGTTAGGAGCAAATTTAGAAACGACTGTTAGGAAATGAAGGGCGTGACTACTTGACTACTTGTTCAGGGCTTTGGTTGTCACAGGAGACTCTGAAGAAGTTGGAAGAAGCAATGAAAATGAACATTTTTGTTTTTATTTTCAAAATATTGGGCTTCTTACAGATAAGTGAAACATTAAAAAAGCCTCCTTCTCTATAAGCAGTAGAGACAGTATAGCGGAGAAGAGTAAGGGAGAACAGTTTTGAGTAACAGCAATGCCCAGAGCACAGGGTGCAGGTGAAGGAAAAGACTCTGCTGTGTAGAAGAGGAAGGGCCAGTGAATGAGGGGAAAGAATGCAGGGCACGGGGATATGGAAGGAGTTTTGGTTCTTGTGGTTGTGAGGAGTAAATGAAGTTGAGAATGAAGAGCTGACAAGTTAAAAAGAGAAGGAATGTTCATATTGGCTGTTGCACTGAATGTAGAAAAAGATGGAAAAAATAAATTCTAATACCGTTAACCAGAGCAAGACCAAACCAGAACTGGATAGTATAACTTTCTGATGGGCTAGTTTTTCTAAGATTGGGCTTACATTAAAAAAATTTTTTTTAATTAATTAATTTTAATTGGAGGCTAATTACTTTACACGATTGTAGTGGTTTCTGCCATACATTGACATGAATCAGCCATGGGGGTACATGTGTTCCCCATTCTGAACCCAACTCCCACCTCCCACCTCCCTCCCCATCCCATCCCTCAGGGTCATCCCAGTGCACCAGCCCCGAGCACCCTGTTCTATGCATCAAACCTGGACTGGCGATCTGTTTCACATATGATATTATACATGTTTCAATGCCATTCTCTCAGATCATCCCACTCTCGCCTTCTCCCACAGAGTCCAAAAGTCTGTTCTTTACATCTGTGTCTCTTTTGCTGTCTCTCATATAGAGTCATCATTACCATCTTTCTAAATTCCATATATATGTGTTAATATACTGTATTGGTGTTTTTCTTTCTGACTTACTTCACTCTGTATAATAGGCTCCAGTTTCATCCACCTCATTAGAACTGATTCAAATGCATTCTTTTTAATAGCTGAGTAATATTCCATTGTGTGTATGTACCACAGCTTTCTTATCCATTCGTCTACTGATAGACATCTAGGTTGCTTCCATGTCCTGGCTATTATAAACAGTGCTGTGATGAACACTGGGGTACATGTGTCTCTTTCAATTCTGGTTTTCTCCGTGTTGGGCTTACATTAAAAATTTATAGATGAATTTAGGGAGAAATGATCTTTAATGATCTCTTTCTCATCTATGAGAGAGAAATGATCTATTCTTCCTTTACAAGACAGGCTATATCTTGACATTTATTAAAATCCTCTTTTACACTTTTCAGCAGGCTGTGTCTGTTAATCTAACTTTCTTGGTACGTAGCAATTGGTTTGTATGTAGATCTTTGAGGTCCCCGAGTGATAATACAATGAGCTGCTGCTGCTGCGTCGCTTCACTCGTGTCCGACTCTGTGTGACCCCACAGACGGCAGCTCACCAGGCTCCCCCGTCCCTGGGATTCTCTAGGCAAGAACACTGGAGTGGGTTGCCACTGCCTTCTCCAATGCATGAAAGTGAAAAGTGAAAGTGAAGTTGCTCAGTTGTGTCTGACTCTTAATGACCCCATGGACTGCAGCCCACGAGGCTCCTCTGTCCATGGGAGTTTTCAGGCAAGAGTACTGGAGTGGGGTGCCATTGCCTTCTCTGATACAATGAGCTATTCAACAGCAATACAAGTTCCAATAATCTATACAAAAACATTAAATCTTTCTGAAAATACACAAGGTTGATTAGAAAGAAGTCTTAAAGTGTACATGGCACTAATTTTTTTGTATAATTTTAGTAAGGTATTAAGGCGACCAATAAACTGTACTTTGATCCTCCTCCAATTTCCTTATACTCCTTGTAATCCACCCCCAACCCCAGGCAACTACTGTTCTGATTTCTAACATAACAGATTATTGCAGGTATCAATAGTTCATTCTTTTTTTTTTATATAGCCCAATAGTATTCCACAGTTTATTTACCCATTTACCCACTGATGGTCATTAGAATTTTTTTTCCTAGGTTTTGGCTATCACGAATAATCTTTATGTGAATAACTGTGTGTCTTTGTGTAAATTTAAGTTTTTGTTCCTCATGGGTGGCCAGGTTGTATAGCAGGTAAATGTTAGTTTGAAAACACTGCCAAAAGTTCTCTCAAGCGGGACAGACAGACCTCAGAGATATTGCAGGTATGGTTCCAGACCACTCCAATAAAGCAAATATTGAAATAAAGCAAGTCATGCCATTTTTTTTGGTTTCTCAGTGCATATATAGTTACATTTACACTATACTGTAGTCTATTAACTGTCCAAAAGCATTGTGTATAAAGATGTACATACCTTAACTGAAAAAAATGCTGTCGGGAAAATGGCACTAAAAGACTTGCTTAGTGCAGGCTTGCCACAGACTTTCAATTTACCAAAAATGCAGTATCTGCGAACTGCAATAAAGTGAGGTATGCTTGTATACCATTTAACTTTTCTGCCAGCACTGCAGAAGAATTTCAGCTGTTTAACATCTTGGACAACACATGGTCAATTTTAAAGATTATAACCAATATAATATGTGTAACAGTATCTCACAGCTGTAATCCGTATTTCCCTGATGACTAATGATGCTGAGTATATTTTCAAGTGCTTACTGGCCATTCATAACCTTTTTTCTAGAGTGTGAATACAAGTGTTCTGCTGATTCAGTAGTGTTCTAAAGGTATCTTTATACAAATCCTGAGTATATTTGAACAGTACTGTTTTCTCCCAGTTTTGAGACATAATTGACATGTAGCACTATTTAAGGTAAATGGCATAATGATTTAACTTACATACATCATGAAATGATTACCACAGTGAGTTCAGTGAACATCTATTATCTCATATATATATATATATATGTATATACACATACACAAAAATTAAAGAAACAGCAAACTTTTTCCTTGTGATGAGCACTCAGGACTTACTCTGTTAAAAATTTTCATATATAATGATATGGTAGTGTTAACAACATTTATCATATTGTATATTACATTCTATTATGTATTTATCTTATAACTGGAAGTTTGTACCTCTTGACCACCTTTGAACATTATCTTTATTGCCAGTTACTTAACTGAATATTTTTCTTATTTCTAATAATTTTCCAGTTGATTTTCTTGGAGTTTCCAGGTATAAAACAATGTAATTTAGAAAAAAATACATAAATTAAAAAAATAGCCCCAGACTGAAAAGGAAATTCTGAAGAGAAAAATGTAGGCTCTGGGTCAAGGAGGGCTGGTTGGGTGAAAGGAAGCTCAGATTAGCTAAAAAGACTAGCTTAGCTTAGTTCTTCACAAATTTCAATTAAAAAAAAAATCAGCTTAGTTTCTAAAGTAGATATCCCACCTAGACATTACTTCCTTTTGTGAACAAATTATTATTTGATGGATTTTTCATCTTTGGGTCTGATTACCTCTATAAGGTGACTATTAAAATCTGGGGACTCTGGGAGATTGGGATTTGGGCAGCAAGGAATCATCTGGGGGTGATTCTGTCCCTTTTCTCTTACAGGGGACATCTGTAATAAATGGAGACATTTCTGATTATTATGACTGAGGGGAAGGTATGTCAGCATTTAGTAGGCAACGGCCAGGAATGCTGCTAAACATCCTACAAGGCACAGATCAGTACCCCCAAACAAAGACTTATCTGTCCAAGATGTCAACAGAGCTGCAACACCCCGATTTACACTAGGTCACCTTGTACAGTCTTGTCTGCCTTAATACTTGCAGAGTTTGGAGCAGTCTAAGTCTTGGGATTGGTAAGCTAAGAGGGTCAGAAATTAGTGAGTCTCAGAGGTGGGAGAGGGCAGTGAAAAAGTATCCAAAGATGAAATGCATATGGTAATACCAAAAGTTCTCAAAGGTACCTTTTTCACTTCCAAAGCACATTCCATCAATGCTTTCACACTTCCAACTTCACGCAAAGTCTTTTTACTATTTACATCTGCTCTCCAAGACAGATTCCTCAAAACACTCGCAATAACCTGCAAATGGATCAATTTTAGAATAGTTTGTTTATAAAATTATTTATACTAGTTGCTTTCTTGCTCTTAATGTTAAAAGTAAGACTGCGTGCATGTGTATTAAGCTGTTTCAGTCGTGTCTGACTCTTTGTAACCCTATAGACTGTAGCCCACCAGGCTCCTCTGTCCATGGGACTGTGCAGCCAAGAATACTGGAATGGACTGCCATGCCCTCCTCCAGGGCATCTTCCTGACCCAGAGATCAAACCCGTGTCTCTTATGTCTCCTGCACTGGCAGGCGGGTTCTTTAGCACAGGTACCACCTGGGAAGCCCAAAAGTAACAGTAGAAATCTATCAACAAATACATTTCTTCTTAAAGCTGATATAAGCCAAAAGGAAGTCTAGAATAAAATCTTTGCCTCTATTCTGGTGTTAATGCAGCCACAATTTAAACATGAGATGCTGAATACTGAGTCACAGCTTACATTAACCTAAGTCAGGGTGTTAAGCCACTAATATCCAAGAAAACCACGTGGAATCTGAGGAGTACCTGCTGCAAGTCCTCGCTTTCAGACTGGAGCTGAGCCACGAGCGCTCTCATGCAGCCTTTCATAGAGCAGAGAGTAGCCTGGAAAGTCAAGGGTTACACAGCGTTAGTAGCAAGGCAACCTGCAGCCACCCATAAAAGAACTAGAACCATCAATTACATAAATAAAAGACAAATACCCTCCTAATCCTTTGCAATATTCATTCCTTTCTTGGCAAACTGGAAAAATAAAGTGAATAAATAATAAGAAATGATAAGAAAAGGGTTTGAATGTAAAGTCTTTTATTTGGATGGAACTAATATGTGTTTGACACTTTCACCAATCAAGATTTCCAGATTTTTGCTGTCATTCCCAAGAACAGTATTTTTTTTTTTTTAATTACTTTTTGGCCTCACTAGGCGGTATATGGGATCCTAGTTCCCCAATCAGGGATTGAACCTGTGTCCCTTACAGTGAAAGAGTGGAGTCTGAACTGCGGGACCGCCAGGGAAGTCTGCCCAGGAACAGAATTTTAAATGTGATTACGTAAGTTCCCGTCTGTGTTCCATCTTTTGCCTTTGTTTAGGCATTAGACATCAAACAAGTACGGATATGCAGTGGAATATAAAGTACAGGTTTTTATGAGTCAGTGTTTAATGACGAGAGTGACAAGAAAGTCAGTGAAAAGTAGTCTGTACGAAAAAAAAGCTCATACCAGAGCCATCTTAAGAAATGGATCTTATAAAACATACCTTGTTGGCTACATCTCCGAAAGTCAAGTTTGTCAAAGCCATTCCTGCATATCGTCTTAAAGTAATACTGTAGTGGTCATTAGTAAGCCCATACATTTCACAGTCCACTTGCAATAATTCTGCAATGGCCTGTAGTCCCCCTAATTTAAAAAGGGCAAGAGGAAGAAGTCAATAATCTAAAATAACACAAATGGGTACCAAGTTTATAAATTACTAGAGAAAAATCTCAAAGAATGAGTTTAATTCTGTCTTCAGAATTACAAGCTACAAAAAATGTTATAAGGCACTCGTGTAATATACTTATCAAGTACAAGTGACAACTACTTCATTTGCTGCCAGTTTCTCCACCCTCCAGCCCCCTGTCTTACTGAGTAAGATGAATATTATACTCTATTTACTGCAATACACTGTATCCTGTCAAGGAAGAAGAAGACTATATTCTACTATTAGGTCCTCCTGAATGTAAGCAGAAAAAGGTAACTTTATTACTAGGACTTTATAAAAACATTCTTCACTGTCACACACTATGGCCTAATTACTTTAATATATTTTTATCTCCAAAATAATTTTTAGTATCATTAGGAATACTAAAACTTCTAAGTGAAATAGTGCATGAAGCAAAGTTTATTTCTTTTTTATGAAAAAGAATTACCTGTTCAACTTATTACTAAGCTGAATAGAACCATTTTTATGGTTTTTCTTTTTAAATTCTTTCTTTTCTTTGATACACACAAAGTGTCAAATACCAATACTAGGATTTAGTATCTTCTCTCCCCTTGATTCCCACCACTGGGTATACTTAACAATGCCTACAGTGGTCAACAGTAGGCAGGCAAGGAGAAAAATGAAGGGAGAGGAAAAGACATAAAGGAAGGGGTAGCAGAAAGACAACACAAAACAGAAGGACAAAAGGTGAAGCAAAATGGTGAGGGAGTGAATAAAAATAAAAATAAAAATGCATATGGAAGTTATTAAAAATATTCATCATCATCAATATTAATCATTATGAAACTGGAGATACTGTTAGCTGAGACAGAAAAAGAGATGATGAACATAAACAGGCAGTTCCTGGATACTGGAAGTCTAAACTGTCAGGTCATTAATCTGAAAGAGGATCTGTACATTCATCATTTTTGTAAATGATCTAGAAGGATCAGTATGCAGAGCAATAAGCAAGTTTGCAAAACAGACCAAGTTCAATTCTGGGTCAAGAATGCCAAGCCAGGGATTTAACTCTTGGAACATTTGTGTAAATCTTTATAACTGGCACCAATGACAGATAAGTCTGAATGTAGGTAAATAAAAATTAATTTGGTTAAGGAAAAGCCAAACCATATTTAGGAAGATTTTCCTCCATCCACCCATGATGATAGGAAAGATAAACAGCCCATGAACAAAACAGCCCATGAACAAAACAACCAATGTCTTTATGGAGCTTACAGATTAGCACAGACAGCCACTGAACAACTAATTTAAATGTCATGATTGTGTAGAAGCACGGGGCATGATAACAGGCAAACCTAACGTAGACTGGAAGGATCAAGAAAGTGGCTGAGGAACTAAGATTTAACTTGAGACTTAAAGGATGAATGACCATCTAAAAGGGGTAGAGGAGAAACAATACGGAAGCATCTCAAGCAGATAAAATAGCACATGTAAAGGCTGATGGGCCTGAAACATTAATATACAGCAACAAGGAGGGGCTACAAAAATGCCAGGTAATACAAGACTTTGTGTACCTCACCAAGGATCTAATGCAGGAGAAAAGAATAATTAGATGTATGTTCTAAACAGATTCCTATGATTAAGGCTATAGAAATGATTACTACTGGAAGTGGGGAGCCAAGTAAGATAAACTATGGGAGACCAGGAGTGAAGAAAGAGGCTTTGCTTGTGCTGGGGATAAAAAGAAGAGCAGTGGGGGAAGATATATTTGAGAACCAGAATTAAAGCAGTTAGCAGATACAGGGGACAGGAACAGAGTCCAAGATGTCTTCTAAGATTCCGGCTTCAGCAAGTGGGTTGACGGGAAGGCTACTGTCTGAGAAAAGGAACCCTGGTCAAGAGATAGTTTTGGGGATGGGGGAGACAGACTCAGTTTCTGTCAACTCAGTCAGAAATGTCTGAAAAATCATCTGGGTGAAAATGCTGGAGGAGCAGTATGAAAATGTGTGTAAATCTCAGGAGAGAGAATGTGGATTAAGATGTGAGTTTGAAAAACACTGTCAGGGAAGCCATGTAGTAGAGCATATAGCCTAGGGAGAGTGGAAGAAAGCCGAGTACAGAGCTTCAGAAAATTCCACCATTTAATCCTTCAGCAAAGGAGGAGGAACTAGAGTCTTGACTAGGAAACAGACCTGGGAGTCACTGTTGACTTAAAGACAGTAGCCTTGTGTACTGATCAGATCACCAAATGTTGAGGATTATAAACCGGACCATCAAAGCCATACAGAGCACACTCTGCTTCATGCCTACATAAAATCCTGCCTGGCACAGCAGCATCTGTGACACTGTTCTAAGAAAGTAACATGTGAAATAATCTCAAGAACCTCCCAAGAAGGCCCTTGACTACTTTTGTATGGGAAAACCAAAAATCTTAGGACTTGATTCTGAAAAAGAACAACATTATTAATGCCAATGATGAAGAACGTGCTAATGAAAAAAGAACATTCAATAAAACTTAGCGTATTAGATAGAAGAGAGAGACCCTTTATGATTTCCAGGAGTTAAAAAAAACTTCCAGTGAACTGTAAGGCAAAGAATCTATATACTTTAAAAATGGATTCACAAAAATACGATGTGAATTCATGACAGATAGGAAAAAAACTGGTTGCCCTAAGAAATACTAGGATGTTTCAAGGTAATGTAAAGGTCATGAGCACATCCTTCCACATTATCTTGGTGTCTGTGTTAGAGAATAGTGGTCTGGATGAACCAAATATTATCGCGTATGGTATCTCATAACCTTATTGATAGTAGATGATCAATGTCTTCAGATGACATTTACCAAAATCCTTAAACTTATCAAAACAAGATAGTAGAAAGATGACAGAATTTTTAAAAAGTATATTACTTTTCTTTTACTTGGTTTAGATAGTCACCATTAGCATGAAATACCTCATTCTAAAATAAGTAGGGCTCAGCAACAATATTCTATATATTGGTAGTTTCACAAAATTTCCTGGTCGTAAGAATCAGGTGGGCCACTTCCTAGATTTGATTCCTAGGTCCCCTGCTCTGGAGATTCTATTTTCCTAAGCTTGCTTACCATGGGCCAGAGAAGTACACGTTCTGACCACTGCCCCTGGTGATCATTATCATCTAGTCTGGGAAACACCAATGCATATGTCTGGAAATTAATAAATGTGTACATTCCTGGTATTATAGTCTAAAACTTGCAACACTAATAGTTGCAAACTTAAATGACCCTAACAGTTGTAGAATTTTCTTGCATCTACAAAAGACAGTCCTAGCTGACTGGGCTTAGGAATTTTTCTTCATCTGCTTGGGACTTCTTTCCTCCTATCCCTCATTGTCAGATCCCTTGTGCTACCTGACTGTATCTATCCACAGTCTACACACCTTGTTCCTTCTTTGGCTCCAACGCAAAGTCAGAGGCTAAGAGTGAGAAGGTAATCGCCTGTGGCTACATCCCCACAGTCACACCCCCAGAGGCCCCGTCCTGCTCCTCACCTGAAAGCCCCTGCCCTAGCTCCTGGGATGAAATGCCCCGGGTAGCCTTCCTACCTGAAGAAGGAAGAGGAACAAACACTGAGTCTAGATTTTACTTGGAAATTCAGATGATTAATGTGGGTCAGTCCTAGTCTACAGTTCATTGGAACACAGGGACATTTAGAAAAAACATTTGTGGGAGCTTAAAACTGGATTAGTTTTCCTGTTTGTTCATTATTTTCCCCATTATTATGAGTGTTAAAAAAAAAAAACAAAAAACACCCAAACTTGAAATTTCACCAGTGCTGGATTGTATTGAGGAGGGGAGAACTCACAAGTGCATACTCAATTTCACAGGAACCTAGGGAAAAAGGAAAGAGAATCAAGCGGCCTAGGGCCTGTGGGGGGCAGGTGGAGACCAAGTACACACAGCCTCCCAAAATGAGATCTGAAGGAGACAGCACTCATTTCCAGCCGTTCAGGTTCTCTGTGATTTAAGCGACTCACGACTTTGTCACTTGTAAGATAAATGATGAATGAAAATGGCAAGGGTGGCAGGGATACAAAGCGGGGGCTGGAATGAAAGGTAACGTAAACAGCACAACAGGCAAGGGCACAGCCACACTAAGACGCAGACTCAGCGCCTGCTTCTCGCTTGTGGCACAACGAAAGCGATCCGGGTTCACAGGAGATGGCTCAGCATGACGCAACTTATAAATACCACACGTGCAAAATGAACCTAGAAGTCAAAGAGAAACCATCTCATGAAAAATGGGGGCCACAGAGGCAGGTGTGATAAGGTTCAGAGTATGTGAGAACACATCCTAAGAGTAATCCTTCCAAAATTAATGGAATATTTTCTAACAAATTAGAGGATAATGCTTTTCCATTATTAATGAGTTTCAGAGATACCAGCCACGCTGCTTATCATGAAAACCCAGTAAAGTACGGATAACCATGAAGATAAATGAGTCTTAATAATAATTCCTTCCCGTGTCCATCAGAAGTGACTGAGTTCAAGAATAATTACAAAGCTCCGTATCATCACATCTCAAAACGATTCAAATTACCCTCCCACCGACTGGCACCCAGGGTCCACCTTGACAATATTGGCAAGAGTGCCCGTTTATTTCTTTTTGCCCATCCCTGGCTAAGATTTTAGAAACCCAAGTTAGGTTATGAAAGGGTAGCAGTTTCTGTCACTTAGGACATTGTCTTCTCTGGAAACCAGAGTCACTTGCTACAAGGAGGAAGCAGATGGTAATAGAAGTTAGTGGCCTTATACACTAATTCAACAACAACGAAAAATCGTCAGGATTCTTCTATGGCATTAAGAAACATTTTTATCTTACCAAGCTCATTCATGGCATGTCTATGCTCTTCATCAAACGAAAGCTTCATTAGAACACAGACAGCAGGGCAGATCTGATGTTCAACAGGAGCTGGCACTGAAAAGTAAAATGGACATAAGCCATGATGCTTTGTTTTCTCAAAGTAGTGATGTTCATTATACCTAAAAAATACTCAGTTGGCTGATAGACTTCTCATGCATGGTAGCTTAGTGAATCAACAAGTATTTGCTGAAGAGATGAATAGATACTACACACACGGAAAGGAAAATATAGGTAAAGCGCTTTTCTTGGTTCCATAAAAATGTTTACCTCTCATCAGCCTTTGACCAAGTCTGTTGGACTAACTCCCATGTAGGTTTATGCTATAATTCAATTAATAACTTAAAAATTATATTGGTTATTTGAAATAATAAAAACATTTTGGTATAAAACTATTTATAATCTCTGTTTTCAACTGAAAGGCACATGGCTGTATAGAAATGTATAGAGAAACCTAGTGCAACTCTAGTAGCGAAAGCTTATTATATAGATACCAGACAGTAAATGAAAATTTAAAGGGAAAGTGTCTACAAAAATGTACTTGCACATTTAATATTATGCATAAAGTTTCAAAACTGTTAATTGAAATAAAAATTTAAAAACCAATCTATTTTTCAGAAGTAATAATATTTATTCTATTTAACTTTTCTGAAAACAGGTATTAAGAGCACACAATACAAGTCATTACATAATTGTGGACAGCAAAAGAAAACAATCCAGAAAGATAATGTTTTCCCAGGAAAGCAACTTATTAATTCTCCCTAGCCCTAGGATAAACAGAAAGGACATTTCTGCTATATTCTTATTGTTGAAAAATTTTTAATTTTTAATAAATTCACCTTTATACCTAACCCTAAGAGAAATCTACTAAATCTTTATAGATCAAGTTCTCATCATCAGTCTTTCTCCTGCTCCCCCAATCAAGATATTGATTCGATGGTCCTTTGTTGTGTGTATGTCTATGTATGGGTTCTTCTCAGGTGAAAGGAGCTCTTACCTTCTATACTTACTGCTTTTGGTTCTTCCTATAGGAATGAAGTAAGTTATCTCCCCAAGGGTCCCAACTCCCATGATCCCTGCTCCTGGGGGAGAGGGTTTCTCCCTGAGAAAAGAGCTGGGTGGCTGATCACCCCAGCAACTAGGGCCCCAAGGCCTGAAGACAGATGGTGCAGTGGGAAGAACACTGAGCTGAGAGTCAGGAGGTCTGGCCTCTGATCCTAGATCCACCACCCACCACCTATCTGTGAAGCCACAGGCAAGTCTTTTAGCCACCCTGAACCTCAGTCTCTTCATCTATAAAATGAAGATGGTAATCTCTTCCCTTGCTACTTCACAAGCTTGTTGTAAGGATCAAATAATGGATATAACACAGCTCTGCATCCACTAAGTGATGTGCGAATAAGAGAGAATGGCTTGGTCACTCATAGCTGAAGGAACTTATGTAAAGTCACTTTCCTGAGCTTAATCTCGAGAGAAGGAGAACATAATCACTCAAGTTCTTTCTAGATCAACTATGCTATGACTACTTAAGTCTACTTTGATTTTCTGTTCTTTTCTGGTTGCACTGTAGTACACACAACATTTTCCTGTGCTAATTTTTTCCCTAAAGAAATAGAGAAATTAAGCTTTAAACTATGTGAGCAGTGTAGGTAGCTAATATGAATTTCCCACTCTGATTCATAAAGACACCATCCTAATTAAAAAACTTTTCATTTCAAAAACTTTTACATTTGCTTTGTCACATGCACCATAGGGAACATACTTGGATTTTTGTCCTGGTCCATGCCTTGTTCATGGGCTTCCTGCCACTCCCAACAGGTTTCACAGTAAGCTCGTATCTGTTCCAAAAGATGAAGGACTCGGATTTCACGCCTGCCTCTCTTGTCATCAGGCTGTGAGTGAATGATGTTGTGGAGTGCTGCACTGGCCCTGGCCCGAGCCTCTTTACTGCCCCGGGAATTTCCCAACAACACAGAGTCTTTGTCATTGCCATGTAAAAGCTGGATGAGGAGAGGAAGACATCCAGACTGTCGCATGGATATACAGCTGTCTTGGGAGCTAGACATAGCTAGCAAAGTTCGCGACATATCATCCTTATCATGAGTACCAAGCATTGACAACAATGAATACACCATTTCCACCTGTGGGCCAAATGAGTTTAGAAACAAAATTATGACTTTAATAGCCAAAAGCCAACACCAATGAAGTGATGAATGGGGATATTAATTGTAACTCAAACAAAAACAGAAACAAAAACAAAAATCTCTTTCTAGGATGAAGTAATGAGCATCATTTCAAAATCCATATGCTATAATCATTATCACCGTCTTGTTTATAAGTAAATATTAGTAGTGCTAGTATATGGTCATAAGGAGACATAGGTTCTTGCATACCTAAACTGCTATTGTCTGAATCAGTGGGTGATAGTCCGTTATTATAACGAAAGACAATCAACTGATTTCTCTTTCTCTCACATCTCCCCCACCCACCACACATACACACACACACCTACTGACACACACAGAGTAAGAAATGTGGTTTATCTAAAATTCTTTACACAATTAAAAATTTTACTTTTTAAAATCTACAACCATAATCAATAAAGAGAAAATATTTTTTAGCAATTACTATTTACTAAGTACTAGTTCTCAGCAATTGCTAACCCTCACCAGATTATAATATTCTTAAAATTATGATGTCTCCCTTATACATGTAAAAGTATCTTGTCATAAAAAGAATGCCCTGATCATATAGGGATACAAAGTCACTATTCTTATTCAATTTTTTTTTTTGAAGCAGCTGGTAAGCATCATCACTCCCTTACTGTAAACTTAAGAACTGACTCAGAAGCAGACTAGAAACAGGAAACAGCACCCAGTCATCCTGTCCTGTGATCAACAGCAATTTTTTAAAGCAAGAGCTACTGCATAAAAGTTGAGCATCTTATCTATATCTATCTATCATATCTATAAATTAGCGGTTCCAAACCAGGGGCAACTTTAGCCACCTTGAGACTCTTCTGACAATATCTTGGAGAAATTTTTGGCCATCACACTTTGGGAGGAAACACTTTGGGCCTTCAGTGGGTGAAGACCAGGGATGCTGCTAAACACCCTACAATGCAATGAGGAATTATCCAGCCAATAATGCTGAGGCTGAGAAATTGTACTCTAAATGTGTATACACACTACTCTTAGATTTATAAGTTTTATTAGGAAGGCAGTACAGGATTGCCTTCCTAATGGGAAGAAAAAAAAAGGCTTTCAAATTCTGACTCCACTATTTGCAAGTGAGCTGTGTGACACAACCAAGTTATCTGAGTTCTCTGAGGTCCAGCTGTCTCAGTTGCAAAATGGAATAATTTACCTAATAGGGTTTTCTTTGTGAAGATTAAATAAAGTAACACATGTATAGGACAGTAACTGGCATTCAAAAATGTAGTCAGGTCTTAATATCATCGTGCATAAATCACTCCAAAAGGAAATGGTATTCAAGCTGCCAGTTTTCAAGTAACAGAACTCTTAAATATTAAAGGTTTTCTTTATAGTAAAAACTACTCATTGATGTTGGACAGATTGGGGTGGAATTCTAATTTAATTACCATCTTTTTGGCTTCAGTATTCTCATTCAAAAGAGGGGCAAGAGTAATACATTCAAAGGGTTTCTGAAGAAATCAGAGATAATAAACGTACAACTCTTAGCAGTTACTGGCATACTAAGTAGTATCCTAAGCAGTAACTGTTGTGAGTTACTAAAAGGATTAAGCTTTATATTAATAATATCACTGCTACTCTAAAATTCGTTTCTTAAATCGACATTTGTCACGTAATGCTTTTCCTCAGAGCCATTACTAAAGTAAAGAAAGAGTATGTAGAATATGCTATGAAAACAAGGAAGTATTTAGACGTAATGGAAAATATACTGTTTAAAAAACAGTCCCTGTGCTCCAAATGTACTGATTCAAAGGAGGCAGACAGACTGCATGGGTAGGCAAGAGGGCCCTGGAAATCAGAAAACGTTTTGTAAAGAAGGAAAGCCCAAGAAGAGTTCTGAAGGCTGGCGAGGACTCCTGACGGTCATCTTGCAGTGGGGTGGGAAGTGAAGGGGTTAGAAAGTAATGGGAGGGGAGGGCTTGGGGCAGCAAGCCAGCTTCTGGGCTGGACCTTAGGATACTTGCAGAGAACTGGCTGTCATTTCTTTAAGAGACTATTATGATGGAAACAAAAGAATTCTTTAGCTAAATTTAAAAGAAGAATGAAGAATGTTTTAATAAAGTACTCAGAGTTCTAGCAACAAGACTTTATAATCTATTACCTTGGTTCCCAGATGACTCGTCAGCCTTCGAGGAGCAGAATGTGTGCTACTAGAACTCAAAACACTGGCTGTTTCATGATCTATTCGTGTAGTTGAACCCTAGAAATTAAGCAAATTATAGACAGTATAATTTATATTATAGATATATGTAGCTAGCTTCATGTTAAGATACTCCAAATGAACTGTCATTAGGGTAAATAGCTAAATATACCATTAAAGTGTGAACATTTATAACTGCTCAAAATGAGTATTTTTATATATAAAGGAGTAGAATTTAGAGAAACACTGAAGGAAAAAAAAAACTGTTGCAAAAGACAAAGTACCAAACACTGAAGAAATTCTAAGAGTAATATTCTTTCCCAAATCAAAAGGCATGAAACCACATTCAGTTAAATATAAATTGGTTGGTAGAAAGCTCCACTGAGTAATGAAATGCTCTGAATTAGCACAAAACTAATTGAATTGGGTACACTCCAAGTTCTCCAGGAGCTGAGAGCAGAGAGAAGACTGCTTGAAACTTCTATTGGAGAAAGACATGAAAAAATAAATAACTGCACTGAGATGTCTAAAGGGACTAATATGGGGAACAAGTTAGAAGTTAATATAGGCAGAACACTCTTTGACATAAATAGTAGCAATATTTTTTTGGATCTGTCTCCTAAGACAAAAGAAATAAAAGTAAAAATAAACAAATGGAACCCAACTAAACTTAAAAGCTGCTGCGTGGCAATGGAAACCACAGACACAACAAAAAGACAAACTAGAGAATGGGAGAAAATATTTGCAAATGATGTGAGCAACAAGGAATTAAAATCCAAAGTATTTAAATAGCTTATAAGACTCAATATCAAAAAAACAAAAAACCCAATCAAAAAATGTGCAGAAGACCTGAATAGACATTTCTCCAAAGAAGACATACAGGCACAAGAAAAGATGCTCAATATCACCATTTATTACAGAAATACAAATTGAAACGAGATACCATTCTCATAGCTGCCAGAATGGCTATTATTAAAAAAAAAGTTTTAAGAGAAAAATACATTTATAAATAAAACTGTAGGAAAAAACTCTAAATGTGAAACTCACTTAACTGTATATTTAAAATAGGTACATTTTACTGTATGTTACTCTTTACTCAATAAAGTTTATTTTTAAGAATCATAAGTTGAGAGGTCTTTTTTATGTCTCCTCAGATAAAAGGATGAAGACCTACCTATTCATACACACACTGGGAAATCTAGGGTTAGATTAAGGAAACTAGCAGAGTCCCAGACAGGCTAGCCTTTCTGGACTCCACTCCTTCTGCAGGTCTGGATGCTTTATGTTGATTAATCTTCTAGGGTTATTTCTCAATTAGAAGCAGCAGGGTAGCACCCTCTGGGCAGGAGAAGGGGCAGAACAGACAGACATCTCCTTCCACTGTCACCAGCTACCGTATGCTTCTGAAACAGTATTTCAGTTCACATACATGCAAACAACAAACATTTACTGAGCTCCTGCTCCTTTCTTCAGTTCAGTTCAGTTCAGTTGCTCAATCATGTCTGACTCTCTGCAACCCTGTGGACTGTGGCACGCCAGGCCTCCCTGTCCATCACCAACTCCCAGAGCTGGCTCAAACTCACGTTCTCAGTGATGCCATCCAACCATCTCATCCTCTGTCGTCCCCTTCTCCTCCTGCCCTCAATCTTTCCCAGCATCAGGGTCTTTTCAAATGAGTCAGTTCTTCGCATCAGGTGGCCGAAGTATTGGAGTTTCAGCTTCAGCATCAGTCCTTCCAATGAATATTCAGGACTGATTTCCTTTAGGATAGACTGGTTTGATTTCCTTGCAGTCCAAGGGACTCTCAAGAGTCTTCTCCAACACCACAGTTCTAAAGCATCAATTCTTCAATGCTCTGCTTTCTTTATAGTCCAACTCTCACATCCATACATGACTACTGGAAAAACCATAGCTTTGACTAGACGGACGTTTGCTGGCAAAGCAATGTCTCTGCTTTTTAATATGCTGTCTAGGTTGGTCATAGCTTTTCTTCCAAGGAGCAAGGGTCTTTTAATTTCATGGCTGCAGTCAACATCTGCAATGATTTTGGACCCCTCCAAAATAAAGTCTCTCACTGTCTCCATTGTTTCCCCATCTTTTTGCCATGAAGTGATGGGACCGGATGCCATGATCTTAGTTTTCTGAATGTTGGGAGTTTTAAGCCAACTTTTTCACTTTCCTCTTTCATCAAGAGGCTCTTTAGTTCTTCTTCGCTTTCTGCCGTAAGGGTGGTGTCAGCTGCATATCTGAGGTTATTGATATTTCTCCCAGCAATCTTGATTCCAGCTTGTGCTTTATCCAGCCCAGCATTTCTCATGATGTACTCTGCATATAAGTTAAATAAGCAGGGTGACAATATACAGCCTTGACGTACTCCTTTCCTGATTTTGAACCAGTCTGTTGTTCCACGTCCAGTTCTAACTGTTGCTTCTTGACCTATATACAGATTTCTCAGGAGGCAGGTCAGGTGGTCTGGTTATTCCCATCTTTCAGAATTTTCCACAGTTTGTTGTGACCCACACAGTCAAAGGCTTTGGTGTGGTCAATAAAGCAGAAGTAGATGTTTTTCTGGAACTCTCTTGCTTTTTCGATGATGGAATGGATGTTGGCAATTTGATCTCTGGTTCCCCTGCCTTTTCTAAATCCAGCTTGAACATCTGGAAGTTCACGGTTCATGTCCTGTTGAAGACTGGCTTGGAGAATTTTGACCATTACTTTGCTAGCATGTGAGATGAGTACAGTTGTGCGGTAGTTTGAGCATTCTTTGGCATTGTCTTTCTTAGGGATTGAAATGAAAACTGAACTTTTCCAGTCCTGTTTGGCCACTGCTGAGTTTTCCAAATTTGCTCGCATATTGAGTGTAGCACTTTCACAGCATCATCTTTTAGGATTTGAAATAGCTCAACTGGAATTCCATCACCTCCACTAGCTTTGTTCGTAGTGATGTTTCCTAAGGTCCACTTGACTTCTCATTCCAGGATGTCTGGCTCTAGGTGAGTGATCACACCATTGTGGTTATCTGGGTCAGGAAGATCTTTTTTGTATAGTTCTTCTGTGTATTTTTGCCACCTATTCTTAGTATCTTCTGCTTCTGTTACGTCCATACCATTTCTGTCCTTTCTTGGTGCAATGCTAGTCTCTAGGAACATAAGTGAATAAAACATCCACACCCTCATTGCATAACGAGTCTAGACAGGTTGCTCAACATGTAAATGCACAGTGCTTTGACAGAGCCCAGGTGTGCGCATAGGAATGGCGTGTACTCAGTTCGGGAAAGTGTTGTCTAATTTTGAACGACAAAGAGGTGTTTAGTTAAAAAAGAGGAAGGTTAGCTACATGGCAGCTCAGATGAGGCAGAGGCTATAAGCGCAGGTCAGAAAGAATGTGTGTGTGTGTGAGAGAGAGAGAGAGAGAGAGAAACTGACGGACTGACTTGGAGATTAAGAGCTTCTTCTAATCACATTAACGAAGATGGAGTTGAGGGACCAAGACTCAAAATAAAGAAAGCAGGTGGGAGGCTTTTAAGGAAATTTTGGCAAAGGGCTGCTTTTGATCTATAGGAGGTAATGAATGACTCCTTATCCTGAAGCAAGCATACTGGCTTTAAGGATATCTAAAACTTGGACTGTTTCTGGTAGTGAGGATGTAACACAACCTGTAAGGATCCTCATCTTCTAGAATTCACCACCTTATGAACTAGCCCTGTGTTTAAGTGTGGGCTAGATTTAGTAAAAGGCTTTTAGTGAACAGACTGCTGTAGATACGATGAGAAGTCACTTTCAAGATAAGTTTACAAAGACTGTGGCTTCCCATCGTGGACACCCTCTCTTGTTCTTCTCTGAGGGATGCCAGATATTACACTGTGAACTGCTCTTTGTAGAGGCCTTGGTGGCAAGAAATGATACTACGGGCCAACAGGTGGAGACCTGAGGCCTGATAACAGTCATATGGTGAGTTTAGAAGCAGATCCTCCCCTCATCAAATCTTGAAATGACTGTGGCCCCAGCCAACATGGTGACCGCAGCCTATGAGAGTCCCTGAACCAGAGGCACTCAGCTAAGCTGCACCAGGATTCCTGACCTACAGAGACAATAAATGGTTGCCGATTTAAGCTGCTAAATTTGTCAGGCAGCAATAGATAACTAATATATTGTTTGAAACAGAAGAGAAACAAGAGGTTATATTATGAAGCAAGGAAAAACCCATGTCTACGTTGAAACATGTTCTGACATTCATTTCAGTGTAGACATCAAATCACCTTTAAGCTTCAGACTTAGTATCTTTCTAAACAGATCCTTGATTTTGGGACACTCTCCACTCTACTCTCCCAAACTCTCTGGCTAGAAACCCAGATGGATTTATTATAAGGAGATTCCAAGAGAACATTCCCATACCCATACTACCTGTAAGCCAGAACTCGAGTCCTGAGAATCTTTCCTGGGCCTTTTTATTATGATTAAGTCTGCACCAACATCCTTCAGAGGGACCAGAGAAGCAGTAACCTGTAAAAAATGGTTATTGTTGTTCAGTGGCTAAGTCACGTCTGACTCTTTGTGACCCATGGACTGCAGCATGCCAGGCTTCCCTGTACTTCACTATCTCCTGGAGTTTACTCAAACTCATGTCCTTTGAGTTGGTGATGCCATCCAACATCTCATCCTCCTTCGCCCCCTTCTCCTCTTGCCCTCAATCTTTCCCAGCATCAGGGTCTTTTTCAATGACTCGCCTCTTTGCATCAGGTGGCCAAAGTATTGGAGCTTCCGGATCAGTTCTTCCAATGAATATTCAGGGTTGATTTCATTTATGATTGACTGGTTTGATCTCCCTGTAGTCCACAGGACTCTCAAGAGTCCTCTCCAACACCACAGTTCAAAAGCATCAATTCTTCAGTGCTCAGCCTTCTTTACGGTCCAACTCTCACATCCATACATGACTACTAGAAAAACCATAGCTTTGACTAGATGGACCTTTGTTGGCAAAGTGATGGCTCTGCTTTTTAATATGCTGTCTAGGTTGGTCATAGCTTTTCTTCCAAGGAGCAAGTGTCTTTTAATTTCATGGCTGCAGTCACCATCCACAGTGATTTTGGAGCCCAAGAAAATAACATCTGCCACTGTTTCCACTTTCCCCCCATCTATTTGCCATGAAATGACAAGACAGGATGCCATGATCTTTATTTTTTGAATGTTGAATTTTAAGCCAGCTTTTTCACTCTCCTCTTTCACCCTCATCAAGCGGTTCTTTAGTTCCTCTTCACTTTTTGCCACTAGAGTGGTATCATTTGCATATCTGAGGTTGCTGATATTCCTTCCAACAATCTTGATTCCAGCTTGTGAGTCTTCTAGCCTGGGATTTCACATGATGTACTCTGCATATAAGTTAAATAAGCAGGGTGACAATACACAGCCTTGATGTACTGCTTTCCAGATTTTGAGCCAGTCTGTTGTTCCACGTCTGGTTCTAACTGTTGCTTCTGACCTGCACCTCCTTTTCGCACACACTAGAATCAAGCACCTCTCTATTCACTGGTCCTCCTCTACCCACCCTTCAATACCCGCTGCCATCACTGCACTCAAATGTGTGCCGAGGGGCCCAAGAAGGACTATGCCTGGCAGCTCAATCAGCACAGCTGGGACACGGCCAATTTCAACTACATCTGCTGAGTACAAACCTCTCTTCTATCATGCTCACTTTAGGAAGTGACTCAAAAGTCGTATTTTTCTGAGAAAACGAACAAAGTGACTCTAAAAAGTTCTTCATAGAGGTAGCAACAGTCTCCAACTCACTGTGAAACTGTGTAAGAGGGGGAAGAAGCAAAAGAAGCAAGCACCCTCCTCACCTTGCCTTTTTTCATACAGATGGTACATGGAAGTGGTCCAACAGCAGATAAGGAGAAGTTTCTCTTTATTAAAGTCCTACAGCTAATTCTATAACCCTTAGTGAATTAGTGAACCTAGACATTAAGTATAAATGCTGCTAATATCACAAAAAGAGAGCCCACCAGACGTTACGTGCTTCCTGGTGGAAGACCACTATGCTACCTATGAAAGTCCCGGCCATAGAATCAGGGCCTGAGACCAAATCTGATCACATCTCTAGACCGAAATACCAATTTACAGGGAATACAGAAGACAAACAGAGAGGTCAAACTTCACCATGCAGATGTTCCTAGCAAAATTCAGACTATGGAAAACTTGAGAAGACAAATAACTTTGGTTATTCAACAAATATATAGCAAAAATCTAAGAGACAAAGAAACCTATAGATTAAAAGACACTTTTAATCTTTTAACCAATCTCTGTGCATGAACTTTATCTGGCCCTTGTATCAAATAAATTTAAAAATTATGACGTTTATGAAACAACTGCAAATTTGAATACTGACTAGTTATCTGATGCTACCGAGGAATTACTGTTAGTTTCTGTGGGAGCGTAATAATGGCACAATAGTTATGTATGCTATAGGTGTCCTCTGTCCACAGGATTGCTTTAGCAATTCTGGGCCTTTTGTGGTTCCATATAAATTTTAGTATTATTTGTTCTAGTTCTGTGAAAAATGTCATAGGCATTTTGACAGGAATTGCATTAAATCTGCAGACTGCTTTGGGACTTCAGACAATACTACTAAGCCACAGTAATCAAAACAGCATGGTACTTGTACAAAAACATGACAGACCAAAAGTGCAGCATAAAGAGCCCAGAACTAAACCCACATACCTACAGTCAGTTAATCCTTGACAAAGGAGGTAAGAACACACAATGGAGAAAAGAAGGTCTTTTCAGCAAGTGACACTAGGAAAGCAGGACAGCTACATGTAAATCAATGATGTTAGAACACACCCTCACACCATAAACAAACAAGCCAAAAAAACCCCTCTCAAATTGTTTTAAAGACCTATATATAAGACATGATACCATAAAACTTCTGGAAGAAAACATAGGCAAAATAGTCTCATAGTCTCAAATTACAGCAATATTTTCTTAGATCAGTCTCCCAAGGGAAAACAAATAAAAGCAAAAATAAACAAATGGGACCTAGTCAAACTTAAAAGATTTTCTACCGTAAAGAAAACTATCAACAAAACAGAAACACAGCTCACAGACTGGGAGAAAATATTTGCAAGTGATGTGACTGACAGTCAATATCCAAAATGTACAAACAGCTCATACAACTCAGTATCAAAAACAAATAAATAAATAAAAACAACAAAATCAGAGGATGGACAGAAGACCTAAACAGACATTCCTTCAAAAAAGACATACAGATAGCCAACAAATCGTGAAAAGACGCTCAACATCACTGATTACTGAGAAATTCAAATTAAAAATGGCCACCATCAAAACAAAAAGTCTGCAGAGAATGTGGAGAAAAGGAAACCCTCCTACACTGTTAGTGGGAATATAAACTGGTACAAGCACAATGAAAAACAGTATGGAGGTTTCTTAAAAAACTAAAAATAGAGTTACCACATGATCCAGCAACCTCACTCTTGGGCATAAATCCAAAAAAGATGAAAACTCTAATCTGAAAAGATAAATGCACCCCAATGTTCACAGCAACATATGTACAATAACCAAGACACGGAAAGAACCCAAGTACCCATCAACAGATGATGGTTTAAGAAGATACAGTGGTCTAAGAAGTCATGAAAAAGAATGAAATATTGCCACTTGCAATAACATGGATGGAGCTAGAGAATGTCATACTAAGTGAGGGAAGTCAGATAAAGACAGATATTATATGATATCACTTATATGTGGAATCTATAAAATAATACAAATATATCTATGTACAAAACAGAAACGGACTCACAGACACAGAAAACAAACTTATGGTTACCACAGGGGACAGGGAAGGACAAATTAAAGGTATGGGATTAACAAATACAAATAATCCAAAAAATATGTATATATTACTGAATCACTTTGCTGTAGAGCTAAAACTAACACAATAATGTAAATCAATTGTATTTAAATTTAAAAGAAAGTATTCTTAGACACAGAAAACAAACTTAGGGTTATCAAAGGGGAAATGGGAGGAGGGATAAATTAGGAGTATGTGATTAACAGATATATACACTTTGATATATATAAAATAAACAACAAGGATTTACTTTATAGTATGTGCATGTGTGCATGCTAAGTCGCTTCAGTCATGTCCAACTCTTTGCGACCCTATGGACCATAGCCTGCCGGGCTCCTCTGTCCATGGGATTCTTTAGGCAACAACACCAAAGTGGGTTGCCACACCCTTCTCCAGGGGATTGTCCCAACCCAGGGATCAAACCTGCGTCTCTAACGTCTCTTGCACTGGCAGGCAAGTTCTTTACCACTAGCACCACCTGGGAAGCCCTAGGGAATTATATTCAATATCTTGTAATAACCTAAAATGGAAAAGAATTGGAAAAATACAATATAACTGAATCACTCTGCTGTATACCTGAAACTAACAATATTATGAATCAACCACATTTCAATTAAAAAAATGTTATATTCTGGAAATATACAGTGAAATACTTAAGCAAAAAATGATGATGTCTGGGATCTTTTCCAAAAATAAAATCAGAGGACAAAGTGTATAGGGTACATGGAGATTACTATATTACTCTGTTTGCCTCTGTATATATTTGAAATTTTAGCTAGAAATAAATTATATGAGCTAGATCCCTACTTGCTTAGTATATAACTTTATGTGTAATTCATTTATGAATCGATTCTTAGCTTTTCCATTTAATGTTTAGAACCAGATCTCTAGTGATACAACCAGTAAGCAGTGATGAAGTTCAAACAAGAGTGGGAAAGGGATGAAATGGTAGGAGAACCTTTTCCATTGCCAATAAAATGTTTTTAAACCTATTATGGAAAATTTCAAATATGGTGGTGGTTTAGTCGCTAAAGTAGCTAAAATTTCAAATATATACAAGAGGGTGATTTACTTGTGAAAGATCATCCTGGCAGAGTGGCTGTGGGCAGGAAGGCAGGCAAGGTACAGTGAGCTTCCTTCCACACAGCGGTAGAGAGAAGGGCACTAGGGTAGGAGCTTTGATGGATCATCTTACTGAGATCCCGAGAAAGTCAGAGAGAGTATTTTCATTTTTGTTAGTGTTAATTGTTTTTGTCTCTGGAGCAAATAACTAAAGAACAAACCCCAAGAGTCTGTCATGTGTCAATCCTATTAAGACAGATAAAGGGATTCTGGCATAACTAAATCACAGTGTCACAGACACCACTTATCTACATTAGGATCTGGGAGTCGCTGCAGTGTCATTAATGTGATCTTGGTTTTTGTCTTCTAAGTTTGTTATGATTTTATGGCACACTAAAGTCTTACATTTTTAGATGAAAGCTACCGTTCTTTTATGGTTTCCTACTCACTTCGTGATTATAAAAATTCTATCCCCATTTTCTTACCTTTTAATATTTTTAATAGTTTTCATTTGGGGGACTTCCCTGGTGGTTCAGTGATTTAAGAATCTGCCTTCTAATGCACGGGATGTGAGTTTGACCCCTGGTCTGGGAACTAAGGTCCCACGTGCTGCAAGGCAACTAAGCCCGAGGGCCACAGCTACTGGGCCAGCACAGCAACAGAAGATCCCGCACAGCGCAGCAAAGGTCTCACGTGCCACGACTAAGACACGACACAGGCAAATGAGTAAATTGTTTTTTAAAGTTCTCATTTTTGACATTAAATCTAATATATTTAGAGTTAAATTTTGATGTAAGAAGTGACAAGAATTCAAAAAAAAAAATATCCAGCTTATTGGCTAGGTGAGGCTTTGAAGATATAATAATTGAAATATGACCCAAAGCATTAATAGTGGGTCTTAATCCTAAAGCAAAAAAAAAAAAAATGTTTTTGTCAAGAAGACAGAACTTCTTTCTACATATGTGTAGGAACACATGATATTCCCAAAGAATTCCCTAAATAATAGACAAAGAACCTGAATGTACTATTTAAATATAATTTCTTTTGCCCTAATTTACCCATCTGTAGAGTATTACCCAGTACAATGTGGACCAGTAATATTAAAATGAAGTATATTTTTGTTTAAACGTGATAAATTTAAATATTAAGTATGAGACATTTTAAGCTTTAAATTTTAATGAACTAATAGAACCATGTTCTTTCTAAATAAATAGTATCATTAAAAGTAACCTATAGACACTAAAGGAATATTTTATCAACAGTAAGAAAATCTCCTTAAAATCAACTTAGTTGAAACTACATTTTAAAAAATCATTCATTTAAAACATAAAATATTGCTTGAAAAAATGTGGAGGATACAGAACACTCCAAGGAAAAATACTGTCATATCAGGATGCATTCCAATCAAACTCTAATGGAAAACTGATGGCAGCACAACAAGATAATGTTCTACCTTAAAAAAAATTATCTTCCACAATTTTGCTAAAGATGATAATAGTAAATATGACTAGGGTATGTATTTACTTTTTAAATGGGCATTAGAATCATTTATTTCAATGCTGGGTTTATATAATCTTGAAATACAACTGAAGATGAGAATATTAACTCTTTATGATTAAAAAAACCCATAAAAATGTCTTATAAAGAATGCCACAGAGAAAGAGCAAATCTATTCGATGCATGCAATAATAACTAGGTCAAATCACATATGACCAAAATGCAGCTCAGTATTTATTTTTCAAAGAAACTCTACTCACATTAATCATTTTAGGCTAAAACAGAGACACATAATTTAGAGCTATAAAATATACTTGGAAATTTTGAAAGCATCATTGTTAAATATAATAAAGAAAAATGACATAGCATTTTAGTACTGAATTCTTCTGGAGATATCCATTTAGGACTAAGGAAACAGATAAGATTTACAGATTGTTGTGAGAATCATCTCACTCAGTATTTCTTTTTAAATATTTAAATAGTTAACTAGAAAAAAAATTAATAGAATAATTTATTTACCTGACCGCTACCCGAGGTTGCCATGTTGATTTCTGCCACTCCTTGACCTTCATTCTGCCGTTCAGCTTCATGTGAGCCCGCTTCATGCTTGCTCTGAGATGACCTCTGTTAATATGGAGTTAACATCAGTACATACAAAAATGGTGCATGCTTTCTTAGCCCACAGCTTTCCTTCTTTCTTGCTTTAAAGCTCTGAATGCATATATAAATACAGGTTTACAAAAGCATGGAACTGCACTTCATACTTCATAACCTCCAGCAGGGTTGTCAGTTGACTATTTCGGTAAAAGGAAAGTGAAGTGTGTCCCTCGAGCAATAGAGCCGCACAAGACAAAGGATTTTCTGAGACTCACAGAAACACCATCCTCCACCAGCTGTGCTCACATCACTATCAGGGACATAACCCAACTAGAACAAATAACTGTCTTTTCCGCAAGGTCACATGGTTCTGGTATTTAATAGAGCTGCAAATATAACAGTTACTACCTAAGCTTATAAATGCCTTCTATGTAAGTATATTTATACACACATATATATTTCCATATACATCTGCTAATAAAAGTCACATGAAACCAACAGATAAGCTCTTAGGTTCTAATATGAATAAAACCAAAACCTTTTCTAATGTAACCACCATCTGTTATGTAAAGTGAAAGGGCAAGATTATATCCAGTAAAGGCAGTCATTTCAAGACAGATTATATCCAATACAAAGCAGTCATTTTGAAAAATATCACCACAGAATCAAAGAAATAAAATAATCTATCAATCATCTTTTATAGAAACAATTACCAGTGTGCCTCCTCTAGGAAAATTATAGGCAAAATTAAAAATCACACATTAAAAAGTGTGACATAATAATGGAAAACTATATTACCAAGTGGCTTCCACTGGAATTTCTTTAAACATAAAGCTTTCCTAGACCATTTAAAATGGGACTTAAAAATAATTTACATATACTATTTCCATCAATAAACAAGGAGAGGTAGTCCCAATAATTCAGAAACAAGAAAAAACAGTACCACGGGAAAGTGGCACTATAAAATTCAACAAAATCATCTAAAGTAGAGAATACAAAGTCACTGAAGAGAAAAAAATGAATCAATGAGCACTAAATCCACAAAGATCTGACACTAACATCACTGAAGATGTCAACATAAAAGCACTTCTTGAGTATGTGCAATGTTAGTAACTTGCAATAGGGCTGGAGAATACAGCACTGACGGAACCAGGCATTGTTCAATGCACTCTTCAAGATTTAGTCTAGTCAGGGATACTATCAAATAATGGAAGTAACGACAATAAAGTTAAAAACTTTGACAAGTACTCACAGGGTGCTTATAAAGATATATAACAGAAGGACATCAGACATTGTGGGAGTCCGGGGAAGCACTCTCTTAGGAAGTATTGTTTGGACTGAGATCTAAAATATAAACAGGAGATCTAGGAAATGGGATATGACAGAGGATGAAGGAAACAGAGACCATGTGCAAAGATTTAGGGAAATAGAGACCATATGCAAAGGAGCTGGGATGAGAGGCACATGGTTTGCTCTAGGATATCAAAGAATTACAGTGTGACGAGCAGAACAGATGGTTAAAAAAAGGAACTTAATGATTTTGTTGAATTTCAGTGTGATTCTCAGATGGCACCCACGCCCCTACATAACCAATACTAGTAATACTAAAGGAAAAAGGTGCATGTATTCTGATTGTTTAAACTCAAGTTTTAAATGGTCTAAGTAGGCGGGAAACAGAAGAGATCGACTTGCAGACTATATATTAACGTAAGTGGGAGATGATGGTCCTTTACACCCAGGGAAGCACTGTTGTAGATAAAAGCAGTGGAGACAGAGGTCAATCTGAAGGACTGCAAGACAGACTGGATACAGTGAGTGGAAGAAGAGATCTGGGGTCACAAACTACTCTTCTGTTTCTCAGCTCACACAGCTAAATAATGCTGGTGCCATTCATAGAGACAGATAATACTAAAAGAGAATGAGGATTGGGAGGATGTGGGAGTCCCAAGGAGGACTTAGGAGGAGATCATCCTTAATTATGCTTTGGGTATGTTGGATTTAAAATGCCTTTAAGACAATCCACTTTAAGTGTACAACTCAATGACTTTGAATCAACTTACCAAGAATCACCATACTTCAGTTTTAGACCATTTTCATCATTCTAAAAAGATCCTTTGTGCTCAATTATAGGTAATCCCCATTCCCACTCACAGCTCCAAGTAACTATGGCTCTACTTTGTAAACTTGTCTTTTCTGTATATTTATTGTAAATGGACTATATGGACTTACATGTCTAGCTACTTTTACTGGGTATAATGCTTTCGTGGTTCACCTCTGTTACAGCGTGTGTCAACAATTTGTTCCTTTTAATTGCCGAATAGTATTACATTGTAATAGTATACATTCTATTTATTGATCCACCAGTTGATACACTTTTGCCTTTTTCTACTTTTGGGCTACTGTGAGTAATGCTGCCATGAATATTCAAACTAAAGTCTCTGTGTGGGCAAATGTGCTCATTTCTCTTAGATAGCTAGAAGTGGAACTGCTGGTTATATGGTAACTGTACGTTTAATGCTTCAGGTAACTGCCAAACTTCCAAGTGGCTGAACCATTTTACATTCCCATCAGCAGCGTATGACAGCTTCTATTGATCCACCTCCTTGCCAGTGCTTATTGTTTTCTTCATGACTACAGCCATCCTAGTGAGTATAGAGTGATACAGCGTTGTGGTTTTAACTTGACTTCCTTAATGACCAATGATGTTGAGCCCATTTTCATGTGCTTATTTGCCATTCCTATGTATTTTTCTGGTGAAATGTGTATTCAAATCTTTAGCCCATCTGTAAGTTGGGTTGTCTCTTTATTAATGAGTTATAAGAGTACTCTGCATGGGATTTTAAAAACTATTTCTCAATGGCTATTTTCTAGAGATTATTAAACCACACCTCAATTTTCCTTATAGCTCCATCTTTTGGGGCCCCTCTCCCCCCAGTGTATACACTTGTCAGTAAATAACCTATTGGAAAGAATACAAAAGAAAGTGGTAGCACTGGTTGCGTCATGTACCCTCTTGGAACTTCTGAGATTTGAATCAAGTGCAATAGTTATATCATCTGAGTTATATCCTGTATCTAGACCCTAAACCAGAGTTGTTAGCAGGTAGGGCAAAGATAGTGTTATAAGATGCTTCATGGTGGATAAAGTATTTGGCAGACATCTTTTCTTCTCTATACTGTATGTGAACTAATTTATGAGTATCTGATCCCCAGTTTTCTCCATTTTCTAGCTTCTCCTTCTGATCATAATAAAGAAACACCAAACAGCAAAATTAAAAAGTTTTCTTTCTTTCTTAAATAAGACATGACACCTTCTTTTAGTTTATATTCACTGAATAAATATAACCACTTAAGGCTATGAAAAATATGGCCATTTTTATAACAAAAAGAAACAAGAATAGACTAAGTTACAGTGGTAGACAGTTGGTCCCAAATCCAATGATATAAATGAAATCTTGAACATATAAAAAAACACAAACAAGCCCCCGACCTGCAATAAACTTATAATTGTGCTGACAATGAGAACTGTTACTAACAAATGACAATTTTTCTTAGGAATTTCTAGAGGCCAGAATGTTGGTAAAGTTTGGAAATGTACTGACAGTGAGTATATTATACCAGGCAAATGATGACCAAAAGAAGTCCCGTGCAGTAATACTAACAGCAAAGAAGGCTATTTCACACACATAAAAGAGTCAATCAAGTAGGAAAAATAAATGTAAATATTGACTTAGAAATTAAATAAAAAAAAAAACCCTGTTGATGCAGCGAAACAGTAAAAATCGTAATATAAGAAAGATGGTGAATAAAAGCTAACTATAACTAAAGAAGGTAGAAAAACAACAGCAAAAACTCAAAGCAGAAAAAATATATATAAAAAGAAAATATAAATGCAGTGCTGCTCAATAAAAAACACAAGTTGCCTCTCTAAAAACAGCTTTAAAAACAGAGTATAGTATTTTTGATCGAGGGAAAAAAAAAAAAAAAAACACGCAGATAAACTACCCTGGAAACCCAAAGGGGCCATAATAACCGAATGCCACATACAGCAATGCCAATGACGTTGAAAAAGGAGTAAAGAGATAGTTTTATTTTGGAAGGAAAAAAACAGTCCTGAAGGGTTAACATTGCAAAAAGGACACATTCTGTATATTACAAATACTTGGTTCATACTGACTTAAAACATCCAGGTTAAACTACTTCTAACAATATGACTATTACACTGAACTTGACTACTTAGCAAATACATGTTTCTACATATTTCAAATTCCGATGTACTGAAGCCAAAGCTTCTAAGATATTTAAAAAGCAAGGCATGGATGAAGAGAGCCTTAAAGACACTGTTTTCAAAAATTATACCTTTTAACATTAGAATTAGTTGTCTTCCCTCTGTATAAATGGGCCTGCACTAAGTTTCTGCCTCCAAACAGAACTATTCATTATTTGATCAGATTTTCCATGGGTGGAAAATATGTGCTGGCGATGAGTGTTGTTGCTGTTGTTTAGCTGCTAAGTCATGTCCGACTCTTTTGCAACCCCACGGACGGGAGTCCACCAGGTTTCTCTTTCTATAGGATTTCCCGGGCAAGAATACTGGAGTGGGAATCTTCCCGACCCAGTGATAGAACCTGCATCTCCTGTGCTGGCAAGCAGATTCTTTACCACCGAGCTACCTCGTAAGCATGCTGGTGATGAAAGGACACGTCAAATTTGTTTCGCATACAAAAGTTTTCTCTCACTGTAAAAGCTGTACAGTTACTATAAAAACATTACAAAACTGGCCAAACTAAAAAAACAAGGAGCTATTAACAATGGTTATCTGCCTTTTCATATTATTTCTGACACACTATGTTTATTTGTGCATATTAAAAAATGGGATCAAAGTGTACATACTATTTTTTATATCATAAACATTAAAAAATATCAACAAGCACTTCATCGTGTTTTTAGTAATTATATTTAGAATAAAGCAGTAGGTTGATGTTTCAATCTTTGCATTCTCTTTTTTCCTGTATGATCTAGAATGTGAGTCTTAATCTGGCTGCATATTAGAAACTTTGCATTGATGTATCCCCAAATACTGAGCCAATTTTTCCTAGCAACAATTCTGTATTGTTCAATGTGGACTTTTATTCAACACTTTTTGCTCTTATTGCATAGAGACAGGTCTTCCTGTAGGTGACTTAAGCAGCAAATACTTTATTTTCTCTGAGCCTCCCACATGCTGTTTCTCCCTATTCAGCAATAGTTCATTTAAGTTCCATGTAGGTTTTCCTTTTATTTGCCCATAAACAAGGTGAGAAGTGCCCAGATTCAGTGGCTATAAACAGACAGCTGAAGGGATGGTTTTTATACCCCATCCTTCTGTGTGGTGATCAAAACCAAGTTTTAGCTGCAGAGCTGACAAACATGGTTTGAACCCCCTTTTTAATCCTCATGTCCAGAAGCGCCTAGTGTAACCAATTCTGGAAGCTCTCAAGACCACACAGGGTAAGATGAGCTGCTCTGTGACCTACTAGTGCTCACTCCAGGGTCAACTCTCTACCATCATCTAGAAGAATGATTTGTTTATCTGCTTTGCAGTTCTCCTAATTTTATTAATTGTCACCTTCCCTGGTATTTGTGCTTTTTCATTTTGTCCTTTTACTGTCATTTTAATGAAGTTTGTAAAGTGAGCGTAGATAAATGTATACAATCAATTTTTACTATGGATTACACAAGGAGATAGCTTATTTACAAACTGTTAGTAGCCAAATTATAAGTAAACAGATAACTGAAGTAAGGTATCTATTTATGGCTCTATAAGCTTTAATTGACTAAACGTTATGAAGAAATAGTAGGTTTTTGAAATCTACTTAATTTAATGAAAAAGCTTATCAAATGTCTCAGTTCTCTAGAACATCTATTTCAATGACACTGCACTAACTGTGCACATCTTCTCTTAGAATAACCACCCATCATTACGTCTGCAAACAAAAGAGACAATTTACTAACCTCTGCTTCTGTTGCTTGGGACTGTAAAAGCTGTCGTATACGAAGTATGTCCTTTTCTATTTGTTGAATTCTGGTTATTCTTCGCTAAAATAAAATAAGTAACCAAATTAGATCTATTTTTATTGAAAACATTAGTTTTTAATATTAATTTAACATTAACCATTCTATGGTTACCATTTAAAAGCTTAGGATTGTATAAAATCATTCTTTTTTTCTATACCAAATCATTCTTATGTGAAAATTAGATACGTATATATACATATTCATATACTGAGGACATCAGTGGATCAGTTCAACTTTTTAACACATCTAACTTTATAAAACAGATCTCTAGATTTAGGAAAACTGTACAAATGCAAGTCATGTATCTACTTGGACCATAAAGAAAAGTGAGTGCTGAAGAATTGATGCTTCTGAACTGTGGTGTTGGAGAAGACTCTTGGGAGTCCCTTGGACTGCAAGGAAATCCAACCAATCCATCCTAAAGGAAATCAGTCCTGAATATTCTTTGGAAGGACTGATGCTGAAGCTGAAACTCCAATACTTTGGCCATCTGATGCGAAGAGCCAACTCACTGGAAAAGACCCTGATGCTGGGAAAGATTGAAGGCAGAAGGAGAAGGGGACGACAGAGGATAAGATATGGTTAGATGGTATCACGGATTTCAATGGACATGAGTTTGAGCAAACTCAGGGAGATAGCGAAGGACAGGAAAGCTTGGCATGCTGCAGTTCACAGAGTAGCAAAGAGCTGGACATGACTGAGCAACTGAACAACAAATGATACGTAACAGTGTGAAATTGGTATTTAAAAGTTGTTCTCAAAAACTATTTCAAAAAGAAAATTACATCTGAATCTAAACTTTTATTATATTAATTCATATGTCAGTACAGTAAAATGGGTTTATATAAAGTATGGCATCCTGTAAAGAGAAAGAACATCTGACTTTTTTAAGAAGCAACAGTATGTAAAAAATAAGAATAATCTTCCCCAAAGTTATTCCTATTACAGGTCAGCAGTACCTTTCAGAGTTAGCTTTCCCAAATACTTACTGCAGCTAAACATTACTCCCAACACTAAAGATCACAGTGATGGTAAGAGTTATTGCTTCCCCCATATACTGAGATCTTCAAGTGAACACAAAGCAGTAACTACAGATCAAACAATGTGGAACTGAAAAATGTGGGAAATGTTTTCAAGTATATATATTTTAAAAATAAGTACTGCTGACACTGTATCATCTTCTGCCATAATTCCATAGTTGACATTGTAACATTGGTATAAAAAGCTGTATTGTAAGAGTAATTGTTTCAATGAGTAAAAAGTGTCAGAAACTAGATGAGTCATTTCCAAACTTTTTATGATTATGAAAGATTTTTGAAGCACGCATACTTCAATAGATAATTAAAGTATTATAAAGAACAGCTTTAAGTATATATAGCTAAAAAACTTACATACAAAACTTACCCTTTGATCAAAAATAGTTTTGTTTAAATAAATGTCCTTATGATTTTGTTGCCATAGTAGGAATGATTACTGTTGCTGCTTCCATTATTATGATAAACAAACACGGAAAAGCTCAAAAAAGTTGTGCTCACCAAAAAAGAAAACTTCCTCCCTCTGTCCCTCCTTTGTAACACTACAACTATGCTAATTCTCTATCACGATTCTGATAATAGTGAACTTAAGGTAAATAATATTCTCTAATTAAGACATTTACCATGTCTAATTTTCACCATGAAAATACACTGAAGAAGAAGTGCTTTTGGTAGCTCTCTAAAGATTCTGCAGAGATGAGTGATCACTTCTACATCAGATACTAAATACATCCTGACATTACAGAAACAACAAAACTGTCTACACTTACTACTTTCATAATATTTCATTGTTTTCCTCTCTCTATATAACCAGCTCCCCCTCACCAATAAAGTCCCAAGTCAAAATTTTTAATATTTAGAGGATGAAAACAGCAAAATATATCTAACATTCCTCTTCACAGAACTATATTTTGGTATTGCTATTAGGTCACTAAACCTTGAAATCAAGTCAACACCTTGATGACGGCTTCCACAATAACCTGTGTGCTTTTGTTACTCAACATAAAATGGAAGAAGCCAGTAGCATTTCTTTCCATTCTCTATATGACAATCTTGAATATTTATGAAATTAAATGCAAAACGCTTAACTGTTCAGGCATACAGAGATGGTATGACTTTTGAAAAACTGATATAAAATTAATAGTAATATAGTTTGATATATATATTGAAATTGCATTTAGAATCAAACTCCATACCCACCAGAGACACTCAGACGGCTGAAACGAACTTTATGTGCACCAGGACCAAGAGACCCCACAGAGACTGAGAAAGAACTGTGTTTGAGCGTCTCCTGTGAACATACGGGTCAGCGGTAATCTGCCACAGAGGCAGGGGCTCTGGGTGCAGCAGACTTGGGTATCGCATAAGTCCTCTTGGAGGAGGTCGCCATTAACCCCACGACAGAGCAGCCAGAACTTACACAGGACTGGGGAAGTAAGACTCCTGGAGGAAACAAACAGGACCTTGTGTGCACCAGGACCCAGGAGAAAGAAGCACTGACCCCACCAGAGACTGACCCAGACTTGCCCGTGAATGTCCAGGAGTCTCCGGTGGAGATATGGGTTGGTGGTGGCCTGCTGCAGGGTCAGGGGCAACTGAGTGTAGCAGAGAATGCATGGGACCTTTTGAAGGCTCCACTATAGTTTGGCCCCAGGTAAATAGCAGGGAGGGAACACAGCCCCGCCAATCAACAGAAAATTGGATTAAAGATTTACTGATCCTGGTCCTGCCCCTCAGAACAAAACCCAGTTTCGCCCTCAGTCAGTATCTCCCATCAGGAAGCTTCCATAAGCCTCTTATCTTTCTCCACCAGAGGGCAGATAGACTGAAAACCAACCACAATCACAGAAAACTAACCATTCTAATCACATGAACCACAGCCTTATCTAACTCAATTAAACTATGAGCCATGCCATGTAGGGCCACCCAAGATGTACAGGTCATGGTGGAGAGTTCTGACAAAACATGGCCCACTGGAGAAGGGAATGGCAAACCACTTCAGTATTCTTGCTTTGAGAACCCTATGAACAGTATGAAAATGCAAAAAGATAGGACACTGAAAGATGAACTCCCAGGGTTGGTAGGTGACCACTATGCTACTGGATATAACTCCAGAAAGACTGAAGAGATGGAGCCAAAGCAAAAACAACACCCAGTTGTGGATGTGACTGGTGATGGAAGTAAAGTCCAATGCTGTAAAGAGCAATACTGCATAGGAATATTAGATCCACGAATCAAGGCAAATTGGAAGTGGTCAAAAAGGAGATGGCAAGAGTGAACGTCAACATTCTAGGAATCAGTGAACTGAAATGGACTGGAATGGGTGAATTTAGCTCAGATGACCATTATATCTACTACTGCGGGCAGGAATCCCTCAGAAGAAATGGAGTAGCCATCATGGTCAACAAAAGAGTCCGAAATGCAGTAGTTGGATGCAACCTCAAAAACAACAGAATGATCTCTGTTTGTTTCCAAGGCAAACCATTCAATATCACGGTAATCCAAGTCTATGCCCTGACCAGTAACGCTTAAGAAGCTGAAGTTGAAAGGGTATATGAAGACCTACAAGAACTTCTAGAACTAACACCCAAAAAAGATGTCCTTTTCATTACAGTGGACTGGAATACAAGAGTAGGAAGTCAAGAAACACCTGGAGTAACAGGCAAAATTTGGCCATGGAGTACAGAACAAAGCAGGACAAAGGCTAATAGAGTTTTTTGAAGAGAATGCACTGGTCATAGCAAACATCCTCTTTCAACAACACAAGAGAAGACTCTACATATGGATATCACCAGATGGTCAACACCAAAATCAGACTGATTATGTTCTTTGCATCCAAAGATGGAGAAGCTCTATACAGTCAGCAAAAGCAAGACCAAGAGCTGACTGTGGCTCAGATCATGAACTCCTAATGCTAAATTCAGACTTAAACTGAAGAAACTAGGGAAAAACCACTAGACCAATCAGATATGACCTAAATCACATCCCTTACGATTACACAGTAGAAGTGATGTATAGATTCAAGGGATTAGATCTGATAGACAGAGTGCCTAAAAAACTATGGATGCAGGTTCGTGATATTGTACAGGAGGGAGGGATCAAGATTACCTCCAAGAAAAAGAAGTGCAAAAAGGCAAAATGGTTGTCTGAGGAGGCTTTACAAATAGCTGTAAAAAGAAGAGAAGTGCAAGGCAAAGGAGAAAAGGAAAGATATAAGCATCTGAATGCAGAGTTCCAAAGAATAGCAAGAAGAGATAAGAAAGCCTTCCTCAGTGATCAGTGCAAAGAAATAGAGGAAAACAACCAAAAGGGAAAGACTAGAGATCTCTTCAAGAAAATCAGAGATACCAAGGGAACATTTCATGCAAAGATGGGCTCGATAAAGGACAGGAATGGTATGGACCTAACTGAAGCAGAAGATATTAACAAGAGGTGGCAAGAATACACAGAAGAACTGTACAAAAAGATCTTTACAACCCAGATAATCATGATGATATGATCACTCACCTAGAGCCAGACATTCTGGAATGTGAAGTCAAGGGGGCCTTAGGAGTCATCACTACGAACAAAGCTAGTGGAGGTGATGGAATTTTAGTCAAGCTATTTCAAATCCTAAAAGATGATGCTGTGCAACTGTTGCACTCAAAATGCCAGCAAATTTGGAAAACTCAGCAGTGGCCATAGGACTGGAAAAGGTCCCTTTTCATTACAATCCCAAAGAAAGGCAACGCTGAAGAATGCTCAAACTACCGCACAATTGCACTCATCTCACACGCTAGTAAAGTGATGCTCAAAATTCTCCAAGCCTGACTTCAACAGTATGCAAACCATGAACTTCCAAATGTTCAAGCTGGTTTTAGACAAGGCAGAGGAACCAGAGATCAAATTGCCAACACCCATTGACTCACTGAAAAAGCAAGAGCGTTGCAGAAAATCATCTACTTCTGCTTTATTGACTATGCCAAAGCCTTTGACAGTGTGGATCACAACAAACTATGAAAAATTCTTAAAGAGATGGGAATACCAGACCAACTGACCTGCCTTTTGAGAAATTTGTATGCAGGTTAGGAGGCAGTTAGAACTGGACATAGAACAACAGACTGGTTCCAAATAGGGAAAGGAGTACATCTAGGCTGTATCTTGTCTACCTGTTTATTTAATTTATATGCAGAGTACTTCATGAGAAACACTGGTCTGGATGAAGCACAAGCTAGAATCAAGATTGCTGGGAGAAATATCAATAACCTCAGATATGCAGATGACACTTCCCTTATGGCAGAAAGCAAAGAAGAACTAAAGAGCCTGCTGATGAAAGTGAAAGAGGAGAGTGAAAAAGCTGGCTTAAAACTCAACATTCAGAAAATTAAGATCATGGCATCTGGTCCTATCACTTCATGGCAAATAGATGGGAAACAGTGGCAGACCTTATGTTTTGGGCTCCAAAATCACTGCAGATGGTGAATGCAGCCATGAAATAAAAGATGCTTGCTCCTTGGAAGAAAATTTATGACCAACTTAGACAGCATATTAACAAGCGGAGATATCACTTTGCCAACAAAGATCCGTCTAGTCAAAGCTATCATTTTTCCAGTAGTCACGTATGGATGTGAGAGTGGACTATAAAGAAAGCTGACTGCTGAAGCATAGATACTTTTGAACTGTGGTGTTGCAGAAGACTCTTGAGAGTCCCTTGGACTGCAAGGAGATCCAACCAGTCTATCCTAAAGGAAATCAGTCCTGAATATTCACTGGAAGGACTGATATTGAAGCTGAAACTCCAATCCTTTGGCCACCTGATGCAAAGAACTGACTCACTGGAAAAGACCCTGATGCTGGGAAAGATTGAGGGCGGGAGGAGAAGGGGACGACAGGATGAGATGGTTGGGTGGTATCATCGACTCGATGGACGTGAGTCTGAGTGAACTCCAGGAGTTGGTGATGGACAGGGCGGCCTGGTGTGCTGCGGTTCATGGGGTCGCAAAAAGTCAGACACAACTGAGTGACTGAACTGACTGACTGACCTCTAAAACGTATATAATAGTAAATTTGAGATAAATTAAAGATCTAATTGAAAAATAAAACATTAGATTTACTAGAAAAAAATATGAGGGTATATTTAAAGATAGGAAAAGATGTAAAAATAGGTCGAAGAAAGCACAAATATGACAATATAATTAATTTAGCATTACAATAAAAACTAATTTTTTGTTATCATTAAGCTAAAGTAGGTAACAGATTTGGCAGGGAAGGGTTGTGAAATACATCCTGTATAACTGATGGGTATTAAGAGTATATTAAAATATCTCTTAAGTATATATGAATAAGACATCTAATAATATGAAAAAAAAAGCAAAAAGAAAATCTAAAAGTCTAATACATACATGAAAAGATATTCAACTTCAGTTACTCATGAAAGCATAAACTAAATGACAAGATAATTGTTTCATATGCCCCTTGACTGTTAATTATAAAGTCTGACTCACAATTTCTGAAGGGAAAAAAAAAACAACAGTCAAAGGAAACAGAATTCTCATATACTACTGGGAGGAACGTAAACTGATAAATCATTTTGAGTGCAATTTGGCAGACACTATTCAGAACACTCCTACCTGAGGGCCAGCAATTACACCTTCAGGTATGTATACCAGAGCAGAGGTCAGCAAGTTAAAGCTTGCCAGTCATCTGTGCTTATGAATTAAGTTTTACTGAAACGCAGCCATGCTCATTTGCTCATATACTGTTGTCTGTGGTTGCTCTCTTGCTACAAAAGCAGAGTTGAGTAGTTGCAACAGACCACATGGTCCACAAAGTCTAAAATACTTACCATACAGCCCTCTAAGAAAAAGATTCTTGATCTAGAAAAACTTTTGTGCACGTTTATAGGATATGGATAAGTATGTTTATCAGAGTTGTTTTAACAGTGAGAAATTATAAATAACCTAAGTATCTGTCAACCAGAAAACAGGTAAAGCTACACAGAACTATGTCATCCATGTATTTATAAAACATTACAGCAGTACAGAAGTATAAGTAACCTTCACCCTACCAATCCCCAACTCCCAGAAAAAGCTCTTATGAACAACTCAATGTGCATTTATCCAACCTTTTCTTACACGCAGAGAGGAGAGTAGGGAGCACCATACTAGGTGCCCAAATGTGTGCTGAACAAAGAAACAAATAAACAACCAAACTGTTAACGGAGACAGCTAGAGACTAATTCAAACAGGCATGGGCAAGAGTGGAGTTCGTTTCAATTTCCCCTGAACTGTTCAACAGTCATTTGCATGTGTTTTATTGGTCATCTGCATTTTCTTTTCAATAAACTGAATGACTACATCCTCTGCCCATATAAAAACAGTTGTCTTTTCCTTATTAGTTTGTAGAATTCTTACAGTACAGGGATATTAAACCTTTCTCCCTTGATGTGTCACAAACAGTTTCCCGTATGCTTTTTCCTGCAGGATGAATGCTTCAAAATTTTACAAAATAAATCCTGTGCCCTCCGATTGCTTTTGGGTTTCCATTCTTAATTAAGATCTCTCTTGTCCTGTATTTTCTTCTATTAATTTTATTTTTTACATTTAGATATTTAACTCACCTGTAACTGTTCATGTACAAGATGTGAGGTAGGGATCTAATTTAATTTCTGTACTACCAAATAGGGCTTCCCTGATGGCTCAGTAGTAAAGAATCCGCCTGCCAATGCAGGAGATATGGGTTCAATCTCTGGGTCAGGAAGATCCCCTGGAGAAGGAAATGGCAACCCACTCCAGTATTCTTGCCTGAGAAATCCCATGGACAGAGAAGCCTGATGGCCTACAGTTCACGGGGTCACAAAAGAGTCGGACATGACTTAGTGACTAAAAGACAACTACCACCAAAAAGGTCCCTAGTTCTTATCTATGCGCTCACTGAGTTATTTACCACTCCCCACCCCACCCGCCCCAAACTTGCAACTTTCATCATTAAAAGATTTCAGATTTTCTTACATCTTCTTCTAGTCTCTATTCTGTTCTATTTGCCTACGTCTATTCCTGTGCTATTAATATCATATTGTGATTACTGCAACACCTTTACAGTAAATTTTACCAAATGGTAAGGTAAATCCTCACTCATTATAATTTTCTTAAATACTTTTGGAAATTCTTACTTTACAAACTTAAGAATCTTTTTTCCGGGCTCTAAAAAAACTAAGATTATGACTGGAACCATATTATATTTCTAAACCAACTTTTTAAAGAAAGACATTATTAGGATATTAAAATCTTCTCACCTAGGGATCTTATTTATTTTTAGCAACAGGGACATCAATGGTGTAATGGAAGCGGGATCTTACGCACCTGAAACAAGGTCCTGGAGTGATACCCTACCATGTGCAGTGGACGGCAGGCAGGACACGCAGCAGGCTCCCTCTCGGGTGGAAGGGGAGATTGCCAGTTAGAGAGTAATGTCAGGTTGGCTCATAGTTACCAGGGAAACCACCAGGGGGAAAGCCCTTGACTGCCCCAGTGATAGGCACAGTCAATAGCTGGGGCCGGGCAAGTGTGGGAAGGTCAGTCTTGTATGCAGGGTGCAGGGGAAGCAGGCACTCACAGCATGTACAGACGGCAAGAGAACAGCCAGCCTGAGTGGTCTGGCTACTCACTTCACTCCTCCATACCCTGCAGGACCCTTAGAATCTTGGCCTCTCTTTTGAGATATCCCTGGCGTCGCTGCAACCAGATAACAAAAACACAACGCAGACAGCCACACAGGCTTCTCTACTTTCAAGGCCACATAGCGTGTCCTTTAGCAATTTTATATTTTTCTTCATGTGGGTCTATTTTTGGTATTTTAAAGTTTCCTGCCATTATGAAGAGATCTTTCTATCCAATTTCCATTTCCAAATGGTAGCCATTGCTAATAGAGAAACACTAATTTATCTTAACTCCAGCCACCTTACTGAGTTCTCTCATTAGCTGAAATACTTTTTGGCTCTTCGCCATGGCTTTTCTAGGTAGACAACTATATAATTCACAAATGACAATTATTTGGTCTCTTCCCTTCTAGTTGGAAAATAGTGCAGTAGTTCAACAACTTGTTTTCTTTCTACCTGCATTAGTGGAACCTCCAAACAAAGTTAGGTAATAGTGATGCCAGCAAGCAGCAAACCATGTTAATGACCGCAATGGTAATAATCTAATTATCTCTCTATTTTCTCAGTCTAATATAATGTTGCCTTCTGTTTCTGGTACATAATTATTTTTTAAAAAATTTTTACTCTGTTCTTATTTTACTTGGAATTTTTATCCATCTTTTTTCCTTGCAAAGGAGGTACCACATTTTTTTCTCATGGCCTCAGGCCTTCTTGGAATTCACTTCCATGTTCATTAGCTGGCCATTCTAGTCTTACATGCTGAGTCACTCAAGTAGAGTTACAAGGGAAAGAATTACTATGGGCAATTATTTTCATTATTCCCATCACCTAATTATTAATATTTGTAACAGCTGCATACTACTAATTTAATAACTACCCAAATGATGGGCACTGAAATGTCTCTCTAAGTGTCTTACAAATACTGTTGCAATGAATATCATAAAATCTATACTTATATTCTTGCTGCTTTAAGTAGACATTCCTGGAGGACATACTCTGAGAGTATTACAGAATTACTAGGTCAGAGGGTACAAACATTTTAACTTTGACAGAGTCCTTCAGGACTGTACCAGTTTATTCTTACACAGGCAGACGACAATGCTTCGTATTACAATCTCTCACAATCTCACCAGTATTACATGACGCTAAACTTTAAAGCTTTTGCCAGTCTGATAGGCAGAAAATTAACCAACCAAAAAATAAACCACCACCACTAACAAAAAACAACATTATTTTGTGTTACTTTTCCCTAATGACTAGTGATGTTTCAGTATCTTTTCACAATTATTTATTAACCACTTGTACTTTTGTGATGGGACTACTCATACCTTTTGATTATTTTCCTCTTTGGTTGTCTTGTTTTCAACTGATTTGTAGTTGCTCCCTGTATATTACGGATATTAACTCCTCATATGTACTACAAATACTTCCATTTTTGCTTTGTGTACAATATTTCTTTAACCCTAACCTTAATATGGAGAAGGCAATGGCACCCCACTCCAGTACTCTTGCCTGGAAAATCCCATGGACGGAGGAGCCTGGGGGGCTGCAGTCCATGGGGTCGCTAAGAGTCGGACACGACTGAGCGACTTCACTTTCACTTTTCACTTTCATGCATTGGAGAAGGAAACGGCAACCCACTCCAGTGTTCTTGCCTGGAGAAACCCAGGGATGGGGGAGCCTGGTGGGCTGCCGTCTATACAGTCACACAGAGTCGGACACGACTGAAGCGACTTAGCAGCAGCAGCACCAACCTTAATATATTTCCAGAATAAATGAATGTTTGCTGTATTTATAAAATATGGGCTAAAAATTCCTTAGAATATTAATTACCAAAAGAAGAACACTATATTCCAGAACAAAATTAAAATGAATACATCTGCACATACCTGGACAGTATGGCCAAGAAAGAACTCAAGTTAATCTGTTCTACAGTAAGCTGTCTGGAATATACTTATTTATATATATATATATATATTAGAGAAAGCAATGGCAACCCACTCCAGTACTCTTGCCTGGAAAATCCCATGGGTGGAGGAGCCTGGTAGGCTGCAGTCCATGGGGTCGCACAGAGTCGGACACGACCGAGCGACTTCACTTTCACGTTTCACTTTGATGTACTGGAGAAGGAAATGGCAACCCACTCCAGTGTTCTTGCCTGGAGAATCCCAGGGACGGGGAGCCCGTCCGTCTCTGGGGTCGCACAGAGTCGGACACGACTGAAGCGACTTAGCAGCAGTAGCAGCAGCATATTTATATATTAATACAGAAATTTTCATATCTACATCTTATTTCTTAAGTACCTTTAAAAACAAACACATTAACAGATACAGAAAAACGTGCATACAGTATTCCATAAATTCACATTCTAAAAACGTAAATTCATATAAACCAGAGTAAAATTTCTCATAGTTTTTCTATAAAGAACAAAGAAAATCTGCCTAGTATTTTAAAATAATTTCATGAAAACACCAACTGTTACAAATACTAAATCTGTATTAATTGTATCATATAATTTAATTTACAGTATTTTTGGAAATTCATTATATATTCTTGATTCCTTGCCACTTATATGGTGATAAATACCTTCTCCCAATACGTAACTTATCTTTTCACCTTTTTTTTTCCCTTTTGGCCGTGCCACTTGGCTTGTGGGGTCTTAGTTCTCTGACCACAGCTGGAACTCAGGGCCTGGCAGTACAAGCACTTGAGTCCAGACCGATGGATAGACAGGAAATTCCCAAACATGTTTTTCCCCCTTTTCATTTTCTTCAAGGTGCCTAATAAAGATAATCTCTTAATTTTAAAGTAGTAGAATTTTACCAATCTTTACAATTAGTCTAATGTCTTAAGAAATCCTTTCTTATCCCAATATTCTTTCTTTACATAGTTGAGAGTAGAAACACGGGAATGTTCTCCATCCAATTCGTTTCTCTTCCCAATGTTCTCTTTCTATGTTTCTCTCCTTGAATGAGACTTTCCTTTTTTAATATTCTGGGTTTCATTACACAAACACAGAAGTAAAAATCTCAAAGGATAACTAAAGTTAGCTAGCAGCGAATAAGATGACCAGAATTGTATTCTTTTTCCCTCTTATAATTCCAAAGCAGAGCAGTACAGTATCAGAGAACTGAAATATGAGGGCAGAATTATGTGAATACTGGTTATGCTTCCCAGCAGCCATATTAAATTATTCTTATTTTGAACTAGTGCCAAAGTAAAGACAGACTTTAAAATATCTTTAATAATAAAACTTAACCAGAGTTAACAGAGCTGTAATTCATTCGATTCTTCATAGAAATCTAGCTAGTACTGTTTCATAGTTTAATAATAAATGTTACCTGTGCTCGTTTTTCCATATCCTGGCAAGTACCTAGTTGTTCTTCCATTGCAACTCTGATTTGCCTTGCCTCATATTCCAACTGCCTTCTGGTCATATCTGTTTGTAAGGAAAACTAAAACCACAAATAAAATGGAAATGTGAATATCTTGTGTTTATCAGTAAAAATAAAAAAGCATATAAGTACCAATAAAGAAAATGAATAAACAAATACATAATTGTTATATATGAGAAAATTATTTTTTACTCTAAGAAGTCCTAAAACTTGATCAGTGCGAGGCTCAGCCTGGGTTTCTGATGTGAAGAGTTGAAACACTTTTATTGCCCCACAGTCACAAACAGTTTTAATTAAATTGTACAAGCTCTTTAAAATGTATATGTATATACTGGTCCAGTTAAGGTAAGCCTAGTTACAATTCTTCTGCCCTGAAAAAGCACTACTTTGAATTATTAAAAATTAGAATATTAATGTGGACAAAACAGGAAAATCAAGAATCAGGTCCATCATCCTTAAGTTGATACCTCACTTTAGGATTGTTATATACATATAGACTAAACTGAGAGAACTTTCCCACATGTAAAATGAAGAAGAGAATAAAGAAAAGCTTTCATATAATACAATCATAAATTGAGAGATAACACAAACTTTTTGGTAAAAATATAAATATGAACCAAAGTTGAAACAAACCAAAAAAAGTACTTCTTCATGGAGTGGGTGTTAGTACATTCAAAACTTTATTAGCCCTCTAACTACAATTCCAGATGCTGTGGTAACTGCTAGGTATAAAAAATGAGGGAAAAGAGAAGGCAAAGAAACTTACAAAGACACGCTCCAAGGCTAAAAAACGACCAGGCAAAATGACAGGTGACAGTTATACTGGACCATGAAGGGAATAATCAAGTGCTGTAGATTTTTCATGCTCTATAAGTCCAATAAAAAGCTGCATGTGGACAATTCCCCGCAGGTCCAGGGGTTAGGACTCCATGCGCTCACTGTCAAGGGCACAGGTCTGATCCCTGATCAAGAAACTGAGACCCTACATACATACACACACATACTCACACACACCCACACACAAAAGCTGCATGTGTATGTGTCTGACTCAGAATAACATCCTGTAGGCCTAAGAATCCCAAAGTGCGTTGTCAGGTAAGTTAGAGGACCTTTCACCCTTTTCTCTTGCAATATACAGATGACACATGCAGAATGTGTTCCTATAGGCATATCCACATTATGTGCTGCAACACAGTTGAAACAGTCTGCATGCTGTGAGTCATGTTATAAGTACAGCGAGTCAGTTATAACTACACTTATTTGTCCTCCACTTCTAAAAATCCCTTGCACAAAAGGCTGAAGATGACACACTATGCTACAATAATGTGGTTTATATCTGATGTTTTAAGCAATGCCTAGTAACCTGATAAGTATTTCCATATGAAATCGTTCTTAACCTGCCTTCCCAATATAAAATAAAAATTTTGTGAATTTAAAAATATTTATGAAACATAAGCAATTTACATTTGCTAATGTTGCCTAATGGTCTATAATGTCTTACATATCCTCTTAAATAAATGTGAATGACTATATGGTAAATTAATATGGGAATGATTTGACAACTGATCTTTGTTTCAGGTATTAACCGATTGCTCTTGAACTGTTTCATACACAACTGCATGCAGACAGCTGGACTCTAAATATTGTACATTTTAATCACCAAAGTGAATGTTAAGCAAAACACCACTTTAACATTAAGAGCAAATATCCCTCCAAACCCTCCTGAGCTCCTAATCCTCACGCGTCAACACTCTCTATGAACTGTTCTTTCATTTGTGGTGTCTCCTGAGCTCCCAAATGATGTTAAGGACGTTGTCAGGAAGGGAGATTCTTTCCCTCTCACAAACCTGGGTAAGTTTGTGCTCAGGAGGCTGAGCACTAGTTCTAGCTCCTGCCAGACAATGCCCACGCAGGAAACTGATTAACTGTATGTTTTGGAAAAGGTTTTTCCTTCGTTGTACTTTTTCTTTTATTATGTCCTCTCAAAACTTTATTAGAAAATGAAAAATCTAAGTTAAGAGTGGAAGATTAATTTTAATTGACCTATTAAATTGTTTTAAAATTTATGGGTGACAGTTAAAGGCTTATTTAAAATTATTAATGTATTTCAGAAATGTTCTTATACGTGTCACCCCATAAATAAAAGTTAACTTGGAGAGGCTTGGTGGGGAGGGAGAGGCTGACAGAATTAAGTTATTTTTTACATAGTTCTATTAGCAAAACAAACAACTTTTAGTGCTTGCAAAAAGCCCTAACATCTGTGCCAACAACTACTGTCATTTACAATAACTAGAATAGGACTCAAGTTATCTCAAAGATACTTTCATTGCAAAAACCATCTGGCACGAGTCCTGTAATATAGTTCAAAAAACAGACAGATGGTGAAAAACATTTCTACAGAGTATCTTTGGTAATTCAACACATCTAATAAAAAACCTAGTTGAATCCTGAAATCTTTTAGTTGTATCATCTTTATATACAAAATTCACTGACTATATATTTATGTTGAAGTTGGATAAAACATATTATAGTTTACAAATAACTATATAGTTATAAACTTAGATATACTTTCAGATATAAAAATAAGTTATTTTGTCAAGTTACTTACATTTTCAGTTAAAGGAAGGCTATCTATTCTTTTAGTGAGATTCTGAAGTTGAGCATAATACCAGTCTTTTTCCTTTTCTTCTTTGTCAAGGTCAGCAAGAAGCAATGATCTGTTTTTCAAAAAAAATTTAAGTTTACACAATGCTAATACAGAACACATAACAGCAACTCTAAGCTATAACTGTAATGTTTTCTAGTTAAAGTAATATAATGAATCAGTAAGAATTTTACTAATTTGAGATTTCTGAAGGTGGGACTTAGATTATAACCATTAAAATTTGAATATTAAAAGTTTTAAACTTTTTCAGCTAAATAAGATGGCAACCATTCTTACTAGAATATTTCCATTCTAACCAAATGCTTTCTTCACATTTATTTACAATCTAAGAATTTGATGTTGGTATACAGTAAAAAGTACAGATTTAATAAAACTCAGATATAAGAATAAAAAGTATAATAAAGAAGCAAAGAAAAGCAGTAATTATGCAAAAAAGAAATCTAGAGTATAGGGAACTATTGCATGTAGCTTTCAGCTTCTTATTGGTCAAAATAAGAAATATATTATCACTGTGCAATAAGAGGAGGTTGTTCTGAGGGAGAGAAACATTTTCTTAGGCTTGGAATCTGAAGATGAACTTGTTACATAATTTGTGACAACCCAATCGATGATGTCCTCAATTACAACCTATATCAATACTCTATACCTGATCAATATAAACATAAATGCAAAATAAAGTGTTAAGAGGAAAAAATCAGTAGACACAAGAAGTATTAAAGATCCTGCATGGCTCAGAGGGTAAAGCGTCTGCCTGCAAGGCAGGAGACATGGGTTCGATCCCTGGGTTGGGAAGATCCCCTGGAGAAGGAAATGGCAACCCACTCCAGTACTCTTGCCTAGAAAATCCCATGGACAGAGAAGCCTGGTAGACTACAGTCCGTGGGATCGCAAAGAGTCGGACACGACTGAGCGACTTCACTTTCACTTTCACAAGAAGTATATGATCTATGTCTTTTTGTGTGACTCCTTCCCTAAGCGACCACTATTATTCTCTTATATTTATTTCCAGAGACATTCTATAAAAATGAAAGAATGTATGTGTGTGCATGTACACGTACATTTTAAAACATAAATAATAGCATATTATTAGCTGTGTTGTCTTATAACTTTTTACCACTTAAAGCCCATCTTGGAGATCATTCTTGTATCAGAATATAAAAAGGTTCTATGTGTTTTTCTGCTAGCTGCAAAGATATTTATGAATCCATACAAGAGTAAATAGTAACTGATTCTACGTTAGAGGGCATTTAGGGTCTTTTTTTTTTTTTTCCATTTAGGGTCTTTCTAATCTTTTGCTATTATAAATAATGCTCCACTGAATATCCTTATAAGTAACTTCATTGTACAAATATGCAAGCATGTATAGACGACAAATTCCTAGGATATGTAAATTTTTAACTTACTGTCCTTACTAGATATTGTACCAATTTATGCTTCTGCCACCTTTGACAATCTAAATGCTTTATCAAACTTTTAAGATTCTTTTACATTTCTAGGGTTTAAAAAATGGTGTATCATTAAGGACTTCCTTGTTTTTGGCCATGCTGCACAGCCACACCATGGATGGAACCCCAGCTCGCGGCATTAGAAGTGCAGAGTCCTAACCACTAGACGAAAAGGGAATTTCCAATTACTAAGGTTTTAATTTGATTTCTTTTAGTATGGGTAAGGGTAAACATTTTTCCAAGCTTAAAATCCATTTTTATTTCCTTTTCTGTGGCTTTTTCTTATTTACAGGACCTCTTCTGCATTAAGAATGATACTACTCTGTCAGTTATAAATGTTATTTTCTCAGTTAATCACTTGAATATGAAGATATTTTTTATTACAGCTTCTGGGCTTTGCTCTTACTGAGTCATTCCCCACTCTGACTCTGTTATTAACACTTTAAAATTCTATTTGACTATATTTTCTTGATGAGTATGTATGAATGTATGTGGAAAGTTCTACTGTTGCTAAACTTTCCTTTTTTTACTGAGAAGCAACTTGACAAATAAGAAATAAGCCTTCACTTTTTGCTGTGGCAACCTCAGTAGCGGGGGAATTCATGGGAAGAAGCCAGATCCTGGTTACGATGTACCAACCTGAGGCAGAGGTGCTGACCAATGAGAAGCTGCCCTCTCCCTTCCATTTTTGACAACAGGAGCAGGAGAAAGCAGTGCAGAAATCCTGAACCCCTTTCACAGGCTGGGTATTACAACTAGCAAAAAAATGAGATCTGATCCTATTTTAAAATGATCCCTGATGAGCACCTGCAGGACCTACCAGGACTAAGGCAAGGAAACAAGGGATAGAGGGAGATGCTATTTCTTCTGATTCAGTTCAGTTCAGTAGCTCAGTCGTGTCTGACTCTTCGCAACCCCATGAATCGCAGCACGCCAGGCCTCCCTGTCCATCACCAGCTCCTGGAGTTCACCCAAACTCATGTGCATCGAGTCGGTGATGCCATCTAACCATCTCATCCTCTGTCATCCCCTTCTCCTCCTGCCCCCAATCCCTCCCAGCATCAGAGTCTTTTCCAATGAGTCAACTCTTTGCATGAGGTGGCCAAAGTACTGGAGTTTCAGCTTTAGCATCATTCCTTCCAAAGAAATCCCAGGGCTGATCTCCTTCAGAATGGACTGGTTGGATCTCCTTGCAGTCCAAGGGACTCTCAAGAGTCTTCTCCAACACCACAGTTCAAAACCATCAATTCTTTGGCGCTCAGCCTTCTTCACAGTCCAACTCTCACATCCATACATCACCACTGGAAAAACCATAACCTTGACTAGATGGACATTTGTTGGCAAAGTCATGTCTCTGCTTTTGAATATGCTATCTAGGTTGGTCATAACTTTCCTTCCAAGGAGTAAAAGTCTTTTAATTTCATGGCTGCAGTCACCATCTGCAGTGATTTTTGAGCCCCCCAAAATAAAGTCTGACACTGTTTCCACTGTTTCCCCATCTATTTCCCATGAAGTGATGGGACCAGATGCCATGATCTTAGTTTTCTGAAAGTTGAGCTTTAAGTCAACTTTTTCACTCTCTTTCACTTTCATCAAGGGGCTTTTTAGTTCCTCTTCACTTTCTGCCATAAGGGTGGTGTGTCATCTGCATATCTGAGGTTATTGATATTTCTCCTGGCAATCTTGATTCCAGCTTGTGCTTCTCCAGTCCAGCGTTTGGCATGATGTACTCTGCATGTAAGTTAAATAAGCAGGGTGACGATATACAGCCTTGACGTACTCCTTTTCCTATCTGGAACCAGTCTGTTGTTCTATGTCCAGTTCTAACTGTTGCTTCCTGACCTGCATATAGGTTTCTCAAGAGGCAGGTCAGGTGGTCTAGTATTCCCATCTCTTTCAGAATTTTCCACAGTTTATTGTGATCCACGCAGTCAAAGGTTTTGGCATAGTCAATAAAGCAGAAATAGATGTTTTTCTGGAACTCTCTTGCTTTTTCTGATTAGTCTTCAATAAATTGGCTTATTTAATCAAGATCTGGGTGCTAAAAGTGCTCAAATGAATAAGCTAATTTTAGCGATGGTACTGGAGTAAGAAAAATGTTAAGGAGAATAGGGCCAAGTTGTTGCTATCAAGTTTAAGACTGAACTCTGGCAAAATGCTCTTGCTTGCGAAGCCAAAGTCAAGAGCCAACGTGGTAACAAGTGGTTAACTGACAGGAGTTGATCTTATGACTCATACCACAGTATTTAAGGCTCAAAACTGAAAGGAAGCTGGTGGGTCTTTATCATTTAGCAGATTAAAGGCTTGTTTAGTGACTGTCAACAGTCTTCTTTAAAATGTAAATGTTAGGTAGGAAGTTAGACAGGAACAACAAGGGGAGGCCTGGCTGAAAGGGATGCAAGCTGATCTCTGAACATCCCTGACACACTCATGAGAGCTCACAGATGTTACAAAATAACCAGAGACTTTTCAACTACTGCACATGGGCCCTGGGCACACAGTGGATAGAAAACAACCAGGGGGGCTTCTCCAAGTAACCTTAGGCAGTTAGGAGGCCATTAAGGGCTCATGAATATTCTACATCTAATTATAAGATGGACTTAGGGGAAGACATATGGTAAGGCATAACAACACAGCCTGCTGTTACATAACCTGAAATTGTCAAATGGCCTTGAGTGTATGACCATTTGCATTCCTCTCGTTGATTTGTGGTGGGTACAAGCCCTACTCTGCACCAGGCGTAACCAAGAGGAGGAGACTGGACATATAATAAAAGGGGAGCCAAGAGGGATCAACTGGAAAGATGGGGAGGGCTCCTTCGGGAGTATCTCACTAAGAAAAGATCTGTCTGCTTGAGCTGAACTCAGCTGCAACTTGTCTGATGTTCCACACCTTTTGGTCCATTGCTCCACATTTTTATTGCGATGAGACAAGAACCAAGGAAGATAAATAAACTGACCTGACATAAATTTCATGTCTTCTTAGTCCTCTAGCTAACTCAGGATCATCTAGAAGAACATGGCACATGTATCAGGCATTTAAATACTTGTTAAAAAGTATTAATGGCTAATGTGACAATAACTATTTGAGTGTATCAGATATAGAGTACTAAGCAGTTGTTTTAAAATATCTAATTTCATCCTCACAACATATTTTAACTGGAAAACTGAGGTTCAAAAAGGTCATGGAGCTTCCCTGGCAGTACAGTGGTTAAGAATCCTCCTGCCAATGCAGGGACACGGGTTTGACCCCTGGTCCTGGAAGATCCCACGTGCCCAGAGGTAACTAAGCCCACGCGTCACAATTACTGAAGCCTGTGCTCCCTACAGCCCGAGTGCAGAACAAGCCCCCATTCTCTGCAACCAGAGAAAGCACCTGTGCAGCAAGGAATACCCAACACGGTCAAAAATAAAAGTAAATTAAGAAAAAAAAAAGGGTATGGATCTGGGCTTCAGTTCTGGCTTGACTATTTTCTAACACTTACCTCACTTAAACTTACTGTATCTATAGGTAAGACAGAGAACAAGAAAAAAAGATACAGAGATAGTTTCTATGACTTAAGGGATGTCTGGAAAGAAAGAGTAGAAAAACAGAGGGGGTAAAATCATCAAAGAAATAACAGAATTTTCAAAAGTTGAAGAAAATAAATCCTAGACCTATTCAAACTATCAAGTACGAGAGCAAAATACAGATTTTGTCACATAAACAAGGGCTAAATTTACCTTCAAACAATGGTGAGAACCAGGAGGACACAAGATATTGAGAACTACACACACACACACACACACACACACACACTCTTTGTGAATAAAATCAGGCCTTTGTCACATAAAGCAAAGTAAGTTCCTAGGAAAACTGGCACGCTCATATGCCTCTTAACAGCTCAAAGAGGACAAAGTGGTGGAAGAATGTATACTCCAGTTAGCTTCTGATTTTTCAGGACAGTGTTTCCTAGACTCTCAGAAACAGTCCTGGTTCAATATATGAAACAGAGATTCATTTAAACTCAAGAGATTAAAGAAAGCTTAACACTATTTCTGGCCCATGATTATTGTTATTTTTAGAGATGGTCACATCTAAAACCAGAGAGAAAGCAGTAAAAGGTCTTTTGCCTCTCAATGAGATATGCTGGGTATTTTCCATATGTTAATATCCATTGTTCATAACTCCACAAGGTAGAACCATATTCCTATTTTACAGAAGGAAATGACACAAAAATTTAAAGACTTGACCAAGGTCCCAGAGAATTTATACATTTGTACATTTATGCAAATTAAGATTTATGAATTTGAGTATTTCTTGAAAGTCCAATAGAACTTTTAGGAATATAAATATAATATGGTATCAATCATGCATAAAGGAATTTATAATCTTACAGGAGGTACAAAAATACTTGACAAAGTTTTTGGTAACTATATATTCTGATACTTGTGAGATGATTTTAAGTTCAAGAAGAAAAGAATTAACATACTAGCTCTTAGAAACAAGAATTGATTCTGTATCAAGCAACATTTTTTTAAGAAACCAAAACTGATAAATTGTTTCACTTGTTTAATAATGGAAACCAGTCAGCTTATACTGAATCTGGTAGCTATTTAATTCATTTGAAAAGATAACGGAAAAGTCAATCAAAACTCAGTTACATATTTTAGCCACTGTGATTATGTGTACTATTTGTACATTATTCAATGTACAGAGCATTTGAGCATTAGAATCCCAAGAAACTGCCTCCTTCACATTTTTAGATGTAAGATAAGGACAATCAGTAATACACTGCTTTGAGACAATAAATGGAAAATGCTCTCTAGTGCTGCTTGTGATCACCCACCACACACGCTTCATAATTCCTGTTTTGTATTGTCACAAAATGACAAAATCTAGCAAAAATTGGAGTATAAAAGTTTACTACTTAATGAAGAAAAGTTACCTCTCTTTTTCAAGTTCTTCTAAATAACCGGTATTTTCTCTGCTTCCATTTACAAACCCTCTTCTTGGAAATGAACCCATAGGAACAGGACTGCACTCTCCTGAGCGACTAGATACAGATCCTTCTCGGCTTCCGTAAGAACGGAGGGACATTTTGGACCGTAGTTTCACTCCAGGGAAATTACTGCTATCTAAGTTAAGTTCTAAATAAAATACAGACAAGTTTTTATAAAACAACTGCTTTAAGTGATCTAAAATATTCCTAATGTAATTATATTACCTTTTAATAATGAAACCTTAGGTTCACATTTCAACCCTCAAATTTTAAACCACTTTATATATATATAAATACATTATATATATATCACATAAAGTATGCAGGAGTACTAAATTATGGCAGTTATTGAGCAGCAGATCTATAGAGGGACAGAGGGAATCCTTATCACAAATGCTGATGCTCAGAGAAATTCACCGACTACTGGTTCTATAAAAGAAATGTCCTGAAAAAAACCCAGGCCAAAGCACATATAAAAGGGTACACTTGTGGTGGTGACCTTTTGCAATATACACAAATACGTGTCATTAATAAAAAGAAGTGTTCACCTTTTGGTATAGAGACCTGCAACTTTAGATTTCTATCAGAGAAAGCCTCAAATGTATATGAGTGAATGAACAATTATTTAGGAACAGAACAGCTAAACTTTCCCTCCAAGATAGCTTGAATCAGTCCGGTGGAAAAAAAGTATGTTAAAGAAAAATTAGACAGAATGTCCTTTCTTAGATTCTTACTAGGTAATAATATACTTGGGGATCCAAAGGTAATTTCTCTGCCCACCTTCAATTACAATTAAACTTAGCTGATTTGATATTTGAATTTTTAAGTAATAAAACAAGAAAGACATTCTTTCAAAATTCTATTAAAAATGGCTTAAAATCAGTATGTGTGTGTGTGTGTGTGTGTGTGTGTATGCACACAGATAAAGCACTTCTATTCTGAATGGAACAAAGAAAGGCACTGACTCCTTCAAATGAAGCAATGGGTCCAGTCTATAGCATAAAGCTTAATAAAGGCCTACTTAATGACTGGCAGAAGAGCAATGCATTTTAGAAAGAGCTGAAAATTGTAAAGAAAGGTATCTAAAATAGTTTATTTAAAGGCAGTTAAATGTTTTAACTGAAAAAATGACAAGCAAATAGACTTTTTACATATTTGTACTTAAAAAATTACATCCTAATGCATTAGGCTAAGAAAATCCAACACCAACATTCTAATCAAGAGAAGCATTATTTGGATATATACACCTAAAGATGACAACTGGAGCTTAAAAAATTACTTTAAAACATTTTTTAAAAATTTACCTTTAAGACGCTCTAATAAATCAATCTGTCCAGAAGAAGCCATAGCTTCATCTTCAATACTTCCTTGTAGTTGTTTAAGTACTTCCTGTAAAAAAGAACATAGTATCTCAGTATGACAAAATTCTAAATAACTTTTTGAAGATATGATTTTAAGTTTCTTGGCATTTAGGTCTGCTGGGGGAAAAAAGTTATTTCAGATCTATCTGAAAACATATAAAATGCAAAGTACTTTACAGATACTATCTATTACTAATTATAAATAATAAATTACAGCCCAATGACAACACTGATACTTTGTGACAATGGTGATACAAGTAGTCTCCACACAGTATACACAGGATAGTTAAGATATGTTATTTGTAACTTCTGAAAGAACAAAACACGGTGGATTACTCTCATTTTTCAGATAGACCAACTGAGACTCAAAGATTTGCTGAAGACACAAAAACTAAACTTGTACCAACATGGCCATGGAAGACAGCAAATTAACACATTATGCTGTTTTATTTAACACCCCAATTGATACCAAGCATTTATGTACTCAACTTATATACATTCTACTAGTACACTGCTTTATAGTCAGCAGATAGTTAAATGACTGTACGCTGTCTCCCAACTTTTGATCCATTACGTCCTTTCCCATCTAAAGCCTTCTCATAACAAATTTTTGTCAGAGAACGTTAAAAACTTTCACTTCCTACTAGTTTTTCTGTATGTTCCTTAACAATAATTTATATGTATTTTTACATTTACATATTCTGAGGCATCCCATTCTAGTTCATAACAAAATCTCTGCTGGCCAAGTAGGATTCCAAATGCAAAACAATGTATTTGAACAGTTACAATCCTACAGCTATGGGCAGTGTTCCTCTATGTGAAAAAGGATCCGTAAATAGATTGAAAAGGAAACCTGTCAAGAAGAGTAAATATAGTAAAGACTATGTCAGTGGTTTCAGAGAAGGCAATGGCACCCCACTCCAGTACTCTTTCCTGGAAAATCCCATGGACGGAGGAGCCTGGTAGGCTGCAGTCCATGGGGTCGCCAAGAGTTGGACATGACTGAGCGACTTCACTTTCACTTTTCACTTTCAGGCATTGGAGAAGGACATGGCAACCCACTCCAGTGTTCTTGCCTGGAGAATCCCAGGGATGGGGGAGCCTGGTGGGCTGCTGTCTATGGGGTCGCACAGAGTTGGACACGACTGAAGCGACTTAGCATGTCAGTGGTTTACCTTGACAGTCACATTAGAAGCATTAAGAAAAGAATTCCTATGTTAACAATAAGAAATAGCCTGTGACCTTAATGATCTGCCCTTCATATAAAGACCATGTTGGAAGTTAAAAGGCTTAGATAAGCAGATGTGGGAATATGGAGGTGATTGTTATTTACAGTCAGAAATTATGTCAGTGTATCACAACCGCAAGATAGGAAATAAATTTGCACAGGGATGTCTTTCTTGAATGAATATAGATTGCTACAAACATCAGGACACAATTCTCTTCCATAAAGTTTGAGAATTACCATTGGAGGCTACCTGCAGTTTTCAGGATCCTGAGTCTCCTTCCATCCACTGCTGCTTGCAATTCAATGATCTTTTAATCTTATTTCTTATAATCCCTTGGAGAAGGAAACGGCAACCCACTCTAGCATTCTGGAGAATCCCATGGACGGAGGAGCCTGGTAGGCTACAGTCCACGGAGTCGCAAAGAGTCGGACACGACTGAGCGACTTCACTTTCACATAATCCCTAGTTTCACAATTCAACACTTACCTTTCTCAAGGAACTATCAATGATATGTCTCTAATCCTAACCTCACAACTTCAGACTCATTTTCCCAGTATGACTGATAGATGCTTAACATTCAGTGTGTCTGGATGATATGCACTGTATATGTAAACGTCCAAGCTATCACCCTGTGCCGTTAAATCCTGTTCCTTGCCTTATATCTGTTCAGTTAAATAGCAGTAGCCTTCTTTTCCCTTTCGGCTCAAATCTTCAGCCTCGTGTCTTTCATCTCCCTGATCAGTTATCAATTCTGTATTCTAGGCTTAATATCTCTTATTAGCCATCTCTTTTCTATTCTTATGTCATTATCCTGGCTGTTGACCCCACCAAAACTACTAAAATAATCTCCTAAATGGTCCTACCTTGCACAGGACTAACAGATTAATAAAACTTTTAAAGCACAGCTCTAATCAGGTCTTTCTTTATACATGATCCTTCTCTAGAGCCTATCATCAGGTGTTAACAGTGAGTATTCTATAGAAGTTGGGATTACAAGCAATTTTTGTTTTTGGTTTCCTCATTTTAAAACAACAGATATTATCAAAACAAATATTGTTTTCAGAAAAAGTACAAGCATTTAAGAATTGAAAAGCAACAATTAAAAGAAATCCCTGGCATGTCATAGGACACACACTTAATTTTTGAAAATTAACGGCATATTACTGGTTTTTAAAAAACATATTAAAAATAATAAGGAAAAATTAAAATAACACCAACAGAAATGAAAAGGCCATGTAAATCTGCATGCTCAACAATAAAGGATTAAATAAATTTATGGCATTAGCCAAACAACAGAATATTATACAACTACAAAAATACTAAGTAATACTTAATGACATGAAAAGATGGCTCTATTAAATTAAAAAGCATGCTGCAAAATATGATCCCATTGAATGCATGTCTGCATAAAATGCACAGAGAGAAAAATGACTCTTTGCGACCCCATGAATCGCAGCACGCCAGGCCTCCCTGTCCATCACCTACCAACATTAAAAATTTTTTTTTTAATGGGTGAGTTTGATCTCTCTTTGTCTGTATTTCCTAAATTTAAAAAATAGTGAATATACATAACTTGTAAGTTTTAAGTTTCTGTGCATATGGCTAGAAGTCTATTGGTAAAAGCAATAACCATAAAGTAAATAAAATTATTGAAATCTAAAGTTAAAAAAATTAAAATTTCAAAACAGCTATCTTGAAAAGCTACTTATTCCAATGTGTTCTCTTAAATTATTCTTGTAAATTCTGAGTTATGAATCTCAAAAAAATGCAGTCAATTTATAGATCCAGTTACTCTGTCTCAAGATGACACCACCCAGCGTGACTACATTCCTACTTTCTTGTGAACAGGTTGTGTCTATTCCATAATAAAAATTAAGCTCATTTCTTTTCTGTTTTACTGAGATAGAATATACATATGAAAAGCACACCAATCTTAAATTTCTTATATAATCCAAGTATCCATGTAATTGCCACCCAGGGAAGACACAGAACATTTCCAGTATCTCAGAAGGTTCCCTTTTGTCCCTTACCAATCAATATTCATTCTCCAGAAGTAACTAGTACTCTGATTTTTGTTACCAGTTAGCATGCTTGTGAATTGCATATAAATGAAATCACATAGTACACTATCTTTTGTGTCTTGTGTTTTTTGCTCACCAAAGTCTCTATGACACTCATCCCATGCTACTGTATGTATCAGTTATTTAATACTGTGCAGTTGTCCACTGTATGACTAGATCTCCACTGATACATCCCTTATCCTTTTGATGGACATTTGGGTTGCTGCCAGGTTGGAAGCTATTATGAAGAATGCTACTACGTACATTCCTGCACTTATCTCCAGGTGGACACACGTACTCACTTCTCTTGAATATGTATCTGGAGGTTTAAATGCTTAGTCACAGTGATTAACTTTAAAAGAAACTGCTGAATGGTTTTTCAAAGTGTTTGTGCTATTTTATACTCCTACCAGCAAGGTTTAAGTTTGATTCTTCCTAATTATAGATTCCAATTCTCTGTTGAGATTTTCTGACTCTTTATCCATTTAATCCATCATTTTTCCCAAATCATTTAAAATAATTATGTTAAAATCCTTGACTCTTACTTACAATATGTAGATCATCTTGGGATTTGTTTCTATTACCTATTTGCTCTGTTGGTTATCAGTCATTTTCCTATTTCTTTGTACTTCTTGTAACTTTTAACTGTATGCCAGTCATATGTATACAAGAACAAGAAAGACTTGAGATTAGAGTTTCCCTTACAGAGTTTGCCCTTTCTACCACTGGGGTCTGATTTCCTTCAACCAATAACTGAAAATGGGTTGCAGATGCAGTTTAAGTGAAATTCATATGGGATTTCCTAATAGCTCAGTTGGTAAAGAATTCGCCTGCAATGCGGGAGACCTGGGTTCGATCCCTGGGTTTGGAAGATCCTCTGGAGAAGGGAAAGGCTACCCACTCCAATATTGTGGCCTGGAGAATTCCATGGAATGTATAGTCCATGGGGTTGCAAAGGGTTGGACATGACTGAGTGACTTTCCCTTTCGCATCTGATTTGGTTTGCTGAGTTCTTTCAATGTATCTCTTCTCTTAAATTTAGACTAAGGAGACCTGCTATGTGAAAGTATTCCTTTAGCAGGATGTTCCTCCTAACATTCTGCTTCCTAGTCCACCCCAGCATCTTTCCCCTCAACAAGACTCAGCTAACATCCCATGTTTTTGGAGAAAATGTGAGAAACCAGTCATACACTTGGAGCTCCTCTAAACGTCAATACTTCACATATGCCTGTGTGTCTGTCAACAGTGGAGTCTTCATGCCTGTGCCAATGATTAGCAGTCTATCCCCACAATCAGCAAACACCCCTGGGAATAAAATTACTGGTGATCTCAGCTCATCTAGAAAGGGCTCTTTCCTCTTAGGAATTTTAGTTAACATAGTCCTTGATGATTTTACAGTTCTCCAATGTCTTTAAAAGAATGGTTTTTGTTTTTATCCAGTGTTTTCTAGTTGCTGCGGTAGGGCTGATTAATTGCTTGGAGCTGCATACTGAATACAGCCTAAAAAGAAGTCCTTAATTTCAAAGAGGTTTTTAAAAGAAAATGCTACACAACTACAAAGCAATTCCAAACAAAATATTTCACAAGAATGTTTTGAGAAATGATGGTTTTTTAAATTAATATGTAATTTTAAAGGAGAGAATACTCATTTGTATTTATAAATTCTGGAAGTTTGGTTTTACAAAATCGTATGCTGCTGCTGCTGCTGCTAAGTTACTTCAGTTGTGTCCGACTCTGTGCAACCCTTTAGATGGCAGCTCACCAGGCTCCCCTGTCCCTGGGATTCTCCAGGCAAGAACACTGGAGTGGGTTGCCATTTCCTTCTCCAATGCATGAAAGTGAAAAGTGAAAGTGAAGTCGCTCAGCCGTGTCCGACTCTTAGCGACCCCATGGACTGCAGCCCACCAGGCTCCTCCGTCCATGGGATTTTCCAGGCAAGAGTACTGGAGTGGGGAGCCATAATCAAACATTATTTTAAAAACATGTTAAGATTTTAAAACCATGAGAGAATTAATTATTACAGACAAATTACTGTGGTCATATAGGTGAACAGAAAATATCAATGAGTAACTGTGTCATTTCAAGGGAGTTTTAACTTGACCCACTTCTGTTTTTCTCGCTATGTCATAGTTACTGATATCTTTCATTACGATAAAGGTATACTTGGTAATTAAATCTTCAAAATAAATTATGAACTATGCCAATTTGAATTTTTACTTCTCATTTTTTTCTTACACTCTGAAAATAAAAGATACTCTCCATGTAGATGGTTTAATAGTTAAAAAAAATTTATAAATACTTCATTTTACTAAAATGCAAGCGATATAAACAGTTGGTTAAAATTTTACCTAGATATATTTTTCTACACCATGCCATCTTTCAATTTAAATGCTTCATACTTCACCATATTTTGGAGAAGGAAATGGCAACCAATCCAGTACTCCTGCCTGGAGAATTCCATGGACAGAGGAGAGGGACAGGCTGCAGTCCAAGGAATCGCAGAGTTGGACATGACTGTGCAACTAACTTAACTTTTCACCATATTTATCATGCTGTGATACTCAGTATTTTAAAGTAAATCACACTGATTTCCTGCCCTGGAGTAAAAAGTATAGTATATTATTTCCCTTAAGTTTAGCTATAATTGCTGCATTCTTGTTCTAAATCCCACAAAATCTGTAGTTTATTTTAATTACAGAAGCATCAAGTATATACATAACAATATATGTATGAGAATAATGTAACGAACTCCCATGTATCCTCACGTTAGTTCAATAATTATCAACTCACGGGCTTCTTTCATTTATACTTATAACCACGTCCTCCATTTCCCCCTCAACCCAAATTTATTTGAAAAACCAATCTCAGTCATCATACTGCTTTTTCTCTAAAAAAATTCTACATATATATTTAAAAAGGGATTCTTTCTAAACACAACCACAATGCCATCATTAGACCTAAAAAATAAACATTTTCTTAATATTCTCAAATACAGTCAATGCTCACATTTCCTTAACTGCTGTACACATATTTCCCTGACTGTCACATACACAGAGAATATTTTTATACTATCAATGACATGTAATCAATAGCAAAGCAGTATTCTCTTTTGCCACTAGATGGTACTACTGTATAAATTTCAGAAATCCTGGAATTATCTAGTTGGAAGAGACACACCTTGCCGTCCCACATTACATATGAATGATCAGTAAACTTAATACAAGATCATATGATATATTACAAAGTCTAAAAAGTGATTTTTTTTTGAGAAATAACCATTGTTTCGGATTAACTTTAATCCAATGTAGTAAGTTCCAATGTTTCCAAATGTCTTTTCACACATCAATATTTTAAGACAAAACAAACAGAGCATGGTTTCCTGTTAATACCATAAAGCTGCTGCTTCTTTTTTTTTTTTTTTTCAAAAAGCTTCTTGAAAGGAGAGATACATAAATAATTTCAGTAAAAGGGCATAACTGCTATGATACCATACTCTAAATCCTGAAGAAATATGTGGATGGCTTTGCAAGGATGTCTGTAAAAAGACTCACTGAGCAGTAATCAATTCATGGTTGAATTCAGACATATCTTAAATACTAATATTCATGATATATATTATACCCCATTGCTAAGAGGTCAACCTGGTATTCCATTGCAGAAATTTAAGGACCTGACATATTGTTACTCTGAGAGCCATTCCACACTTCAGCATTCCCATCCATGGAGATGGATCTAAAGGTATGTTAAAATGTTTCACCAAAATGAAGTTTCAATTTGCTCTAGTTAAAAAAAAAGATAAAATTTTAAAAGAGGACTCAGAATTCTGCACAAGAGACATTCAGACAGGTGTGCTAGGAAGAATTCTCTACAAAATATACTTCTGAAGCAGATAAATGATTAGTCCTGCTGGGGAGTTTAAATTTTGTATCTTTAAACTTTTAAAACCACATGTCATGTACAATAATTTTAGATACATTATGTTGATCAGTGTTAAAATACCAAACTACTCTTTTTTAACCTAGTAAGTAATTGATTCAGCTGTTTTCATGGTTTGTGGTGAGAAAAAAAATGTTTCTTTATAGTCTATAGAAAAAAATATTTCTTTATGAAGGACTTGAGATAGGTATCTTGGAGATCTGTCATTGCTACTGCCACAGAAATAGGCAACAGAGTAGAAAATATTTATGGATAGAAGAGAAAGAAAGGGAGAAAGAGAAAAAGAAAGAAAGGTTCATATGAGTAAAAGGCTAAACTGCTATGATATTTAATAAAAAGTTAAAAGAGGAGCAGCTCAATAGTTCAGTTAATACACAGAAGCTTGAAGAATAAGAGAGACCTCAAAATGCATGGAAAAAGAAATAGAAGAGAATAATAAATGAATAAGGAATAAGAGTAGTGAGCAGACAGGAAGAAGAGGGTCAGAAACCCAGATGGTAAAATAGCCAAGGCGCAGAAAAAACATGTAGCAAGAAGGATTTTTTTTTTTTTTTTAAAGAGAAGGAGGTAACAGCTTTGTTGATGACCTCCAGTTCTAGTAAATTCAGTGAGAGGACAATCTGCCTAACTGGAAATTCAAACAGTTAAAGTTTTAACTGCACTTATTTTGAAATAAGAACATATTTTCCCAGTGCACACTGAATATTTTATAACTTTTCATGGAGGTTATCACAGCTTTTCAATGCTATATAGAAAACCAATTTCAGGGCTTGAAGGTGTCATGGACATCATCTGTTAGTGCAATGACTACTTTTCAAATAAAGCAATTTAATTCTAGAAGGGCACCCTACAGTCTGTAGCTCAGCTTATGGCAAAACCAGAAATAGAATCAGGTACTAATCTTCACTTCAGGACTCTTCTCATTAGGTCACCCCAAATTTCTTGATGATCTGTCACTGTAGCACGTAAGTGACGACAGGATCTGAGGGGGTTGGGGATGTGACTGTGATCTCTTTTAATCCTTATGATAAATCCTACAGCTGCGAGGCTAGCTTCTAAGAATCACACAGGACCCCCAGCCTCACTATAGCGATGGTGAAGTTGGTCTCTCATCTTTAAGCTTAAAAATAACTAAGGACTAACTACTTAGTCACTGTGGTTTTATAATCATTTTCTTTATATGATTTGCTGGATGAATTAAAAACATTTGGACTGAAAATATCAATGTTAACTTTTGCAAGAAAGAGTTTACAAATTATTGCTTAACTTAAAAAATACACTTCTAAGTAAGTGAAGTGTCTAACCCCAAGTTTACAGGAAGAAACATGGAATAAAAACGGATAAACTACAATTTAAAGTCACAGTCTTGATACCTTCATATTAGATGCCTCAGTTTCCAGTTTTGTAAGATGATTGGAATTATCTTCTAGCTCTTGTCGAAGATTTGAGTTCTCCATCTTCAGGGCCTCAACTTGCTTTAACAACTGATCATATGAAGCTGCAGCCATCCTTGGCTACCCCTGGACCTATAAGGTTAAAAAGGATTTTGAAATTCACTACTGAAAAATAAGAGTGGCTGCTTGTTACAAAGAAAGGGATAAAGAAACAAAACCTCCAGACATTTAATAAGAGCTGTGTTAATGTAGCGGTTTCAGTCTCAAAACAACAATGTGCAAGCGGCAGCATCTGAGAAGATGAACACCGAGGCTTTAAAGACAAATAAGATTTAAAACAGAAGAGAGCTTCAGTAGTGTTTGAAAAACACCTGCCTTTTCACAGGTGGGTAAGATTTCTATCAGGTTAGAATTTTTTCGAGGTTTCAGAGATACTTTAAATGGTCTTACAAACAAGATTTAGGAAATGCAGTTATTGATAAGAAATATATTTATATTGGTCATATTAATTTACTTCTGGATTTTGTCCAATAATCACACAATTTTATAGCCCAAATGGATTAATGAGATTAGATATATGCAGTCTACCACTTTTCATTTGATAAAAAGCTAGTCTTAAAACATTATCCATGGGGAAATACGAAGTTCCAAGAAGGCCTCACTAAAAAGGCGGTCATTTAACAAAATAGACACAAGGGAGAAGATTGGATTGAGACTTCAAATCTTTTGGAAAGAAAGATGATAATAATTGCTAATATAAAATTCTATTACATTTATCCAAAAGGATGAATATAATAGGCCATGCTATGGCATACGTATCACGGGACCCACTGTGCTCACATTGAGGCTGAAAGACACTTGAAAACGGATGATTTTAGGAGACTGTCAAAGAGAAGTGAAGCAGAGGCTGGCTATTAATTACATTACCATGAAAGAAGAGGGGAGAAAAGAAAGATATAGAGGACAGTCAGGTAATAAGAGGTCCTTGGCCTAAAGAATTAGAGAATGCTAGAAGTTATGTTCAGACTAACGAAGTTCCAAAGACCCAGATCCTCTTTGTAGTTTAATTTCTAAGGAATAAATTTCTACCTATCTCTAAGAGTTAAAAAGTATAACAGAGTTTGTACTCAAACAATACTTAATAGATCTGGACATTAAAAAAATGTTTCTGCAGTAAAAATCCACGATACGAAATAAGGCACACAAATTACAACACTCGCTAGTCATGACAGTATTGTAGTTCAGCAACTGGAAGGGATTCCCTAACAAGGGAAATCAAGTGACACAGGTCCCGTCTGTTCTGCAACAGCTAGGGATGACAAATCTGGTGCAACCCACTGTCAACTGAGGAGGAAACAGAGTCCTGGATGGTGGAGATCACCCTCAAAAATCTTCATGCCTGAAAAGAAAGAGCACTAGACTTGTATTTGGAGACACTGGTCTTAATTTCAGTCTTGGTCACGCCTTTACCTTTGCCCCTGAATTTTAATTCACTTCACCATTTGTAAAATGGACATTTACTACCTTTTCTAATATAATTTACAGGGATATTGTTAGAATTGAGAAACAAAATGATGGTCTAAAAATAAAAGTCCTGTGTAAGTTATATGATGAAAATACACTTGAAACGTAACTTCCTTAGTAAGACCTAATGTTAATCTACTGTTATAAGCCTCAGTCCTCTGACCAACGGACAAGAGGTGAACTCTTTTGAAAAAGGACTGAGAAGGTATATCAGAAACAAAGGAGAAGTTCACAGGTGGGATCACTTATCTGTTTTGTGTGCATGCATGCTCAGCTGTGCCTGACTCTTTGCAACTCCACGGACAGCAGCCCACCAGGCTCCTCTGTCCATGGGATGATCCAGGCAAAAATACTGGGGTGGGTTGTCATTTCTCCTCCAGGGTATCTTCCTGACCCAGGGATTGAACCCCATTCTCCTGCGTCTCCTGCGTTGGCAAGCGGCTTTTCTACTACTGAGCCACCTGGGAAGCCCTATCTACTTTATACCGTACCACTAATAAGCATCTCTACAAAGACGCAGCACATTAAAAATCACATGACAAAGGTGGGAAGCTGACAGCATTTAGTAACATAAGCCCTAAAATTCCTCATTCCAAATAAAATCCTAACAGGCAACTTCCCACTAAAATAGTATGAATAAGAGAAAAAGTAATAATACAGGGAAAGAGAAAATTACCGGAATTATGTTAAGACACAGAGGTTATAACCTACACAATCACAAAAAAAGCCGGGTGGGCAAAATGAGCAAGGGACTACTACAGTGCTCTTTATTGGAACAAAAAAGAATTCAGCCCTTTAGGTGGACAATTAAAACATTCCATCATTTTTTTTTCTCTCCCTCCAGAATCAAAACATTTAAGTCATTTCTGCTTTAGAAAGCAGGATGTTTTCATATAATTTTATGAGAAAAATAAGATGTTTCGAGGTAATAGTTTGCCTTATGTCCTTTTAATATGTTGCAGCCATACCTAAGTCAAAATTGCTTAATGCAAAATTTAAAAAAAATCATAAATTTGTTTTAGAAAGCCTTTTAAACAATCACAAGAATTTCATACAAAATATATCGTAAATGCAAACCACCCAGCATCATTTAAAAAAAAAAAAAAAACCTCAAAATTTATCTGATGAAATGGGTAAAATCTCTGACTCTTTCACATTACTGAGAATATACAGAAATCTAAATATGCTTTTCAGTAAGTGAAAGGGTTAGTTGCTCAGTCCTGTCCAACTCTTTGGGAGCCCATGGACTGTAGCACGCCAGGCTCCTGTCGATGGAATTCTCCAGGCAAGGATACTGGAGAAGGGAGTCATTCCCTTTTTCAGGAGATATTCCTGATCCAGGGATCAAACTCAGGTCTCCTGCATTGCAGGTGGATTCTTTCTGAGTCACCGGGAGTGAGGGTATGCACTAAAGAGATTCTCATCCCTTAAGAGTAGGGTAGGGGAGAAGAAAGTAAAAGGACTGTTATTTAGACTTGTATCCTCATGTTCACTGGAAACAAATTCACAAGGATCCTAAGAAATTAATGCAAGGAGGCAGAAAAGTTTAGGTAGGTAAGGGATACTCAGAACTAAATCTGAAAGATTCTTTATTATAAATTAAGAAGTTTGGGATTTAAAAAAAACATTAAACTGCATTTATTCTTTTGGTTTAATGAATTTTAAAAAAAGATGTATCTGTCAGTACTGTTAGATGGTAATGAAAAAAGAAGAAAACATCAATACAAAAATAAACCAAAAGAATCATAAAAGACTACTTTGCTCAAGTCTATGTAAACAAACTTGAAAACGAAATAGAGAATTTACTAGAAAGTGTATTTTATCAAAACTAACCACAAGAGAAGGAAAATCTAAAATTTACAACAAAAATCATTGTTGTAAAATTGATATCATTCAGCCCATTAATAGAGCTACACAGAAGAAAAATATTATCATGCTAAAGGTGATGAAAAGACGCTTTAAAAATTCAATGCCCATTCTTGTTGAAAATACTGGATATAAAAGCACACTTTTTTAACACAATGTATTTCAGCCCCACAATAAGCCAGCACCACCCAATGAGGAAATACTAGATACACTATATTACTAAAGTCAGGGAAAGCCCCATTTTTACCACTCTTACTCGTTTTATCAGTCAACACAGAATGAAATTAGAAAGGAATACTACTGGCAGGGATACAATGAAATAACTAGAATATCCAAAAGAACCAACTAAATATTACTACAACAAGATAATCTAGTAATTTTGTGAAGTATAAAACATATAGAAATCTTTCCTTTACATGTACAAAGAGAAACTAGATAAAAGATAAAATGGAAGAAAAGACCTTATCTATAATTTAAAAAAACAGGCATAAACTGAATAAAGAGTTCAAAACATGTATGAGGAAAACTATGGAACACTTCTGAGAGACACAAAGGTAGATTTCAACAAATGGAAAGACATATCTTGTTTGCATACTAAAGATTCAGTATCATAATGATGTCCTTTCTCCCTGAGTTAATTTTACATGGTCCCAATATAAATACTATATAAAATATTTTTTATTTTGTTTTCTACAGGTAGACAACTGAAAAAAACAAAAAAAGGGAAAATATGAAGGGAAGATCAAGATCATATTAAATTAGTGCTACAAAGCCATTGTAAGCAAAACAGTATGAAGTTAACTGTACTGTATCAGCAAGCTAATTTCTTAGTTCTTGTCATTATACTATGGATATATAAGATGTTAACATTAGGAAAAATTGAAGGGTACATAGGAACTCTCTTATTTTTCTAACTTTTATAAGTACAAAGTTATTTAAAAATAAAAAGGCTTTAAAAAGCTATGAAACTGGCAGATGAAGAGATCAACCAAGGAACACATTTTTTTAAATTCCAGAAGTATATGTGAAGTTAGTCATAATAAAGGCAGCATCTCAAAGACAGGTCAGAAGATGGACTTTACACAAGCGGCCAGGGCAGCAGGACAGCCACGAGGACACATGCAGCGGCATCCACTCCTCCCCTACACTTCAGGGGGGACTACAGGAGGACAGGGGTGCAAATGCTGAAGGACATCATACAGCATTTAAATTAGAGAAAAGAGCTGTGCTTTCAATTAAAAATGCTGAAATGGAATACACCCTCTTCCAAGGAGGCTATTATAGAGCAATGGACATTTTAATTTTAACTTATTTGTGAAAGGGTAAGGCACACGGAAGGCCTGCTGGACCTCTGAAATGATTGTCTATTACTAGAATAGGGGTAATCAATCAAGTTCTTAGGTTACGTCAAACAAATGGGAAAGGTATAAAAGCATAACTACTTTTAATTAAACAGGATACATCCATGCAGTGGAATATTACACTGGAATTTAAAAAATGAGGTTGATGTAAAAACAAACAAAAAGAAGAGAGAAAACAACACAGTATAGATCACTATGTCTCATACTGGTCATCCTGTTCTAGTAAAAAATAAAAGGGTTGTAAAAAGATAAAGGCAGAGGAAGCAGAGATCAAATTGCCAACATCCGCTGGATTGTCGAAAAAGCAAGAGAGTTCCAGGAAAACATCTCTTTCTGCTTTATTGACTATGACAAACCCTCTGACTGTGTGGATCACAATAAACTGTGAAAATTCTGAAAGAGATGGGAATACCAGACCACCTGACCTGCCTCTTGAGAAACCTATTTGCAGGTCAGGAAGCAACAGTTAGAACTGGACATGGACAACAGACTGGTTCTAAATAGGGAAAGGAGTATGTCAAGGCTGTATATTGTCACCCTGCTTATTTAACTTATATGCAGAGTACATCATGCCAAACGCTGGGCTGGAGAAGCACAAGCTGGAATCAGGGTTGCCGGGAGAAATATCAGTAACTTCAGATATGCAGATGACACCACCCTTATGGCAGAAAGTGAAGAGGAACTCAAAAGCCTCTTGATGCAAGTGAAAGAGAGTGAAAAAGTGGGCTTAAAGCTCAACATTCAGAAAACTAAGATCATGGCATCTGGTCCCATCACTTCATGGGAAATAGATGGGGAAACAGTGCAAACAGTGTTCGACTTTAATTTTGGGGGCTCCAAAATCACTGCAGATGGTGACTGCAGCCATGAAATTAAAAGACTTTTACTCCTTGGAAGGAAAGTTATGACCAACCTAGATAGCATATTCAAAAGCAGAGACATTACTTTGCCAACAAAGGTCCGTCTAGTCAAGGCTATGGTTTTTCCAGTAGTCATGTATGGACATGAGAGTGGACTGTGAGGAAGGCTGAGTGCCAAAGAATTGATGGTTTTGAACTGTGGTGTTGGAGAAGACTCTTGAGAGTCCCTTGGACTGCAAGGACATCCAACCAGTCCATTCTGAAGGAGATCAGTCCTGGGTGTTCTTTGGAAGGACTGATGCTAAAGCTGGAACTCCAATACTTTGGCCACCTCATGCAAAGAGCTGACTCATTTGAAAAGACCCTGATGCTGGGAGGGATTGGGGGCAGGAGGAGAAGGGGACACAGAGGATAAGATGGCTGGATGGCATCACCGACTTGACGGACATGAATCTGAGTGAACTCTGGGAGTTGGCGATGGACAGGGTGGCCTGGTGTGCTGCGATTCATGGGGGTCGCAAAGAGCTGGACATGACTGAGCGACTGAACTGAAAAAGATAAAAATGTCATTGAAAGGATATACAAAAGTACACTGATGTCCTCTGGAAAAGTCTCAGCTCTGCTGAGAAGATGCCTTCCTTTTCATTGTATACCTTTTTGTAAAGTTTGAATATTAGAGCAAAAGGTTGGTTTTTTGAAAAGACTGAATGTTAGAGACAGACAAGATCTCAAACACATAAAGTGAACAACATTCAAAGGTGGGGGGAATTGACTCAACAAGAAATAGATAATCTTAATAGCTCTACAACTACTGAAAGCGGGAGGAGTTAAATGTTTCCCCTTTTCTCTGCCCAACACAAAAAATTACTGGATTCAAATGGTTTTATAAACACCTTCTACCAAACATTTGAGAAACGTATCATTCCAAACTTATGCAAACTTTTCCAAGAATAAAAATCAAGGAAATACTCCCCAACCCATTCTATGAGGCTAATATAGTCATGATATAAAAGTCAAAGGTATGGTGAAAAAGGTAATCATAGGCTAATATCACTTATGAATACTGACACAAATGCCCTAAACAAAGTGTCAGGAAATAAAACACAAAAGTATAAAGAAACTATAGCAGAATCAAGCTGAGTTTACTCTAAGAATTCAAAGATGGTTTAGCACTGGATGATTTATATGTGTCATTCACTTCATTAAAACATCAAAGAAGAAAAACCATACAATCATCTCAACAAAGAACAAACATTTGGAAAAAGTCATTATCTACTTAAAAACTCAATGAACTGGAAACAGAGAGAAGCCGTCAAAAACATTAAATGTCATTCTTAATATTGAAATACTAGAGGCATTATTTTTAAAATCAAAAGCATGCTAAGGATTCTCTACTGTTACATCATAATCCTGGAAGTTCTAATTAGGACAGGAAATTTTTTAAAAGGAAATAATACTTGAAAATGAAGAAATAAAACAAAAATCTCAAGAAATATGAAACTTTAACAAGTCAGATTAAAAAAAGTAATTTTGTACCTCACCTATTTTTAATTCTTTTCTCTTTATTTAACAACCAATAGAAGTATTTATTCTCCATTCTACTTCTCTTCCTCTTTTCTACTAAAGCCAGGTAGATAGCGATAATCAGTCTCCTATCTGCTCTATTCTTTCCCCATCCCTTCCTTTCCTTTACATTCTGTAAACTGCTACATTCATTGGCTGGACTCTGTTACTCTGTTCCAAGTGAGGGCAATTCCAAGATGGCCACCAAAATTACCTGGAACAGAGGTTGGATAATTTTCTGCAAGGGCTGGATAATAAGTCTTTGTAAACGATATGATTTCTGTCGCAACTACTTGACTTTGTTGCTGTAGCACAAAAGCAGCCACAGACAATACACAAATAAATGCACATGACTGTGTTCCAATAACACTGTTTTCAAAAACAGCAGCAATTTGCTAACTCCTGGCCCAAAGCATTAATTCACAATTCTGGTTTCCAAGCCCCTTAAGGTAGCCCACATAATTTCAAAGGCTACTGAGAAATTTCAAAATTAGTATTTTACTATTTATTTATTGGCTGCACCATGAAGTCTGCAGAATCTTAATTCTCAAACCAGGGATTGAACACGGGCCCATGGCAGTGAAAGCACCAAGTGCTAATCACTGGACTAGTAGAGAATTGCCTAGTATTTTTTTCTTAAAGAAGAAGTAACCTGAAAAGAGATCTAGGAAGTCTTAAGGACTTTATGTTTCAGTAATCATTTTTAATTTCCATGATTTCTTCCTCTTCCAGAACTTTGTTACAGTCTTGATCTGAATCCCTTTCATTCTGTGACACTGCCAGCATGTATTCTTTTAATTGTTTTTTACTATCACTTCACAATGAGGTCTTAAGAGAAAGAAGTGATAAACACAAGTGATTTTCAACTCACTAGCCTGTATCAGAAATCACTTTTAACATTAAGATTTTTAATTCATTTAGAATTTTTATTTTATACTATGAGTGGTTTAACTGAATTGACTCTCATACAAATAACCAATTACAGAATGATTAAAACATTTATTTTTCACTGAACTATGTTAAATTCTCATATATACATAGAACTGTATTACATTTATATTAATTTGAAATAGATTAAAAATCTTACCTCAGTCAAGAATAATTCGATCAAATTTTCTTTTTTTTCCCCCAAGAAAAGGCCCTGTGCATTTTGTATCAAATTGATTTCCGGCTTTTTGTTATTTGATTTGCCATGAGTGAAACACCAAATATTGCTAGTACCAGTATTATTTTATATAATACACACCCCTTATGGAACCACCTTATCCAATTATCCTATGAATTCTAACAGTCTTTTCCTATAAAGTTTCTGGGTATGTAATCATATAATCTATAAGTAGTGATAATTTTGTCTTTTCTTTCCTAATAATTAGACCTCATTTCTTTTTATCTTATTGTTAGCTTGAATCAACTTCAAAATAGTATTTTTAACAACAATGGTCTTATTCCTGATTTTAATAGGAATGATTTCATAATTCACCATTTAAAAGCTTACTCTTAGATTTCAGTAAATATTTTTAACAAATATTTTTAACATTCAGCTATCTTCCTTTTATTTAAAAAAAATTTTAGGAGTGGCTTCTAAATGACTTTATAGCACGTTTTGATAATGTATCAGTCAGTTCAGTCGCTCAGTTGTGTCTGACTCTTTGTGACCCCATGAACTCCAGCATGCCACGCTTCCCTGTCAATTACCAACTCCCAGAGCTTACTCAAGCTCATGTCCATTGAATTGGTGATGAAATCCAACCATCTCATCCTCTGTCTATCCCGTTCTCCTCCTGCCTTCAATCTTTCCCAGAACTGGGGTCTTTTCCAAGTAGTCAGGTCTTCATATCAGGCGGCCAAAGTACTGGAGCTTCAGCTTCATCATCAGTCCTTCCAATTGAATATTCAGGACCGATTTCCTTTAGGATGTCTCCTTGCATCTCCTTGCAGTCCAAGAGACTCTCAAGTCTTCTCCAACACCACAGTTCAAAAGCATCAATTCTCTGGTGCTCAGCTTTCTTTATAGTCCAACTCTCACATCCATACATGACCACTGTAAAAACCATAGTTTTGACTAGACAGACCTTTGTTGGCAAAGTAATGTCTCTGCTTTTGAATATGCTGTCTAGGTTGGTCACAGCTTTTCTTCCAAGGAGCAAGTGTCTTTTAATTTCATGGCAGCAGTCACCATTTGCAGTGATTTTGGAGCCCAAGAAAACAGTGTCTCTCACTCTTTCCATTGTTTCTCCATCTATTTGCCATGCAGGGATGGGGTAGGATGCCATATTCTTAGTTTTCTGAATGTTCATCTTTAAGCCCACTTTTTCACTCTCCTCTTTTACTTTCATCAAGAGGCTCTTTAGTTTCTCTTCACTTTCTGCCATGAGGGTGGTGTCATCTGCATATCTGAGGTTATTGATATTTCTCCTGGCAATCTTGATTCCAGCCCAGCGTTTCTCATGATGTACTCTGCATATAAGTTAAATAAGCAGGCTGACAATATACAGCCTTGACGTACTCCTTTTCCTATCTGGAACCAGTCTCTTGTTCCATATCCAGTTCTAACTGTTGCTTCCTGACCTGCATATAGGTTTCTCAAGAGGCAGGTCAGGTGGTCTGGTATTCCCATCTCTTGAAGAATTTTCCAGTTTGTTGTGATCCACACAATCAAAGGCTTTGGCATAGTCAATAAAACAGAAGTAGATGTTTTTCTGGAACTCTCTAGCTTTTTCGATGAGTCAGCGGATGTTGGCAATTTGATCTCTGGTTCCTATGCCTTTCCTAATCTAGCCTGAACATCTGGAAGTTCTTGGTTCACACACTGTTGAAGCCTGGCTTGGAGAATTTTGAGCATTACTTGGCTGGTATGTGAGATGAGTGCAACTGTGTGGTAGTTTGAGCATTCTTTGGCATTGCGTTTCTTAGGGATTGGAATGAAAACTGACCTTTTCCAGTCCTGCCGCCATTGCTGAGTTTTCCAAATTCGCTGGCATATTGAGTGCAGCACTTTCACAGCATCATCTTTTAGGATTTGAAATAGCTCAATGGAATTCCATCACCTCCACTAGCTTTGTAGTCATGCTTCCAAAGGCCCATTTGACTTTGGACTCCAGGATGTCTGGCTCTAGGTGAGTAATCACACCATCGTAGTTATCTGGGTAATGAAGATCTTTTTTCTATAGTTCTTCTATGTATTCTTGCCATCTTTTCTTAATGTCTTCTGCTTCTGTTAGTTTCATACTGTTTCTGTCGTTTATTGTGCCCATCTTTGCATGAAATGTTCCCTTGGTATCTCTAATTTTCTTGAAGAGATCTCTAGTCTTTCCCATACTACTGCTTTCCTCTATTTATGATAAAACATAACTATATGGTTTTTCTTTTAATTTGCTGATGCTGTCAGTTACTATTTTTTCTCATTTTGATCCATCCTCCATTCCTGCAATAAACCCTACCTGTTCATATTTTATTAATTTTACTACTTTGTTCATTGCTCAGTATTTCATGTGGAATTTTTATGAAAGAAATCACAATATGACTGAAATTTTTCCAGTAGTTTAAATTACGGATTTAAATTAACTTTACGCTAATTGTATATGGTCTAGAATAGTTTGAAAAACAACTTATCTAGTCTTTGAAAGTCAGCTAGAATTCAGATCACCAGGTGCTTGTTTAGATGAAAGATTTTTGAGTATTTAAAATTTTCTTCTGTTAAGCCTTTTCATTCCTTCATCTTCCTGTATCAATTTGATTCATTAACGGTTCACCCATAAATTATCCATTTCCTCTAGATTTTCAAGCATAAGCAAAGCGCTGTATATAGTCTCTTTAAAATTTGTCTCCTTTCCCATTCATGCTTTTTATCTTTTGTTCCTTTAACCCGGCTTTACAGGGTTTCATCTATTTTACTCATCTTCAACTCCTCCCCAAATCCACTTTTAGTGTTATATATCCTTTCCACTATTTTGTATTCTATTTTATTCATTTCTGAATTTACCTTTACTAATTATATCCTCTTATTTTCCGCTGTCTTATTATTTATTGTTATTTAAATTGAGCAGTAATTAACTTACTGCCTTTATTTCCATGTTCATTTGTCAGTTTTTTCTTTAATAATAATAATTTAAGGTATAATACTAACTTTCTTCTCAGTATAGCTTTAGCCATATATCATAGGTTTTAGTATGAAGTATTTCCCTCTTTATTTCTTGATAATTTATAATTTCAATATTGACTTCTTCTTTGACTCAAGGGTACTTAAGATTTTTCTCAATTATTAGCTATATAAAATGACTTGTGAGTCATCTTTTTCTTGCCACTGATTTATTGTTTATTAGACTGACTGGAGACTGCTGCCTACAAATGCTATTATTTTGAATTTTTAAAAGTTTGCCTTGTAATCAAGAACATGACTAATTTTCATAAATATCTGACTGAAATTTTTAAAAAAGGAAAAAGTGCATAAAGTTGTAAAACAGGTATATAATATGCTAATAGCTGTTTATATTATTCAGATCCTCGGTGTATCTGCTAATCTTTCTACTTGATGAAATGTAGAAAGTCTCCTGTTTACTGCATATTTACAATAGGTCATGTAAGTGCCACATACATATCTGTGTTTGTGTGTGTGTATGTGGTTTAATCTTCACCAACTGTGAGGTAGGTATCACTTCCTTTTTTAGAGTTAAGGAAGATGGGACTTCAAAAACGGCAAGTAACTTTCCTAAAAACACAGATCAAATGGCTGAGCCAGAATTTCAAGTCATATTTGTTCTCAGTGCTCAAGCTCCTAAGACCATGCTCCTACCTCTGTGTAGCTTTCACGATCTAGTGTACTTAATACCAGTCTTCGTTTCACAATTATTTTCTATTAAGTTCCTAAATAACCCTTCTCTTTAACTAATTCCCTCTTCACTCTTCCATACAAACTATTTTGTACTTCTGCTCAGAATTCATCGCCTTTTTGAATGCCCCATCCTTTTCCCCCTCTGCTTTGGTATACTTTAAAGCCCAATTCTGTTTCCTCACATAAAAACCTTCCTAAATTTGTATCACAAGTCATAGGGGGAAACAATCTTACTTAAAACTGGCAAAAAAAAAAAAAAAAAAAAAGGCAAAAAATGAATGTACTCAGGAATTATTGTATGCTTAAAGAATCATATTGGCTATGACTATGACATCAGCTACTAATGTTTAAATGTCCCTTTAAATTGCTATTGTTTTTAAACAACAACAAAAATATCTATTTCCCACAAGCCATTAATGAGTCTTCCTGCTAATTGTTCAGTAAATACAACTTGGTTTAACTGTTTTCTAATTATTCCATTTTACTTTGGCAAGTTTTGTTTCCCACCTTTACTTTTTTTGGTATTACTTTTTAAAAATGGTTATTTATTTTTTTAATTTATTAATTTTAATTGGAGGCTAATTACAATATCGTATTGGTTCTGCCATACACTGACATCAATCTGCCACGTTGTTTCCCACCTTTAAGACAAGGTTTGTATCTAATAGTTTCGTGATTCCTGAGATACTCAGTGCAAGTCAGAAAAAGATAAATACATGCAGGAATAAACAGCCACAGAGAGCAAAGAAGAGTAAAAAGAGGGCACAAATTCAGAGACTGTCCAAGATGACTTTCCCATTAAAAAAGTAAGATGATAGGTTTCTTTCTGTACAATTCAAATCAAGAAACGTTTGAAAACTAATTATTCCCAAGACACCATGCAAATATTACAGGGAAGTTTTATGGGGTGAATCAGGTTTCCCAAAATATGTTGAGTCACAAGTAGCTAATCCCTGGACCTTGTGAAAAATGGCCTCACTTGGAAACAGGATCTTTGCAGATATAATCAAATTAAGATAAGGTCCTATGGGATTAGGACTGGCCCTAAACCCAATGACTGGAATCCTTAAAAGTAGGCCACGTGAAGAAATGAACAGAGACACAGGGAAAATGCCAAGCGACAATGGGGGCACAGACTGGAGTGAGTCAGCTGCAACCCAAGGAACGCCAGAGAATGCCAGCAACCACCGCGAGCCAGGGAGAAAGGCGGGGAACAGAGTCTCACAGTCTCCAGAAGGTTTCAACTTGGCCGACACTGTGACTTTGTACTTCCAGCCCCAGTCCTGTGAGAGAATCCATTTCTGTGGTTCTAATCCACGAGTATGTGGAACTCTGTCACAGCAGCTCTATAATACTGAAAAGATAAACTGACATGTTCCTTATTCTCAGTATCTTATGATCTAGCAAATGGATAATATGCCAGTAGAAAGGAGAAACAGGTTCCGTATACAAATAAATCAGACATTCTTGTCTCATCTTACATTCCCGTGGCTCATTTTAACTGCAGTCACTGCTGCACCAAACAGCTCACGGAAGATATAAACTCACAGGACACTGACTGCACCAGGCATCCTTTGCTTTCCGTTCCAGGATCTCTGTGACACCCCAGTGTGGGTCCCCAACATCCATGCATGTACAGCCTACGTAAGATTGAACACGAGTTGGGACTGAAGGGGAATGGGAGCTAGTACGTATAATCCTTTTCCTTAGGTAAACAATTTTACACCGCTCCTGTGCAAGTCCTGGCTTTCAAGTTGTCTTGGTGATCAGCTTGAGAACACATACTGGCTGTACCTGTTCACTATTTAACATCTTCTAAGCCACTACTCTTGTTCCTGGGTCACTTCACAAAGCAAGTATTTCACACAAGTCTTGTCTCAAGATTCCGACTCACAGGAGACTCAGGCACACAAACTGCTGTTGTTGTTGAGTCATTAAGTCGTGTCCAACTCTTCTGCAGTCCCATGAACTGTAGCCTTCCAGGCTCCTCTGTCCATGGGATTTCCAGGCAAGAATACTAGAGTGGGTTGCCATTTCCTTCTCCAGGAGATCTTCCCGACCCAAGGATCAAATCTGTGTCTCCTGCTTGGCAGGTGGATTCTTCACCACTGAGCCACCTGGGAAGCCCCAAGATACAAATAACTGACAATTCAAAGGCAAGTTTGGGTTCAAGAGACTGACAGAGTTTATGAGAGTCACACCTTGCTGAGACAATTGGAGGTAATTGCATAAATGTGGCCTGGAACCACACTGCGGCTAGGTAACATCACAGTGTGAGGAAGATGAGGTTCGGATAGAGTACCCACAGAAATGGTGTAACAAGACTCAAAGGTACAGCCACACTGCTTTAATGTTTCTCAGCTTCTATTCTAAACAATGTCAGAAGTAGCTAATATACCAGCATAAATCAAATGATAATAAAACCAAGACTCTAAAAATAGCTAGTGGAACATATATTTCAATATTCTTCAATGGATATCTGGTTACCATCTTAGTCATTATTATATACCATACTATAAACAAATTTGGTGTGAATTTACTCAAAAAAGTAACATTCATTCACAAAAATAAAACTTAAAAAAAAAAAAAAACTTCAGAATTGCATGTGTACATCTGAAAAAAGAAAAAGAACTGTATGTGCATGCCTACAGTACAGCAGTCCCACAAACATGTCCATGTCCTAATCCTGGAAAGCACGGCTAAGGGGACTCTGTGGATGTGAACCAAAAAAGTTTCTTAATATTGGGAAAATTTCCTGAATTATGTGGGGAGACCTGCTGTAATCACAAGGGTTCTTATAAGAAGCAAAGAGAAAAGTCTGAGTCAGAGGAGATGTGGAGACAGAAACAGAGGGTCAGACAGAGGTTTACTATGTTGCTTGCATAAAGATGGAGAAGAGGCCATGAACCAAGCAATGCAGCTGGACTCTAGAAGCTGAAAAAAGCAGGTAAATGGATGCACCAAACAGGCTCTGGAGAAAGCATAGCACTGCTGCTATCATGATTTTGGTCCAATGAAAACCATTTCAGACTTCTGATCCCCAAGGTTGTAAGATAATAAATTTGGGCTGTTTTAAACACTAAGTTTGTGATAATTTGTTATAAAAACAATATGAAAAATATCCTATAATCCAGTGATCCCTCTTCCAAGGATAAATTCCAGTGAAATCTCACCAGACATGAAGTGATCTTGAAATACATCCACAATTTCTTTGGCCTTATACCTTCAAACACTGGAGCTTAATCCATCTCCTCTCGTGTGGTCTAGACTAAGTGACTCACTGCTAATGAAGAGAATATGGCAGAAGTGATGGAGCATGACTTTCAAGACTATCTTGTGAAAGGCTTCCTTCCTGCTCTTTCTCTCTGGGATCACTGGGGGAAGCCAGTCGCAGTGTCATGGAGACTCTCAGGCAGGCCCTTAGAGCAGCTCATGGCAAAGAAGTGAGGCCTTGTGCCAAAAGTCAGGAGCAACAGACTATGAGTGAGCCATTTAGAAGTGAATCCTCCAGTCTAGTCAAACCTCCAGACGACTGCAGGCCTGACTAACAGCTTAACTAACTTTATGAGAGACTGTGAGCCATATAACCAATTATGACATTCCTGAATTTCTACCCCAGAGAAACTCTGAAGTATTAAGGATTTCTTGTTTAAGTCACTAAGATTCGGGGTAATTTATTATATACTGATACGTTACTAAAATAATCAATAAGAAGTTCCATATGAGGATGCACACCATAGCAAAGTTTGTGGTAAAAGAGATTTGGAAAAAAAAAACCTTAAGGACCTTCCCATCTGACAGATATTACAGAACATTACATAGCAGACTTAGTACCACAAACCAGATAGATCTTAAAAACAGTATGGAGGGACTTTGCTGGCAGTCCAGTGGTTAAGACTCCACGCTTCTAATGCAGGGGACATAGGTTCACTCCCTGGCAGAGAAACTAAGATTACACATGCTGTGTGCGTGCGCGTGTGCTAAGTGACTTCAGTCGTGTTCGACTCTTTGCAACTCTATGGACTGTAGCCCACTAGGCTCCTCTGTCCATGGGATTTCCCAGGCAAGAACAGTGGAGTGGGTTGCCATGCTCTCCTCCAGGGAATCTTCCCAACTCAGGGACAGAACCACCGTCTCCTGGATTGCAGGCAGATTCCTTACCAATGAGCCACCAGGGGAAGCCCCATGTTGCATGTGGTAGCACCCCCCAACAAATATTTTTTTAAATAGTACTGATTACTATTTTTTAAATAGTATTAAGAAAATAAAAAAGAGTATTGAGTTAAAAATGTTAAAAAGTTATACAAATTAAAAACATAAATTTGGTACAATACTCCAAAGAAGAAAAAGTAGGAACCAAAAGGTATTTCCACATCCGTGTTCAGAGCAGCATTATTCATAAAACCAAAAGATGAAAGCAACCCAAGTGTCCATCAAAAAATGAATGGATAAACAAATGTGGTATACACACACTGGAATATTCAGTTCAGTTCAGTCGCTCAGTTGTGTCCAACTCTTTGCGACCCCATGAATTGCAGCATGCCAGGCCTCCCTGTCCATCACCAACTCCTGGAGTTCACCCAAACTCATGTCCATCGAGTCGGTGATGCCATCCAGCCAGCTCATCCTCTGTCATCCCCTTCTCTTCCTGCCCCCAATCCTTCCCAGCATCAGAGTCTTTTCCAATGAGTCAACTCTTCACATGAGGTGGCCAAAGTATTGGAGTTTCAGCTTTAGCATCAGTCCTTCCAAAGAACACCCAGGACTGATCTCCTTCAGAATGGACTGGTTGGATGTCCTTGCAGTCCAAGGGACTCTCAAGAGTCTTCTCCAACACCACAGTTCAAAAGCATCAATTCTTTGGTGCTCAGCTTTCTTCACAGTCCAACTCTCACATCCATACATGACCACTGGAAAAACCATAGCCTTGACTAGATGGACATTTGTTGGTAAAGTAATGTCTCTGCTTTTGAATATGCTATCTAGGTTGGTCATAAATTTCCTTCCAAGGAGTAAGTGTCTTTTAATTTCATGGCTGCAATCACCATCTGCAGTGATTTTGGAGCCCCCCAAAATAAAGTCTGACACTGTTTTCACTGTTTCCCCATCTATTTCCCATGAAGTGATGGGACTGGATGTCATGATCTTCATTTTCTGAATGTTGAGTTTTAAGCCCACTTTTTCACTCTCCTCTTTCACTTTCATCAAGAGGCTTTTGAGTTCCTCTTCACTTTCTGCCATAAGGGTGGTGTCACTGGAATATTATTCAGCCTCAAAAAAGGTGGAAATTCTGACAGATACGACAACATAGATGAACCCTGAAGACTTATCTTATACGAGTTTCTAAGGGAAGTCAAATTCATAGGGAAAGAAAATGGAATGGTGGTTGCCAGGAACTGGGGAGGAAGAAATGGAGAATCAGTGCTTACTCAGTGGAGTTTCAGTGTGGGAATGTTAAAAAGAACTAGAGATGAATTGTGTGATACATTCACAACAATAGTTAATGCCACAGAACTATATATACACCTAAAAATGGTTGAGCAGGTAAATTTTATGTATGTATATTTTACCACAATTAACAAAAAGCCTCATTAACTACAAAAAAGACACAAAATGCTGAACATTTCACAAGAATTAATGCATATTTAAGAACACGTGTGAATGAGTGCCTATAAGGGGAGTGGGAATAAAGGGGTGCAAGCTTGCCTTGTCGGACTGATGATGTCATGATTTGATTTACAAAAATAATTTTCAAGAACATACCTAATACTTAACAAGTGAGATGTCATCTATACCAAAACAAGAAATGATCTGTGTAACTTTCCTTCTAACGTTATGGAAACCAAGTACCACAAATTGTTGACTATTACAGCTAGAAGATCTAGAAATCACTTCATCTTTTACATTCAAGGCACTTAATACTTCAAAAGAAATTTAATTTCAGAATTATCTGCTATTCCAAGCAGATTTTACAAGGCATTGTGTTTCAAACAGCAAACTACCACATTCCTTGACATTAGAAGACATTTTAGATAACATAAATCTTTAAAGATTGTAGGAGTAGCCAAAGCTGTGTTTTCAATGCAGTAGCAATAATATTTCAAATAGTTCTACTGTAAGTTTCTTGGAGGTTAGTTTCCATGTCTTGTACCTTTATATTGTCTGGCATTTAGTAGGTACTTAGCTGCGCAGTCGGAAACGGCAATGGCACCCTACTCCAGTACTCTTGCCTGGAAAATCCCATGGACGGAGCCTGGTAGGCTGCAGTCCGTGGGGTCGATAAGAGTCAGACACGACTGAGCGACTCCACTTTTACTTTTCACTTTCATGCGTTGCAGGAGGAAATGGCAACCCACTCCAGTGTTCTTGCCTGGAGAATCCCAGGAACAGGGGAGCCTGGTGGGCTGCAGTCTCTGGGATGGCACAAAGTCGGACATGACTGACGCGACTTAGCAGCAGCAGCAGCAGCAGCAACTACGTAGTGAATGTACTTCCTCAAGTCATCTTCTCTACATCATATTACCCTATCCTATCCTGTGTACTAGGTGAAATTACACTCGGAGATTGGTAAAAAAACAAAGCGGGGGAGGTCAAAATTAAAGAAAACATTTAATATAAGAAGACTGCTAAATTATGTGAGATTACTTTTAAAAATAAGAGAAATGGCAAAAATCGAAAGAGCAAGGCATGAAAGACCGCAATTAACAGCTTTGATTCACTTCACAGACATACTTAGGAATATTTAACTTCTGAACTCCTCAATAGCTCAATTCTGACCATATCAATTGTAAAAGTGTTAGATGCTCAGTTGTGTCCAACACTGACACAACCCCGTGGACTGTAGCCTGCCAGGCTCCTCTGTCCATGGAATTCTTCAGGCAAGAATACTAGAGTGCGTAGCCATTTCTTTCTCCAGGGGATTTTTCCAACCCAGGGATCAAACCCAGGTCTCCTGCATTGCAGGCAGATTCCTTACCATCTGAGCCACCCATATTAATTAACAATAATTTCAAAGACCACTAAAGCCAACAGTATAGTCTTATATTAGGTATTTCATAATAAATATAAAAGAAAAGAAATCAACTTTTCGTACTTTAGCTCTTTCTTATTTAATCCCCCTAAAATCTCAATCTAATATTATTCTGTTTAGCACAAGTATTAATTTGATTAATAAGATGATCTTTAAAAAGTATGTTATGAATGTCATTATGAAAACTGCTGCATCTCCACTTGCTTAGCTACCACGTATTTTACAAATTCACGTATTTTACACCACAGCTAAAAACTCAAAACCGAGATTTCTTTTTCATTCAATGAATGATTTGTTGATTTATACTGCTTTTCAAGTAATTTCTGTTACATATTATTTTGTATGTTATGCAACAAGCGACATTATAAAATAGTTTTACAGACTTAGAACAAAACATAAGACTTACATTCTTTATGTCCTTATATACAATACATGACCTTGTATAAAGTCACAATATACGTAATTAGGAATAATTTATCATTTAAAATGAAAATCACGCTACACCGAGCTGTTTAAATAGTAAAACAAAATAATTTATATAAAAATAAGAACCATAAACTCTCAAAAACTGTACCAGAGTTCAAAGATATGAATGGCATTAGCTATTAAATTTCACTTAAATTTTTCTTTAACTTATTGGAAAAATATATCAAAGGATCTTCTAGAAAATTTAGATATACTACAAAAAACAAACATTTCATTTAAAAATTTAATATAACACCATTAATTCTAGGTACAATTTTCATCAGATTTTAAAAAGAGATTCTAAGGACTATTAACCCTGATATACATGATTAATAATTCTTAGAGCAAAAATAGTTTTAAAAATAAAGAATAAAATTGCTTATTTATCAGTGAAAACCAGGCTAGTTTTATTCAAGTTCAATTCCTTATCTTGAAAAAAAATTTCTAAAACAAAAATAAAAGGTTTTTTCAAGACTTTCTAATACATAATGAACACTACTTAAGATACATTGACCCTGGGGTGCTTTACAAAGCCACTGCCATTCTGATCAGAGAGTAGGGAGGTGTGACAAGCTGGCTACCATAAATATGCATAAAGATAAGACAGCATTTAAAACTATACTCAATCTGAAAACATGTTTTTAGACATTTAATGAAAGGAACAAAAAACAGTGCAATGAAAACACTCAATATCAAGAGTATACCTTATGAGTATTCACTAGACAGAAATATATCTAAAAGAAAAATCATGGTGCTTTAATTTGAAATATTTGCCTATAGACTTTATTCAATGATACCTAAAAGTGACCAAAAAGTAATAGAAATACTTAATACAGATCTTAAATATTAAGCCTATGAAAAAATTTATCACAATAATTTTTCCCAAAGTAATTTACATTATAAAGTGATTTACTCTTGAATAACCTAATTAATAGCAGAAAGCTATGTTAACAAAGGAAAAGATCCACTGCTTCATACATAATTTATTAAGATTTCCTACAGGATTTATCTGAAGCAAAGAATTTGAACATCTCTTCTGTGATATAGAATCAAAGTGTCTGATACATTCCACTGTCAAAACATTCATAGCCAGATATTCTTCCTACTTTTAAAAATCTAAATAATTTCTTCTATACAGGTTGTAATTATAAATTATGGCTTTTTATAAAAAGACTTCTACCAGCAGCATTGCTGCAAGGGTTCTTACTCCTCTGCAGTTATCATTTCAGCCTGGGTGGGAGAAAGCATTGCTGCAGTCATTTGCAAAAAGGCACTAGGGTTGTGACTTCAAAGTAACAAAGGCACTGGTATCTTTTTGCCACCCTATTCACAGGCAGTTCACTGAGACCGTTTGCAAAGGCAGGCTCTTTGGTAACCAAAATTTCATCAATCAACCAAAGCCACCACTCAAGCTCTGCAGTACCTGCCTCCACCTCTTCCTCCTCTCCCAAGCTGCCCTTTCCACAAGGTTCACATCAGCCATCAGCAGCAGCTTTGTATCCCCTCTCTTGGCTACCACTGCATGTGTCCCTGTGGCCAGGGAGGAAAAGAAGCCTTTCAATGGGCTACAGCTTTCGCCCCTGCCATGAATATGCTCCATTCTTTGTTGTCCTCTACCCGTTTCCTTAGATACTGTTATTCCACTCTACTCTGTCAACAGGCATTATAAAAACAAAACCTCTTTCTACCTTCAAAAACAGCTTTCTCTCACCAGTCTCCCCTTAACACTCGTACCCCTCCCCCTTCTCCCTCTTCTGTCAAAAACCCAGGATCAGAAGCACAAGAAATCCATCTCCGGTGCTGCAGTAGGGGGAAGGTGGGGGGAGACGCCCCTGCCTTTTCGCTTGGCCTGTGGCTGCAGACCCTGTGCCAAGGTAAGGCCATCGGCTTTAGACAGTGCAAGGAAAAATCGCCTCCCCGTCGGCCCCCCCGCCCGCTCTCAACCCAGGCAGCAAGCTGGGCCAGCGCAGCTCCAGCACCTACCCCATTTCCGAGCCCAGCAGCACCTCCATCCCGTCTCCAGTGACACCCAGGCGGGCTGCGCCAATACAGCCACATGTCGGTCACGTGTGCGTGCGCGCAGCCAATCGGCAGGTCCCCGACGGGAACGGGAGCGCCCTGGTCCGCATCCAGCGATTACACAGCGGCTCCACGCGCCTCTTTCCGACTCGCACTCTGAACTCAAAGGGCAGCAGAGCAAGGGCCCCTCCCCGCCGCACGGCTCCGAGCCCAGGCCGGCACCTAGCGCCCCTGGACTCTACCTCCGGGCCACCCACTGCAGCCGACGGAAGCTGACAAGCAGAAACAGTGGGGTGGGGGAGGTACATGGGGCAGAAAAATTATTAGCACGAGATACTAGAGGTGGGTGGGTGAGTAACGAATTACATCTCATTCGATACTTGCTAATATTTATAGCTTTGCAGCACAGAGAAAAAGAATTCTACTAAATGTATCAAAACAAATAATGTTACATTGCAAATCACCGATTTGCTAGGTAAATCACTGGAACTATGAATTAAAAACACAAGTTTCCAGAAAAGCTATGATGGCAGTACAGAAGAGTAGTTGAGACCAAAATCATGAAGTCACATAATCTGGATTAAATCTTCTGCTTCTGTGATTTACTAGCTGTGTGACTTTAGTCACTTAAAGGCTCAGTGCTTAATTTCCCCCACAAAATGGGAATAGAAACGTTGAATAGGAGTAAATATATATGAAGCAGTATTCAGAACACATCCTGACACAGTAAATGCTATGAGTCACTACTAATCTGTGACTTGAATATTTCAATGCAAATTCCACATTTCACTTTTAACCAAGTAAAGCGTGAATTATTTTTTATTAGTTAGAAGGACAAAATCCAAATTGCCAAGGATTTAAACTGGATTTAAAATCTGGTTTAAAATGTGGGGGGTGGGGGGAATCAGTTTTCATGATCTATTTCAAATTTAAAAGAATACTTAATGTTAGGTCTTTAAATGAAATATACTTATTATGATCTTAATTTTTCAAATTAATAGCAAGAAAAGCACTGAGCAAGCTATCAAACAGTGTATTTGGAGCAATTTCATTTTAATAAAAATGGTATAAATTAGAAAAGTAATGGAAAAATAGCAAAATGCCCACAGATATACATAGAGTGGATATTCACAGCAGTTATCCATGGAAGGTGGATTATGGAGTAATTTCTGCTTTTCCTTTCTGCTTTTGGATACTTTTTTCTTTTGTCTCTGTATTATAATGCTTATATAGCAAATACTCCCTAAATATTTGTTGAATGAACAAATGAAACACATATTATTAGTAATTAAATATATATATAACAAATGAAAAGTTTAAATATATTTAGAAACACCTTCCCTTGATATTTGAAGTAAAAGAAACATTAATCAACTTGGTTCTGTCCTAAATATCTCTTTTGTCAAGATGACTTAGTTTTACAAAAGGCTTTCAAGACTCTCTTTACTTTAAGTGCATGATTCATTGACTAGGACTTATTTAGTCATCAACTATTTGTGACAAATTCAGAACAGATAATTCCTCATAAGGTCTAAAGCTTCTGGAAAGAAAAAGTACCCTTCTAAACACAGAATTTAAAAAGCTTTTAAAATAACTTCTTAGTACCCTAAGAAACAACTCCTGACTCTGACTATGATTCAAGCTACTATTTAGTACACCAGTTTGTAGCCAAAGTATTTGTCTAAATTTTTATTACATGTGTTATAAAAGTTAGTGATTCAAGTGAAAAAATTTTACAGAAAGCTATGACCATTATACATTCATCAATCAATATAATTCAAATCACAAAACAAGCCAATCTTAAAACTTTACATTTTACAATGTTTTCAACTGAATTTTTTCAGTAAGATTTGCAAACCAGTTTTCTCATCAATTCCACAAAAGTTTGATTTGAATTTTGTATAACAATATATTTAGCTATTTTTAAAAATTATTAATTTTTTTAATTGAAGGATAATTGCTTTACAATATTGTGTTGGTTTCTGCCATACATCAACATGAATCAGCTATAGGTATGTTGGGGAAATCACACTGATTGAAACCACCCACCCTGGCCAGGCACCATAGTAACCATTTGCATGAGTTGTTTTATGACAGGAGATTCTGATAAGGAATAGGAAACTAATAAGCCACCACCAACCCGAAGAGTTCGGGAAAGGCCGAAAGGAGATACCGCGTGTCAGTCCACTTCCCAGAATCCCTCTGGCTAGCATCCATCTTGGCTGAGCAACGCGTGCGCCACCAGGAAAGACTCTGAATTAGAATGATTGGCAAAAGACCACCTGGAAACTAATCCCATCACCATAAAACCCAAGACTGCAAGCCACGTGTCAGAGCAGTTAGTTCTCCTGGGTTCCCTTACCCCGCTGTTCTCCACCTGGGTGCCCTTTTCCAATAAAATCTCTTGCTTTGTCAGCACACGTGTCTCCTCAGACAATTCATTTCCGAGTGTTAGACAAGAGCCCAGTTTCGGACCCTGGAAGGGGTCCCCTTCCTGCAACAGGTATACATATGTATACCTATATGTACATAGGTATACTCCCTCTCGAGTTTCCCTCCCACCTCCCATCCCATCCCAAGCTCCCTGAATCATACAGCAGATTCCCACTGGCTATCTATTTTACACATGGTAGTGTATATGTTTCCGTATACTTAGTTATTTTTAAAACTACAATTAAAAACATATACAATCAAAATGTATTGGCACAAATTTGGAAACAGTGGAGGTCACTGAAACATTAATTTGTGCTGCTGCTGCTGCTGCTAAGTCGCTTCAGTCATGTCCGACTCTGTGCGATCCCGTAGACAGCAGCCCACCAGGCTCCGCCGCCCCTGGGATTCTCCCGGCAAGAGTACTGGAGTGGGTTGCCATTTCCTTCTCCAAAATTTGTGCTACTAGGTTTATATGTATCTCAGAATAAAGCTCCTGCCATCCCTATTTATGTACAAATTTTATATTCAGGCTACATATATCTGTATGCATTAAAAATATTTTGATTAAAATTTACTCCAGAAATAAGTTACAAATTTCATATTCAGGCTACATGTATCTGTATGCATTAAAAATATTTTCTGATTAAAATTTACTACAGAAATAAGTTGTATATTAAGGCTATTATAAGACTACACCAATAAACAGTCACTGACTTCAAATGATCTGTGCTCATCAGGATTACCTCGTCTGTTTTTAATAAATATTCATAAGTAAATGTTGAGGGCTTCCCTGGTGGCTCAGATAGTAAGAATCTGCCAGGGGGTTGCAAAGAGTTGGATACGACTGAGTGAGAAGGCAATGGCACCCCACTCCAGTACTCTTACCTGGGAAATCCCATGGACGGAGGAGCCTGGTGGGCTGCCGTCTGTGGTAGCTAAGAGTCGGACACGACTGAGCAACTTCCCTTTCACTTTTCACTTTCATGCATTGGAGAAGGAAATGGCAACCCACTCCAGTGTTCTTGCCTGGAGAATCCCAGGGACGGGGGAGCCTGATGGGCTGCCGTCTATGGGGTCGCACAGAGTCGGACACGACTGAAGCGACTTAGCAGCAGCAGCAGAGTGACCAACACTTTCACTTTTCAAATAAATGTTATAAATACGAATGCATGCATGCATGCATGCTAAATCACTTCAGTCGTGTCCGACTCCTAGCAACCCCATGGACTGCAGCCCACCAGGCCCCTCCGTCCATGGGCAACAATATCAGCTAGTATAAAATGAGTTAAAACCAGTGAACTATAGTTCACGTTAAAAAAACAGAAAAACCCTCTGAACCTTCTGTAACTTAAAAAAAAAAAAAATAGAATAGAAAGAATAGGATTCTATTCTGAATAGGAATAATAGGATTCTTAGTATCTTAAACTTTGCATTCCACTTTGACATGAGCATGTTAGGCCCAGTTTAACACTTGTGATTTCAGAAACTGACAAGAATACGGGCAACAACATCAGCTAGTATAAAATGAGTTAAAACCAGTGCTCTGAATTCAGCTATTTCAACTCCTGCACTTTGTTAATACTCAACTCTCTTTACTGGAGACCTCAAATAGAATAGACTAGATTAATGCCTACAAAGAGATCAATGAAAGTTTTTTTCTTTAAAAATAATAATTATGTATTGAAAAGGCGTGTACTAGTATAGGTTCTCCAGGGGCTAAGCAATCAAATAAACCTCAAATTCATTTAACAACCTTCCAGTCTTTAGATTTGTACTGGGTTAGGGTATGACAAAAAAGCATAAGAAGAAAATAAAGTCAGTCACATTTCAAAGACCAACTGGTTCTGAAGACCAATTCTCCTCTTTTCTAGTTTTTATGGGACACGAGAAGGAGCTGAAATGCTGTACAGGCAATGGGAGTTTAGGTGGTGTATAGACCAAGTGGGAGGTACACACACAGTCCTCATATAATATATATGTGTTCTGTGTTACTTCAAAAAGCAAGTTCCAAAATTGGTCTCACTGAGCTAAAATCAAGGTGTCTGCAGGGCTTTACTTCTTTCAGGAGGCTCTAGGGAGAATGTGTTCTCTTGCCCTTTCCTGGGTCTAGAGACCAACTTCAGTCCCGGGCCAAGGGCTCTCTCCTGCATCTTCGAAACTAGCAGTGGGGGACTGCGCTCTTCTCAGGTCGCAGCTGTCACTTTGCTTCCACGGTCATTAGCCTTTTCTCTGACTCTTGCTCTTCTCTTTTACATTCTCAAGGACTTACTTGAAAGACTGTTCTTACATTGGCCCACCTCCACAATCTGACAATCCAGGGTATCTCCTTAGCAACTTTATTCTATCTTCAACCTTAATTCCCTTTTGCAACATAATGCAACATATTCACAGGTTCTGGGGATTAGGAAGTGGACATCTTTAGGGAGCCATTATTCTGCCTAAACTGCACTAAAGCTTTATCTTCAACTATTCTAAAATGTGCATCCTAATACCAGTCCAATCAAACTAATCACTTGAAAGTTAAAGTGAAGTCACTCAGTCGTGTCCGACTCTTTGCGACCCCATGGACTGCAGCCTACCAGGTTCCTCCATCCATGGGATTTTTCAGGCGAGAATACTAGAGTGGGTTGCCATTTCCTTCTCCAGATCTTCCCAACCCAGGGATTGAACCCAGGTCTCCCGCATTGTAGGGCAGACGCTTTACCGTCTGAGCCACCGAACTAATCACTTAGCCAATTCTAAAATTCACCTTAAATACAGAACTTTCTGCCTTTACTATAATGTGGTACAGTAGAAGGCTCCAGCGTACACAGACTGAAGAATCAGGTTTCAAGTTCTGAATCTTTCATTTCATAGCTCTATGGACTCCGGATGTCACAACTATTCTACTTGATTCTACTTGACTACTCTTTCATCAGTAAAATGAGAACAATTGTTTGGCTTATTTCACAGAGCTGTTATAAGGATCAAATGTGTAAATATAGACAAATTTTATAAACTGTGAAACACTTTTTACACATAAAGGACTATTAATTGCTCTATCGGTCCAAATCAAGGTTCAGCTTAAACATAGATTTCCATGAAATAATCGACCATTCCACCCAGACTCAATCCACCCTCATCTTCCCTCCATTGTTCCTGCCTCTTTTATGGTACAAACATATTAGTGCCTCTGTGTACATCCCCTTTCCTAGTCCTGACTGTAAGAATTCTAGGGGAGAGCCACACCCGATTGTACCTTGAATGTCTCATGGTGTACACCATAATATGCTGTTTATTAAGTCCTATTAGTATAAGGAATGATTTGAAATTAATCTCCAAAGGGCATGCAATGCAGATCCCACAAGGAATAATAGTAATGCAAATGCTGAATAATGAATATTACTGTAAAATATAACCATCTACTTGGGGTTAAGTTTCTGAGGTTGGGTGGCTGCACAATAAAATCGCTTTAGGAGCTTGAGAAGTTTTAAAAACGTCATTAAGTCAGAATCTCTGAAGACGAGGTCCAGGCACAGGTGAGTACCGTCAGAACTGCGGAGCACCGTGCGTCACTCCAGCTTCTGCCATCAAAGCTCCTACTGCACTACAATAGGGAGACTGTTTTGAAATGTTTTTAAAGTCAGAGGGCTATACAGCCTAATGCATCTGCCTACAGAGGAAAAAAACAAACTTCTTTTTTCCTGTCAAAAAGCTTCCTAGTCATGTACTAGCAATTAACATGAGAAAAACAATAGGGACTAATATACAGAAAATGTTCCACTACAGTAAGGAATCAAAGAAATAAAAACAAAAGAATATAATTTTCCCCTATTAAGTAGAAAACGGTATTTTAAAATATTGTGGGTCAGTGAGGATACATTAAAAAAAAAGAAGCAGTAGCTTTTTAAAGTCCTTCAAATGCTTATACTGGACTTTCCTGGTGGCAGCGTGAATAAGAATCTGCCTGCCAGTGCAGGGGACGTGGGTTGATCCCTGGTCTGGGAAGATTCCACAAGCTGCGGAGCGAGGAAACCCGTTCGCTACAACTACTGAGCCCACGTTCTAGAGTCCACAGGCCACAGCTACTGAAGCCTGTGTGCCTGGAGCCCATGCTCCACAACAAGAAAAGCCACCACAATGAGAAGCCCCTGCACACAGCAGAGTAGCCCCAGAGGGCTGCAACCACAGAAAGCCTACGTGCAGCAATGAAGACCCAGCACAACCAAAAATAAATGAATGAATGCATAAAAATAGAATGGTTATACTGAAGTAAGTCCAGTTAAAGAAATGATCTTACATACAATCAGATACAAATATTAATATTCAAACATACTCAGTATTGTCTCCACAAAGGAAATTTTAGAAACAAACTCAATGACTGATAACAACAGCTAGGTTGATTATACTTTTGGCACACTTAAAGATAGTTAAAGTTATGCCAAATATAAAAGGATAAAATACATAGGAATACATTTAAACCAAGGAAGTGAAAGATCTGTACAATGAAAATTATAAGTCAGTGATGAAAGAAACTGAAGACATAAATAAAGGGAAAGATATTCCAAGCTCACTGATTAGAAAAATTAACATTGTTAAAATGTCCATACTATCCAAAGTGATCTACAGATTCAACGTTAACCCTTTCAAACCTCCAATAGCATTTTTTACAGAAACAGAACAAACAATCCTAAAATGTCTATGGAACCACAAAAGACCCAAGATAGCCAAAGGAATCTTGGGGGGAAGAAAAAGCTGGAGGCATCACATGTCCTGATTTCCAACTTTATTATAAAACTATAGTGATCAAAACAGTATGGTAGTTGCAAATCAATTATGCTCCAAAAAAAAAAAAAAAGACACTAATATAAAAACAGACATCAGATCAAGGAAGACAATAATGCCCAGAAATAAGCCTATGCAAATATGGTAAATTAATTTATAACATAGGATCTAAGCATATACAATGGTGACAAGACAGTCTCTTCAATAAATGGTATTGGGAAAACCGGACAGCCGCATGTAAAAGAATGAACTGGACCCCTATCTTACAACGTGCACAAAAATCAACAAAAAATGGATTAGAAACTTATATTTAATACCAGAAACTGTAAAATTCCTAAAACATAGAGTGTAAGCTCCTTGATATCAGTCTCAGCAATGATCTTTCTTATGTGACACCAAAAAACAAAGGCAATAAAAGCAGAAGCAAACAAGTAGAACAACATCAAACTAAAAAGCTTCTACACAGAGACAGAAACCATCAACAAAATGAAAAAGCAACTTACCAAACTGAAGAAAACATTTCTAACTCATATATCTAATGGGTTAATATCCAAAATATTGATTACATTTAAAAAACCACAACTAAATAGCCAAAAAACCAAACAACTGGATTAAAAAGTGGGCAGAGGAACTGAATAAACATTTTCCCAAAGAAGACATCCACAAGACCAGCAAATACATAAAAAGATGTTCAACATCACTCATCATCAGGGAAATGAAAATCAAAACCAGAATCGTATCACCTCACATCTGTTCGAATGGCTATCATCAAAAGTCTGAAATAACAAATACCAAGGAGGATGTGGAGGAAAGGAAACCCTAGTGGACTGTTAGTGCGGATATAAACTGGTGCAGCCACTGTGGAAAACAGCATGGAGGTTCTTCAAGAAAATAAAATTCAACTACCATATGATTCTGCAACCCTACTGCTGGGGATGTACCCCCAAAAATGAAAGCAGGGTATGGAACAGAGTTCTGCACTCCCATGTTTACTGCAGCATATTGTTAATAACCAAGATATGGAAAAGTGTCTATCAATGGGTAAATAAATAAAAATGATGACACACACACACACACACACACACAGGAATATTATTCAGTCATGAGAATGAAGGAAACCCTACTTATTTGGGACAACATGGATGGACCTTGAAGGCGTTATGCTCAGTGAAATATGCTAGGCAGAAAAAACAAATACTGCATGGGATCACTTATATGAGGAATCTAAATAAAAAGTCAATCTCATAGAAAAAAATAAAATTATGTCATGGAAGATAATTAGATACAATTGTATTATATAATTCATGTGACATTAAGTGAAAATGGAGAATTATCAAATTATTAACTCATAAATATTTATAACACTTATTAAATTATATAATTTAATAATCATAATTAAATTTATTAGTTATAAAAATAAATTATAAAATTACATATTAAAGTGAAATACATAATTTGTAAAATGATACTAACTAGCCAACTAGCCTTGTCTTTTTTTTAATGAACTATGTATATGCACAGAGAAGACTGAAAAGAGATCACTAAAATATCAAGTGTCTTCCCTGGGTGTAGAAATTATAAAAATCGTAATTTTTCTTAAGCTTATAAAATTTCTACCAACACACATTATTTTTTTATTTTTTCCTTCAAAAGTTAAGTACCTCTAAGTTGGACACAATTTGAAATCATCACATTTGAAGGAGAAAAAAATTAAGGTAGCCAAAGGCAGATCCAGGTACATATATAAATTGTGGGGGAGCCTTTCTTAAGGAAAATACAAATTAATTCAAAATTGGTAGTGCTTTGGGCTTCCCTGCTGGTTCAGAGGTTAAAGCATCTGCCTGCAATGCAGGAGACCTGGGTTCTATCCCTGGGTCGGGAAGATCCCCTGGAGAAGGAAATGGCAACCCATTCCAGTATTCTTGCCTGGAGAATCCCATGGACGGAGGAGCCTGGTGGGCTACAGTCCACGGGGTCGCAAAGAGTCGGACATGACTGAGCGACTTCACTCACTTTCACTGCCAAAGGGCGTAGGAACTGCAATTAAAGATTACTATTCACACACATAGAAAACTGAGGCTCAAAGAAATTTCAACATTAATTCAGGTCCACCCACAGTGAAGTGGCAGTCTGACTCCTAAGCCAGTGTTGGTCAAACTACTTCATCCTCATAAGCACTTCATGTTAGATCATCCACCTAGATCTAAGTACAGGAGGTGCTCTATATCCTTGGATTCTACATTTAACCATTGTGGATTCAACCAGCCATGGATCAAAAATATATAGCAAAGATTTGGGGAAAGTTCCAAAAGACAAAACTTGGATTTGCCAAGCAGCCTGGCAACTACTTACATAGCACTGCCAAGGTATTATAAGAAACCTAGAGACGATTTAAAGTATAATGGGAGGGATAGGTGTATGTTATATGTAAATACTATACTGTTTTATATTAATATAAAGGACTTGAGCATCTCTGGGTTTTGATATTCTCCAAGGTCCCAGAACCAATCCCTCACAGATACTAAAGGATGACTGTGTTATCTCCCAGAGCAGCTTGTTTCTCCTTCAGAGTCTCATGCTTCATAAACAGTTACGTGTTCAGTTTGCATTCCCACCAACAGTGTAAGAGGCTTCCCTTTTCTCCACACCTTCTCCAGCATTTATTGTTTGTAGACTTTTTGATAGCAGCCATTCTGACCTGTGTGAGATGGTATGCTCATTGTGGTTTTAATTTGAATTTCTCTGATAATGAGTGATGTTGAGCATCTTTTCATGTGTTTGTTAGCCATCTGTATGTCTTCTTTGGAGAAATGTCTGTTTAGTTCTTTGGCCCATTTTTTGATTGGGTCGTTTATTTTTCTGGAATTGAGCTGCAGGAGTTGCTTGTATATTTTTGAGATTAATTCTTTGTGAGTTGCTTCGTTTGCTATTATTTTCTCCCACTCTGAAGGCTGTCTTTCACTGTTGGTGGGAATGCAAACTAGTACAGCCACTACGAAGAACAGTGTGGAGAGTTCTTAAAAACCTAGAAATAGAACTCCCATACAACCCAGCAATCCCACTGCTGGGCATACACACCAAGGAAACCAGAATTGAAAGAGACACGTGCACCCCAGTGTTCATCGCAGCACTGTTTACAATAGCCAGGACACGGAAGCAACCTAGATGTGCACCGGCAGATGAATGGATAAGAAAGCTGTGGTATGTATACACAATGGAATATTACCCAGCCATTAAAAAGAACACATTTGAATCAGGTCTAATGAGGTGGATGGAACTGGAGCCTATTATACAGAGTGAAGTTAGTCAGAAAGAAAAATACCAATACAGTATATTAATGCATATATATGGAATTTAGAAACATGGTAACGATGACCCTATAGGTGAGACAGCGAAAGAGACACAGATGTAAAGAACAGACTTTTGGACTCTGTGGGAGAAGGGCAGGGTGGGATGATTTGAGAGAATAGCATTGAAACATGTATACTACCATACCTGAAATAGATTGCCAGTCCAGGTTCGATGCACGAGACAGGGCGCCCAGGGCCTGTGCACTGGGATGACCCTGAGGGATGGGATGGGGAGGGAAGTGGGAGGAGGGTTCAGGGTGGGGAATACATGTACACCCGTGGCTGAGTCATGTCAATGTACAGCAAAACCCACTACAACAGTGTCAAGTAATTAGCTTCCAATTAAAATAAATTAATTACCAAAAAAGTTACATGTTCAGTTATTATCATCCTAGCACCTAGCTCTGCAGCAGCAGATGCTCAATAAACATTTATTGAGTGAATACATTTTTTAAATAATAGAATAAGTGGAAACAAAAAATCTCAAACAGCTTAGACAATGTCAATTTGGAATCCATAAAAAATTCTCTTGACCCACGAATTTTTATCAATGGGTAACCACAGCTTTCTCTGGAAGATATCTAGAACAAAATCTCTTTAAATGCAAGAGACATTTCCACACTTTTATGTTCATTTAGTTAAATAACTAAAACTAAACAGTTTGGGGTTGTCTTATGGGAGTATGGCAAATCTCTATCACTATCTCTATCACAGGCATCACTATCAAGGTAATCCTTGAAGGTGGGCATATAAGCAAAGGCAAAAGAAATAAGAACAATGGAATAACTCAGAAATTAACTTTGTCTGAGTTAATTCTGCTTCACTGCTCTTATATGATATTAAATACGTTAAACATGTATTAGGCTAAATATGCCCTGGTGTTACAGTAGTGAATATGCTATATTACATGGTAAGAAGGACTTGGCAGATGTAACTAAAATTATTAATTAGCAGACTTTAAAACAAGGAGACAAGATTCACTGTCACTCGTTTGGCACTTTCTCTGCATGCCATATGGTAGCCTGCAACCCTAAGGAAGGAACACACTCTGAAGAATGAGCTTATACGGGGAAGATGAGCCCCAGAGCACTGTGACCCTTGGCCTAAAGTTCAGAACAATGGCAAAATTTGTTTTGGCTTTGTTTGGCTGACATTTATCCAATGATGGTACTGCAAATATCTGCTTTAGGTAAGACCAGTACAGATGCAATAAAGAACAATGTAGAGACATGAGAAAAAAGATGTTCATACAAAAAAGACCTTCACGACCCAGAAAATCACCATGGTGTGATCACTCACCTAGAGCCAGACATCCTGGAATGTGAAGTCAAGTGGGCCTTAGGAAGCATCTCTATAAACAAAGCTAGTGGAGGTGATGGAATTCCAGTTGAGCTATTTCAAATCCTAAAAGATGATGCTGTGAAAGTGCTGCACTCAATATGCCAGCAAATTCGGAAAACTCAGCAGTGGCCACAGGACTGGAAAAGGTCCCTTTTCATTCCAATCCCTAAGAAAGGCAATGCCAAAGAATGCTCAAACTACCGCACAATTGCACTCATCTCATATGCTAGTAAAGTAATACTCAAAATTCTCCAAGCCAGGCTTCAGCAATACATGAACCATGAACTTCCAGATGTTCAAGCTAGTTCTAGAAAAGGCAGAGGAACCAGAGATCAAATTGCCAACATCCGCTGGATCATCAAAAAAGCAAGAGAGTTCCAGAAAAACATCTATGTCTGCTTTATTGACTATGCCAAAGCCTTTGACTATGTGGATCACAACAAACTGTGGAAAATTCTTCAAGAGATGGGAATACCAGACCACCTGACCTGCCTCTTGAGAAATCTGTATGCAGGTCAGGAAGCAACAGTTAGAACTGGACATGGAACAAGAGACTGGTTCCAAATAGGAAAAGGAGTACGTCAAGGCTGTATATTGTCACCCTGCTTATTTAACTTATATGCAGAGTACATCATGAGAAACGCTGGGCTGGAAGAAGCACAAGCTGGAATCAAGATTGCCAGGAGAAATACCAATAACCTCAGATATGCAGATGATACCACCCTTATGGCAGAAAGAGAAGAGGAACTAAAGAGCCTCTTGATGAAAGTGAAAGAGGAGAGTGAAAAAGTGGGCTTAAAGCTCAACATTCAGAAAATGAAGATCATGGCATCTGGTCCCATCACTTCATGGGAAATAGATGGGGAAACAGTGGCTGACTTTATTTTTGGGGGCTCCAAAATCACTGCAGATGGCGATTGCAGCCATGAAATTAAAAGACGTTTACTCCTTGGAAGGAAAGTTATGACCAACCTAGACAGCACATTAAAAAGCAGAGACATTACTTTGTCAACAAAGGTCTGTCTAGTCAAGGCTGTGGTTTTTCCAGTGGTCAGGTATGGATGTGAGAGTTGGACTATAAAGAAAGCTGAGTGCCGAAGAATTGATGCTTTTGAACTGTGGTGTTGGAGAAGACTCCTGAGAGTCCCTTGGACTGCAAGGAGATCCAACCAGTCCAACCTAAAGGAGATCAGTCCTGGGCGTTCACTGGAAGGACTGATGTTGAAGCTGAAACTCTGATACTTTGGCCACCTGATGCAAAGAGCTGACTCATTTGAAAAGACCCTGATGCTGGGAAAGATTGAGGGCAGGAGGAGAAGGGGATGACAGAGGATGAGACCGTTGGATGGCATCACTGATTTGATGGACATGGGTTTGGGTGGACTCTGGGAGTTGGCGATAGACAGGGAGGCCTGGCGTGCTGCAGTTCATGGGGTCGCCAAGAGTCAGATACGACTGAACTGAACTGAACTGAACTGAGAGACATGAGAAAGTTAACTTGTAACTTTAAGGACTAACTTGTACAACCACAGTCAAACTCCTGTGATTCAAGCAGGCCAACTCCAGAGCACTGTGGTCCTGGACCTTTTGACATGGACTTTCCTTGAGAATATAGGTCACTTCTGCCTTGTTTTTACATGGCTTCTGGATTAAAATCTTTGCTTGCTCAAGAAGACAAATCAGTGCCTAATACTGTGCTGGTTTGTATAGTACACTTTCAATAAAGGAGGGGAGGGTGACCTGGGGTGGGCCCAATGTAATCACATGAACCCTTAAAAGCTGGGCTTCCCTGCTGGCTCACTGGTAAAGAATTCCCCTGCTAAGGTAGGAGATGCAGGTTTGATCCCTGTGTGGGGAAGATCCCCTTGAGAAGGAAATGGCAAGCCACTTCAGTATTCTTGCCTGGGAAATCCCACAGACAGAGGAGCCTGATGGGCTACAGTCTATGGAGCTGCAGTCAAACACAACTTATCAACTAAACAACAATTCACAGGCTTCGAAATTAAATTAGAATAAATTCCAAATCCCTTACCTCTGCTTACAAGACTCTTGAATAACCTACCTCCTACTTTCATTTCCACCCTATTCCCCCACCTCCCCCCTTCTCTCCTCTCCCTAATGCCTTTGCATTGTCTGTCTTTCAGTTCGAGAACTCTGCTCCCAAATCTTCAAATGACTGCTCCACCGTTATCATTCAGCTTTGGTGTAAATGTCACATTTTCAAAGAGATCTTTCATCACCACCAAATCAACACTGGTACTGTCCTTAAACATTCTATCATATATACTGTTTTCTCCTCAAAACATTTAAGATCTAAAAGGCTCTATGCTTCTATCTGTTTGTTTAATTTCTGGTCTGCCTCATCATCATTTCCAAACTAGAATATAAATTTCATGAGGATAGGAACCTAGATTCTCATGCACTGCTGTTGCCTTCACACCTAGAACAGTGTTTGGTGCACAGCAGATATCCCATAACACTGTTGAATGTATGAATGCAGATGACACAAAGAGGAGTAAGGTATCAACTTACAAATGTGCGCGAGAAGTTTTAATACAAGGTAATATCTGTATCAAAGGATGAGATCTGATAATTTCTGGCTAGGCAATTAAGAAGGAGTTCAGAGAGAAAGCAGCAAGAGAACTAGCCTTCAAAGAGATTGAGGAATATTTTACAGCAGTTTTATATTTTGTCTGGTAGGTTAAAAATTTTAGACATCTTCTTATAGGCAATGAAAAATATAGACGTTTCAAATAAGGAAGGACACATGATTATGGCAAGATTTACAAAAATTAACAGAACCAGTTGATATTTCTTACTCTAGAGAAGAAATAACCAGGCGTTATAGGCATATACTACTAATTTATAGTTAAAATTAATGACCAAAGGCTTTTTCAATTGAAAACATAGTAACAGGAAAAAACCACAGAATTTTACACTCTATAAGAAATTTAACTGTTTTAATTAGTCTTATTTTGAGACAATTTTGACAGCATACTTACTAATTTATGTTGTTAGTAAGACAAAAAACTAAAAAATCACCTTTGACAATCATTTTACCCAATTAACAAATATTCAAACATCTCCTGATTAGTAAAGGAAACTTTTTTCCTAAATTATTAATGTGCTCTAATCTGATAAAATTCCAGTTTCTGGCCATCCAATGTTTTAAGCTATCCTTCGTATGGAGAAAAAAAATTTTGATTAATTTTTTAAAAACTAAATGTTTAAAGCAGAATTTTATGTTTGCCCATGTGTCTTTTTAAAATTATGTCGTTTAATGTTTTTAGCTTTGATCTTTTCTAAAAACCTAGAACAGCTATAACACTGCTCCCAAAGGTACAATTTACAATACAAACTTATAAACCTTCCTTCATAAAGATGAGATTTCAACACTAAAGAGTTCAGGGACTTAAATTACCAAAACAGCACCAAATGTTTATGGTATCACTGTGAATTCAAGAAAAAGGAGCACACAGAATGAGTTTTTAAAAAATAGCGGTTTTTCCAAAACATAATTAAAACTACCATCACCTTAACATTTAAAATAAAATACTTAGATCACTTGTCCAATCATTTATCAATTTATAACACAAAAATAAGCCATCAAAATACATTTGATTTGATAATAAAAAATCCAATTTTTAAATTGACATTAAAAATAAAATCTACTGTATATGCAAGAATAAATTTATGGCCTGATAATGATGTTTATTTATTAGAACCTCAAACCAAATACTTGGGTCAAGACTTTTATTCTTACACAGTATCCTCAAGTTCTTACCTTGGATGAGAAAACAATGACTTTTTCAATACCTTATATACTGACTGCAGATAGCATTGCCTAATTCTATATTACCATTTCCTGCTTTTTTAATATCGTCCCTCCCTCCTGCTTTATGCTGAAGTTTAGCATGTAAGGCAATGCATAGACTATAAAATTATTTCACTTCTGAATATCTGAAGATAAATGTTTTCTATTACAGGGTAAACAATCCAAATTTATTCTTAAGTAAAATGACAAAACAAAATCTACCTGGCATTACTGGACTGTGTCAATCAAATCAGAAACCTCTGGGTCACTTGGACTACTCACAACAGATCTAATATACGATTCATTTTAAAGATTAAGAGAATGAATCACAATAAGAGTTCAACATGAACACTTAACATTATACTCTAAAAGTGAAAGAGAGAAAGGAAAATCAAGGCAAACCAATAAATTGAATTCCTTCTTTCAATATAGATTAATGTTTTTAAAACTAAAACTTTATATTTACTTCATACATCTTTTAAAAAACTCTCTTTGCCAAGTCCTGTAAGATCGGTAGAACTGTAGCTTCTACACTGCTTCTCTTCTATTAAAATAGAAAAAGCAGCACCGCTTCTATCAAAGACCATGCCCCTAATGTGGGCATGCAGTCCAGCTATTCTTGTCTTTTCAAGAAAACCGTTGACTAACCCCTCTGTCTCCTGTAGAGTCAGTTTCCCCTCTTCTACTGGACCATCATCGTGAACAAACGTGCTCTATTATTACACATCTTAAGAAATTCCTCGGGACTTCCCTATAGCTCAGATGGTAAAGAATCTGCCTGCAATGCAGGAGACCTGCGTTCGACTCCTGGGTCAGAAAATTCCTCTCTTGACCTCAGCTCCCCTTCACCTCCACCCTGCACCCCCCACCAACTAGATATGACCATTTCTTTGTTCTACTCACAGGAAAACTTCTTGATCTAGTGGCCTTCATCTCCTATCTCTATTTTCTCACCTTTAATTCACTCTTTAACCCACCCTATTCCTAAACAATCTCCTGAAGCTCAATTGTCAAGGTCACTAATGACTACCCAGTGGCCTAATTCCATTGCCCTCATTTTAGAACAGTAACCTCTTGGGAACACTAGGCCAGGCAGACCACTCCCTTCTACATGAAATAGATGTCATCTCTTGTCCTCTGCGACACGTTCTCCTGCTTCTCCTCTTCCCTCTGATTTCCTCTACTGATTTGTCTCTTCAAGAGTCTTCTAGAACATGAGTGCCTGAGGACTTGTATCAGGACTGCTTTCTCTCCCCACTGTTTTCTCACCTACTCCCAAGGCTTTTAACGTCATCTAATGATGTTAAATCTCAAATTTAAATCCTAACCCTCTTCTGTGAATATCTAACTATTTTTCACTTGGATATCTGATACAGAAAATAAACAGATACTTGATTCACAAATTTCCTGTCCCTCTCCCTACCAGACTTAAATCTTCAAATTCTTACTCCTCTGAAGATTTCTCTCACAAAGAATACACGGACAGTTTTTTTTTTTTTTTTTCTCTCTTACACTGGCAGCCTTGTTCTTCCATACTATTACAGCAGTCTAAGTATTTATGTGCTAAGTCACTTCAGTTGTGTCTGACTCTTTTGACCCTATGGACTGTAGCCCACCAGGCTCCTCTGTCCATTGGATTCTCCAGGCAAGAATACTGGAGTGGGTTGCCATGCCCTCCTCCAGGGGATCTTCCCGACCCAGGGATGGAACCTACGTATCTTACATATCCTACATTGGCAGGTGGGTTCTTTACCACTTGCACCTCCTTATTTTGTGAACAGTATAGTTGGAATTCATTATTTTCTGAATGTAAATGCCCATATACAGTCAAAGTTCTGAATGACAGCTGGATCCAATGGCTAGATTAAAGCAGTAACATCAATAGATAAGGCAGGCAAAATTTCAGCACCATATTAAGGCTCGAGGATGTATGCTACAATTTCTAAGAGGAAGCTAGAATACTAATTCTTTAGATATTCCCAGATTATGTGAATTTTGTTCTTATCAGGCATCAAATACAACAAAAAATAAATCACTGTGAAAACATTGGCAAACAGGCATTTTCCTGAGCAATGCATAAATAATAGAAAAGTATGCAGCACCCTGAAAGTGTTAGACTTTTTTGAATAAATTCACCTTGAGATTATCATAAACACCAAATATAAGATTGCTGATCCAATCCTTATTTAAATGGGGAGTGATACTATAGCCACTTTCAAAGACTATCCTTAATAATCTTTAAATTCTGATATTCAAGCTTTTGCATAGTGTTCTCCTATGCTGAATAGAGCTGACCTGAGTCACCAATGGCTTCCCAGGTGGCTCAGTGGTAAAGAATCCACGTGCCAATGAAGGAGACGCAGGAGACTCAAATTTGATCCCTGGGTCAGAAGATCCTCTAGAAGAGGACATGGCAACACACTCCAGTATTCTTGCCTGGAAAATCCCAAGGGCAAAGGAGCCTCCTGGGGCTCCTTTCACAGGGTCACAAAGAACTGGACATGACTGAGCACACACACGAGTGACCAACAGAACACTGCAGAATCGTGTGACTTCTGAGGTTAGGTCACTGTCAGACACTGTAGCCTCTACCCTGGTCTCTTGGACTGCTTACTGTGGAGCCAGCCTCTGTATTATAAGGACGCTCAGGTAACCTCATGGAAAGGTCAACATTTGGGTCCCAGGATGGCCTTTCCATAAGGTTACCTGAGTGTCCTTACAATGACTACCAACTTGCCAGCCAAATGAGTGAGTGAATGACCCCGGAAGCAGATCCTCTAGCCCTACTCAGCATTTGTTGCTCATGTAGACAGAAAATAAGCAAAATACACAGATTCTTTCACCTTACTGTAATCCGTAACAGAAATTCCTCATAGCCACCCCCTTGAGTAACTAGCAAATGAGCCATCCTTGTCAGATTTTTCCCAATTATTTTTAACCATGGGACCACTTCTGTTAAAGTCCAAACCAGTAGGACTTCCAAACTGAAGGACTAGGTAATCAGATTTAAGCAGAAAGCTGTTTATCCTCTTCCAGTATCTGCTTTGTAACTTTTAAAGTAAAAAACTGTTCTGGAGCTTGAATGACAGTTATCATTATGATTTAAAATTCATAAGTATGTCATGTTCCAGAATGCTACCTTTGGACGAAAACACAAATTAGAGTTTACCACTGCTGCTGCTGCTAAGTCGCTTCAGTCATGTCCGAGTCTGTGCGACCCCAAAGATGGCAGCCCACCAGGCTCCCCCAACCCTGGGATTCTCCAGGCAAGAACACTGGAGTGGGTTGCCATTTCCTTCTCCAATGCATCAAAGGGAAAAGTGAAAGTAAAGTTGCTCAGTCGTGTCTGACTCTTAGCAACCCCACGGACTGCAGCCTACCAGGCTCCTCCGTCCATGGGATTTTCCAGGCACAAGTACTGGAGTGGGGCGCCACTGCCTTCTCCAAGAGTTTACCACAGTAGTATATATATTTGCCCATCTAACAAGCTGTATTTGCAAAATTTGGGTTTCTGTGGACTACAGTTTGAAAAACTAAACAAGAAACTGGTCACAGTGCTTACACTGTTACCTGTGTTAACCACACAGTGGTCGCCTCTGTGGAGGGGACATGTGTAACCAAGAGACAGGGGTGCAAAGTCAAAGTGTGAGTTGCTCAGTTGTGTCCGATTCTTTGTGACCCCATGGACTATAGCCCACCAGGCTCCTCTGTGCAGGAAATTCTCCAGACAAGAATACTGGAGTGGGTTGCCATTCCTTTTCCAGGGTGTCTTCCCAACCCAGGGACTGAACCAGGGTCTCCTGCATTGCAGGCAGATTCTTTTCCATCTAAGCCACCAGGGAAGAGACAGGGGTAGCAGATTTATTTTCATTTCGTTTTCTCTTGCAGTTTTTGATATGTATACTGCATGCCGGTAATATCTGCTCAAGGATATAAATCTTAGTCTCTTTTCCTGACAAAACTACATTTTTTAATGTTTAAAATAAGAGAAACCTAAAACAACTTCAGTACTTATTCAAAATCATGCTCATTACTTTTTAAATTCAACCAAGTAAGACATTATCTCAGTATCTCATTAGTGCCTACATTTGAAGCAAGTTACATGTTACAATGCTAGAAACAGCCAAGATGATATGACAAGAAACAATCTGGCTTTGATAACATAAAAGCAGAGTATGATTTTTTTAAACCGTGTAGGTAGATCAGCCTTAGAAAACAATAAAAGAAAACTGGCGTTGTTATATCAATCCCAGACAAACTAGACCTTAATGCAAAAAGCACTTTCAGAATAAAAGTAGAATACTTCATAACAGTAAGTCACTAAGCAAATATAACTATTACACATCCATCTACTAGGCTTCCCTGATGGCTCAGCAGGGGAAGAATCTGCTGGCAACTCATGAGACACAGGAGATGTGGGTTCGATCCCTGGGTCGAAAAGATCCCCTGGAGAAAGAAATGGCAACCCACTCCAGTATTCTTGCCTGAAAAATCCCATGGACAGGGGAGTCCGGAGGGCTACAGTCTAAAGGGTTGCAAAGAGTCAGACATGACTGAGCAACTAAGCACAGTGTATACATATATTCATCTACCAGCACTGTCTCAAATAAATAAAGCACGAGCTGAGAGAATACAAGGGGAAATATACCTACAGTGGTAAATGGGATATTTTAACACACCCTTGTCTGTGTAACTGATCCAAGCAAACAAAAGGTCACTGAAGATCCTGAAGATATGAAATACGGGATAAACAAGCAAGACCTAATGTAACTATATAGAACACCACATTCAATAACTGTAGAGAAAAAACAGTATACTGGGGCCACAGTGCAGATCTCAAATTTTAAAGGTCTGAAATCACTGACCTTTGAAACACTGAGATTGTTCTCTACTGACACTGTTATGTTGTTAGAGTTCTCTGATGACATTCTTATGTTGTTAGAAATAAAAAACATTCAAAAATAACTAGAAAATCTCCATGTGTTCAGAAATTGAGAAATATAATACATTCAACTTATACAAAAGTTAAAGTAGGTACCAGTGAAAATTAGAAAACATTTTAAAGTGAATTATAAAAGTACTACATATTAAAATTTGAGTAATTTAGCTAGCTAAAACAGTACTTAGAGGGAAATGCTTAGCCTTAAATGCATATATTTAAAAGGGAGAAATGCTGAAAAGTAGTGAACTACAAGAAGTTAGCAAAAGAACAAAAAAGTAAATCCCAAAAATAGAAGGAAGGAAATAAAGAGCAGCAATCAATGCAATAGAGAACAAATATAAAAAAAGGAATCAGCAAGATTCAAAATTTGGTTCCTTTGAGTGATTACTCAATTCCCAGGGAGACTGAATGAGGAAAGACAGAAGGTAGTTTTAGCCTATAACAGACACAAAAAGATAATTCTTTACTGCAACCATTAAATGGATGCTAATACTTATTATAAATAATTTTATGCTAGTAAATTTAAAAGTTTAGATGAAAAAGACAACTTCTTAGGGGGAAAACTACCAAAATAATCAACAGCTAGAAAATCTGAGAAGGCTTAAAAATTAGAAATCAAAGTAGTAATTAAAAATCTTTCTACAAAGAAAATTACCAGCCCAGATGGCTTCTCGGCCAGATTCTCACAGAAATTTAACGGAACAATTCAGTCCTACTTAAACTTTTTCAGAATAGAAAATGAGGGTCAGCTCATTTTATAAGGCTAGTATGAGATAACCGTCGATTTCAAATTCTGACAAGGACAATATAGGCCACCTCACTGATACAAAACTATTAACAGACTATCAAACTGAATCCAGAAATACATAAAAAGAGTAATACTGTAAAACAAAATTAGGTTTATCTCAGAAATCAGGTTAGGTTTAAGATTTTAAATAACATATAATTCACTATATTAATATAGTGAAGGAGAAAATTCATATGGTAATAAAAAGCTGCAACAACAACAAAAAAAGCATTAAATTCAAATAGAACAAAACACAAAATTCTTAGTAAACTGGGTACAGAACGGAACTTCTTTAATATGATAAAAGGTTTTCACAAAAACAAAACGAAACAAGCTTTTAGCAAACAGACTTGGAGTGAAATGCTGAAAGCTTTCTCTTGAAGACCAGGAACCGGAAGGCCGCTCGGGGACGACGGCAGCGGTGTACGTCTTTGACCTGAGGAATAACTTCATGTGTGTTTGCAGTAACATGTTAAGTTCTTCATGTTATTTTTTATATACACCTTGAAATATATATTAAAGATAAGAAAGAAATATTTGGAAATAAAAGGCTAACCTAGCCTATCACTCAAGGTTGGCAACTCCTTAGGTCCTAACCTCTCCCCCACCACCCAGTTAGGATTACTTTCACACCAATTAACATTTATTGGGCTTACAAGACATTGTACAATGTGGCAACATGTATCACGAACCTTAAAAATGTTTACGATGAAACCTTATTTAGTAACTCCATTGCCTATCATCCTATTCTAAGGAAAAAGACAAAGGGAAAAAAATCCACGTGTCAAGACATTCACTGCCCACATGATAATAAGACAGAAAACCTAAACTAAATAACCAACTCCAGGAAACAATTAAGAAAAATAATGTTTACAATGGGATGATACAGTCAATAAAAATAAGATTTATCAAATATTCCAAGAAATGAATATAACCTAATTAAAAAAAATTAGATATATACACATGTTTACACTGTAACGGGGAAAAAGCCCTAGGCACAAAGAAGAAAGTGAGAGACAGAGGGAAGAAGAGAGGGACGGAGGGTAATGAAAGCAGGAGGGAAGGGTTGGGAGAGACGAAAACTACACTGGTTGTCTTCATATGATCAGCTTATGAATGTGACCTGTACTTTTGTAGTTCCTGAATTTTCTTTAATGACTACAGCAAACTTTAGGAATGGGATATATAAGAACTGACGAAAGTAATCACAAACCTAAATAAAGTATCCTAAGTATTTTAAAAAGTTCCTTCAAAGGGTAACTTTAAAATTTCAACTTGTATCTCCGTACCATTTTATTTAGATAAATTATTTTTTAACATTTAAATTGTGTTAAGTCTATCATATGCTAATTAGCACAGAGAGAACTTCTAATCGTAATTATATTTAAAATAATATAACTTAAAAATAATAATTAGATTTCCAAAGATACATCATCTCCAATTTTCTAGCTAGAAAGTGAAAAGTGAAAGTGAAGTTGCTCAGGCGTGTCCCGCTCTTTTGCGACCCCATGGACTGTAGCCTACGAGGCTCCTCCATCCATGGAATTTTCTAGGCACGAGTACTGGAGAGGGTTGCCATTTTCTTCTCCAGAAGATCTTCCCCACCCAGGGCTCAAAGCCGGGTCTCCCCACGTTGCAAGCAGACGCTTTTCCCGTCTGAGCCACCAGGGAAGTTCCCTTGTGGCTCAGGTGGTAAAGAATCTGCCTGCAATGTGGGAGACCTGGGTTCAATCCCTGGGTTGGGAAGATCCCCTGGAGAAAGGCTGGCTACCCACTCCAGTATTCTGACCTAGAGAATTCCATGGACTATACAGTCCATGGGGTCACAAAGGTCAGACATGACTGACTGACTTTCTAGCTAGCTGCTGCTGCTGCTAAGTCACTTCAGTTGTGTCCAACTCTGTGTGACCCCATGGACTGCAGCCCACCAGGCTCCTCCGTCCATGTGATTTTCCAGGCAAGAGTACTGGAGTGGGGTGCCACTGCTTTCTCCAGACTTTCTAGCTAACGCCCCCATAATTCTAACCAGTTTGCTCCTTGACAGCTAAAGGAGAAAATGATCAACAAACAGGCTTCAGGCAATTATCTTTATAAAAACAAAATAATCGTTTGTCTCTTAACATAAAACTGTTAGTGGCTCCTTGGTTTTTTGAAAGCCACTTTCATCCTCAGGGCTGCTATCTCTGGTATTTTCTGACTGGTTACGAGAGATGTCACAAATAATTTTACATCAATAATAAAGTATAACTTTTTAAAGCTTATCATTAGAAATAATAATTTTATTGTTGTTGCTGCTGTTCTGTCACTAAGTGTGTCTGACTCTTTTCCGACTCCCTGAACTATAGCCTGCCAATCCATAGGATTTCCCAGGCAAGAGTACTGGAGTGGGTTGCCACTGCTTTCTCCAGGGGATCCTCCCAACCCAGGGATCGAACCCATGTCTCCTGTGTCTCCTGCTTTGGCAGGCGAATTCTTTACCAGTGAGCCACCACAGAAGCCATTCAGTATTGACTGAGCGTTTGTTAG